>NC_072819.1:44572011-46024511 GCF_027744805.1 Dunckerocampus dactyliophorus | reverse complement strand
AATAAAATAACGGCCCATATTTCCAAAATTGATATACCTTTACATGAAATCTGATGTAGTTATTTACAAATTATTTAATTATTTTATTTAATTTAAGTGTCTTTGTTTTATCATTGCGCGTGAACATTTGGGGAGCCCTGCCTTACAGCATGCTTGGGGATATGATGTGCTCGTTTACACATTTGAAGATACTGTGAGAATGCCACTTTTATAGAATTGACTTCTTCATTTTATAATGGAAGATTCATGTCTACATCAACAAATGCAACCGTTGAATCGTACCGTTTGTACACTGTCCCGAATCGTCTCAAACCTTTCTGTTTTAAAAAATATATCGTTTTTGAATCGTGTCTTAATCTGTGTATCCAGATGCGTTTCAAGTTGTTTCCCACAAAGAGATTTACGTCCCTACTTATTATAGATAAAAACTTCTTTTTATCTGTTATTAATTATGAGTTAACTATGGACAAAATGTGATTAATTGTGATTAAATATCTTAATCCATTGACAGCCCAAATAGTTCAACGTTATACTACTAAAACGACGTTATTTTTCCTCATAATTTGAGGACGATATTCTTGTAGAATTCCAACTTTTTCTCATTAGAATACACTTTTTTCTCTTAATATTTTCAATTTATTATTGCTGATTTTTCCATTTTTGCTGTTACTGATATTTAAAAAAATCTATTTTTCTTGTTAAATTATGTATTTTCAATGTGCTGCGGGCTGATAAAAAAAAAAAAAAAAACATCCGCGGGCTACAAATGGCCCCCGGGGGCGCAGTTTGGACACCGCTGACTAAACGTATGCTTTGCATATACAGTAGTATGCCTTATGTGGTGAAAATCAAATGAAATCGTTGTTTCTTTTATTTGTACTTAGGGTAAGTATAATCTCTCATTAGGTATTCTGTGGGAGTGTGTTTGTTTTCCACTTTAGGAACAGGAAATCCATGTGCAATTTCAGTGGGATTATCAGCCGAGCGCAGCTTCTCCTCAAGGCCGATAACCACGCTTTTCTGTGGTCAATGGGCTGCCAACAGCAGCTCACGGGGTGGGCTCAAGTCAGTAAACACCAATGATCACGGCTAATATTACAGAAAATACACATGAATAATTCATGTGAAATGGATTCAGTTCTTGTATTGTGAGGAAGGAAATCGCGGCAGAGAGAATGAATGAAAGGCTTTGGGCTGAGGTCAGTGGTTTACAAAAGGATCTTTGCTCATGCTGTAGGGCGATGTTTGTTCACAGAAGGGATGAAAGACTTGTAAGGAGAGGAACGAAATCTGTTATCATCTGCTGCTGTGTCTAGGGCATATGGTACAAGGGCTTTTCTATGAAGATTTTAGAAAGAGATGAATGACCGTTGTTCGTAGGAGATGCTTGATGCTGTCCGTGCGTGATGTTTGGGACATGAAGTGATTCACTCAATGCAGCACGTCAAATGAACTGATGGAAACGATTGACTACTACATGCAAATGCATGCTTGACATTGAATTGTTTGACATGCTGTATATTACACGCATTAACGGATGTTTCCTTCAACGCCGTGGGGTGGAGGACTTTCAGTATTAGTGCAGACCTGCCAACATGCATGAATTTGTCGTACTCAGCATGCAGTTTGACTCTTGAATATGCTCGTATGCTTCATGCTGCTCTCCATTTTGGTGGCTTCAGCTTCGAGTTCAGTTACACGCATCAGACTTGATCGCCGGAACAACAGGCTTTCATTATGGGTTTGAATGATCTAACAACAGGCATAACAATCCCTACTAAAAATCCCTGATAAAAACACGGCCTACTGTTGCGGCTGTAACCTACGGCAAGCTAAAACACAACTCTGAACCCCCGACGTCACTTCCTTTCCGTCTCCCCACTCAGCTCCCCAATCACCGGAGCACATTTACAGTAACACGCACGAGCACAATTCTTATTTATGCCTTAAATGTCTTTTTGTGTTTTATTATATCTACCATATAAAGTAATATGACTGTAAAGGTGACTATAGGGATGTTATTTTATGTCTCGAGGGCTCTAATAATGTTAAAAACTGCATTTAGAAGGTTGTCAACATTTTCGATGCTGTAATTTGAACCTTTTGAAACAAATGAACGACGAAAACCGAGGTTCTACTGTACTAGCAGTGGTTGACTTCTTTTTTTTTTTTTTAACAATTTTTGACAAACACGTTAACATTTAACAATTATTTCAAACACTGAATGTGCAGTAAATAAATAAACATGATGGCACTAATGATTTCCTACGGGGAAACTCGATACCCGAACAAATGAGTTGTTCACCATCTTTCCGTAAGGATTGTGTTCATGTGTTGTATAATAACTCTCTGACAGTGTCCATCAAAACTGAGCGTTATCCTCTGCTGTTGTAAAGGCGGAATTTTAATACAGCCCTTGTTTTAGGTTTTACTAGTTTGTGATGTAACGTTATCGCCACTGAATGTAGGAGTTCTTCCCCTGTTACTTTCCATAGTAATAACTGACAGTGTGTAACGTCTGCATCCATAACACAGCTGTGACATAAGGTAAAGGGCATGCTGGGTACCTCGATACTTGATACTAAAAAAAGGCCAAAGGCGCATGCAGCACTCCTATCCTGTAAGTCCATCCTATTTTTTACGAAGGGGGCTTCTAAAATAAAATCAGCTGTCACTGGATGCCAGGGCCTCACTGCCGAGGAACACGCTGCTGGAGCTGGCCTCCACGCTTCTCCGTCGCTCTCTACCAAGGACTCGACTTCTTTTTCCTCTGAAGTATTTCTTTTCTGGAGTTGCAAGGTCCCATTCAGTGGAATTCTACCGACATCAGTTGTAAAGTGTCACCTTGGCAGAAGGTAAGCGGCGTCTGTGAATTATAGAGATTTTCACAAGGTGAGCCTCATTTAACATAACAATGCGGTCGCTGCTTTTTCAAACTGGTTTGCAGTCAAAGCACAAGTGGTCAAAGACATATTGGAATATGCTGGAGTTCAAAATAAATCAGTTGAATGGGTGGTGGCTTAAGAGGGGAATATGTGGTGGTGTAAAATCAGCAATAAAATGAAGTTGCTCTGCTTTAAGTGCCAAAAAGACCACGAAACCCCAAGCATTCACGCGTCGACACAAACGCGCACGGGGAGTTAACACTTCCTGTTTTCTCCCAGCTAACATAACTGGCGATGAGCTCACTGGAGTTTTCTGAGAGGGTGGCGAATATGAAACAAAGTGCTTATCCGAGCGCCAGGAAGCACTCCAGGGCAATCCGGTCTGCATGTAAAGAAGTGATTCTGATAGATTTGACAACTCAATTATTGCACGGGTTTTGCTTTCATCTGGAAGAAGAAAACCAGGTTGCATGGCTGACAGTTCAATTAGTCTAGCTCATTTGGGGAGGTTCTGTCAAACCGTACCAACCCCAAGACGTTGGTCCATAACAGAAAATGGGGTCGCTTATGGCTTGTGGTTGTGCGGAGAGGACCAACTGTGATTAGTCCGCCGCCTGTGCTCACCTCCCTTTGCACTCTTAATCACTGAAATAACTCTGTTTTTTTTCCCCCTCTGTCTCGCCTCAGCAGGACTGCGGATGAGTGAGGAAGGTCATTGGCCTTCAGTTCAGCTCAATATAGCCACAGAGCCCCCCCACCCACTCATGCCGTCATTTGTAGCCCTGAAACCACACTAAGAAAATACAGTGGAACTTCTAAAGGTTAAAGACAAGGTTGCAAAGTTTTTCATAACAAATAATATATTTAACTGTATTAGCAGTGGTTCTTAATTATTTTCCGGAAAATGTTGAATGCTTTCACGTTCTGCGATTTGAAATATTATTGACAATGTGATTATATTTATCTGTACAAACCACTGTATTAGTTGCTGGCATCACCATTGCTCAGGCAGGAATGTCTACACTATTCTACACTCGTACTGTTACTTGTCTTGTATATTTTTTAATCTGCCTTTTGCTTATTAAGTCGCTGTGTGATGATCTTAGCGTTCTTTCTTAGACGACACCGTGAGCCAGACTGTTATATTGAGTAATGACTTCCTGATGAGCTCGTTGTGAGTTCTCTTGTAGCTTGTGATTGGCTCCTGCCAAATTAAGAGCTACCGCTTCCTCATCCAAAATACAAAATGTATTAAGGGAAAATGTTAAAATAGTTATTTTTTTACATTTTAAACTCGTATTGGTACTTGTATTGTATATTTCTTAACTACCTTTTGAGTGTTAAGTTGCTGTGTGATGAGTTTAGTGTTCTTTGTAAGATGACACAGTGAGTCAGACTGTTATATTGAGTAATGACTTCCTGATGAGCTCGTTGTGAGTTCTCTTGTAGCTTGTGATTGGCTCCTGCCAAATTAAGAGCTACCGCTTCCTCATCCAAAATACAAAATGTATTAAGGGAAAATGTTAAAATAGTTATTTTTTTACATTTTAAACTTGTATTGGTACTTGTATTGTATATTTCTTAACTACCTTTTGAGTGTTAAGTTGCTGTGTGATGAGTTTAGTGTTCTTTGTAAGATGACACCGTGAGTCAGACCGTTATATTGAGTAATGACCTCCTGCGAAGTTTGTCGTGAGTTCACTTATAGCTCGTGATTGGCTCCTGCCAAAGAAAGAGCTATCGTTTCCTCACTGACTTGCGAGCGGCACAGTATTAAAATGATTAGTAATAGTTCTGAAGTAAAGGAGATGTCACAAGATTAGAACATGGCCATGAATTATCCGCATTATTATGTATTTATTCGGGACAGTGCACAGTGTAATGAAGAGTCTGATACTTCTGTACAAGTAAATGAGCCAGATTATAGCATATTTGCTCATTTTCATCTGTAGTCCCGAGGCAGGAAAAATTAAAAAACACAAGTACAACAATATCAAGTAAAAAGACACACATTCATAATAATGATATTACAACAATAAAATGAATCGTCAGGAGGACGTGACTGGGAACTTTGAAGAAGCTGTTTAAGGTGCTTTTTTAAAAAGTGCAATAAGTGGGACTTTCTCTATTGTTTGTTGGGAGGCTGCTCCAAAAGTGACGACCTTGAATTGACAGAACTGGCTGTCTAAAGCGTGGGTCACCAACCTTTTTGAAACCGAGAGCTACTTCTTGGGTACCGATTAATGCAAAGGGCAACCAGTTTGACGCATACTTCTGAAATGGCCAATTTGCTCAATTGACCTTTTACGATACGTTATTGTTAATCATTAATGATATTCACTTACAGGGAGACACTGATCGTGATAACGAGTTCTCACAATAAATATCAACAATGACTTAATAATAAGAACAGAAACTGATAAATATCGATATGCAACACTTTATTTCTATATTTTCCCTAAGGGCAAATGTTCAAATTGAATATTTTCAAATGATCGCTTCTACAACAGGAAATCACAATGTCCCATTTTCACGAGCCACTAACATTCTTGCACAAATCATGACTTTGCACCATGTTTGTACAAATAATAAATCATGTAAAAGATCGCCGACACTCTTCTTACCTTTGTAGTTTCCCCCAGTTGAACACCGGAGAGAGTGGAGATGACATCGGTTTCATTTTCGTCTTCAAGTACAGTTTTAGCAATTAGCATCATTGCTTCTTTGACAACCTCCCCGTCTGGAAAGGCCTTTTTTTTCTTAACAAGAGTTGCGTAGCTCTAAATGAGGCTTTGCTTGCTTTTTGGGAGTTTTTAACCGGTCTTGTCAAAAAGAAGATTCTTTCTTTTTTCTGCCATCTTTTTGGGGGTCAGTCATCTCATTTTCGCTGCACCCGCTAGCTTGTGTCCACCATGTTCGTATGTCTCCACAAATGCTATGTTTTGGTCATGCGCACAGTACTGATCTTTGACCTATACTAGGTCAGAGTTCGTTTATATTAATCATTTTTGAAAGTGTTTTTTTAAATATATTGTTTATATGCAAGTAGGGCTGCAACTAATGATTATTTTAATAAGCGATTAATCGGTCGATTATTTTTCGATTAATCATATGTAAAGAAAAACATTTTGAATTTCCGCCTCTTAGCAGAAATCCCTTCAAGTATGCATTAATGGACTTTTCCCCTCCCCAAAATAATAGCAAAGAGGGCGAGGAAGAGGAATTTCTCTGACACCGAAATTGAAGTAGGGAAGTATAAACAATCATCTGACAAACATCACAAACGCTCCACTGCAAATCAACGAGTCACTGGCACAGACTGCTACATGTGCATCACCAATGAATAAATAAGAAAGAAAGAATAAACTTTAGGAGCAGGCTTTGCATTTGGCATCGGCTCGTCTGCTCTGGAGGAAGGGGCGGTGCCTTGTTTGATGGTCAAGTTGTGAAGCACGTAGCGAGATGATATGGCCTGCCCTGGACAGGCACAGCCGTAGCTATTTGTAGTTTCGCTGTTCTACCGCTAGGTTTTGTGTGTACGCATGGTAAAAGTTGTTGCATAAATGTACCCATTTTCCTGCGCAAATCCCATACTTTGCGTGGGAATATTGTTACGCACACTCTACGCACGCACCTCTGCGGTGGTCTGCTTCGCAAGATATCAGAAAGAGGCAAAAATGTTGATTGCTCTTTTCCAAAGTCAAAGCTGATATGTCTGACTATCTTGTTTTGCCTGAAACGCAAATATAACAGGTCTGCTTTCATGGATGGCTAAGGAAATAAATAAAAACTAGTCACATTTGAGAGGCTGAAATCAGGATATTTCCAGTACATTTTTAAATGAAACGATTAATCATTACCAAAATAGTTATCGATTAATTGGATAATTGATTAATCATCGATTCATTGATTAATCCTTGCAGCGCTACATGTAAGTGTGATTTAAGCAACAATAGCAACCCAAAAATATGACATGCAGCTGACTGGTAAGTGGTGCTACTTCAGCTATTTTGAGAACAGGCTGGCGGGCAACTCACGTGGTCCTTAGGGGCGACCCGATGCCCGCGGGCACCGTGTTGGTGATCCCTGGTCTAAAGCTTAGTTTTGCTGCAAAATTGTGCAAAAATGTATTCTGCATTTGACCTGTGAAGGTTTATTTTATAATTGTGGAAACCTCGCCAAGGCCGGCCTAATAAACCTAATCAGTGAATCAGGAGCACATTCTGCCTGGATATCTGTCGCCTGTATACGCCTGATTTTTGGCATTGAGATTCATGCATCAGTTCCTTCTGAAAAATTCAGCACAATTCTGAAAATGCCTCACAATAAACACTTCTCAATCCACGTGTTCATCCAGATCGGTAAAGAATATTATTGGAGTTTAACCCGTACCGCACACCACGGCAATGTTTTGCGGCGATTTAATAACGGCGATAACAACATAACATCCTTGGCAGACTTAAATATAGCACATGTGCCTCTAAACTGCATCTGAAAGCCGTTTCCATTGTGATCCGGACTTGGAGCATCCTTCGCAATCATTAATTAATGCCAGTAATAATTAGCACCAGCGTAGGGAGGTCACGGAAACGTCTTTTGGGAAAGTTAATGGACATTTGACCTCCTTTTATGTCACTTTCACACAGCGTAGGCCTCCTGCCCTCTATAAATCTTCCCCTGTTACATGATGCTGCAGTCACAGGCACTATATAAAAAGGCACGGTTTATTTTCTCACCTTCTGCCTGGCTATCTCACCTCTGAGGTATGGCACTTTTGCAGACAACATACCTTTGTCAGAGGTTGTTGTCACTGCCGTCATGCATCAAAAAGCGGGTCTCTGGCCCCGTGACAACTCCAGACCATGACGTGAACATTCATCTCCGGTGATAAATGAGGGCATTATCCTTGTGCTCCTGTCGTCGAGCCGGTGTGAGGTTTCAGCAAGGCCTCAGGTGTAGGATATCTGACCTATATTTATAGGATAGATCCAGTAAAAACCTGTTTATTTTCAGACCCTACTGGCGGCCTATTACTCACCACACACTAACATGCGGCACGTAGCAGAAAGCTTAAACCGGTGTCATGAGGACAGCGTGTTTTTATCATATGCTACCTGAACCAAGGCCATTAATACCATTCGAATCATGCATTTGATGGACAAGAGTATTGGATGTTACACCCATTAAGGCCACCGCCCAAGCTTAAACTGGTGTCATGAGGACAGCGTGTTTTTATCATGTGATGCCTGAGCTAAAGCCATTAATGCCAATCGAAGTCACACACTAGGGGTGTCCAAACTTTTTCCAGCGCCGGCTGTAAACGGAAACAATGAAAGGCTGCAGGGGCCACTTTTTATGTAAACCAACCCATGTAGATATGCTAAGAAGTTGTATATAATAAAAGAAAAAAATTGACAGGTGACATGATGCATTTTTGCTGTTGTTGTTTACTTTTAGTTTACAAATATATCAACTTTTTTCTTGTGATATTATAACTTGTTCACAACTTCATTCTTTGTTTTGTTTGTTTCTCAACATTAAGAAAAACCCCCCACCATATTTCTTTCGGATGTCATCATTATGCTTTTTTGCTGTTTTTTAAAAATGTAATTGTATTCTTAGAAGGTGCCGAGGGCCAATCAAAGTGTATTTTGTCATATTATTAATATTGGAAATTAAGCATGTAGAAGAATTAAAAACGGAAATGATCCAGTCGGTTGGTGGGCAGCATGATGGTAATGTGGCTAGCATGGGTGATTCACCACTAGGTTCTAGGTTTGAAGCCAGACCTCTCTGTGTGGAGTTTGGACGTTCTCCCCATGCTTGTGTGTTTCTTCCCGAAACAAAAAGACATTAGGCTTCATTTTCCGCCACTTCTGATGGTGTCTTGATCGTGCTATCGCTCTTTGACTTGCAATTCTCTGCCAAAGCGTGAAGGCCAGTGTTTGCCTGAGAGTGAGCAACCACAACTCTCATTATTTAGCTTCCCGTGTAGTAACGTCGTGAGCGTTGGCGGCTGAAGCAACATCCAGGACGTTGTTGGAGCTCGATCTAATTAAAGCTGAGCATCAGTCACTTTTATTGTGCATTTTGTTCCGAAACTAGATTTAAAATGGCTTTCTTAGGAGGGAGAAACAGGACAGCTTACATGTCGGAAATGATGTACTACGGTAATAAGAAGCTGACCATTCACAGCTTCTCCGTGTCGGCACTGACACCGTTTTGGACGTGCACGTCAAGCTTTGCCGGAGAGTTTGGAGGGGGAGGAGCAAGCAGTATTACAACCGTGGTTGTCACTGTAGTATTATGACTCTTCACTCTTTGTCAAAACGAAATTTAAGGAAGGAAAGGACGTACCGGAGCAGCCAATTATGCCACAAGAACAGCATACGTGTGCGTTCGTTGCCCGTTAACCCGCGTTAACAGGAGAGTATGAAGTAAACTAACAATCACACACTGAACAGCGAAGAAAAGTTCAATAGTCAGATACAAATACCAGCACAAGGAAATACTGTACATTCATGAAACAGTAAACAAAATAAAAGAGCAACCGTAAAACTTGAAAACACCTCGCATAAAGGTTTGTATACGTTTGGTTCCATTCCTTGGTTCCATCAGCAGATTTTTGTTTTCCGATCAGAGGCGTCTTTGGGCAGGGGTAGTGTGATCTCTGCGCCAAGTGTTGCTTGCCTTGCCTTGCTGCTCTATTTTGGACAAACTGTCTTGTTTAGACAGATAAATAATCAGTTAGCGGTACACTCATCTCAACATGTTTCCACTTTTTGGCAAAGACGTTGTACTAGATTTTGGATTGTGTTGCTAGGAATTAATGGCCATAGTTTAAACAAGGTCTAGGTTGTAGAGAACCTTTTAATCAGAATGTGAGTGCTTCCTAGGAAGCAGCGGTTCTCACCAGTCAACCACTGTGCCGCTAGCCTTATTACTTAGGTGTCTTCTCAGTATGAACTGGGGAAAACAGGACCCTTTTACTTCTGGAAATTAGGTCCTGCTGTTGTTCACACGTCTCCCTTGCAGAGCAAGTCTTTTAGCACATAAGGGCATTTAGATCAACAATGCTGCTTGCCCAAATGGCTGGACAGGACAGGTTAAAAAAAAGGTTTTAGGTCCAGCAGGTGGGTGATTACAATTCTGCAGAATTTTCATGAGCCTGCACATGATTTGTTTCTATTAAGTTATACTTTTGACTACAGACTCAGGAAACAAAAACTTCCCGACATATAGGTCATTGAAGTACACACAAATGATGAAGCCTTCATTCAAATTGCAATCGCATAATAATATACAGAAAACACACACATACAGAAAAAGTCTCTCTCAACAATATGAGTACAGTATACACACAGGGGGGTGAAAAAGATTTCTTATTATTTGCATGTTTGTCACCCTTAAATGTTTCACATCATCAAACAATTTTAAATATTAGCCAATGACAACACAGCTGAACACAAAATGCAGTTTTTAAATGAAACTTTTTATTGTTAAGGGAGAAAAAAAAAATCCAAACCTACATGGCCCTGTGTGGAAAAGTGATGGCCCCCTAAACCTAATAACTGGTTGGGCCACCCTTAGCAGCAACAACTGCAATCAAGCGTTTGTGATAACTTGCAATGAGTCTTGAGGAATTTTGGCCCACTCATCTTTGCAGAATTGTTGTAATTCAGTCACATTGGAGGGTTTTCCAGCATGAAGCGCCTTTTTAAGGTCATGTCACAGCATCTCAATAGGATTCAGGTCAGGACTTTGACTAGGCCACTCCAAAATTTCATTTTGTTTTTCTTCAGCCATTCAGAGGTGGACTTGCTGGTGTGTTTTGGATCATTGTCCTGCTGCAGAACCCAAGTTGGTTTCAGCTTGAGGTCACAAACAGATGGCCGGACATTCTCCTTCAGGATATTTTGGTAGACAGCAGAATTCATGGTTCCATTTATCACAGCAAGTCTTCCAGGTCTTGAAGCAGCAAAACAGCCCCAGACCGTCACACTACCACCACCATATTTTACTGTCGGCATGATGGTCTTTTTCTGAAATGTGGCATTACATTTCCGCCAGATCAGATGTAATAAGTACACACACCTTCCAAAAAGTTCTAATTTTGTCTCGTCAGACCACAGAGTATTTTCCCAAAGGTCTTGGGGATCTTCAAGATGGTTTCTGGCAAAATTGAAACTTGGTGTTCTTTTTCTTCAGCAGTGGTTTTGGTAATGGTAAATGGTAATGGTTTAATTCCTCTTGAACATGCACACAAATTACCGAAAATGAAGAGTGGTTAGACATAGCATTGTACGTGCACAGTGGTTCAGGTGTCTTCTTCCTTGCACCTTATAAACATCAACTGCTTGTACTGTTTCTTGAAATCACTCATTTTAGTGCATTGTTTGAGTTCCCTACTTAATCCGTTCCGCAACTTGATTCCACATACAGAAATGCTGAATGTTTTTAGTGTCGTCCGTGCATATAAGTGTTTTAGGTTTAATTTGTCCCTAAGATCATATTTCTCCTCTTTTGTTTTGAGAATATTTTTTGTTACGTTTTTGGGTAACATGTTATAGTTTGCTTTATGCATCATTTTAGCTGTTTGATAGTTCAGATCAGCAAATTTTAATAACTGTGCTTTTAGGAATAAAGGGTTTGTACATTCTCCAAGCTACACATAATTAGTGTCCTGATGAACCAGCAGTTCCGTCTAAAGTATGACATTTCTCTGTGAACGCAGGTATTGCATAATTATAGTTACATTACTTACAGTCTCCATGGCAGAAGCATTTTGGAAAGGTTTTGGTCTTGTATGCTCTGTATCGTCGGATTTGTGTACCAAACTGCGTCACAAGCTCTACTCAATGAATTGTTGCCATAAGTTAAAGGCAGCACGTGTTAAATTTATATTTTGATTTATCAGTTGCACCTGACTATAAGTCACAGGACTAGTCAAGCTATGAGAAAAGTCGGAACTTATACTCCGGAAAATACAGCCTATGTAGTTTTATTTGTTTTGCTTTAAAAGGGCATTTTGATAATAATTCTGAACAGATCATAATTATGGCGAAGACAGGACTTTGTACATCAGAATTATCTGGGACAAGGAGCATTTGGATCAGATGCATTCATTTAAAGAGCTCCCAGCCCGCTGACGTGTGCGGCGGGTGGACTGATTACGCGCTGCAGATTGTATCGGTTCACAAGTTCAGCTGCGAAGAAAGTGATTGCACTTGCCTTGAAGATATTTATTTAATACAAACAAAAAAATAATTGTCTCTCCCGGTTAAGTGGAGGATTCCAGTTCAAGACAAAAATAAAATTAGCAAGCTTGCTTGTTTTATATTGGAATCCAGTAATGCATGCTGTTGTGATCGGGAGGAGGATTTATGACACACGTGTTGTTTTATATATTATTATTTATACACAAAAAAATGTAAGTTTAGAGAAAAGCTGCCCAGCCAAGCATAAACATAAGCAAAACACCAAGCACCGTGCAGCACTGCCGGGACTTTAATGACACTGCATTGTGCGTTAAAGAAGCAGGTGCTGCTGTTCTCCACAAGAACTTCTAACGACTTTCATTATTTGATGCATACACTGTACAGTGCCTGTGCAGCAAATATGTAAGCATTTAATGACAAAAGACAACAAGGAGTAGGATTTCAAAGTGTGCAAAGGTTGCAGCCTGTGCACATAATGAGAGAAAATCATTTCCGTGTAGGTTTTTCTTTCATCCCACCGCATTGTTGCCCGCAGAGACAAAACATTCCAAGAGCTAAAAGGTCCAGTGTGGGTGTGTGCTGACGCTCAGTGCAGCTTTTTCTGTTGCTTAATGATGCTTTGTAGCACAGAAAAGTCAAATGTAGAGTCAATGGTCTCCTCTAATTGGCAGTCCATAGGGATTTGTTGCAGAAAATGAAGAATCATAATTTAATGCTTGCTTGTGGACAGTGATGATTTTTCTCTTTGCCACAGATTCTTGTCTCTGGGCTGCTCTTGCTTATGAACGTTCAGCATCATTAAGGAAACGGACTACTTTACGGCAGAGCTCAAAAATGTCTCCGCTTAAAGCCGAACAATGATGACACTTATTCACATCTCACTGGCGTCATGTCTTCATTTTTGTGTGTGTGTGTGTGTGTGTGTTCAACTGCAGGCGCGGAAAAAGACCTCATCCAGGTGAGCCAGACCTGTGACGCTGATGACCGTGAGACCAGCGAGTCTGTGTCTCTGAAAGAGCGGCTGGCCATGTATCAGGCTGCGGTGTCTCACAAAGAAAGCAGCACTTCCTCCTCTGCAGCGGTAAGAAATGGTTAGCAGAAGGCAGGGGTGACTGCCAGAGATACTCCTCATCGGGTTTCCGTGTACATTTATAGTAGCAGCTTCAGTTGAAGTCTTGTATATTCTCATCTCGTGGCCTCTTTTGTAATAAGTCATGAGCCACCAGCAAATAAAAGCCTCACCACAAGCATCACACGAAGCCAAATTCTTGGTTAAATATTGGGGTTTCATTTTTTAGCCAAACAACTCCACGAGAACAAACAAATTCAGCATGTTACAGCTGTGAGACCACGCACATATGCCCCCTAGGGGTTGTGACTGGGGTAGGGATGACATCAGCTTAGTATGTGCCATGCCATGACATCACTGCAACATCATTGCTTCTCTTGCCAAAGTCACGTTTTTTTATCCCATAGGACAAAATACCACAACCAATAACAACAACAAAAAAAAACGCACTGGTGTTTAAGCTGCACCCACAAAATTTAGAAAGAAAAACAGATTTGCACCTATATAAACCGCACCGGACTACAAGCAGCACTTGTCCGCATCATAAAATGACATATTGTGGCGTGCATGAGTACGTGAAGACCAGCTAGCTATTTATTTGACAGGAGCCAATCAGGAGCTATGAAAAAACTCACAACGAGCTTGTCAACCCATTGGAAATCGCAGGAGGTCATTACTCAACATAACAGTCTGACTCACGGTGTCATCTTACAATGCACGCTAAACTCATCACACAGCAACTTAACACGCAAACACTATTTAAGCAATATACAAGGAAAGTAGCAATGTGGGTTTAAAATAAAATACAACAGCTATTTTAACTTCATCCCATCATGGATTTCGTCCCAGCAAAGCATTTCATTAGTTATGCCTGCCGAGGCACTGCAATGCTGCCTCTGTCCACCAGAAGGAGTTAGAGGAGCCCAGAGAGAGGCTGACATCATTGCAGCGCCCCGGCAGGCATAAACAATAAAATGCGTCGCTGGAACAAAATGCAATATGGGAAAATGTTAAAATAGTTTTTGTTTTATTTTAAACTCGGATTGGCACTTGTACTGTATATTTCTTAACTACCTTTTGAGTGTTAAGTTACTGTGTGATGAGTTTAGTGTTCTTTGTAAGATGACACAGTAAGTCACGCTGTTATATTGAGTAATGACCGCCTGCGATTTCTAATGGGTTGACAAGCTTGTCGTGAGTTCACTTATAGCTCGTGATTGGCTCCTGCCAAAGAAAGAGCTATTGTTTCTTCACTGACTCGCGAGCGGGACAGTATTTAAACTATTCGTAATAGTTCTGAAGTAAAGGAGATATCACGAGATTAGAACATAGCCTTAAATTAGCCGCACCGCTGTATAAGTCTCAGTGTTCAAAGTTTAAGAAAAAAGTAGCGGCTTATGCACCCAAAAAATATTTCTCCCTAAAAAGAAGCCTGAAAAATATTGACTTAAGTTGTCTTGCATTAGGTGTCAAGAGATTTTTACATGTAAACCAGCAGGTGGCACAAAATGACAAGCGAGTCGGAGCTTTTCTTCCTGTCGCTCACACACAACTGATGTGAAGAGGTGCAGCCGAGACACAGAGACCCAAAAGACGAAAGTGACTAAAAGGCTGGGAGAGTTAGCAAACAACAGATGCAGATTTATAATGCCATTTTTACTGGTGATAAGTGAAGCTAAGGAATATGATGGAAATACAGTATATTGTATTGCAGTCTACCAGTTGTTATTTCGCTGGTATTAAATACAGTCATCCCTGCTAGTGCGGTTAATTGGTTCCAGTCATATCTCATCAATGTAACATTACTGACACCTAGTGACCAGAATACTACATATAACTTGCCTTTCAATAGTTTTTGACTAATAACAGGCCATAGTCATCACGAAACAGCGATCAATTATTAATACATTTTTGAAAAACCCTAATAGAGTGAGGGAGCGATGTTTGAACCACAATGTGGCAAGGGACGACTGTACGTGATTCAAAAAAAAAATTCTTAAATTTTGTCTTAAAAATATTTTCCCAAGGTCAAGTCAAAAGGGTGCTAAATGTGCTGTATACAGTATATCTTGATCTAAATTAATTTCTTTCAACCAAAAAAATATAAGAACATCCCCACCAACTTGCATATGTTGCCAGTAGTGGTTTAAAAGAACAGATTGTACAAAAAATATCTATATTATTCTCATTTGCTGCATAAAAATTGGCGTAAACTGTTGTACGGCCTAAATAGGAAGAGGGGTCAATCACGGCTGCCAGGTATTCACATACATGACCGTAGCGCGAACACACACACAAAACAGTCCCAGAGAAACGATCAACAATTTTCATTCCTGTTACAATAGGCTATACATTCAATAATAGCATTAACGTAACGTTAGTGGCTAAACTCTGTCAAGTTGCTGCCATTAGCTGACAACAACGTTGTCTCTTAGATAAGTATTCCATATGTGTTTTTAAAATCAGTATTTTCCCAACTGGCCTTCAAAATAATGGAACTAACAAAACTAAGAGACTAACTAAGAGAACTAAGAGAGTCATCAATGTTTAATTGTAGTAAAAAAGCCAAATACAATTTGAATCCATGTTATTTCCGAACAGAATGTAAAAATAGAATTCCCAATCTTGGGTTAAAAACTGTATTTGACTTAATTATAGAGCGCATAAGAGCTTGTCATAATCCTAATGTGAAAATTGTTCACTGCCCAGGAAAAACAGGTGATGTGAAAAAGTGTTTGCCCTCTTGCTGATTTCTTTTTTTTCTGCGTGTTTGTCACACTTAAATGTTTCAGATCATCAAACATATTTAAATATGACCACACACCTGAACACAAACTGCAGTTTTTCAATGAAGCTTTTTATTATTAAAGGAGAAAATAAATCCAAACCTAGGTGGCCCTGTGTAAAAAAGTGATTTCTCCCCTGTTAAAACATAACTTAACTGAGATGAATTGAGATCAATCAGTTCGGAAAAGGTTCTAAAGCCGTTTCTAAAGCTTTGGGACTCCGGCGAACCACAGTAAGAGCCATTATCCACAAATGGCGAAAACATGGAACAGTGGTGAACATTCCCAGGAGTGGGAAATGACCAACCGAAATGACCCCAGGAGCACAGCGACGACTCACACAAGAGGTCACAAAAGACCCCACAACAACATCCAAAGATCTGCTGTGCAGTTCTCACTTGCCTCAGTTAAGGTCAGTGTTCATGAGTCCACCATGTGAACGGACTGCATGGCAGAGTTCCAAGACAAAAACCACTGCCGAACAAAAACAACATGAAGGCTTATCTCAGCTTTGCCAAAAAGCATCTTGATGAGCCCCAAGACCTTTGGAAAAATACTCTGTGGTCTGACGAGACTAAAGTTGACCTTTTTGGAAGGTGTGTGTCCCATTACATCTGGCGTAAGAAAAGTAATGGCGCATTTCAGAAAAAGAACATCATACCAACAGTAAAATATGGTGGTGGTAGTGTGATGGTCTGGGGCTGTTTTGCTCTGTTCGTGACCTCAAGCTGAAACCATGCCATAAAATGCCATAATCTTTTTCCCTGGGTCATATAATAATAGCACTATGGAAGCATAGCAGATACAGTAGTTTTAATCGGGATTCATTGAATCATTTCCTTGCACTTCACTGCTATAACAGCGCACGTTGCAGCACCGCAACCTTCCTGACCTTAGTTAATGCACAGCGTCAGGCCTCATGTGGCAGCACTGACAGCTGAGCTGAGAGTGGGGGGTTGCTGCAAGACAAAATCTGCATGGGATTTTAGTGTTTTTTTCTCCCCTCCCTACCTTAGGCAGCTGTCGTCTGCGTGTCCACACAAATGTGACAAGGTGCCTCGGGAACTCCGGTCCGTCCTGTCCATCATCCAACACAAACACGCAGCGCATGATGTTTTCTTCCCATTGAAAAAAACATGCATGATGAGCCAATGTGTGTTTTCATCACAACACACTGTCTATCATCACTGTTTGATGATGAGCTTGTAAGTCCATTTTGTGCGAATGTTGGATAGTTTAGCCATTAAACTACAAATTGGTTGTGATTGGTTATAATTTCAATGTAAAATATCATCACATCATGTGTCGCAAATCTGCATAAACCTTTAAATACATAAAATGCACATGTACAACATACAGTACAATACTATTTGTCATTAAACACTTTACTGTAAAGCTGTATTTTCCGTTTTTAAAAATGACATATTACTGTATATACATTGTCAGGGGATATATTCACATGATTCAAAGGAAATACTAGTCCTGTAAAGGCGTATGCATGTCATAATACTGCTTTCGCATAATATCAAATAAGTGCTGAGAGTGCTGTGTGGTCAATTATTGATAACAGAGGCTTGCTGGGGCATGTCAGTGACCTAAACCTTTTCTGCTGTCACTTGCAAATTGCTTTGGACCCCTCATGTGTGCATTAAACACACACACACACGCACACATACAGTGCATACGGTACACAGCAGGGGTATTAGCTTATAATGTTTTTATCTTATTGAATGCAGGAAGCCGCATATAAATGTTTTATTGGGAAACTGACAAATCCCAAAGGATACTATAACACATCAAATAAGCAGTGAAGTCTTCTTCTCACCTCCTCTTCTTTGCAAATGAAAAAGTCTTTGTGTGTGTGTTTTTTTTTTCATCAAGGACACCAACTTCCAAGCCCTCATACAAAATACATCAAGCTGTTGTATTGACAAACGTGAAAGACCTTTTAAATGATTATCTGTTGGCCCTGCAAGGATTATAATCAAACACCTGGTTGCTTAGTTTAGTTTATCCTCATTTTAAGTTGTATCATAAAGACATTGCTTATTTTTCCATTTACATTTAAACTGCACCCTGCTGTGGTGTTCTTGAACGACACACAGTCCATCGGGCTTCTTTAAGCCCTCTAAAGGACCCGCTTTGTATCCACTGTTAATATTTAAAAGAACAGCAACCTTGCTGGTGCATATGAAAGAACGTGCAAGGATTCATACTTGCTTGTTTTTTGCTTGTAGCAGCAGAAGAAAACATTTTACTTTTACCGTTTATACTGAAAAAACACACAATTTTGTAGGGATCACAAAAGTGAAAGATGAAGCGGCAAAGCTATTGAAGCACAAAATTTAAGTCGCTCTCAAAAATGTGTGGCCATAACTGCATGCTTGAAGGGTATTTCTTCAATAGTGGGAATGCTGTTACACAACGTTTTATTCTACAACAACAACATAAAAAACAGGGTTCCAACTGATTGGGGAATAATCGAGAGGGAAACAATTTCTCAGTCCAATCGGATGAGGCAATGTCACCCGGTAGTGACATACAGAGCTGTACACTGCGTACTTACTTCCTCAAGGTGCGAATTTTGACAGTATAGTGTGGTCCCAAATAGATTATTGTATGGATTATTACATAGCGATCGCAATACAGTGGATCCCTGCATATTCACAATTAATTGCAGAGTTCCAAGACCAAAACCACTGATAAACAAAAAGAACATTAAGGCTCATCTCAGTTTTACCAGAAACTTGATCCCCAAGACCTTTGGGAAAATACTCTGTGGTCTGACGAGACAAAAATAGAATTTTTTGGAAGGTGTGTGTCCCAGGGCCGCACGGTGGTCTAGTGGTTAGCACATTGGCCAATACAGGAACAGCCTGGAGATCGGGAAGACCTGGGTTCGATTCTCCCCTGGGCATTTCTGTGTGGAGTTTGCATGTTCTCCCCGTGTGCGCGTGGGTTTTCTCCGGGTACTCCGGCTTCCTCCCACATTCCCAAAAACATGCAGGTGAGGTTAATTGGCGACTCTAAATTGTCCATAGGTATGAATGTGAGTGTGAATGGTTGTTTGTCTATATGTGCCCTGCGATTGGCTGGCGACCAGTCCAGGGTGTACCCCGCCTGTCGCCCGAAGTCAGCTGGGATAGGCTCCAGCATGCCCCCGCGACCCTAATGAGGATGAAGCGGTATAGAAAATGGATGGATGGATGGATGGGTGTGTGTCCCATTATGTGTGGCGTAAAAGTAACGCCGCATTTCAGAAAAAGAACATCATACCAACAGTAAAATATGGTGGTGGTAGTGTGATGGTCTGGGGCTGTTTTGCTGCTTCAGGACCTGGAAGACTTGCTGTGATAAATGGAACCATGAATTTTGCTGTCTACCAAAAAATCCTGAAGGAGAATGTACGGACATCTGTTTGTGACCTCAACCCTCCAATGTGACTGAACTTCTATGCTGCAGGGACTCGAGACAGTCGCAAGCTAGCAGGCAAACAAGCTAACAAGCTAGCGAGCTACCCAATTAGCCCTGAATTTATTTATTCTAAACTTAAGACGTCAAAAACGTACCACTTCCACACTTCTTTTCATGGACATGGACATGCTACGGCTGACTACATGCAGTGTTCAGGTCACGTAATGTAAGGTAATGTCTCAATGTATTGTGCCATTACTGCCGCCTAGTGACCAGAATACTACATATCACTTGTATTTCAATATGTTCTGACTGATAATAGACTTTTAGTCTACCGCAAAAACACGATAATCAATTAATTAATTTCTGAAAAACAGCGATATTGCGAGGGACGACTGTATTGTAAATCTATTTTGAAAGGAAATCAATGTTAAATGTCTGGACATTCGATCATTTAAAATGTGTTTAATAAGTTTGTGAGGCATTTAAACCTGGATTGTGTTTCCATGCGTTTAGCTTGTTAGCGTCCTTCGTTGCAGGCGAACAAATGGCAGTTAACGAGAGATGGGGGGCTTATTTGAGCTGAATCTAATACAATATTAACAAAAGTCACTTTTATTGCAAATGTTGCAAAAGAACGTTAACGTCAAACGAGCAGAAGGGTTTGGAGGGGGAGGTGCGAAGCCGCATTATAATCCTGGAGTGTCAAAAATTGACATTTCTGTGGGCGTCTCAATTACTTGTGTTTATTTGCTATTCACAGGTGATTTTAGAACATACTGTAATTTTCAGTGTATAAGCCGCTACCTTTTTCTCATGCTTTCAACCCTGCGGCTTGTACAGTGATGCGGATAAATTACGGCTAAAAACTACATTTCCCATCTGATTCAGGATGTAGTGACTTGAACGAGTGAAGGGGAAGCTAATATCACGTTTTGAAGCCTTATGCAGCGATCCCTGACACATCTTAAGTAAGTTTGATCAAGCGTAGAATTACTACAGCCAACCGTACACCATTACCGACGGGTTTCGAAAGGCTTCTGCGTGATGAAGAGCTTTAGCTCAAGCTGAATGGCTAATGGCTCGAGATAGAACCGACACAAACAGCGACAATGAAAGAGGTGGAGAGACTGACAAAGTGTGTGACGGAGGAATAATGAGGCTGTTCAAATGTGATGCTGAAGAAGACAACTTGAGTGGTTTTAGTTCACAGGAGGAGGAGGAGGATGGCAATGAATGACTTTTCTGGTAGGCTACTATTTAACTAGCCGTGTTAGAGGCAGGTCGTTTTTATTTAATCAAACGTTTAAAAAGTTTTCTGTGTAACACTTGTGGCTTATAGACAGGTGTGTTTCTATACTGTAACAAAATACTATACAAATCTTTTGTCTTTAAATTTAGTGGGTGCGGCTTACATACCTGCGGGAGATTACAGTAACTCGGATGTGCTCTTCTTCTTGGCATGGCTCAGGAGGTAGAGCGAGTTGTCCAGTAGCCGGAGGGTTCCGGGTTGTAATCTCGCTTCCTCCATCCCAGCCACTGCTTGTGTGTCCTTGGGCAAAGACACCTCACCCACATCGCCCCCAGGGTTGCCCACACATGGATGCTTCACTGACCAAGATAGAACAAAAAGCCTTTTATTGTGACCATACACATGTACAATGACATTTTACATGCTGACCTACCACAGATCCGTTCCCCAGCTGCTGTACAATGCAAAGACGAATTTCACTGTACATTGTCCTTGTGACAAAATATTTCAATTGAGTTAGTCCCTCGACTTCAAGTTCCTAGCAAATTGTGCGATTGAGGGTGGTTAGGGTCCAGTGTTGCTTGCTCACCTTTTGGGGTGTGTTGAATGCAACATCCCGTTTGTGCTTTCTGCCGTACTTCTCCGTGGGAACACACCTATGCACGCAAAATGCTAAGTGAAACACAGCCTTGGACTTCCTTGATGATGTCATGACATCACATCATAGTGTTTGCTAAGTCATCCTTATACTGCTCACGTCTATTGCTTTAATTTTTTACCGGGTATTTGGAGTGTTGGTGTGACATCTCTTTGTGTCATTGAATGTCAGCGCTGAGACATCATTTAGTTTGTTTGTTATTTTTTGGCTGCTAGGTAATGGACGAGTCTGAGGCCTGTTCACTGCCTGGTGGTCTGGCCAGTGTGAAGAAACAGTTTGAGAACCAGGAGTTTGCCTCGTCATCCTCCCAGTCCAGCAGCACCCAAGTGCATTTTCAGCAAAGATCAGTCCAGGTGAGAACCGAAGCACGTTTTTGTCATTTCAGTTCGTAAGCTCTCTGCAAGGTAAGACTGGATTTACGGGAACAGACCCTCCCTGGAGTTACCTTCACTTCCAGTAAGATAAGATATAATTCTTCATTGTCATTGTGCAGTCACCTGAACAACTAAATTAGGAAAAGCATTTGGTGAGTATACAAATATTCAAAAGGCAGATGCAAACCTAAAACATACATTTTTACACGTTACAGTATTGTGCATCTATGAGGTAGCTTCTTTTTTCAGATGCATATTAAACAAAAACTTAAAGGAATTTTGCCCATCATCCAAAATCCTTATTTGAGAGATGAACACGTCTTTCTCTTTTCTGTGCGTTCTAAGGATATAAAAACAGATGAAAAGAGACAGCTCATTACGGCACGTAATGGGAAACACTTATTCCGCCTATGAAGCCTTCGGAAAAAAACTCCAAAAAGAGCCGTCCATTTCCATATAATGTGACGTGCATATTAACCCAGCTACAGAGACATTGTTATTATTATTATTAGCATTGTTGTGCAGATCAAACTGCGTTACTGGAATATTGCCACACCACACGGGCTAGCTAGCTACTAGCCGGCTAGCGACTAGCTTCACCACACTCTTGCCCGCAGCGCTGCCGCCACTGCTGCTGTGTTTTTACTTTTGAGTTTGGAAAAGTTAATGCTAGTTGTGGGTGTTCGTTTCTATGTAGCTATTTCAAATCAATGAGCCCAGGAAGGAAGTTCCGGTAATGCTTAAAAGGACCAAAATACGGCAAAATACTGTAAGTATTACATGTTATCATGGATGTATCTGTTACTACATGGTTACAGCATGTTTATAACACCTTGTTGGAGGTTTTTGGGGGTGTTTAAATAGCGGCCTGCATAGGTGTATCCAATTACGCGCAGTAATGAGCTGTCTCTTTATTTATAACTTTAGGACACACAGAAAAGAAAAAGACATGTGTTCATGTCTTACATAAGGATTGTGGATGATGGGCAAAATTTAAAAAAAAAAGGTGCAGTTTTCCTTTAAGTCTTCTGATGGTAAAAAAAGTTTCCATTTGTCTTGCTTTTGATGGACCTGTACCTCCTGTCAGAGGGCAACAGGTTGGACAGGCGGTGGTTAGGAACAGAGTGGTCCATGATGATCGCCTTTGCTCTGGGGGGGGCAGACTTTGGACGAGATATGGAGTACACCAGTCACCAAATAGATAAACAGCCATTCACACACACATTCAAACCTACGGACAATTTAGAGTCGCCGGTTCGGCTAACATGCATGTTTTTGACATACGGGTGGAGGCCAAAGTACCAGACTGTGAGGCTGACGTGCACCACAAGGCCAGTGATTCGCAACTGGTGGGTCGGGTCGGGTCGTTTTCAGTGGGTTGCAGGGTCTTTGCCAAAAAAATACTGTAATGAAACAATGTCTGTGAACGCATCTCTTGTCTGTGCTATTTGGTGCATGCGATGTACATATATGGGCGACTTGAGCTGAATCCCAATTTTACCCCTTGTCTTACCCATTCCCCTACCCCATAAATCCTCGGGCCAAGGGAAAGAAGCCACTAAGAAGAAGTCAGAAATGGGACACCACTTGATTGTCATACATGATCATGGATAAGGATTAATGCCCAATTCAAACTTTTGGCCCAGGCAGAGTGGTGGTCTGCAGAAAAAAAGGTCGTCCTAATCTTATAAATCTTACCTACCGAGTGTTGAATCAGAGCAACTGGACTCACCTGAATTTTAACTTCTTGTTTCACTTCTTATCCAGGTGCACGTGCAAACACTCTGATTCAGATCTCCAGAAGACATACCGTGTACTGAAAATCTTTACACACACGTTTTTTTCAAATAAGTTTGGAATTTGTGGATAAAAAGGTACACCGTGTTATTTTGCACTACTTAAAATTCAAACTGCACCTTAATGTCTTAATGGGTGTGTTTGTCGCTGGCTCAAAGAGACACCGCCAGCGCTTGGCAAAGGCTCCTGCGCATGTGTGTGTTACCTGAGGCGCAGCTTACATGCTCGGAGCAGGAAGAGGGCGAGATAATAATGCTTGTACCACGTTCAAAAGCTAGCGCCCTCTAGGCAGACACGTAACCGTTGCAAACGGTTGTTTTACATTTGCAGTTTAAATGAATCATTTTATTTTTTTATTGTATAAAACCGATTTTAAAAGTTTACGTTCAAAAAGTCCCGCAGTTTGGGTCCCTGCTTGTCGTTGAAGGGTGATGGTCTGTCCCGCAGCCAAACCAGTTGGGGAGCACTGCTATAGGCCACCACGCGGCCTGCTTTACCTTTTGCTAATTAGTTTTCCACGTTATTGCACTATTCACTACAGATAGCGGAAGTGAAGCTAACGGAAGTGCTCCGACATGACAGTGAAAAGGGTCCGCTAGGGGACATGGATGTGACACTATGCCATTCTCATTGGTCAGTCAAAGAGGTCGTCGTCAGCTTGGTTCATCAAGCCGTCACTATGCATTAAGAAAATGCCAGAACATGTTACATCTGCCTTTGCTTGATCTCAGCAAAGTAAGGTCAAATCTGGCCCTCCATTCGCTCTCTCTTCCATCTGTTCAGTGAGACGTAAAGCGGAGTGGATGCACTGAGCGTAAAAGACCTCACTGAATGCTAAATTTTACATCGAGGTGTGTGCGGCAAACGTCTGGGTCTGTTTCATCGAGTCAGTGCTCACTCGCCTCAACAGAAAAGCACTTTCCAGTCAGCTTCCCCTTGCAAGTGTTATATCCAGGATCCGTGCCATGTTTTAGAGCTTGTTCAACAGTCGGAAAGATATTATCATCCTGGCATAAGTGGTTTCAGGGGCAGAGACTAACTCCATCTTCATGTTAACAGCAGCGGAGACAAGCTCAAATACTGTACTTCTTGCTCACCCTGTTCCTTTGCATGAACCTCGGTGAAAGAAAGAGATAATTTTACAATATTTTCTTTACAGTCCTTGCAACTGTTCTTTCTGTGTCATTTAAATTAAGCAGTGCAGTAATGAAAACATCCTTCACCAACCATGAAAAGCTTCTTTCAGTCTTCAGTCTCTGACTGTTTCATCTTAGAACGATGAGGTGATAAAGCCGAGGTTTATATGTGTTCACAGTAATCCCGGTTAATTGGTCCCAGACCCGAATGTGATAAGTACATTTCCGCGAAGTAGGACTCCTCTTTTATAAATGAAATATTTTCATGGATAGAACGCAGAAAACCTCTTTCCGACTTTCTAAATATGGGTTTTAACATAAATAAGACTCGTGCTTGTGTCTGTTGCTACAAATGTCTTCCCCAGGGGAGCTGAGTGGTGGGCGGACAGGAAGTGATGTCGGGGGTTCAGAGTTGAGTTTTATCTTGCCGTGGGTTTTATTCGGGATTATTGTGCCTGTTGTGAGATACTTCAAACCTGCAATAAAAGCCTGTTCTGGTTTTTGTTTGTCTCACTGAACATTACAGCAGCATTACTGACACCTAGTGACCAGTGTAAAATATTACATATCATTCACAGTGTCTTTTAATGCGTCCTCTGAATGCCTTATATTTGTATGTTAGTTCATTTAGCCATTTTTATGCTTGAAAATGCTTAATTTAGGCAAAAAACACATACAATTTGCTTTTTTTTTACTAATTAATAGGCCGTATTCAACCACAAAAGAGCATGATTTATATTTTTTTTTAAATGTGCCACACGGTGGCCTAATGGTTAGCATGTTGGCCACACAGTCAGGGTTCGAGTCTCCATTGGACATCTCTGCGTGGAGTTTTTCATGCGTGGATTTTCTCCGGGTACTCCAGCTTCCTCCCACATTCCAAAAACATGCGTGTTCGGTTAATTGGCGGCTCTAGACTGTCCATTGGTATGAATGTGAGTGTGAATGGTTGTCTATATGTGCCCTGCGATTGGCTGGCGACCAGTCCAGGGTGAACCCTGCTTCCCGCCTGAAGTCAGCTGAGATAGGCTCCAGCATACACCGCGACCCTAGTGAGGACAAGCGGCATAGAAAATGGATGGGTGGATGAATTTTTGAAAAACCATGACAGAGTGAAGCCACCAAATTCAAATCACGACTGGCGAGAGACGACTGTACTTCTAAACATGCCGCTTCCAACACCAGGTATAATCCAATACAAGAACTACATCAAAAGGACAATTATTAGACACTTGTAGTTTGCAGTAGTGTAGGGCAGCATTGCATCATTTATTACCACCTCTGGCTTTGGCAATCAGAACAAAAGCATTATTTTGTATAGGCACAATTTTTAATACAACTCATCGACATAACTAATATAACGTCCATTCCGTTTATGCGGGTGCTGCGAGAGTGTCATATTGATTCATTGTATTTTTCTCGTTTGGAAGGAGGTGTCCCATTCCTCAGAGGTGACGGTGAGAAGCAGTGTCAGAGAGGTCGCCCCCTCCACAGCCGTCTTTCACAACCTGCAAGGGGTACTTTTTTTTCCTTCTGCAAGATGTGCCCTGAATAATGAAAGCATATTAAGCAGTTCACATGGCGTAGATCAAAAAGGTGCACTTGTTAGCATACTAATGATGCCCGTTTTCCGCAGGTGATTCATGATGAGAGAGTGCACCACAACAACGTGGCCACGATTCACGGAAACCATTACAATGAAACAGGTTATTCCGTTGGTGTCTTTTATATTGTAACGTGCATGTTTCATAGCCTGCATGCTAATAAAAAAGGTATTAGGCGTGTGAATGATTGCCTGCTCAGTACATAGCAGAAAATCAAAGAAGCAAAGTATGGATAGTAAAATATTGGTTAGAGGAAACAGAGTAATTGCAGCCGCATGGTTCCAGAAAATGAGAACTACTTGCGCTTTTAATGAAATGATTTATTTCGCTTTCCATTCCTCTCACCGCGAATGACTTAATGAAGCAGCCTTCTTCTCCTGTCTAATTCAGTTATGCTCGCCGGAGGAGAGGACCTACCGAAGGTTTCCACACAGGCTTTGAAGCAGCAGTATGAAAAAACCATTGAGGAAGCAACACCAGCAAATGAAATTAAGGTAATGATACCCCTTTTTTATCACAAGTGGCAGGAGTTTTATGAGATTGAAGTATGATAATGAGACCGCACATTATGTAAAGCTGATAAGATTGGATAAAAGATGCTGTGATGACAAAGACAGTTCAAAGACAAACAGACTAGATAATTGGGCCTTTTGTTGCTACTGAGTGGAAATAACAATAAAAGCAAATCTGAATCAGAAATATTATTTGTACTATGAATAGATAGCAAAAATAGACAGCTCCACGGTGACCGACATAAGATTTTTGTCCTTTGTTTAAAAATAATCATGAAATGAGATGAAATTTCTAGCTTTTGGAACGACATCTCAAACCTTTTTAACTGTTTCTTTTGCCACGCCTACTTATGAACTACATAGGTCGATATGGATTTAAACCAGTTTCAGTGGACGCCAGTAAGCAAGGTATCCAAAGCTTCAGCCGTGACCAGCCACGAGTCCTCCTCCTCTGTAAAGGCCACTGCCTCATCGTCAGTTTCATCAGCGGCTCATGAAACAACAGAATATTTCCCTCCGCCTCCTCCGATGAATCTGCTGGAGGTACCACAGCAGGCCCCTGAGGGCAGTTCCCAACATAAAACCACTGTTAACAGGGAGCAGTACTTTAAACATAAGAGCATGGCTGAACTGAAGCGCCTCTACAAGCACATTCATCCAGAGGTCCGCAAGAATTTGGAAGACGACTACCTCGGTCAGCTTACTGAGGCAGAGCAGGCCTTCTCGGAAAATAAGGAAGTGGTGGGGGATGTCCAGCAGGCATGCTTTATGTTTGAAAATGAGGGCTCGAGTAGGAGTACAAGTCCAGACCGAGAATCTGTGGAGTGGGATGAGATCCTTAAAGGCGAAGTAGAATCCAGGCGCTGGATGTTTGAAAACAAGCCTCTGGATACGATTAAAGATGACAGTCCCAATGAGAACGAGGCTAAGAATATTGCGCAGCAGGAAATCATTGCCGGTAAGGATGTCAGGTACACAGCATGGATGTTTGAGACTCAGCCAATGGATGCTCTGGGGAGTGAGACACAAGATTCTTCTGAGCAGACACAAAAAGTGACTGATCTTGCAAAAGGTGATGTCCGTACCGCTACTTGGCTCTTTGAGACACAGCCGCTAGACTATCTGAATAAGATCTACCAAGATGATGAACAGGGTGCTGAAGGTGTTATCACAAAAGACATCACCGGAGGAGATGTGAAAACTGCCAGGTATCTCTTTGAGACCCAGCATCTTGATTCCCTGGGCAAAACTGAAACCATTGAGGAGGGTCACTTTCTCAGCCTGAAGTCTGAGCTAGAAGAGTTTAAAGGGGATGTGAAGACCACCACACGCAAGTTTGAGACTTTGCCCATGTGTGTCATCAGGGGGGATTCTGGAGAGATGCTGGAGATCACTACCATTCGCAGGGAGGAGACTGAGAAAGGAGATGTGAAGACGTCACGCTGGATGTTTGAAACCCAGCCCCTAGATGCAATTAACAAAGACCTTGCTAACATAAAGCTTATATGTGGTATTTCCATGGAGGACAACATTCAAGGCGGAGTCAACAAAGGGAGATGGCTTTTCGAGACAAAGACTCTGGACACCATCAAAGACGAGGAGTGGGAGAGTTCCAGGAAACAAAAGGAAGAGATCATTGGAGCTGATGTCAGAAAACACTGCCTGGTTTTTGAAACTCAACCTATGGATATGCTGAAGGATAACGCCAATGCTAGACCTGTTCCCTCTGAGGAGATTGTAGGAGGTGATGTGAGCTCAGCAAAACACCTGTTTGAAACCGTGCCCATGGAAAATCTCAAAGAGCTGATGGAGGTGGGAAAACTTCAGAAAATGATGGCAACTGAAGAAGAAAAAGGTGACGTGAGACACCAAAAGTGGGTATTTGAAAGCCAGCCTTTGGAAAGTATAAGAGAGGAGAAGAAAGAAATTCTGAAAACTGTGAACATTGAAGCTCTGGATAAAGGAGATGTGACAAATTATAAGGAAAAGTTCGAATGTATGGATTTAAGTAAATGTGAAGGGGCACAAAAAATTCAAGTTGAGGGTGTCACAAGTGGCTCTGTGGAATCCAACAGAGTTCTTTTTGAATCTACCCCTATGTACGCCATGCAAGACAGCTCTGGCCACTACCATGAGGTGAAGACTGTAACGCGAGAGGAGATTGTCAAGGGAGATGTGCGCAGCTGCAGATGGATGTTTGAAACACGACCTATCGATGAGTTTGATGACAGCATCAAAAAGTTTCAGCTCATCAAAGGAATATCCAAACAAGAGATCGAATCAGGGGATGTCAAGACGGCCAAATGGCTATTTGAAACTCAGCAGCTTGATGCCATTAAACATGTTGACAGTGAAGAAAAGGAGAGCAAAGAGGAGACTGAAATTGAGAGAGGGGATGTTAAGACTTGCAGGTGGCTATTTGAGACACAACCGATGGATGTCCTATATGAAAAGGTGGAGAAGAGTGAGGCAAATGTTCAGGAGGTGCAGAAAGGTGATGTCAAAACGTGCACCTGGCTCTTTGAGACCCAGAGTCTTGACAACATACGTGACCATACTGAGTCAGAGTCTGAGACTGTTTTAAAAACCTGCACTGTAAATCAAGACGATATCCAGGGAAAAGACGTGCGGCTGGCCCGCTTCCTTTTTGAGACAGAGAATCTGGAAAACATCACTGGCGAGGACAGCAGTTCTTTCAGGAGAGTCACGGAAATTGACATCCAGTCGGGTGATGTTTCCAAAATGAAGTACATTTTTGAGAATCGCTCATCAGACATTATGACTTCCACCTCGGAGGAAACAATGCAGCGGCTAAAGATGGAGCAGGCTGAAGACATCCAGAGGGGCAACGTAGTCAACTGCACCTGGATGTTTGAGAATCACCCAATTGATGCCATCCGTGAGGAATCCAAAGAGGAGAGAGAAATTAGAACGGTCACTGACGTCCAAGGGGGAAACGTTGACAAAGGCCGTTTTATTTTTGAAACATTCTCTCTGGATCAAATTAAAGATGAAACCTCAGAGTCTGATGTTACAAAGCTCACGAGCATCTTTAGAGAGGAGGTCGAAAAGGGAGATGTTAAAAACTACACCATGATGTTTGAGACTCAACCCCTCTACGCTATTCGTGACAAAGAAGGCCATTACCATGAAGTCACTACAGTCACCAAGGAAGAGATCATGAGAGGAGATGTGGTGGGAGCCAGATGGCTGTTTGAGACTAAACCTCTAGATTCTATAAGAGACTCAGAGGAGGTTTATGTGATAAAAGCTGTTACTGAAGAAGGCGTCAACAAAGGAGATGTCAGCTCTGCCAGATGGAGATTTGAAACACAACCTCTAGATGAAATCACAGAGGAAATAAAAATAACAGCAAAAACAGTTGCAGACATCCAAGGAGGTGATGTGAAGACAAACAAGCATAGATTCGAGACAGAGGAGATGTCGCAGAAGTACATCAGAACGGTCAGTGTCAGCGAAATCCAAAAGGGGGACGTCAGATCGGCTACGTGGATGTTTGAAACCCACGCAATTGATGAGATTGGCGGTGAAGGAGCAGAGTATGACGGTATGGAGAAAGTGACAAAAGAGGAGGTAATGAAAGGCGATGTCAAGCAGTCTGTTTGGCTCTTTGAGAAGCAGCCTCTTGATAGCATCAAAGATACAGATAGCACAGAGCTGCGGGTCGAAAAGGAGGAAATCCCACAGGGTGATGTAAAAACAACAACATGGCTCTTTGAAACAACGCCTTTCCATGCATTCAACGAGAGCAGTGTGGAAAAACAAAATATAATCGGTAAAAGCATTAAAGATACACTTGAGGAACTGTACAGTCAGAAAATGGTCAACTCACAAGGTGTCCTCATTGAGGCAGATGAAATTGGGGATGTTCGCATGGCCAAGTACAAGCTGATGAACCAAGAGACCCCGGAAATCCAAAAAGAAGAAATTATCCGTGGGGACCTGAGCAACATCATGATGAACCTCCTGAATCGCAGGGAGACCACAGAGAGGGCGATCATCATCGACAAGGAAGAGCGGGGCAACATCAACACCACAGTGGAGCAACTGTTCAACCAAGAGAGGGGTAGCAACGTTGAAAAAGAGGAAATCCTCCATGGGGACATTCAGGAAGCCATAAATAGCCTGCTTAGGAATGAGAGTTCTTCGAAACGTGGTATTCTGATTCAGGAAGATGAGAAAGGAGATGTGAGGATGACAATCTATTCCTTATTAAATAAAGAGGAGCGAGCCAGCATGGAGAAAGAAGATATAATTCAAGGCAATGTTAGCAAAACGCTTCATCGCCTCCTCTCCAACTCGGGGGCAGAAGACTCTAAAAAGATAAGGGTAGGAGACACAGAACGGGGCAATGTCAGCTTTTACTCCACATGCATTGAGTCTGGAGCCTTGGAGTACTTGAAGCAGCTTCAGTGTGAAACAGACGAGACAGTTCAAGCGGTGGAAAAGGAGCGTATCATTGGTGGGGATATTGAGGAAACCAAAATCTTACTTAGGAAGAATCAACAGGAGATAGGTCGCACTGTGGCAAAAGATGATATAGTTCCCGGTGATGTATGCAGCATTGTTCAAGTCTTCATGACGGAGCCCACTGTTACTTTCCGAAACCTAGAGAGTCAGGATATTGTTAAAGGTGACCTTAATGCAGCCTTGGATTCGCTGAGCCAAGCCATCAATCAGAAAGTTGTGCTAGACAAAGAGGAGGTAGTGAAAGGAGACATACCCACAACTTTGAGATCTCTGGAGGAGGCTCAGTATCAGTCCAAAGAAATGGAAAAGCCAGAAATCATCCGAGGAGACATTAGAAGTGCTCTTGAGTCACTGGAGAAGTCGGCAACCATGAAAACTGAAGTGACTGTTGAAGATTTAGTCCCAGGTGACATCAGAGGAACCCTAAAGTCCCTTGAGGAGGCCAAACGAGCAGTGAAGGAAGTTGAACGAGAGGAGATTGTCAGAGGAGATATCCACACTGCCATGCAATGTTTACATGATGCATCCAGTGAGAAAAAAATATACCAGCATCAAGTGAGTGAACAAGGGGATGTTAAAGGCACCATCCAGCTCCTCCTTGAGCCGACATCTAGCCCGCGGATGCAGCGCCGAGGGAGCATTGAGGGAGATGTGAAAACATCCATAAAATCACTGTATGAAGGACAGGAAACAACATTTGTGGATAAAGAGGAAGTCGTGAAAGGGGACGTTCAAGGGGCGATAAAGTGCCTCATGCAAAAAAAACATTATTCAAAGCCAAAACGCATCCACTCTCCCAAGAAAGCTAAGGCTCCACAGAAAAATCCATTAACTGTAAATCAAGTGGAGCATGAGCGCTTGCATGAAGAAAACAGTGCTAGCATAACAGCCAATTCAGACACGGCTGTAAAAAATTACTCTCAAAACTGTGAGTCACAGAAGCACAATGAAAGCAAACTAGTGAAAACACAGGTGATTACCAACGAGACCTCTGCGACTGGAGCCAAAACAGAAAATTCTGCTGGGGCCTCTCAACAAAAGAGCATAAAAGAAGAAAAGCCCAAAGTGCTGCTCCCACAGAAAACACAATCCCAAAAGCCCATTATGATCATGACTAAACAAACAGGTAATTACGAGCAAGCAAAATCTAAATCCGCTGATGTGAATGCAATTAAAGAGGCACACAACTCATTGCAGAGAAATACATCAAACAAGCAAATACGCGAAACAAAAACAGTCAAACAGGTACAGACGACAGTTGTGCAGAAAACGTTCTCTCACAGAGAAAACGTCACAATATCTGAACAGAGCTCCACATCTAAAAATCAAATTGAGAATAAGGCTCTCACACAAAAGCAAAGCATCAAAAATGCGAAGGCTGGTTCTCGTAACCTTGACATGATGGCACGGGGCGTAATCAACAAGGGGAAGCCGGAACTTCACTTCCCTCCACCTCCCTCATCACCACCTCCTTCCTCAGAGTCTGAGCTTTCCCTCCCTCCACCGCCATCTCCAATCTTGGAAAGCCCAGCACCTCTCTCGTCTCGAACTTCCACTGTGACACAGGAGAGTGAACTCCCACCACCCCCGCCACCACCTCCTCCCGAATGTGTAAAGTCAGAGCCTGAATTTTTTCCGCCTCCTCCACCACCACCCTCTTGGTCTGGACAAGATTTCCTTCCTCCACCACCTTCCCAGGAAGAACTTAGTGCAATTCCGCAACCTCGTCCTGCAAACCCAGGGAAACCCATTGGCAAGCCTTTGTTTAAAGTGCCCAAACAACAAGAAGCACCAAAGCCTGTGCCGGTTAAACCGAAATGGCAAAAAAACCTGCAGAATCCTCTGCAGAGACCCACTCAGCTCCGCCTTGACCAGGAAACAACAACAAAAGCCGCAACAACACTTCAAGAAGGTATAACACGGACAAGCCAGCAGATTGAAGCAGACACTCATATTCAGTCAGACACAAAAATACAAAGCCTCTCTTCTGCTGGACTAATGCACAAAGAAAATCCGCAGCCACCGAAAAAAATATTTCCTCCCCCCATTAAGTTGCCTCCACCACCTGAACCTGCTCCTGAGCCAAAGCCCAGGCCGTATGCTCGCAAATTTAAAACTCCCTTAATGCTTGCAGAGGAGAAATACCGTCAGCAGAGAATGGAAAAAGAAGAAACAGAGAGAAGTACAGTCACAACTCCCACATCTCCTCCAGTTAATCCACAAGCCCCCTCCAAAATTGACAGTCTGCAGCCTTCCGCATCAAGTAGGACTGAAAAAATAGAGACCCCAGAAGCGACAAAAGGAAATGTACACATTTCCAAAGAAGAAACATCAGCACATGTCAGCACCAAGAAAATCCCATCTCAGAGTCCTCGGAGCAAGCCTTTGATTTCAGTGGTAAATCGGGATGTTGGTCCAGGATATTCCAATATTTCCTTGGATAACCAACAAAAAGCACTCACCTCAAAAGTCAGCATAAAGAATCAGGCAGCACCTGCACTTAAGACTCAGCCTTTTCCTACCGAGCACCAACCCTCCAATGTTAAAGTTCAGTCATGCTCTAATGTTGTCACCTCTTCAGTCACTGAGCAGCAGCAGTTTATTAAGCAGGCCAGGGTCAATACTGTCTCTGTCACACAGAGCGCAATGTCTAAAGAAAATATAAATGTCCAAGGGCAGGCTGGAGCTTCACTGAAAGCTGAGGATGTGAAAAATGTCAATGTGGCTTTGACAAAAGAAGGCAAAATCCCCCCCTCTCCACCCACTAAAATTCCGAAGGTAACTCCCAGTTTCAAGGTCAGAACCTTTAAGATGCCGGCAGAGAAAAAAGATGAGAAGCATGACATGTCGGGCCAAATAGAGGCAATGAAAAGTGACATCCACTTGCAGCAGCAGACAAGCAATCTGTCACAGAGGAGTGAAGCAAAAGTAACCCAAGAAAGCAGCCAGGTGACATCATCCACAGCAGAAGTTAAAGTAAGAGAGATACAAAAGCAAGTGCCCATGAAGGAAGAAGGTCACATGAAAAGTGGAAAGCTTGTGCAAATGAATGAATCGAAAGAAACCCCGACACCAGCAGTAACTGTTTTAATGCCTAAAAAGGCTAAGATAACATCTACAGCAGCTTCTGCAGCCCATATTCAGCAGAGCATGAGGGCAGAGCAGGTCCAAAAACAACAGGAAGTGGTTGTGACAGAAAGGGTGGTGCAGCATAGCTCTGAGAGGCATGAAGCTGCACATATGCATCAAAAGCAAATTCAGCGACAAGCGGCAGAGGCAAATAAAATGCAGACAGCACTGGGGAAGTCAACAAGTGAGTTTAAGAGCGTATCCACCAAAAAGGAGGCCCATTCAGAGGAAGTCCAACAATCAGACAAATGCCAGGACATGAAGAAGCTGCTCACTCAAATGGAAGAACTTGAAGGCACACCAAGCAAGATTGACTCCGTCACTGTCAGCATGATTGTAAGTGATCTCCCTGACTGGCTGGTTGGCTCAGATGAGAGAAAGAATTTAAGCGGACTCGCTAAACAGTCAAATAAGAAAAAGCTGAAAGAGATGCTGGTTTATTTGAAGAATATTATTCAAGTTAAGCACAAAAATCTGGAGGAGAAGCTGACAACCGTGGAAGTAAAAGGAAAGGAGGTGTCGCCAGCACCTCCCAAAGTGCTCCCAAAACCAGACAAGAAGGTTTTCAGCGGTGTGGCTACCAATGTATCAAAAATCAGCATGGGTTCATCCAAAACTGAAAAGAGGGGGTCTGAAGAAAAAAAGTCACTTCAAGAGAGAAAAGTTCATGAGCTGAGTGAAGCAGCAGATCAGAGAGTGCACTCCCCACTGGCTAGCATTCGCACCCCCTCTCCCACCTTCATTAGTATCGAATCGAGGAGGATAGAGTCACCGCTCAGAGGCACTCCGTCACCTCCGCCTTACAAGTCTTTTGGGACGCCGCCGCCTGCACCTCGCAAGCAGTACACAACCACGACCACCTTCAGGGCCACGCCATCCCCCACCATGAGCCGCTCAGAGAAGCTGATGAAACTGAAAGACACTACTTCAAAGCTTTCTCGTAACCTCACCCCTCCACCTCCCATGGTGGCACCAGAGTTGATTGCAAGTGCCGAAGCGCAATCTTCTTCATCTATTGGACTGGCCACTCCCACCATGAGAAATAAGCCGGGACTGGTGGATACAGAGGAAACGGGCGACTCCATGATGACAGTCAAAGACAAAAAGTATTTCTTTGAGGAGGCACAGAAAGCAGAAGTAAACAAGTTATACCTTCGAAAGGATCCGATTGATATCCCTGAACGCCTTGAAGCTGATACTGAGGAGAGTGCGGGAGTTTTGATTCCAGACATCCCAAAAGAGGACCTTCCAAGAGTAGACATGACTAAGCTGGTAAACAGATTTGAATCTCCACAACCAACAGTCTACGCCAGGAAAGAGCCAATTGTCATCACAGAGAGACTGGGGAGCGATACTGAGGATGCAGAGGCCGACCTGCACACACCGCGAACAGAAGAACCGCCGACGTTCAACGTCAAAGCCATAAAGAATGTGTTCGAAAGTGGTGAGCACAGTTCTCAGGCAGCCCGAGAGCTGCGAGAACAAATTGAGAAAAGGGAACCAGACTTTCCTCATGTTAAGGCGGTGGGACAGTCTGAAATGTCCTCAGTCACTGAGCGGTTCTGCAGCATTGATGACTTTGGGAACATGATGAGCAGTGAGGTGCATTCTGGGAGTTCTGTGACCCGCGGCAACCCTCCGTCCTACGCTGATGTGGTGAGAGGCAGAGTCCCAACAGTTGCCGTGCCCCTCGAAGCCTCCACCGAGGAGCTGCTGAGAAACTTCCAACAGTCTTGGGCCGAGAGCCAAGGAAACTTCCAGAATGTGGGCTTCAGTGTCACGGAACACAGAAGTTCACAGATTGTCACTCACCAACAAGAGACTGTCATGATGGGTAAAGCAAGCAATGCGGCATGAGGACACTAAACTGGCGTGACGGTGTGTTTTGGCTTTGTGACATTTTTTTTGCACTGTGTGAAAAGAAAGCATGGATTAACACTGCTTTCTTATTATTGCCATGTTCATGTTGTTGTTTTGAGCAACTTGCAGGTGTAGTACTAGTACTTTCACACCTTAATATTCACAGCGTCTCTTGTTTGTTCATGCCACTTATGTGTGATTCTAGCAGTGACACTAACATATTGAGCTAACATTTCTCACACTTGGTTGTGTGGAGGTGTTTTTATTGATGGACAAGAATTGCAGTATACAGTATCTAATGAGAACATTGCATTGGTTACACATTTAAACAGACTTGTTTTGTTTGCACCTTAAATAACACATGAAGGTAAGTGATATTCTAAAAATACTTGCATACTAAAAGACTCTTGATCTCCTAACTCCTAATACTCCTTTTATCGAGAATAATTATAGTTTGACATGCAAAATACATGTGCAAAATACATTTAAATTATGAATGCAATGGATAAATGAACATTTAACAGAAAAGAACCTCACAGACGCTGTTTTATTCTCGGCTGTTACAAACTTTAAAAGAGTGGACGGTTAGAGGTGCAGACCCGATCACTTGAACTTGATTGTAAACATCACCAGCAGGCACAATCATCATTACACACACTGGCCCGAATCACTTTCTGTAATGTGTCCCCCTTAAACCTTTCCCACTGCAACATGTGTTAACTGGTTCACTTACATTACAATCCTACCTTTTCACGTTACTACGAGTTCAGTCGTGTTTCTCACCTTCTTCATCAAAGTTCTGGCATTTGCAACTTTCTTAGGAGTCATGGTGGCTTATTTTGCAGAACATTCAGACATACGCAGTGTGCTTGAACGCCTCTTCAGCACAGGGGCACAATGCTAAGAGGAAGAAAGGAGTTGGTCATGGTTCTCTCTACTGATCACATTAGGTATTACAGTTTAACTGCATATCAAGACAATACGGGGGGCAAATACGTACTTTTTGGCCGTACGATAACCGAGAAAAATTACTTTCAGTTGAAAACTGAATCCTACAAAAACTGTGGCATACGAAGACTGAGGTTAATATAAAGTATAGAGGAGACGCTCGAGTCAATCCCTGCTGACTTTGGGTGAGAGGCGGGGTACCCCCTGGACTCATCACCAGTCAATCACAGGACTGACACAGAGTCAAGACAGCCATTCACAACACCCACTTAAAACTGATAGTCTCTGATGAACCTAACATGCATGTTTCAGGAAACCACACACTTAGACAACTCTTTTTGTGCTATGAAGGCTCTGAGTCCACTTCAGAAACCAGGGAATTCTTGCTTGGAGGCAGCAATGAACTGAATACATCAAATGAATTGCAAAACAGCTCTACTGGACTACCGATTACTAGGTTGCGATGCATCGCATAGAAAGCTGTTTACCTTGTCTACAAACATGTTCTAATGTGATGCAATATTATCTGACACCTTTGGAAACTATAACCACAATAAGGCACTTATATATGACATGTTGTCTGAACCTGCAGAGAGCTTTATTCTATACAGTGGTGTGAAAAAGTGTTTCTTTCTTTCTTCCTGAGTTCTTATTCTTTTGCATGTTTGTCACACTTAAATGTTTCAAATCATCAAACAAATTTAGATATGTCAATGACAACACAACAGAACACAAAATGTATTTTTTTAAATGAAAGTTTTTATTATTAAGGGAGAAAAAAAATCCAAACCTACATGACCCTGTGTGAAATGTGATTGTGAACCACAGTAAGAGCCATTATCCACAAATGGCGAGAACACGGAACAGTGGTGAACCTTCCCAGTAGTGGCCGACCAACCAAAGTTACCCCAAGAGCGCAGCGACGACTCATCCAAGAGGTCACAAAAGACCCCACAACAACATCCAAAGAACTGCAGGCCTCACTTACCCCAGTTAAAGTCAGTGTTCATGACTCCACCATAAGAAAGACACTGGGCCAAAACAGCCTGAATGACAGAGTTGCAAGAGAAAAAACACCGCTGAACAAAATGAACATTAAGGCTCGTCTAAATTTTGCCAGAAAACTTGATGATCTTGATGATCCCCAAGACCTTTGGGAAAATACTCTGTGGTCTGACGAGACAAAGTTAAACTTTTTGGATAGTGTGTGTCCCATTACAGCTCGCTTAAAGGTAATGCCACATTTCAGAAAAAGAACATCATCCCAACAGTAAAATATGGTGGTGGTAGTGTGATGGTCTGAGGCTGTTTTGCTGCCTCAGGAAGTGGAAGACTTGCTGTGATGAATGGAACCATGAATTTTGCTGTCTACCAAAAAATCCTCAAAAAACAACAAAATTAAAAACTGCATTTTGTGTTCAGTTGTGTTGTCACTGACTAATATTTAAGTATGTTAGATGATCTGAAACATTTAAGTGTGACAAACATGCAAAAAAAATAAGAAATCAGGGAGGGGGCCAACACTTTTTCACATCACTGTATATATTTTGAATCATGAATTGTTGCATTATCGAGCTATAGTGCTGTTAAAATTAATTAAAATTTGATTGATTGATGATTTAATCTTAGATACTGGAAAAAAAAAGCCACAAAAACCTAACAGGAAAATCCTGGTTTCATTGAGTGGCGCTGAACTGAATAACTAATTGCATCCTGTAAAATGATTTGCAGTGGAAGTCAGTATTGATGTGCGGTTTGCAAAACACGCACTATGCAGATAATATTGACAAAGTACTGTAAGTTTGGAAAGTCACCTTACATGAGCGTGGGAAGCGCATTGAATACCTTCTGCTTTGCTTCTAAGACACACCAGCTGCAATGCAAGAAACTAGGCTATAGCTATGGGGCCAAATTACTCCACGTGAATAAAATGTCATTCGTCGATTATGGTGTCCGATTGTTATCACTGACATGAATATTTTGTGAGTGCAAGAGTTTATTTGCCACTATTTACAGTTGACTTTTTATGATTATTTATTATGATTTTTATGATGCAGCGGTGATTGAGCACTGCATAAAAGTGTGAGTGCACCCCAACTTTATGGTTGACTTCCCTGTCTGGTTTTTAGTCAGCAGGTTCGTAGAACATGCCATATAGATATACAGAATTTATTAAATACTGTATTTATGACTCACATTTTTTCCTGTGCATGCTTACAGTAAATTGCTATCTTACTGAGCACTTTCACATTTGGCTATGGGGCTCTTTGGTTAACTACCGTTAATCCCGATGCTATGCCACTGCTGCACATTTACTGTGTGTGACTCTGTGCCCATCATAACTGAAATCATAAGCATAGCTTCCTGAAGACCAGCTTTCACATGCAGCTCTTGTATTGCACGCCATTAAATTGCCCACGGGTATTTGTGGGTGATTGTGGAGCTGCAATTGTTTTTCTTTAAATTTGTGTGATGCAAACTGATTTGGCATCTTTTGTGTGCGTAGAAGATTCGAGTTCCAGACAGCGAACTGTGCAGGGTGTGTCGGAAGAGGGTGTACCCCATGGAATCTCTGATTGCAGACAAGCAAAACTTCCATAAAAGCTGTTTTCGCTGCGAACACTGCAGAGGCAAACTGAGGTGAGTGAGTCACCCCACAGATCAAACATCCTTATTGTGCCTCCTTTCCAAGAATTTAAACTGTTTTTTTGTGCTCTTTTAATAGTCTTGGCAACTACGCCTCTCTCCATGGACGGATGTATTGCACACCACACTACAAGCAACTGTTTAAGTCGAAAGGAAATTACGACGAAGGCTTCGGACAAAAACCACATAAAGAACTATGGAGCAGCAAAAAGCAAAAGGATTCAGCTGAAAAGACTCAAGTCAAATCGTCTTTGCCTGAAAAGAAATTTAAAGATTCCAAATATTCCACTACTCACAGTGCATTTTTTTATCAGGATTGTGACACAAGCTCAGTTGGGGGTGGAAACACAAAGCCCACAAGTAAGATTTCTGTTGTGTGGCCTCCTCAGACTGATTCGCGAAAGAAATCCTTCACTATTGAGGAGGAGCTGAAGTTGATGAAGCCATCGTGGCCCCCCGCAGAGGGTGTAGTCCAAGAAAAAGAACAAATCAATCAGTCAATTAAGCCTGTTTTGAAAGAGGGTGACAATCCCGCTGTGGAAGCACAACAAGGACCCCAGGAGAATGTACAAGAGAGCGCGTTTTTTACCACACTGAAGAAATCAAAGGAGGAGACTCCAGAAGAGCCTCCAGTTGGCTGTTCGTCAGCCTCGCAGGAAACAGCAGGTGTGAGTGCTACTCAGGAAGTGACCGACAGTGCCTCGGACTCTGTCATGGAAACTGAAGTTAAAGAGCAGAGCGAAGAGACTGAGGGCGGATTTGCGGAAAGTGTGAATGAAAGACGAGAGCAGAGTGTGCAAAGCGTGGAGGAAGTGATGGGAAGTGACAGGCAGACAGATGAAGGACGTGGGGAGATGGATATAGGGATTAACGAGGAGGGGGTGAAGGTCACCTTCGTAGAGGAGGAGGTGCTAAATGCAAATACCAACAATAATAACAATAGCGGGACACTGCTTGGTCATCAGGTCCTGCTGCAAGAGCTGACTGAGGATGAGGGAAATAGCCAACATCAGTCCAACCTTTTTACAGACGCAAGCAGAAGAGGAGATGTTTTCCAAGCTGATTGCAGTGAAGAATCAAATTGGATGCCAACTGAAGTGCTGCAACTGGCACAGAGGGATGACGCCTTCGTGCCAGCGGGTGCCAAATGTGCTGAGGCCACAGATAGCGGTTCAGACATTTTCACACGTTTTCCAGAAGAGAAAGCCGAGGGAACATTCTCTTTCAGGAAGGAGGCGGCTGAGCCAAAGATTAGCACGTCGAGCTTCCTGGAGGACATTTTTGCCGGCCTCAGTACCAGCGGCTCCACTTTACTATCAGACTTCCAATTCGACATCTTCGGGAAATCTGCAGGGGAGGGGCCTCCGCTGTCAGCGCTAGACGACCTTTTGGATTTGGGGCGAGAGCAGAGAGATCCGGGGGGGGATGTGAGGAGAAAGCAGGAGAGCGGCGGCGATGTGTCTCTGTGGGCCGATGACAACGACGCCCTGACAGCAGAGGAGCTGATCAAGAGGAACCGATGCTATGATGATGATGACAGTGATGACTATTAAATTCCAAGCATCTCAGCACAAAAATCAGGGAGCCTAACCCACACGCAATTTTACATGCACGTCCATGGAGAGATGAACTGCTCTGATTTCATTTACCCAGCTTTGCCTTTTAATTTCTGCAGTTTTATCCAGTAGGAGCTGTTTTGATGCTGATTGAGTGCACCTGGTGTGCACCTAACATGAATATTTACTCTTATACTGAATGCTGCACAGAATTCACATAATACTATTGCTGTCAGAATTTGAAATTCCTAGAAACAGGCTTGACTGAATATATTTGGACAGGTTTTTCCTTTTTTTTTCATTTAATGTCTGTGTTTTGGGTGAAATAAAGCTTCATGAACTCAACAGTTTATGACTTTTTAATAAGTGCGCGCATGGATAAATGAGAGCAGCAGTGGGGCCGGGACGTTTGATATACCACATAACTTAACAGCCAAGATGGGATCTCTTTGGAGAACGGTGGTATCGATTTTTCCTGATGCAGCAAGTCTTAGCAGGACTTATACCGATTTTCATTCGGTCGTACCTCTGCCATCTTATAGCTTCTTCTTACAGCACAGAAGACGCAGCGTTGTTAATTAGAGCAGCAAAAATACAGCACTTTGGTGTCAGAAAGCAAATTCCATGCGGGTTGTTCTATATTCTGTTGACAGCTCCCTTATGCAAGGGTATGCAAGACAACCACTGTTGCTGGTTCAATAATTCAGCATCCATTTTCATAAATCGCTGTTTGCTATTTTTAATTGGGCCATTTATACGAGCAACATCTGGAGTGACAAATTATTGTAAATTCCCATTTCATACATTTTTAATCCCTCAACTCCTCTGCAGAGCACTTAAAAATACAACGCACTAAAATTGGTGCGTTTTAACGCAAACCCCATTTCTCCTGTTTTTACTGAAACTTACGTCGCAAAGTGCAAGACGACTGAAACACCCGATGCCCACAGAAAGAGAAGACTAACACATTTCAGATTGATAAAATGATCTTTTATCTTAAACATACAGCTTTTGTTCAGCATTAGAACGGCAAACCAGAACTTGTCTTTATGTTGCATGTCTGCATAAAAGCTGTACTTGGACAAAGTCTTTGAGGTAGTATTTGGGCAACATTCACTTAATTGAACTCTGGTCTTGGGCAACACAGTTGTGCTGGTGATTAGCACCGCGACCTCAAACCAAATCAGGGCCTTTCTGTGTCGAGTGTGCATGTGTTCCTTTGAAAACGACAGTATTTTGTCCAATCGGCGTGTGAACTGCCGTCTGTCTCTATTGACACATTCAGCTACGAGCTCCAACCTCAAAATGTTCCAGTCGGTCCTGGAAACAAATGTAATCTTTTTAGCCCTCATCATTTTTTGAAATATATTTAACCTAAGAACTTGCTGAGAGGATACAGCTACAGTAATCCCTCGCCACTTTGCGCGTCAAATTTTGCGCCTTCACTCTATTACGATTTTTCAAAAGTATGTAAATTAATACATCAGCGCTGTTTCGTGGTTGAATACCTATTTTTAGTAAAAACAATATATTTAATAAAATTTTATGCATTTTTGCCTAAATTAGGCATTTTCAAGCAGAAGCATGGCTGAATGAACTAAAATACAAATTTAAGGCATTCAGAGGACGCATTCAAGGATGACTTGTTGTATTCTACACTGGCCGCTAGGTGTCAGTCATATTACATGGATGGGACAATAGCCACCGCAGGAAGTACTGTCTCAACAGGAAGTAAAAACAGGAACTCTCCCAATGCTAATGTGTTAGTTCAGGTCTAGAGGGTTCTAATAATGTTAAAACCCATATTTAGAAGGTAGTAAACAGGTTTCCTATGCTCTAACTACAAAAATATTGGATTTATAAATATGGAATCCCACTTCACGGAAATTCACTCATGCCGGTTGGGTCTGGACTCAATTAGCAGCAATAAACGAGGGATTACTGTCCAGAACTACGTATCTAGTGTAACCAATAATTACAGAAAAGAATCGTTTATATCGTCTTTCAGTGTGTCTCTGTGTGTACCGCAATTGTTGTGCAGTGACGGGAGTTATTTTAAAAACAAAATAGTAACTTTTTCATTTTAAAAAAAGTGCAAGTGTAAGCGTTTTTTTAGGCCGTCAGTATTTGTCGTAGTTTTTAATTATGCAGGTGTTTTGGTAAAAGTTACTCAAACGTAGCTCAGAAATGATGCATGATAATAGCTCGTCGACTTTGTTCGATATATTTTTCATCAAAATAGTAGTCATGCCAAGGGGCCGTGTTGCTGCTGGATGTTCATAGTATCCGAGAGATACTGTATGTTTGTTTTCTTTTCCAAAAGACAAAGGTTTAAGACTACAATGGACGAAGCAAGTACAGTGAACCCAGGATGCCCACTTCGAGTTCTGTTCTTTGCAGTGAACAATCCACTGATGACTGCTATGAAGGAGCACCTTTCCATGAAGCATTTGGCTTGAAAGCATGGTATAAATACATTTTGCTATTCCTGATTTGGTACACAGGAAAATAAAGACAAGAAGAACGACGTAAAAGTTGCCGCAGAACAGAGCAAGTCATGTCTTGTTTACATATTTTATTGTAAACATTATTCCACCATAGCGATGAAGCATTATACAGTACATGTTATATGAGCATCTTTTCACAGCGATATGTTGACGGTGGGGGGCGGGGGTGGCGGCGGCGGTGAAATACACAATAAAAAAGGCTAGAGAGACAACTTTGCGCTCATTAAGAAGCCGATTTGAAACAATAATTGAAGGATAAGCAACTCCATAGTAATTTACACTTACTGTACCATTCTGTGTTTTGAAGGCGACCAGTCGTCATCTCCATGGCTTGAGTCTATGTTCTGCAAATTCTCTATTTCATCTTCAATTTCTCCCTTCTTTTCTTCTCAAAATCTATTGACACATTGCTCAAATCTTCGCTATAATCACTGTAAACATCATCTGCTTCGTATACTGCTATGTTTGTGTAGTTGAGAGGTGTTACTCCACTGATGTTCCCAGCTACCTCCTCCAGTTCCACCTGGTGGACCCCAAGGTGTTCCAGGCCAGCTGTGAGATATAATCCCTCCAGTGTGTGTCAAGTCTGCCGCGGGGCCTTCTCCCAGCTGGGCATGCCCAATGACGCTTTGCTGCGACGAGTTCGTCATGGCTCGCGCCGTGAACAAAAAATGTAATTTTTGGGAATTTACAAAAAACGAACATGAATATAATTACAAACAATACATAACATATTTAAGCAAAGTTGATTAATCATGTCAGTGACCCCTAATTTAAAAACGTCTCCAAGCTGGACTTTCAGACAAAGCAGATGGCGATCAGACGTCTACGACAAGGTAACAGCACTTTTGCTGGCAAAGGATATAGCGCGCATGTACTTCATATACAAATAAAAGGCAAGACGACAAATGTTTTCCATTTTATGAACTAAATTAATGAATGGCTTTAAGAAGTATCTGAAAACAAACGTTTACCTAAAGTCAATTATTATTATTTTTTGTGTATTCTTTAAATGACCTGTATTAATGTATATAAAACACAACAAAACAAAACAAAAAAAAACAGAAGGAGTCAGTGCCTCACCAGCCATGAACCACGTCACATGACACTGGTAAGATCATACTGCATAAGATCAGAGGAATGCAAAATGAACTGGCAGTCTCGTGTAATTAAACACTGGACTTGCTGTATTTAGGAAAAGACTTATCTGACCAACTATTAAACATCAGAAAAAACATCTAATATACCCCCGCCACACCCAACCCCTCACCATGCCATCGTCAGTACGGTCAGGCACAAGCTCGCTCAGACCCTTCACCCTCCGCTCCTCCTCCTCCTCCTCCTCGCTCCGTAGGCTTAACGCCGATTGGTTGCTATCGCCCCAACCAGGGGGTCTCTCATTGGATGGCTGCTGTCCTCTCGCCGGGTGCAGCCTGCACATCCAAGAGAGTGAGGCGCGGGATGCTGAATCCATCAAAGCAAGCGCCAGCTCGGCGTGGACCCGACACAGCCACAATTCCAGCACACATACGGAACACTGACAACAATATCGGTACGTTCTTTGGCATTCTCGCCAAATCGCCTTGGGTTGGTGTGTGTGTCTTTATAAAGCGCTGATTGTTCGCCGAAGGTTACTAATGTTTAGAAAGTGATGTTGTTATTTCTCTTTTTGAATGAGCTGCCATTACGCCGCCTGCGTGTACCCCAGTGCTGTCAACAAATGGCAAACATCAGTACTTGAATGTCTTGTGGGTTGGTAACAGTTGGAGGTTTACTTTGAGCGCATTAGTTGGCCTTTGTGCCTGGCGCACGGGTGCTAATCTACTATCTATTGATGATGTGGTGCTGGACTCTAAAGAGACTTAATGTGTCGCTTAAAGAGCGTGCCATCATTCAGTGACAAGAAGCCCCAGCTTTTGGCGCCTGCATGCGTGTGACAGAGAATGGAAGAATGGCAGAGATGGGTAAAATCCAGATGACGGCATTGTGAATCTCATACTGTAATACCCCGCTCTTCGTAGCCTAATAACATTACTGCATCTGCTAATGCGTGTTTGTCAAATTCATTATGCGGGGGTTTGAGTAAAAAAAGGGATGTGGTCAATCATTGTCAACATTCAGAGTATTTTCTAAAAGCCTTTCTCTACACAAATGGCATTTATTAAAATCAGTCCACTTAAAAAAAGCATGCTGCAGGCTGTCAAGAACGTGCCAAACCAACAGGTGGCGCCATTAAGACAGACCTGCCAACATGTACTCATTTTTTGTTTTGTATGCGTTTGTACGTTTTGCTGCTTTCCAGGCGTGCGTTTCGTTACGTTCTCGAGTTGCGGTGACGTGGCTGCGATCGGTCGGCTTGCAGTACTGTACATTCGTTCCTGTTTGAATACGACTTGTTTCTTCTCCAATTTCAGGTCAGCATTTGCAATGCGAGTAACTGTTGTAACGCATGGATTGGTTCCAGCTGCAATCACACTCGCCTTCTCTTTTTAATTACCATCGTTCATTCGCTATGAAGGAAGCTAACAAACTAAATAGTCGACGAGAGCTGTGGTTGCTGACAGAGTTGATGTGGTGATGACGAGCAAGTGCGGCCGAAGGGGCATCTGTTTTGGTCAACGGCACCTGGTAGAAGTAAAATTAAACAACAACAAAAAAAACATAAAAAATGGGAAAATAGAGCGAAAATATAACAAGAAAACACTGAAATATCATAACGTCGTGCTCTCTTCCTGCTTTGAGTACTTAAATCATGCCCTGCTAAACACACACATCAGTTATGTTTGTTGCCAGCTAATGATAGCAATTTGGCAAAGTTTAGCTCCTCACGTTAGCTATCATTGAATATTAGTACTACTGTCGTAGTACTACTAAATTAGAATATAGTAGTAGTAGTAGTTTGTGTGCTTGCGACTGTGCAGTGTGCGTAACCACTCCCCCTTCTGCTCAGTGTCGACATACGGGCGCCACACGTTTTGCTCATTCACGTGCGGCTTTAACGGAAAAAAGAGACGAGGAAAAAAAACACGGCCGGTTCACTTCAAAGTAATCCTAGGGGGAACATTGTTGCTTCGCTACAAAAACCTGTATGATGTCTGAAAATGCTGCAATATGAATGCCATGGCAGCTTTTGACAAGGGTACTTTCTAAAGAAACATGAACAAGGCTTCCTTGTTTTCCTGGAAAAATCCACCTTATGTTCATCAGGTGTGTGTAGCGCCACTGAATAGAGTAGAGCAAACGTGCACTTTGCTGCAGATAATAAGGAGCAGAAGCGTTACTATTTGTTCTCAAACTAATTTTACAGACCGTTATTCATGTTTACACACAAACCATGGTTTTTCACAACGTACACTTTTGAGACGAGTTATTTCGGTTCCAAAATGAGAGCCAAGATTACAATGTAAGCGGTTTCTGTGAAAAATTGTGCAACCTTGAGTAAACAACCCCCTTAAGTCCCTGCGAGGTCATTATATCACCATGTCCCTCATGCTCTTTTCTTTTCGCACAATCGTATTTTTCTCTGGTTTTGCTAAACAGTCAATATAAATGACAGTCTTCATAATTTTCAAGCCATCGCCGTTTCGAGTACAATTTGAATGTTATTGAGCAAGCCTCCCAATGATAACAGTATTTCATATTTCATATTTCAACATATATTCATAAATACAAACTTGCACTGTTCCACATTTTTATGCACAACAGGGTTTCAGGACCGAAAATGGTCATTTGTTGAATTTGCAGCACAAGGAGGTCATATTTACTGAAAGAAAAAGCTATTTCAATCACTAACATTTGAACAGGCCAAGTTACATGTTAGCATAAGATCCCTTCTTTGATGTAACCTTCACAATTCTTACTCTTGTGAACTTTTTGGATGTAAGAATAGCCTCCCACAGCTGCTGTTTTGTTGTGATCTCACAACCTCGTAGATTTTTTTGCTTGGCGATGCCCCATAGGTTCTCAGTTGGGCTGAGGTCAGGTGAAAAAAGGGGACCAAAACATGAATTTCACTCCTTTCATGCTTATAACAGCCAATGAGAGTGGTAGGTGAGATGGTGCATTGTCATGCATAAAAGTCATTTTGCTACAGAAGGTACAAGTCTCGGAAGAAAGTGGTCAGTCAGCTCTACATACTTTGCTGAGGTCATTTTCACACCTTCGATGACCATAAAGGGCCTACCAGCTCTCTCCCAATGATTCCGATCCAAACAGGATTGTTTGAAAATGAATCTTCATGTATTTGTTTGGTTAGGGTTTCCAAATAGTAGGTTCATGCTTAACTACAAGCCTCTGGAGGATCCTACACCTTGAGTTCATGGGACTTCAGAGGCACCAGCAGCTTCAAATGCCTGTTTTTAACAGCTTTTTAGCAGGCGCTCTCTTGATTTGATCAATTTGTCTGTTAGAAACCTTTGTCATGATGTCTTTGTCAGCACAATCCCGGCTGCCTTCTGAATCAGTCACAAATCCCTTCACCATGCGACGATCACGCTTACGTTTTTGTGAATGATTGAATGTGTTCACGCCTTGTCCAAGGCATTGCAATATTTGACGCTTTTTTTGTCAGCAGAGAAATCCTTTTTCTTTCCCATATTGCTTGAAATCTGTGGCATGCTTAATAATGCGTAGCATCATTTTCAAGTAGTTTTCTTTTAATTGATCTCGCCCGGCAAACTAATTACGACAGTTGTCCGGGATTGATACCAGTAATCCAAACAGCCCCAAGACACAATGCCATCCATGAATTTCATTAAAAAAACAAAAAAATATGTTTATGAGTCTAAAATCCAATTTGCATAATAATTTGGAACACAGTGTAGTGTAAAAACGCCTTGAGCAGACCAATCCCACCCAATCCCACACCTGCAAATTTCACTCATTTGGGCCTGTGTGCTGGCATCGGACCAAATACAGATCCTGCTTAAAATGGCAAAGTGGGAGGGGGGGGGGGTTCTGTTGTAATTTCTGAACCATCCCACAGGCCTTCCATTCTGTGGTTTCATCTCAATTTGGCAGGTACCTGGCGCACATGAATGTCTTCATATGACAGTGATGTAAATTGGGTGTGCAGGTTCATGTTGGCCCACAAAGGGAGCCACCCAGGAGATGATTCTGTAGTTTTGACAGAAGAAACCCAGTCATGCTGCATGAAACGATCACTTTCCAAATCATGTCAGTGGTTATTGCCTGTTTTGCAAATTCAGAAGGAACTTGTGTGACATTAAACGCCACAAATACAGTACATGTAATACGTCTCAAGAAGTATCGCGATGCAAGCCCCTGGGTTTTCGTCTAATAGGTTAAGTTTGAACTCATTGAACCCTCATGTGAGGGCATCCTGACTGTCAAGACCTATCGGGCAAACGTCAAACAGTGGATGGATTTTTAGCTCAAGGGTGGGAAATTGGAGTATTTCATTATTGGACTCCATTGCATCAGCCAACCGACCTGAGGCGTGAACAGATTATCTTAAATACAATGCATTTTATGTACCGGAAGTGTTTGGAATTCAATGTATCGGTGCTGGACTGCCCTCCCAGATGCAATAAAGTGTCTTTGACGTTGATGAATGGTGCTTGTAAAGTGTACGGGGGGGGGGATGTTGTATTTCAGGCCGGCAGATTGAATTTCAACGCACGATGTCGACGCACATTTTTGCCTTTGATGCGTCTTCTCATGTCAACAGTGTTCAAAGACAAAATCAGTCAGTTTTCTGTTTGTTACCGTGCACGTTGGCAATGGCGGTGCCTTCAGGGAGAGTCGCAAATGTCAGCGCCGCGTTTGTTCACCTCTGAGGGAAACCGCATGTTATGAGAGCCTTTACATTGCAATTTGTTTAATTTTATAGAGTTGCGTCATCATAGATGTGGAAGCATTTTTTTTTTGAGTAGCAGGAGCAGATCCACCCAGATGTTGTCTGACTGGCTGGGGAATTAATGGGATTTTTGTCCACTTGTCTTTTAGAGAGACTTAAACTACAGGAAGCCAGTAGACCACATTCATTCTGGTTGCATTAAATGTTTTCCACAGGACTGTAATCTATTTGTGGTGGTTGGTTTGTGTGGTGGGGGTGGTTAGATGAGGCCATCACATGCATGTAATTGTAATAGACGCTGTAGGAGAGAAGAGTAATGTGGGAAATATATAAAGTGAGTAAAAACACAAAAGGCAAAACGAGTTTGTTTAGAAATTAGGGCTGTCACATTATTTATTTTCGTTCAGCTTTAAATTGAGTCAAAAAATACATCGTGAATTAGCGGTCACCAACCTTTTTGAGACCAAGATCCCTGGTCTCGGCCGTCAACCTGCACAAGATCTAGAGGGGCTGGTCAATGCGCTAACGAGCGGTGTCATCGCTGCTCAAAGATTTTTTGGGAGGTGCTCGTCTACGGAGTCATATTTGTGCCTTAACTTTGAGGTAGCAAAGGCAGACTGTCAGCCCTTTTAACGTGCAATCATTAATATAATAATTACTGCTGCAGTGCTCCGTCACTCCCTTCCTCTCTCTCGCTCCACCTTTTTGCTCGCTCGGTGTACTAATGTACCTCCGGCCGGGTTTTGGGGACTGGGCTCCTTGCTGGGGCACGCGGGTAGCTTCCTGGATAGTGGCGAGGCGTACGGGCGTGATCAGTGGACAAAATGCGTGCCTGTTGGTCGCTCCCCGGGAAGTGAAGTACATTTACATTTAAAACATTTTAAAAAATGTTCTCGATATCGACCGGCAAAATCCCAAAGATTGACTAGTAGCTCTTGGCAACCCCTGTTGTAGATATTACTGTAAAAAAATCCACTGCAAATAAAACTAGAAAAGCACAGACCTCCGCCAAGTGCCATAGTTCCACCATAAATAACTAGTCCTACATTTATTTTATCTACACATTTAGATTACTAATTTTAGCATGTGTGGCATGTTGCTAACATGTTAATGTTAACATGATAACACCTAGCATAATAAGGTGGTGAGTGTTTAAGTACTGTAAGTGTCTACATATTAAAATGGCTAAAAATGCTACTATGCTAATGTTAACATGCTATCAATGCTAATATGCTAACGTTAGCATGCTAACACGTAACATAATAGTGCTACGTGCTTATATATGTGTCTAGCTATATAAATGGCTAAAAATTATACTATGTTAATGTGAGCATGCTAGCAATGCTAACATTCTGACGTTAGCACGATAACACCTAGAATGATAGTAATAAATATTAATATGTGTCTACCTGTGAAAATGGCTAAAAATGCTACTATGCTAAATTTAACACGCTAGCAATGCTGACATGCTAACATTAGCATGTTAACAGCTAGCATGATAGTGCTAGGGGTTTATATGTCTACCCATGAAAATAGCTAAAAATGCTAACATTAGCATGATAGCAATGTCAACATGCTAACATTAGCATGCTAACACCTAGCATGATGGCGCAATGTACTGGGAAGGCTAAATGTCCCGAATGAGTTGACAATTTTGACTTTGGAACGGTCTGAATGGGTTGAGAAATGTTGACGTATTTAGAACTTTTTAGATCAAAGGCATTTTGCATTCCCAAAAATGGGAATGTCAAGAAAAGTGGGAATTCTTGGTATGTGGAAAATGGCATGAATGTCCTTAATTAGTTGAATGCTTTGATGATGGAACCGTGTGAATCGGTTGAGAAATGTGGAAGTAGCTGCAGCTCTTTAGATCAAAGGCATTTAGCATTCCGTAAGAAAAAATGAGGGACTCTTTGTGCTTTGGCGAATAACATGACTGTCATTTTTATGTTGAGGCAGTGGGGGGTGTTGTCATCTGCTGCTGAATGTAACTAATAGACTAACAGGTAATCTAAAGTTATCAGCAAAGTTACAGAGTAACAGAGTAACAGAGTAACACCACCTGGGGCAGTTTAGAATCAATATTTATCTAATAAATTGCCTTGTCAAACAGTTGTGCTGTGATCAACCAATCAGAGGATGGAAAAATGCTGATGTCACTCTGAGCAAGAGGCGAATCTGAAATCTGAATCAAGTTAAAAAAAAAAACAGCCCTATTACTCATAGTGTGTATGTGTCACGGGCCAGCACTCCTGATTCTGAAGGCCCTGGGCAGATTACATTGACATGACAACACATAGAAGCTGAAATCTGATTGGGCAAAAAAATCTAACACACACACACACGCTACTGCTACAGCCAAGAGACACGCTACTAAATGAAGAAAATAGACTGCTGGGAATAAATTACAATAATTTAAAGGAGCAGATACTAGACTTTAAGTTGTAAATAGGCCAGTGCTTCTGATAGTGCTTAGGCCAGTAGAGAAAGCTTTGCTGGCCCTAACTGGACACCACTGCTCATCTATAAAGCCAGTGGACATTTTCTCAGTCTGAAAAACTTAAGCGCTTATTTACAACTCAACTTTTATGTGAACATTGTCTGCAATGGTCAGTGTTTGTCAGAAGTCATGCGTCTTACTACGAGGGGCTATTATATGGAAACAACGAATCCATTTTTTACTATAATAGGGCAGAATCTGTGAACATGCCTCCAGGAGGTGCCAGGGTTTATAGTTGACCCTGGTTGGTGTCAACAAAAAGTCTGAGTGTGTTATTTTCCTTGACCTTCTTGCTGAATAATGCCAGGCCAACTGCAATTACAATTCATCCGTGCCTGTTTTTCATGTTAACACTGGAAGCGGGTGCTTGAAGGTTTACGATTGTGTCATCTTTTATAAGGTCAGGAGACCTGTGCCACTGTGGCCGTAGTATTTTTATTTGTATGCTTTGCTCTCTGAGGGCATTTTCGCATTGATGCGCTCTGACACAGCGAAAGCTAGTTATTAGTCCCCCATTTCACAGGAGGTTTATTGGCAAATGTTGCAAATGCTCTGCTATTTGCAGGAAATGGATCAAACAAAAATTATGGTCTGGTCCAGTTCATGAATATTCACTGGTTTAGATGCTGGAAGCCCCTCCTTGATATTCCACCAGGGACTCAAGTCGAGCCACTGTGACTACTGATACAATATGATCACCCAATTTGTGCAACATAAGTGAAAAAACTAAAAACAAAAAACCCTCAAATGTAATGTACAGTAGCCGAACTGAAATCCACCAAGGCCATCCTTTTTTTATCACCACCAGTCTTTTCATCAACATGGCACATGAATAAATGAGTGCCCGGGCTGCTTTGTATGCAGTTTCTTACTGGATACGACATGGAAAAAACATGAATGCCACAGTGATTCTTAGTATCATAGCATGGCGATGAGGAACTAAATAACATGTTGTCATAAACTAGCTTGTCCGTGCGTCTCGATAAACAAATGATAGACAACTGGTCCGCACCACGTGAACGCACTGATAGAATTTACATTTCACCGTGACTGCCTTTTAAAGCGTTCCGTTCGACGTACTAGCAGTAGGCCGACCCTTTTGGTTTTTAAACTAAGATTGTTGGTGTTTTGCAAGTGGTAAGCGTTCCATTGAGAGACATGTGCACGTATGTGTGAGGCCTGATTGTCATGAGGTTGTCATGGGGCTCTGCTGAGCACGGAGATGCATGTAATGGACATTGTGTGGAGGAGGCCTGTGTTTGCTTCTCGCTGGCTTCTCACAGCTCCCATGTAGGCCAGCGTTTCCATCTCCCGCAGACGTGATGGCATGTTGGCCGCCGTTACCTTGGCGCTTCACACGCGAGGCTCAGAGCACAGCCCGCTGAGCCCCCGTCTTCGTTTGCCTTGGCGTGTTTTTAATGTGATTGCATTAATGCAATTCTACTTAATTCAGGCACATTTTGCCTTTTCCCAGCTTGCCCTTTGGTCAAGTAGGTGAGCGTCTTTGTGGTCGTCAATTAACAGAAAGCCAGAGGAACAAAGGGCGGCGACCTTATCAGTCTCCAACCCCTGGGGCACTTTTACAACACTAAGTTTAGGGACCTACAGGTATGTAACGTGGACAGAATCGTGGAATTGGCCAAAAAAAACGAAATCTACTGTTAAATGCGGAATCTCGCAGAAATTGACAGTGTGAATGAAATGCTGTAACCGTGAGGAGGAGCGTTAGTGTGCGGAAATACTCCCCCTCATACATAGCAGCTCGTCATCAAACACTAACTGGCCCCCTCCTGAACTAAACATGTCGAGGAGGCAACCGGAAACATCGGCTAAGTCGGTGAAAAACTTCGAAACTCTTACTTGTCACAGAGCTTGAGCTGATGTATGATAGCCAGTGTAAGCTAGCAGGGTTAGCGGCTGACTTCGTGCAAGTTGTGTGTGAAATAGCTGCAAGAGGCGCTGGGATAACTATGTCACGTAGAAACAGTCAAAACACATTTTCAACACACATCACACTTCCGGCCTTCAAAATAAGAGCGGTGCGCATCCTGTCTACCAATGGTAATAAAATAAGGGTTTCATAAAAAATAGCTTACGTTAATAAAGCTATTACAATTGCATCGGCAACTACGTTTTCTTTAACCACAAGCACGGATGTGATCGTTTGTTGAGGATTTTACAGCAATGAAAAGTTAGAAAAGATGCATCTGTTTCTGAAATACTGGGCACAATTGTCCAGTGATGTATTGCATCAATAAATTTAAGGATTTTTGCATTTATTTCACTGACATTTTATTCACTGACACAAAAAACGCAAAATCTGTGGTGATAAAATAAGTGTAAAAAGTAAAAAATGGAATTAAAAAAAAATCTAAAATGGAAAAAAAGGGGATTTTGGAAAAAAAAACCTAAATTGATAAAAAATAAAACTGATCTTATAGGGCCCTTTAAGTTGATATAATAGCTGTATTTACAATTATGTCTGTTCAAATATAATCATGTTCAGTTTTGACTGAAACTGTCAGAGAAGTATAACACCGCAGCGTGTTTATTACTGTGCTTGTAGATAATGCTTTCCGAAACTTTTCCAGCTCGAGAGAAGTCAAAAAGTATCAAAATACATAACGTATGAGGTTATGAGTGAGTTATTTTGGAAAATAAGTCGCATCAGTCAAAAAATGCGTCATGAAGGGGAAAAAAACACAGTCACGTAAATTGCATTTTCCAGTATTTATGATGGCGCTAATTGTCAGCGCATTTTCTTTTTTTTTATGTAGATGTGTCATGTCGTCACTCCTAACGTTAAATTCCAAAAAGAATATGATGTTTACACCAACAAGGAGACAAATTAAAGATGCATAAGCTGATGTGTTATTTTTTAATGTGGATACAATGGATACAATAAAACATAACTGTTAAGTAAATGCCAGAATTTTCGTCCTCTGCAGGACTAAAATTATCACTTCCTGTCTTACGCTCTTATTTTGGTATGCTGCACTTCCAGCTGGAGGTAAGATGGAGCCTCATCTTTTTTCATCTGTTGTTTTTTGTTGCCTTTTCCTGCACTACTGTGAGTATTTGTACGTGCTCGTAATTATTAAAAGACTTTTATTTGCCGCCTCTGGCATTCGACAGCCCCACTAACAGCCACATAACAACAACGTTCTCAAAGAAGACGGTTTTTATACGTGACATGACGCCTGGATGCATCCCGGTTTGTAGAAATGTATCAAATACCCCTATTTTAACACCAAAATGTAATTTCCATCTTCACAAATGAATCGAAATAGACTGAAAATTACACGTGTGTATTTAGTTGGTCAGTGGCTGACGCAGCAGCTACAATCTCCAAACGAGACGTAATTAGTCTCCTAATTAACACTGCTGTCTAAAATAGGACATTTCTCAATCCACACAGGTATCATACAGATGTAGTTGCACATTACTTACAGATGCATGTGTATTAGAAAGTATTCCGTAGCAAAAAGTGTTCTATCTGTATCGTCCTATTTGTGTGCCAAGCTGTGTCGCAACAAGCTCAACTCAATGAATTATTGTCGCCACTAGGTGTCGCCAAAACACCCATCACCCCACATGAACTGAAACACAGCACATGTTAAATTCTATATGTTTGATATACAAGCTGAAAAATGAAAAGAGTGTGACTTACAGCGTGGGAAATACGGTAGCCATTGCGAATATGCAAATCAAGAAGAAAGTGCTTCAATGAAATAACGTCCCCCGTGTGGCTGTCTAATTAAAACTGCCTAAATTTGGGAAAATGTGTGTGGCATGACTCATTCTTACGATATTTCTTCTTCTGTATAAACTGTCATTTTAATTTTGGGCCCTGTCTAGGCAGCTCGTTATGCAGAAGCCCCCGTGGCTCATGAAGCACAGTAAATAGCATCTGTTCCTAAAACCAGACTTAGGCTGAACAGTAGTATCCAGATATGACAGACAGCAGGGTTCAAGGTAAATCATGGTGAGCAGTCCTGTCATGCTGCTTCTGGTTATTCAGTCAAAATCACCCAAACCTTCCTTTTTTTCCTCCCCTGCATTTTAAAGTGTGAACAATCGGAAGTAATCTCACTGATGTGCAGCTGCTTTCAATCAGCATCTGCTCTCAATAAGTACGCATCCCTCTGTGGACCCATTTCAGATATGATGTGTTTGACTTCTAGGCCTAATTATAGAGCGCATATTATTATGTGCACACAACACCACACAGAGCATCATTAATCCTAGCATAATAAGATGCAACAGTTAGTTGCTAATACTGTTGATGCATGTCCAGGTATCGTTACCCGGTGTAACCGTGACACTGGATCCTCTTCTTTACGTCTGCCAAATTGATTTTTAGTGTGGTCAGGTTAACTATATTGCAATTTATGAACCCCATTTTATATAATGGATGGAACAGAGGGTTCCTACAAAACAGCTCAGCGGTTGATGTTGATCTCTACTGCCTCCACTCGTGTTGCTGAATTGAAGGTGCCTCAGGTTACTTTATGCTCACAGTGTGATGATTTGCTCTCAGCCTGTCTAAGGTTTTAACCTCCAGGAGTTCAGAAAGAAGCTCAGGATTGGTCATTATCGAGTGTTGGCTTCGTCTGGGACTTCATTGCCTGCATTTTTCTTCAGCTCTCAATAGTAATTACTGCAAAAGAGGATTAAATGCTCCTTCTCTGATAAGGAAGCTGTAACACAAGAAAAATATGAATATTGGGTGTGCTAAGTACGCTTGATGGATGCCTTTAAATAAGTGTTATTTCTGTGAACTGTCTAAAAACCTTATACTTGCCGTAAAAACAAAACTGGGATTGTCCTCGCTAGAGTGCCGATGTCAGCCATTTGAATCACTCATCAATTTGCAAAGTTCATATGCAGTGCCCTCCAGAAGTATTGGAACAGTGAGACCAATGCTGTAGACTGAAAACATTTGGGTTTGACATCAAAAGCTGAATATGACACCGGAGAGCAACATTTCAGCTTTTATTTCCAGGTATTTTCATCTGAATCGCATGCACTACTTAGAAGATAGCGCCTTTTGGCTCAGGGAGGTAGAGCAGGTCGTCCAGATACTCGCTCCCTCCACCCAGTCACTGTTGTTGTGTCCTTGGGCAAGACACTTCACACACCTTGCCTCCAGTGCTGCCCACACGGGTGTATGAATGTGAATGAATGTCTGGTGGTGGTCAGAGAGGCCGTAGGCACGAATTGGCAGCCACGCTTCCGTCAGACTACCCCAGGGCAGCTGTGACTACAGCTGTAGATTACCACCACCGGTGTGTGAATGAGGAGTGCATGAATAATGGGTTCACTTCATTGTGAAGCGCTTTGGGTACCTTGAAAAGTGCTATAAAATCGAATCCATTATCATTATTATTATTTAGTTTGAGCGTACCCATTTTTCATGTAAGCAAAAGTATTGGCAGATGTGTTTTGTTGCCCAGGTGTCCGATTACATTGCTTATTCAATCAATAAATAGCACTGAATGTCTACGCTCACTTTCAGATTGCGTTATATAGGTTTTGCCTGTACCCTGCCTCTCTCCTGAAGGCAGCTGGGATAGGCTCCAGCATACCCCCGCGACCCTAATGAGGATAAGCAGCATAGAAAATAGATGGAGATTTTGCCTGTGCAGACTGCTTTTAGAGGTGAAACCAACATGAAAACCAGAGAGCACACTATGAGTGAAAAACAAGCAATTGTCAACCAGAGAGATGAAAAATGTGTCACAAAAGTTAGTCATAGACGCTAGAGCTTTTTGCAACGGCCTGAAGAAGTAAGAAAACACTGGTGTACTAAGTTGCAGACGTTGAACAGGTAGACCAGGAAAACATCAGCACTTGATGACGCTTTGTGAGAGCTGTAAAGAAAGACCCTAAAGCAACTCTTGGCGACATTAGCAACAACTTGCAGACAAAGGTTTTCTGGACTGATGACTTTTGAGGTGCATATCTATATTTCTAGTTAAATCATTTTTGAGCTACTTCAAGGTTGTTTGTATTCATTTGCAGTTTAGGGCCCTATGAAACCCGTTTTATTTTTTCCCAAATTCCCTTTTTTCCCTTTGTATTTTGTAGAATTCCTTTTTTGTGTGTGTTTGAGTGCTTTTTGTGTCAGTGAATAAAATGTCCGTTAATTAAATGCAAAAATCCTTGCATTTATTGATGCAATACATCATGGGACAATTTTTCCCAGTATTTCAAAAACGGCTGTAGTGTTCCTAACGTTTCTAAATGTCATGTCGGCCTCTGCACACATTGCTACAAAATCCTCACCAAACCGTAATGCCCCGTTAATGAAGCTACGGTCGCCGAGCACTGAGTCGCACATACACAACCACACTAGCATGCTCTGCTAAACTAAGTTAACCCGACCGGCTTCCACTCATGCTCGGTGGCGAGTAAGAGATGAGTTTCAAAGTTTTTTGCAATTTTATCCGTTGTTTTCAGTGGCCGCTTCGACATGTTTCCTTTCAGAGAGAGAAACGTTCCTTTTCATGAGTCTGATCTTTCTTTTGGTAGGTTCCATGTTTATATAGCCGTAGAACACAATATTCTGTGTGCCTCGAAAGATCAGTCAAAATTGTCTGAAATGGCCGATACTGAAGTGGTTGTTTTTTTGAAAAACGGCTGGGATTGAATAAGAGTAGATTCCGTATTTATTGGCCAGTCCCGTGAACATGGGCCCTCGTGTTTATCTTTTTAAGCCATTTAAGCCATATAAGCCATGTAGGCCATGCTGCATTAAGAATGACTTTTTACGTCAAGCACAAGTTGATCGGCATGTCTACACAGGTTACGATGCGATTAAAAAAACGATATATTTTAAAAACAGAATGATTCAATACCATTTGATACAGTGTACAAACAATATGATTCGATTTGATTTGATTCGATTCGGTTCGATTCCACGTTTAATGTGTGTTGGTGCAGACATGAATCTTACATTGTAAAATAAAAAAGCCAATAGTATGAAAGTGGCGTTCTTACACTATTTTCAAATGTGCAAAAGAGTGCATCATGTCCCCAAGCATGCTGTAAGGCAGGGGTCCCCAACTGGCCAAACTTTCAGGTTTAATGATAAAAAAAACACTGAAAAAAATATTTGTATATAACTACATCAAATTTTATGTAAATGGATATGAATTTTTATTTTATTCAAACAATAATATACAGTTGAAAATCCTGCAGTTTTGCATATGTTGTTTGTTGGGAGGAGCGACCTGTCCCACTTTGTTTGACAGACCTTGAACGCATCATCTAACTTACTCCCTCCATCCATCCATCCATTTTCTATACCGCTTCTTCCTCATTAGGGTCGCGGGGGCATGCTGGAGCCTATCCCAGCTGACTTCGGGCGACAGGCGGGGTACACCCTGGACTGGTCGCCAGCCAATCGCAGGGCACATATAGACAAACAACCATTCACACTCACATTCATACCTATGGACAATTTAGAGTCGCCAATTAACCTCACCTGCATGGTTTTGGAATGTGGGAGGAAGACGGAGTACCCGGAGAAAACCCACGCGCACACGGGGAGAACATGCAAACTCCACACAGAAATGCCCAAGGGAGAATCGAACCCAGGTCTTCCCGATCTCCAGGCTGTTACTGTGTTGGCTAACGTGCTAACCACTAGACCACCGTGCGGCCTACTCCCACTCCCACGCTGTATTTTTCCCCTTTTTCTTTCACCTCATATTTGGGCACAATGCTGAGACCATGCAGGAATGCACAAAGGTAAGATAGGATGACGTTATTGACTTGTGAATATGTGTTTGTTGGATTTGGGCACAACCTCAACCAAGTGAATTCATGCTAGCAAACAGCAATCTTCTCTCAGTAAAACAAACTCCAGGCTCATACTGGTGGAAGGTGGCTCTCTATTCATGGGGTGTAGGCCTGTCACGATAATCGCTAAATCGATTAATAGACCGATAAAATATAAACGACGTTGATCATTTTGATGACCTTGATCAATTCACATGTGCATCTACACGTGTGCCAGTGTCTCATTTTTGCTTACTCTACCAATAGAAGGGTGTGCCATTTCACCTTGCCCTATTGAGTGAGGGACGTGGAAGAAAACAAAACTCTGCCCCCCACCTGCACTGAAAACTGCAATTTGATTGAAGGAAAACACTTTTAAGGTTTGATTGTTGTCATCATTTCTTGGAGTGTTTGTTCTCTGACATTGCTTGTTTCTTCTGTTCATACAATCCATAGTGTCAACCAGCATTCATCATTCTTTCTGGCGAAGCATGCGAATGTTTTGTGATATGAACCCTGCATGTTGCACTGAAATGAAAAGAAAGCACTGCGGCCTGACAAGGATGAATGACTTGTCTCAGGGTCTAATGGCAAAAATCCCTTTAAGTGCTCCAGGAACGTCTGTCTTTGGTGAGTTGCCCTTATGGGAAAAATAAATAAACGGGATTGTGCTAATGTTTGTTCGGGAGAGATATGCTCTGTGTCTTCTTTAATATGTGAAGTCCATGCATTTTTCAGGACGCGGTTGATTACATTCTCTGGATGAGTTTTCATATTTAATCAGCTGCAGGCACTATGGGTTTTACTTGCACACCAGTGGCCATTAATATTCAGCCTGTCTACATGGCACGTATGCATTGACTTGCTTCATGAAGTGCTCTGCTGGCCACGTGTGTATGGTAACTAATCAACAAATCCATTTTTTTCTTCATCTAAAGTCTGAAAGGGCAAGCTGGAATGAGAGCCACAAAACTACGGGATAAGAGTGGTGCAAGCTGAACGCCCTTCTGCAATTTGGCTTGATTCATGCGCAAGTACCAAGTGACATTATTCATGTTTGAATCCCCGCTTACCAGCTCAGTCGGGTATTTTGATACCGGCATTGTCTTTCTTCATTTGTCACGATCACTGAGAAAAAGCTGCTGCCAGCTCAGTCATGGATCCCAAGTTGTTTTTTTACTCGTATACATAACGGACACAATTTTTAATCACATAATAATCAACGCTAGCCTGAAGCCGTCGTCTGTTGTCAGCTGCCATGACAGTTGTCAGCGCACACATGCTGTATTGAATTGCAGGATGAGTCGTCCTTGATTTGCGGTTGTAGAATAGCAGCTCTGACTCCCTACAGTTTCTGATGTTTGATGTACTGTGTCACCTGGAGATGCCATCATAGTCGGGCTGCTACAAAGCTGAGTACACTATTAGAATAGAGCGAGAGCCTTGTGGAGAGCTGCGGCAGTGGAAAAACCAAAAACTGACCCATGGAAATCTCTCATTTTCATGTTGTCGTTTGATGGGTCAGCGGCATCACAATGACAACTAAGTAATACATAACACAAGATTTAAGAACATTTGACTAAATTATTATTATTACTATTATTATTGTGTTGCATGGTGGCCTAGTGGTTAGCATGTTGGCCACACAGTCAGGGTTCGAATCTCCGTTTGGGCATCTCTGCGTGGCGTTTGCATGTTCTTCTCCGGGTACTCCGGTTTCCTTCCACATTCCAAAAACATGCTGTTAAGGTTGATCCAAATTGTTGTCCAAAGGTATGAATGTGAGTGTGAATTGTTGTTTGTCTATATATGCCCTGCGATTGGCTGGCGATTGGCTGGCGACCAGTCCAGAGTGCACACCGCCTCTCGCCCGAAGTCAGCTGGGGTGGGCTCCAGCATACCCCCCGGGACCCTGAGGATAAGTGTCATAGAAAAGGAATGGATGGATGGATGGATATTATTATTGTCAGTTACTATCTCTATGCCTTTATGAATAATGCTCAGATTTTGGTTACTTTATTTAGTAACCTAAGCGTGGAAAAATATTTGTTAGTTATCAGTAAAGTTGTATAGGTGGAGATGCTCGTTATTGGCTTTCTTACCGATATCTAGTCACCTCCTGTCACGATAATCGATAAATCGATTAATCAAACGATTCACACTAGTGAGTGGAGTACAGAATGTTTAGCTTCGTGGGGCGGCATACGCTAACATGAAGAAGGCCCAGAAGCGATGGTTTCTTCCTGAGAAACGCTTACCGAGGCGTTTGGTCTGAAAATATAAACAAAATTGTATGCGCTCACAAACAGTGTCGCAGGCTGGATTGCAAAAACATACATGCAGGTGACTTCGGTGTCAAGGTAATGTCTCACACAGGTGCACCGCACACTATACTTGAGCACCGTCTAGTGGTTCAAATGTGAACTACATCTCTCATGACAAATAATTAAAAAATGGTTTTAAATATATTGTCGATAAAATCGATTATCGCCGATAATTTGTTGCAAACATTCTGGTTATGAAAAAACTTTCAATTGCACGCTGCCTGAGTCTTTGCATACGGGGGATCCAGCATTTGACAGCTCCACAGAAAATGTAACATATTGTCCAGCACTGTGCAGCATAATAATACAAATACAAATACAAATAAACACTGTTAGTGCAAAATAACACAAAGTGCTGCAATATTTAATACAAGTTATAGAAAAAGTGCCAAAATGCTGCCTGTGACTCCCGGGTTATTCTTCTTGAGGTGTGATTTTAGGGTAGAAGTACACTAATGCTTCAACAATTGGCGCTTCAAAATTTGTGGCTTTACTCTATCATGTTTTTTCCAAAATATATTAATTAATAAATCATACAGTTTCGTGGTTGAATATGGCCTATTTTTAGTAAAACAATATACAGATTTAAGCCAAATGTATTTATTTTTTGGCCTAAATTAAGTATATTCCAGCTAAAAATGGCTAAATGAACTAAAATACAAATATAAGGCATTCAGAGGACGCATTCAAAGACGTTTTGATGATATATAGTATTCTACGCTGGTCACTAGGTCAATAATGCTACATTGATGAGACAATAGCCACCGCAGGAAGTACTGCCCGCGTTATGCGCCGAGAGCAAAACGTAACCCCTTACAGTCATTCCACATTGCATATTTACAATCCCAAGGTGAAACCTGGAAATAATTCCACAACGTGGACATGCTGAGATTGTATCTCTGTGGTGCACGGTGCAGTTTGATGAGGTCTCACTCACGCACCAATGTCAATATCGGCAGAAAGTGATATGGACGTGATCCGTTATGTCATTTTTATGCCAATATATGGAATATGCCTGATATTATTGGACATCCCCACAACTACAGTCCTGCCAGGCACACCTATTGTCTTTGCAAAGGTAGAATTTTCCATACAGTTCTCATTGGATCTTTGTGAATGGGCACCTCACGTGGCTGATGAGTGTTGAGTGTTTGAGGGTCTTTTATTTGTGCATTATTTAAAAACTTATATGATCACATGACATTTGGGCTGTCATTGCATTTTTTTCTTTTTTTTTGTATTTTCACGTTGATAGCTTGCTGTTTTTGGAGCACCAGTTGACATAGTCTTATTTCCGTCACTTCATCATAGGCCTGTTATTGCCCGTGTAGTCATTTGCCACGTAGCCATTTGGGAAGCAAAGTGTGGCTCTGAAGATCCATAGTACCACAGTGTAGCAATATTTCAGGTCTCAATTCGCCTTCGTCGTGCCTCGTCACCCTGGTCACCCTGCCACCTTTTCAGGCCCTATGATGGATGCGTCAGAGCCACCTTAGAATACAAACAACGACCCCAAGTCTTTAAGATTTAAATCATACTGTTATTATCCTGACAGTCATCCCTTCTCAACTTAGCGTAATATATGAACATCTGTTACCGAATTGCCTGCCAAACGCACAGCCTCGCCTCCCTCCTCCAACGACGGAGCCACCTTACTCAGGTTTATCATCAGCTGCCGCCCCACACGGCTTATTGCCTTTTTCACTCTCAGCTGTCCACCACGCTGAAAAGGCCTCCCAGGAAGAGATTAGCTTCCCAATAACTTGCTGAGCATCCACCTTAGCAGCCGCTGCTCCCCAGAGTGAATGCTGATGAGAGCAGGCAGGACTCTGTAATAAAAGACTAACAAGTATTTGCCAACAGTGAGGCAGCTTCCCAGCGGCTTTAGAGCATATTCACAGGGGAAGTGATCCCACTGTCTATCCTTTATCACCTTTTGTTTGACAGACAAACAGACTGGCGGATGGCGAGCTGTCATGCAGTCAGAACAATTTGAGGTGCTCAATTAAGCGTTCAAACCCGATTTTACTCACCTCCGAGAGCGGCTCGTCATTTTTGCTGTTACAGCTAATGACTTCTTGTCATCCCGTGGGAGTTTCCCATGTAACGCTGCATCGAATGGACAATTAGTTAATTGTATTAAACTTGCCAGGTCCTGCGCATGAAACTTGTGCATGACAAGTGTTGCACTCAGCTGCGACCTCTTTTTCAGACTTTAACCAAAAACACACACGGCCAACATCACTCCTACTCCACGCTTGACACGCTAGCACACGCTGTTGTTGTGATCAATCGACTGCTTGTATTGCAGTGCCAATATCGGAGATTTTAGATGCAGGCCGATATAATCTGATACTTTCCTCTTTCGGCACGATATCTGATATCGGAAGGACGTGCATGGCAGGAGCTCTGTTGATGATATTGGAAATTGTAACTATTTCGGTGCTTTCCTGACGACACTTCATGAACACAAGATCAGTGCTGCTTGCTGAATCCCCCAACTTTAACTTGGAGAGTCGAGAGGTACAGATTCCTTGAAATACACTAGATACCAGTATCGATACCTGCTAGCAAGTCTAGCGAACTAGTGAACTGCTAAAGTTCAAAGAGGTTGCCTAGCAACAATGCCAAACACAAAGATAAATGATACTGGCTCTGAATTTCCTGATAAAAAAACAACTCTAGGGTCTACAGAGGGCGTGGATGTAAAAACAATTCCAGGATACGAAGATGTGAAAAATGCTGTCAATAAGATAACAGAAACCTTAGATAGTTGCTTGGGTAGTAGAGAGGTTACTCTACCACAAATAATGCCAGCAATTGACAATCTGCATTCAATGGCAGAGACACATTCTACTTCATATACATCTATAAGGAAGGCTATATCGTTTCTGGAAATAAAAGTTAAATGTGATTACATATCGTCAAACTGCCTTATCATTTTCCAATGAATTTAAAATAGGCCAAGAGTACATTTGGAACACAGGAAGTGAACAAATGTCTTGTAATTGATGTGAAACGGAGTAGGGCTAGGATTAAATGAGCTATGCTTCTTCCTACTCCCTTTTGGACATGCAGAACTGTGAATTGTACTCCAATGTAACTTGGATGCATGCTCAAAGTACCAAGAAACAGCTGAAAACCCACGATAGAGCGAGGGACGACTGTGTAGCCATCTGAGAATGGACGTTTACGGAAAAAAGTTGTATTTCTTGCACTATAGCCTCCCTCTGTTAGAGTTGCAATAATAAGAAGTCATGTACTGAGGGGGCATGCCAAAATAAATGTTTCAATTCACATAAACTTGTTTTTATTTTATTTAACATTAGATGTATTGCTCTTTTGCACATATTGGTCATATGCTGTCTGTTCCACACAATTTCTGATAATAAAAACATTGCTAACAGTAACAGTAACAGTAACAGTAACAGTAACAGTAACAGTAATAGTATTAGCAATAGTAATAATAATAAAGTGTTCTATATTTGTAACAAGTGTTTGCAACTATAGATAAGCCATCAAAAGCAGGTGTTTTCTCTTTTATTTAAACTGAAAAATGTAAAAATTGAATCGATTTCCCGAATGTTTTAATCCCGAAAGTCTGAATCGACCCAAAAAAAGTCACATCTATAAAATATGTTGCTATTTCTGCATCAAACCAAACTACCAAGAGCTTGTGTTCACTAAACATTTTGTTCCCGGCCGTTTTTCCTGATCATTCCGGAGTAAATATTATAACCCTCCTGGCCAAGCCTCACAAAAGTGCACGCAAAATTAAGCTTCCTTTTTATGGGGAAAAGAAAAGGCATCTCATCCCTCTTGTTCATGCATCCCCTCCGGCTCACTTTTGCAGGGTGTGCAGAGAATTTATGTTCTCTGCTCCATTATCATTACTTTGTGATTTCCTCAATTTCACAGGCGCGTGTGTTTCACTACAATGAATCAGTTCCACAGCTCCACAAGGCCAAGTAAACTGTATTGCGATACTATATAAAGTGCAGTATTCTTTATAGCAAGAGAGGATGCTTATCACACACGTACTGGCGACGGGGCGGTGTTATTTTGGGACAGAAAGATTGACTGTCGCACAAATAATGCACCCTTTTCTTCATTTGGATCACAACTTTGCCCCGTTATGTGTCATTTGATTATGTGGCAAGCGAAGATGTCTGTGGTCCCACAGCAGGACTCATTCATCTGCTTGATAACTACGCTCCAGACACGAGTGGGAATAGAAATAGACAACTAGAGGCGAGGTAGGATGAGTTGAATAACAGACACTGATTGAAAGATTGTGTTGTGTTAGGTTGTGTCTTTGCAGTGGTTGTCAATCATCACCAGGGCCTGAGGTTAGACGCCGAGCTGTAAACATCCCAGCGCTTATCCATGCAAACATACTGTATCTTTTTTTGTTTTCAAACCCAAGCTAGCAGCTGTCCAAATGATTGAGCGCTTCCAATAGCTGTTCTAATGTGAGATGTCTTGACCTCTGAGTGCCTTTGCTTTATAGATTAGGCCTTTAATAATAAATGACCATATGCGCTTGTCAGAACAGATTAGGTGGCTAATCTCCAGTGTATAGGCTTTTACAATAGTATAACTCCCAGAAGCAATATAAAGCTAGGGCTTAGTGCGACCATGGCTAATGTACTTCTTACCGGGGAGCAGCATTGGATGAGTTTACATCCAAAAGCTCAGATTATTTGCTAATTTGCGAGTGGCCGCATAAACAGCCCGACAACATTGTGTGACACAGAGAACGCTGCATTACCACGCATACTCACCCGTTTTGCTGGGCGCGAGTTTACCATCTGTTGTACTCCGGCCAGTGCGGTGCACTCTTCATTTACATGTGTACGTGTTTATTGAAGTGGGAGCATGCGAAATGCTATTAGTCTCACACCGCCTGGCTCACTGCCAGCAATGTGTGGTGACGACAGCTGAATAGATGAGGATCCGCACTCTGCTGGGCATTGCTACTCAGTAATTATGACAAATGAACAATTAGCAAACTTGGGCATAAATCCAAATCAGAGTGTGCGTGACGTGCGATACATAATAATTATTTGAAATGTGTACAGTTTTGACGCAGATGGACAATTATTCAATATTTTCAGATTGCCTGGTAAAAAAATAAATAAACAAATAAACAAGGTGCGACCATGAGACATAAACACAATGCAGTGGAACCTTGGTTAGCGTCATCCTAACCCAGTGCTTCTCAAATAGTGGGAAGAGGGGTGCGGTGAACAGTCAGAGGGGGCGTGAGAGGCAGTCATGCCCCCCCCAATATCACAATATGGCCCATTATTAGTAAAAAAAAAAAAGTTCATATAGAAGCAAATGTTACATATTTGTTGCCTAACTTAAGCATTTTCAAGAATAAAAATGGCTAAATGAACTAATATACAAATATAAGGTATTCAGTCGATGTATACAAAAACATGATGCTATGTAGTACTCTACACTGGTCACTAGGTGTCAGTAATGTTCTTTTAATGTTTGATGAGGCACATGCGCATCAGCTGGAACAACAGGCTTTTTTTTTGCAGGTTTGAATGATCTCACAACAGTCACAATAATAATCATAATAATAACATAGTCGTCATAATAACAATCCTAATAATAACCACTGCGGCTGTTACCCACTCCAAGCTCTAAAACGCAACTCTGAACCCCCAACATCACTTCCTGTCCTCCACACGTCCAGGACACATTTATCGCAACACATAGAGTCGAGATTTTGACATTACTTTTAAGAAAACTACAGTGAAGAAATAATGGCAATATATTGCAATCTACTATTTTAATTTAATCTATGTTACACTCGTCTGCACCCTGTGTGTATGCTAGCGGCCCCGCCTCCACCCACCGGGTCAAAGAGACTGTATGACTGACAAAAGGGCTCACTCCGTTTATGCCGTTGTTCTACATGGAACAAACGCTCCAAGGTTCTGAAACCAATGCATTGAGTGACCTCTATGATATTATATATTGAGGCCGGCAAAATTATTGAGTTTATTTATATCAGTGTCCCAGGCCTAGTGCCCACAAGACGTTTTTTTTTTTCTGAAATAGAAACGTTTAATCTCACAAGATCTTGTGACACGAGATCTTGCCAGACTTGATCGCCGGAACAGCAGACTTTTATTGTAGGTTTCAATTAGCGTTTCAACAACAGGCACAGCAATCTCTAATAAAAATCCCTAATAAAAACACCGGCTACTGTTTCTGCAGTCGCCCACACCAGGCTAACCCTTGAACCCGCTAAGCTCTGAATCCCTGACGTCACGTCTGCCCGCTACTCAGCTCCCATGAGGAACACATTTATAGCAACACACACAAGCACAAGTCTTATTTATGCCTTCAGCGGCTTATTTTCTCTGGTTATGTCTACTGTATCTGGTAATACGAGTGTAAAGGGGGTTATAGGGGTGTTATCTAACGTCTAGGGGGCTCTCATAATGTTAAAAAAACATATTTAGAAGGTTATAAACAGGTTTTCTGCGCTCTAACTGAAAATATTTGATTTATCAATCAGGAATGCTACTTTGCAGAAATTCACTTGTCACGGCCGGGTGTGGAACCAATTAACTGCGATAAACGAGGGATTACTGTAGTCACGTCTTCAATGAAGGAAAAAGTAACCATAAATGTTCATTTATCCCTTTCATCATTTTTATACATTTAGAATTGTTTTATGCGCATACAACTATAATTGGAAAACTATAAAATTGTCTTTTGTGTCAACATTTTTGAGACTTGTAATGTAACTGTGTTAGTTAGCAAAGAGCCGCTGACATAGATGGTCAATGGCGCCGACTTCCTGTTCCTGTTTCCATGCATTAGCAAGCTAATGGTTGCTAACGGGGGTGTTAAAAACAAGTAATAGACACGGTTGGACTCATGCAGTGTATTAATAACACGACAAGACGTGTGCCATATTGTACGCGAACCGGGAAATGTACACACATTTTTTTACATCCATTTTTGATATAAACCGAAAAATATGCTAACATTTTCCCTCGTTGGGTAGCGAATGCCTGTGGAACTTTGTTAGCAATGATCATTTGTGCTCAGCATGCGGTATCTCTAATTCATTCTCAAAGTGGGGTCCTTTGTTAATGGATCCGTTTCCTACAGAGCCAGAAACTGGTGGGGAGATTCCCATCACCAAGTGTAATTTTACGCGAAGGCGTGTCTAATACGAGACAATTAGCTTGGCCGTCTCTGCCTTGGAGTCACGCGCCGGACGCACCGCGTTCTCTCGTCTTTAGAAACTCAAACGATCTTCGTTGCTTAAATCCATCGCTCACGTGTCCACAGTGAATACAAATGTCTTTCGCCGTGACACTTTGTTTTCCGCGCTCACTCACCTGTCTGCTGAAAGTGATGACGGCCTTGTTTCTTCCTCGTCACAGGCTCCACTTTGTTCAAAGTTTGACACAAATGACCTGGTTGTTGTTTTTGTAAACATAATATTTATGGAAGTAGCAAGCTTACTGCGTTTCACCACTCAGGAAAATGCAGACAATATATTTTTTTGTGGCGCCCGTGTCTCCCCCACTGATTCATGGCGAGTGGTAGAGGACCTGCGTTGTGGCTTTGATGAAGCTATTCATACATTTCATTTTATTTCTGCTGAAAAGCAACAGCAGTTTATCTTAACGGGGGCTATATATCACCACAGCCTGTGCTCAGTGCTGTGTGACGTCTGGCCCAGTAAGAAATCAAAGGACACAGAAGTGGCAGGTAGGAGCGCTATTCCATGTGGTCCGCGTGCTCTCGGTTGCTTCGTCACTTTGTTTGCGGTTTAAAGTATGAAACAATGGATTTTTATGACTGATCTTCCTGTATGCCGTGCAAAAGAAAAATGCAGAAAATATACACGCAAAACGATTACATGATAGAAATTCTAATGCAACACACACTCTTGTCATTGGCAAGTGTTGCAGTACCTCCCCCACATGACAACGACACAACAACAAGTAATCATTTCACCCTGAAAAACCGCTTCATGATCAACATCATGAAGAGACTGACACACGAGGAGATGAATAGCGGCTTTATTGTTGCCACCATGAATAAAAACTTTTTGAGTTCATGGGTCAGTTTGCGGTCCAACAAACCTCTGGTGGACCGTAAACACTTTGTGTAAAAATAGAAGGCACGACGGAAAAACTAGACAAATGTCAAAATTCCAAGCAAGGGACTGGCAGAACACAAGTGAGCAGGGTGGCGTCACAAGGAGCTAGGCATGGCAGGAAGATATGAAAAAATGGAGTATCGAGCTAGAACTGGGCGATATATCGATCTTTTTAATATACTGATATTTACTTTAAGCAGAATATCAAAAAGAAACCATATCGTTCATATCGATATAGACTGGATTTTTTGAGGGAGGAGGGGTGGAGCAGAAGGCCGGCTGCTCAGTCGAAGCGACAGCGTCTGCGGTGGAAGAATTAGTCAGAATGTGGCGCTAATACTCCGTCGTAGCTCAGTAATTTGGAGTTACTTTGAATGCAGAGCATAACAAATGTTTTTCGCCACCTTAAAACTTGGCACAAACTCCGATACGAGGAATGTGTGAAGCTGCGCGCTGGCTGCACGACTCCTGCCACAACACAAAGCGGTGTCCTATCACAGTGCTAAGATACGGTCAGCAGTGGAAAAAAACAGATTAAAAAAATGCCCGAAAACCATGGACTCGCGAGCTTTGCAGTCACAATTATTTAGCACGACAAGCTCTACCACAGATGTACAAGGAAGTCAGACAGACAGCTGCTCAGCCTGATGCACTTGACAGGTTGGTGTTCCTGGCACAAAATAAGGACACGTCTTCTAAAAATGTTTGCCTAAAAAAATACCACAGTTAAATTTAAATTATTTTTGAGTTGCTGATATTTAAAATTTCCTCTTAAAACGGGCACTCCTTCATATTTTGTTCTTTTGTTAGTAGCTGAGTATTTGAGCGTTGCTAAAAGTTTGTAATAAAAAAAGACTATGTTTGACTATTCTATTTAAAAAAAAAAAAAAACGGTCTACTTTATTTTAGAGGCTACTTCTTTAATGTGCATCCTGCATTTGAAAAAACATCCTCCTGTTAAGTATTTACTTTAATAAAACAACTTGACACGCATATTTTGTCTAAACTTGCTTTGCAAAAAAATATGGGGTTGCATATTGTATATCGATATTCAACCTAAATATATCGGGACATGAGTTTTGGACCATAAACCAGCCCTGCATAGAGCTGGGCCGCAGGGATACCAACAGGAGGTGCAGCGGCGTGCAAGGAAAGCCAGGAATCCTCCCAACACAAGCACACGTAGCAGGAACGGGCAGGAACATTCTTGCGCAAACGATACGAACCGGAAACAAGCTGCACACCCAGTGGAATTAAAACCCCTCGCGGATTAATAAAGTCTTCCAATAAATGCTCATCACACAGCTGCGCTCACTTTGCCCCTGCAGCGGGTTCCCTGGAGCATACATCAAATGATTCCTTACTGTCGCTTTAAATAATGACAAAAGATTCCAAAAGCCCCCAGAACAGCTTTTTGTTACCTGTTACTTACAATGCGACAGAGATGAAGAGCGACCTTCATCAAGACCTCTCGGCATAACGGATAAGCTTCATCTGCGGAATGATGAACACTTACTATGCAGGTGACGATGATGCCTGGAGATAGTTTAATCAAATGGCTTTGGTAATGATTCATTAGACGGCACAAGAGGCAAGATACAGATAATCAGGCTGAAATGATGCCGTGGAGTGAGAACTGGTGATGCAGGCACAGATGCTGCAGCACCCCTGTAGTGTTTTGTATGTTGGTGAGCGCGCATGATATTCATCAAGTGGCAATTCAGTGAAAGTGAGAGTGGCTAATGTTCCTGTGCGGCAAAGTTTAGATTCTGCCAGTCCAGTGACCAGGATGAGCCATAATAACGAGTGTGTGATGAAGGTGGGTGTTGAATCGCTCCTAAACTTGTATAACTTCAAATATATACAGTATACTGCATGTTTTGCTCCATCTCACCCATCACATGTTCAAAATTCACAGTGAGATTGCTGTGGAGCTGCGAGCTTACACAAGGGAATATGACCATGTGAATAGCAAATTGATTATTTCTCAGTATAATGACCTCAATCATCACCGGGAATGAGTAGCACGGAAATGATGATGCAGTGAGGTCAAAGAAGGAAGGAAGAAGGGAGAAAAATTCATGAGGAGAGCTCAGGGACTAAATTGTGGCAAGGCACAGATCCAGGCAATCCTATAAAAATCTTCCGTGCTTATTGGGCTCTATCCAAGCTACTCTTTGTTGATGAGATGACAGACAGTTGTCACTTTTGTGTGTCGTTGGAATGAAAGAACGAAACTGAAGGAAAATAAAAATGATAATTCAGGAAGTAATGTGACTTATGATGGACAAGCACGCTGAATCAGCACTTTTCTTCTTTGTTGTATTCATTGAACGGACGTTTATGTCATGCTGCTATTATGGCACACTATTTATGTAACGCCAACCTGCTCGTAAACCCCGCAGTCGCAACACTTGCCAGGTCAGGGTTTTGATATAGTCTGGTAGAATAAATTCTGCATGCGGTTGGCACATGGTGATTCTGGGTTTGGATCTCTGCTCTGTTTGGAGTTTGCATGCTCTACTTAAGCGGGTTTCCTCTGGTTTCCTCTCATATCGTTCTAAATAATGCACATTAGATCAACTGCGGACTAAATCTAAAAAGGTGTGAGTGTGAATGGTGATTTGTCTACAGCAGGGGTCACCAACGTGGTGCCCGCGGGCACCAGGTAGCCCCCCACGACCACATGAGGTGCCCGCAAGCCTGCTTTTCATTCAGGTTTTCAGTTAATAATGAAAGAACAGTAGAAAGAAATGCATTCTGAAATACAAAATGTGAGTTGTGGACACCAGCATTTTGTTCATGTTCTGGTAAAACAAGCATATTCGCTTTGTTTGGGTTTGTAATAAGCTCTGAAAATAAATGTTACAAAAATGAGTAGCTCTCGGCCATTTTCATTCTGTAAAAGTAGCTCTCACAAGGAGAAGCGTTGGTGACCCCTGGTCTACAGTATACGTGCCCTGTGATTGGCTGGAGACCAGTGATGTAAATCTCTTTGTGACAGACGATTCGATTCGAATATAAATACATTGGTAACAATACGATTCAAAAATGATATTTTTTAAAAACAATCAATTCGATACGATTCGGTTAATGTTTGCTGATATAAATATTATTCTTAGATTATAAAATGAAGATGCCAATTATATGAAAATGGCATTCTTACAGTATTTTCAAATGTATAAAAGGTCACATCATATCGCCATGCATGCTGTAAGGCACTGGCAAAACGTTTATATTGTTTAGACACAGACCAAAAAAACTAACAAAAAATGAACATTCTATATTTTATATCTATATTTTTATACTTGTTAATTTTGGATGTGGAACATTGAAGTTTTAAAATGGCTTAATGTTGCTGGAAATGGAAGTGGAGCCACCAAACTAAGTTTCGTTGTATACTGTGTGCAATGACAATAAACATCAAGCTATCTATTTAGCTATATAAAATATAACACTGAAAAAGCAGTCTTAGGAGCCAATCACGAGCTATAAGTGAGCTCACGACGAGCTTGTCAACCCATTGGAAATCGCAGGAGGTCATTACTCAATATAACGGTCTGACTCAGTAGTTAGACTTAGAAAGAATGCTAAAATCATCACACAGCAACTTAACACTCAATAGGTAGCTAAGAAATATACAATACAAGTACCAATACGAGTTTAAAATTTAAAAAAAAACCAAACAGCTATTTTAACTTCATCCCATAAAGCATTTCATCCCAGCAAAACATTTAGTTGGTTATTGCTGCCAGGGCGCTGCAATGACGTCAGCCTCCTCCTGGGCTGTGGGCTCCTGTGGCTCCCTCTGGTGGACATAGGCAGCAATGTTTTTTGTAAGATGACACCCTGAGTCAGACTGTTATATCGAGTAAAGTCCTCCTGCGATTTCCAATGTGTTGACAAGCTCGTTGTAATTGTTTTACGCAGCTCATGATTGGCTCCTGTCAAATAAAGAGCTACCTGGTCCTCATGGATTGGTGTGCCACAATATGTCATTTTATGACGTGGACATGTATGGTTTATAGTCCGGTGCGGCTTATATATGTACAAATCTGTTTCTCTCTCTAAATTTAGTGGTTGTGGCTTAAACACCGGTGTGTCTTATACACAGGAAATTACCATAATAACTTATTAATAACATATTATTTTTAGGTCTAAATGTTGAAGAGAAATACTTAAATATAAATCGTGCATAATATATCTTTGAAGTTACAGCACACCCAAACGACTGGAAGTGAAGTGGATTTTAACGAGGGTTTTTGTTAATTACAAAAAGAAATAGCATACCAAGATTGTCTGTCTCCTTCGAATGAAGAGCGATAGCTCACTGTGTCACTGTGCGGGATCTTCTGCCATCGCAAGGGAATCTGAATAATAGCTATCATTTAATAACTTTTCACTTTTATGGCCCATGCCTAATTACAACATTGTTGTCTTACAACGCACAAACTCAGTGTGAATGCGGTGATAAACGGGATGACACACTTTGATTCGTTCAGGCATCTAGCTGCATCAAATCATTCAATTTATAGAGTGGCAGAAGTGGTAAGTGGGGAGTCATCCGCACACAAATACATGTGGGTGTTGCTCACTAACGTTCATTTTGCATCAGGGATAATGTTGGATGAGTGCTCCGTGCATATTATCTGCCCTCCATGCGCCTGCCACACATTCCCACAGTACCTCATTAGTCATCATGCTCATGAACACATGCTCGGTTTTCATAGCTGTGGCGCATCAACCACCTAGAGGGGTAGATGCCTGGGTGGCATTTTGATGCGCTGTTTGCAGCTGACAGGTTCAGCATAATCACTTCTGGCCTCCCATGAGATTGTTTTATAAGCCCTTCGTTAAATGTCAGTCTGGATTTACCTTCCGCAAGCAAGGACTGTATCAATGCAAATGGAGTTATCTCTTTTTAATAGTAAGAAAAAAATGTATGCCACTCACTTTGATCACTAATATGACAGCCAGGGGTGCGTGCATATCCCCTCAAAATTCTATCACATTATGTTGAGGAAATTGCGCTAACCATACTTAGAACGCTGTTTAAAAACATGCTGCACTGATAACAGCCTGCAAGGATCAGCCTTTTAATTATTGTTTATTATTTAAACAAGTACACGACCTATATGCCCCACCCTCAGCGGCGATCCCCAGCTTCCCAGATGGTCAAGTTCATTTCGTTTTCAATATGGCACATCAGATGTGCACGTCACGCTATGCAGGAGGGTGTGAACGGGGAGGAGTGAGCCTACGTAGTGCACGGCGGCGCTTCGAAAGAGGGGGATAGAGCAGGCTTTCACACAGAAGCACCAGTTACAAGCTCTTCCTGCTGCTGGATGGTAGTAATTATACTCTGGTATAATTGTCTGGTCTACACTCTAGATTAGGGTTAGTCAGAGGGGTAGTTTTGAACTGTGTAAAAAGCCACTTAGCAAACAGGAAGCAATATGTGACGCTAGGAGAATATACAGTCATGGAAAAAATGATTAGACCACCCTTGTTTCTTCAGTTTCTTGTTCATTTGAATGCCTGATACAACTAAAGGTACCTTTGTTCGGACAAATATAACAATGACAACAAAAATAGCTCATGAGAGTTACATTGTTTGGCAGTACAGTGCCATAGCTAGTCAGGTAAGAACTTAAGTGATTTTGGTTATTATCAAGAAAACCATGCAAATGTCTAGATATCAGCTCTTAAATTAAACTCTTATGAGCTATGTTTGTTATCATCATTATATTTGTCCAAACAAATGTACCTTTAGTTGCACCAGGCATTAAAATGGATCAATAAACTGAAGAAACAAGCGTGGTCTAATCATTTTTGACATGGCTGTACATCTGCAAGCTTAAATATATCGTGCGGCGTACCCCAGAGGTCAATACTAGGACCAAAACCGTTCAACCTAAAAATTAATGACATCTGTAAAGTCGTGAAAGACCTAAAACTAGTATTATTTGCAGACGATAACACCGTATTTCGTTCTGGAGAAAGCACACAACAATGAATAAAAAAAGTCACAGATGAATTTACTAAGGTAAAAAGATGGTTTGATTAAAAACAGACTATCCCTGAACCTAAGGAAAACTAAAATAATTCTATTTGGTAATAACAAAAAGGATACTTATGCGCAAGTTGATGGCGTGGAGATTGACACCAAACATTGAGACATTACCTTACATTACATTACCTGAACACTGCATGAAGTCATCAAGTCAGCCATCGCATGTCCGACATGATAGAGTGAAAAAAAAAGTTCTCCGACCCCGTGTGGAAGTGGTCAATTTTTTGCTTCTTAAGATTGGAAGAAATAAATTCAAAGCTAAGTGATTAGCTTGCTAGCTCTTTAGCTCGTGAGGCCGTCTCGAATCTCCCTACAGCATAAGAGTTGCAATGTGGTGTAAACAATGAGTAAAAAGAGTGTAAAGGTGACTATAGGTGCGTTATTTCATGTCTACAGGGCTCTAATAATGTTAAAAAACTTATTTAGAAAGCCATAACAGGTTTTTTATGCTCTAACTGCGGAAATATTCCATTTATTAACATTGAATCCTATATCAGGGGTAATTAATTGAACATAGTCGGGTCTGGAACCAATTAACCGCTATGAACGAAGGATGACTGTGATCCTAATCTCTGCGGAAAGAGAAAGTAAAATTGCTGAGTTTATTGTTGCAACCTGACAGTTGAAGAAGTTGTATGGTCATACAGTATCTATGCAGCGCCATAAACAAAAGAGGATGCGCTGTTCCTCAACGTACGTATTAAGTACCAGAACATTACATGAAGTAAAAAGCCATCCAGCCTGCCTTTCATCTCGTCTTTCGCCAGTGGAGCACTCCCATTTTCCTGCAGCTTTTTGCCCACTTTGGGTCAGAATCTATCCCAATTTTAAAAAATAAGCCCATCATGACTCACCGTAATGCACACAGGAACAAAATGCGGCACGTACAGTACATGCTACTGTCTGTATAGCGTCCTGCTTGCTAGTTTCTTTTGACTTGCATTGTGGCTTACGTCACAGACGAGCTCTAGCCCTGTTTTTTATGTGTATCTTTTTTCCATGCAGGGTATTAGTCTGTCATTTCAAAGGGGTCGAAGACAGCCATAATCCAATTGATCCAGATAACTGATCCCACCAAATCCTGTCACATGAGGTTGAGACTTGTGGCCACACTGCCGTAGCCGCATCTTCTTGCTGTTCATCTCAAATTTTGTTCGATTTCTGCTGCTAAAGGTTTAATTCCAATGATCTTCATGAATGTATTTCTCCTGCGTAGGACTGCATGCCGTTTTCAACGTTTTCAATGCGCCGTTTGTATTGTGGACTGAAAGCACCAAAATAAACAACACTTTGTCCTAAGCATCAGTGAATGAGTCAGGCTGACGTTGAATGCTAGCATCCCACTCAGCCTCTCAGTATCTCACCCTTTGTAGTGGATTCTTGCTGCCTTTGCTCCTGAGTTGCCCTCACACTTGTTCCTGTGCTAAAACCTGCCTTAACCTCTCCCCCTGATGCTGCTATGTGCTGGGCATGCAGTGGTTCCCCTGACCCCGCCAACACGTATCCATGCTTGCAAAATAACATTAAGAAGCCTTCCCAAAGTACATCGCTGCGGCTCGTAAAACGTTTGGCCGTGCTCCTGGTTGCAGGGTACAGTTAATGTGACACCAGTAGGTCGGGATGACGATGATGCGCTATGAAACCCTCTGTCCTCTACACTATGACGCAATCATCAATTTTTAAAGACTGCATTGTGAGAGCGAGAGAAGGGGAGGTGCGTGTTATTGTCTCATAATCCGTTGGCCACAGAATGGAATCAAACACATGACCTTGACTTTTTTATGATTCAGCTTAGAGTCAGATCAGGTTCAAATTGTTTCCGAAAGTTTAGTCTTCTCCCGAATAGTTACTGGACGGTATGAGCACAAACTGCTGGGTGGTCCCCCATTGTTAGGTTGTCTTGTTGTGCTTGGTAGTTGACGCTGGTGTCATTGACGTGGCAGACTTTCAGGCGGAAAGACAAGCTTGATTACGGTTTCCCATCTCAAACTGTACTGTGGCACCTGAGCTAATGTGTACCATTAACGTTTGCGATGCAGTTGTTGTGAAACGGCGGGATTCAAAGCCGACACTCATTTATCATCAGACCTTCATCGACCACTCAGCTGAAGAAAAGTTATTCAAGTTTGCGAGGGTTTATTTGTATTCACTTATTACACCCAGAGCTTTTGTGCCGTTATTTCCCAGCAGTCTGAATGGATTTGCTGGAAGAGAAACGGTAACTTTGAAATGAACACACTTTTTTTCATGTAGCCCCAGATCTTCTCCCACTGTAGTGGAGTTCCTGCAGCATCATTTAGTTTTGTTTTTTCTGAGACGGTGAGAGTCACAGCTTCAAGTGTTTCCCAACTTTTTCTGTGAGAAAAAAACCCCAAAAAACATGTATACTGTATTCTTGCAACCCTTATGAACATTAAGAAAGCAAATTTATATTAAAGTTCATCACCATACCTGCCTAGCATGAGTGCATAAAAATAAAAATAACACTCACCCAATAGGAAGATGTTTTATGTTTGGTGAGATGAATGTGATGACCAGGAGATGTGACCCCTGTGTGGTGGTGACCAGTGGCGGACCACTTCTTTGGCCAGCAATACCAGACTCTTGTAGCTGTGCAAACAGGCGACGGGCGGCTGTGACCAGCTACACCGGTGAGTGACGCACTCACATCCAGAGTCTCCCACGGTTTTGATTGGCTGTCAGATATGGAAGGAATTTGGTGGTATCAGTAGTTCAGAGGAGGAAAAGCCGGTGTTGATCGAGTACTCTTGCTAATACCGGATGCTATAGCTAGTATTGAAGATAAACTTACATAAATGTCCGTGTAAATGATTGCAAACTTACCCGATATGTTTACTGTGCCGCTGCGTTTTACTTTATAGGTCTTGTTGTCTTATTGATGCCAGTTTGTTTGAACGTGGATCTGGAATATGTTTGCGGTTATTGTTATCAAATGGTTTCAAGTGGTTTCCTATTTGAGAGGTTTCTTTATATGTTTGTGGCACCTTATGGATAACCTAATAAAATGCAGCAAACTATTTGTGTGTTTTAAAGGGACTGCATGCCGCGGATTTGAACATACTGCTAGCATTATGTCCTGGCTTGTGCACGAGCTGGCATGACCTTAAAAAGGCGGTTCACGCTCAAAAACACTCCAATGCGGCTGAATTATAACAATTCTGCAAAGATGAGTTGGCCAAAATTCCTCCACAGCGTTTGTTATCGCAAACTGACTCATGAACGGCAGTTATTTTATTCAGGGCCAAATGGAAATGTTACGAGAATTTGTATGCGGTTTCGTTCGTACTTGTGAAAAATCTCGACATTTTTTGTATAATTTGTTCTTTTAAACAACTATTGGTAACATATGCTGGCCGGCAGTAGTGCTGCTGATATTTTTTGCTTTCAGAATTGTTTAATTTGGAGCAAGTTGCATACCGTGCCTTTAAAGGTCAATGTATTTTATTTGTCACTTGTTAAATGCACAGCAAACTGTTTGAACATTCATGAAGAACTAGCGCCCAGACTAGACCTTGTGTGTTCTTGTTCTATCAAATGAAACTGGCACCAAGCAACGTGAAAATCCTCGTGTCAGCTCACGCCATCAAATCATGCGATACGACGTAGCGAGTCTGCCAGGTTGTTTTTAGTGTTCGTGTAAATTGCTCTGCTTTTTTGTAAAGCTTTTCAAACGACTGCAGAGCTTTTAGCAGAACACTGCTAATTTGCCCAAAATGGGAACAATCATGCCTGAGAGCTTTGTTGGTATGAGAGCCACACTGCTACATTTCTGCATGCATCTACTTAGTGAAATCTTCTTGTCGCATTTAAATGACATTTCGACGACTGCAACTTTTACTTCCTCGTGAACAAGTATTATTAAACGAAGACCATTGTATGTTCAAAGGAACGTGGGGCCTACACATCATTGATATAATTTGTCAGCGCTGCAGTGAAAGTAATCAATGAGCGTGTGCCATTGAATTCAGTGCGTGCAGGTCGGCTTTATTTGTGTATCGATGTTCAAAAGCATTTTTCCGAAACAGCGTGTTCTAAACTGCAATTCCTGACCTATGGCAACAGATCACCGGAGGACGTTACAGAACATTTTGTCCCTGCTTGCAACGCTAACCTCCACCAATTTGCCTGTGGCATCGAGGGAGCCAATCAACTTCCACAGCTCAGCAACCCCCATTGTCTTTTTCCTCTTAGACTGTGGCACAAAGCACCTGCATAATTTTCATGGTTGCTATCAAGGGGTGTATGATTGTAATTGAACATGTAATAACGCGAGGGAGCAAAGTGGGTCTTGGCTCATTGCGTTGTTGAAGCATGGGTTAGCAACTCGATGTCTTATGGGAAAATAACACAAGCCGAGTGTGAGAAACCACAAACCCCGCCATTAAAATATTACTTACGTCTTTTGGGGTACAAAGGTCATGCTGGGTACAAGATTATTTTATTCAATGAATGGCATTCAATAGTGTTTCTCACCTTTTTTTTTATCAAATGCTGGCGCTTGCAACTTTCTTTGCTTCTGTTTTGAGTTATTTCACAGTCATTAGCAAAAGAAAAGCAGAGACTTGAGGTGAGAAACTTTGTTGAATTCAAGAAATAACTCATGGCAAACCACGAAGGAGGTGAAAATAGTAAGAAAATCACGCCTTGAATGACGGTAAAAGTAAGATTGAATCTTTAGTTATCCCTTTCAGTCATCATTTGTATACATTTCATTGTTTCTGCATGTAAAACTATAATTGCAAAACCATAAAAACGTGTTTACGATGACATTATTTCTGGTGGGAAAAATGGATTTGGTTCCGTTTCGGTTAGAGTCTGACCTTCTGGAACAGATGAATGACGCTAAGCAAGGTTCCACTGTACATATGTTGGTGAAACCAAGTCTCAGCACTTAAATACAATCCAAGTGTTTTGTTTTGTTTCGCCCTTTTATTGTGTGAACCTCAACAACACAGCAAACTTATTTGCTCCATCTGCTACAATTTGCGGAGGTGGAGGACTCGAGTCGGTCAGATTTGATTCCCAAATTCAAGGACGTGAAATTTGCTTTACGGACATTGTAAAAAGACTCGGCTTGCTTTTGACTTGGTCTTCATGAGACAGTTGGCTCGAAAGGACTTCACTTCTCTCATTTAAATGTTTGCAATTTTTTAGTTAGGTCAGACGTTAGATGAGGGGTGGGCAAGCTTTTTGACTTGCGCGCCACATTAGGTTAAAACGTTTGGCGTAGGGGCCGTCTATATATCCAGTAGATGGTCATTAAACAGGACGACATACGTGCTCCCAGTGCAACAAAACAAAAATGCAACACGTCCACACCAAGTTAACGCATCACATAAATCAACTACTACTACAGCGTGGGTGATAAACAACAACTAAGTGCTAAACATAACACCTAACTTAAAATGTATTTCCAAATGCCCACAAGGCATGCTGAGTAGTCTAGCGACAACAACAATATGAACTATAAACAACAAAACATTGTCCATTAAGAGTATGTTTTTTTTTTGCAATCAAGCAAAAATGTGACAAACATGACAAAATGTTGAGCGAAATAGTACGACAAGCTACCCAGCATGACTTGCGGCAGAAATATATGGGTGTTTTTTTGGCATGGGTATTGTGTGTAGATATTTATTTGGACGGCCATATGGTGCAGCAGCTAGGTTACTTTGTGCGTCGTGTGTGTTGGGGGACACCGTGGACATGTCTGCATGGTGGTGTTGCGTTTTCTTCTTTTTGTGTGCGGCGGGAGTCGAGTGGCAACCGGCTTTGAGGTGCATTACCGCACCTACCGTGCTGGAGTGTAGCCCAGAGTCACAAACGTTATACGGCAACCTTATCTGATCTTCAAAATACAGCAGATTGGCAGCCGATCCCGACCCTGAAGATCGGATCGGGACATCCCTAGAGTTAATGTGACGTTACATAAAGTAAAATGCAGTTTAAACCGGGCGGACAGCAGGGCACTACACCCCAGGTATTGATTTTATCATGGCGGACGTTACTTCATTAATAATTAAATCAGTTGCAGTATTTTCTCACCATGAAATTCATTCAAGTTTGTTTTTCCTGAAAGTCCTGGAAGCCATGAAATGTAGGCCGTGTTAAGGGTCACTTAATAGCACACACGTGCACAGCAATAATCATCAGCTTTGGAAATGTTGCATTTGAATATGTGTGAATGTGTGAACATGTGTCCCACGGTCTTTAATGATTTAAATGACTTCCTTGACCTGAGCAAGGACTTGACTTTACTTGCTTGATTCTCACCACAGTGACTTGGGACTTGCTTGAGACTTGAAGGTTATGACTTGAGACTTGATTGTGACTTTCTCCCACCACTGACAATTTGTGCCTCTCAACTTCACAATTGCTGCAATTCACAGTTCACAGTGAGGAATGAGCGCCAAGTGCAGTGACGGCATCACTTAAAGTGGAAGGAAAAAGCAAGCGCTGATTAAAGGGAGTGTCGAGGGCAGGTGGCGGCTTTGTGATGATGTAGCGCCCAGCGTGAGCATAAAACAACCTCCAAGACTTGATTTGCTGGGATGAGTAGACAGAGGGCACAAAGGGGGCTCAGCATTCTTCCCAAAATCTCAAAGTTATGACGGCACACCACAGTTGGGAGGGATGGTGGATGGAAGCCTCACTGAGGAATAGAAGCATCTCAGTGGAATGAAAGGCACAGTCTGCCATGCTTTGACAGGGTCACAGAGGTGGAAAGGGATACATTGTTTAAAAAAATCAATGTCTGTCAGTGCAGGCAGTTATAATAAAACCAAAGAGTAGGTAATCAATTTTCATGTGACTGCACCTCTGCATATTCCCCTTGATCGTCTTTGAGATGAGCCGGGTGCCCCTGCAGTATCCATTTCATTCATTTTCTATGCACTCTCAGAAAGTTGTTGCCTTCAGCTCAAAACATTCCAAAATCTCACATTCCTCATTCAGCGACTCGGTAGCTGATATTTAATGTTGCCTGGTCAACCGGACAGAGCTTGGAAGTTCCATTAGGATGACTTTGAAATTGTTCTTTATTTCATAGCAATATCAGTTCATCGCTTTTCTCTAAATAAAGCAAACATACACTTTTAGGCGTTGGTGTTATTCACAGCACTTTGTTGCAAAGGGGTTTTTAGCTGTCAACTGTATTTTTTGGGCATGTAACCGTTCAATTTGGTGCTGAATAATTACCTCATCTGGAATGTGGTGACTCCTGGTATCGGGTACAGCTTTGGTAGAACATTTTTTAAATACTTATTAGCACTTGTTGGATACTCACATTAATTACTGCAAGTGTCACAGGCAATATGTCAGATTTGACAATAACAGTGATTGGCCCAGGCTATAAATATAATTATTTTTCATATTACTTTCCTGCTCAGACTGAAAAATCGGTAATCATTCCGTCATGAGGCAGTGGTATGGAATGGGCTCTTGGAATTTGCATGCCATACAATAAAGATGACACTTGGCTGTTGAAGAATGCCTGGAAAGCGTCTCACTCATTAAACATGATTGTGTGAGCTCAGAGGTCACTGAGGCGATGTGACCCATTTATTTGTCTGGAGAACAGCTGCTGCCTCTCAGATCCAGAAGGAGGAAGAAAGAGGACGTTCTCCTTTAGTGTACGTTACATTTCAAATATTGAATGAACAAGTGTTCCATTGGCCGGCCTGGTAATTTGGAAAACATTAATATCAAATTGATCAGAATCCACATCCATCCATCCATCCATTCATCCTTCCATCTTCTTTCCATTAATTAAGGTCGGGGCAGCAGCCGAAGCAGAGAAGCCCGGGCTTCCCTTTCCCCGGCTGCTTTGTCAAGCTCCTGAGGTGTTCCCAGGCCAGCTGAGAGACATGGTCTTCTCAACGTATCCTCGGTCTTCCCCAAGGCCTTTTACTGATTGGACGTGCCCTGAGCACCTTCCCAGGGAGGGGTCCTAACCAGATGCCCGAGCCACCTAATCTGGCTCCTCTCAATGCGGAGGAGCAGTGACTCTACTCCCAGTTTCCCCCGGATGAAAAAGCTTCTCACCTTATCTCTAAGAGAGAGCCCAGCCACCCCACGGACATAACTCATTTTGGCCGCTGTAGACATGTTCCATAGCACTTTTCAACCAGGATTATTTGCCTGATAATTAAGATTATTATTGTGATATATTAATATAACAATTGACACAACAATGGGCCTTATTTACTTATACTTATTCAACAGATCTTAAAGGGGACCTATTAAGCTTTTCCTCTTTTCTGACCTATAAATGTTGTTACAATGTTGCTTTCTGGTGTTAAACGATGAGGTTTGAGCATTTGGAAGTGAGACTTGAAAGTAGTTTTGGATGGCTCTGCATGCTGTGTTTTACAGATTTTTTTTTTACATTTAGTTCCACTGACGTCAATGTAACCCTGACTTCCTTATATGGGCATACCCAGGCACACGCTATAGGCCTGCCCTCCCCCAGCTCTGCTTCACTCTGCTCTGTTCATCGTGTTAGCACGTATGGTTCTCGTGAAATGTTTGTTCGGGTGTGCCTGAAGAGGCAAGCATCGGGCAGAAGTGGTTGGAGTTGCTGATTCCTGGCCAGCAAGAGAAAAATATGCTCATCTGTCAACGGCATTTCACACATGTTTTATGAACATGGACCGATACGAAGCTGGACTGTACGCCAAACTGTTGCTGAAGTCCGACGCCTTTCCAGCGTTACTTTGTCGCATTGAAGAGTCAGAAGAGCAAGCTGCAAATAACAATTTGTCAGTGTCCTGTGTTTTGTGTAAGTAATCGGACAAAAGCGGTTGTCTGTGTAGCATTATAGAGTGTGCGTACAGCGAGCGGAGGGATTGTGACCAATCAAAGCGGAGTGGGCTCGGTGGGAGGCGTTCCTGGAGGAGGTCCGGGGGGATGGAGTAAATTACACAGGCCGTTTGGGCGGGAGACAGGAAACCCAAGGAAACACTGCAGGAAGAGGTGCAGAAGAGTCTGCAAGATCAAGAAAGCTTTCTGTGCGGGTTATCGTGTGTAGCTGCTCTATAGGAGTCCAGATCTCCATACAAAGTCCCGAAAATGAGTAGAATAGGTCTCCTTTAAAAATGAACAATTTTGTTCTCAAGCCTTTCAAACAGTTGTTTGTGTGAGGTGATCTTCTCGGCCTTTTCATGCAGGCTAAATTCCAAAATTTGTCGTTAGAACAGCAAGCCGCATGAGGGAACAAAAGAAGAATTCACTAAACTCAAGATTCAAGATTCAAGAGAGTTTTATTGTCATGTGCATAGTAAAACAGCAGTTATACCATGCAATGAAAATCTTATTCTGTTCATTCTCCCAAGAAAAGAAAGAAAACACAAGAAAGAATAAGAACATAAGAAACTCGGTGGTTATCGCAGCGGACTCACCAGTCAAGACTACAAAACTGAATGTCTTGAAGTTCAAATATTGCAAGTTGCTCTTCAGAAACACTTGGGAAAACACAGAACAAAAGTGAAACAAAGTTCACAGAAGCTGAAGACATTGCAGAATCACTACAGAATCAAAACCGTATTTATTGACCAAGTGCGCTAAAACACACACAGAATTTATTGCTAGTGCAATATAACAGTTAGCTCTTTAGCAAGTTAACAGCAAAGGGGAAGAAGCTGTTGCAGTGTCTGCTGGTGTTGGGTCACACGGTTCGATAGCACCTGCCAGAGGGAAGGAGCTAGAAAAGGTGAGGGTCGGGATGGGTTAAGTCCGGGAGAATTTTGTCTGACCTCGTCTTGGTTGTTGCGCCGTGCAAGTCCTCAAAAATGTGTAGGCGGGTGCTGATGATCCTTTTGGCAGTTCTTACTGTTCTTTGCACACATTGATTTTGTCCTATTTTGAAGCAGAACCAGACTGCGATGGATGAACACCAAAGTGATTCAACAACCGCAGTCTGCAGTCTGCAGTAGAATTTGTTCGGGTCGTCAGAAAGGCCATTGTTGGCCTCCATTTGGGGGGGTCCTCTCCTGCACTTGGTGATGGCTTGCAGTCGATAACTTGTTCTTCAGCCTTTCTGCATAGCTTCTTTTGTCGGTGTTAAAATCCTATGTCAGCTGGTTTCTGGTGTGCTTGTGCAGGAGTCTGTCCCACTCCTGACGGCGGGCTCCTTAGACTGAGTCTGATTGTGAGCCGTGACTCATTGTTGTTGAACGTGCCGAATATTCTTGATTGGGACACACACGGCTTCCCAAAAGCTGATGCAGGGTGTCACAGTGTCCGTATATTCATCTCCACTGCTATTTGTACATTCAAAGATACTCCAAGCTGTGCAGTCCAAACAGTTTTGTTGTTCCAACTTTACTTCAACTCCCAAAGGCCAGGTTTGGATAGTGATTGGCGGTTCTCATATGTTATGCTGTTTTTTTCCCCCTCTTTTCATCGTTAGTGGGGCAGAATCTTATCGTATTTTAGACTTTTATGGATGTTGGGCAGGCAGACAGCTCATCCTCCTCCAGCCACGGACCTCACCATACACGGCATGACAATATTTTGACAACAATAGGATACGAAATTGTGTTTTTACAGCCATGACAAGTTATATACTCATGTATTTCATGCAGGCAGAAGGACAGTAAGTCAGCAGGTTTTTTGCGCAGGACCTCGCAATGTGATAGTTCTCCAAAATAATAGCATTGCAAGATAATAGTGATCCAAATATCATTTCAAAACGAGAAGCTCCCACTGTTTTGATGAGGTGATAGGCAGAGCTTGGCCTTTTATGAGGCACAAACTGGATGTTGATAGATGTAAGGCAGACATTTCTTAGCCATTTTGTTAATTACTCGTACTTAAGTAGACATTTCTGAGACGTATTTGGGCATTAGTCATGATGTTTTATCTGTCATCAGTGGCCAAAAAATGATTATCCACATGACCAACAAAATTACTAAAAAATCATTAAGTTACTGTATCTCGCTGGTGCTTAGCAGGCTGTTGGGTGTCTAAACAGTTTGTAGTGATGGATGATTTCTGTAGATGTGGTCCGTAGCTTTTTTCAAGCAGGATTTTTTTCACTAATAATGCCCCCCCCCAAAAAAAATGATTTGCCACAGTTTGACACCATCTGACTTAAATATTTAAATGTGGGAAGCATGGGACAAGGCCTGTAATGACCAACTGAACCCTTCACTGACTTTCCGTTGATTGTTCTCTGTGATGTGTAATGAAGCCATATTTTAATTCACTGCCGCCCACTGGAATGACAGCGATAATCCATATTATGATGATGAGCATTTTGACAAGGGGGCGTAGCAAATTGAATTATTTTGTCCAGCATCAGAAAGGCTTGAATGATTCCACAACGAAGTAAATTGTTGGGATCAGAATTAGCAACCACAGGTAGATGCTACCAGAGCACGTTTGTAATATACTGTACCAATGAGTATGTCTGTTTATCTGCCAAATGAGGTCATTTGCCAGGTGACTGCTTATCAGCTGCCTCCTCAGAATGTCTGTGCAGGTTCACAACTGTGTGCGCTTGTGTGCAGTTGAACGTGCTGCCGCTCGCCCTGAGAAACACATTCTGGTGTGTGAGCAGCTTGTTAATGGAAGTGTGTGATTACTGTGGAGCTCAGCCGACAGCTTGATGTGTCGGAAGCCCCGATCAGGTGACAGACAGGATGAGGCTGAGGCATGCCACTCAAGCTGGAGGGCAGGAAGGTCTTCCCAATTACGTAGAACACTGCTCTCTGCCTATTAGTGAGAAAGTCACAGTGGTCCAGCCTGACTTTGACTTGTTGTTTCCGTACTAGCGTGTGATAGGTTTACTTGTTTTTCAGTCACAGTTGCAGACCACAATACCCCAACATAGACCCATATATTTGTGAAACTTGGCCATTATACCCACAGAAAGTAAAAATGGAAAACAAATAATGGATTGCCTCCCCTCTGGGTAATTTTTACAATGAATCCAGATCATTGGTGAGGTCAGAAGACACTAATGCAAGACAAAAAGGCCTGCATATGGATCTCTGTTGTTCATCCTAAAGGTGTTTGATGGGGTAACGTCACGGCTCTCAAGTTCTTCCACACCAAACCATGAACCTCTCTTTCAAGTCATCTTGTAACAGACAGTTTCCACACAATTAAAACATAAAAAATAGGATTTAGGCAGAAAGTCTTAAGCCATACAATCTTTCAGAGCAGAATGTGTACAGTCAAGAAGCCATTCATCCACTTTGAATGCAATCAAGCAAACAAAATTAAAAATGCGACGCTGAATATTTTAATTAGAAGCAATTAACCACATTCCGGTGTCACTGCGGCTAAAATAATACCAAAAAGGTGTGTTGAGATGTAGCCACAGCGCCTGCCTTGGAAGCATTTTAATCGAGTGAGAAACTCCATTTGATATGAGAGAATTTAATTTTGACCTTTTCAGGGCGTAAGTGGGTTTTGAATGATAAGTTCTCAGGAAACAGCGCACATCAATAGATGACTCCTCCTCCGTCTGTTTGTTGCCATAGGTAGATAACAAGAGTGTCTGCAGCATACCGATGAGTTACGGCTGGTAGCATGCACAAAAATCACCTCTTCTTGCCCATTGTTGCATGAAATCAAGGTTTTCTGCAGGTGTGCACGTAGGATTACATATTGTGGCTGTGCAATGAAAAGCATGCATGTCCACCATTTTTTTCATCAGTCTTGTTCTCCTCCATGCATTGTCAGCACCGCCATGCCTTGACGACCAGTGGTTTTAATTTTTTAATTGATTTAATTTGAAACAATCGTCCATGGGTCGTGCAGTGGTTCACATGGCTGACATTGTTTGCATCTGGCGTGGGCTCAATTGCCATTTGTTGCACTCGTCATGATCGTAAATTAGTCAAATGAACTATGCATTAATTAGACGACACCTCAGTGTATAGTGCTGTGAAATTCTACACCATTGCAGACTACAGCCACAACCACATTGTTTAATTAATACATACAGTAGGCCCACGTAGGATGCTTTTTTTTATACAGTTGATGTATTGAATGCAAGCGTGTACATTTGTCATCCACCGTCCGAAAAGAATAGGCTAAACCGTCCCATGGAGTGAATGGTTGAATGCTTTTAATGTATTTCTTCAACATGTTAACAATGTCTTAAAAGCATGTTTTTAAACCTCTGCATCACTTTCTCTAGTATCCCTCGCCTTCTCTGATAGCCTTCATTCTTCTATTCATCTTGTATGAGCTCCACTGACTCACTGCCTTTTTCTTTCCAGGGATGGAGAGCGGGCACTTGTATTGTGTTGGTTGAGAGCCAGCTCCGATATGCTACACTAACTCCAGCTTCCTGTCAAATTGCTGCTCAGTCAGGGATGTAGCCCATTCCTGGGTTTCAAAGGCGCTTCATCATACGGTAAGCAGACCTCCCCTCTTGAAAGAAAGCTCAAATACAAGTTTTGAATTGTTGCCTTTCAGCTTCACGGTTCCGATCTTGATGTTCAATGAAGCAAAGGCTTTGTTGCTCTTACTGTACATTTATTTCAGCCCAATTATTTCAGGGATTACCTGAATTAAAAAAGTGCTGACACTCGCAACTTTCTTTGGCCCTGTGGCAGGTTTTTAGTAGGGTGCTTTGTTTGGGCACTGAATTTTGAAGAACGATACACTAAAGTCGCCCCTTGTCTATCGTGGTTTATTGGTTTCAGAAAAATGTATTTTCGCCAAGTAGGATTCCTTATTTTATAAATGTAATATTTGTTTGTAGTTAGAACATAGAAAACCTATTTACGACCTACTAATTAGAGTTTTTAACATTATTAAAGCCCTCTAGATATGAAATAGAACCCCTATAGTCACCTTTACACTCGTATTAGTTGATACTTTAGACATATAAAGGGAAACTATAATAAATAGTAAATAAATAATAGAAATAATAGTAATATTTAGTTACTTGTACCTTATAATTACACACACACACACACACACACACAGTTTTTACACACAAACACTAACCTGTGAAAATACTGCAACTTGTTCAATGATGATACTAGATAAGAATTAGTGTTGCCAAGTCTCGTGAGAGAAACAAGCGACTAGCTCTCTGAAAACAAGCCCAAAACAACAGGGAACATGGGGATTTGCGACATTACAAAACAAACAGGCCCAAAGTCGCTTATAATAAGCGGACCTGGCAACACTGATACGCCTACCCAGGCCTTTGGTTTTGAACGTGTGAGCACAGTATCTCTTCTGAATGCCTTTTTTTTTTTTTTATTTTTGTCCATTTAGCCATTTTTATGCTTAAAATGCTTAATTTATGCCAAAAACACACATTTTTCTTACGTATCCGTATTTGAATGTGCAACAGCGAGAAACCACAATATGATGTTTTAAATGAATAACCTTGTAGAGTGAAGCCGCTAAAGTCAAAGTGCAAAGTGGCGAGGGATGACTGTGCAGTACAGGGCAAACGGACTAGCTTGTTACGTGCAGTGCTATACGGAAACTGAGACTGTTGGAAAGTTTGGTGAAATTTGTTTAGAAAAAATGAATCATAGGAAGACTGATTGAAAAAAACACCCATTTACTGTATACAGTCGTCCCTTGTTTATTGCAGTTAATTGGTTCCAGACTCGACTGCGATAAGTGAATTTTTGCAAAGTAGGATTCAATATTAGTAAATGTAATATTTTTGTAATTTGAGTATTGAAAACTTGTTTATGATCTTCTGAAGACATGTTTTTTAAACATTATTAGAGCCCTGTAGACATGAAATAACGCCTTTATACTCGTAGTTTTAATGTAGGAGACACGATAAGCATGATTAGCATTGGGAAAGTTCATTGTTGTTGTAGTTTCTTGAGTATAATGGGGTCAATCGTGTGGCATCGACGTTCGTCTCATTCATCGTCACAATGCTTATACCACATTGTGCAACTTTTATGCACAGGCTACGTGATCTCTGCAGGGACACAAGAGACGGACACTGCTTTAAGCATTAGCAAGCTACCGAGCAAACTAATTAGCCTGCAATAAAGTAATTCATGTAAGGTGATGTCTCATCAATGTAACATTACTGACGCCTTGTGACCAGAATACTACATATGACTTGGCTTTCAATATTTCGGACTTATAATAGGCCACAGTCAACCATGAAACAGTCATCATTTATTAAGTCGTTCATTTTTGAAAACCCGTGATAGAGCGAGGGAGTGATGTTCGAACCCCAATGTAGCGAGGGACGACTTTACTGCTTTTTCCATGTCTTTATGGGCATGTATTAGCAGCATGATCACTCAACACATTCAAGAGTCTTAATTGTCAATTCACCTCGTATCCAAGACACACACGGCATCGAAACTACATTTCCCTCTCTCCACGGTGGGATTGCAATAAAGTGAATAAAGAGAATTTTTAAATGTAAAAAAGGCATATATAGTACCTTATATACCACGGATGTTGAATGACGTAACGTGACTTGGACTAGAGTCAGACGTGAGTCACAATTTCGGTGACTTTGGACTCGACAATATCATCAAAGACTTGATGTGGACTTTAGTCTGACTTTAGACATTAGTCCTTTTTATTTTTTTTGCTCAGCAGAATCATTTTAGTATGCACATGCATTATTTTTAAAGAATTGCAAAAATATATTTTTATCATGTTTGGTTTGTGGTTCATCGCCGTGCTCCATTCCCTCTTTTGAGTCATCCTCGGATGTCAAAGATGTTAATATTACACTTTTGAGCAATTGTTTTTTGTAGCTCTTGTTGCTCTGAGTCGTCTATTAATAGTGGATGGTGCTGCAGGCTGTTGTCTGTTTCTATTTACAAACGCGTTCAAAAGCGGTGCACCGGCATGATCTGTTTTGAATCATCCCATCTTAGACCTAGAAAAAAAGCAGAATGACTTCATCTCAACAGGTACGCCATTAAAATCGTTCTTTGAGGGATGTTTGGGTATGTAGACAGCAGTTTATGAGATGATTGTGGCTCTAAGTCCAAAGATGGATGTTGCCAAGTGTTTCTTGCAATAAATTTGCGAGAGAAAGTGAAAGTTTAGATTTTCCTTTTGTGTAATGGTAATGGTAATGTGCGATTTACTTTGGTACGCATCACGTTACAATTCACAATTTCACACGTCTGAAAGGAGCAGGAAAAAGTAGAGCTTATTCAGTCCTACCCCTTCTTTGTTTCACATCAATTGCTAATACATTTGCTCACTTCCTTTTCAACATGTGCCCTTTGCCAGTTGTGAAATAACACAAGGAAATGATAAAGCAATATAACAATGTGTTACAATGAAGCTGAGGTTTGTTAATCAATATCCATAAATTGTATAACGCTCATAAAAACATCTATAATAATAAACAATGAAGAAGTTAATAGTTGACACTTACTTTGTTGGATGATGAGTGAGTACCCAGCTCGGTGCCTCCGTGTTGGAGTCATCCCCGGTGAACGTGCGGGTCACTTCTCTACGCCTTTGGGTTGGGGAAAGGGTCCTGGTTGTCGTTTGTGCATACGAACCAAACGGCAGTTCAGAGGCGCAGCCTTCTTGGAGCCTATTGGTGCTGGTGAGTCCGTAGTTCTACCGGGAGACTTCAACGCCGATGTGGGAAATAACAGTGTGACCTGGAGGGGCGTGATTGGGAGGAACAGCCTCCCTGATCTGAACCCCTGCGGTGTGATGTTATTGGACTTTTGTGCGAACCACAGTTTGTCCATGTTTGAACTTAGGGATGTCCACAAGCGCACCTGGCACCAGGGCACCTTGATCGACTATGTAGTCATATCATCAGACCTGCGTCCGCATCTTCTGGACATGCGAGTGAGGAGAAGAGCTGAGCTGTCAACTGATCACCACGTGGTGATGAGTTGGATTAGATGGTGGGAGAGGATGCCGGGCAGGCCTGGGAGACCCAAACGTATAGTGAGGGCGTGCTGGTGTAGCAGACTTGTATCGGCATCCGGGGTGAAGAACGCACACCAAGTCAGGATCTGCACATTTATTTCTGTGGAACAATGGCAAGGAGGGTACACTATTAGCAGGCACACACGGCAGCATTCCCTGACCACAGCTGCTCAAGCGTCAACATTATGTTGTTTGGTTTGTACAATATCATAAAACTGTTCACATTTAAGCATCCATTTTCTAAAAATGACATTTCAATACAAAAATAAAACATAAAAAAAAATAGCTTCACCGGGCATTCCAGCCCCAATAGACAATGTACTTCTAAGTGTTAAAAAGTGCACATTAAGTGCATCTTCTTTTAACAATGAATGGTGCAGTCCCTCCAAGTGCATATTAAACATAAAAACATTTGGCAATTAACATACCTGTGGAACAATGGCAAGGAGGGTACACTATTAGCAGGAACACAAAAAGTCACATGAAAGGGGGATTTTCATGAGACTTAAGTGGAATATTAATGACGTTTTTCCAGCTAAAAGTTACCAAAACAGCTCCACAACAACTTAGCAACCTATAATATTTACACACTCAATATGCATTGAAAGGAACGATTCTAAGCATTTTATTACACACGGGAGCAGAGAGCCTAAAACACGTCTTACCAGCTGCTCATACGTCCCACGTTATGGCAGCAGACATGCGTTTATCCCTGTGTGCATCGCTATAAAGGGTCGCCCTTGCAACAGCGACCGCAATGAAAATAATGCTCCATCAAAACGTAACTGCAGGTTTTGAGAGTGTTCACAACAAAAAACGCAGTATTTTCAATCAAAGATTTCACTCAGCTACATACTCCCATCTGAACTTCTCAAAACTGTGCTAAAGTGAGATAAAAGTGCGGCCCAAATCAAAAACATGAGCGATAGTGTCACTATTCATGCACACGTCTGTCTGCAACATGAATGTCTCCCAACATAAAGGAAAAGTAGGATAAAAAAGTTGGCCAGACTTCAAATTCCCATTTCACGAACGAAAGTGCAATATACACAATCTTGCACCAAGGACGACCGAACCAATACTAAAGGTTGAGCCAAAGCAAAAGCTGTACTAGAAGTACACTGACTGACTAGAGGTCAAGGGTAGCCTATACAAATAAAGTTCTGGCCAACTCACTGACTCGGCTACCTGACTTTGTGTGTCTTTGTGTCATGTTCTGGATCAGTCTATTAACAGGCCTCACAATCCGACGCTTGTCCTAATGTGACTCGCTGGATTGTCTGGCTCGACGCTCAAACAAACACTAACAATGTCAGACTGTGAGCTCGGGGGTGCTGATTTTGAGTTCTCAAGGGGCATGTTATGGGGAGTGGCAGCTGTGCTCTCAATTGCAGCGGGATCTACTGGAGGGATGGTCCCTGCTACCCAGCTGGCAGTGCGTCCTGATCAATCTAACTAAGATACAGAAATGAGGCTCAGAACTGCTATCAAAGGAGGGCTCACTGTCATGCTCAGCCTCAATGGGCAAGAAGTTGGCCTGCAAGATCAGGTTTCTGTGAACAACCTTTTCTTGCCCTGTGCCGGGGTGTCTGATTTGGTAAGTGTGGTACCTCAAGTCTTTGGAAACCACGGTGTAAAGGATGGACTCACACATGTCAGCTACTTTCCTACGGCGCGACCACCTCTGTTTGCCAATAGGACTTCAGCTCCCTCCTCAATGCCTTTACTCTTTGTTCGCCGGTTTTACAGGTCTGCCTGATGTCTTTGGCTGGACTCAGCATTGACTTGAGCCAGGTTTATAGCCTCCTTAAGGTCGTCCCTCATGCGCTTGATGTAGCTGTCATAATCTACAGTACAATGTCATTATCCTTTTCCAGAGTGTGGGGCATGATGCCCACAAGTAAGTTAGGAATACGTCCATACAAGTAAAGGGGGGCACACCCAGTTGACTCGTGGGCTGTACAGTTGTAAGCAAAGGTCAATGTCTGCAACATCTGAGGCTTCTCTGGGGGGGTAGGGATTTGATTATGCTCCCTAAGGTTCTGTTGAACCTCTCCGTGTGGCCATTTCCCATTGGGTGATATGGCGTGGTTCTCGACTTTTTCACACCAGCCATCTGCAGCAAATCAAATGAATCAGTTGACTCTCGAAATTTGGTCCTTGATCATAGTGGATTCGTTGTGGGAACCCGTAGACGCAGAAGTATTTGCACCACAACTGCAGTGCAACCTGCATCGCTGACTGGTTGGAGCATTTGAGGCATGGGCCATCTTGGTGAAATGGTGTGTTACGACCAAGACATTCACAGTCCCACTTTTAGAACCTTCTGCAGACCAAAAGTCTAGACAGACAAACTCCAAAGGGCTCGTGGTTTTTATACTCCCAAGCCGGGCACGCCCTTCCGGTTCGAGAGTTTTGCTGACGACGTTTCACATAATCTGTGATGTCACGCTCCATGCTAGCCCTGAAGAAATGCTGTCTTGCCAAGGTTCAACTCTGACCCTGGTGGCCAGCAGAATTGTGGACACCCTGCAAGACTTGACTGACCAAAGAGGAGGGTACGTTGCACTGTTTTCTCCTAGTAAATGGGTCTTTGCACACTCTGTAAAGAATGCTGTTGAGAAATTTAAATTTATGCCACTGTCTCAAAGTCTTGAGAACCGTCAGTGAAAGTCCAGCTCGCTCTCACCTCGATGGTCGCCTCCCACGGATGATAAATGGGACTAACGTGTGACAGGATGGCATCATTCTCCTGTTCGTGTTGGAGCTTGTGGAGTGAGAAGACTGGCAGGAGATCCTGGCCTGCCGGAACCAACTGTTTCAAATCCTGTGCAAGCCAAGAGACGACCCTTTGACTCGCACCGTGGTCCCACCCAAATAACCAATCAGTATACAGTACCAGAAACTTCCTCTGGGGCAGAGAACAGCACTCCATGCCCTCTTGAAGCAGGTGTGTCACACTCTGTTGGTTTGTGCTGGCTCTGAACATCTCGTGCACTGCACTTTCCTGGACCTGTTGTGACTCCTCTAACACGGTTCTATACTCCTCTGTCATCAGCCTATGGCAGACACAGAGTTTGACCAAGGGCTGCCAAGCATCAACGACAAAGTTTTTGCTACCGGGTATGTATTTGAGATTGAAGTTATACTGTAACAGTTTGGCTACCCATCTCTTCTCACATGTGTTGAGTTTGGGCTTCGTGAGGATGTAAGTTAAGGCATTGTTATCTGTCTACATGTTGGAGTTGTGTCCCTTTAGCCAGTGGCTGAATTTGTCACAGACTGACCACTTGAAAGACAGGAACTCTAGACGACGGGCAGGGTAGTTACTCTTTAGGGCTTTGCTGGCAAAAGCTACGGGGCGTGCCTTACTCTCACCCTCTTGGACTTGAGATAAAACTGCACCCAAGCCACCCAACGGACGGCTGAAGTCAGGGTGCGCAAGGACAACAGATTCTAGGAGTGCGGTGTCTTCAGAGGCTCGAATGAACTGCGATGTTCTTCTCTCCAAGTCACAAATGAACTGTTGGAGGTGATAGCTCTGACCTCCAGAGGTCAGGGTCTGAGTCAGTCGCAACACAACTTTTGTCAACAACGTGGCCCAGAAAGCGCACGCTTCTCCTGAGTAATTAACACTTTTTTGGGGCCAACTTCTGACCATGGGCACACAGTCTAGTGAAAACCATCTCTAGTCTCTTCAGCGCTTCAGCTTCATTTGAGGCATAGACCAGCAAGTCATCCAGGTAGCAGAGAAGGTTCAAGAAATTTTGGTCGCCGAATATTCCCATCATGAGACGCATGAAGCTGGCTGGACTGTTGCACAGTCCCTGGGGGAGCCGATTGAACTCATAGAGCCCCATTGGTGTGGTGAAGGCTGTCAGTTTTTTGTCCTCTTCTGCCATGGCAATTTTGTAAAAGCCAGAGGTGAAGTCCATTGCACTGAAAATTGCACTTCCACCCAATGCTGCCAGGCAATCGGACTAATGGGGAAGAGGGTGTGCATCCTTGATTGTGCGTGCATTTAACCATCGATAGTCCACATATATCCTGAGATCACTATTCTTCTTCCAGACAAGCTCTAACGGGGTTGCCCCTTTTTGACTTGGTGATGATTTCACACTCCTCCATATCCGAGGACTTGTCTGAGCTTGTGGTACTCTCCTGGTGGGACACGGCAATATGGGAGACTGAAAGACTGGGAACGTCTGGCAGAGTCTCCTGTTCGTCAAGTCTTCAACGCTCACGTTTGGCAGAGCTTCGCCTGCATCCCGGGGGAGGACCGAATGGGCCTTTTTCCGTGTCTCCATTGTTGAAGCAGCCGATCGGACCTGCGGCCGCAAGGTGGTCGGCGCCAGTCGTGCCGGCAAGCCTCAAAGCCGATGGTGGACACCAGAGGTCAAGGCTGCCATCAAGCTGAAGAAGGAGTCCTATCAAGCATGGATGGCTTGTGGGCCTCCTGAAGCAGGTGACAGGTACCGGCAGGCCAGTCCACACTCTTTACAGTGGGAATGGAGGCCTGCTGAATTATTTTACACAAGCAAGTGTAGGCAGTGATAAAGGAGGAAAAAGTACAAAGTTAAAGAACATCAATGTTAATTCAATATATATGTTTACCTCCCGACCATAATATTAAAGCAAATACAGAGCATTGTTGTTAAAGTAGCCACAGGCAATACACATAGCGACTTAATGGTTATTCAGTGGAATCACCATGCCCACACGGTTCTGAAGGCATGGCACTCTACAGCATCATCATTGTGTGAATGAGGTGACATTATTTACCTGTGTGGAACGTGAGATAGATGCTATATAAGGATGTCATAGCCAAGTGTTCTGAAACAGTCCACCTACTCTGCCAACCTTGGAGACACATGGAGGCTAATTCCAGCGTTGGGGTACAACTGCTTGAATAGAGCAAAAGCCATGCAAAAAGTTTATTCCATTTGACCAGGAATTAGTGCAAGTTGAAAAGCCCAAATTAGTTGGTTAGGGCAATACCCAAGAGACACGGGGGAGCAGCGCACAGTCATACACAACTCTTTCAGTTGCAACGCTGCATGTCATCACACACAACAATGGGCTGACTGATATTTTCGCAATGAACTAAGTCACACTGTGTAAACATGAAGGGAAAATAGAATGCCAACAAGGAACACTCTGTGACAATCTAGTCTTCACTAAAATAACAAGCTTGCAAAAACAATCTGTGAGACTTTGCCTTTTCTTACCCTCCAAAGCAAGACTGTTTTTGAGTCCTATCATCTATGGAAGCCATAGCGTCCCTTCAGACAACATAAGCATGATATTACACTCAACCCAACACTCTCCCACATTAACACTGTGGGCTATTCATGCATCTACTGTATTATTTCAAAACATATTTTAAAATCGGCAAGTTGATAGTTGATAATGTCAATTTCAAAGCAATTTAAACTAATACATTTTTTGGTAACATTGTATGCAATATCATTTACATTAAGAAACTGTTTTATTGCCCTGGAGGTGGGGCACGATGGCGAGAGCCTAATATCCGGGCCTACACTCATTGGGCCCGGCTGGGTAATAAATGGTAATAAATATAACACATAAATATCGGTATATAATATTGTGACACTGTGTTCACAATTGGTTTGAAGGAAGTTACTCTTTATTTGGGCAAGCAGGAACCAAAATGGAACTTGCAATGAGCTTACAACCCATCGGAAACGGCAGGAGGTCATTACTCAACATGGGATAATAAAAGGCAACTATGTTAACTCTAAATATGTAACTCTAGCAACTATTTACGAAACAAGTACCGCAAGGCATGCTGGGAGCCGGCATCGCTGTCATTGCTGGCTTCCCAGCATGTTTTGCGGTACGGGTTTTGTTAAAAAGTTGCTAAAGTTAGATATTTAGAGCTAATGTAGTTGTGGTTTATTATTACCCATCATAGTCGTAGTTGCCCTGTGTGTGTACTTAACTGTTAAGTCATTTTTGTGCTGTCACCATGATTGTAGTTAGTGCTAGTTATGTATTGCCACCCGCTTGTTCATTTCATTGTGTTGGCTCATGCTTACCCTCTGAACTCACCCAAGCTTTGCGGGCCGCACTCAGGCTAATCTTTGAAGTCAAGTAAGGGGCCACAAAATATGATTTTGAATATGATTGTGAGTTTGAGATCCCTGCTTTGAATCGTCGATAGGTGTAAATGTGAGTGCAAATGTTTATCTGCATGTACTGACCAAAGTCAGATGGGATAGGCTCCAGCTCACCTGTTACCACGAACACTTTTTAAGTGCTACCAAATGAATGAATAAAGGTACTTTTCTCCAAGTGTGTAAATGTAGTGTGTGTAAAATTAAAACTCATAATAAATCACTCCGATTGATGTGACCTTCCAATGACCACAGTGATGAGCTAATTGAACAGTACACGCTAGAGGCCCAGCCTTTGAGGCTATTTGCATAGATAGCGCCATCATTATTCATCAAGGACATTTCAAAGGGTGCTTTATCATGTCCAGGGATTCGTTTTCTCGATGAATATATTCTGCACTCAACTCATACATCTTCTGCCCTGTGTCATTATGTCACTGAATAGAGCAGTCGTCCATACAAAAGTGCAAACACTGCGCTTAAATTGTAAAGCTCCGTTTCCCTTTGTGTTGCCGGTGATGAGCAACCAAAAGCAGTGATGTATTGGTGTTGTTGTGGTATAGTTCATGTGATGGCCACACACCATCAAGAAGAAACCAAACTCATTGAGGTTTTGCAAGTGAGTCACTGCTGAATTAAAGTGGGTCATTAAAAACATAAACCTTGACAAGTGGCCTCAGTGGGACATTCTTTGTAGTGGAGTGGGAGGTGAAGAGCTGATGAGTGTGGAATGGGGTGTGCTCGTGGGCTGTCTTGGATCAGACATGTGGTTTCAATATTATAGAATGGCTTTAAGTGTCTATGGAAATAGTACGTTATTTCAAAAGAGAGCTCATGCTACATATGTTTGAATCAGAATGGTCTTTACTCATCACTTATACGGCGGTACAAGTGAAATTGTGCACTCACCCGTCCATACATATACAACAAACCATACAGTATAATAGGGGGGTAAAAATAACAATTCCAAGCTATGCTCTTATGGGGGAGTACAGTGTGAGACTGGCAAGAAACTTCAGCAACATAGCCACAAACACTTGCATGCATGTGTGCATGTGTGTGTGTGTAGGTGTCCCCGGATGCGTGTGTGTGCAGGCCTGGAGAAGTCGCTCCGTCAAGCGCACAATCTTGTGCCTCAGTTTACAGAATGTCATGGCGATAACACAGCAATTGCCGTGGAGACGACCCCGAACGGCCCCAGACAGAGTCAACAATCAACAGGGGTGAAGGTTCCAGAGCGTCTCAGTGCAGCAATCTCCTGGGCGAGGCAGATCATGACGGGCAGCTGCTGGGCACTTGGACTGCTGTCTCCATCTTCTGAATTTTGTGATACACCAGGGCAGTGCCTAATCCCAAACAACAACAGTTCTGTTATCATGGTTCCGAATAGGTAGATGTTTTTGATGTCCTCAATGGAAAGAAGGATCGACAGGCACATGACCCTCCACTTCCCCTAACTGTCCATCATGTACGTCATATACGTTCCGCCAGGGCAGACAGGTGCCCCCGAATCCGAGCTTCTCACCTATTGCTTTTTATAAATTGCGTAGAGAGACCAGTTGAACAATTCAGAGAGGCTCTTAAAAGTATGAGACAGGACAAAACGAGACATGAGAAGCAAAGCAGGGAAGATAAGGGAGAGGAGGGAAAAAAGATGCGACCGAAGAAGCAGAAGCAGGAGCAAGTACCTTTCTTGTGAACTAATTGAACAATGGTGGCTTGAATAAAGGTGTGGGGTTAAAACCGAAACTAGACATTGAGAAGACTGATCAGGACAGGTGATGGGCTTCAGTTTGAGCAAGTGCTTGTTGATTTATGGAAAGCACCAGGATTCATAGAAGTGCTCCGTCGTATGAAACGGTGATTAATTCAAGCCTAGAGTTATTTGTCTCAGCTGACACGTGAATCACGGCAGCCTCCCTTCAGGACTTCACCTGTCACACTCTGGCTGTTGATCTCCAGTCATGTTTGTGATCAGCCTGGCTGAAGATCACATGGGGGTCACATAGTAAATGCAAATGAAGGTTTTGTCAAACTCGGCTGATATTGTCTGATGTTCCCGCGTCAGCGCAGCACTGTTAACGTCAGCAAAAGTGCCACCCACTATGAGTGCACTGTACAGCCACTGAATTAATGTATCTATGTCAATAGCCCCAATGTCATTCACTGGTGAAGGAAGTCTGAACAGGATGTGATTCCTGTAATAACCAAGTTGTTTGAAATTCTTTAAGTCCTTATGCAGCTCTAGACTGTTGTATTATGTGTGGGTGTTGGAGGAAAAAAAGACATGAAAACTGATCCTTTTAAATTGATTTTTCTCTGCCTTGTGGTTAAAAAAAACATTTTGGTCCATCCTAAAGGCAATTTACAGAGGATTAAATAATTATTTCTAATTTTTACGGTAGGTTTAAGACAAGATAGCAGAAGAAAACCCAGAAAAAAACATTAAAACTGCCGTATGCAGCCGTTTAGAGCAGTGGCTCCCAACCAGGGGTACGCGTACCCCTGGTGGTACACAAGCAAATTGCTGGGGGTACATGGAAACATTTAATTTCCAAGATGCTAAATAAATGTTCTCAGTTATTTCATATTAAACCAGACAATAAAATGGAATGTGTGTGCTACAACTAGTTTCCCCAGGAAGACAATAACCTGTGGCACAGCCGCACCAATTCCCAACACGTTCTACGTTTTATTATCAACACGAATGAGTGAGGGGGTACTCATGGTATGAGAAAAAGGCTTTGGGGGTAAACAAGACAAAAATGTTGGGTTTAGAGGACACTAACATTTGATCGAGTCACAAGCATTATATCCCGCCCTCCTCCTGGTCCGACCATGTTAGTTAACCCCCCACTAATTCACATGCATGCAACAAAATGATAATGTTGTGTTACGAACGCAGGGTTTGGAAAAGCCCTTGTCTGTTTATAAGTCGTCCCCCCAATATGGTACCCCTGTCCAATAGCACTCATCATAAATTGAAATTGATCGGTATTGGAATAGGTGCATAAAACCCTGATTGGATTGGAGCATACTTATTACAAAGTCATTTGTATTTGATTGGGATAAAATAGGTTTTTGATGACTTGTCCTAGTACTTGGTGGAGAACCTGATGTTGGCTTGAAGTTTCAACTCCCTCCACAGATTTTCACTGGGATTAAGGTCCAGATATTTGCTAGGCTATTCCAGGATTTTAATGTCCTTTTTTTTGAGCCAATCCTTTGTTTTCTTGGCTGTGTGTTCACTGTCATTCTAGAAGCCATCCATGGTCTATCGTCCATCTGTTCTGGTTGAAGCTAGGAGGTTCTCATCCAAGATTCTACAGTAAATGGCCCTGTTCATTGAACCCTCGAAGCAGTGACTTCACTGCACTTCCTGTACCTTAAGCAGAGTAACAGCCTCAAAGCAGAATGTTTCCACCTCCATGTTTGCCAGTTGAGATGGTGTTCTCCAGCATTTTGCCGTCCTCAAACATGGCAAGTCGAGTTGAGCTTGATTTTGGTCTCATCTGACCACCTCACATTCTCCCAAGCCTTGTGTGAGTCAGTCAGGTGTTCAGTGGTAAACTTCAGACAAGCCTGTACAGGTGAATTTTGAACAGGTTGACCTTGCTTTACTGCAGGATCTCAAAGTGTGTTCCCAGTGTTTGCATGGGTGAATGTGGTCCCAGAGTTACTCTGAAATATTACACATTCTAGCCATTCATCCATTGTCTTTACTATTTTTTTCATCTTCAAGGTCACAGAGAAGCTGTAGTACAGTTGACTATTTTAATAACCAATTAATCAGTTGATTATTTTTTTCAATTAATCGATGAATCGGATTAAAAAAAAACACATTTTTAATTTCCGCCTCTTAGCAGTAATCCCTTTAAAAATGCATGAATGGACTTTTTCCCCTCCTCAAAACCATAGCAGAGGGCGAGGAAGAGGAATTTCTCCGACACCGAATTTGAAGTAAAGAAGTATAAACAATCAACTGACAAACATCACAAACACTCGACTGCAAATCAACGAGTCAAAGCGGATGTGTGTGAATATCGTTAGACATTTAGAAATCAGGATATTTACAGTACATTTTTAAATGAAATACCGAAATCATCGATTCATCGATTAGTCGTTGCAGCTCCAGTTGACTGTATATCCCAGCTGACCGAGGGCGAGAGGTGGCGTACACCCTGGACTAATCAACAATAAATAACATAGAGAAGAGCAACCATTCACATTCACCTCTTGGAATGTTCAGTAAATATGCATAGTTCAGGGACTGAAGGAAGACGCCTGGAGACATCACACACACGGAGAACATAAGAACTCTCAGGAAATGATTCAAGGCAAGATATGAGTTTTAACATGAAACAACGCACCGCTGTGCAACCACGACATTGAACAAATCAATAAATGCATAAACTAGGAATGTAACACGATAATGTCATAACAGGTTGGTTGTTGGTTTAATGAGCTAATTTGGGGTGTGTATACCTTTTTTTAAGCGAGTCAGTGACGTGCAGTCGGGCATTACTTCATGAAATACTTGATGAAAAATGAAAAAAACCTAAACCTGAAGTCGGCTTTGCATTTTGACACCCTTGGTATTGGCAAATCACACAAACAGTGAAATGAGGACAATGGGAGTGTGCTGATGGGTCACACTGTGTGTTGATGTCACATATCATGACATCAACTTAAAAAATATATATATATTACAAATCCAACTACTTTTGAGCTGTTAAAACTTCCACGTTAATATCAGCCAGAGGGCCAGAGAAGTGCTTTTGATGAGCTGAACGTTTCATTTCCACTGGGGGTCAAACTATTAGCTAGCAAACAATATTTTCATCAACATCGGAACCTATTATCGCCATGCTGTGCAGCATTGTGGAGTGAGCACTGTTATGGTTTGTGGGGAGACTTGAAGAGTTGCTGCGTGAGCAGGGAGCGCTGGCCTTGCTAGTCAAAGCGTGTCTTGGCAAATAAGAGATTCATTTCAAGTGAAGGTTGCAAGCAGCTTTTGTTTTGAAATTGGTGAAGTGAAGCCTCTCTCTAAGTTGTATTCACTTTTGTGAACTAAGTCTCTTTCAGCAGCATAGTTGGGATAAATTTGTAATAAGAAAAACATCCCCTTGCTAAAAATACTAAGACGCATGACAAATGGTGCCAAAATTGCTTTGGGAAATCATCATAATAGGCTTTTTTTTTACCCTAACCTGGAATGTGGCCATTCGTGTTGGCCTCGAATGTAGCAACCGGATGCATAACGGAACCATTACTGAATTCAATCCCTTTAACTGCCATTTAAATCTGTTGTAGTGGCCCTTTGTGTTTTCACACCCTCCACAAATCACACCTTATAGAGTGGCTTTCATGAACCTATTGCAGTGACTTGCCACCTTGTGGTGGCCTTGACATCGCCATACCCTCGTTTTAATGCATAGAATTAGAACTGAGCTCCAAGAGCAGAATTTGTACAGGCCATTTATCATGTCCACCTCTCACAACAAAGCCATTTTTCATTGAGTCCAACGTCGAAACCTTAAAATGAGAGTCTGTTGTGTTTTCTTTTTTAAAATAGAGCAGGGCGGAATCAGAAGTTAAGGTGTTACATCGCTTTTGATGTTGATACCCAACGCTTTGAACCTTGATATGAATTTGACACATTGGTGAAATAAATGATGAACGAGCTGGAGATTTATTGGTCCGGTAAAGCTGAGATGACCAAGGACACCACTGGAACAGATAACGCTAGAATCTACAAGGCCAGAGACCACAGCCACTGGTATGTGATGTTTGATACCTGTGTGGAATGTCCCGAGAAGTGCTAATTATTATTTTCCAAGTGTTTTGCAGAGTTGAAAAGTGTTTAGTCTGCACACTTTTCCTGGTCTGGCAACTTCAACAACGTGCACGTTTTATTCTGTCCTCTTTGGCAAACAGCAGTTCAAGCACACACGCTAATATTAGATAATAATAATAATTACGTCAATGAACGCGAGAGCGCTGGGTGCGTGCTCGCTCACTTCTGCCTTTGTCCTGACATACTAAGATGACATAAGCCCTCTAAATAGCTGCCTTCAGCAATGCCTGCCGGTAATTAGCAGCTCGTAACCTGGCTCGTTAATAAAAAACACTCATTAGGTGGTTAGTTACTTGTATGGCAGGGTACCACTGTATAAATGACAATAAAACATGTGTGCAGTTCTCCAGCACGTTCTCTAGATTAGGGGTCACCAACATTTTTCCTTGTGAGAGCTACTTTTACAATATGAAAATGGCCAGGAGCTACTCATTTTTGTAACATTTATTTTCAGAGCTTATTTGAAACCCAAACAAAGCGAATATGCTTGTTTTACCAGAACATGAACAAAATGCTGGTGTCCACAACTCACATTTTGTATTTCAGAATGCATTTCTTTCTACTGTTCTTTCATTATTAACTGAAAACCTGAATGAAAAGCAGGCTTGCGGGCACCTCATGTGGTCGTGGGGGGGCTACCTGGTGCCTGTGGGCACCACGTTGGTGACCCCTGGTCTAGAACATATAAAGTTGATCTAAAACGATAGATAGTGACTTTGTTAGGTATGCGTCCTTCTGAAAGCCTTTCCTACAAAGGAGTGTCTTGATTGAAAAGTGTGAATGTTGGTCATTAGCAAACCTGATTGTCCTGATGCATACATTTGACATTACAGGGCCAATTCCTCCCCCTAAAGTGGATGCAAATACTGTACATACTGCATGTTGGCTAACAGAAAGACACATATATACTGTTTACATATGACCAATATTATATTTACTATCACAACATGCTACATACACATCCATATTTGCATCCACTTTAGGGGGAGGAACTGGCCCTTAATGTCAAATGTATGCATCAGGACAATCAGGTTTGCTCATGACCAACATTCACACCTTTCAATCAAGACGTGCCTTTGTAGGAAAGGCTTTCAGAAGGACACATACCTAACAAAGTCACTATCTATCGTTTCAGATCATCTTTATACAGCATGTTCTAGACTTTTTATTTTTATTAACAGAGCCCAAATGGTTGCAAGTCTACCTTCCTTTAGTCCTTCATAACACTAGAGTGCTGATTAAAAGATAAGACGCTGCAGGGATAGCATGGCTGTGTGAGGAAAGCTCTACAAGTCCAATACGTCATGCTCAGAGGACGACGTCACGATGCAAAACATTTTTAACATAAGAAAGCAGACCAAATGGAGATGAGGTCAGGATGGACTCCCGAGAGAAGTCACACCAAATGGACCCGAGTCAGGATGTTCATTCATGACAAACAAGCCAGGAGAAGAAGTTCCAAGAGGAGCCTTGTTGATCAAAGCTTCACAAAGACTAGGTAAGGGGGGGCAAAGGCTGATGCGTTTCAAAGTAAATAAATAAATAGAATATAGTACATTCTTGTACTTGGCCACTTGCAGTATACTGGTACTGTGTTTGGAAATAAATAAATAGAATGTAGTACATTCTTGTATTTGGGTACTTGCAGTATACTGGTACTGCGTTTGGAAATAAATACAGTATATAAATAGAATATAGTACATTCTTGTATTTGGGTACTTGCAATATACTCGCACTGTGTTTGGAAATAAATAAATAAATAAATAGAATATAGTACATTCTTGTATTTTGGTACTTGCAGTATACTGGTACTTCGTTTGGAAATGAATAAATAAATAAATAGAATATAGTACATTCTTGTACTTGGCCACTTGCAGTATACTGGTACTGTGTTTGGAAATGAATAAATAAATAAATAGAATATAGTACATTCTTGTATTTGGGTACTTGCAGTATACTGGTACTGCGTTTGGAAATGAATAAATAAATAGAATATAGTACATTCTTGTATTTGGGTACTTGCAGTATACTGGTACTGCGTTTGGAAATGAATAAATAAATAAATAGAATATAGTACATTCTTGTATTTGGGTACTTGCAGTATACTTGTACTGCGTTTGGAAATGAATAAATAAATATAATATAGTACATTCTTGTATTTTGGTATTTGCAATATACTTGTACTGCGTTTGGAAATGAATAAATAAATAAATAGAATATAGTACATTCTTGTATTTTGGTACTTGCAGTATACTGGTACTGTGTTTAATAATAAATAAATAGAATATAGTACATTCTTGTATTTTGGTACTTGCAGTATACTGGTACTGTGTTTAATAATAAATAAATAGAATATAGTACATTCTTGTATTTTGGCACTTGAGACGATTGTAATGATCCACAGTTGATAAGTCATGGGGGGTGATAAGACAGTTGTCCCAAGGTTTCCTGTTTTTTTACAGCTTCCTGACTCTGTGGTACATCACCTTTATTTGCTTTCATGTATAAAGTCTGTTTTAACCCCAAGGGGTCAAGCTGATAGCTGTGATTTTTCAACAGTAATTGTATCAGCTGGTTGGGGGGAGTGGTCTAGATGCAGGGGGGAGTGGCCGAGATGTATCATTTGTACTTTGCTGTTGAAGAAACAAGGCTGGTGGATGGATGACTGACAGGCAATCATGATATTTTCTTAAAAAATATAATTTTTAACAAAATAGCTGTAGTAGAAAGACTGGTATCTAAGGTTGTAATGTTTTGACTGTCTTTGCACTTGGCTGGTTTATATGGTTTGAATGGGAACGTGTGAGCTAAGGATGCAACGTTTTGACTGTTTTAGCAGTATTATTTGTACTGTTTCAATGGGACTATGGTAAAAAAAGAGTTTGCATTGTTTTGACTGTCTTTGCATTTGGCTGGTTTATATGGGAAAACTACATGTTTGAGACACTGCCAGACACACAGAGAGGCCGGAGGGGGCGGTATGGGGACCCCAGTCACACATGCTGAGACACACCCATCAATCAATATCATAAACTTGTATTGTTTTATTGCCATATCATAAACTTTTATGACAGGGACCATAAATCAATCAAGGCATGTCATAAATACCTTTTTGACACAAAGTAGACTATATACCTCTCTGACATGGAACATGCGTGTTAGAGCTTGTGTTCTTTTTTATTACTGTTCCATGTAATTGTCTTGTATTGTTTTATTGCTGTTTCTCATGCCCTCCGTGTGTTCTGTGCACATTGACTGGCGATTGACTGGCGACCAGTCCAGGGTGTACCCCGCCTGTCGCCCTAAGTCAGCTGGGATAGGCTCCAGCATGCCCCCGCGACCCTAAAAGAGGAGAAGCGGTATAGAAAATGGATGGATGATTAATAAAGCTACTCTTTCCTTCATTTTGTACTATTTAGAATATTCAGCAATACAGTCTTTTTCGTCACACTTCCAGCAACATCTCAACTTTCAGCAAAGGTGAGGACACTTTGTGTGGACATCGTGATTGGCCAAAGGACATGCACGGTTTTCATCTGACAGGATGATAATTGGATCTGGGTATTGGCTGAGTAACAATCTGTCATTCTCGATTCAACTGATGATCTTGACGGACTGGATTGAGAAACTAAGCTATTTTAGTGGACTTGGATCGTCCAGCTAACGTTTTAGATTGCTTTGTGGATTGATGCTTACGCAAAGCACCGAGATAGACGCACCTTGTACATCACGTTATGGTATAAGAGCACTGAACAACAAGGTAGACATTTCTGGGGTTAGGTCTGTCTTACATAGCGGTGTCCCCATGCATCTTTTTCACTTCCAATACAATACCGATATTACGGCCTTGAGATATTGAACCAATATCAGCATGATTCATACATAATTTACTTCTTTATGCATTTGGCGTATAGTTTTATTGACAATGTAATGGCAGCTAGGGACAATGTAGTGAGGTTTGCGTTTTAAACGCTTCATTACTCACCACCGACACGGAATGACTCTTTTCTGTTATAGCGAATGACTTTTTGCTGTCCCGTGGGAGTTTGTCATGCTTTGCAGATGTTTCGAACGGCGTTGGTTGTTTGAGGGAGCCTTAGGTTTGTTTCTTAGCCTCCATGGTCTTGAGAAAACCCTCATGCTGTTTTTTGTGATGCTGATTCACATGCGCGATGAGGTCGGTCGAATTAAACTTTCCCGGTTCTGTGCCACATTGGGAAACTTGTGCATGACAAGATTTGCACTCAGCTGCAACTTCTTTTTTCGGACTTGAACGAAAAATTCTGCCACATGGCCAACGTCACTCCTACTCCTCGGTCGTTCGGTCCCTGAAACGGTATTTTTTTTAAACAGCTTCCAGGGTGGGAAAATCTGAAAACACCGGCTCGTCGTTTCCGTATAGACGAGCAATCCGTTCCTTTTCTAAAACGTCACGTGGTTCCGTCTGTGTGTCTTTTTACAGCGCCACACGTAGGTGTGCATCATGTATTACATCATTTTCAACCAGTGATCCATTCCCGTCTGGATGCAACTATTTACTAATCTGGCACAGATCCCGCCAAAAAAAATATCCCAGGAACGTTCCCATGTGGGCAGGTACTTTGATTAGAAGTAATGAAGAAAGACACCTTACTTCCCCCTCACATATCCAGCGCTTTGACAGTTTGAACTTTAGTTTTGGTTTTCTTAAGTTTCTGCATCTGTTTTGTGCTCTTATTTTACTTTTCTGTTTCCTGTTTGGCACAAAGTTCAGCGTGGAAAGTGCCCGTTTCAAGATTTTTTGTTCTGAAAAAAAATGTCTTGTGGGCACTAGGCTTGGGACAATAATAATAGGTCATTTTGCCTGCCTCAATATATTGCCATGTCTGGTTTCAGAACCTTGCTGTCTTTGTTCCATAGAACAACAGAATGAATGGAGTGAGCCCTTTTGTCAGTCATACAGTCCTTGTCTCATGGCACCCCTAATGTGTACACAGTTTGCACAAGCACCGCAGACATTATTTATGTGACCCAAAAGAATTTTGAGGTCTCGCACCTTCTCAGTCAGCAATCCATGCTGAGTAACAACATCCATTCTGATCTCGTAGAGGGTTTTCACAAAGCCCTTGAAAGCTAGGCAATGTCTGCACCTGACCAGTCCTAGGACAGCATAGAAAGGTAGCCACATCTGAATACAGTCCTGTGCACACAAAGGGTACATCTGCGATGGGATGTTTTTCTGTCCCTTATTTCCCCACAGGAGCTCCCCATCATCACAAGGTTCATCCAGCAACATCATTTCCAGACAGCTCTTCCATTCAGCACAGGCTCTTTCTTTCCTCTCCCTCCCCACCGATCACACCCTCAGCATAATAAGTGTCTGTCGGAGTCACACCACGGCACTTTGTGACCCTCTCTGTCATCAGTAGCATAACCCGTCCCCCTGCATCAGGGCAAGACCAATTTACAATCTGCCTCCAACCTGCCTTGCAGCCCTGCCGTGATGCGATGCTGCCGTTAGCTGAGTTGTTTGTTTGTGACCCCTTGCCCTCCAATGAAGGGCATTATGAATAGGATGATGCAACCAAACACTTTGGTTCAGAACCCTTTTTTTCATCACTCACTTTTTATCCTGGAATATAGTGTTGGGTGATTGATGATTATCAAGGTGTTCCATTGTTGGATCACTTGCTTCAAACAGAATTTCTGCGCCCCCACTCGCCAAGGCTGGTTGGTCTTTCAAGGGACACCTGAAAATGCGCAGTGCAGTGGGGGCTCCCGTTGCGAGGGCGGCTGTTATTGAAGTGGAAATGACAAAAGGGACTCTGGGGTCCAGGCTGCCAGGCAGGACTGAGAAACCGGGGAGAGGAGGCAGCCGTCCGCTCCTGAGGCAGCGATGCGAGGGGGGTTGAATTTTCTCACCTTGACGTGCAATTAGGCTAGAAGCGTAAAGAAAAGCGCTCAATACACCAACACGAGTGAGCTTCAAACTACAAAGTTACAAAGCGCTTTCTTTTGCTTTTTTGGGAACTAAATCCATTCAAATGTGTTTCAAATTATTAACGGCAACATAATGTGTCCTTTCAAACAAAATCTACTTCATGCTCAAGGCTAGAAACAAGACTGCTGGCTCTTTGTTAATCATATGCCAACATGGATTTGCAACTTTGCAGAAAAGCTCACGTGTTTCCTTGTTGTCAGTGTAATGAATTGCTCAAAAAAGCTTTGTAAAACTTCTTTTGTGTGTACACGTTGCTTACAAACTTAATCTTTTAGATAATTTTCACTATTCTGGCATGTAGCCTTGATAAATCCCCCAGGATTACCCCTGCAAGTTTAATGTCATACAACTGAGAGGTAATGTATTTCAGTGTGGATGTGATGGGTGTGGTACAGCAACACTACACTGTCAATTTGCCTTTCCAAGAGCTCAAGCTCAAGCCTTTCCATTCCCTGTGAAAGGTTACCATGGGGCTTTAGCCTGGTGACAAGCTTGGTGTCAAAACAATAAAATGAAGAGAAGTTTTCCTCTTTATCAGTCTTATCAGAGTTTTAAATGGGAGCAATCGCATACAGGAAATTGTGGCATCCTCACTATTTGTATTCCTTTTTTTTTACTTATTGATGCTTGCTTGACCTTCAGCTTCAGCTGCAGGAATCACTCACTATTCCTCACTATTCCCTCATCACACCTTCTTGCCCTTGATCAAAACCCCAAACGTTGCCGCCCCCTGCTTCCTGTCTCTATGCACAGTTTCATTACTGTTTCTCTCCCAAGGCTTTTTAAAAGTGCTATTAATCTAATGCTACTATTTCAAGAGTCTGCATTATTACAGAGTGATTTGAAGCAGTGGCATAAATGAATCATTACATTTACACAAGAGGTCAGCAACCTTGTTAGATTCTTGACTGATCGTGAACTGTGGCTATGTGATTGACAACAGTCTTCTTGTTCTTATGCAGAGATAAACATAACAGAGCATGTTTGCAGTGGTGGTATAGTTAACTAGGACTGACAGAACATGATGGAGATGGACAATCACATGTTAGACCGTCTAAATTGTTAATGCTATTTTTTTTAACTAAGTAAATGCTAAGTGAAATTTAAAAAAACAATAACAAAATGAATGTAGGCACTTAATAAAATATTTTTGTCATACTGCTGTCATCCGCCGGTAAACCACTATAAAACACGAGTGAGAAATGAAGGCGTGACTTTCAAACACCCCCCAGGTCAATTTTCTGCATTCCTGGCTGTGGTCACGTTGAGGACGCTTTCCGGTAACCAGATTCAACCAAACACAGCCATGAACGCACAGCAAAGGGAAGAAAGTGACATGTTCACAACAATAACACAATAACATTCACCGATATTGTGTTCGGATGACTGTGATATAACACACACAAAAAAACAGCCACCACAGATATGTTGTTTGACTGGCAGTGATTGACACTGACCGCTCTATGCAGACCAGTGAGCAGCGATTACTGTTTAGCTAGCCCTGGCATGAAAACCCATATTAAGATGGATAGAGTACATCTAGTACAAAAATATGAATTTGCTGACAGATCGACTGCAAGACAGGCTATGAGACGAGTGACAGGATTCCATGTTTAGCTGACAATGTGGCATGAAAACCCATATTATTACTCTAAGATTCGTAGAATATTAATAGAGAATATTAGCAGAAAAATGTTGATTTACTTATTGCCACCTTGGTACGCTTTTCTATGGTCGAGCTACTTCTGGGTTTTTGACTTTTTGTTTACATGCATCTGCATCAGTGCTTTGCCGGTCTCAGTCGAGGAAAGACTGTCGGGAGGGCTGATGGTAGATAGACTCCTTGGTAATACATGTTGAGTCCCAAACTTTCCTTTATCTGAGGTGCTGTATGAAAACAACTGTCCTCGAAATTTGCCCAAACACAGAAGAATCTGATGCGGCGAAGGGCGTTTTTTGGAAATGTGAGCAGGCTTGCTCCGTCTCCTCGAGTGTTCGAGCAAACGCCTTCCACAACTAGCAGGCATAATTAAAAGATAAAACAAATGACAGAAATCCGACCAAAACTGCATCACAACAACCTAGAATTCAACGCAGTCCTTGGCCATTTCCGAGCGGCGAAACGTCACTCCCTCCTTCTTCTGCAGTCTCCGGAAGAATATTGGTTTCAGTGACGTAAAGTAGAAAAAACTCTGTATATATTTCAACATTCGAGCACACATCTGACACAGGAACTATGCTTGTCAATGTTAGTTTTCACGGCAAAAATTACACGATTAACGTGTTTTGGTGTCACGAGCACTTTAAACATGGCTGTGATGTTTGAAGACTGTCTTCCAGTGCAGTGGTCATCAACTGGTTTGGCCGCGGGACCGACCATAACCCCTTAATGACAAGCAGCGACCCAAATTGTTTACATTTTTCCAGTCAAATTTCTCAAATATTATATATTCAATGAAAATATATGGAATTTAAGGTAGTGCAAAAGCAAGTTTAATGACCTTTTCAAGAGTAATAACTTAATGAACAATCTCAAAACTATTTGAACAAAAAGTTTGTTTCAATCTTATCTTATTTTAAAAGTTTCCAGGACATGGTATATGTGAGGAATTGATTCAGAGTAACTTGGACCTGGATGAGAGGTGAAACATCTTCGAGAAAATCAAGTCAGTCCAGGTGCTCTGATTGAACACTTCAAGGCAACGCATGCCGCATTTATTAATGGAGCACAAGTCTGCTAGGATTTGGGTAACTTATTGAAAAGAAATTCAAGTCAGGAAAGTCAGGGAAATAGGAACACCGTGCAAACAAAAAGCAGATGGCAAAACAAACAAACTACTACCCAATGCTCGAGTGACATTCTTGACGAGGAACACAAAAATAGAGGCACAAGAAATCCCACAACTACCAGGCCTACGTGGAGCATACAGTAGAATAAAGACTGGAAAGACCGCATAGTTGCAAATGGCAGGCAGGCGTGAGGGAGAGGGAGCTACAGAGGGCAATACTACAAAGAGCAGAGCATGACACTATTCGTACACATGGCAAATCAAAGATGAACAAAAAGTGTAATTCAAAATGCTTTAACTTAGTAGGTAAGTTTAATAATAACAGGAAAGCCATTTCTTCTGTAGACAATCTGCCAGCCTGGACCAATAGTTTGGATTAGGCATGAAACATCTCCCAGGCTGCTTTGCTGTCATACGTGGGAGTCTTAATTGTGGGCAGAATTCCCCCACACACTCAGCGTGACCTGCGGCAATGAGACACCGTCGCTCTCTTTATGGCGCTCTCTTCTCTCGCGGATATCTGCAGCTGTGTGTCCGACGGACGGGCAGGTTAATTCCCCACTTGATGTCCTTCCCCTCCTGCTCAAGCTTCACAAAGTTGCCCAGAATCACATGGCACGCACCTCGTGGCAGCGTCGCAAGCGGATAGCACAGCTAAAACATCAGACTGACATCAGTGAGAATCACTGCTCTAGTGAAAATGTATAGTATAATATATACCAGTGTACAGTGTAAAATATAAAGTGTAAAAAAAAAACAATAATGTGAATAAATTCAAACTACTCATCATAAAAAAACCCTAAAATATCATCCCCATTTAAAATATAATTAAGGATTAAATATTGAACCAGTTGGAAATATTCATGAATAGTTTATACATTACATCATCTCGGCTACAGTAAAAGCCCTTGATCACAGATGCTTATCATGGATGAACTGGGAGGAGAGACAGTAAAACACACCTCTGTGTGTACAACACTATCTCTACAGTGCAGTGCTTGTGGAATCACGTAAGCCATCAGTGAGAGCCTGGAAAGATAAGCTTTTAAACAATTGGCAATGAACTGAGCTTTTGTTCATTGAGCCGATACTGGCCAAATTTATGGGATCAGATATCGGAAAAAAGGTGCAACCCCTGTGGTCCGATCCAAACACCCAAACTGTCACGTAGATGCTCAGTTTGATTCTTTTTTCTTTTTTTTTTCAAAATTCAACCCCTTCAGTACCGACCATTTTAGACGATTTTGACAGATTCTTCAATGCACAGTGAATATTGTGTTCTATGGTTATATAAACATGGAACCTACCTAAAAAAAAAAGTTTGTTTCGGATGGATGTTTCCGTTCTTTAGTAATCAGCAGTACAACGTAGGTAAGTTTCAGGGGAATGTCAGTTCTCAACTAAAAAAGGGAGAAAAGCAGCTTTTTGTGAAAAGATGCATTTCAAGCATAACTTTCACTTTGGTACTACTTTTTTGCTTTTGTGACAGCACAAATATCTGAACAACTATACCACAACCTAAACAACAAAGGGGTTGTTTTACATCGAAATAGCAATTTATTTACAAATATAACACCATGAACTATTGACCGTTTTCACATGGGGTGCACGTGTGCGCGCGTGTGCATACGTTATAATTTCAATGCGTAACCTTCCGTACTATGGAATCACAGGAGTGCCAAAATTACAAGGGAATACTTGTGGAAATACAAAGAGAATCAATAATACAAAAATATACAAATGTGGAAATACAAAGAGAAACAATAACAAAAAAAAAAGAAAAGTGTAGTCATTTTTTTTACCATTTTCTCTTATTTTTTTCTGTATCGTCTTTGTTTTTTCAAATTTGCCGTTGTTTTTCCTGTTTTGTATTTGTCTTTTCCAATTGCGTTTTCGCATTGCATATTGTCATTGCATTTGGTAATACCATGCAAATCCTGGCAGAAGGACCACAGGGTCCACAGCCCACAGCTGCCGGTCCCACAGGCCCCCATTTGCATGGCATTACCAAATGCAATGAAAAAATGAAAAAACAAAGACAAAACAGAAAAAATTAAGAGAAAATGGTAAAAAAAAATATGACCACATTTGTATATTTTTTATTATTGAATCTCTTTGTATTTCCATATTTGTATATTTTTGTATTATTGATTCTCTTTGTATTTCCACACCCTTTTAATTTTGGCACTCCTGTGATTCCATAACGTACACTGCACTCCTCCACGCGCTCTCACGTCCTCCTTGCTGTCGAGTGCGTTAATACATGGAAAAGATTCATGCCGAGCTCTTATCAAATGCACTTCTGCCACCTTGTGGCTGTTTTTATGGCTTAAAACTGCATGAAACGTGGCGTCTTTTATTGTGCACTTGCGTCATCATCTCTTTTTGCCTCTCACGCAAAAAAACGTGAAAAAAACTTTGGTACTGAATGACTTAACATTGAGCGACAAGCCTTCAAAATTGCAACTCATTTTTTGCTCTGTCATCTCCTGTGAAACCAGCCCAAGCTTTTCAAGCTTGACCAGCAAATCCTTCAAAAGTACAATTCTTGTTTTTACATAAAACCAAATTGTTTGAATCACAGCTTGAACTGTCGCCTAGAGATTTCCTTTTTAATAAAAAAAAAAAAAAGACTAGACGATAGAGAGGAAGCAGACAAGGATGAAAAAAGGAAGGGCGTCAGGTTTGTGCTGTGCAGCTTCAGGCTGCTGAATTAACTCCAGATAATGAGTCGTTTAAAAGCGATACATCTCCGACACAGATTAGTGCTGCTGTGGCAAGTTTTGCCAAATTGGCAATGCATTTGTTGGATGTACTGTAGGAAAAGTTGGAGGGAATGTGAGCACATTTTTACTCGGTTCCACATACTTTGCATCATTTTAAACAGATAACCAAGGACATTGATCGGCTTTGTTTGGCCACAGACACAGCAACAGTTTTAGTGGAACCCTGGTTAGTGTCGTCAATCCCTTCCAGACGATCAGACTCAAACCAAAACATACTCAAACCATGCACTGCTGATTTCCTTAATTTTGGGGGATTGGCCAATCATTACATCTTATCACTGATGTTATCCACCGATCTTATCTTCCTCTGCAAAGGTCTGAAAGTCAGCCACTGCCAGACTGACAGTTGGTAATCGAGCTAAAGCTAAAGCCAACGCTACCCGGAGCAAAGATCCAGGCAGCGACCCGCTGTTAACGCTGATGAGCAGTGGAAAGAGCAAAGCTACTACAAGGAAAATGATGGAGTTCGGTTTCTGTGCACTTTATTATTGGTAAGAGACTCAAATCAGGTCTGCAGTGTAACCTGTTGTGCAAGTTTTGTTTGTTTTTAAAATGCGAAAAATAAAAGACAAAAGACTAAAAGGAACTGATATACCATGATTTCCGGTGTATAAGCCGCTACTTTTTTCTTAAACTTTGAACCCTGCGGCTTATACAGCGGTGCGGCTAATTTATGACCATGTTCTAATCTCGTGACATCTCCTTTACTTCAGAACTACTAACAATCGTTTAGGTACTGTGCCAAATCTGTATCAGCCAAAATTGTAATCGGCAGGTCAAGCTTTTTAAAGATCAGTGATCGGCCAGAAAATTTTAATCGGGGCACTCCTAACTCTAACCGAGTTTTGAATGAAAATCCAATTAATCCGTTCCAGACACCCAAAGTTATTATTGATTGAAGACTTGTTAGCAAAGACTGCTGTGAGTCAGCGAGATCCACATGGACACCACCTCTGTGTTTTTCTATTAGTTCAATAGGCCTTCTTTTTCAAAATGCTGGAACTTACAACATTTTTTTTTGGCTCCCTGTGGGATATTTTTCATCCGTGATCAATAAGAAAAGCAGAGATGTAAATAACTGTGGTTGTTAGCAAAGAACTCCAGAGGAGCTGGAGGACAATGACTTTCGATTCTGATGTCCATGTTAACACAAAGCTAACAAGGACGTTTTGTGACACAAATTTGTCAAAAAACACAGATGGACTCACCAGTGTATTAATAACACGACAAGACGTGCACCATATTGTATGCTAATCTGAGAATGTACGTGAACCAGGCAAAAATTATGACCAAAAATGAGCTAACCGTGATGTACGCTAACCAAGGTCCCGCTGTATTTGATAGCACTGCTTCTTCACAGCAAGAATAAGGTTAGGATTGGGTTCTAGGGTTAATCCCCCTTGGGTGATGTTGTGCTTGTATGTTTTCTCTCCAGGTACTCTCACATCCCAGAAAAATCTGTATTAAATTCTTTGAAGATCCTAAATAAATCCATAAGTGTGAATGTGACTGCAAATCGTTATCAAAAATGAATGAACACTAGCAGGCCTACTGTTCTCAGTGGGATGTCAATAATGGCATTGCTGCAGTATAAATGTTCAGTATAAGATGAATTAGCATGCCCTACATGTCCGCTTGATCTCTTTACAGAAGATAATTAAGAGTCATTAATACATTTTCTGCAAAGGCTTTGTTCATTTTCCATTTCATTACTCAGAAAGTACAACGTTGGGTTGTCGGTCACGTGCTTGAACAAGACACTTAAGCCTTGTGCGCTTTAGAAAATTCTAAGATGATTTATAGGGGGAAGCGTTAACATGAACAAAGATCATTTGTCTGGTGCAAATTTATCAGTATAATACTGTTTATTGAATTTTCAAAATGCCACGTTGTCATATTCAAAGCAGCAAAGACACTGTATGATCAGAAGCTACACCGGTCTACCATAGACCAGTGTTTCCCAACCTTTATTGAACTAAAATGTTATATCAAAGCAAGCAGGCCACGACTCATTCTGTTGTATGAATGGAAACTGGTTATGTTAATCGATTAAAAAATTTAATAGTGATTAATAACATTTTGTCCAGAGTTAACTCATAATTAATCACAATAATCGCAGATAGAAAGAAGTTTTTATCTATAACAAATAGGGATGTAAATCTCTTTGTGGTAAAGGACTCGATACGCATCATCGATACACAGGTTAAGATACGATTCATAAACAATATATCTTAAAAACGATTCGATACAGTGTACAAACGATACGATTCGATACGATTCAACGCATACATTTGTTGATGTAGACATTTATTATAAAATAAAGAAGCCAACTCTATAAAAGTGGCATTCTTACAGTATTTTCAAATGTGAAAAAGAGCACATCATATCCCCAAGCATGCTGTAAGGCAGGGCTCCCCAACATTCAGGTGCAATGATGAAAAAAAAATACACACAAAAATGAAAAATCAAATAATTAATTTTTTTTTTTTTTGTAAATATCAATTCTGGAAATATGGGCCATTATTTTATACAGTTAGAAATACCGCAGTTTTTAATCTTTAATGCGAGCGGCGACTTGTCCCACTTTGTTCGACGGTCCGTGACCGCACCCTTTAACTTCGCAAAGCATATTCTCCCACGCTGAACGGATAAGACTACTATACTGTATTTTTCTGGTTTGTCTTTGACCTCTTATTTGGTCCCAAATGCTAATACTATGTGGGAATGCATGAAGGTAAGATATGATTACCTTATTGAGTGCTAATGTGCATACAGTATATGTTGGTGCACCTCTCTGAAACACAAAGTCCAAGCTCGTACTGGTTGGTGGAAAGTGAATCTGTATTCATTCTTTTAGTTTGATGTTGTTCCTGTCATAGTTTTACACAATACATAATAAATAAGGTCATCTAGATTGCTACAATGTATGTATGTTTTACTGATGCTGAAAATATTTCCCGGTGACGAGCTAGCGCGTTGCTAATGCTATTTAGAGTCGCGGTCATTGACAGAAGCCCACGAATAGCTGTCGTCGGGCCATGGCTGTAACTAGCCGCTCCTAGCCCCAATTTTAGCTAGCAGTTCAAAACAAAAAAAACAGCCGAAAGACGGCTCACATCTAAAAGACACTCGTTAGTTGGGAAACTCGTATGCCAAGATACCGCAGTGTAAATGACAATTAATGACATACCTGCAGTGCGCCAGTGACTTCTTTCTTCTTCCTACGTACTTTGTGACAACTCAACTCACAGTGGCACAAATAACTTTGGTCTTGTCAAGAGAGAGCCATCTGCCAGCCTGCCTTTGGAGTAAACATACCATCCAAAACACCCTTTACTTTTCCCATTTCTGCTCAATATTTGTTCCCACTTCTCGCTCCACCATAACTGCCACGCCTTAAAACTGCGGGGCAGGCCGAGGGTTAAACAGGACGTTAACGCGCACGTTAATCGCGCATCAAGAAAAAACGTAAAAGGAAAGTTGTGAACGCGTTAAATTTGACATCCCTAGTTATTATAGAATTATGTACCTTTTACCATCCAGCGGAAGAGCATTTGATTGTCCTGCCTGTCACGATAAATCACTGGCATACTTACATTTGCCGGCGATAAATAATATTTTTTGCCCCAATTAAGTGAAATTGGATCATTTCCTGCAGCGCACCTGATAATCTCTCACAGCACACTAAGGTGTGGTTTGGAATCACAGTGTGGTAATGACAGAGATGCTGTTCTCCTTGGATCCCAGCTTTTTTCAAGATCAAATTATTACATATGGTTGGTTTAAACATCTGCCAATAATTACTTTAAGACAAAAAATGCCTGCCACGCTGTGGCCTAGTAGTTAGAATTTTGGCCACACAGTCAGGGGATCAAAGGGTTCGAATCGCTATTCGGGCATCTGTGTGGAGTACGCATATTTTCCCTGTGTTCCCTGTTTTCGCCAGTTTTCTTCCAAAAATATGTATGTTAGCCTAACTGGAGCCTTTAAATTGTCCGTAGGTGTGAATATCAGTGTTTGTGGTTGTTTGTCTATACCAGGGGTGTCAAACTCGTGCCATGGAGGGCCCAGACACTGCAGGTGTTCTTTCCAGCCAGTCACTAAAGCAGGTGATTTTAATGATCAACACCTTCAGTTTGAGAGAAGGAGCTCATCAATGAAATCACCTGCTGAAGAAACTGATTGGAGAGAAAACCTGCAGCGTCTCGGCCCTCCAGGGCACGAGCTTGACACATGTGGTCTATACAGGACTGTATGTGCCCTGCAATTAGCTGGCAAGCAGTCGGGGGTGTACCCCGCCTTTGGCTTGAAGTCGGCTGGGATCGGCGCCAGCTTACTCAAATGACCCTAATGAGGGCAGGTTTTTGTTCAGGATAAGCGGTATAGAAGATGGATGGATGGACAGAACATACCTAACCATTTAAACTCAGAGACACACCAGGGAGCACATTCCTTTTTTGTGGGTGGTACGACTCAGAAGGAGAGTTCAAGAGTGCAGTCATCACTCAAACCAATGTGGAAGGTTCCTTTTTCTGCTCCAAAGTGCCGAAGTTCCTCGCGTGCAGGTAAACAGACTATGGTGACATCCAGGCAGGGAATAAGTGGGCTGTCTACCGTCCCACAAAATAACAGATGATTGCTCCTCCGAAGAAACTTTAATAGCCTGAGGTCTGCTACCAATCCCCTGTGACATTAGCAGAAAGAGATTCAGATGGTTGATATTTGTGTCTTTCAGAAAACCATACAAAAAACAAACATTTTCCAGTGCATCAAGCAGTGATTACTGTGTTTGAGCTCAGGTTTTGTTTTGCATGTCCTTTTCCATTTGAACACACGGTAAAGCAATGTGCAATCTGTCCATGTTCATTTCAAAGCTGCACAGTTTGGTTTCTGGATATTGTTCCTTTGTGACTGACTGACTGACACAAATGATCTGTTTTTCCCCATCTCTTTTTTTCTTTGTATCTGTCACACGCACAGGTTCCGCTTGCCGGGTTGTTTGTTGCAACGTCTGTCACCTATAAGCGGCGCAGTTCCCATTACGGCTTTCGCATATTCACTTTGATGTCACCGATATGTCAAGGTGAGTCCAAACCCAGAGGCAGCCACATGCTCACACATCCTGAGCTGCTAATGAGCCAAGCACACTCCAAAAACCTGAGTGCTGCGCTACAGGGACGCTGCCTTCAGATATACCCACTCCTGTCTACAACAATGCTTGTAGCTCTGTATTTGTATTTTCATTCTTTGTTGTTTTTTTTTTTTTTTGGGGGGGGGGGGTGCAAACCTGGCCAAATCCCCATTTGTGATGAATGTATAAGATTCACCTTTTCTTTTTTCCCATGTACGCAGCAGACTGTAGCACATAATACTTAACTTGCTTGCACAAAAACAAACAAATAATATACTTCGCAGCAGTTTGGAGACCACATCCAGGCACAATGAGGAATATTGCACTACCATGGTGCAAACTAAAATTATTTTACTCTAAATGCCAAAGGGTCTTACTGCAGTGTGGTGTGTTTTTGGTCTCCAAATACATTGTACAGCCAGCATGGCAGGTACAGTGTGAGGAAAACATCCATGACTTGAAACAGGGCTTTATTCTTTACTTTGGTTCTACACATGTCAGTGTTGCAGAGACGCCTGGTCCATTTCTATAAACCCGGCCCCCAGTGACCACTAGAGACATAACCATCATGAATGAAGCCACATAGTTCAGAGGACATAGCCTGCAGTGTGTTGTCGGTGAAATCACTCAGTCGCTGTTACCCTGGAATGAATATCAGAAATAATTGGCTATTAGTGCATCTGGGGTAAAAGGGCATAATGAATCATGTTTTGAACCAGCGTTGTTGTTTGTCCATCTTGTTTTTGTTCACGTCTGTGCTGTGTGTGTGTGTGTGTGTGTGTGTGTGTGTTGTGTTTTGCATTACAAAGTCACATTGACAGTCATTACTATGCAGTAGGCGACTGACATGGTATTAGGCTCCCCTGCAGCAGCGCAGCTCCTCCTCACCTACTCTAAATATTACTCTGGAAACCTTCTGTACGTCAAGAAAAATTGTAAAAATCCTGATGGCTGATGGACCTCATTTTTTAATATTCAAATCCGCGAAAGGTGAACCTTGATGTAGTGAGGGAACACTGCAGGAACACTACAGGAACATCACAGGAGGTCATTACTCAATATAACAGTCAGACTCACAGTGTCATCTTAGATAGAAGGCTAAAACTATCATACAATTTAACATTTTTTTTTGTATTGTTTGTACACTGTATCGAATTATGACAAACCGTTGTTTTTATAATGTATTGTTTTTTAATTGTATCTTAACCCGTGTATCTAGATGCATATCGAATCGTTAACCACAGATTTAGATCCCTACTTATTATAGATAAAAACGTATTTTTATCTGTGATTAATTGTGATTAATTGAGTTAACTATGGACAAAACTGGATTAATCACGATGAAATATTTTAATTTATTGACAGCCCATGTATTTTAATTCCTTCATAACACATTTGTTGACTGATAGGACTTATATGCTGCTTTTTTTAGATAAATACCCATTTTGTTAAATAAAGACCTCTAAACACTGATCATTATTAGCATTATAAAAGCACATAGTTTAATATACCTGATGCACTGGATGTTATTGGAGTAAAAAAACTGGCCAATAACTAGCCACAAAGCAATTGTGGAATTACATTGAAGACGTTATTTGTTACAATTTTATAAGATGTTGAAAATGTGTCCATACTGTAAGGACACCCTGTATTTTTCTGTGTTCTTCGGGTATGGCAGTCAGCCTCCAATGTGATGAAATATGTACAATAATTGTCCATTTCAAGCACTCCAGCTTAATGGATCGTACTAATTGGGCCCACATTAAAAACCACAATTATGTGTGGCCACAAGAAAATGTGTTTTACCACGCTGTCTCTCTGTTTTTCCCCTCATTGTTAGTTCTTAATGTATTTTCCTTACCACTGTTTTGTGCATGTTCAAACTTTAATATCTCAGTATTGGTGTCCTCAAATGCATGGGTAATTGGACAGTAATGAATAAATCATGCGAGTGAAAAGGTGCAATCTTTCACACGAAGTTTGTGATTTGTGGAAGAAAAGGCTCATGACATAAAGGCACAACTTGTTTTCTATTTCTAGTTCTGGATTATTGCTTAAGGAAAGTATAATTTTTGCATTTTCATTCACTCCCTTTATGCAAATTGTAAGAGCAATATCAGTGAGGTCCGCACTATTCAGCACCTTCGCTGCCTCTTCTGTGTCTAAGGCGCATCTTTAATTTCCTCTTCCATTCACCCCACATCAAAGCTCATATCGCAGCATCTTTATTATCACAGGTTTACTGTCAAAACCGAAAACTTGATGGATATTATTTTGTTATTGTGCTGTAAAGCACAAGTTAACGTACATCCTTCTATGAGCCATGTTGTCCCCTCATCAGTGTAATTTCCCACTGAGCATGTAAACTCTTCCTGAAACTACCATAGACTATAAAAAACAACCACAGAAATGCCCAACAGAGATTCGAACCCAGGTTTTCCCAATCTCCAGACTGTGGCCGTGTGGCCAACATGCTAACCACTAGACCACCGTGCGGCCCTGCCTCTTAGGTTAACTGGCGACTCTAAATTGTCCATAGGTGTGAATGTGAGCATGAATGGTTGTTTGTCTATATGTGCCCTGCGACTGGCTGGAGACCAGTCCAGGGTGAACCCTGCCTGTCGCCGGGATAGGCTCCAGCATACCCCCGTGACCCCAATGAGGAGAAGCGGTATAGAAAACCGATGGATGGATATTTGAACTTTTTCCCACAGTGCATTTCTCCCAGCAAAGCAGTTCAGTCACCTTTCCACCCATATTACCCAATATACGTTAGTATGTACATTCAGAGAAAATAAGCCATTTAAGACATAAAAAAAATAAAACATATGCTTGTGTGTGTTGCGGTGTGGACAGTAAGTGACATCAGGGGTTCAAAGTTGAGTTTCAGCCTCTGAGACAGTCTATAACAGTCGCTGGTGTTATTATTATGATTATGATCATTATGTTATTATTGTGCCTGTTGTGAGATGGTGAGATAACTCCAACCTGCAGTAAAAGCCTGTTGTTCCAGCGAGTCTGGCGCTTGTTTCACCGAACATTAAAGTAACATTACTGATACCGAGTAACCAGTGTTTAATACTACATATCACAATTTCAATGTGTCTTCCTAATTCATTCAACCCCTTCGCTACGGGACATTTTAGATGATTTGACTGATCTTTCAAGGCACACAGAATATTGTGTGCTTCGGCTATTTAAATATGGAACCTACCAAAAGAAAGATTAGACTCCCATCTTTCATCAGGAAAAAAAAAAGTTTGTTTCCACCTTTTTCCGTTCTTTAGTAATCAGCAGTAGAACATAGGTAAGTTTCATGAAAATATCCGTTCCCGACAAGAAAAGGGAGAAAAACAGCTTTTTGTGAAAAGACCCATTTCAAGCATAACTTTCACTTTGACACAAATAATTTTTGCTTTCGTGACAGCTGAAATATTTAAACAACTATGCCAAAATAAACAACGCAAAAAAGGGATTGGTTTACATCAAAATAGCAATTTATTTACAAATATAACACCAACTATTTTCACATTTGAAACTGAACTATGTGGGTGCACGCGTGTGCACGCGTTAAAATTGCCTTCCAATGCGTAACCTTCTGCACACGACACTCCTCCACGCTCTCTCACTTCCTCTTTCCTGCCACGTTTGATTTTTATATCTACATGATCTCTGCCGAGCGCTTATCAAATGCACGTCTGCCACCTTGTGGCCGTTTTTATGGCTTAAAATTGCTCTGAAAGTGCAATGCATTACTGGAGAGTTGCGTCATTACCTCTTTTTGCCTCTTGCGCAAAAAAAAAACGTAAAAGACGTATAAATACGTTGTTGGGATCGGGCGTTGGGGTTTATAAAAACATAACTACGTCTTTGCTATTGAATGAATTAATGTCTTATATTTGTATTTTAGCTCATTTAGCTCATTTAAATGCTTAATTTAGGCAAAAAAATGAATAAAATTTGCTTAAATATGCATTTCAAGCACGAAACAGTATGATCGTTAATTAATACATGAATACATTTTGAAAAACCGTGATAGAGCTAAGCCACGAAATTTGAACCACAATGTGGCGAGGGGTGACTGCGTCTCTTAACTTTTTGTGAGTAGCGTACACGCAAAAAGGAGGAAATGTACTGTTAACAATCATTTTAATCATGCCCCATCCACATTCCCCGCTCACAACCTTTTATGGTTCTTGCAACAGGTGTCTTTTAATTCCTCCCCCTAAATAGCTGCCAATACAGTCAGCACTCGAGCAAATAGCAATTAGCCTAATTAAACCGATAGACAGATTCTCTGTTAACGCTTAACATTGACAATGGGTATTTTAATTAGGTGTTTAATGAGAGTCACTTGTTGCTGGATGCTAACAAATAAAGCCCTGCATTTCGTATGTGTTATCTGCATGGTTGGAGGAAAAATGGGATTGTTTGAACTTGGGTTGTTATGGTGATATTTATAGTGTCGTGATGGGGCCAAGTACAGTGATAACTCATTTTAGGTTGCTTTATTGCATTGCTTAAGGCATGATCCATACTTTTCAACATGATTTTATCATTGTGACACAAATATACTGGCCTGCACCCTTGTGTAGTTTGCCTTTCCAGTATATTTGGCAAGCAGTTCCATTTCCGAGAGCCTCCATAGTCAGGGAAGGGTCAGAGCTCCACTGTTTCTGTACGCAGTGACCTTTTTCAACAAGATAGAAGTGGCGTATATCTCAACAGGCAACCTTGGTAAGCACCTGGCATGACATAACACTTAGAGAAGGCTTTTTATTGTATGCTTAGCTTTGTTTTTGCACACTGCAGTCAATGTGATATTTCATGAAGGATTGGAGATGGAGAAAAACGCGTCCTCTTGCTGATACTGTAACACCCACCTTCTCTCACCACGGTGAAGAGCTGCTCTGATGAACTCTGTTGGGAAGCGCTTTTCATTTTGTTGTGGTTATAAAACGACAAGTCATTCCACGCGCTATTAAAATTCAGATGTCAGCATCACTTAAAGGACACTTATTATGCAAAATTGACGTTTTAATGACAGTTATGACCATGTGTCCCTCGAGCCTCTTTATGATCACTAAACGTGAGGAGAATCTACAGTATCATCTCCCTCACTTCTCTGTTCCGCTTTGGAAAGAGGTGATCAAATGGCTGTTTTTTGGTTTTCAATAATGTTATTAGGATTGGAATGAAAGTGAGCTATCGGGAAGACACCCAGACTCCTAACCTGAGGGGACGGGGAAACTGAGGAGTTGTTGAAACTGAGGGAGAAACTGTAAGCTTTGAATAATGTGGATTTGGAACCAACAAGAAGGATTTCTGTCTTTTCGATGTCTAGTTTGAGAACATTTCAGGTGAGCCAGTGTTTGATTTCAGATAAGTAGGTGGTGAGGGAGGAGGGTGGGAAGATAGGTTTGCTCAAGAGGTTGAACTAGGTGTTCTCCGCGAAGCAATAACAGCCCTCCCGGTATATTGTGCTATCATGCTAGGTGTTAGCATGCTAGCAGTGTTAACATGCTAATGTTAGCATACTAGCATTTTTAGCTATTTTCATGGTTAGACACATATATGAACACTTAGCACTATCATGCTAGGTGTTAATATGCTAATACTAGCATGTTAGCATTACTAGCATGTTAACATTAGCATAGTAGCATGTTTAACCATTTTCATAGATAGACACTTACAGTATATAAAGACTTAGCACTATCATCCTAGGTGTTAGCATGCTAACATTAGCATCGGAACATTTTTAGCCATTTTTAATAGCTAGACACTTATATAAACACTTACCACAGTTATGCTAGGTGTAAGCATGCTAACATTAGCAATCTAAATATGTAGATAAAATAAATGTAGGACTAATATTTATGGTCTCCGAGTGCTATTCTAGTCTGTTTGTCTGTTTGTTTGTCTGTGTTCAAAATAACTTGAAAATGTCTGAATGGATTTGGATGAAAGTTTCAGGAATTATCGGAAATGGCATATGGAAGAAGTAATTACATTTTGGGGCTAATCCAGATTTTTTATCATTTGATTCTTTAACATTGTGAGATAGGACCATTGCAGCATTTGTGCATATAACTCCACAAAAAATGGTCACAGCATTTGGGAAAAAAAATACAGGACAAGTTTCCAACAGGTTCTACAAAATATCAAAGACTGATCCAGAAAATGTAGGATTATCATTTTGGTGTGAATCACAATATGGGGGGAACTATGGTGCTTGGCAGAGGTCTGCGCTCTCCTTGTGCTTCCCTCGCTGTGTCCTGCCATTTATCTTTTGGTTAGTCAAATACATTCAAAATGGCCACATTTCAGGCTTAGTTGCAAATAGTGATTAATCATAATGAATTAATTTGAAAACTGTAATTAATCCAATTAAAATTTGTTATTTAGTTATATTTTGTATTTTTAACTTAGTTTAAACTTGTTTTTTGCGGGGCGCTTATGTTTTACTAAATATATTTGACACATGCACGTGCACACGAACACACCACGCTCTTTGCTGTCTCCATCTCACTTCCCTCAGTGTTGCAGTGTGACACCAGCAAGCAAAAGCACAGTTTAAGGTCATTACCTCTTCACTGAATACTCCATCTTGACTAGTTTGCTCAGGGTGAGAAATTAAGCTAATTACAGTGTGTGAACCCAACTGAGTGTGACTGATGAGTTGAGCCATGTTTCTACCACAGCATGCTTTGCAATAATAAGCCCTGCTCTGCCTTTCGTTTTCACCGTGGGGTGTGTAGACAGGATGTTGATAGTGCCCTCCAACAATATTAATAGCATGACATCACAAAATACGAGGAATGCAACATTGGATGCAAATGCAATTTTGCTTGTGAAAAGAGCAGTTTGGTACAGTTTTGTTATTTTGTACACTCTTGAACTGAGCCAGTCTGTGTTGCACGGTGGAAACATGGACTTCAGTGTGTGTTAATATCCCTTTAAAAAATCCATACCCACTTTGAGCGCTTGAAGCTTAGCTGGCCCGATGGGTAGAATCATTTATTTACTGTGCTCATACTGAGCAGCGTGACCTCTGACCGCACCACCTGCTGCCTGGAGGTTGCAGCCTCACCTGCGAGTCCTCGTGACAGCTGGGGGCAGCTAGTCCAAAGGGGGTGATCACGCCATTTTAGCACGTCAGAGTGGCTAATGTGCTCTTAGTGACTTCTGGAGAACGTGGGCGCTCGGAAGGAAGAGCGTGTCAGCTACATTAATATTTAGCCACCTTTCGTGGCATCATCAAGCCATCATTTGCATGTATTACTATTATTTATTCATCGTAAGATTTTTTTTTTATCCATCAGACAGGCAGTACAAATCATATCTCCCTTTGAAGCAGATCTAAGAATGGAAAGTTTTAAATAACCTTGGGTTAAATACCAGGCAGATTTGGGGGGATTGAAGTAAGCGAACAGTGATTCTGGGGACTGCACATGTCCTGAATTTAAAACGATAACACAGATAGTTATATCAGATTGATCTGCTCAGAAAAGATAAGAAAGGACCAGAGGATGTGCAGTGTCACACTCACGCGTTCCATACAAAGACCTGTATTGTGTCCCAACAAATCCCTCCCATTAATCCCAAAGCCAACACATTACATGCAGTCCACTGAACTGACACAATAGGAAGATATATTTGGTTAAATAGCAATAGAAATAATCAGCCGGAGGTGTATTTTGGATGTTTTGTGATTAATTTGTTCCAAAGGAGCCGTCTAAAAACAAAGCCACAAATCAAATGCGTTTAAATGACGAATAAAAAGGATAAATGACCATTTAACGTCACTTTTACCTTGATTGAAGGTTTGTTGACAAGGCAGCAATGATGATGTTGAGCAGCGAGGGAGGACGGGAGGAGAGAGCCACATGGACACCGTCTTTGTGTTTCGCTATGGCCTATTTGGCCTATAGTGTTTTTCACTTTTTTTTTTTATCAAAGCGCTGCCATTTTCAACTTTCTTTGGCTCCATCGTGGGTTATTTTGCAGCCGTACTGAATTGAAAAAAGGCTGGAATTGTGGCGTAACGATGTTAGTTAGCAAAGAACTACAGAGCTACCCGGTGATGACGTCATAGAAGGGCGACGGAGCTAGTGGACAATGATTTCAGGTTCCGGTTTCCAGTTGACAGCATGCAAACAGGCACGTTTTGTATTAAAGACACGCTACGTGTACGAGAACTGAGGCAAAATTTTGGCACAAACCAAATCATACAAAAACGGGGGCGTTTGAAAATGGAGTTTCCACTGTCCATGTTTCGCTAACCTAATACCTAAAGGATTATTCCTTCAACATAAGGTAATAATAGATTAGTAGTTACAATATATACTATATATTAGGATAAAAGCTAAACATCTATTACTTCGTCATCAGACATTATTAAAGAGGTCTGATGGAATTCATTTTGGTTGTCTACAGCCATGCACTTTTGTTCAGAACACTGGACCTGCCGACCTGTCTCCTCCTCACCTGTTTGAGTACACATCATGTCCCCCAGCTGGAGGTGCTGAGGCTGCAGGTCGACAGCCGGAAATGTGTGTGTGTGTGTGTGTGTGTGAGTGAGATAGAGAGAGAGAAAGACACGCAAAATAAGGACGCTGCATGTGGTACCCACTCAGGATCAAAAGCGTAACCAGCAGCAGCACAAGCACTTCACAGCTTGGACAACCAGCTGTGTCGAAATGTGCATGCGTGTGTGTATGCGTCAGAGCCTCTATGAGCATTTTATTCCAAAAAAAAAAAAAAAAGAGCAACAGAGGACGTCTGAGTGCAGTTGGATCGTGCCTGCAGTTTGCGTTTCCCTGCAGCATGACTGTTGCCCCAAGGTTGTGCGTTATCTGGACAGGCGTAGTTGTCAGTGCTTTGCTACATAATGGGATGTGTTCAGCCTGTTCATGTCGGGCCTGTCTGCCTGCACCAAGATGCTGTTCTGATAACTGCTTAATCCTCGATAGCTCAACAGCAGTGCAAAAGTCAGCCAGTAGACAACAGCTTCTGTATGCACATGCGGGTGGGTGTCAACTTCAAAGAAAATGGGTCATTTGTATCAGTGAGTGACTGTGTTGTATCTACTGGAGACCCTCACTGCGTCTTAGATGTTGAGGCAAGTCAGACTACACGTACAATGTACAACAGCAGTGTTGTCTTAATATACAGTCATGGCCAAACATATTGGCATGCCAAAGATGCCAATGTTTTTTGGCCATGGCTGTATAGATTAGCCTGATTTGGTTGCATTTCATACAGGTTTGGCCAAAACACTGATTTAGAGGAAAAACTGATTTTTACATATAAGCCGCACCGGACTATAAGCCACAGGTGTCCCCGTCATAACATAGGATATTTACTGCAGTAAATATCTGCAGTAACAGAAATAGTTTTTAAACGTTTAATAAAATAAATGCCTTTTTTCCAAACAGTGGTGCAACACGGCTATTTAAACAGTGCAGAACAGTACACAGCTAGTTGAACCGTGCCGAATAGTGAATGTACGTAACATAGACAACAGTAGCCTACCAGAAAAGTCATTCATGGCCATCCTTTTGGGAATTAAAACCACAAAAGTCCTCCTCTTCCCTGTCAGAATTGAACAACGTCATAATTCCTTCGTCACACACATTGTCGGTCTCTCTCTCTCTTTCGGTGTGCTCTCTGTGTCCTCCTCTTCTTCTGGCAGTAATCCGAGCCTTTTGAAACCCGTTGATGATAGTGTTTTTTTCTGCCCCACGCTGTAAGGATACACGACAGACAAATCCATCGCCTTTAACTTGAAAGCAGCTTCATATCCATTTCTTTGTGTGTTTTCTATGATGGAAAACTGTGCATGTGCACAACATGTCTACATTGCGGTACAGTAGGTGGCGGTATGCACCTAAATGTTGGTTGCCACCCACCTTAAACAAAAAGAAGAAGAAGAACGCGTCTACATCCGGTCGCCTATTTTTCGGCAGGTGTTAGATGGATAGATAGCAACTTTATTCATCTCCAAGAGAACAACAGAGCATTTTGTGTCTGTATTTCTATTTATTGATGTATAGTATATAGTATATGTGAGCGGATATGACGTGTATGCCTGTGGTGCTTCGTACATACACCGGAAGTGACAACTTGTATGAGCGACTTACCTGCATGAACCACAAACATTTTGTGTGATTTGTGAAATAGGATTCAGTGTTAATAAATTGAATATTTTTGTTGTTTAAGCATAGAAAACCTGTTTATGACTTTCTGAATATGTTCTTTACAACTATTACTGCCCTGTACATATGAAATAACCTTTACACTCCTATTATTTTTTGTTTACACTACTTGTTAATGTGCAGGCTACGGGATCACTACAGGGACACAAGAGACGGTCACAGCTTTAAGCATAGCATGCTTGTGAGCTAACTAGTTAGCTGCCAATGTATTTATCCTAAACTTAAAGTGTTTCAAACAGAGTGGGTTGGGGACAAAGTGACAAAGTAAGAAGCCAAAAACTTTCACATGGAATGGGAGGATAACTTTTTTTCACTCCATCATGCTGGACCTGCCATAGCTGATTATGAAGGTAATGTAATCTTATGTCCTGCGATTGGCTGGCGACCAGTCCAGGGTCTACCCCGCCTGTCGCCCAGAGTCAGCTGGGATAGGCTCCAGCATGCCCCCGCGACCCTAATGAGGATGAAGCGGTATAGAAAATGGATGGATGGATGGATGGATGTAATCTTATGTCTGACTCCCGATGACCAGAATTCTACATATAACTTGTCTTTCAATATTTTCTTTATTTATTATATTGACTAATAATAGGCCATAGTCAACCTCGAAACAGTGATCATTTATTCATGAATTCATTTTTGAAAAAAACGCAACAGAGTGAGGGAGTGATGTTCAAACCGCGATGTAACGAGGGACTCCCGTCGTAGCATCAGGAAGAAGCTACGTTTAAGACGGTTAGTGTATCCATGTATTTATCAACATCCATCCATCCATCTTCTGCACCCCCTGTTCAAGCTTGCAGGAAAGCTGGCGCTTATTACATTCATCAACATGAGTTATAGTACAGTGTTTGTAATTGCATCGGGGAACGGTTGAAAAATATTTATGTTCGCACATTCTCAATTTTCCAGAGGTTATTTCAATACGAGGAAAACGGCAGATTGTGTGTTTGTATTAGTGTAGCAATCAAATAATTTTTCCTCATTTTCAACACTCCGCTTTTCTCCAAGGCACTAAACTGCCCCCCTGCAGATACTCCCTGTCAGAGTGTTTGTTTATATTTAGCAGCCCTACAAAGATGTACTGCGCCTCGTCCTGAGCTGCTTTAGCTTCCCATTGACTGAAGCCACATCACCTTCCACATCCAGATCAATGGAGGTTATTACCGCCATGTTCCCCACTATTAATCTGAACTGTTTAATACTTTGCTTCCCTTCAGTTGTGCTTTAGCAGAAATGTGCTACCTGCTTTGCTTCTTCTCTTCAAATACCATCACATAAAGGTAATAACCACATTCATTCTTGGGTGCTGGTCTTGTCCCAGTGGTATTACTATAATTCTAGTGCCTACTGGGAGCCCCTGTCTCCACTTACCCAGCACTGAGCTTGAATATTGTGTAACATCAGCGCCAGCCAATGGGACAGTGAACTATATTACCTACATGGATCACATTGTCCAATATATGAAGATGCTTACTATTCAAAGTGCAGGTCTACACGGGGTGTAGAGGGGAGCGGACTAAGCCCTGTTTCCTCATCTTTGCACCGTATTCTCCACTTGTTTTATACTGAGCCAAGCACCAGATGGGTGGGAGTCTTTTGCAAGTTTATAGAAAACAACTTTAGCTTAAACTTTCATTGTGGATTATGATGCCCTTTGAGGCAACAATCACTTCTGTGAACAAAAGTTTCCAGAAGCGCTGCTTGGCTGCCGACTGATCTGCCCCAGTCAGGTTCGGGCTCAGATGAGCACTGAAGTGGAGATGGAGCGTCAGGCCTTTGTACAGCTGCCAAATTTGTTGCCCGCTATTGATATCCCATTTCCTCTGTCAGTCCTAATCTGCTTTGCATTCTGAAGCTTTGCACTAAGCCCACCGTGTCCAGCCCATGGCCTGTAATGCTTTCTATGCGACTGGCAGCGCTTATCCTCCAAAATAACGGCAGCGGCACCATTCAAGAAACAAATACCTTGCCAGTGTCACTTTGTGAGCCTCACAACAATGACATTTTAATTGTTCCTGACTCACTCACATTGGGAGGGATGCTTACTCGCTTGGCCATTCCTGTTAAGTTCCTCACAAATTAATTCCTCCTTTGAATGCTCACAACGGGGCACAATGGTTTTAACACTTGGCATAAATTGGACCAAAAAGGATCAAATGCTGTGCACAGGAACAATGTATTTCTGCACAACCTCCTGTTGAGTATTTGTCATATTTAATAGTAGCGGTCTGAGATAATGCCTGTAATTATAAGCTTGGGCTATTAGATTGATATGCAATTTTTTCATTTGCAAGAAAGATTTTACATAAAATGTGTATATACTTTCACAGCATGAAGAGAAGGTCTGTCCACTCTTAAAATGGCTATGTATTCACTTGCGTAGAGTAAAGTGGTCATTAGTTGTTTGCTCTTGAGAGGCTGGTGACTGTTCAGCAATCTATATAATAGTTAACTTGAAGAAAATGTAAAATTGTAGGTAATAATTAAAATAGAAGCGCTCCACAGTCAAAGTGTTGTAGCTTGTAGCGGCGCTGGCACGGCCTCGTTCTTGCTGTTGTCAGTCGACAGCTAAGTGGCTAAGTTGGTTGGTAGGTTGGTTGGTTGGTAGGTTGGTAAGTAGATAGATAGATAGATAGATAGATAGATAGATACTTTATTAATCTCCAAGAGAAATGTCTAAAACAATATTGTGGGTCACCACAATGTGCTCATTCCATGATAGGAGACATGTGATGTTACACATATCGGTATCTGTTGATATCGGAATCCGAAATTGAGAGTTGGGCAATATCGGCATATTGGGTTATCGGCAAAAATATCAATATCAGCCAATATCAGATATCCCTAAAAATAAGTTAACCTAGGCTATTCTTAATTTGGACAAATAATAAAACATGTCTTAAAATGAATGGGGCTTAAGTAGAAGTTGCACATAAATAATCATAATAATACAGAGTTAATGATTTGATGCTTACTGAACTGAGCTCTTGTGAGGCACACTGAGGTATGTACAGTGTTTTGTTATGCGTCATGGACAGAGTGATTTATTTTCTACATGTTTATACAAGAAAAAACAGTTCCTTTTCTCCTTGAGTTATTATATTGTTGAATCATGCTGTAATCACAGGCCACATGGAATCATGTATTTGGGTGGAATTTTTCGGCTTTATATAACTCACCAGCCATGAAAACTGCAGTGATGGAGTTTTTTTTCCCCTGTTTTCCCCTGCCAGTCATTAAATCTGCAATATTGAACCAGGCAATGTGGTTGTAAGATGTCGGCCTGGAGTTCAGCGCATGATTTATTTATCCTCTGGTGCGTCTGTCCTCCACGCTCGTGCACGGTATGCACCAAATGGCATAGGCATTACAATCTATCCAAACACCTCTGTTCCTCTCTCTCATGTGTATGCAGCATCATCAGCCCCCTGAGCAAGGTCACTCCACACTGTGCTAATGACTGCAATCAATTATGTGGAGCAACATGAGACAAGGCTGAACCTCCCACATCTCTTGTCGCCACCGTTAAGCCTTTTTCTGGCTTATTGAGGTCACCTGATCACAGTGACAATAGAGCAGAGCACTTGGAATGATGGCAAAATCTATAATTGATTTCTTTAATGTGCCATTACAAGTTGTTCAAGTTTCAGAAGACATCTGATTAATCGTTATTGCGTGCTGAATATGGCCCATTGTCTTTGAATTGGGTGCTGCAATGTTCATTATTATCTACAGTAATCCCTCATTTATCGCGGTTAATTGGTTCCAGATAAGTGAATTTCCCGTCATGATTTGCACTCTACTTGGTCTGCTGCCCTGTGTTGTCTCGTTTCATCTCTGCAGAGGAATCTGCTCCCCTGCTCTCTAACGAGCGCAGCTGTCGCTAATCAGTAGTCAAGCCCTTCTTAAGCAGTGCTGCCTCGTCAGTCGGTGCCAGATTGTTGTCTGACCTTGCCAGCATTGTGCTCGCTTCGTTTTCTCCTGCCACATTGCTAGTATTCCTCGTATGCCTTTTATTCACTGCTGCCTCTATTTTCGCTAAGTTGTTGAGCATTCCTGTGTTTCCTTATTTGCTACTTTGTGTTTTTGTTTGTACTTTTACTCCCCGGTGACCGTAAGTCACCGGTGTCTTTTGTTGCACTTTGTTTCACCCTCCCTTGTGTGAGCACTTTTTTGTTATAGTTAATTACCTGTTTTACACCACCTTGCCTCTATCTCTGCTCTGGGGTCCACAGCACCTGGCACTCGTGCCAGTGGTCGTAACAATTCCTTCCTTATAAAAGAAATGTTTTGTAGTTATGGCAGAGAAAACCTGTATGCAATCTTCGAAATAGGGTTTTTAACATTATTAGAGCCCTCCTAGACGTGAAAGAACACCCATATAGTCATCTTTGCACTTATATTACCCAATTTAGTACACATAATCTGAGAAAATAAGCCATTTAAGATATAAATAAATAGTAGTCTTAATAAATGTATGGAAGACAGGAAGTGAAGTCGGGTGTTCAGAGTTTAGCTTGTCGTTGGTTACGGCCGCAACAGTAGCCCGTGTTGTTATTATGATGATTATTATGTTATTATTATTATTATTATTGTCCCTGTTGTGAGATAATTTAAATCTGCAATAAAAGCCTGTTGTTCAAGTCTGGTGCTTGTCTCACCGAACTATTACTGACACCTCGTGACCAATGGGCCTCAGGATCTTGTCACGGTATCTCTGTGCATTCAAAATGCCATCATTGGAACACCTGTGTTCCTTGTCCATAACATACGCCTGCCCGTGTCATAGTCCCACTGTCACCATGGGCCACTCAATCCATGACACAGGTGCATTTTATTGATGGCATTTTGAACGCACAGTGATTTATTATGGCCACCTTAAGGCACACCTGTGCAATAATCACGGTGTTTAATCAGGATCTTGATATGCCACACCTGTGAGGTGGATGAATTATGAAGGCTCACTAACACAGATGTCGACGGATTTGTGGGTGACAGGCCTTTTGTGTACATAAAAAAAACTTCAGATCTTAAAATGCCACTGTCCACCCATTAACAATCCTTTATGTCATCACACTGGAAGGTGAGAAATCTGAAATTTCAGACCTGTTACTCAGAAGAGTGCAATAATAAGCCGCTTGAATTAGTGCTTTTCGGTGGCATATCAACCTAAACTGAACGTACCCATTAAGGTTGTGAACGATAAACCGGCGCGAACGGATACCAGTTTGACAAGCAAGAGATGCGGCTGCATCGGTAGCACACTCCCGGATCCATAACAATCAGCCATGAACCCTTAGATTAATCAATCATAGAGACCGGGTATCGCAAGTATAGCAACCGATTGGCAGTCCGTCTCGTAAACAACGCAAAAACAAAACGATTGTCGCGACAGAAGGCACAAAAAAATAGCATCAGCATGCTAGCATATACAGTATATAAAGATAGATAGAGATATATATATATATATCTAAAAGACAAGAAAAACATCAAATTTAAAAGCACTAAATGAATACAGACCCACTTTCCACCAGTACGAGCCTGGAGTTTGTCTTTCAGAGAGGTGCACCTAACAAATCCACACATTAGCATTCAATAACCTCATCAAATCTTACCTTTTATGCATTCCCACATGTTATCAGCATTTGGGGAAAACTACAGTATAGTAGTTTATCTGTGCAGCGTGGGAGAAAGTTAGATGGTGCGTTCAAGGACTGTTCAAGTCGGGGCTCGCATTAAACATGCAAAAACTGGGGGATTTCTAACTGTATATTCTGGCTTTGATTACAATAATGGCCCATATTTCCACATTGATATCCCTTTTTATATAAAATTTGCTGTAGGTATTTCCAAATAATTTTATAAGAGTTTTACAAGAATGCCACTTTTGTAAAATTATCTTCTTTATTTTATAATGGAACATGAATGTCTACGTTAACAAATGTACAGTAACCGCGTGGAATCGAATCGTATCGTTTGTACACCCTATCGTATCGAATCGTTCTGTTTTTAAAATATATCGTTTTTGAATGACATCTTTAACCTGTGTATCTGTATATCGAACTGTCCACCACAAAGAGATCGCCATCCCAAGCACCCATGCAATAGTCTCACGTCCAGCAATATATGTGGCGCCCCCCCGAGATGCACACAGTTGAATATGAAAACATCAAATAAATCACTGCACAAGCAATATTGATCTGTTATACAAGATGTAGCCGTTTGCTACAAACTGTTATGCATGTAAATTGGTGTGAAGCTATGTTGCTGTTGCCACGCTGCATAAAATGACTTTATAAAAAAATAGTACCTCTTGTCAGCATATTCACCAGCTTTGAGTATCACAAAGTTATCGTTAGCTTTGTTGTTAGAATGACTGCTGCCGTCAGCTGTGTTTTGCCTGAAATGACACTTACAGGTATTGTGAATAGATGGGCTGCACAAAGTTGCTCTATAGCAGTGGTTCCCGAACTCTTCACAGTGGCGCGCCCCTTCAGACATTTGATTTGATACCATGCACGCTTGAAAAACATAAACCATTTTTAATTATCATTAAATTGAAATATTAAACATTATTAATCAGTTAGTTAAATGTATATTAATGTATTCATAATAATAATAATTGATATTAGTATGGTTAATTATTTTATTAATTATATAGTACATTATATGGAATTTTATGGAATGATTTTAGAATGATTTTATGCTTTTATGGTGATTTTACCCTTCTTTTCTGTTAAGCACTTTGAATTACCTTGTGAACGAATGGTGCTCTATAAATAGACTTGCCTTGCCTTGAACTTGAGCTTCACTTTGTCCACTTGCAATCGCTATGATTTAAGTCTGCATATTCATTTGATTCCACACTGAAAGGGAAAGTCGAACAAACACGGGAAAGCGGTTTCCAAAGTACAAGAATACATACAAGCCTCGTTTTCTCCATCACCCCGACCCGCACGTACATTGACAGGTTTTCACACGTCAATATGAATCAAACCTTTAAGATTAAACACTCTTAATGCACAACATAATCATCAAACGTACTTACTTATTCATATAACTCACACGGAGCAATGAAGAGCCTCATGCCGTGTCTCCTTCCTTCTTTCTGCTCTGATGGTGCGCTCGTACCTGGAAGTGTTAGGCGCTAATTGTTTTTCATTTTTATTCACGTACCCCCGTAACAATTGACGTACTCCTGGGGGTACGCGTACCCCACTTTGGGAGCCTAGATTCTATAGGGTTCTATTAATGCTATGTTCTATTAATGCTATGAAGAAGAAAAACATTATTGTCCAATAATGATGGGAAATAAGGTTTTACTCAATTATATGGGAAAGCCACAGGCTTTACACATCGTCATCATTGAAAAAGGTTTGTTGCTTGTTCTTTCAGAAGTTAATGTTGCCGCCTTTGGCCTGCAGCTTTTCATCCAGAACCTCATTGTGTGTCGCTGCATGTTTCAGTACTCAAAAAAAGACATGAAAGCAGTCACAAATAATGGCAATGCACTTTGCATTTCCTGTGACTCCTTTTGTGTTACAGCTACACAATTTAATTGTGAAGTTGCGTCACGCAGGCATGTCCAGTTTGCATGTACAATAAATATATTATTAGTGTCAACACTTTCCCGTAAATGTCAACGCCAACAACCAGCTAGTTTATATATTATTACTACTGCAAGCAAAAGGGCATCTAGGCTTGAATTCTATTGTTCATTGCTGAGAGGAAAGGCCACGTTGGGCTGTGCTGTGGAAGTGAAAAGAGCTTGGTGATGATTTACTAAATGACACCAACCAGTCAAAATTTCAAGTTTTTGCAGTGTTTAATCACATAACTAACACTAATAAATAACAACCGTGATGTTATCAATACACAACTAAGTTAATATTTTATTTGTGTGGAGTAATTTGGCCACATAGCTATAGCCTAGCGTCTTGCTTTGCAGCTGGTATGTCTTAGGCAAACAGAAGGCGTTCAAGGCGCTTCGCACGCTAATTAATGAGTGTGACGGCGGCGGTAACGATTGCTATTGGATGTTCCTTTACTTCATCAATATTATCTGGGTAGCAGAAATTGTGTGTGTTTTTTTGCAAACAGCACATCAATATCAATTGCAAATCATTTTACAGGATGCAGTGACAGTACAGTAGACGCCCCTACAACGTAAATAATCCGTTCCGAAAACCTTTATGTTATAGGGATTTTATGTTATACGAAGCGTAAAATACATGTAAATAGCCTAATCCGTTCCAAGATCTTCCCAAACTCACCCCTTTGGCACTTCAAAATATTCAAAGTCCACCAAATATGGTGGGAAAATATAAGAAAACGTTAGCATAAACATAGTAGAGTAACATTCCAATATAAAATAAGGTAATAAAAAAGATTACTGTAAATGAATAAAACTGAAAAACAAAAACAATCCTACCGTTCACGAGATGTCTTGATCAGGAGCGCAAGTGGAGGCAGGAAGGAGGAGGAGGACTAGCCTGAGTCGAAACGTGACTCAAAGAGTCTAAGAGTCAGCTGGTCTCACAGACAAACGCACATGCACTACACGATAATGCTGTGTGCAAAATGTTAATTTGTAACTTAGCTTAATTGTTTAAGTTAGTTTCAGGGGGACTACGAAGAGGAAGGAGTTTGAAGGGCAAGCCTGCCTCTCACACAAACTCACGTACGTGCTGTATAACTCAGCCAATGAGATGAGAGCGTAGGCGGTGCCCCGAAAATCAGCCAATGAGAGCGTGGTGCGTCAGAAGGCGTCACCAAGTGTTTGTCTGAACTTGCACCGACTTGAGGCATTAATGAAGTTGATTGGAAAAAAAAAAAAAAAAGACTTGCACTGACTTGACGCTTTATGTTGTATGGAATTTCTTCTGTAATACGAAGCAAAAACTTGACATAAATTCTTTATGTTCAGTGGAATTTATGTAAAAGGAGGTTTATGTTATGTGAGGTACTACAGTAATTCCTTGTTTATTACGGTTAATTGTTTCCAGACCTGACCGTGACCAGGGAGTTTCTGCAAAGTACGGTTCCTGGTTTATACATTTCAAGAGCATTGAAAACCTGTTTACGCCCTTCTAAAAAAAATTAATATTTTTTTAAAGCCCTCTAAACAAGAAATAACACCACTATAGTCACCTTTACATCGTATTGCCCAATATAGTTGACATAATAAAATAAAGTAAGCCATTCAAGACATAAATAAGACTCGTCCTCGTGTGCGTTGCTATAAATGTGTTCACTAGGGGAATTGAGTGGCGGGACGGACAGGAAGCAAGTTGAGTTTTATTTTGGTGTGCATTACAGCTGCAAGCCCATGTTTTTATTAGGGATTATTGTGCCTTTTGTGAGGTAATTGAAACCTGCTATCAAAGGCTGTTACAGCGATCAAGTCTGGTGGTTTTGTATCTCACCGGACATTACAGGGACATTACTGACACCTAGTGACCAGATCATTCCTTTGATTGTGTCTTCTGAATGCCTTAATATTTGTATTTCAGTTCATTTAGCAATTTTATGCTTAATTAGGGCAAAAACTATGTACGTTTGCTTACATATACGTATTTTTGACTGATAAAATGTTGTATTCAACCCCGAAACATGAAGCAGCATGATTTATTTGTGAAAAATCACAATAGAGTGGCGCCACGAAATTGGGACACTCAATAAAACCACGGTTTTACCTTTTTTACCTTTTTTTTCTCCAATATCCAGGATTAAATCATCAATTGAAAAAAACCACCAAGCATTATCCAAGAGTCATTTTGTCATCAGTATACCTCAATAATGTAACAATAATAACAACCATGGAAATTCCATTTCACATAACAAGTACACATAGAATTGAAGGTCCTTGCAAAGATCTCTGCAGGTTCGGACGACGTGAGACCATAAAGAGACCAACATAGAGGTGATCTACCCTGAAGGCTTTGTCAGGAATACATGCTGGCAGGATATTTATGGACGATAAACATGACCAGAAATCATTTCCCTTTTCGTGCCATAGAAAGAGATTGCATTTGGAGGTTAGCAACATTCAGCTTTGGATACTTGAAACAAAGTGATTAGACGACGGATTTGAAAGGTTTGGCTTTTAAATATTCAATAAATTTCTCTTAAACCTTAGTTGTAGGCCTCGGACACATACTTTACAATACACTGTGCTAATGCAGTTGCCACACTCGGCTGGTGGATGACTCATAATTTCAGACTGTCAGGAAAGCAACAAGCCAATCCCCAGGATACAGAGAAAAGGGAAATTACTACATTTTAGGGCCTGCAGGCATTCATTGTTTGACACCTGAATGTTTTTTTTGAAGATATATAGGTTAGATTTTGAGTATGGCAGTGTACCTTGTATTATACAACTGTGCATAACTGCAGGCTGAAGTGATCGCAGTGTGGAGTCTTCATTCAGTGTGAGGCATAATGGAGCAGTTGCCGCTGCAGCAGGGCTCAGTATGAGCTTGCTAAATTGACTTCCTGACATTATGCTGCGAAGAGCTTTACATTCCAAACAATTCTGCTCTTAATGGTGCATTTCTCATCCTTCACTCTCTTTCTTTTGCCCTGTCACTCCGCTGACATGACAACCATCTTAGGTGAGCAAGTAAACACTGCAATTAACTTTGATTGTACTGAACGTGTTTCTTCTCATGCACGTCAGTGCTTGGGCTTTTTTTTTTTTTTTAGGTACCTGCCAATTTCTCACCAGATTTGTTATTATTTTTGGAATCATTTTTATGGCACATATACAGTAGTGAGTACACCACTCACATTTCAGCGGCCATTTTACGACAGTTTATCTTCTATAATATAAAATCTTACAATACACTACTAACTTGGGTATACCTTAGCGTAGTCAGTAGGGGTGTCACCACTTCTTGTGTCACAAGATCTCGCGAGATTAAAATGTGACAAGATTTCAAGACAAGTCTTGTGGGCACCATGCCTGGGAGGATGATAAATGAATTAATGAATCACACAATGAATGAACATGAACTCGATAATTTTGCCGGCCTCAATATCTTGCCGTGTGCATGCGTCTCTCGCCTCCAAACAGGCAGGGAGAGAGTTCACTCTGTGCATTGGTTTCAGCACCTTGGCGCGCTTGTCCCATAGAACAACGGCATGAACGGAGTGAGCCCTTTTGTCAGTCATACAGCCTTTTTTTCTCGGTGGGTGGAGGCGGGGCCGGCAGCATACACACAGAGTGCAGAACGTAGAAATTATGTTAGTAGATTGCAATATATTGTCTTTTTCACTGTACTTTTCTTAAAAGTAAGCAGACCCAATCTCGTGCATCATCTCGTGCACTGAGTGTCTCGTGACACCCCCTAGTCGTTAGTGTACAGCTTGTATCGCAGTATAGATTTAATAGTCGCTGAAAACAATTCACGGTGTGAATAGCTGACAACACAATTGCGTGCCAAGACAATTGTGTCTGCAGTCGAGCATGGTGGTGGTTGTGTCATAGTTTGGGGCTGAGCTGTGGTTCATTGAGAGAAACATGATTTCCCACATGTACTGTGACATCCTGAAGCAGATTAAGAAGCTGAAGGTGAGTGCGATTGGTGGAAGGTGATTCTTAAATACAGTGGAACCTCGGTTAGCGTACGCCGGATTTTTCGGTTAACATTGAGAATTTACGCCAGAATTCTGCCTTGGTTTGTGTACATTTGACGGCTCTTGTCGTGTTGTTAATACACTGTGTGAGTCCAACTTCTTAATGTATTTTGATCACAAAACGTCCATGTCAGCAGCTTATTAGCTTGCTAAGACAAGGAAAGAGAAATCGGAAGTCAGCCCCGTCACCCGTCTTGAAAGTCATCAGCAGTTGACTCTGTAGTTGTTTGCCAACTGACATTGTTGAAAAGACACCATGTGGCAGCAAGATCATCTTTGCCATGAGTTATTTCTTGAATTTAACGGTGTTTGTCACCTTCTTTATCAAACTTCCAGCACTTGCAACTTTCTTTGGTTGCATTGTGGGTTATTCTGCAGCCGTGATGAAAAGACAAGCAGAGACATGAGTTGAGAAACACGACTGAATTCAGGAAATAACTCATGGCAAAACACGAAGGTGGTGTCCGTATTGATCTCACTGTCAACAATCACATTCTCAGTGAAGGTAAAAGTAACCTGAAATGTTCATTTATCCCTTTTTATTTGCTATTTCTATGCATTTTTGTTTTCTGCATGTAAAACTATAATTGTCAAACTTTTAAATGTGTTTTGTGTTAAAATTTTGGGTTTTCTGGGACGGATTAATTGGATTTACGTTCTTAAAAAAATGAATTCAGTTGGCATCTCTGTGTGGAGTTTGCATGTTCTCCCCGTGCGTGCGTTGGTTTTTCTCCGGATACTCCGGTTTCCTCCCACATGCATGTTAGGTTAATTGGCGACTCTAAATTGTCCGTAGGTATGAATGTGAGTGTGAATGGTTGATTGTCTACATGTGCCCTGCGATTGGCTGGCCACCAGCCAGGGCGTACCCCGCCTCTCGCCTAAAGTCAGCTGGGATAGGCTCCAGCATACCCCCACGACCCTAGTGAGGGCAAGTGGCATAGAAAATGGATGGATGGATGAATGATTCGGTTAGAGTACGTTTCAGTTACAGTCGGGCATTCTGGAACGGATTGATGACGCTTAACAAGGTTCCCCAGTATGTTGAAATTAAAATCCACGTGATTCTCTCAGTGGAACCAGTAGCGTGTGAGCGACTGCCTTTGCCACAATCGAAGACCATGATTCCACGTGCTCGTCTTCTTTTGGGAATGTGTTCGTCCAGTTATGACACGACTGAGGATATCAGCTATTCTGGTCTCTTGAAAAGTGCTTAGCGCGTATTCATTTTGGAGGACGAAAGTAATGGCAGGTTTGGAAGAAATTTACATACAGGAGGAGAGGAATGAGAGGAAGCAAGGTCAAAGAAAGAAAGTAAACATAATGATTTAACGATTCTGTCAGGGAGGCTGGAGAATAATTGCAGGAAGTGGAGATTGGGATTGTCTGAAAAGAGTGATTGCAGTAGGACATGTCAATAAGTGAGAGTAAAATTTCTGGGGGGCTCTGAAGAGAGCAAAAGTAGTCACCATTTTAAAAAGCGAGTATGAGTTGAGAGCAAGAAAGTTGGAAATGAGATAGCAAGCGGGCAAAATAAAATGTGAGCGTGAGAGTGAGATAAAGATGGAGCGAGAGGTAGTGAAACATATAAAGACAGCTCAAGCACCTAGTGGTGTGTAGAATGAGCGAGTGATTGAGAAGATGAGAAGGAGGAGGTGTGGAAAAGCAGCCCTGATGAGATGAATACCGCTGGGCCATGAGATTGAAGACTATGCTTCAGAGAGAAAAGGAGAGCCGGGATCGGGGCAAGTGAGATAGCAAAAAAATGGGGGTGGAATAGCAGAAAAGTCCTGATGAAAAGAAGCTTCAAGCCCCCACAAGACATGGCAAATTCCTGAGCCTGATGAAATGACGAGCTACTTTTATCTCAGCCCTGCCATCTTCCAGCAGCACGCTAGCAGCATCTTTGCTCATTTCACACACGCAGGATCCCTAATAGGATCTTTATGCTTTTTTTGTACATCATCAAATATAGTTTTCTGTCTTGTGTCCCACGAGTTCTGACTCTGCCTCATGCTGCCACTGAGAAAATTGTTTTTTGTTTGAGTTTGAAGTGTTTTTAACCTGAAATGCATTGACTAACCCAAAAAGGAGTACAGTAATCCCTTGTTTATCGCCGTTAATTGGTTCCAGACCCGACCGTGATAAGTGAATGTTTGCAAAGTAGGATTTATCATTTATAAATCTAATATTTTTGTCGTTAGAGCATAGAAAACCTGTTTAAGACCTTCTAAATATACTGTTTTATAACATCAATAGAGCCTTCTAAAGATGAACTAACACCCCTATAGTCACCTTTTCACTCGTACTACCCAATATGGAAGGCATAATAAGGGTAAATAAGCCATTTAAAGACATATGTATTGCTATAAATGTGTTCCCTGGGGGAGCTGAGTCACGGGCGGACAGGAAGTGACATCAGGAGTTAAGTTTAAGTTGGCATGGGTTACGCAAAATTAGACCGTGTTTTTATTGAGGATGTTTAACTCTGATTTTCGCCTGTTGTGAGATAATTAAAACTGCTGATGGTGTATCTCACCGAACATTACAGTAACCTTACTGACACCCACTGACTAGTGAGGAATACTGCATATCATTCACAGCGTCTTTGAATGCGTATTCTGAATGCCTTATATGTATTTTAGGTCATTTAGACCTTTCTATGGTTGAAAATGCTTAATTTAAGCAAAAAATATGTGAAATTTCCTTCAATTTGCGTATTTTTTCCCTAATACGTATTCCACCACGAAACAGCATGATTTACGAATGAATATATTTTTGAAAACCGTGATGGAGTTGAAGCCGTGAAATTCGAACCACGAAGTAGCGAGGGACGACCGTATTTAACGAGAATAATTAACTAAGTTATCCTGTTTTATATTAAGGGCTTTAATACGTCCCCCTTGAGGTCTGGCAATGTGTCCAATTAGAGCTGTGATTCTAAAAGTTGCTAAAATTACCACTGCAGCGCCAGTCCGACTAATGAAGCGGCATCTCATTAAAGCGTGTCCACATGCTTGGTCCAAGCTGACTTTGAGGTGTCGAGGAGAGATAGTGAACATGTGAGACATGGACTAAGATGGTTAAATGAGACCAGGGGAACCGAGTGGATAATAATAATTTGCCCTGTTAGACGTTTACTTTCTCTGCCTTGTCTTGCCAGCTGCCATAGTGAGCTCGACTGGAGTCTTAAGTCCAGCGGGGGTAAGAGCGTTTGAACAGTGTAGCTGATGCAAATCAGCTGATCACGGAGCCATTCCATTTCTTTACACCACAGAGCATGTAATCACAGGCAGCGATGGCCACTCCAATGTCACTGGGAGAATAGCACACATAAAAGCGTCATTGCTTCTGTTATATTGTTACAGATTTGTTTGCCTGTGTTTGACTGCCTTTTTTTTCCCTATCTAATTTTAGATGCCGCCAGCAAGAGACCAAAGCAGTGGCGTGAGAAGTAATGGGACACAGTAAGGCCTTGGCTATGATAAGAAATCCCTGCATCGTTTTTCAATCACAGTACCAGATAGTAAAAAAGTCCATTATTTTGAATTGATGCCCTATGTGAGGGGGAGGCAGCCTCCAGCTGTACCTCCCAGTCCAAGACACCCCATGGAGGACTGGTCTCTGTGTTTCGGATGCTGCCAGCACTGGTAAATCCACCAACGTGAACAGCGATGCCTTCTAAGGTCTCCTGTTTGTACTTGCTGACTGTGGTTTGCTGGGCCAGTGCTCTGTGGTACCTGAGTGTGACCCGCCCGTCCACCTCCTATGTGGGCCAGATGAACATCCCGATCCGCAAGGTGCCCAAGCTGAACAAGAACACCACCTTCAGCAACTACCGCACGCGGTCGCTCAATCCACACGACTTCGGCTACATCATCAATGAGGCCAAGAAGTGCCAGGCCGAGCCCCCGTTTCTTGTCATCCTGATAAGCACCACCCACAAGGAGTTTGACGCACGCCAGGCCATCAGAGAGACGTGGGGTGATGAAAGTACTTTTTCAGACGTGCGTGTGGTCACACTGTTCTTGTTGGGGCGCAGCACGGATGGCGTCCTCAACCAGATGGTAGAACAGGAAAGCCAGATCTTTCATGACGTCGTAGTTGAAGATTTCATTGACTCTTACCACAACCTGACTCTCAAGACACTGATGGGCATGCGCTGGGTGGCCACGTATTGCTCTAAAGCCCAGTATGTTCTCAAGACAGACAGTGACATCTTTGTCAACATGGAGAACCTCATCTACAACCTACTGAAGCCCACCACCAAGCCCAGGAGGAGGTATTTCACCGGTTATGTCATCAATGGTGGGCCAATCAGAGACATGCGGAGCAAATGGTACATGCCAAGAGATTTGTACCCAGACAGCAAGTACCCGCCATTCTGCTCTGGCACCGGCTACATTTTCTCAGCGGATGTGGCCGAGCTCATATACCAAACCTCGCTGCACACCAGGCTGCTGCACCTGGAGGACGTGTATGTGGGCGTGTGCTTGCGTAAGCTGGGCATCCACCCCTTCCAGAACAGCGGTTTCAACCACTGGAAAATGGCTTACAGCCTCTGCCGCTACCGCCGGGTGGTCACAGTCCACCAGATCTCCCCAGAAGAGATGCACCGCATATGGAACGACATGACCAGCAAGAAACACCTTAAATGTTAGCAGGATCTGCACCAGCCCGACTCTGTGAGTCAGGGTGCAATTGATTGACCTTCTACACACCGCTTTTCCAACTATGGCAAACACTGTACAGCACAAAGCATCGTGCTGAAAGCGGAGTATTGACGGACCATTCAGTGCTTTGTCCAAAAGCTGATTGCTTTGCCAGGAGTTTTATTAGCACAAGGCCAAAACATGCTTGTCTGTATCCTCCCTCATTTGAAGTATATATACAATATATACAATATCCACAGACATTATTTTAAGCGTTTTCAAGTGCGTCTGGCCTTGCACACTCACTCTTATGGCATAAAGACACTTTGTGCAAAACCATTTGGTTTGATTTAAAATTCTACTAATGAATGTTCATGATGCATATTTTGTTCTACTAAAGCCATGTTTGCACCAAGTGTCAGGTTTATCTGTTTGTTGGCCACCGACTACAAATCAAGCGTTTACAGTGGAGTGAAAAGGTGTTTGCCCCTTTCCTGGTGTCTTATTTTTTGCATGTTTGTCACACGTGTTTCAGATCATCAAAAAAATGTAAATATTACTCAATGACAACACAACAGAACACAAAATGCGGTTTTTAAAAGAAACTTTTTATTAAGGGAGAAAAAAAATCCAAACCTACATAGCCCTGTATAAAAAAGTGTTTTCCCCCTCGTTAAAAAATAAATTAACTGAGATTAATCAAGATCTATCAGTCTGGAAAAGGTTATAAAACCATTTCTAAAGCGTTGGGACTCCAGCGAACCACAGTGAAAGACATTATCCACAAATGGCGAAAACATGGTGAACCTTGGTGGTGGTAGTGTGATGGTCTGGGGCTATGTTGCTGCTTCAGGACCTGGAAGACTTGCTGTGATAAATGGAGCCATGAATTCTGCTGTCTACCAAAATATCCTGAAGGAGAATGTCCGGCCATCTGTTTGTGACCTGAAGCTGAAACCAACTTGGGTTCTGCAGCAGGACAATGATCCAAAACACACCAGCAAGTCCACCTCTGAATGGCTGAAGAAAAACAATATGAAGACTTTGGAGTGGCCTAGTCAAAGTCCTGACCTGCTGCTTCAGGACCTGGAAGACTTGCTGTGATACATGAAACCATGAATTCTGCTGTCTACCAAAGGAGGATGGAAAGGAGGAAGGAGAATGTCCAGCTACCTGAATCCTATTGAGATGCTGTGGCATGACCTTAAAAAGGCGCTTCATGCTGGAAAACCCTCCAATGTGACTGAATTACAACAATTCTGCAAAGATGAGTGGGGCAAAATTCCTCCACAGCGCTGTAAGAGACTCATTGCAAGTTATCACAAACGCTTGATTGCAGTTGTTGCTGCTAAGGGTGGCCCAACCACTTATTAGGTTTAGGGTGCAATCACTTTTTCACACAGGGCCATGTAGGTTTGGATTCTTTTCTCCCTTAATAACAAAAGGTTTCATTTAAAAACTGCATTTTGTGTTCAGTTGTGTTCTCATTGACTAATACAGTATATTTGTTTGATGTATTGAAACATCAAACAAGTGTGAAAAACATGCTAAAAAATAAGAAATCGGGGGGGGGGCAAACACTTTTTCACACCACTGGATGTACCCATGTCACTGAAGTTAGTAACCCAACAAAAATATGCCAAAAGTTGTACGGTACAGAGTTTGTACCTTTTCTTCAGCTGACAGGCAAAAAAAAAAAAGTGGTGGAAACGGTGCTGTGGCAGTAGAGCAACATGTGGGTACCACGATGACTTTACAGTCCTTTATACATAAAAATGATGTATGAACAAGCCGTTTGCATATGTATGATGTAAAATGTCCAAGCATACAGTATTTTCTTACAACTGATCCATATCTTTTTATTGTGTGTCAAGGTAAAAAAGAACCTGCTGCTTTAATTACCTGTGAATCTTATTTGTTTTAACGTGTACTGTGCAGCAGAATATGTTCTATTACTTGAACATGAATTAAAACAGATGAACTGTCAAAGCAGTGGAAGTGTGTACTGAAAAAAAAAATACTTTTTGGAGCGCTAGGTTAAATAAAACCATTTTATAAGACTTTAGATTTGCATTTTGTTACTTTTAATATGAACAATTTCTATGTTACTCTTTAAAGTGCATTTAATACAATGAAATATTATGAAGACCGGGTGGTTGCACAATTGTTTGAAGGTGTTTCTTTTATTATTTGTTTATGAAGTACTTGTACATGTGGCTCTATACTTTTCCATGAAAAATTCCGATAAGAGCTTGTGTGTATATATAATCATTCATTCATTCCGCAGAGCATAAAAAGATCTTCACTGCATTTGACTTACTGCTCTCCAGCTGGTGCTGCTGCTGTCAAAAAAAACAAACCAGCTGGCGTTTCCCTTCTATAGACGGACGGCGGTGAAAAGCACCTTCCAGATGACGCGCGCCCCCGCCCCTTCAGGTGGAGTACAGTGCTTCATTCACATATGACATTTCTATGTATTTTACAGTCCGGTTAGCAAGAATAATGATGGCACACTTACATTAAAGACATTAAACAAGATGTAGAAAGTCATGGTGTATAATAAATGTTTCTGTAACATTAGATTATTGGCGACATGCTGACAACACAAACTGGCAAGTACCATGATCCGACTCGGAGTACACTGAATCACTCAGTGAGTGCACACAGACGGTAGGCGGGGCTTGCGCACTAAGCCGAGAAGAGGCGCTCTGAAGATTTCCGTCCTGTATTTGATCAGGAAATGTGCTAATTCAGTGGTTTACTCAATTCAATGTTAAAAACAATTGGAATCATACATAAAATACATTTCTAATACACTTCGATGGACAAATATGAATGTTTTATTTTATGTGATCATTTTTTTATTGCCTCCCCTGCCTGCACATCACTGTTCTGCAGACACTTCAGAAATAAGAATCTAATTGCAATGAATAATAATTATTCTACTGGGTTAAAGGTTCGTTCATTTGTCAGGTCTGCTGTGTGCGACCTCAGAAGGAGTTTTATTTCTCTTTTTTCTTAGTTTTCGCCTGTTTTTGCATTTGTGTGATCGCCCCCATCGCATGGAGGAGTTCTGCATGAGGAGTAAGAAGTAGAAGATAAGGAGAATGGTCAAACCACAAAGCATTTAGTGGGTTTAACGCTCACGTAAAAGGAGACGCACATGAATATTCATTCATCCATTTTTCCAGTAACCTGCAGCTCCTCATAACCAGCAAGACTGTGAAGGACAACTGGAAACAATCCCCTTCCCAAAAAAGGGCATGAGAAGGCAGGGCTTGGATTTAAAACCACAGCACGCTTAAGGCACAGGCTAGACCTTGTGTGGCATTGTAACCTAATTAGACTGTGTAAAGACTAGAGGCAATTTTTAATCCTGCATAATCTGCTGCATCTCCTGAAAAGCACAGTTTCCCAGCCCAGATATTCATATTCTTGCATGCATGTTCTTTAACCAGTAACAAACTCTTGGCTCACTTTTTGTTTAACGCACCAAAGGAATACACTTACAGTATCTTACTGATTCCAAAATAAAAAGGCGTGTTAGTGCTTGTTTGAAAGAAGTGAAAGGAGCTTCTGTCACATTATATTCTTCCTGGAAAAGATCTTTGATGTTCTAGCCCATAGTGATGACGGAAGGGAGCTGGAGATGAGAGTGGTTTTTATTGGCTCTCGTGTTAGGATGTGCTGCATGAAGCACAAAAACTCATACTTGTGACTATCTCCAGGCTAAGAAGGAGCATTTTCATTCAAGCAAGAGGGGCTGAATATTTGAATAATCCTAACACCTGAAACGCTTCACAGTGTCTTCTGATTTCACGCGGCTATGACAACGAAAGTTCTACAGATGTCTTCTGTATGCTGCCTATACAGTACAGTGGTGCGAAAAAGTGTTTGCCCCCTTCCTGGTTTTATTATGTTTTTGCATGTTTGTCACACTTAAATGATTCAGATGATCAAACACTTTTAAATATTAGTCAGTGACAACACAACTGAACGCAAAATGCAGTTTTTAAATTAAATTTTTGTTATTAAGGGAGAAAAAAAAACCTACATGGTCCTGTGTGACACAGTGATTGCCCCCTAAACCTAATAACTGGTTGGGCCACCCTTAGCAGCAACAACTGCAATCAAGCATTTGTGATAACTTGCAATGAGTCTCTTACAGCGCTGTGAAGGAATTTTGTCCCACTCATCTTTGCAGAATTGTTGTAATTCAGTCACATTGGAGGGTTTTCCAGCATGAAGCACCTTTTTAAGGTCATGCCACAGCATCTCAATAGGATTCAGGTAGCTGGACATTCTCCTTCCTCCTTTCCATCCTCCTTTGGTAGACAGCAGAATTCATGGTTCCATTTATCACAGCAAGTCTTCCAGGTCCTGAAGCAGCAATATAGCCCCAGACCATCACACTACCACCACCATATGTTACTGTTGGTATGATGTTCTTTTTCTGAAATGCAATGTTTCTTTTACACCAGATGTAATGGGACACACACTTTCCAAACTTTTGGTCAAAATGTTGAATTTTTTGACCAGAGAGTATTTTCCCAAAGGTCTTGGGGATCACAAAGATGTTTTCTGGCAAAATCGACACGAGCCTGTATGTTCTTTTTTGTTCAGTAGTGGTTTTCATCTTGTAACTCTGCCATGCAGGTCGTTTTTGTGTGAGGCCTTTTGTGTGAGGTCTTTTGTGACCTCTTGGATGAGTCGTCACTGTAGTCTTGGAGTAATTTCGGTTGGCCGACCACTCCTGGGAAGGTTCCCCACTGTTCCATGTTTTTGCCATTTGTGGATAACGGCTCTCACTGTGGTTCTCTGGAGTCCCAAAACTTTAGAAATGGCTTTTTTTAAAACCTTTTTTATGTTTTAACTTTTTAGTAAGAAAAAGTTTCATTTAAAAATTGCATTCTGTGTTGCTTTGTTTGATGATCTGAAACTCGCTTTGACTGAAACCTTCAGGAATCAAAAGAGATAAAGAACAAGCACAGGATGTAGATATGAAAGGTGAAGACTTTGCCTTCAGTGTGAAAGCAGTATTGAAGGCAGCCAATGAATGTGTTCTGTGGATGAGTTCTGGTGATGTGGGCGGAGGAATTCTGTACCATTTGAAAACTTCTGCAATAATAATAATGATAATAATAATAATAATAGCGACCCACATGGGAAGTTACAAGTGGCTCAAACGAGAATGGCCACGGGAATGTTTGAAGATTGAGATGGGTGGAGACAACCAAGATGGAAGTAGGGGGACTAGATGTTGATGATGATAAGGGCTTCAGTTGATTAAAGCGATAAGGATGAAGCCCACGTTATTTGCCTGAGGCGAGGGCTGCAGTGGAAATGGCATGACAACACAGAGTTTGGCTCTTGAAGGCGGTCAAATGGGGAACTTGGTGAAATTGACTCACCTTTTTGGTCTGTTTTTTCTTGACATTCAAACACGGGCAGTGGGCGCTTGTGCAGATGTAGCCTCACTACACCTACACAGTGGACAGCCACATTCAACTACTTCGTTCCTCCACATTACAGCCAGAAACAACCATTTTAGGTAGATAAAGAACAGCCCTTCATTACTTTTGTATGTAGCTGCTGAAATGGATTGACCAGCTCATTTTACTCAACTTTGAAGTTCAACACTGTGTGCAGCTGCCTCATCATCCCCCCCCCCCCCCCCCCCCGCCCCCCACCCACATTTCTGTTTCCATTCATACAACAAGGCCAGAGACAATCCTTCTGAAAGGCTTGCAGGCTCTGCGCTGTCAACACAATATCACTTTGATTATAGGAAGTATTTCAGGAAGACCTTGCTGAGATGTGATGCATGGATTCGTTAGACAGAACATTCTGTTTGTTCGCAGGTTTGACTTTTTCTTTTTTCTTTTTTTTTTTTTCAAGAGCTGTTTTGTGACAACAGCATGAAGGAGAAAATGCAAACACCGAGTGCCTGGTGCAAAGGAGCTGATGAAATCTCCCCCAAGAAGGCACTTAACCGCATACAGACAGCTTAAAAAATAATATCTAACTTTAGCATGTGGGTCTGGTGTAACGAATCCCGCTATCTTTCGGCCAATGAGCCTGCTGTGTTTACTTGTGTCGCTCACGGTAATCCACAGAGACTGCAGAGAACCACAGAGATGGACTGACTGCATTAGATCTCAACAGAAAAAAGGGAAAACTTGGGAGTTTTGAGCATCCATAAAGTTAATGATTTATGATTCGTGCTCAACTCCACGTATCATTGGTCAGATTCTCATTCATGTGGTTTATTTAGATCGTGTAAAATATCGACAACACAATCAAATCTTGAATACAAATCAACATTTCACGGCTTGCGTCTAAATAATTCAACATGGAGGAAGAAGTGGAGGTTGTCTGATCCGACCCCCGTCCCATGATGAGTTTTTGCTGATGATATCAGGCACGATGCTTAGCTAATTCTTCTTTGTTATACTTTGATAGCGCCGTATCGTAAACTGACACACTGACTCACTCATTTTAAGACCAGTAGATTAATCCAATAACCATCAGATGACATCTGCGAGATAAAGGTTGTAAGAGCAAAAAGGTCTTCGACGGCCTCGTCTCCTTCAACGCTACAAAAGTGCCCATTTGGAATTTGCACAACAGTGTACGTGCTCCTATATTTCTGAGGTTTAACGTTTAGTTGCTGTGTGATGAGTTTAATGTTATTTGTAAGATGAAACCGAGAGTCAGACTGTTATACTGAGTAATGACCTCCTGCAATTTCCAGTGGGTCGACAAGCTGGTCGTGAGTTCATTCATAGCTGATGATTGGCTCCTGTCAAATAAAGAGATGACTGGTCCTCTCGGACTCGTGCGTGCCACAATATGGCACTTTATGACGTGGACACGTGCGGTTTGTACACAGAACAAAGCAGTTTTTTTTCCTCCAAATTCAGTGGGTGCGGCTTATACACCGGGATTTACGGTAATCGCAATAAACGAGGGACAGCTGTATCTGTATTGGCTGCCCGAGAGTAATTTGCATTAGTTTATGAATTTATCTAACCCATTGTTAAATAGTTTTGTAATTATTTTGGAGACTTGTGGTAGTAAGGAGACTGGATTGCAGTTTGTAGGAAATGGAGGTTTGCCTCCAGTGTTGTAAAGTGGTACTACTTTGGCTATTTTCATTTTGTCTGTTTGAAAAGATAAATTACGGATGCAAGTTAAGAGATTCCCTTGATGACTTTTGACATCATTGTCATATTTATTCCATGAAGTATCAGCAGATGTTTTACATTTGTTGACAATGCCTGTTCTTTCCACTTCTGTCCACTTCCACTTCGGTCAAGAGAGGTCAGGGAGAATCACCCAAAGGTAACTTCTATTAGTGCCTTTTACACTGTGCTTGATAAGATAATGGACAATCACTTTTAATGGAGGATGTGACAGCGCTGAGTTGATGGAAGATAATCATAGAAGCCCATAAGTGCTGCCAAGAGAATGGCTCCAGGCTTCTTTATGGTCGTAATAAACCTCACCTTGTCTCTCGCTGCAACGTAAGTCAGAAACACTGACACAAAGGTTTTGTTTGGCTGCGGTGACTCACACACACACCGCGAGGGACTCGCACTCGACAGGTGGCACAGGTTAAATGACGTGACCGTCGGCTCGCAAGCCTTACACCAGTGCACACACATCAGGATAACCAGCGGCCTCACCCCAGGGGGACGTAACGGCAAAGTCAGCTGGTGTGAGGAAAGTCTACGCTACGCTTTTCCTTTCCCATGTGAAGCGTGCCTCGTCTCATTATGCTCTTTGAGCTTCGTGGCATGAAGATTGCTTCCCACCGAAGTTCCTTTAATCTGGCTGGCTTTCATTTCACAGTTGCTGCACATTGTGGGCGGCGTGATGGATGTCGCAGCAAGTGGGAGCGCTGTTAAATAAGGGGCCATTTGCTACAGTCTCATGCTACATTAAGTTGAACTTTTTAACCTGATTTTTTTCAATTATTGTTTTCTGTCATGTTTATTAGAATACAAAATCAGAAGCCCACACCTTTTTAGCAGCTAGTCACTGACTCAATAGTCCACTAGCAGGAAACGCCACCTCAGTCGGTGACAATCTTTCCATTTTCTCAAACTTAATAGCATTGTCAACTCAGGACATGTGAGCTATTATTCTGACTGTTCTCTAACGTCTAACCCGTCTGGTCCGCCCCTGTGCTCACCTGGGGCTCGAACCAGGCTCCACCCAAAGAGACTAAAGAGCGCTAAGTATTGAGCTAATAGCCCAAGCTGTTAGCTCGATGCCTAGCGTGACGTTTAAGGCATCAGGGAATGAGATTTACCAACATACTTTCGCTCAACCACACTGGAGCACTTCATTACACTCAGACAGCACGCAGCACGACTCTTAAGGCGTCAGGGAATGAGGTTTATCGGCCTGCGTTATGCATGGTTTTCACGCATTGCTATGATATGCTATGACATAACATGTCAGAGTACTTATTTCGTTTTTTTTTTGTTTGCCGTTTTGGTTTAGCTACAACATCTCCACTTGAATGCAAAGTTCTTGATTGAGTTTTGAGTTGCGTGTGCGTGTTTTAAACCACCAAATCTAATCTAAAAAAGTTCTGACAATGACCCAAACAAGGCAGTAATGAAAACACACGCGTGTACCTGCACATGGCGTAATTGACCCCACACACAGATGCAGTTAACGTTAATGGTTTGCCTTGCAGCCGCATGGTGGCCTGGCGGTTGGCGTGTCAGCCTCGAGGCTTTAAATCTCCGTTCGTTCCCTTGCTACTGAGAAAACATGCATGTATGGTCAGTTGCCACTCTAAACTGTAAGTGTTGATGGTTGTCTATACAGTGGTGTGACAAAGTGTCCTGATTGTTTTTTTTGCATGTTTGTCACGCTTAAATATTTCAAATCATCAAACTAATTTAAATATTAGTCAGTGACAACACAAATGAACACAAAATGCAGTTTTTAAATGGATTCATGGTTCCATTTTATCACGGCAAGTCTTCCAGGTCCTGAAACAGCAAAACAGCCCCAGACCATCACACTACCACCACCAAATTTTACTGTTGGTATGATGTTCTTTTTCTGAAATGAAGCGTTACTTTTACACCAGATGTAATGGGACACACACCTTGCAAAAGTTCAACTTTTGTCTCATCAGACCACAGAGTATTTTCATCATCAAGATGTTTTCTGGCAAAATTGAGACGAGCCTTAATGTTCTTTTTGTTCAGCAGTGGTTTTCGCCCTGGAACGGTTTTTGCCGAGTGTCTTTCTTATGGTGGAGTCATGAACACTGACCTTAACTGAGGCAGGTGAGGCCTCCAGTTCTTTGGGTGTTGTTGTGGGGTCTTTTGTGACCTCTTGGATGAGTCGTCGCTCTTGGGGTAATTTTGGTTGGCCGGCCACTCCTGGGAAGGTTCACCACTGTTCCATGTTTTTGCTATTTGTGGATAATGGCTCTCACTGTGGATCGCTGGAGTCCCAAAGCTTTTGTAACGGCTTTATAACCTTTTCCAGACTGATGGATCTCAATCCCAGTTAAGTCATGTTTTAGCAGGAGGGGCAATGACTTTTTCACACAGGGCCATGTAGGTTTGGATTTTTTAACTGCATTTTGTGATCAGCTGTGCTGTCATTGACTCATATTTACATTTCTTTGATGATCTGAAACATTTAAGTGTGACAAACATGCAAAAAAAAGAAATCAGGAGGGGGGCAAACACTTTTTCCACACCAGTGTATGTAAGTTCAGGGTGTACCTTACCTCTCGCCCCAAGTCAGCTGGGACAGGCTCCAGGTTTCTCGTGACCCCAATGAGGAAAAGCATCGGAGAGCACGGATGGATGGAAATGTGTTGCATTGTGATTGGCCATTGGTACTGTAGTAGGATCAGTTCCCACTCAGGGAATGGCCCTGAAGAGGATAAGTCGTATAGAAAATGGTTGCCTGGGTGAGTATCAGGATGATACTGTACTGTATATGTTTGCCTGGGTGAGTATCAGGATGATACTGTACTGTATATGTTTGCCTGGGTGAGTATCAGTATGATACTGTACTGTATATGTTTGCCTGGGTGAGTATCAGGATGATACTGTACTGTATATGTTTGCCTGGGTGAGTATCAGGATGATACTGTACTGTATATTGGTGTTCAACTTCCTTGTGATTCTACAATAAGCGTCAAAAACTTTGGCCAAATCACTTCTGGATTCCTTTTGCAGGCAGTCAGTGAAGTGAGTTTACTCCCTGTGTTTACTCCGTCTGGTAAACACGAGGCACAAGACAAACCTCATCTTTTGTGGTGTTGCCACTTCACGGCTATTATTGGATTTCAATGAATCTTGAAAGTTTCACATGAAAATACCCCAAATTAAAAAAAAAGCACGCAATCATTTCTTGGTGACAGTCAAGGTCAAAGTGCAGCGCTTACTCATCAGACGCATCTCAGAGCTGCTGTCTCCAGATTGGCCGCTGGTTTACAGGATGCTCATCCTTTCCCTGGCCGTCCCATCGCCTTCCTGCTGCGGCACATTTGGTGTACAAACAAACAACTTTGACTGATTAACGCAGCGAGTGCACACAAATCTTATGCAGTAGCAACTGTGAGATTAGCAAGGCTTACTTGTTGAACCAGGACACACACCATGTGCATTCGTCCACTTTAAAAGATAACAGAAACCTTTGAATTGTTGATTAAACAGTTCTTTTATTTAATATGCGTGATTGTGATGCGAACGGTCAAGATTACCAACTAGCTCTTCTTCTCGCTTCCTCCATCCATCCATCCATCCCAGCCACTGCTGTTGTGTCGCCCTGACATACGGTAGATACTTCACTGACCAAGATGCCGACCTACAACCTCGATCCGGGCACCGCTACTCCTCAAAAAGATGCGTTAAATACACCGACGAATGTTGCTGTATATTGAATATTTTGATAAAGATCTTCTTTCTTTCAGCCTTCTTTCTTGCATTCAGCAGCTGCCGCTTGTGTTTCCGTTAGCAGTTGCCCCGCGCCACGTCGCCGTTCTAATTTAGCGGCTTCACTCTCACGTTTTTTCCAAACTATATGAATTAATAAATCATGCCGTTTCATGGATGCGTGAAGCCTAGTATCCGTCAAAAGTACGCATAGTGAAACACATTTTACGTATTTTTTGCCTAAACGAAGCATTGTCAAGCATAAAAAATGGCTAAGTGAACTATTAATGAATAAATCATGCTGTTCCGTGATTGAATACAGGCTATTTGTTAAAAATAAAAAGCGAATTTTAAAATTAATTAAAAAAATTAGGCATTTTCAAGCTGACAAATGGCTACATGAACTAAAATACTAATACAAGGCATTCAGAAAACGCATTGAAAGACAATGTGAGTGATATGTAGTATTCTACACTGGCCACTAGGTATCAGTAATTTTGCTGTAATTTTCGGTGAGACATACAACCACCACACTTGACCACCGGAACAACAGGCTTTTATTGCAGGTTTGAATGAACTCACAAGACTCAACTCCCTGACATCACTTCCTGTCCACCCTCCACTCAGCTCCTCTATGGAACACATTTATAGCAACACACACAAGCATGAGTCTTATTTACAGTATGTCTTAAATGGTTTATTTACTCTTATTATGTCGATTATATTGGGGAATACGAGTGTAAAGGTGACAATAGGGTGTTATTTCATGTCTGGAAGGTTCTAATAATGTTAAAAAAAATGTATTTTGAAGGTTGTAAACAGGTTTTATATGCTCCAACTACAAAAATATATCTTTTTATCAATAAGGAATCCTACTTTGTGGAAATTCCCTTACCACAGTCGAGTCTGGAACCAGTTAACTGTGATAAACGAGGGATGACTGTATGTCTTTATATTCTTCATACTTCATAGAACAAGACTAGAAAGCTCTGACTTGACTAATCAAGTTGTTATCCAGCTTCGTAGTGCCGCTTACCCCACATCTTCAATGTTTGGCTCGGTTAAGATGGAAAACAAAGAAATCCTGGATAAGTTAAACTTGCTTTGTAGCGCAGTCCTCTGCTCTTCTTGTCTATTTTGTCCATACTATAATGAGCTTTTATTCGTCTACAGAGAATGGCCATTCAAAGCTTTGCACTTTGCTTAAAAGCCTTCTTTCAGTTGTTTCTTTATTTCCCCCTAGGAAAGGTACGGCTGGCGAAATGGCGAGCTCAAGCTGATGACGGATGAGGACAAAAAATCTGCACTTGTTTCAATTAATAACATTACATTTATTATAGAATGTCTAAGTCAGGCCGTGTGCTCCCTGTGGCCGCAGCTATGAAGCTATCGGTGCTGTAATAATCATTGTCTTACTGAAAATACTTCATGGACGTTGCTTTCTCAAGTAATACTGTAGCTTCATGTTATATCCTTCCCGCTTCCCCTCTGCTTAATTATACATCTTTAAAGGGAAACTGCAATTTTAAAACATTTTTTGGCGCATCGTCCACAATCCTTATGTGAGACACGAACACATACTGTACGTCTCCCTTTTGTGTGCATTCTAAAGACATAAAAACATATATAAAGACGGAGTTAAGAACGCACATAATGGGAAACGTTTATTCTGCCTATAAAGCTTTCTAAAAAAACCTCCAAAAAGCGCCGAAAACACCCCATTTGCATATATAGTGTGACATGCATATTAACCAAAACCACAGCGACATTGTAATTATTATTATTAACATTTGTTACGGCACTCAAACTACTTTACTGGTGTATTGATACCTCGCTACAGCACACACTCACCCACAGCGCGTCACAACGCACTCACAACGCCTCAGGCGACTACCGATGGGTAAGGCTACATATCGGAGCTGCTGCTGTGTTTTTATTTTGGACTTTGGAAAAGTTAATGCTCGACCAGTCCAGGGTGTACCCCGCCTGTCGCCCGATGGAGAAGCGGTATAGAAAATGGATGGATGGAAGTTAATGTTAGGTGTGCAGTAGGTGTTCGTTTCTATGTTGCTGTGTGAAATCAATGCGCCCAGGAAGCAAGTCCCGGTAATACGTGAAAGGACCAAAATACTCTAAGTATTCCATGTTATCATGAATGTACCTGTTACTACATGGTCACAGCATGTTTATGCATGTTTGTGCGACATCTCAGCGCTTGATGAAAATCATTACCAGTGAAGCATGAAGACACAGACACGGAAACATTGTAGGCTGGCACATGGATCACGTATGATCATGTATTTTTAAAATATTACTAACTTAGAATGAATGCAATGTGTCATCTGTAAAAAATTTTAAAAAACAGCTGTTTTTCAGGCAAAAATAATAATCATTTTTTGACCAAAATCCACAAATTTGGGGGATCGTGAATGTGTGTTTTTTGACACACTAATAAAGCCTGGACTGTGATGCTGCATGAAGGCGCCACCCTACGCTACGCCGGGTTGCTTCTTCCCCTTCCTGCTAGCTTGACGTTAACATTTGTAAACAAATAACATTTGCAATAAAAGTGACTATCATGCTGTGTTATCACATATTTATTAAGTAGGACACTCTTCGGGTGTTTGAAATGTGTTTCCTGGAAAAAAAACGAAAAATTATTTTCAAAATACATACATATCACATACAGTACATACTAATTCTGTGTTTTGCCTTACGTTTGGCTTTTTTTTTGTTTTTTACTTTTAAAAGGACAACCAGCTTCGATATGCGGTGGTAAGAGCAGAAAAATAAATACACAAGTTATCAGAAGCGGTGGATTCACACTTGAAGCAGTATCGCTACACTGTGTTCCAAATTATTATGCAAATGGGATTTTAGTATAAAGATACATTGTTTTTGTGTTTTAATGAAATTCACGAATGGCATTGTGTCTTGGGGCTCCTTGGATCACTGATGTCAGCAGTCATAATGACTTTGCCAGGTGAGCCCAATTATAAGAAAACTACCTGCAATCCCTTGGACAAGGCATGAAAACATTCAATATTTCACAAAAACTTGAATACGGTGAAGAAATTTCTGGCTGTTTCAGGTGACAGCTGGGATTGTGCTGATAAAGGCATAATGAGAAAGGTTTCTGCCAGACATATTTATCAAATCAAGGGCTGCGCCTGCTAAAAAGCCTTTACAAAGCAGCAAACATGTCTTTGAAGCTGATAGGATATAGCATGTAGGATCCTCCACAGGCTTGCAGTTATGCATAAACATACTTTTTGGCCACCCCTAACCAATACTCACAAGCAGAAACGGTTGCACTGGGCCAACAAATACACAAAGATTAATTTTCAAACAATTCTGTTCACTGATGAGGGCCGTGCAACCTTGCATGGGATGGATGCAGTAGAGTACGGCCAGCGTATCTCAACAAGGCTGTGATGTCAGCAAGGAGGTGGCTGTGTCATGTTTTGGATTGGAATCAATGGGACAGAGCTGGTAGGCCCTTTATGGTCATTGAAGGTGTAAAAATGACCTCAGCAAAGTATGTATGTCCACTTTCTTCCATGGTACAATATGAAGAACCGTACCTTCTGAAGCAAAATGAGCTTCATGGATGACAATGCACCGTCTCATGATGCGAAGAATCCCTACCTCTCTGTCATTGGCTGTTATAAGCAAAAAAGGAGAGAAACCCATGGTTTGGCCCCCTTTCTTCCTTTGACCTCAACCCAGTTGAGAACCTATGGAGCATTGTCATGCAAAAAATCTATGATGGCGGGAGGCAGATCACAACAAAGCAGCAGCTGTGGGAGGCTAGTCTGACATCTTGCAAAGAAATTCAAGCAGAAACGCTCCAAAAACTCACAGGTTCAATGTAAGAATTGTGAAGGTTATATCAAAGAAGGGATCTTTTGCTAACATGTGACTTGGCCTGTTAAAATGTTAGTGATTGAAATAGCTTTTACTTTCGGTAAATATGACCTCCTTATTCTGCAAATTCAACAAATGACCATTTTCGGTTCTTAACAGCCAGTGAAATGCTATGAAACTCTGTTGTGCATGATAATGTGGAACCGTGCATTTTATTTTTGAAAAAAATACTGTTCTCCTTGGGAGGTGTGTTCAATAAGAAGTTTTACTCTAATGGTTGATGACTTGGAAATTACGACTAATTTATATTGACTATTTAGCAAAATCTGACAAAAATATCATTTGCATAATTTGGAACCCAGCGTATAAGTGTCGTTACTTCTTATCAGGTGAACCTTTTTTTTTTTCAAATACTGTATCTGCATTTTAAATCACGATGTAATTTATTTTTACATACATAAATACATTTTTGCATAACAATGTTAAGATTGCTACATAAAAATGATCTGTGCAATTAATGATGGTGGTTTTATGATGGTGGCAGGCTGATCCTGGAACAGATTCATCGCAGTTGCATTGTAATATGTCCGAGGGACGCATGTTTAAACATAAGTAGTTATCACAGCCACCCTGTTGTGCTTTCTTTCCAACTTAATTCATTCAAATGTTGTCAATAAAGGCAAGCAAAGTAGCGGAAACTGTGCTTTTCCTCTGACAGTAGTCGAGTCTTCTCTCAGCTGAAAGCAGGACTTGAGTTCTTAGCTGACCACCGGGCAAAAAAATGAGCCTGCCGTCCATCTTCTTGAGGGCTCCTGAAAGCTAGCCTATTTGCGGAACGTCTCTGTGAGCTGTGATAGCTTCCCTGCAATCAAGTTACTTCCTGTGGAGACTTGTTATTGTCCAGTAGATGAGGCCAGGCCCAAGACAGTACAAGCAATTATCCTTGTGGGAAGTTAATTATGAGATGTGTGCACAAAAAGGCTTGTGCGCCTTTTGTGCGCCTACACAAAAACTGCATGAGCAATACTTGTTTTGTTGATCTTGATAAGAAACTGAAAAAGTAATTTCACAGAGAAATTGCAGGTCATGAAAAAACTGTGTATCTTAAAGGAAAACTGCCCATCGTCCACAATCCTTACGTGAAGCCCAAAAAAAACCTCTCCAAAATACGCCAACAATGTTACATAACTGACTTGTATATAAACCAAGCTACAGCGACATTGTTATTGTAGCAGCTAACACAAAGAAGTATTTTTCTGGTGTAGTGACGCAGCGCCTCACGCCACAACCAAGAGGTAATGCACCTACCCAAAATCAATGCGCTAGGACACCAATCTGTACTGACTAAGAAACAAGAACAAGCATATGAACAACCAAGTGATGTGTAAGGGAATGGCCCGCATTCTATGTTTGGTTCATACACGGCTAGATGGACTGTGTTCAATTCATGGTAACACAAAATGGCGCTCAGTGCAGCAGAAATAGCTTAGGAAGCTCCACATTATCTGCTACGAAGTTTCACTCTATCTTCTTGCGGGCTGTGGCTCATCCTCCGTGTATTCAGGCTAGAAAAGATACTGGATTCTGGATCCTCATTTGTCCAAAAGCAGTCGGCGGCAGCGGCTCTCACAAAGTCTGCCATGATTAGTAGTAGCAAACTGACGGAATAGCACTTGATGTGAAATCAATGCACCCAGGAAAGAAGTTCCGTTAATCCTTAAAATACTGTAAGTATCGCATGTCGTCATGAATGCACCTGTTAGTGCACGGTCACAGCACGTATATAAAACGATAAAACGTTGTTGGAGTTTTTTTAGAGGGCTTTATAGTCGAAATAGGTGAGTCCCATGACATGCATTGTTAGCTCCCTCATGCTAGCTGTTTTTCTGTCTGTGGAATGCACAGAAAAGGGAAAGATGTGTGTCAAACAATTTCGCATGATGGGTAAAATTCCATTGTAATATAGTGACCGACGCAACACGAGCCGTTTACAGCTGTCTTGTCAAATGCACGGCGTACTCTACCAAACAAGTCTACCAACTAACTTTAAATATCCTACAAGCCGAAATACAGCGAAATGGAGAACATGAGCTGGAGTCCTGCCAGGCAAGCAGAGTCCCTATCTGTATTGTGTCTGTGTGTGTGGCGCCGCAATCACAGTGTGAAGACTGAATACATAAGTAGTTACCCAATGAGGATTTTCCTTCATCGCGATTACGGATAATGACGAGCTGTACTCGTTTCATGCTTGTACTCGGCAAAAATGCATTATCTGTAATGGATACTCGTCTAAAAACGAGTATCCGGCTCATACCTAGTGTCTACCTTCATGTACGTACTGGAGGCAGTGCAGCCAAGAGATGAGAAATGAATACAATTTCATGTAACAAATACTAGAATTGAAGTTTCCAGTGTAGCTCTGTGCCTGTGATGTAAATACTTGGGGTAACTAACACTTCCTTTTATTAAAACCAAGTTTCAACACACATGGTATCATTTTGCTCAGTTTGTGCATTTGATCAATACATACAAACATAAACACGTCATTCATCTTTACTGTCATTAAGATGTGAGAAACATAAATAAGAGACATGTGACTTACGCAGCTGTTTCATTATGTGGGTGGTATGACTCATAAGCTTTATTAAAAAAAACGTCTTTCTGTACTATATCGGTACTACTATCTTTTTGTACTAGACTTCCATGGTATTATTGTGAGAGAAGAGTGTCATTGTTTCTGCCAGTGGATTCAAAGTCAGATAAAAACATAATCTTTGCCTCATTAAGGATGGATGAAATAATATTGTGAGTCTCTCTGAGCCATTTTATTATTTCAGTTCTGAAGTGTGTGCTTTCCTTGCAAGAGGATCAAAGGTGAGGCGATGGGTAGAAAGCATTGATGTGTTAAGCCGCTCTGCGTGGCAGAAAAACACACAAGAAAATCAACTGGAAAGAAGTCAAATTTTAAAAAAGAAAAGCGAATAGAAACCGTGTATACGATGAATGTTATGGTGCAGTTGTACAGGTAATTAAATGCTATGAAAAAAAATATTGCAGTGCGACTGACTGCCATATTAATAGCATTCATTGTCACTGGAGATCCACAAGTGCATCCCTCGGCCTTCACTTGAAAGTTGAATGTTTCTTGATGTTAAATACACTGATATCACGGTCATCAGGGACCCGTCGGCCAGCCTCTGATGTCTGCTAAATCAGTCACATGGCACCAAGTCATACAACATCCTCTGGCTGAATCAACTGGCAGAAGAAGCGACAAATGAGATTGCATCCGAAGAATGCAAATCCACCCCTGAGTCCAAGTCTGGAGATGTCATGACGGAAGAGTCCATTTCCAGAGGTCAGTGTGGCGTGATCGCATACTGTATTACCACTAAATGACGGTCTCTCTGACACCTGCACACCTGACAGCATGACCCGGCGGAGCGTGCGAGTCAAGAATCGGGAGGCTACATCGGGTCGCAAAATCTCGGCAAGGTTTAATATCTGACTTCTGAAGTAGCGCAGAGACACCAGCATATCTGTGCTTTCGTTTTAAAGATGTGGAAAAAATGCTTTTAGATTAGAAATTCTTCAAATTGGCCATGACATTTTGTAGCAGGCGATGGCAGTCAGGCAGCATTGTGACTGGCAGTTATCCGAACTTGCAAAATAAACATTTGGATAAAAAATGTTGAGTAAATCAAGACAAAACCTTTGAATCACTACTTGAATTTCCTTCAAGATGATCTTTTTGATTTCTTTTCCACAGAAAGAAAAACTATCTAAACGCTAACAATGCAGGACAAAGATACACCAACTACTTGTCCAAGGAACTCCAGCAGGTCCTCCCTCTTTTACTGCTCATTTTGGGCCCTATTCTCCCATGCGCGTAAGCGGAAAATCTACGTAAGCTACGTAAGTCTGTCACGACGTGCCTTCATTCAAAATACACACTCTGGGTGGAGCAAATCTGGACTTGCGTGCATTCTCCCATCAACTTAAGTTCTTTTGCACTGTTGCCAACTCCTCAGTAAGAAAAGTAGCTAGTGGCTGTCACTGGGTGATGTCACCAGTTAATTTGCATACGATGTTGTAACAGATGCTGTAGGAAAAAAAGCACAACCTCGTAAGAGAGACAAAAAAGCGAGTAAAAACACCTTAATTACATTTACAACTACAAACAAACTTGATTGTTGGTTTGTTCATTTAAAACTGGCCATCACTGCATCAAAATAAAATAATTGTAATATTTTATCACTTATTAAAAACATTTAAAGTATAAAAGGTATAGGTAATCACCACGAATGAATGACAATGGTGATAGATGATGGGATGGATCAGAGTCACGCTCGAGCCATGACATCGATCGACTGTGGGGCTGCCATGTGGGCTATTTATAAAGTATTACCAACGTAGCATGAATGAGATGTGTTTTCTTCGGAAAAAACGGACAAAAAAATATATATATTCTGTAACTTTCCGAAGTCGCGAGTGCTGAGAATGCAGGGATCCACTGTAATTTGAAATTTGAAAGTGCCCTCTTAACACATTTGTGCTAAGAAACTAATTCTGCCTGTTTTGTAATGTATTCATTTAAGAAAGGATTGGTTAGGTTTAGTACATTATCAGTCCAGGGTGTACTTAACTTCTCATCCTAAATCAGCTAAATGAAGATGATCAGTGGTATAGAAAACGGATGTTTGGACATCCTTTCCTGATGATTATTTATTAACAGCCAACGCAAACCACCTTTATGGTGTAATGAGCTGGGAACTCTCAAAGTCTCTCACTATATGTTGGCAAATGACTTGCAAAACAAAGATACCAACGTAGATCCATAGTCCTGAAATGCCTCAGCAATCCCCCTTGGTGTGACAGGGCTTTCCACACAAATAAATACTGTAAAGGTGAAGAGTCACTTTCTGATGTTCCGTCAGCATACAATGCATGCAATAACTCAGCTCATCACATTTGTTTCCAGTGGGTTACACTCTCAAAGCTATTAGCTGATTGGCGCTCCAGTGGTGACCAGCTTGTAGTAGGCTCCATTCAGGGCCATAAGCTGGTCGTGCGTTCCCTTCTCGATCACGTAGCCCCGGGACATGACGGCGATAATGTCCGAGTTCTGAATGGTGGACAGACGGTGGGCGATAACGATGCAGGTCCTGCCCTCTCTAGCTTTGTCCAGCGCCGCTTGCACGGTCTGTGGCGGGCGAGGCAACAAAAGTCAGTATAATTTCACAATAATGGGGTGATTACTATGATATTGCAGGGCATCAGCAGAAAGCCAACTGATTCATTGACAGCATGAACAGACCCACAACATGTATGAATGTTAAAGACAGTCGCTATCAGCTGTGAGACACACGCGGAGAAGGATAATGACGTTAATGATGACAACAATGAAGAGTTCTTCCTGCAGTCCGCACTCAGAGAATATTAAGTAGCTGTGTCGTGGTCACAGAATAATGCAGATTGATTTACTCATTGAAGCAACGTACCTTCTCACTCTCTGTGTCCAGAGCTGAGGTGGCTTCATCCAGGAGCAGGATCTTGGGGTCACGTATGATTGCCCTGGCGATGGCAATGCGCTGCTTTTGACCTCGAGATAACTGAGAACCCTGGGCGCCCACGTTTGTGTCATATTTCTGAGCAGAAAAATCATTTATTGCGGTCAGTGCCAGGAAACATCTCTTCATTCTTCATAGATGCTCTTTTAAGAGCAAGAACACCCAGACTGGTTGGTCTCCTATGAAACCACCAGGTGAACGACTATAGTCTGTGATTGTAAAGGATGCTCCATCTACGCTTACTATCATCCGATTTCCATAACAAACACATGACTGGCATATGAGGATGAACGTCTTTCACAAAAACCAATCGGCATACAGCGGGAAACCATACATGTGTGCTGTGCCACGTAAGGTTGCCAGTACCAGTATCGAGCCAAAAAGGGATGCCTCGACAATCAACATTAGTCTGTAAAACCTCAATGGCTTCAGTTTGACAGCTTGACGCAGGTTACGCCAATCAATGACGGTGTTTGATCACTCCTTTACCGAACCTATTGCCGTTCAACTTTTCTCGCGTCTTTCTTTATACGCTTTGCCTAGCTGTCACCGGGGGGAGCTAGCGAGCCAGCTAATTAAAGTTATCCGCCGAGCTTCTCGTCTTCGGACACCAAATGTGACTTTTTACCACAGTGACATTTTCTTTTAAAAAAAAAAAAAAGCAATGAGGTTAGTTCGGAGCTCGTTTTTGTCCCACAGGGAAGTGGATATCGTGTTCATGGGGTACATGCTAACTTTTTCAAGTGTCACTGAAGAATTTTGCTCTCTTGCTGTCATTATACTAATTATGTCTTGTCCTCAAAACACTATTCGTGTGTTGTTGTATGATGAACTTAAACACATAGTGTGTGTCCAGCCTTATGATGGTGATACTATCACAGGGGTCGTCAGCATAGTTGAGTAGCTCACCAAAGGGTCAAAGAATATTTGCTTCAACTTTAAGAGTTTTTTTACGTAATGACAAATGACCACAAAATAGCATAAAGACGATGGCCACACAGTTTGAGTGGAGATCCGCTTGGTAAATAAAGTAGTGTACTATTTAAATGTTGCCAGTCATGAATAAAAGCAAATAGTTGACGGCTCTAATAGTGCTGAAAGTTGGAGACCCCTGCAACCTGGACACTGAATTTATTCTCTTTCAAGTTAAGCGGGACAGATTTCTATTAAGATATATACAAATATTTATTTGGATTAGTTTTGTTTTGTTATCTTAAACTAAAAAGTATTATTAAACAATTTATTTCCCATGTATTCGTTTTACTCCAAAACATGCATCAAATTAAGTACAGTTTTGTGTCAAATAGTACAAAAGTCAATACCAAATTATAACCCAATAAATTACAATTGTTCTACTGCGACTTTACAATGGAACCTCTAAAGTCAAAGGCCAAAATGTGGAATTTGACCACCTCTAAAGTCACACAGAACTTCCTGTTTTGAACTGCTGTAATTGATGGCATCATGCAAGATGTCAGCATACCTCATGACACCTCAGATCAGCAATTACCTCGCAGTTTGGGAATTTTCCTTGACTTTTTTCTGACACTTAATCCATGAGAACAGAAGAAGAATATACCCCGGATTCAAAACACTTAGACGTCAGTGTCAACAGATGCTAAGTTACTTGTTATCAAAGTGAGTGTGTGTTTTTTTTTAGCTTGTGCACTTAGCTAGCTAAGTCTTAGGACTGCCTGACTGAGGTGTGTATGTTTTGTGTGTGTGTTTAATTCATTGTCCTTCGGTCCATGCAGGTTGTGTGTGTGTTTTTTCTGTGTTAAATTAAGGTCAGGTGGGACATCGGCTCGACTGATTGCTTACATCAGACGAGGCAGACCAGCAATGCTAGTGAGAAGAAAAGCACCTCCCATCTCTCTGTTCTCCCATCCGGCCACGCTGCGGAATTGTTTGTCCAACTCGTGTGCTTTGGCGGTTTTAGCTCAGGGCCATGGCAGAAGGGGCGGGAATAAGCTCACACGGCGTCATTTAGGGGTGGGGGTGTTTTCTTTAAATCCTGTTTCTCCTGTTTTGTGTAGCGAGGAAGGTAGTTTGTTTCTTGTTTTTGTCAGTTTTTTTTTAATTTCCTTCCTAAGTTAGACTTTTGGGGTTATTATTTTTAGGACACACCCTGAATAGTAATCTCGATGCTACTTCTTCCATCCATCCATTTTCTGTGCTGCTTGGCCTCACTAGGGTAGCGGGGGTATGCTGGGGTATGCTGGCCTATCCCAGACTATCCCAGTCTAGGCAGACTCAATCCCAGCCACACTCACATACTTATGGACAATTTAGTCTCCAATTAACCTAACATGCATATTTTTGGAATGTGGGAGGAAACCGGAGTACCTGGAGAAAACCCACACACATCTCCACACATCTTCCCGATCTCCTGACTGTGTGGCCAACATGCTAACCACTAAGCCACCGTGCGGCCCCCGATGTGACTTCTTCATTCTTGTAAATAAATATATTTGTCAAGCATCAAAGCAAAACTGTTTTTGGGGGCAAAAAAGAGAATGGGAACTTCATACTCCACATGTTATGTCTTTGACCGTCACCCGAGCCCAGGCATAACATACATAACTTATTTTTACACTTTTGTGAAAAGTGTTGTAAGCGCAGTGAAGTAAGAATCATCTACAACGCAAAACCACCTTTGCATCATGCCTTCATCTTTAAGTGTTTAAAAGACTTAGCACTAGGGGTTCTCCGATAGATCGGCCACCGATCAGTGTCGGACGATTTCCGTGAAAAAGCACGGTATCGACATATGCCAATACTTGCTCTTAAACGCCGATCCCCTTCGCCGCTCAGTTCCGCCCTCATTGCTGCAGCCAGCCTATAGCGACCATCTCCCGCTCACTTTCCCTTCACAACGCCAAAACCAGCATGTCTGCCGTGTGGGACTTGCTGTCGTTGTGAGAGTGATATAGGTTTTGCACCCTGCAAAACCTGCCTTATAAAGCTTTGGTGTGGTGCGGCATTTGGGGGGCGGCATTTGGCAGGGTGTGGTGAAATTTCCGAGCTTGTGATGTGGTTCCCCTTTCATATCCCTACTTAGCACACTAGAATGAATTAATTTATCATCAGTGGTAGTTCTGTACAGTATTCAGTGTTGTATATACATTGTATATATACATATATATTTTTTCATTTTAATTGACCATTATTGTAAAATTAGCATCATGTCCTGTTGTTACCCGCGTAAACTTTGAGCCTACTTTCTTTGAGTGGTCTCCGTGTCGCGACGGCATCTCTCCAGGTTAAATGTAAGTAACAGGAAGAAAAGCTCTCACACGCTTAGGGAGAGGCTTGGTTGGCATCACCTGATGGTTGTATGTATAAAGTTCAAATACGGTACATCAGGATTAATCCATCCAAGCCATCTTTGCCAGACGTATATCTTCGGGTCAATGCGGTACAATTGTCGGATCCATGTTTGTTTGAAATTAAAGCTTCAGATCTTTTGCAAACATCATCAATGTTGGTATAATTTTATAATGACACATTTTTTAAGTAAAATGAGTTATCAGTGGAGCCCAATGGTATATGATGTCATTCAAACAAAGAATGATTCCTCACTGATGAAAACCTCTCCAAAGAGTTGATAGAGTGTGTGAGGGCTCCTTGTCTGTCATCGATTGAGCGACTTTATTATGCCTGCCTTTGTTTTCCCCCCCGTCTGATTTGTTTGCCCTTGTTGATTGATCAGCCTTAACATTCAAACAAAATAATCCTTGTGTTTAGCCTCTATGCTCCAGCCATCCTTATGAGTCCACAGCTCCCCTCTTGCAAACATGAACCTACCTCGGGAAGAGACATGACGAAGTCGTGGAGCTGCGATTTCTTGGCGGCGGAGATGACCTCGTCCGTGCCAATGTCCCGCGAGTTGTCACCGTACTTGATGTTTTCTGCGATGCTGCAGTCAAACAAGATTGGTTCCTGGGACACAATGCCAATCTTGGATCGCAGAAAAGACACGTTGACGAGAGTCGAGTCGCGGCCATCAATCAGCTGTAAGAGGCAATTGATTTTACTATTAGTAGCAGGCAGGGTTATAATCAAAGAGTGGAAATATATTCCTCTTAATGAGCTCTCATGTAATGTCCCTTCTAACAGTGTGCTTTCTTCCTCTAAATCTCACTAAATCAGGACGATCAGGAAGTTCCCACGGCACTTTCAGCTCAATTAAGACCATTCACATCTTGGCAGTCATTCCTTTCTGGCAGGAAAGTCAACATCCAATCGAGATAAGTGCTCACACACACTGCAAAATTTTCTGACTTAAATGTGAACAAGAAATGGGAGATTCGGGAATACTTTAAGTACTTAAGTGTGGTAAATGTCCTGCAGTGACTATTTGACTTTGACAGGTTTCATAGACAATGACACTTGATTTATTTCAAAGTGACATATTTGACATTTTCTAAAAGGTCATCATCTGCTGTGACTGTATCGTGTTGACTGCTATATATTTAGACCTTTTGTTCTTGGGTAAAGTACAGAGACATTACCAAGCATTGCTTGTACAACATGTTTCATATGTGGAGGAGCAAAGCATCCATTATGTTGTATGTTATTTTTTTGCTGTAATTAGTTTTTAGTCACAAAGTCATCCAGAAACTGCTGTTACAGTTGCAATTTTAAGCACTTTTGAAAAGGATCAAGTATTTCCATCTATGCAGGCTATAGGGGCAGCAGTCTCAGTCGGGGAGCCCAGACTTCCCTGTCTCCATCAGGGGGATACCAAGGCATACCCAAACCAGCTGAGAGACATAGTCCCTCCAGCGTGTCCTTGGGACCTTGGATCCTGGTTGGGCATGCCTGGAACACCTCACCGGGGAGGTATCCAGGAGGTATTCGGACTAGATGCCCGAGCCACCTCAACTGGCTCCTCTCAATGTGAAGGAGCAGTGGCTCTACTCTGAACGCCCTGATGACCGAGTTCCTCACCTTATATTTTTTAGGGTGAGATCAGCCACCCTACGGAAGAAACCCATTTTGACCACTTGTATCCACAATCTGGCTCTTGACGACAGGTGAGTGTAGGAATGTAGATCGACCAGTAAATCGAAAGCCTTCTGGCTCAGCTCTCTTCACCATGATGGCCCGGTACAGCGACCACATTACTGAAGACGCTGCGCCGATTTTCTTGTCGGTCAGCACGCTAAAGCGGGCGTGTGGGTGACCTGGTCTTTGTCAGCCAAATCTGGTTCTTGAGACATGGACCGTCACCTCCCTGGTAGGGAAGGAGCCTAAGCTTGTGTGAGAGGTTGAGACATTCCAAAGTCGGACTCACTTCAACCTACAGTTTGGGCTCTGGAACCGAACTCTGTGAGAGGGGCTGGACGTGGTTCGACTCAGGAGTTGCTGCAGGGGAGAGGCAGCGTGCTGGGCTTATTAATACTCCCTCGGCTCGGTGCCTACGTGTTGAAATCATCCCCAGTGAATGAGAGGGTTACTTTCCTAAGCCTGTGGGTTAGGGAATTTCCATAACAAACACCATTTTCAAACATAGCATAAATAAGCATAAATGAATCTGGCATCAGGACACCTAAGGCCACAGGTCTATGATCGACTTTGTAGTTGCACCATCAGACCTGCGTCTGCCTGTTTTGGACACATGGGGGACAGATGGGCTAAGCTGTCAGCTGATCACCACCTAGTTGGATGGCGGGGGGGGGGATGCCGGACAGAGCTTATAGTAGGGTGTGCTGGGTCTCCCGTTTGTTGAGTCTTCAACTCAGACCTCCAGCAAGGCTTCACCGACATCCTGGGGGAGGTCAATGAAATAGAGTTTGAATGGGCTGCATTCCACGCCTCCATTGCTGAGGCGGCCGATCAGAGCCGTGATCGCAAGGTGGTCGGTGCCAGTCGTGGCGGCAACCCCCACAACAGATTTTAAAGGGGCCGTGAGGCTGAAAAAGAAGTATTTGCAATAGTAAAAGTATTTGGGACTCCTGAAGCCGCTAACACGTACAGGTAGTTTGGTTGAGGTCAAAACAAAAACTGAGCCGTGGGAAGGGTTTGGTGAATTATTTCTTCCATCCATTCATCTTCTATGCAGCTTATCCTCACTAGGGTCGCGGGGGGATGCTGGATCCTATTCCAGCTGACTTGGGGCGAAAGGTGGGGTACACCCTGGGCTGGTCCCCAGTCAATCGCAGGGCACAGAAAGACAAACAACCATTCACACTCACATTCTTACCTACGGACAACAATTTAGAGACACCTAAAAAGCATGTTTGTGGAATGTGGAAGGAAGTAGGAATACCCGGAGAAAACTGAACTATTTCTTAATCATTAAAAAGTGTATTAGCTGCGTCTTGGTATGGACATAGACAGCTGTTGAACTGATATCAATGTCATATTTTTGAATTCAACATAGGCTAATTGTAATTGTGAAATGTTCTGTCTTTTGTGTGTGTGGTGCCTGGGAAAAAAATTGAGCCACATTTTTTTTATCGATTCAATTCCATTGAAAAGAAAATGATTAAAAAGTCATTTTTGCATAATACACAGTACAGTATTTGCAGTATTAAATGTGAAAGCATTTAATCACGTGCATCTCACCACTCTGCCTTTGTCGGGGTCATAAAACCTCTCCAGAAGCTGCACACTGGTGCTCTTTCCACAGCCACTGCTACCCACAAAGGCCAATGTCTGGCCGGGCTTCACCGCCACATTCAGCCCATTGAGGACCTGGATGTCTGGTCGGGTGGGGTAAGTGAACTTGCAGTCAATGAACTCAATGTTGCCTTGGAAGTTATCCTGGCAAAGAAGAGTGGTGGGGGAGGAGTCCGGGGGAGGCGGGGGTGGGGGTAGGGGTCAAACAGGAGGTTTGCAAAGGTTTAGTTTTGTTTCAGGAATACGTCCTGTCAACAAACAGCAGGTTAGACTCAGTAACACACTGAACATTTGTATCTTTGTAAAGGCAGATCGAGCTCTTGCACTAAAATAAAGAGTCATTAAGTTTGGATATATTCCATGGCTGGAGTTTAAAAAAACAACAACAGAGAAATTAAAAATATATACAAGACATTCAGGCATACCCATTTATCTCCGTTGTTGCTGTAGACGCTAATCTGAGGCACGCGGTCCAGCAGCTGGAAAAAACGTGCAGCAGAAATCTTGGCCTTGGCATAGTCAGGGGTGTAGGAGGAGGCTCTGCCCAAGGCTGTGCCACTGGTGACGATGGCAGAAATGACCCTGCACAAGATAAAAACATGCAAGCACTCATATTCCACCGACGTACTGGTCATTTCGTAGTCATTTCTAATGTTGTCTTTGGACCGAGGTGATTATTTGTTTCACACGTCCTCTCTTACCTGAACACCAAGCTGAAATGGAGCCCTTCTTGGCGTACCAAGTAGCCCCCGAACCGATAAGAGGCAGAGTTGGTCAAGAAGATGACACATTGGGCGAAACCGTAACAAGCCCCGTAGACGTTAGCCTTTTTTAAGGCTGCCTGATATGGAGCATCCAGCTGTGCGTTATACATGTCCACAAAATTCCTCTCCTTCCCAAGACCAGCGATGGTGCGAATGTTGTTCAAGGCTTCACCTGAAATCTATAAACAGTGATATGTAATAAAAATACAGACATTAATAACACATAAAAGATGGATGTATTTGATTGTCAGAATTACCCACTTTGGGTTTGAGTTTGCTTAACTTTAATGTTTCCAAGAGCGTAAAGGAATTTTAAAAATTAATGTTTGAAAACTTTTTTTTTGGGGCAGTGCACTTGCTAGATCCTTCTGTATCCTACAGGGAGCTTCCAGCATCATGCTAGCCTTTCAAACATTGGGGGGTAGTTGCAGAGAGCTGGCAGTGAGCCTGTTTCACACACTGACAGCAGTGCACAGCCACGTGTGCAAAGTCATGGAAGCTGAAACTTGGAGCTTAAAATAGACTGATCGCTCACAGCTATAGTCACTTTTACCTTAAGCAGGATTACTGTCACAGTATGACTTCAATGTGAGGACCTTTCTTAGTTGTGCTATCAATCAACAATAATTAAAGTCTTTCAGTGAAACATGTGCACAGTTCTGACCCGTCCAGCAGACTCCATAGCTTCCTTGTCCTGCTTGGCAAATCCAGTGAGCATCTTGGCCTGGAAACCACCTGATAGAGCGATGAAGGGCAGGAAGCACAGGATGAGCAGCGTGAGCTTCCAGCTGAAGTAGAAGGACATGAGGATGGCCACCCCGATGTTGGTCAGAGAGTTGACGATCATGCCGATCTGGGAGCCAGTAGCCTTTGGAGAGACATGTACAGCCTGTAGATTCATTGTTTTTTTTTTCCATGTGTTCACCTTCATCTTCTTTTCAATTACAGCTTTACATGTGAAAATTCATCCAGTTTTACATCATTTGCCGAAGCAACAATGTAAAGAGTTCAGTCCCTTCATCCAAAACAACAGGAAAGATTTCAACAAAAATTGGCAAGTAAATACCAAGAGAGCTGAAATGTCAAAGACAAACTAATTGATGTCAACACATGACATGTGTTCCTAAAGCTTCAAAGCTCATCATCCCAAATGAGACATTGTTTTTGTTCATTGTCTGAAGCATACATAAAATCAACAGAAACAGAAACATTTGAACCACTGCCATCCAAAACCTCAGGGCATCAAACAATTAATTGTGGGCTTTTGTTTTGCTATTTTTCAGCTTTTAAAGGTGCTGTCTGTCTTGGGCTCCAAACCACTTTTTTCCACCAAAAAATATAAGCTACCAATAGTGGTTTAAAAGAACAGATTGAACCATTAAATGTCTTTAAAGTTTAACTCATTTTTTGGGCTTGCAAGGCACGTCTGTGACCTGAATTATCTTATGCATCCGTAATTTGTGGTTGAAGGTAAAATTCTCAGTAAGTACGAATATGAACAGTTGTCTAATTGCTGCTGCTGTTGTTTGTCCTTCGGATTCAAAGATGACCACATGCCAGATTGAGGATCATTGTTTGTGGGTCTGAAGATGGCTGGACAAGCTCATCCGAGCCCAGTTCACAGTCTATAATCCATCTCTTTTGTGCTGCATGAGCCCCTATCGTTGCTTCGCCAAATTGGATGATCACAGAAAAGCAGCTCTCATGTGCAGGGGTTAATGTCCAGTTCTTGCCCTGGCACAGTTGGCCATACAGCAACTGCTTTGGTAGCCAGCTATCAGGCATTCTGACAAAATGACCTGGCTCAAGCTTTATGGAGAAGGACGTAGACGCTGGGATTTCGCATTCCAGAACCTCCGTGTGTGGGATTTTGTCTTGCCACTTGAACAGTTATTTATATTTGTATGTAATTTAAGCATGTTAAATGATTACTTTTTTTACTATAATTACAACTATTGCCTGTACAGTTCATCAAGGTGAAGTTGGTTCCAGTTTGATAGTGACATTTTTACTTCCATCCATCCATCCATCCATCCATCCATCAGTCTCAGTAGGGAAACCCAGATTTCCTGGTCTCCAGCCACCGTTTCTAGCTCGACACCGAGGCGTTCCCAGGCCAGCAGTGAGACACAATCCCTAGTGTGTCCTAGGTCTGCCCCAGGGTCTCCTCCCAGCTGGGCATGCCCGGGACACCTTACCCATGAGGTGTCCAGGAGTCATCCGAAGTAGATGCACAAGCCACCTCAACTGGCTTCTCTCAATCGTGATGGAGCAGTGGCTCTTATCTGAGCTCCTCCTGGATTACTCCTCACCCTATCTCTTAAACTCTTTTCAGCCGCTTATATCTTGCTCTTTCGGTCACTACCCAAAGCTCAACACCATAGGTGAGAGTAGGAATATAGAAGGACCGGAAAATGAAGACCTTTGCCTTTGGCTCAGCTCTCTTCACCACAACAGTCCGGTACAAGACTGTGAGGCAAGACCTCACTCACACTGTCTATTTCGATTTCAATTATTTCCTACAGGAAAGCTGTTTCCAATGCCAAACAAATCAGAAGTTGACCTACAATCGTAACATTGTGTTTGACTTTTGAGGTTCCACTGAACCATAATTGTGTGCTTGGCTCTCCTTGGCAGTTATTGATTAGACGAGCTATATCTCCTGAATATCTTCTATGCTGTTACTTGCTGAGAAGAGATTTTATATTTTAAGCATTGGAAGCAAACGTCTGTGCAAATGTAACTCAATTTTAACAACAATGAGAGGTTTAAAGACTCATATTCATACACTTAGCATTTTGAGTGCATAGGTGCATTCACGTTAGTACTCAGATGTTGCACTCAACACACATCAAATAGTGAGTGTGCAGCGCCGGACGCTAACCACACTCTATCATCGCCACGGCTATGTAGCAGAGGGGGAGGGGCTAACTCGAGGGGTTGCAATTCATACTTAAAAAGGAGAGAAGAAGAAGAAAAGGAAGCGGATAAATATTGCGATTGCCGGTTCCAGTAATCAGTAATCAATTTCGGACAGTACGACACTGTCGAAATTCATGCCATCAGGACCTACAGTATGTATAGCATACATATTGAAGTGTACGGACAGAATTAATCGATTTGAGACACATCCCACACTTACCCCTTGTACTTGTGAGGCGTCGGTCGCCAGTCGTGTGGTCAGAGCTCCAGGGCTGTTCCTGTGATCATCAAACCAGCCAATCTCCTGGCCCAGCATGGCGTGGAAGCCCAGACGACGTAACCTGCGTGTCAACAGCTCTCCAGATTTGGAGAAGGCATAACCCTGCAGACACATATACAACAAATAATGAGGACATCTATCCAATACTCTTACAGGAAGTGAAAACAAAATAAAATGTGAAGTCGGCCAAGCTTGCACTCTTCTGGGAAGACTTTTTACTAGAGTGTGGAGTCTGTCTGTTGCAATTTCTGCCTGTTCATTTATGGCTCAGAATCGCAGTTGTAGTCCACCCCGATAGTGTTAGATGTTGAATTTTGTAACAAACTCATCCAAGCATGCCTATGCGGGCCTTGCTTTGTGCACTTGAGCACAGTTACACAGGAACAGCAGCAAAGGACTTTCCTCGAACTGTTCCCACAAATTACAAGCATACAATGGTGCAGAAGGTCTTGGTAGAATGAAGGATTAAGATTCAGCGGAGAGTGAAAACTAACTCCTGATAGATTCGATGTCTGTCCCAAGACCTTTGTCAATAAGACGAAATACTATTAAACCAAAAAAATGTTCAAATATACAGTGGTTCAGAAGGGCTTGCCAACTCCTTATTCCTGATTGATTATACAGTATGTCTGTCCCCAAAACTTTGTCAATAAGTAACAGTGACTGTGACCTTCAGCATGAGGGCAAAACCTGCATTGTGGATATTAGTTTTGTGTGATGCTTTCCAGTCAAACAGTCTTGCTAAAGCTGACTGATACTCTACCTGCAGCATCTGAGTGAAGAAGGAGATGACGCCGACCATGACAAAGAATAAGCAGATGCTGTCAATCTCTTTCCTCTGAGCCTCAGGATCTGTAACCGAGAAAGTCTGCACACACATATAGAAACGTAAGATAAGTTGTAACACTCTATAGGTCTGTCGAACATATTGATTGTTCCCAAAGTCGAAACAGGACCTCACCGCCAAGATTTGACTGAACAACAGCGAATAGACAGGGTTGACCCCACCATTCACAGCAGCCCCAAGAGATCCAAAAAGCATGTAAGGCCACTCAGGCAAGTTGTACTTCAAGATCCGAGCAACTGGCGCTGGCTCCACAGGTTCCTCATCCTCCTCTTCTAGGATGGCGTTCTAAGTATTTAACATTCAGTATGTGAAGAAAATGAACAAAGCTTTTAACTGTGAGTTGTGGAGAAGCTAAATACATGAACTGATGGCCTACTCCAAGCGCCCACGCGTGTAATTGGTAGCCATCACACCCACTCACCTTGGATTTGTCTGCTTGTGACACAGCGTAGGCTCTGGGGCCGAGCTCTCCAGCGATGGGAACAGAAGATTCTGGAATCAGGTTGGACAGCTGCGATCTGGATCTCTGACGGATGGAGGCTCTGCAAAACAATTGTTCCAGCACAAGGGGTTCAACAAAATGTATTCAAGAACAACACTTCATTCTTTTGGGCTTGTACACATGATTTTCAAGAGGCGAAAAACAGCTGTGGTACCAGCTGCTTCTACTATAATCAGCAAAATGTGCTCTGACAAGAATTAGTAGCTGAATAGATGATGGTCCGTTATTGTGATGACACACGCAGAAGTAAAAGTCAGGGATCTGTGAGGGTTGTGGTACACTAGCACTACTAGCTCACAGGAAGATCAAATGGGATGTAACGTCGGTTCAGATCTCCCACTTGTGTGAATGTGCCTAAACCAGGGTGTAGCTGTGGTAGACTCCTGCTACCCCGTCACCCTAAACAGGAATATAACAGGAAAAAAATAATGGATGGATGCAGATTGTGTAGTGGTACCTCAAACTGGCCCGGTAGCTGCCGCCCCTGGATAGACTGATCTTCTCTGGCACGTTTTCATTTTCAGCCACTGGTGCAAAAAGAGAGCAATGACGTGTGCGCATAGAAGCACACTGTGACTTTGCATGGATAATAATAAGTCTCCAACCCACTTTGCCGTGCCTTCTCGTTGAGGGCCTTGTCACCCTGGCTTTGTAAGGTGACCAGGGTGAAGTAGACACCCTTCCTGTCCAGTAGTTCACTGTGCTTGCCTTTCTCGACTGCCTGGCCATGTTCAAAGCCGACAATCACATCTGCGTTCTTTATGGTGGACAACCGGTGGGCTATAGAGATGGTGGTCCGTCCCATGCGCACCTTAAGGAGCAGCAATCAAATGAAAATGCATGGCATGTAGGGAATAATAGCTGCTCTATTCCCAACTATAACGGTTTTACATGGTTGTATTATTTGTTAACATTTTGTTGACAGTGCAGCAATCAGTTAAGACTTGCCTGAGCTAAACGCTGAAGAACTCACTTCTTTTCCTCACAAGCTGCAGCCAACAACCACATTTATGATTTGTGTTTTTAGTGATTATAGTAATTATACTGAATTCCTGTTAAAAGCAGAGTAAAAAAATCGTTTTACAACAATGGGTAATGGGAAAATGTAAAAGTAATTTGTTAGGATGTTATAAGAGTTATATGTGTCCCTAGAGCTTGTTTATGAGAACAAAATGTGAGAAAAATATATCATATCCCTCACTTCGGAGAGTAGAGGTGCTCAAATGGTCAGTTTTGAAGTCCTGGTTTTTATAACATAATGAAGGAAAAGCTACCTTCCTCTTACCCGACCCTGGCTAGATGAGGGTGACCAAATTTTGAAAACCAACACTCGTCCCGGTGTCCTGTCTAGCCGTGCAGCCTCAATTATATATTTACATATTGATTAATATATTTACATTTAATATACATGTTTACACAACAAGCTATTAAATATTGACATTTAGGATGTATTAGGTTATGATACTCATGTGAACATGTCAAAAATGCACTTCTATGCAGTTATCTACATTAGTTAGATGGCCGCTTATAGCCAGGGGAAAGTCTCACTATCGCACTACTACTACCAAAAAATAATGAAAACCTGGACATTTTCATCATTTTCTAAAAAGAATAATAATAAAATCAAGCATGGGGATCTGTCAAATACCCATCGGTCAGCTACAGCGCTGTAAGTTTGATCATTTTGTCTTTATTTAGCGAATAGGCTCGCTTAGCATGATAGCTTGTTAAAATGTGACTATAATGTTAGCACTGTAGCTCACACAGCTGTGGTAGTGTTGCTAACGCCGGAATGTTACATTGTTGTATGTGATATACGGCATCTATTACTTTGGACATGTGTAGAAGTACAGTTTATATGGGAAAAGGTGGTAAAATTGCGCACAATAGCACTTGTTGGGGCCTCACTGTGAAGACGCACAAAATGGCGTCTTCCCTGTAGGGCTTACTCAAATAGATTTATTTGAAATTGTTGAAAATTTGTATAATATGGGACCTTTTTATATTTTTTTATATTGCTTTTGAGGGTATGGGAAAATATCTCTCTGAGTGTTTTGAATTGTTTTGGATAATGCTGTACAGAGGAATTGCGTCTGTGTGGATGTAGCTCAATTTCCTTTAACTGATGTCTTATTATTCCTCTTCAGACCACACAATAAATTGATTGATCCAATAGCACCTCTGCTGCTTGCAGCCAAATAGTTCACTCCATTTGGCTTTAATTGGCTTTTAATTTGGCCTGTCATCGCACCCTAATCCCTCTATCTTCACTCTCCATCTTTATCACTTTAATTAAACCTGTTCACTCAAAATAATTGTCATTGCAAAGTGCTGCGATATGAACAACATTAAATTGATTATTATTATTGAAGGGGGGAACCAGACGTACTTTATCCAAGGCCTCTTGGACCACAGCCTCACTTTCGTTGTCCAGGGCTGAGGTGGCCATGTCCAGCAGCAGGATGCGAGGGTTCCTTACCAGCGCCCTAGCGATTGCAATGCGCTGCTTCTGACCGCCACTCATCTGACCTCCACCCTCGCCCACCAAGGTATCAAATCTCTGTGAAAGCCCCACAAATAAAGGCTTTTTAATATGTTGCACATCCCTCCTGAAATTCAAATATTCAATCTCTGTCTCCACCTGGGGCAGATCCATGATGAAGTTGTAGGCGTTGGCCTCTTTGGCAGCGGTGACGATGTCATCCATGGAGACGCCGGGGCGACCATAGCGTATGTTCTCAGCAATGGTGGTGGCAAACAGCACAGGCTCCTGCTCCACAATGCCAATGAGTGAGCGCAGCCATTGTATGTTCAGCCCGCGGATGTCATGACCGTCTAGAGTCACCTGATGGATGGTGGTACAAAAGTACATTGCTGCTGTAATGCATTTAAAAAAAAAATCTAGATTTCAACAACAAGAGACATTTTTTCTCTGCAGAAGCAAAGTGCTATTATAAAAGTGAGGTATTCAAGTTGGGTAAAATGAGAAAATGAGGCTATTCAGACAAAATGGCAGGATAATGAAACAGTTTATCATCTCCAGGGGATGGTTATTTTTAAAATGACAAGAAAACGATGAAAAGAAAAGCTAGTTCTGAACATGTCTCAATCATACCATCCCCTCTTTAGGGTCGTAGAAGCGCTGAATGAGTTGGACAGTTGTGCTCTTTCCGGCGCCACTTGGGCCTACAAAGGCTGTGGTCTCACCTGACTTCACCGCAACACTGAGCTGGTCCAAGATCTGAGCAAAAGATGGCACAGCAGTACAGTAAGTTTTTAGTTGTTACCTAATAGGGGAGTTGAGATTAAAACAGAAGTTAAACAGCTGTTGATGTCCAAGCAGAAGCTGTAGTAATTCTACATTTGATCAACTTTACTTAAAGATTTGTCAGATCAACCCACGTAGATGTTCATACTTGTCTGCACCCTTAATCACCGAGCGGTTCTATTGACTTGTTTATTGCATTTGGCTTTCAAGTACCCCCCGACCACCATCTCCATTTCATGACACACCTCAAACATACAATGAGAAAATAGCGACGCGGTTGCTATATTTAGCAAGTAAGGGTGCGCATTTAAGTGTTTCTTGCATCATGCATTTATTCAGTAATTAAATACAAGCCATCAACAAAGGTGAAGCATCCGCCGAGCAGGTTAGCCCCACTTTTGTAACGTCTGAAAGCTGTAAAATTAAACCCTCCATAATGCAACCCAGCCCCTGAACAACATCACCAAGTAGGCAGAGCTTGGACACACTAGACTTCCTGACAAAACATGCATGGGTGTCCTAAGTGTGCCGCAGGGGTCATCTGTGGAACGTGTTTCATCACGTGTTGAGATTTTGCCGTTTGTTTGGCGCCGTTTGCCGTTTGTTTTTTTCTCTGGCCTGCTAGCCTCAAGCCCTGCCCTGACGACCAGGCTGGAGGCTACACTGTTCATCGATCATCTTACATTATCATTCATTAGTGGTGAATACTTGTACATTTTATACTTGAAATGTGTTTAATAAGTGTGTAAGATATGTTAAGGGCTTAAACCTGAATTGTGTCACGAGAGAAGAGAGACAGTGAAGGCTTTGGATCCAATCTAATAATGACAACAGTCACAGAGGGGGGTTGAGGAGAACGTCAACATCGAGCTAATTTGGAGGGTTCGGGGAAGGCGAGGCGGGGAGCGAGTGTGTCAAAAAGAGACATTTTTATTGGCGTATCAATTACTACTTGCGTTTATTTCGCCATTCACTGGTGGTCCCAGAAGGTCACCTCTGCGAAAAGAGGGGATCTACTTTATCGCAATTACAAAGAGAGTCAAATACCTTAACTTCTGGCCTGGAAGGGTAGTGAAAGGTCACATTGTGAAACTCAATGTCACCTTTGACGCGATCAAGCTTATATCCTGCTTCAGATAAACAGTCAATCTCAGGCTCCTGACAAAGTAAAAAAAAACAAAACATATTTAGGTCACCAGATACTAGCTGGTATGGACATGTGTTGTAGACCAAACATTTCTTACTCTGTCAATGGTTTCAAAGATGATGGTGGCAGCTCCACGGCCTGCAGCGAATGCTTCCAGACATGGTGATGCCTGACCCAAATTCATGGCAGCAATCAGAACCCCAAAGAAGACCTGGAATGGCAAACAGCAGTATTTTAAATGCTGGACAAGAGGGCCTGCCTGTTGTGGGGCAGATGGGATTGAGGGCAGAGTTCATTCAATTTCCTCCACACCAGTCTCATCCAAGCATGCTTTTATGGACCTTTCTTTGTGCACTGGGGAAGAGTTCGGGACCCTGATTGCTTGAACCTCATCATTGTACTGAACAATTTTTAACAAGACTTAAGTCTAATTTAACAAGACTATAGGGAAGCTGTAATGACCCATTTGTTACACAAGGAAGAGGACCGTTTTTTTTTTAAATAAACGTCTATGAGCTGTATATTGTCATAAATGCAGCATGGGAGGTGGGAGGTCTTACCTGCAGAAGTGTCCCTGGTGTGTACTCCTCTGTATCCACCACCAGACTGGAGCCATACCAGAAGGCCAGGCCGTAGCACAGGAAGATAATCAGCCACATGTATCCAGTGAAAAAGCCCATGATCACACCCTTCCTAATGCCCCAGCGCTGTGCTGACACCAGGTTCTTGTCGTAGCTGGAGGAGAAAAAAATGTAGCTCATTTCACTGAATATTTTGATCAACATTCTTATGAGCTTGTTTGTGGAGCAAGAACATTCTATAATGCTGCTGCTTAAAATATTAGGAACACACTTGCAGCCAACATAAGGTATAGGTACACATTTTTTGAATTATTAGCAACATTTGCGGCTAAAACATTAGGTACACATGAAGCCAAAATATTTTTTGCGGCCAAAATATGACATACACCTGTGACCAAAATGATAGGTACACATTTGGCCTCAATATGAGGCACACATTTTTCCTAAATATAAGGCACGGTAGATCCCTGCTATTCACATGGGTTACCTTCCAAGACCACCCGCAAAGAGCAAATAAACATGAGAAATTGAGACACCCATAATAATGTCTATTTTTGTGCCACCGTATGGTACTCAGGCTCGCTCCTCTCCCTTGAAACCCTCTTAAGTACGCCTGCAGCTAAAATATTAGGCATGCAGTTTTGTTAAAACAGTCCCAAAATTATAATGACCCAAAGGACAAGTTCACGGGTACAAGAGGCCGAAATGAGTTTTTCCGTAGGTTGGCTGAGCTCTCCTCTCAGAGATAAGGTGCGAAGCACTGTCGTATGGGAGAAACTTGGAGTACAACCGCTGCTCCTCCGCATTGAGAGGAGCCAGATGAGGTGGCCCGGGCATCTGGTCAGGATGCCTCCCGGACGCCTCCCCGAGGAGGTGTTCAGGGAACATCTGACCGGCAGGAGGCCTCGGAGAAGACCCATGACACGTTGGAGAGACTATGTCTCTCAACTGGCCTGGGAACGCCTCAGGATCCGCCAGGAGTAGCTGGATGAAGTGGCAAGGGAGAGGGAAGTCTGTGCTTCCCTGCTTAGGCTGCTGCCCCTCCGACCCGACCTCGGATAAGCGGTAGAAGATGGATGGATGGATGGAGTCCCAAAATTAAAATAGTTTTAACAAAAGCCAGTAGTATAATAATGTTTTGTTATTGTTATTGTTATTATTATTGAAAAACTATTTGCATACCGTTGCACCTCTTTTTTCTCTCCGCCAAAAGCAGCCACCGTCCTGATCGAGGAGAGTACCTCGTCTGCAACGGCTCCAGCTTTAGCATACGCCTGCAGCTCCATACCTGTTAGTTTAGCCACAAACTGGACACAAAGCACAGTGAAGGTGAACGTGAAGTCATGTCAAGCCAAACTGTTGTTTTTTGCCCACCAGTCTCTGCAGTACTGTTCAGTTCAACACTGTTGTATTTTGAAAGGTAAGCTGCTGTGTGTTTCCACTCTAAAGTGTGTAGACAGGATGGTGGTGTAAACTACGTAAAAAATGCTGCATCACAGCAACATGAAATGGTGTAAGAATTGGTTTAGCTCCACCCTTTGCCTTATCACTGCAATTCGTACCTTAACTAATAGATGCCAACATGGCGGTATGTCTCATGTCTATGCTCATGCACTTACTGAAAAGTTGAGGTGTGAAAGTAAGGAAGAGCAACTTAAAGTGAAGCTCTCACCAGAGCCATGAGACCTGCTCCAATGCCAATCAGCGGACTCGCTGCCACGATCACCAGCGTCAGCTTCCATCCTTTCACAAAGCCTACGCAGAAGCCGCACACAAAGGTGGTGAAACGCTGCATAAAAATAGCGACTTGGTCCGCAATGGCGTCATTGATCTTGTTGATGTCACTGCGATGTCACAGACATGAAATGATGTGGTCAACGCAAACTGGATACAGCCATTTTCCACCGTCATATACACAGTCCCACTCACTCAGACATGCGCGTGTTGAGCTCGCCCACCGAGGTGCAGTCGAACCAGCCAATCTCCATCCTCATCACTTTGCTGAAGTAGATTTTCCTAATAAGCTGAATCTGCTTGGCAGCAGCAGTTACCCACAAGGAGATCTGCCAGACATAAGAGAGCCATGACACATACGGTTTGTTGTGGATTACTGTGTTCAACCAAATCAACCACATTCAGGGAAAAATTTGTGTTTCGATAAAACTGAATAAAAATGTGAAGTCACTAACCTGAATATATCCCAAAATGAACACAGCTGCTCCAATTCCGACATAATAGAAGGCAAATAAGGTCATTTCATATTCAATGTCGAGGAGCCTGAAGGACATGAAGTGTATGACAAACAAGTTTGACACAAAGCCAATCTCATGAGTTCCCCCACGTACCCACATGACCTGTCCCTTATTGGCACCAGTGTCCCCCAGTCGGAATAGTTGAAGGAGCTCCAGTGCGACTGGTTCATGCCCTGCATGAGTGTATCCGTGTAGTTCTTCTTCCACTGGATGGTGTTGTTCACGCATTCCTTCCGCTCGTCGCTCAGCTCGTTCAGCTCAATGTCGTACTCGATGAAGGTGTCCGTGAGCAGGCCGAACACCAGCAGCATGAGAGGCTGGGCTGAGCCGTGCAGCACGGCGCACACGCTACCCACCACCATCATCGCCACCTCGTTGCATGTAGCGAAACGGAACTTCAATGCGTATGCATTGAAGGAGGGGGTTTGCATTAGACGAGGGCATCCATCACTCAAACATGGACATTAAAAAGTAAAAGTTTGGAAGCCAACGATGGTCTTTTTACCAGCTGAAAGAAGCCAACTCTTATTGCCGGCAGCTCCTTGTTCCCTTGATCTCTGTTTGGAAAAAAATACCAAACCAACATGTTATTTCTTAGTTTTACTGAGAGAAATGATAGCTGAGGCCCTGAGTTGAACTGCTTTACTCACTTCTCATGTTCCTTGGTTGATGTCATGCTCCTGCATACAAAGGAGATTCTCTGGTCAACTACTAATGCATACATTTAAGCAATTATATTTAACAGCTACAGTCTTTTAAGCCACTCTTAAAATCTTTCACTGTGTGTTAAGGTGGCAGAGACATTCACATTATACAGAGTATTATCCAGCGTCAAGATTCCAGATGCCCTTTAAATCTATGTGTAAACGCTCAAGCATTCTACAAAGATGGTAACACTGCAAAATAATGCTCAGCAACATCAGGGACGTATTTGTTAACTGAATGTGTATTATTGTGGTTTGCAGTGGTGTAGTCCTGTGCCGTATAGAAATAGTTATCTTAGTCTGGACACTGTATCCAGTGCATTCATTTATCAAGATAGTGCTTGCATTTTATCACCTGATATTAGATACGTTGTTCATATTGCTCTGCCTGGTGAGTGAATTTCCAATGGCTGGTAAGTGAGTTTCAGAAAAGCTATGCTAAAAATCAAATGAAAGCGGCTAAATCGTATCTCCTCCAAAAACACCATCAAATCAAATCGTGTACATACATGTAAGAGCCAGCTGGTTCTGCAAGACAGAGAAAATGTGTTAAAGTTTGACAAAGATGAGACTCACATCCCCAATGAACATGGATTCATATGATTTACCGTCATCTGAAATATCATAGCTGCGATTCTCCTGTCCAAGCTTTTTGATGCTTTGTAATTTCACTGATCCGGCAGGCATAGTGGCTCATCTATAAAGATATATATTAAAAAAAAAAAAACATTCTAAGTCATTCCCAAGTTTTTATGAAGAGGAGAGTAAAACAAACATTTACCAACACGTTTCCTTTCACAGGAAAATGTTCCTTGTCCTTGTGTGAATCTTATCATGAATCCCTGGAACAGAGCAGTCAGGTCAACTGATCCTCTTTGATGTTTAAGTCCGTTATCGAGACATTCAGCCTTTACGTCCCCCAAATGCTGTTCTCTGGGAAGTGGTCGCTTGCCACTTGTATATAGGAGGAGGACACAGTGTGTACCTTGGAAGAGATTCACGTGCTCATATTGAGCAGGCCTGGACTTGCTTAGAACTTGAGGTCAGAGTGTTTGGTTTAAGGGTAACTGTCCGGTCGGTTTGTGTCCCGTTGCTGTGAAGGTCAGTGTCCGCACGTGCAAACATTCCACCTGCAGAGGCCGCAGACTGTTACTCTTACCAGGACTGGATTCTTGTGGTCCCGTGTGTATACACACAACTCAACATAACGCAGCCTCATCTTTTTGTTAATCAATTATTTTATTTCTATAGAAAGTATAGATTGCACTGTATTTCTGCCTAGAAAATGTTTTTTTTACTTATTTCTTCAGTCAAGGTGAATCAATCGATACTTTATTTTATTGACAACTATTACTCTTCTAGAATGATAACACCAGAACTGCGTGTCAGAGCCCACTATTAAGGGATAGGGAGCTCCAAACGACAGTATTTGGCCACAGTGACATAACTTTAAAGAGCTTGATATTGGCTTTCTTACTGTTATCCAATATTGTCCAGTACTTCATTACTGACACTAATATTGACCGATACCGATATCAGCAGCAGATCTTTCCTCAAACTAATGTTGTGTCATGAACACAACCTACTGGATGCATTTCTCAAATAAACACTGTTTGTGCAAAATAAGACAATACGCAATATAAGTTATAGAAAAAGTGCCAAAACACTGCGTGATTCTTCTTCTGTGGAGCGGTAGTGCAGTTAGATGCTGTCTCACTTGCGCACGAAGACCATTATTGGCAGAAAAAACAATACTGATATGATCCGCTCGTTTGTATGCCAATATCCGCCGACCCCTACTGCAAACATAACTATGTTTTGAATACTTGAATGGAAAAACTTTGCAGCCAACCACTAAAGTCTGCACTGCACGGTGGCCGAGTGGATAGCGAGTGGGTACCAATCCCGTCGGAACACCTCCCGCACACTCCCCCCGTGGGTATTCCATGTGTACTCAGGCTTCCTTCCACATTCCATCAATATGCAAGATAGGTTCAATTGAGACTGTAAAATTGTGTGCTATGAATGGTTGTTTGTCTACAGGAAAATCTAAGAATAACACTCCTACACTGCAAAAACAGCCACACTTGAAAGAAACCTGAATGATATCAAAATGAGACAACTTTTCTTATTTCAAGCAAAAAATTCTGCCAAAGAAATCAGCAAAAGTTGCTTGGCTAGAATTCTTATGACCATATTTTTAAGAATATAATGAGCCCTAAAATAAGCAAGTTGTTCTTAGTCGCACAGCTAGATTTAAGTAAAATGTTCTTCTTACAAGGTCAAAAGTAAGCCAAATGCTCTTATAAGATTCCTAAACTGAGATCCAATTTGCTTTTATGAGGCTAGATTTAAGCAAAAGGTTTTTACATATTCTAGATGTACACTAGAAAATGTTTATTTCGAACCAATGTGAAGGCTGCACAGTAAATTTCATAGAGCGTGCCAAGATTTATTAAATTAAAACTAGAGTAGTCATAAGATCTGTGTAACTGTGTCAAATTATTAAACTTGATTCAAGAAAATATTAATCTCTTTTTTATCTAGTTCAGAAATGAATGTACATGCAAATCATGCCAAAAAAAAAGAATGCTGATGTTGTGTTTATGACAATAGGTTTTCCTAAATTAAGTGAATCAGGCAACCTGGGTTCAAATCCCCATTGGAACACATCAGTGTGGAACTCACACACTCCACCCGTGTACCGGCTTCCTTCCATTTGCATGATAGGTTAATTGGGGACTCTGGATATTGTAAGAAAATACTGAGCATGGTACTCCTACATCTAGAATATGTGGGAACATTTTTACTGAAATCTAGCCTCATAAAAGCAAATTTAGTCTCAATTTAAGAATCCTATAAGAGCATTTTACGTCAATCTAGCTATGTGATTAAGAACAATTAAGGATTAAGGACTCATTATATTCTTAAAAGTCACGAGAAATATATTCTAGTTATAAGAATTCTAACCAAGCAACTTTTGCTTACCCCATTGGCAGAATTTTTTTGCTTGAAATAAGAAAAGTTGTCTCATTTTAATATCATTCAGGCGTGTGGCTGTTTTTGCAGTGTAGGAGTGTTATTCTTCGATTTTCCTGTAGACAAACAACCATTCATAGCACACAATTTTACAGTCTCAATTGAACCTATCGTGCATATTGATGGAATGTGGAGGGAAGCCTGAGTACACATGGAATACCCAGGGGGGGAGTGTGCGGGAGGCGTTCCGACGGGATTGGAACCCACTCGCTATCCACTCGGCCACCGTGCAGGTAACATCTGTTCTTGTCGGCATGTTAGTTATGTTGGTTCCTTCTTCACCGGTCTGAGCTTTTCAACAAGCATGAAGCAAATTATATGGTTGGATCTTTTTTATTTAAAAAGAAAAAAAGTGTGATTGCATCTAAAATTCACTTCATTTAGGAAAAGCTATTGTCATAAACACTATCAGAATTCTTTTTGCCATGATTTGCATGTAAATTCACTAGTTTTTACATTTGGGAACTAGATCAAAAGAGAGTAATATTTTCTTGAATTAAGTTTAACAATTTGACACATTTACACACATTTTATGACTAGATTTAATTTAATAAATCTTGGTAGGCTATGAAATTTTCTGTGTGCAGCCTTCACATTGGTCCGAAATCAGCAAATCTTGGCATTTATTTTCTATGTGTGAGTTCATTCTTAAATTGAGAAAGCTTACAAGCCAGTTTTAATTACTGGCAAAACATATTTTCATAAGAATTGGCTAGCTGTACTTTCTTAATATAAGATTATTTTTCTTGAATAAATATTGCATTGTTGTTCCGAAATCAGCAAATTTTACATATATTTTAAAAGTGTGAGAGTCCGTTCTTAAATTTAGAAAGTTACGTAAGCAGTTTTTTCTCTTAATTTAAGGCAAATGTAAATTAATCTGTTGCTGAAGAATAATCAAAATTAAGTTTTTAGCCTATTAGAAGAAAAAATAACTCATTTCTGGCAAAAAATATATATATATCGTCATAAGAATTGACTTGCTATACTTTCTTAATATCAGATTATTTTTCTTAACTGAAAATTGCTAGACAAGATATTTTTTCTTTTTAGGAAAAAAATAAGAAATGGTCTTCACATTTAACTGCTAATTTTTAAGCTAATCTTAAAAAATAAGAAATGGTTGCTTAAAATGGGGCTTTTTTACTTTCTTGAAATGTAGTTTTTGCAGTGTGGATATGTTTTCTGTGTGAGTCCGTTCTTAAATGTAGAAAGTTTAGAAACCAATTTTATTCTTAATTTACGACAAATATATATGAATCTCTCGTTGAAGAATAATCCAAGTAAGGTTTTTAGCTTGTTGTTGGAAAAAATAACTGATTTCTGGAAAAAAAAAAAATATTTTCATCAGAATTGGCTAGCTATACTTTCTTAAAATAAGATTATTTTTCTCAAGTGAAAATTGCTAGACAAGATATTTTTTCTTTTTAGGAAAGAAAAAAAGAAATGGTTGCTTAAAATGCAACTTTTTTTGAAATTCGGTTTTCGCAGTGTGGAGACAGCAAATTGCAATTTTTTTCCTAGAGATGCTTTTACAGGAATTCACTGCGTCTCCCTTCACTTACTGCTTGATTGTGTGACTTCCTGCGTTCACCTTTGTCTTCAGTACATAAAACATGCTCTATTGGCTTCTGACTTGGCCATTGAAGAAGACTTCACGTCTTTGCCTTCAAAAAGTCTCTCTCCAAAGACATCCTAAGCGGATGATGGCAGAATGTTTTCCTTTGTGACGAGAAACCCCTTCACAACATAAACAGAAGTTCCTTCAAATAAGGTGGCTCATTTTAGAATGCAGGTGCTCCGTCGCTGTCTCTTGATCCATGTTTCACCTTCCAAGGCTGAAATGTAACAGGTAACCGTGGAGGTAACTTTGGCAGCAAGTCATCATAAAAGTTACAAGAGGCCTTGCTTGCGCGGTTTATAATCTTAATAGTAGTTTACCAGTTTATCTGGGAGGGACATCGCATGTTCATGAACGTTTCTCTACATCAGGGCTGGACACTTATTTTGATGGACGGGGATGAGCCACGGATATTTGGGGTTAAAAAATGTGGCCAGGGGGCTGGGCTATATTATTTCTCCAGGCCCAGCCTCACCCAGATTCCCCCTCCGGCGGCCCCCAGTTAAGTTTAGTTTAAGACCCTGACATGTTTCCTGACCAAGCAAAACGCCGGAAACGGTTTGTGTTTGTGTTTGCGACAAACACAAATGTCCGATAAAATATCACTTTTCTGCAGAACTTTCTTGTAGAAAGTTTGTGTCTGTCTCTGTATCTTATAAGCTTAATGCCTGCCCGCCTGCCTGCCTGCTCTGCACACACACACACCTGCATCCGCTGTGCTTCTATGGGTGCCTTGTCTTCTTGGAACTCCTCTGACGTCAACACTGGGATTACCGTAGTGAGTACACTGTAGCAGTACAAAGCGCACACTCTCGCAATTCAGAAAGCACTGGAATAATTGACATTGTTTTAGACTTACGGTTATTTGACAGGGTTAATGGGCCGGATGTGACCCGCAGGCCGTATTTTGCCGAGGTCTTCTCTACAAAGTGCAAATACAAACACACCAGATTCTAGCCTGAGGCTTTCCTTCCAGAGTCCCTAAACATGTTGACATACAAGATTAACACAAAGGAACGTACAGTCATTCATAATAAAACACACAGTCGAAGTGTAGTACATGTACAAGCACATGTACAAACACATTTCTATATGACTATTACGCACAGTATGTACAGTGTATACTGTACAGTATCTACGCTCATACAGTCATACCCTCCACCTCCCTCCCCCAATTTCATACACTACCTTGCACCTTGTTCAAAAGTTAGATATTTTCTGGTTTGTCCTTAACCAGTTTTTAACATGTGCTTTAAAAGAAGAATACTGTACGTTCAACAATCCTGCCACGGTCAGCAATATTTTTTGCCTTTGTCGTCAGGTCATGGCAGTGTGAATGACCAGAAAATGACCTGAAAGCCAGATTTCAGCGCAGATTTAGACTTTTTGAGGCTATGGTGTTCAGATTTGTATCCATTTTCATTTTTATGGCGATGATGTACAGCTCAAACTACCAGTAATGCTTAGTGACAAGAACGCACTAGATCCCCGCCATGGCTGCTGCATGACATCAAACAATGGTTGACTCAGAATTCCATCATTTAAATGAAGGAAAAACGGAGCACATTGTTTTTACCCCCGATTCACCGCACAATGAACCCAATTTTAACACTCCTACCCCTCTTTTTGCTCCTGCCGTTAAAAACCTTGGTGTGTTTTTTGACAACAGTCTAAAGTTTGATAAGCAAATTAGTTCTGTGGTCAGAGCAAGTTTTTTCAACCTCAGGCTCCTGGCAAAAGTAAAGCCCTTTTTATCAAGAACAGATCTTGAAAAAGCGATCATGCTTTCATCAGCTCAAGGCTTGATTATTGTAATGGCCTCTACACTGGAGTAAATCAGTCCCTCCTCCGCAGGCTCCAGTCGGTACAACATGCAGCTGCTCGCCTCCATACCAATGCTCCAAAACACACCCATAACACTCCAGTTCTCTGTTCTCTCCATTGGCTCCCGGTACAGTCTAGAATCCATTTTAAAGTCCTTTTATTTGTGTTCAAGGCCATTAATGGCCTTGCTCCAGCATACTTGGCTGAGCTGCCCGTCACCACTCCACGGCCCTGCGCTGTTCTCAACACACAACATTGGAAGTCCCGAGGATGAAATACAAAAAACTCCCTTTGTAACTCCCTTCCACCCGTGCTACGGTCTATTACAGAGCTATCATTTTTTAAATCTCATTTAAAAACTAATTTATTCAGACTGGCTTTGTACACATTATGATTATAGGTACTTTAGATGTGATTCTGTGCATGTATATGTAGTTTGTTTTAGTTGTTTGTATTATATCTTATTGATCTTACCCTTTTCTTATTTGCTATAACTTGTTTTTACTCTTGTGAAGCACCTTGGGCACCACTGGGATGTTGTAAGGTGCTATACAAATAAACTATGATTTGATTTGATTTGATTTTTTCAGCTGATGTGGAGCCTGTTTATACAGTATTGCAGACTTAGTTTTTTTCTCTTGCTTGTTTTTATCATCTCAAAATGACAATAACTTCTCATTTGTAATTTCACCCCCGAGATTTGGTTCACGAGTGTATATCATATGATGGCCGACACGTGCAGCAACATCCAAACACTCCAAACAGAGAAATGATCCAAAACTAAAAACACACAAACACCAAAAAGCAAATGCAGCGGGGGAATGCTGCAAAATAAAAATTCTGCAATCACAAATGCTGCAGGTTCAAAAGCCAATGTAAAAGCACAATGCTGCAAATGCCAAAACACACACACACACACACACACACAAACCCCCAGAACACATGCACATGAGAGAAATGATGCAAGTTCACGGAACTAAACAGAAGTTAGCCAGGCTACCAGAGGAGCCAGACCTGAGGGATATCCGTCTTTGTCTTTGTTAAACACTTCTCTGCTGAGATCACAAATAATGAGCACAAAACTGGTTATGGTCATGGCTTAACTTATTTTGAACATACATATAGTACTGTATACATTGAATGCTTCACGTTACAACTCACAATTCCACATGTCCGAAAAGGAGCAGGAAGAAGCAGATCTTATTTAATCCTACCCCCTCTCCTTATCACATCAATTACAAATACATATGTTCACTTCCTGTATTCAACATACACTAATTCACTCTATACTTATTCTTCCATACAATCAAAGCACATAATTTAAGTATTATTATTATTATTATTACTATCATCACTATTATCATTACTATTCTTTTAAACAAAACAACAAAAATTGTTCCTCTTCCCCTGTTGATATCCAAATCCACTTACTGCTGTGTTTCGTGTTGTACTGTGAGTGTCATTGAATGTCGATACTTGGGTTCCTAATTCCAAGCAGGCCCTTGCAACGATGAAATCAAAAGCCAAATGTTGTTGAATGTAATCCTTCTAACTGCTTGTTTTTTTTCTTTTTGGGTTGTATCCTCCATTTTCCTTGTTGTCATGGTGATGTGTTCTTTAGTATCTATCGAGATCGTAGATATCTTTGACAACAAGCACTCCTGTTTCTCCTGGACCTCCATTGAGCTTGATGTAGATTTTGCCGCTGGTGCTCCAAGTGCTTTGTATCTTTCCCTGCTTCCTCAAGTCTCGTGCTTTCTTGGCGATGTCAGTGTTGCGTTTTGTCAGATTCTCATTCATGTACAGGAACACCTCCTGTAACAACACCACACCTGACAGGTGTGGTGTTGTTTCTGTCCTGTAGTGGGATGCAAGTGTCTGGTGTTTACATTCACCTATCTTCTGACCTAGGTGTAATACGGAGCCGTGTGAGGATCACATCATTCATTCGTGCATTCAGAACCGTCTCATCAATTATATTTGTCATTTGCTCTGTGATACACGGTTTTCTTTTGCTTCTTTCTCTTCCTCAAGTGTGGTGCGCAAGGCAGCATTATCCTCAAATAGTAGTGCCTTGATATCATCCTGCGGAACGCTGATAGCGCTGCATAATGGTCTATTTTCTTCCATAGGGTTTTTAAAAGAAAACTTGCCCATCGTCCACAATCCTTATGTGAAGCATGAGCACATATTTCTTTCCCTTTTCTGTGCGTTCTAACGAGAGAAAATGAGTTAGTATGAGCAGGCTAACAACGCACGTCATGGGAGGCACCTATTTCGACTACAAACTCTAACAGCGTTTTATTGTTTTATATACATGATGTGATCACACATTAGGTACATTGATGATAAGATGTAATACTTACAGTATCTTGCCGTATTTTGATTATTTAAAACATTACCGAAACTTCTTTCCTTGGCGCATTGATTTGACAAAGCCCATAGGAGCTTTGGGGGGCTTCCGTCAACAGCAGCAGCATAGAAACAGCGATGACACTTACAGTGTCCGCTCTCATTGGGATGGCTGCGTCTTCCAGCACAAGACTTGCGCTCCAGTCCTCAGGTAAAAAATGCTGACAGCAAACGAGCATCTTGTTGAGTCTTGTTGAAAGAGCCAGTAGTATCCACTCTTCCGTCTGTCCCATTGCAGTGGTTTGAGGCGTTGTGAGTGACTTGTAATACTAGACACCCTCATCAAAGGGAAAGAAATATGTTCATGTTTCACATAAGGATTGTGAATGATGGGCAAAATTCCAAAAAGGGGCAGTTTTCCTTTAACATCCTTAAGAGTAACATGCAAGGCAGTATTATCTTCCAGTAATGCCTTGATATCATCCTGTAGAACCCTGACATCCTTGCATAATGCTCTATTTTCTTCCACAGGGTTTATAGCCTCCTTAAGAGCAGCACGCAAGGTAACATTGTCATCTTTGCACTATGATGCGTGCAAATGAAAGTGAAAGTGAAAGTGGTGCAGACCACCCTATTAAAATGAGGATTTTTTTATGTGGTAGCGGCTGTGACCAGGGAGAGTATGTTACAGTGACCAGCCGTGTGTAACGCTGTGCCGGCTGGCATGTGACTTTCATGTGCTTAAAAAAGACGCAAAAACGCTGACCGCAAACAGGTTTTTAAGTTTGATAAATCACATTGTGCGAGTAAAATTATTACATTTGCATCTCATCCTCATATTATTTTGTGCATTCTGATAATATGCATATATTTTAATATGCATATATTATGCATATTTATCAAGGCAAACATGCAAAATGGATTGTCAGTGCTATTTTGCTCATTTGACAGATGCAATCCGCTTCGCAGCTTGTTAGTAGATCACGTTTGCACTTGCTATCACGTTTGCATGCGGTTTTAAACATGTCTAAAGTCTCTAAAGAGCGTTATCAGGTCTGGCGTCCCCGGTAGCCTGCCTAACTTTCTTTTTGTTGCGTGAGCCTGCAGCATTTCTCTCATGCAGTTGTTTTGCAGCATTTGTATTTTATTTTTCTTGATCCTGCAACGTTGATGTGATTGCAGCATTTTCCATTTGCAGGATTTTGTGTTGCCAGCGTTGTATTGTGTAGGTTTTGGTTTTCATTCCTGTGCTTGGAGTGTTTGCTGCACATTTGCAGGGCTACACAGTACTCACGTTCAAACAAATGCAACAAAACGGGGACAGTGCAGATCGATAATGGCTGCAAACAAAGCAATACAAGACTTTCTGAAGGTAACGATATTGTCAGTGACTTGATCTCAGCCGAGTTTGGTGATGTCTGTGGGCTCCAGTTAGGCGGTCATTGACTACAAATGATTTTCATCACGTATTGAAAATTGTGGTTGTATGTAGTTATGACACTTTATCTAAGAATTGTGCATAATGAATCCCGAATGGTCGTAGCCATATTCTGGTGAAACCGCTTAAATTAAAGCTGATTCCAATCTATTGTGGTGGTGTATAAAAGCAAAATAATAATCACCCCGCCGTTGTCCAAATGCTTTTGCACCTAACTATGAAAGTAAGATTGCAAACATGACTGAGCTTCTGCTTTACTACAAACATCCTCACAAACGTTTTGTCTTTCTTAACAACACACGCTATTCATATCTAAATAACTATAAGATATTTGGAAGGGAGGGACGTGATGTATTCAGGTCTGTATTTCTAACTCCACCCTTTTCATAGAAGTGGCTGCATTCTTCCTTTGTTCAACAACTAACTGCAGGAAGAAGCAAACGCAATGCTGCTCTGTCAGTTGCTCCATGTCCTCCAGCTACCTTTCAGTTCCGTCAGAAACTACATACACGGCCACCGTGAGCTGTAAAACAACATCCTCCTGAATGAACCTATGTTCCTGCGAGAACGATGTTATGATCAAAACTGGAACCATCTAGAGGTATGTTAAACACACAAGTTTGTCTCTGTGTATAAATGAAAGGATTTACCTTTTTTTTTTTTTTTTTTTACTATATATCAATATTGAAATATCGATACTTCCGATATCAGATCTTTTCACTCTAAAATCTATTCTCAACTCAAAATAAAGCTACTTTGATACTTCATCCATTTGTGGTAATGTATATGATTAAAAGGAACACAGTGACTGTAACTTGCATGTGGTAGCTGGGAACTACTTTTTCTTCCGCCCGGGCAAGTGCATAAGTCTCAGTTTGTTCAAATGATGGCCGATCGTAAACTGAGCCATGTGTGAATTGTGAATTAGTTTTCATTGTTACAGTACAGGGATGTCCAAAGTGCGGCCCAGGCGCCATTTGCCTCCCGCGCCTGTTTTTTATTGGCTCGGTGCACATTTTAAAAATGTAATTTAATAAGAAAACCAGAAACAAAAAGTAGCAAAAATTGAAAAGTCAGCAGTCAAAATATTAAGATTAAAAAATCTACTTTCGTGACGGAGCGCCGCAGTCATCTTGTTTACGTGTGTGTTCCACAGCGGAAGACGACGCCAGCGTCTTCGTCACATACATAGGCGGGAGACAAATATAACGCTTGTACCTGGGACGATGAAAAAGGCTGACACCTTCGATACTTTCCTCTCGCGTTCTCCGCACCACTCGGGTAACTTCGCTTCATCTTACTCCACGCCGCGCGAGCAACATTGTTTTTGCCGCCATCTTCCTGAATCAGTCTGAACATGCTCTGTAACATGGAATAGTCCATTGCATGAGACGGGAGGAGGGGCGGCCAAAACTATCGTGATAGATTACACATTTTCATTTAGCGTTCATTTAATGTGAATTACGAATATGCAAAGTAATATGTGCAAAAAAAAAAAATCAATAATCAGTTTTTACGAGATGTTTTGGGGCCCCTGGAAATCTCAAGTCCGCCCCTGCCTGTTATAGTAGTTCTTAATAATTAATCATTCATTTTAATGAATTTATTATTCTACCTTTACTCATGTTTTATTGTTTAAAAAACAATATTCACTTATTTTATATGATTTGGTCCTATGTTTGTTTTTTCTGTTTGTGGTATATTATTAGCTTGGCTGTCACGCTCGCCATGACTCTGTTGTCTGGATTTTCCTTTATTTCCTTAGTTCCTGTTCTATGCTCTTATTTTGATATGCAGTTCCTGTTTTTTTTGTTATGTTCAGCCGCTTTTTGGCTGGTTCATTCCGTCAGGGTGGCGCATGGTCGTAACCACAGGATGCACAGACAGAATGCAAGTGCAGGTAAAAGTATTTCATCAGCTACGAGCAGGTACAGGTACTCACAGTTTTGTAGCCAGAATGGGAACAAAAAGCGACCGAGCAAAAAGGCGCTGTGAAAATAAAGAGATAAGTATAAGAGGGATAGCTTACTATGACTGACAAGCGGCAAATACATATATCCCACAATGGCTGTACATACAAAACAGGATGGCCATACCAAAATAAGAGCATAGAACAGGAACTAAGGAAATAACAAAGGAAAACTGAGGAAAACAGTCAGCGTGCATTGGCAATATCATAAATCACGTCTCCTCTATATACTTTCTTATTTAAATATTGTGCAATAACAAATAATAGCTAATTCAAGTGTCCCTTCTTACTAGAGTTCCAAATGATGCTCATATCAAATGGCTTCTTCTTTCTCAACGTCAGAGTTGAGATTAAATAAACAAAATGGGATCCTTATTGCTCACACCAGTCTCAATTGTACTCAGTATGGGATCGGATGGTAAATTGTTACCTATTGCACATTTAGTTAATGTGAAAAAGTCAGGAACTAGACGTGAAACACCTATGCAGTCATACTGCTACAAATGTTGTGTGGAAAAGGACGAGAAAGTGACGTTGGTAGGGTGATGTGTGGCTTTGGTGGCCAGGGGTTGCTACACTTCGACGAGAAGATGAATTTGACATAAACCCAATTTCTGTGAGTGTCGCAGCAAATCATTGTGAAGTCCATTGCTGCCACCTGGAGGTAAAATGTAAATTGCCATGGCCATACAGTATATTGACAAATACAAATGAATAAAACAAAATGCCGTAATACTTTAAGTGTTTTCAGCACAGGCCGTCAGTCAATGCTCGTGAGGGTAGGAACGTAGATGAGCTCTCTATTCAACACGACAGTCCGTTCCAGTAATAGGATTACTGCAGACGCTGCGCCAATTCGCCTGCCAGGCTCACGCTCACATCCTTACCTCACTCGTGAACAAGATCCCGAGATATTTGAACTCCTCCACCTGGGGCAAGACCTCACTCCCGACTCAAAGGGTTCAATCCACCCCTTTCCCACTGAGAACCATAGCGTTAGATTTGGAGATACTGAGTCTGATCCCAGGAGCGTCACACTCATCTGCGAACTGCCCCAGTAAACACTGAAGGTCACAGCTTGATGAGGCCATGAGGCAGTGATGAGATTCTTCTTCTTGTTAGAAGAATGAGTAGCATTATCATTAAAGCAACAACCCCAGATAACCCTTTATCTTTGAATACATTGTCTCAAGACATCTCTTCTACACTACAATATCATCTGGAGCAATTCAGAATCAATATGTATCTAATGACATGACAAAAACAACAAATATAATACAAACATCACATACATATAAAATACATTACGCCCACCACTCACTCCCAATCACTGGTGTGGAAGGCTTGAATGAATGAAGGAATGTTTTTAAATAAGAATCACATCCGTAAAGGAGAAGGAAGAACAATAAGCTTATCTCGTTCTAACTACCCCTTCTCCATTTTTCTGCAACACTTTTTGTTGATGATCTGTTCAGTTCTGTTCCAGTGGCAGTGGTGAACAAAGCTTTTCCCAGGCTAACTTATATATAAAATATCAGGGGTGTCAAATTAGTGCAATAATTGCAATTAATTAATTACAGTCCTATTTAGTGCATTATTATTATTATTATTATTAATTTTTTTCTAACTATTTATAATATTTTCTATACGCAAGTTGCCTTTGCCTTTTTATGCATTGGGCTTCTTGTGCTTGAGTTGTTGGTGGTGGAAAACAATGGTCAGTCACACCTTTAAGTGGAGTAGAAGTCATTGTGTTTGTGCTTGTTTAGCAGAAGTTGATGGGCTGCTATCGTAGTTGGGAGGGCAAGGTGAGGAGCGGTGAGTAGTGGGGAGGAGACATGACAATAGAAGAGCATGGGAGAGTTGTCGGTCCAAATCCAATGAATGGGAAATTTACATTTCAAAAACGGCGGCATTGATGAAGGTAGAGTGGTATGCCTTCTTCATCAGGAGTTTGCTCACCACCGAACCAGCGCAAGTTTAGCCTACCACATCAACGCAAAGCACCCAGTCACGAGTGCAGCCACAGATAACGTTAGCAGCGAAGATGTAAGCAGTTTAGCGAGCCAAAGCAAAGCTCTTCACTAAACTAAATTTGAACAGAACACCCCCACGTATGAGCAAGTCTGCGACGGTCAGGCTGTGGCAAGTGGGTAGCGATGAACTGCAGGCAGATGAACATAGTGGAAGCCACGGTGCAGGTCTACAGTTACCACCAAAATATCAATAGTATGATGGTGGGGGATTCACCAAACTGTGTTGCTCTAACCTGAGATCACTGGTTCAGGACTGAATCTGTTCAAGTCAGGTAAAAGCAATAAATGACTTCATAAAACCACTTTTTTATTATACAATCGCCCTTGGTTTATTGCGGTTCATTGATAAGTGACTGTGATGAGTGCATTTCCGCAAAGTATGATTCAATATTAATAAAAGGAATATTTTCATAGTTAGCGCAAAAAAAAGCAGTTTACCCATCCATCCGTTTTCTATGCCGCTTATCCTCACTAGGGTCGAGGATATGCTGGAACCTACCCAAGCTGCCTTCAGGTGAGAGGCAGGGTACACCCTGGACTGTTCGCCAGTCAATCGCAGGGCACATATAGACAAACAAACATTCACACTCACATTCATACATTCATACCGACAGTATGAACAATTTAGAGTCACCAGTTCACCTAACATGCATGTTTTTTTGGAATGTGGGAGGAAACCGGAGCACCCGGAGAAAATCCACGCACGGGGAAAACATGCAAACTCCACACAGAGATGCCCAACGGAGATTCGAACCCATATCTTTCCGATCTTCTGACTGACAACATGCTAACCACTCGGTCACCATGTGGCCCAAAACCAGTTTATGACTTTCTAAATATGATTTTTTTACCATTATTAGATCCTTGCAGATATCGCGATAGTGAGGGAGCGATGTCCAAACCGCGATGTAGCAAGAGATGACTGTACAGCCTGGCTCCCATGCTAATTTTTTTAACACACTGTGGCTTGTAAGTCGAATGTTTGCTCACCGGTGCTGTAGATGGTAATTATAATTGCTTAATGCATTGGTTGTTGTTGACCTGAGAGTCTCCTTTGTACGCAGGAGCATGACAGCAACCAAGGAACATGAGAAGTGAGTGAAGCAGTTCAACTAAGGCTCTGATCGATCATCTCTATTCAGAAATAACTTGTTGGTATTCTTTTCCAAACAGAGCTCAAGCGAACAAGGAGCTACCCGCAGTAAGAGTTGGCTTCTTTCAGCTGGTAAAAAGACCATCGTTGGCTTACTTTTTAATGTCTATGTTTGAGTGATGGATGCCCTCGTCTAATGCAAACCCCCTCCTTCAATGCATACGCATTGAAGTTTCGTTTCGCTACATGCAACGAGGTGGCGATGATGGTGGTGGGTAGCGTGTGCGCCGTGCTGCACGGCTCAGCCCAGCCTCTCATGCTGCTGGTGTTCGGCCTGCTCACGGACACCTTCATCGAGTACGACATTGAGCTGAACGAGCTGAGCGACGAGCGGAAGGAATGCGTGAACAACACCATCCAGTGGAAGAAGAACTACACGGATACACTCATGCAGGGCATGAACCAGTCACACATAAGCGCCACCAACTATTCCAGCTGGGAGACACTGGCGCCACTGAGGGACAGGTCATGTGGGTACGTGGGCAGACTCATGAGGTTGGCTTTGTGCGAAACACTTGTGTAGCATACATTTCATGTCTTTCAGGCTCCTCAACATTGAATATGAAATGACCTTATTTGCCTTCTATTATGTCGGAATTGGAGCAGCTGTGTTCATTTTGGGATATATTCAGGTTAGTGACTTCACACATTAGTCACTTTTATCTAAACACTAGTTTTCCTCCATTAAGGGACTGGATGCAGCGGGTTCCTCCAGCTGCCTAGAGGGCACCAACATTTGAACTTGTCAGCTACTAATAACAATTTGGTAAAGTTAGCTACTAATGTTAGCTATCATCGAATGTATAGCCTATCTTAACAACAACATGAATGTAAATTGTTGGTTGCCTGTCTGAGACTGCTTTTGTGTGTGTGTACGCGCCACAACAACAACAGCCGTGAGTGACAACCATGAACAACAGTTATTTTATCAGGGCCAACCAAAAATGTACAATTTTTATGCAGTTTCATTTGTAATTGTGAAAAATGTAGACATTTTTTGTGCAATCTTTTCTTTTAAGCTACTATTTGTTATTATTGGTAACGTGTTACTATTGGTCTAACATATGTGTGTGGTTGATTTGGTCAGGTGTGAACACAGTAATCCACAACAAACCGTATGCGTCATAGCTCTCTTATGTCTGGCAGATCTCCTTGTGGGTAACTGCTGCTGCCAAGCAGATTCAGCTTATTAGGAAAATCTACTTCAGCAAAGTGATGAGGATGGAGATTGGCTGGTTCGACTGCACCTCGGTGGGCGAGCTCAACACGCGCATGTCTGAGTGAGTGGGACTGTGTATATGACGGTGGAAAATGGCTGTATCCAGTTTGCGTTGACCACATCATTTCATGTCTGTGACATCGCAGTGACATCAACAAGATCAATGACGCCATTGCGGACCAAGTCGCTATTTTTATGCAGCGTTTCACCACCTTTGTGTGCGGCTTCTGCGTAGGCTTTGTGAAAGGATGGAAGCTGACGCTGGTGATCGTGGCAGCGAGTCCGCTGATTGGCTTTGGAGCAGGTCTCATGGCTCTGGTGAGAGCTTCACTTTAAGTTGCTCTTCCTTACTTTCACACCTCAACTTTTCAGTTTGAGTTTATTCCTGTTCGCAGCACACAGTTGAATTCAGCACAGTGCGTGATGTCTTGCATTGACATAGACATGAGTTGTAAAAGGCGCCAAGACAATTGAGCTGTGCCATACCACAATTTTGGCATTGCTTCAGTTTAGGAAGTAACTGCAGCGATTAAGGCAAAGGGTGGAGCTAAACCAATTCTGACACCATTTCATGTTGCTGTGATGTGGCAATTTTTACATCGTCTACACCACCATCCTGTCTACATACCTTCGAATGGAAACACAGCAGATCTGGGCTTACCTTTCAAAATACAACAGTGTTGAACTGAACTGTACTGCAGAGACTGGTGGAAAACAACAATTTAGCTTGACATTGAAAAGGCTTCACCTTCACCTTCACCGTGCTTTGTGTCCAGTTTGTGGCTAAGCTGACAGGTAAGGAGCTGCAGGCCTATGCTAAAGCTGGAGCCATTGCAGACGAGGTCCTCTCCTCGATCAGGACGGTGGCTGCTTTTGGCGGAGAGAAAAAAGAGGTGCAACGGTATGCATAAAGTTTTTCTATAAACAATATCAAGACATGTTTTCATATTGGCCTTTCTTGAAACTATTTTAATTATGAGACTCTTTTTTTTTTTTTTCCTAATTTTGAGACTCTTTGCAAAAATGTATGCTGCAAGTGTACTTATATTATAGGTTATATTATAGGTTTTATTTTGGTGACACCAAGTATTTTGGCTTTTTGTGTACTGTACCTAATATTTTAGCCGCAAACGTAGCTAACATGTCCCAAAAACGTATACCTAGTCTGTTTTTTAAGTGTGGTGCCTAATATTGTTTCTAATATTTTGTGAGTGTTCTTGCTTCACAAACGTAAAGTATTCAGTGAAATGACCTGCTCTTTTTTCCCTCCAGCTACGACAAGAACCTGGTGTCAGCACAGCGCTGGGGCATTAGGAAGGGTGTGATCGTGGGCTTTTTCACTGGATACATGTGGCTGATTATCTTCCTGTGCTACGGCCTGGCCTTCTGGTATGGCTCCAGTCTGGTGGTGGATACAGAGGAGTACACACCAGGGACACTTCTGCAGGTAAGACCTCCCATGCGGTTTGCTTCTTAGTTGGACAATGCTGATGTACAGTATACTCTGATGACAAAGGTATTGGGACATCAATGATGGGTTGACCTGAACCGCACCCCACGTAAGGTCCATAAAAGAATGCTTGGATGATTTTGGTGTGAAGGAACTTGAAAGAACCCTGTCCTCAATCCCATCTACCTGAAATGTTGGTCCTCTTGTCCAACATTTAAAATTATGCTTTTTGCAATTGCAGGTCTTCTTTGGTGTTCTGATTGCAGCCATAAATTTGGGTCAGGCTTCACCATGTCTGGAAGCATTCGCTGCAGGCCAGGCAGCTGCCACCATCATCTTTGAAACCATTGACAGAGTAAGAAATGTTTGGTTTATAACACACATTCATAGCAGTTATTAATTAGAATGTGTTTTTTTTACTTTGTCAGGAGCCTGAGATTGACTGTTTATCTGAAGCAGGGTATAAGCTTGATAGAGTCAAAGGTGACATTGAGTTTCATAATGTCACTTTTCACTACCCTTCTAGGCCGGAGGTTAAGGTATTTGGGTTTCTTTATATATACAATATACTGTACATCGTTTCTAGATCTTGCTCCCAACCAAATACTTCCTGTACTGTTGTGCCATCATGTGCTCAGATCTTGGACCAGCTCAGTGTTACCGTAAAGTCAGGTATGACCACCGCCTTTGTCGGCCCCAGTGGCGCCGGAAAGAGCACAGCTGTCCAACTCATTCAACGCTTCTACGACCCTAAAGAGGGGATGGTAGGATTCAGACGTATTCAGAACTACCTTTGCATGCGGGGACGGAAGATCCCTTTTCTTTTTATAATGTTCTTGTCATTTAAAAAAATAACCATCCCCTGGACATCCAGAAAAGTTGAATCAAGGCAACTGGACTCTTCCCGTTTGTTGAAGTCGTTTAACCGTTAATCCACATCCACATACTTCCTAAGTATAGAGTTTGTCTATTTATGCCTCTGGTGGGTGTGGCTGGTGAACAACTGTCCTGCATAACAATAGGCTGTCCACCTGCCTGGTGGCAAAACAGCCATTTAGTGGCCATTCTGCCCATGGAATGAGACCATCTTTGGGGGAGAGACATTAGGATATCTTTATAAGCATAGGTGGTGGTGCAAACCTCCTCCTCTGTTTAGACAGGGCCTTTCTAGTTTGACGTAAATGGCTTCTTTTACACCTCTTCCAAACCAGTGCTCCTCCCGATACAGAATTTGGATATTGTTGTCCCTTCTTTTTGAGATGCAAATGACTGCCGATTCTGGGCCCAAAGTTTCCTTGGTCTTTCCAATGTGCAGGAGTACTCGAGTACGAGTACTTGCTCTTTGACTCCCATCACCTACAAGAGCACAAGCTCGAACTCAGGTTATCAGAACCTTCAAGGATAACACAGAAGAACGGAAGACAGAAGGAACAGACATACATCAGGAAGGCTCTTTTTCATGTGTGGGTATTCTAACTGGGCCTTTGTGAAATCCACCGGGATTGCGCCATTGCTTATCGTCTTCTTATAACAATATCCTCAGGTCTCTCCCCCAAAGTCTGTCTCATTCCACGAGAAGAGTGGCCACTAACAAGCTTTTTTGCCATCAGACCACAACAACTCTATTTTGACCATCCCCAAGGGTCACACCCACCAGAGACATAAATAAGGAGACCCCATACTTAAAATTTGAAACTGAGCAAGTCTTTTGAATTAATGGTAAAACATCTTCAACAAACAAAAAGAGTCCAGTCAATTCTGCCTTTGCAGATTACCATGACCTCTATGACTGAGAATCTCCACAGACACATACCCTTGAGATGATAAACTGTTTCATTATACTGCCACTTTTTTTTAAATGTTTCTCTTTTACTGGGCTTGAACACCTCACTTTTAAAATAGCACCCTGCTTCTGTAGAGAAAAATAGTCTCGTTTAAATCTAGAATTAAAAAAATGCATTACAGCAGCAATGTACTTTTGTACCACCATCCATCAGGTGACTCTAGACGGTCATGACATCCGCGGGCTGAACATACAATGGCTGCGCTCACTCATTGGCATTGTGGAGCAGGAGCCTGTGCTGTTTGCCACCACCATTGCTGAGAACATACGCTATGGTCGCCCCGGCGTCTCCATGGATGACATCGTCACCGCTGCCAAAGAGGCCAACGCCTACAACTTCATCATGGATCTGCCCCAGGTGGAGACAGAGATTGAATATTTGAATTTCAGGAGGGATGTGCAACATATTAAAAAGCCTTTATTTGCGGGGGTTTCACAGAGATTCGACACCTTGGTGGGCGAGGGTGGAGGTCAGATGAGTGGCGGTCAGAAGCAGCGTATTGCAATCGCTAGGGCGCTGGTAAGGAACCCTCGCATCCTGCTGCTGGACATGGCCACCTCAGCCCTGGACAACGAAAGTGAGGCTGTGGTCCAAGAGGCCTTGGATAAAGTAGGTCTGGGCTCCTAATAATAATAATAATTAACTTAATGTTATTTATCCGCAGTGGCCGAGTGGTTAGCATGTTGGCCACACAGTCAGGACATCTGGAAGATCTTTGTTCTTTGTTCATCTCTGTGTTGAGTTTGCATGTTCTCCCTGTGTGTGCGTGGGTTTTCTCCGGGTACTCCCACATTCCAAAAACATGCGTGTCAGGTTCATTGTCAACTCTAAATTGCCCATAGCTGTCTATACTGTATGTGCCCTGCGATTGGCTAGCGATCAATCCAAGGTGTACCCCACCTCTTGCCCGAAGTCAGCAGGGATAGTCTCGATAGTATACCCGGATGTCATTTATATCATAGCACTTCACAGTGACAATTATTTACAGAGAACAGATTTAGTTAAAATGATAGCGAGTATGAGAGGGACCAGAGTGAGAACAATTCACATAAAAACAATAACTGTGCCTTACCCCCCGTCATTCCCCAATAGTATAAAACAATTTTACTCTGCTGTTGACAAGTGCAGCTACCATTACTATGATTGCAAAAAGCACTTACGTGGTGGTGCAGCTCAGGAGGAAAAGCAGTGGTGAGTTCTTCAGCGTCTAGCTCAGGGAAATCTTAATTGATCGCTGCGCTGTCAACAAAATGTTGACAACTATACAAGAAAGTGTTTGTTATTTTTCCCATACATGCATTTTCATTTGCCGCTTTTAAGGTGAGCATGGGACGGACCACCATCTCTATAGCCCACCGGCTGTCCACCATAAAGAACGCACATGTGATTGTCGACTTTGAACATGGCCAGGCAGTCGAGAGAGGCAAGCACAGTGAGCTGCTGGACAGGAAGGATGTCTACTTCACCCTGGTGACCTTGCAAAACCAGGGACTGAAGGCCCTCAGTGAGAAGGCTCGGCAAAGTGGGTTTGAAACTCACTGATCCACATACAGACACAGTGTGTTGCCATGTACAATCCTCATTGCTCTCTCTTTGCACCAGTGGCTGAAAAGATCAGAAATGTTCAAGAGAAGATCAGTCTATCCGGGGCCAGCAGCTACGAGGACAGCATGGGGTACAAATACACACCTGTGGGACATTTGAACCCACTCACTATCCAAACGATCTTGTTTGACTGCTGATTGTACAAACTGCCAAATTGTGGCAAAAACAAACAGTTCAACCTTGGCGGAGGTCTAGTCTAGTGATAGTAGTTTTCTGTAAGAAGTAACTGGTACCACAGCTGCATGTTCCACCACAAGAGGCTCAAAAAAATATATCCAAGAAAAATACTTCATTATTTTTTACTTGTACACATGTTTTACAGAGCCTCCATTCGCCAGAGATCCAAATCAGAGCTGTCCAACTTGATTCCAGAATCCTCTGTTCCCACTGCTGGAGAGCTCAGCCCCAGAGCCTACGCTGTGTTACAAGCAGACAAATCCAAAGTGAGTGGGTGTGATGGCCACCAATTACACGCGTGGGTGCTTGGAGTAGGCCAACAGTTCATGTATTTAGCTTCTCCTCAACTCACAGTTAAAAGCTTTGCTCATTTTCTTCACTTACGGTTACATACTTAGAACGCCATCCCAGAAGAGGAGGATGAGGAACCTGTGGAGCCAGCACCAGTTGCTCGGATCTTGAAGTACAACTTGCCTGAATGGCCTTACATGCTTTTTGGATCTCTTGGGGCTGCTGTGAACGGAGGGATCAACCCTGTCTATTCGCTGTTGTTCAGTCAAATCCTGGCGGTGAGGTCCTGTTTAGACTTAGGAAATCATCAATATGTTCTCCAGACCTATAGAGTGTTAGAACTATTCCTGAAGGGGAAAAAGGCAAGTAGTCAGTTATCTTGTTTTTGTGTGTGTATGCAGACTTTCTCGGTTACAGATCCTGTGGCTCAGAGGAAAGAGATTGATCGCATCTGCTTATTCTTTGTCATGATCGGCATCATCTCCTTCTTCACTCAGATGCTGCAGGTAGAGTATCAGTCAGCTTTAGCAAGACTATTTTTAAAATGTCACAATTGCCTGCATTTGGCAAACTAATATTCACAATCCAGGATTTGCCCTTATGCTGAAGGTCACAGTCACTGTTACTTATTGACAAAGTTTTGGGGACAGACATACTGTATAATCAATCAGGAATAAGGAGTTGGCAAGCCCTTCTGAACCACTGTATATTTGAACATTTTTGGGAACAGTTAGAGGACGGACCTTTTCTGTTCCAGCATGACTGTACCCCTGTGAACAGACAGAAATTACAGACAGACTCCACACCCTTGTACACAGTCTTCCCAGAAGAGTGCAAGATGGTGTGTTATCCCGGGACCGACAGCGGGGACCAACTTCACATTTGCTGTCCTTATTCTTTTTTGTTTGTGTGTCTTCAGGGTTATTGCTTTTCCAAATCTGGAGAGCTCCTGACCCGCAGGTTACGTCGTCTGGGCTTTCACGCCATGCTGGTCCAGGAGATTGGCTGGTTTGATGATCACAGGAACAGCCCTGGCGCTCTGACCACACGACTGGCAACCGACGCCTCACAAGTACAAGGGGTAAGGCATTGGCTGTGTCTCAAATCGAATACTTCTGTCAGTACACTTCAATATGTATGCTATGTACACACAGTGTACTTTGGGACGTATTCTCCCATGCGCGTAAGGGGGAAAAGCTGCGCAGCTGAGCAGATTCTGGCTGCGTGGGATTCTCCCCCTCTACATAAGTCTGTCACTGCGCACCTTCATTCGCGATACGCGCTCTGTGGGAATTCCCAAATGTATGAATTTGAAAATCTCAAATTTCGAAGACCTGCCAATCTGAGGGGAGGTCCCTCTGTGTGAATTTTCGCTTCACCTTGTTCTTATATTGTAGCATGCTAGCTTTAAGGACACACTTGACTTCGCTATTGACCTCTTTTTTCTCCAAATCAGAGCAGTTCATCTAATCAATAACTAATGTCAAAGAGAGAGATAGAGAAAGAGAGCCGAGCACACAATCATTATGTAAAAACAAATCTGATTCAGTGAACTTAAACAGTAAAGTCAAACACAATCTGTCACCGATGTTGGTCAACATCCAATTTTTTTGGCACAGCTTTGCTGTAGGAAATAATTTAAAAATGTATTATATTAAAATTAAATTTAATAGTAGCAATAATTTAACACACTTAAAAGCATATAAGTTTAAATAACTGTTCACATTCATACTTACTACTTAAATGTCCATGGTCATTCAGATCACCGATGTGCCTCGAAAATGCAAAAAGAAATGAATCACTGTTAATTCCCCAAAAAAGAGCAAAGCATCCTGCTTCTAAGCTTTCTGACATCAATGACATGTGTGATGACAGGCTTGGGACAGACTTGGGTGGGTGAGTCGGTTGACTTCACAGACGGTGTATGTTCTTCTTCTCTTTCCACGTTCTTCTTTTTGGTAGTCCAATGTCACACAAAAAAAACTATTAAAAGCTGAAAAAATAGTAAAACAGAAGCCCAGAATTAAACGTTTGATACACGTGGAGCTGAGGTTTCAGACAGCGTGGTTCAAACGTTTGTTTGAGCTGATCTTAGTTCCTTGTCTGATGTTTCAGACAAGGAACAAAAACCTTATGTCTCAGTTGGGATGATGAGCTTTGAAGCTCATGTCATTTATTGACATGAATTCATTTGCCTTTTCTTTTTTTTGTTGTTTTTTTTTTCAATTCATTTGTTCTCTTGGTATTTACTTGCAATTTATGAAGGCACTCCAATATTTAGCTGAGGTTTTCCCTGCTGTATTGGATGAAGGCAACAAGCTTCCAGTAACTGAACTCTTTACGTCATTGCTTTGGCTACAGATGTAAAACTGGATGAGTTTTTACACGTGAAGCTATAATTGAAGAGAAGGTGAGGGTGAAAAAAAAACACATGAAAAAAGCAATGAATCTACAGGCTGTACATGTCTCTCCAAAGGCTACTGGCTCCCAGATCGGCATGATCGTCAACTCTCTGACCAACATCGGGGTGGCCATCCTCATGTCCTTCTACTTCAGCTGGAAGCTCACGCTGCTCATCCTGTGCTTCCTGCCCTTCATCGCTCTATCAGGTGGTTTCCAGGCCAAGATGTTTACTGGATTTGCCAAGCAGGACAAGGAAGCTATGGAGTCTGCCGGACGGGTCAGACCTGTGCACATTTCAATGAATTACTTTAATCATCATATTGAATTATTGTTGATTGATAGCACAAATAAGGAAGGTCCTCACATTGAAGTCATACTGTGACAGTAATCCTGCTTAAGGTAAAAGTTTCAGCTTCCATCACTTTGCACACATGGTTGTGCAGTGCTGTCTTTTGGAAAGGTGAAAGTTAAACAAACCCAAAGCCGGTAATTCTGACAAATCAAGTAGTCTATAGACTATACTATTCATCCATCTGGCTTGTTTGTCGTATGACTTGTCTGTATGTGTATCCCATATCACCCTTTCCAGATTTCAGGTGAAGCCCTGAACAACATTCGCACCATCGCTGGTCTTGGGAAGGAGAGGAATTTTGTGGACATGTATAACGCACAGCTGGATGCTCCATATCAGGCAGCCTTGAAGAAGGCTAACGTCTACAGCGCTTGTTACGCATTCGCCCATTGTGTCTTCTTCTTGACCACCTCTGCTTCTTATCGGTTCGGGGGCTACTTAGTACGCCAAGAAGGGCTACATTTCAGCTTGGTGTTCAGGTAAGAGAGGTCGTGTGAGACATAATTAATTGGGTCTGTCTAAAGACAACATTAAAAATAACTTAGAAATGCAGTAGTGGGTCATCAGGGCCAGCAAGGCCTTCTCTGCTGGCCTAAACACTTTCAGAAGCACTGGCCTAACTTTCTCACTTTCTGGAATGTGTCTCCTTTAAACCGTTCCCTCTGCAATCGTATTGTAACAGACGCTGCCTTTGTACTTCTTTCTTGAATTCAGTAATTCTCAGCAACTTTATCAAAGTTCTGGCACATGCAACTTTCTTTGGCGCCATGATGGGGTTTTTTTGCAACCGTAATAAGCACAGACTGTCTGAAAGTCCATTTGCCTAACAATCAGAAATATGCAGTACACTTGAACGCCTCATCAGCAGCACAGGGCGTACAGTGCTTTATAAGAGGAAGAAAGGAGACAGATATGGAGTTGTTCATCATTCTGTGTGTGTTCTATGAACACATAAATCACCCACACACATAATAAAGATGATTAAAGCATTCCCAGGTTGTCACCAGTGCACAGAGCCTATGTTTGGGCACTCAGTTGCGCCGACTCGTTTGTTAGGCACACTGTTTGGCCGTAAGATATTATTTTTGGCAATATTTTTTGTGGAAAACCGAATCCAACGAAAATCAGGGCACACAAAAACCAAGGTGTCACTGTATTATTAATGGTTTGTATAAATGGGACATGATAGAGGTGGTATTCAGAGGTCCATAAGTCCCCCACTGAAGACCCAGGTACCAAATGCACGGCCTACCACTGCCATTTTGCCACTGCCATTTTGTCTGTGGAGTATGAATAACAATGCATGTTTTTATCTTGCGCAGAGTCATTTCTGCCATCGTCACCAGTGGCACAGCCTTGGGCAGAGCCTCCTCCTACACCCCTGACTATGCCAAGGCCAAGATTTCTGCTGCACGTTTCTTCCAGCTGCTGGACCGCATACCTCAGATTAGCGTCAACAGTGACAAGGGAAATAAATGGGTATGCCTGAATGTACTGTACATTTTTGTAAATGTTTTTATTGGTTTTTAATGTCAGCCATGAAATACCGTAAATTCCGGTGTATAAGTCGCTGCTTTTTTCTCAAACTTTGAGCCCTGCGGCTTAAACACTGGTGCAGCTAATACAGTCATGGAAAAAATGATTAGACCACCCTTGTTTCTTCAGTTTATTGAGCCATTTTAATACCCGGTACAACCAAAGGCACATTTGTTTGGGTAAATATAATGATGATAACAAATGCAGCTCATAAGAGTTTAATTTAAGAGCTGATATCTAGCAACTTACATGGTTTTCTTGATAATAACCAAAATCACTTAAGTTCTTACATGAATAGCTATAGCACTGTACTGCCAAAAAACGTAACTCTTATGAGCTACCCACTAATTGGGAACACCGTCGTGCGACAGGTTAGTTTTACCCTATTGATGATGTGCTGTGTTGTATGAAAAGTTTTAAAAAATCTTTCTGGTCACTAAAAATCCCATTTTACCTGTTTCTATATTTCTGAGGTATAACGTTTGAGTGTTAGTTGCTATGTGATAAGTTTAATGTTGTTTGCAGGATGAAACCCTGAGTCAGACTGTTACAGTATATTGAGTAATGACCTCCTGCAATTTCCAATGGGTTGACAAGCTCATCTTGAGTTTATTCATAGCTCATGATTGGCTCCTGTCAAATAAAGAGCTGACTGGTCCTCACAGACTCATGCGCACCGCGATAATATCCACTTTATGAGTGGACACGTGCGGCTTATACACTGATGCGGCTTATATATGAACAAATCTCGTTTTTCCTCTAAATTTATTGTGGATGCCTTATACACAGTCACTTTTTACTGTAATTGACAGTGTCAGAATGGTATTCATTCAATAATCCTCCTCTCAGTATCACCGCCGCAATTATACATGCCATCAACAATAAACAAACAAATATAACAATGTGTAAATTACAGAGTGAGAGGGGTTTGAGGTATTGTATTAATAGATAGTTACACACGCTTGATAGGAACACACTCTCCAGTACTCCCTCTAGAGACTACAAAAAGGGTGGGTATTCTGAACTGCTGCTGGCAACGCCAGAGTGAAACAAAGTCCATCCCCTCTCAAGAGGACTGCTTCCAAAGCCCTCGCTGTGCATTGAGGTGAGTCCGACTCTATCTAGCCGGAACTTCTCAACCTCGTGCACCAGCTCAGGGTTTTTCCCTACCAGAGAAGTGACATTCCGTGTCCCAAGAGCTAACATCTGTAGCCGAGGATCTGACCGCCAAGGTCCCCGCCTTTGACTGCCACCCAGATCTCTCTGCACCCAACCCTTTTGGCCCCTCTCATGAGTGGTGAGCTCAATGGAGGGGGAACCCATGTTGTCTCTTTGGGCTGTGCCTGGCCATGCCCCATTGGTGTAGGCCCGGCCACCAGACGCTTGCCATCATGCCCCTCCTCCGGGCCTGGCTCCAGAGGGGGGCCCCGGTGACCCGCGTCCGGGCAAGGGAAACCGTGGTCCAATGGTTTGTTTCATCATAGGGGTTTATTGAGCCACTCTTTGTCTGGTCCCTCACCTAGTACCTGTTTGTCAAGGGTGACCCTACCAGGGGCATAAAAACCCCTGATAACTTAGCTCCTAGGTTCATTGGGACACGCAAACTCCTCCACCACGATAAGGTGGTAGCTCAGGGAGGAGGAATTTGAAATCTGATGGGTTAAAAAAAACATGATCATTAATAAGAGTTCAACTGACACGGGCCAGCATGACTGATTCTGAAAACCCTGTGCAGATCAGTACAGCCAAGAGACACGCTACAAAATGAAAATAACTGACCACTGATTCAGCAGTATGCGCATTTTTGTGACTGCAATCTGCAGTGGTGTACAACTGCAGTGCGTAACACTGAAAGCTGTTGCTAATTGTTTGCTTCCCTTTATTTAGCTACAGGAGATGGTCGAAGCTGTTCCAATATAAAGCTCTGCACGTGCATCTCTATCTGCTGGATCTTGTTGATCACTGCACCGCTTAGCCCCAATGCAAGTGGACAGTAACAGTGAAACAAAATTTTTGTGTCTACATCAAACCTTTATGGGATCTTGCTAAGCATATGTTCACACCTAAAATTTCATGAAAATTTAGCTTTGGAATACCGGTATTAATCTTTTGCCTTTACACTTGATGGAGGTAATAAAAAACTAATTGTTAAATTGATACCTCACTGACGTGAAAGTGTCAATCATACGTATAATTTTTTTTAAATAAAGCTCTCTAATTGCATCTCATTATGCCGGAAGGACTACCTCATGAAGTGGCTATAGTCAGCACGCAGTAAAAACATACTATCACAAATTCTCCCATACAATTGTCTTGTGATTGAGTCTAAGCTGCTGTTTGTTGACAGGATGTGTTCCTGAAACAAAACTAAACCTTTGCACACCTTTTTTTTGTCCCCCCACCACCCGGCCCCTTCTCCACCAGGATGACTTCCAAGGAAACATTGACTTCATTGACTGCAAGTTCACTTACCCAACCCGACCAGACGTCCAGGTCCTCAATGGGCTGAATGTGGCGGTGAAGCCCGGCCAGACATTGGCCTTTGTGGGTAGCAGCGGCTGTGGAAAGAGCACCAGTGTGCAGCTTCTGGAGAGGTTTTATGACCCCAACAAAGGCAGAGTGGTGAGATGCACGTGGTTAAATCTGTCTTCTGTCTGCTTTTTTGGTGATCAAAATATGGTCACCCTAGGCCAGTGGTTCTGTTATTTTCTGTCAATCAAAGAGGGGTCCAACAAGAGTAGACGTAGCGAGATCAGAGCAAAAATGTTGCATTATATGTGCTGTTGTCGTATGTGGAACTTGTCCATTTCGGAGATAGTTTTTGCAGAGTAGCTAAGGTAGTCCTTCATAAGGGGGAAAAAGTTTAGTAAACAATAGGGGTGTAACGGTTCACATGGATGTATGGAACCGTTTTGGTTCTGCATGGTACGTTCAGTCCACTTGACTACCGTTTCGGTTATATTTTATGCTATTTTTCTCATGAAATTTATTACTAGAGCGAGTGAGTGTCGGACATTACTGACTGAGGGGGAAGAACGCTAGTAGCTCGCAGGCGTGACAAATGGCAAAAGTCTGAGCTGGAAGACCCTCCTATCTCACTACGGCCTCCTGTTTGGGAACACTTTGGCTTCCCTGTTAAAATTACAGATGGACAAAGGCAAGTGGATAAATTCAAAGTTGTGTGTCGACATGTTGTGTGTTCCACGGAAATCGGGTATGCTGCAAGAAACACGTCTAACATGTTATCAGTGAATGTGCAGTGAATGTTACATCTACAAGAAAACAAACCATCTTAGTGGAAACACCGATAACTTCAGCATATAAACAACCTCCAACAAGCAACTCTGACCGGGCCAAAGCAGTAACACTTGGTATTGGAGTTTTTATAGCCACAAGATTACGTCATATTCAGCTGTAGAGTACAGTACAGTACAGTACAGTAGAGTACAGTACAGTCATGGAAAAAATGATTAGACCACATTCATTTCAATGCCTGATACCTTTGTTTGGGCAAATATAACAATGACAGCAAAAGCAGCTCATAAGACTTAAATTGTTTGGCAGTACAGTGCTATAGCTATTCATGTAAGAACTTATTATCAAGAAAACCATGCAAGTTTCTAGATATCAGCTCTTAAATGAACTCGTATGAGCTATATTTGTTATCATCATTATATTTGTCCAAACAAATGTACCTTTAGTGGTACCAGGCATTAAAATGGACCAATAAACTGAAGAAACAATCATTTTACCATGACTGTATAGGATTAAAGTTCTTGAACCTCGCTACGAAACACCATCACGTCCTCACTTTAGCCAGAAAGTTAGTTAAAAGTGATGTCATCAACGAGCTATCACATGTCTCCGCTGTTTCACATACAACAGACGGTTGGACAGAGATCTGTTTAACTGTCCATTACTTTTCGCCACAGTGTTTAAACAATTGTTTAAATACAACCGTTTATTTTATTATTATTTTTCTATTTAAAAAAACTCTGTTTAATTCATTTGGAATATCACCCAAATGGGTCGATTTTATTTATTTTAAAAAGTTCTGTTTGCATTTTTTTTTAATAAAAGCATTTGAAGTCATTTTTTTCAGACTTTTTTGTACCGAAAATAAACCGACCCGAGCACTTCAAGAAACTGAACTGAACCGAAGTTACATTTTAGTGTACCGTCACACCCCTCGTAAACAACCAATAAACGCAGAGAAAGATGGTTGCTGAACCTGTCGTTCTCATCGAGTGGAGCGAAGTTTAAGCACGTTCGAGTTTGCGGTGACCGACAACAAGCAAGATTTACACTAAAACCGAAAATGCTCATGAAAATGGAATATGCAGTGTAGTGGAAACTCTCAACTGTTTTCTCTCTTTAGAAAACACAGAAAAGGGAACGAAATGTGTTCATGTTTCACATAACGATTGTGGATGATGGGCAAAATTCCAAAAAAGTGCAGTTTTCCTTTAACTATTGTGGATCAGCGCATTAAGGGGATTATATTTCGACTTTTTCATTATAACCCCGATTGCCACTAATGGTAAAATCAATTGCCTCTTACAGCTGATTGATGGCCGTGACTCGACTCTCGTCAACGTGTCTTTCCTGAGATCCAAGATTGGCATCGTGTCCCAGGAGCCAATCTTGTTTGACTGCAGCATCGCGGAAAACATCAAGTACGGTGACAACTCACGGGACATTGGCATGGACGAGGTCATCTCCGCCGCCAAGAAATCGCAGCTCCACGACTTCGTCATGTCTCTTCCCGAGGTAGGTTCATGTTTGCAAGAGGGGAGCTGTGGACTCACACGGATGGCTGGAGCATAGGGGCTAAACACAAGGATTAGTTTGTTTGATTGTTAAGGCTGATCAATCAACAAGGGTAAACAGATCAGACGGTGGGAAAAATAAAGGCAGGAATAATAAGGTAGCTCAATCGATGACAGACAAGGAGCCCTCACACACTCTATCAACTCTTTGGAAGATTCATTCATTTGGATGACATCATAGTAATACTAATCATATGATAAACACACTCCCGATCTTGTTGAATGCTTTTTACTATGATAGACTGTAGCTTCATAGGAGACCAACCAGTCTGGGTGTTCTTGCTCTTAAAAGAGCATCTATGAAGAATGAAGAGATGTTTCCTGGCACTGACCGCAATAAATGATTTTTCTGCTCAGAAATATGACACAAACGTGGGCGCCCAGGGTTCTCAGTTATCTCGAGGTCAAAAGCAGCGCATTGCCATCGCCAGGGCAATCATACGTGACCCCAAGATCCTGCTCCTGGATGAAGCCACCTCAGCTCTGGACACAGAGAGTGAGAAGGTACGTTGCTTCAATGAGTAAATCAATCTGCATTATTCTGTGACCACGACACAGCTACTTAATATTCTCTGAGTGCGGACTGCAGGAAGAACTCTTCATTGTTGTCATCATTAACGTCATTATCCTTCTCCGCGTGTGTCTCACAGCTGATAGCGACTGTCTTTAACATTCATACATGTTGTGGGTCTGTTCATGCTGTCAATGAATCAGTTGGCTTTCTGCTGATGCCCTGCAATATCATAGTAATCACCCCATTATTGTGAAATACAGTAATACTGACTTTTGTTGCCTTGCCTGCCACAGACCGTGCAAGCGGCGCTGGACAAAGCTAGGAAGGGCAGGACCTGCATCGTTATCGCCCACCGTCTGTCCACCATTCGGAACTCGGACATTATCGCCGTCATGTCCCGGGGCTACGTGATCGAGAAGGGAACGCACGACCAGCTTATGGCCCTGAATGGAGCCTACTACAAGCTGGTCACCACTGGAGCGCCAATCAGCTAATAGCTTTGAGAGTGTAACCCACTGGAAACAAATGTGATGAGCTGAGTTATTGCATGCATTGTATGCTGACGGAACATCAGAAAGTGACTCTTCACCTTTACAGTATTTATTTGTGTGGAAAAGCCCTGTCACACCAAGGGGGATTGCTGAGGCATTTCAGGACTATGGATCTACGTTGGTATCTTTGTTTCGCAAGTCACTTGCCAACATATAGTGAGAGACTTTGAGAGTTCCCAGCTCATTACACCATAAAGGTGGTTTGCGTTGGCTGTTAATAAATAATCATCAGGAAAGGATGTCCAAACATCCGTTTTCTATACCACTGATCATCTTCTTTTAGCTGACTTAGGATGAGATGTTCGGTACACCCTGGACTGGTGTCCCTAAACTACGACATTCCCCAAACACAACAAAATAATTTAATGCAGCAATTCTAAATGTTATGCGTGGTGAGACTGATATCGCAGATGTGTCATCACCTACAGCAGTGACGTGCACTCAATTCAATGTAAACATTTTTTAGCGTAATTAAGGCTTACATCACGGACAAGCCACGCCTCTCTGTTATGACGGCAGACGGAGTAAGTAAAGAAAGTCAAATGTATTTGTAGAGCGTTTTTCACAGATAGAATCACAAAGTGCTGTCCAGTGCGTGAGACGGAGGCACAGCGTTGTGTCCCCACAGAGTCTCACGCTCTTTAATAACTTGATTCTGACCTGAACACATCAACACCAACACCATATATGTATCGCCAACTCACAAACACCGGTGATGTGCGGCTCGATACTGAAATATCGTGATACAGGGGTGTCAAACTTGTTTTTGTTGAGTCACATGACAGTTATGGCTGCTCTCAGAGGGCCACTTGTAACTGTCAATATACATGAATATAAATATACAGTCGTCCCTCGCTACATCGCGGTTCAAATATCACTCCCTCACTCTGTTGCACTTTTTAAAAAAGGAATTATTTAATGATTAATTAGTGATCGCTGCTTTGTGGTTGACTATGGCCTATTCTTTGTCAAAAGATATTAAAAGACAAGTTATATGTAGTATTCTGGTCATTAGGCATCACTTCACACTGCATGTAGTCAGCCATGGCATGTCCAACCTGACAGTGGAAAAAAAGTTATCCTCCCATTCCGTGTGGAAGTGGTACATTGTTGGCTTCTTGCTTTGTGCCTCCCCACTCTGTTTGAAACCCTTTCTTAAGTTTAGGACAAATTAATTGGAGGCTAACTAGTTAGCTTGCTATATGCTATGAGTGGGGGACGCCTCGTATGTCCCTGCAGTGATCCCGTAGCCTGCGCCATGTGGTGTAAACAAAGAATAATAGGAGTGTAAAGGTGACTATAGGGGTGTTATTCCAGGTCTACAGGGCGCTAATAATGGTAAAAAAACATCAACATAAACAGGTTTCCGATGCTCTTACTATGAAAATATTCTGTTTATTCATATGGAATCCTACTTTAATAATAAACCAGGGACGACTGTAATTATAACCTCCTGATATCCATCCATCCATTTTCTCTGCCGCTTATCCTCATTACGGTCGTGAGGGTATGCTGGAGCCTATCCCAGCTGACTTCAGGCGAGAGGCGGGGTACACCCTGGACTTGTCACCAGGGCACACATAGACAAACACATTCATACCTACATTCATACCTATGGACAATTTAGAGTCGCCAATTAACCTAACATGCACGTTTTTAGAATGTGGGAGGAAACCGGAGTACCTGGAGAAAACCCACGCATGCACGGGGAGCACACGCAAACTCCACACAGAGATGCCCAAGCAGAGATTCAAACCCAGATCTCCTAGCTGTGTGGCCAACATGCTATCCACTCGGTCACCCTCATGATAGAGACTGGATCAAAATCGTAAGACTAGTTGAAAAATTGCTTTGCATTTTGCACATTTGGATCTTAATGAGGTTTTAAGTAGAGCTACAATATGCAAAAGCAAGAAGGAGGAGGCAAAAAGTACTTTGAAAAAGTAATTTATTGAAAACAATTAAACTGAAATAGGCTGTTTATCAGCTGATCAAAACTTTAAGACCATCGCTCAAAGAGTAACAAAACACTCTCCAAACCAGAACAAAAAATGTTCTCAGTAGGACTCAGTAATGAGTAGCTCCACCGTTCTTGTTAATCACTTCAAAAATGGGTTTGGGCATGCTTGATGCGAGTGTTTCCAGGAGGCTAGTGGGAACATTGCTCCAAGTGGTAAAGATGGCTTCACCAAGGGCATCAACTGTCTGGAACTGATGGCCATTTTTATAAACTTCCCTTGCCATCCATCCCCAAATGTTCTCTATGGGATTTAAATGAGGGGAACATGCAGGATGGTCCAAAAGAGTGATGTTATTCTCCCTGAAGAAGTCCTTGGTCAAGTGAGCATTGTGAACTGCAGCGTTGTCCTGTTGAAGAACCCAGCTGTTACCACACAGACGAGGGCCCTCAGTCATGAGGGATGCCCGCTGCAACATCTGCACGTAAGCAACCGCCGTTTGACGACCCTGCACCACCTGAAGCTCCAGTGTTCCACTGAATGAAAAAGCACCCCAGACCATGATGGACCCCCCTCCACTGTGCCGGGTAGAAAACATCTCAGGTGGGATCTCCTTGTCATGCCAGTAACGTTGGAAGCCATCTGGACCGTCAAGGTTACATTTTTTCTCATCAGAGAATAAAACTTTTTTCCACCTTTCAATGTCCCATGTTTGATGCTCCCTGGCAAAGTCTAAACGGGCAGTTTTGTGGCGTTGAAGGAGACGAGGTCTTTGAATTCCTTTTTTGTTTTTTAAACCCTTTTCCCGCAGATGGCGTCTGATGGTTATTGCACTGCAGTCGGCACCAGTAAGGACCTTAATTTGGATGGAAGCCCGCCCTGTGTCTTAATGGACAGCCAATCGGATCCTCCATCTCAGCGCAGGTATGATTTTTTTGGGTCTACCACTTGACTTTTTTGGTCCATAATGCTCAGGATCTTTCCAAAATGTAAAATGACTGTCTTACTGTGCCCAACATCAGCAGCAATGGCACGCTGCGAGAGGCCTTGCTTATGCAGCACCACAATCCGACCACGTTCAAAAAGACAAAGCTTCTTAGCTTTAGCCATCAGGAGGGCATGACAGTGTGAATGCCTGACAGAAAAGGAAAAATTTGAGCAGATTTTGGCTTTTATAGCCTGTGGTCTTAAACTTTTGATCAGGTGATTTTTTTTATTTAAATTACAAGTTCCAAATGTTTTTTGTCTCACTCCCCCTTCTTGCTTTTGCAGATTGTAGCTCTACTTAAAACCTCATTCAGATCCAAATGTGCAAAATGCAAATTCTTGCAATTTTTCAACTGGTCTTAAGATTTTGATCAGTAGTGTATTGTTACACAATTGCCCGTGCATTTGATTATTATATTTCACTAACAGACTGATGGATAACTTGCTTTGAAAGGAGAAGTGAAGTGACAATTTCAAGGTGACAAGCAGACGTTCAAATATTTATTTTTGATTAAAAAAAATGCTTGGAATTTCCTGTGGCATGATCAAATAATATTAAAGTTCAGAAGAACTGCACGCAGTGCAATTGTGTGTTGAAATAAAACAACAAATCTCGATGTAATGAGGTCATTATTGACCTCAAATAAAATGATGTGGAGGGTCACACCTGGCCCCTGGGCCTTGAGTTTGACACCTGTGGCTTCAGACGTTAAGGCCAGCGGAAGAAAAAGAAGCAAAAACATTTAACTGCCACCACCGTGCTTCACTGTGGACATGTTCTTCTGCTTATGTGCAACGTTGGTTTAAGCTGCCAGATGTGTGTTTTTTTTAAATTATTGTTTCCATATTTCCCAGTGATTACTGTAGCTTTTTGTTTTGATGTTGCAACAAGATACTCTGTGTCGTGCCAGATGAAGTCAACAAAGCATACTGGCTGCACACTTCCTGTTTCCATCTCAAGAAGCCACATAACGCTTCCTGCTATTTGTTAGCTATTTGTTAACGTGCACCGCATGGCGCCTTGGAATTTGAAAACTCTCATTACAAATGATTTTTGTTGCATTAGTTTGGCTGTCGTAGCAACTATTCGTCACCATTGGTAAACAAGAATAGTGTCAGGGTCAGGGGGAAGGTCTCGCTGTGCCTCCCTCTCGACAGCTGGGGGCGCCCTTTGGCAGACATTCCTCAGATAACCTACGAGTCTGATAAAAAGGGGTGTTGCACAAGTTATGAAGGTTTGCCCGTTAAAAGTACAGAAGGCAACTGCTGGATCAAGTGCTTGACACTGCTGTGGTCCACCTCTTGCCGACAGGTAAGCTTTTTCCTCTGCTTCTTGCACACGTTTAGCAAAAGGGAGTGTTTTCTTTTAAGGGAAGAGGATGTAGTGTAGATGCCTGATTTGCTACACAAATACATGTATTCTGCATATGTGTTGCCAGTCTCTTTTGCCACTCAAAGTATCGTATTATGTATAATTTAGTGACTTTTACGACACTGTATGTTCAAATGAAGGGAAGTGGTTTAGTCGCTCGTTGTCGGAAGCCTTGTCATAACGTGACGACATCCATCATCTCACAGTTTTCTCTCCGTAAACGTGTACAACTTTCTGCAAGATGAGTCACGTACTGCCGAAATGAAGCTTATGCGCAGTCAAATCGGGAGTTTCAGTTGTGTTGTAGATTGCTCTGTGCCAGAGGGCAAAGGTTACGTTGTGCCCGAGGGCAAAGGTTACGTCCTGCCACATGCTTGTCCAAACACATTGCACAATGAGGTGTATACTCAGACTTGGCTCCCCCATGAGTAAGCCAAACTGCAGCTAATATCCTTTCTTATTTCCAGCAGACATGTTTCTGTACATCCTGGGGCTCGTGGTGTTCTACTACCTGTACTGTTGGGTCAGGGAGCTACCCAGGGTCTCTGACAAAAGCAGCAAATATGTGTACATCACTGGCTGCGATACAGGCTTCGGAAACCTCCTTGCCCGCCATCTGGACAAGCTGGGTTTCCGAGTGATCGCCTCCTGCTACACAGAGAAGGGAGAAGAGGAGCTGAGGAAGTCGTGCTCCAGCAACATGACCACAACGCACCTGGATGTTCGCTCTGCTGAAGGTGTCGCCAAAGTTGCAGCCATGATCAAGGACAAAGTAGGGCAGCGTGGTGAGTGTGCGTTGGGTTCATGTTCCCTCGAACTTTGGTTTCTTTTGGAACTTTAGAGCTGTCTGTTTGCACAGTCTCATGCAATGGTGGCTTCTGTGTCTGTAGTTTTTAGTGGTGCGTTGTAGGAGACTGATAAATAGGAGAAAAAATAGTCAAGTTTCAAATTTAGTCAGATTTCTTGTCACCGTAACTACTTGATTTGACAATCCCAATAAATAATATGAAATAGATGCAACAAAACGTAGTTTGATAATAGGTGAGTAATGAGAACGAACTCATAAAGAGGAAGAGTAAGCAATACGCGTGGTAGTGATTATCCATCCATCCATTTTCTATGCCGCTTCTCCTCATTGGGGTCACGGGGGCATGCTGGACCGACTGTACATGAACATAACCTCCTATCTTTTACTGAAAAGATGCTTCTTCAAGCCCACCTCTCGCATCTTCTCACCAGCAGGCCCTCGTCATGAACCAGACTTTTCATACTTATCCCAAGTTGTCGTCAGGGCGACAGCCGGGGTCCACCCTGGACTAGTCGCCAGCCAATCGCAGGGCACACGGGGTCTCCAATGAACCTAACATGCATGTTTTTGGAATGTGGGAGGAAACCAGAGTACCGGAAGAAACGCAGAATAGCAGAGAAACGGAGAATCGAACCCAGTTCTTCCCGATCTCCAGACTGTTACTGTGTGGCCAACATGCTAACCACCAGACCACCAGCCGTGATCAGACATAGCGTTGACAAATGAAATAGAGCAGAACATAGTTGGATAACGGGTGAGTACCGGCAATGTACTTCACAAAAGAATAAAGAGTACTAGGTGACAAGAAGGAAGAGTTAGTCGTGTTTAGACATAGCATTGTATGTACACAGTGTCTCAAGACTCCACTGCGGGATTTCTTTCCTGAAATCGCTCATATGTGCTCTGTTTGAGTTCCCTGCTCAGTCCGTTCCATAATCGGATTCCACATACTGAGAAGCTGAAGGTTTTTAGCGTTGTCCTCGCATATACATGTTTTAAGTTGAATTTTTCAACCGAGGTCATATTTCCCTTCTCCTGTCGAGAAGAATCGTACGACATTTTTTAGGTAGCAGATTGCTGTTTGCTTAATGCATAATTTTAGCTGTTTGGAAATCAACTAGATTATCAAAGTTGAATCATTGGGATTTTAGGAATAGAGGATTTGGATGTTCTCTGTACGCGGCGTTATGGATTGCCCTAACTGATCTTTTTTGCAGTATCTTGAGCGAGTGAAGTGTACTTTTATAGTTACAGTATTTCCCCCATAACTCCACACAATAAGGTAGATACGGTACTACCAGGGAGCAGTAGAGTATGGAGGATTTCTTGCCACTTTATGTTGTATAACGCATGATGACCAGTAATTAATTTATTTATTTCATCTCTTTGTTTAAGATCAGCTAAAAAAATGCTGCGAAAAAACCTCACCTTGAGGTATATTCATTTAAATTCAGTAGTGTTTTTCGGTATCGCCGTGTTCTTTTGTCAATCTCAAAATAAAAGTTTGTCTTTCTTTCTTTGCGCTGTTGTGCATCTTGCCGATTTTTGTCGCCACTGTAGTCGTGCACGCGTGTCTGCTACCCTTGTCCCCCGCCTCTAAACAGCCAGAAAGAGGATTCACTCTGTGCAAAGGTTTCAGCACCTTGGTGCGTTTGTTCTGTAGAACAACGGCATGAATGGAATGAGCCCTTTAGTCAGTCATACAGTCGCTTTGTCTCGGTGGGTGGAGGTGGGGCTGGCTGCATACACACAGAAAAAGAGTTTAACGTAGTATAAATGAAATTACTTGTAGTAGATATGCAATACATTGTCAGATGTATATTTTGTCATATATATTTTATATTTTGTCATTGTACTTTTCTTAAAATCTCGTCTCTTCCTCATAGACCCAATCTCATGTATCATCTCTCATGGGGTGTCTCCTGACACCCCTAATTACTATTAAACTTAGTAAAAGGGTATTGTCTTTCTGCCGATTTTTGTTGCCACTGTAGTCGTGCACGGTGCCTTGTATGATGAGTCCTTGGACGTAGTTTGCAACACCTCTGTTTACCCCTCGTCTTCCACTGTTTATGTGCCTGCAGTTCATCGCTATCCACTTGGCAAGACCTTTTACCCGCCCCCCCATTTTCACGTCTCCGCTCCGCTACTCACCTTGCCCTCCCAGTGGGAGCTAAAAATGCTACAATGGGAGCCTATAAGATGACGCTAAACAATCCCAAACATAATGTCCACTTCAGGGTGTGAGAGACTGAGACTGTCCCCCCCCCCCAACAACTGAAGCACAAGAAGCCCGACGCATAAAAACGGATTATATAAAAAGGAAACTCACACACAGAAACAGCAAAGCTATAGATTAAAAATGTTATTAACGCGAATAAAAAAAATAACACAGTAAATATGACTGTAATTAATTAATCGCAATTAATGCTGACACAAAGAAATTACCTGGATTCCTGCATAAATTGGTCAGAATATGTGTCACAACAGTATTCTTTCAAAAATCAGTATCCTCATATGAGTACCATGGGTCTATTTTACTGTATGACAAAAATGACCATAAACTAAACTAAATAGAAAATCTATTGCCGGGTGGTGGAAGGTGTCAATTCTCGACTGGCTTCCTCGAGGAATCCTGTGGGGGGTACTCCGGGAGTATGGGGTACCGGGCCGCCTAATTCATGGGGTTCACCCCCTGTATTACCGGTGGTCCGCATTGCCGGCAATAAATCAGACGTGTTTGCAGTGAGGGTTGGACTTCCCCAGGGCCGTCCCTTGTCACCGATTTCTGTTTCTAACGGTTATGGGCAGTATTTCTACGTGCAGGCAGGGCACTGAGGAGATCCAGCTCGGTGGCTGCAGGATTGGGTCTCTGCTTTTTGCAGACGATGTGGTCCGGCTGGCTTCATCGGGCCGTGATCTTTGGCTCTCACTGGGTCGGTTCACAGCCGCGTGTGAAGCAGCTGGGATGAGAATCAGCACCTCCAAGTCCGAGCCTATGGTTCTTGCTCGGAAAAAGGTGGAGTGTCATCTCCAGGTCAGGGATGAGAACCTGCCCCAAATACCTCAGGTTCTTTCTCACAAGTGAGGGAAGGATGGAACACGAGACTGACAGGCAGATTGGTCTGCATCAATCCAACGTGGTGAAGACGGAGCTGAGCCAAAAAGGCAACTCTCCCAATTTACCAGTCGATCTACAGTACGTTCCTACCCTCACCTATAGTCATGAGCTGTGGGTAGTGACTGAAAGGACAGGATCGCGGATACAAGCGGCCGAAATGAGTTTCCTCCGTAGGGCGGCTGGGCTCTCCCTTAGAGATAAGGTGAGGAAGGAGGAACTCTGCGTAAAACCACTGTTCCTCCATATTGAGAGGAGCCAGATGAGGTGGCTGAGGCATCTGGTCAGGATGTCTCCCAGACACCTCCCAAGGGAGGCGTTCAGGTTATCCCCAACCAGTGGGAGGTCTCGAGAAAGACCCAGGACACGTTGGAGAGATGATGTCCTTCAGCTGGCCTGGGAACGCCTCGGGATGCCCCGGGACAAAGTCGCTGGAGAGAGGGAAGTCTGGGCTTCTCTGCTTAGGCTGCTACCCTCGTGACCCGCCTCTGCATAAGTGGAAAAAGATGGATGGATGGATTTTGAAACCAATAAACGGGCTACAGAGTAAAATCACAAGGCTCGGGTTGTGGCTCACCATCGTTGTCAACGCACTGTTGCTTACGCCAATGTTTGTGCACTCGTGGATGTTGTAGCTGACTCTCATTCTCGGTCCCGATTTACTCTTGTAAACCTTTCTAAATATTCCAAAATGTATTTGACCACATGAATAAGCATGTGCAGCACTTAAAAGAACTATTTATAAGTGCTGCAGAAGTCTTTTTCCCCCGTTATCTTTCTAAAGGCAGAATTGTTGACACAAGTGTGCCTAATGGCGTGGCATGTTCTGTGTGGTCGTCCCAGGCCTGTGGGCCGTGGTGAACAATGCCGGCGTGTCCGTCCCCTCCGCCCCATGTGACTGGCTGACCATCGACGACTACAAGTTCATGCTGGATGTGAACCTCAACGGGGTGATCGCTGTGACTCTGAGTGTCCTGCCGCTCATCAAGCAGGCCAGGGGCAGGGTGGTGAACGTCGCCAGCGTGTTTGGTAGGATCAGCGCCACCGGAGGCCCGTACACCATTTCCAAGTACGGCGTGGAGGCCTTCAACGACAGCCTCAGGTGAAACTGCCAAGTCATTTAGATAACACTTGGAAAGAATCAGTGATTGAAAAGATGATTTTCCATGCAGGTTGAACATGGCGCCCTTTGGTGTCAAGGTCCTGTGCATTGAACCAGGTTTCTTCAAGACCAACGTGACCGATACTGCCATCTTGAGCAAGAATGTGAAGTCACTGTGGGACAAGATGCCCCAGGAGGTCAGAGACGACTACGGACCGGATTACCTTCAGAAAGGTAACCTTGGTTTATTTCCTGTTACTGAATACCTCAAGTTATTGATTAATCCTCGCTCTCTGCCTTCATCCCTCACAGCATTAGATCTCATATCAGACACGGTTGCCAAGATATCAGATGGAGACCTGATGAAGGTGGTCAGCTGTATGGAGCACGCCATATCGGCCGTCCGACCCCGGACTCGCTACTCCCCAGGATGGGACGCAAAGTTGTTTTGGCTGCCGCTGTCCTATATGCCAACCTTCATCTCCGACTATATCCTGACAAAACAAGCCATCCCTATTCACAGGTCAACACAATAAGTGTGCTTGTTTTTAACCACACCTTGGCCTGTATCACTCACGCTAACATGTAATAGCCATCACCATCAAATACACGATTTGAAGAAAACTGCATATTCGCCGTTCATGTGTGTGAAAGGTTGTGGAAAAAGCAAGACAAACTATGATTTCTGGTCAATTAAAAGCAGAGTGTAGAAGGGCAATGACATTTTTGAAATGAAATATTTTCTGTAAGTTCTAAGGTCCTCAAGCTTATCAGATTGTTAAATTAGTGTATTATTCTTCGTATATAATATATAGCCTTAGTCTAGGTCAGGGGTCGGCAACCTTTACCATCAAAAGAGCCATTTTGCGTCCTCTTCCAGTAAAAAAAAAAAAAAAGTCAGGGGCCGCAAAACATTACACTGCTTATAAAGTTGAAAAATATATATATTTTTTTAAAATGTTAGCTGTTACAACCACAAAATCCAACAAACAGAAGTGCGCCTGCGTGTGTAGGCCTACTCTGAAGCAATATAAACACTTCATTCTGTAAGTCCTACTGAGTGGTTCCCATATTTGTGTAATATTAAAACAAAATGTAGCCAACATCAAGATAAAAAAAGTCCATCAGAGTTCACACATCTTCACATCAGTGTTGTTTGCTCAGTGCCGTTTATGCCTGCACTGAATTGTCATCAATAACCATTTTATTGGTCCTGTGCTTGCAAAGAGGGGTTATTCTTTCATTTTCTGAATCATTTCCTGTTCATTTTTTAATCCTCAGAATAGATGCTCTGATATTTTAATGAATGATTCTTTCACGTATTCTCCATCTGTGAACGGCTTCCCATCTCATGTGCAGCCAACTTGGCAATTTTTTTTTAGCTAAATCCGGCTACTTTCCAAAACCCTCTTGGTGACTTATTTTCTCAAACGCGACCGGCGACAAATGCAAAGACTTTTCCTGACGTCGTTGGGGGATTTTTGTTCTATTAGGAGACGTGAAAGTGAAAGCGCATACACTCCTGATCAAAATCTTAAGACCAGTTGAAAAATTGCTAAAATTTTCATTTTGCACATTTGGATCTTAATGAGGTTTTAAGTAGAGCTACAATATGCAAAAACAAGAAGGGGGAGTGAGACAAAAAACATTTGTAACTTGTAATTTAAACAACAACAACAAAAAATGAAATAGGTTGTTTATCACCTGATCAAAAGTTTAAGACCATGGGCTATAAATACCAAAATCTGCTCAAAATTGTTATTTTCTGTCAGGCATTCACACTGTCATGCACTGCTGATGGCTAAAGCTAAGAAGCTTTGTCTTTTTGAACGTGGTCGGATTGTGGCGCTGCATAAGCAAGGCCTCTCGCAGCGTGCCATTGCTGCTGAGGTTGGGTGCAGTAAGACAGTTATTTTACATTTTGGAAAGATCCTGAGCATTATGGAACAAAAAAGCCAAGTGGTAGACCTAAAAAAATCACACCTGCACTGAGGCGGAGGATCCGATTGGCTGTCCATCAAGACACGGGGCGGGCTTCCATCCAAATTAAGGTCCTTACTGGTGCCGACTGCAGTGCAATAACCATCAGACGCCATCTGCGGGAAAAGGGGTTAAGAAAACAACAAACAAATTCAAAGACCTCATCTGCTTCAACGCCACAAAACTGCCCGTTTAGACTTTGCCAGGGAGCATCAAACATGGGACGTTGAAAGGTGGAAAAAAGTTTTATTCTCTGATGAGAAAAAATGTAACCTTGACGGTCCAGATGGCTTCCAACGTTACTGGCATGACAAGGAGATCCCACCTGAGATGTTTTCTACCCGGCACAGTGGAGGGGGGTCCATCATGGTCTGGGGCGCTTTTTCATTCAGTGGAACACTGGAGCTTCAGGCGGTGCAGGGTCATCAAACGGCGGTTGCTTACGTGCAGATGTTGCAGTGGGCATCCCTCATGACTGAGGGCCCTCGTCTGTGTGGTAACAGCTGGGTTCTTCAACAGGACAACGCTGCAGTTCACAATGCTCACTTGACCAAGGACTTCTTCAGGGAGAATAACATCACTCTTTTGGACCATCCTGCATGTTCCCCTCATTTAAATCCCATAGAGAACATTTGGGGATGGATGGCAAAGGAAGTTTATAAAAATGGCCATCAGTTCCAGACAGTTGATGCCCTTGGTGAAGCCATGTTCACCACTTGGAGCAATGTTCCCACTAGCCTCCTGGAAACACTCGCATCAAGCATGCCTAAACCCATTTTTGAAGTGATTAACAAGAGTGGAGCTACTCATTACTGAGTCCTGAGAACATTTTTTTGTAATTTTTTGAGCGATGGCCTTAAACTTTTGATCAGCTGATAAACAGCCTATTTCAGTTTGATAGTTGTTTTCAATAAATTACTTTTTCAAAGTGCTTTTTGTCTCACTCCCCCTTCTTGCTTTGTATATTGTAGCTCTACTTAAAACCTCATTAAGATCCAAATGTGCAAAATGCAAATTCTAGCAATTTTTCAACTGGTCTTACAATTTTGATCAGGATCATGTTCTGAGCGTGAGTGTGCAGCGGCACACTATCTGCCTCTCCTGTAGTCGCCACCTCGGCGATTAGCTGTCACGGGCTCTGAGCACTAGCCTACCTCCCCCTCCCTTGCTCATCCAATCAGCAGTCAGAAAGCAGTCTAGATGCATTCACGGACTTGCGGTGAGCTGAATATTTCAACTTATCTCGAAAACGCACGTTTACCCCACTTCCGTGTAAACAAAGACATCACTGCGCTCGGCGAAGGAAGCCGCAACAACATATTTTACGTTTAGGCTACTTTTGTATATCAAAACAATTCAGGAGAACACAATATTTAGGTAAACACACTCTCCAAAACGTGCCAAGCTCATCAAGAGATGCCTTAAACTTGGTAACATAGCCCCAGGTGGCTGTCAAAAATGTTTTGCCTACCTCGCTCAGCTTTGAAGACGAGTTCGGCTACCAGCCCAAACGGTTGATTTTATTTTCCCCAAATTGTCCGTCTGTTGACATCTGAAGGGAATCTGTAAAGCTTGAAACCCTTGTCATGTCTATTTGTGCATCCAAATGCACAACAATCCGGCATTTTCGGGGAACAAACAAGAATAAGGCCAAGAATACTGTAAAGAAAAGGCGAACGCAAACGCGAATTTGGCCCCAAGATGGCTCCACGAGTCACGTGACCGCATTTTGCGACTCGTCATGTCACAACTCTCTATATGGAGGGACTCTACGATGACTGCTACACTCTACACTGCTGAGGATGTGATTGAACTTTATGTAAAAAAATCCTAACTATCCCTTTTAGCTGAAACTCAAAGGCTGTTATTAAGTTTTACTACCTCATTGTTAGGTCATCATTTGGACCATGGCTGTACTATAAAAAGACACGTGCAATTAGTTTTCCATTTTATTTCCGCAACAAAGTTTTAACATAGCTCGTGTTTGCCATCTAGTGGCCAGAGTAGGCTAACAGGAAATAGTTGACAAGTGTGTATGTGTAAAGACTGCTTTATTCCATCATTTTCCCCAAATGGAGACATTAAATAGAACTCTTCAAGATGACAAGACGGTACATTTGTAATGGACATGTTTTACAAACCAAGTGCTCCTAACAGCTGGACCCTTCCCGCTTCCGTTTTCCTCATGAAACTCCATTAGTTTGATTGTTCAGATGTTTAGGAGTGTTCCTCGGCCAGCTTCTCAGCCTTCTGGACCACTTCCTCGATGGGGCCCACCATGTAGAACGCCTGCTCGGGAAGGGCATCATACTCTCCTAAAGAGGACGAGAAAAAATGTAAAATGTAGAGTAGTCGAGTATCAAGTCATACATGAGAAACCTGATGCCCTCACCTCCAAGAATGCTCTTAAAGCCCTTAATGGTCTCCTTCAAGGGCACCAGCTTGCCCATGTGGCCTGTGAAGACTTCAGCCACCTGGAAGGGCTGGGACAGGAACCGCTGGATCTTACGTGCTCGGGCCACTGTCAGCTTGTCTTCCTCAGACAACTCATCCATACCCAGGATGGCAATGATATCCTGAAGGGATTTGTAGTCCTGCAGTCGAAAAGTATCACAGCTTTTTAGCTTGGGAGGGAGAGCAAAAGATATTCAATTCAAAATTAAAACCTCTGAACCTGAAGGATTTTCTGCACGCCACGGGCAACATCGTAGTGCTCAGCTCCAACAATGTTGGGATCCATGATACGAGAGGTAGAGTCCAGAGGGTCGACAGCAGGGTAGATGCCCAGCTCAGCGATGGCACGGGACAACACCGTGGTCGCGTCCAAGTGAGCAAAGGTAGTGGCGGGGGCGGGGTCAGTCAAGTCGTCAGCAGGCACATAGATGGCCTGATGAGTATGGAAGAACTATTAGACACTACTGGAGATGTTTGGCATTTTATTAAAAAGTCATCTTGAATGTACCTGCACTGATGTGATGGAACCCTTCTTGGTGGTAGTGATCCTCTCCTGCATGGTACCCATGTCTGTGGCCAGAGTGGGCTGGTAACCCACAGCAGAGGGGATACGACCCAGCAGGGCAGACACCTGAGAAGAGAGTCAAATAAGAGAGAGGGCAACTTAATCCCACATACCGTTTTTACCTAGACTTTGGGAAGCAGCTGACCTCTGAGCCGGCCTGTGTGAAGCGGAAGATGTTGTCGATGAAGAGCAGCACATCCTGACCCTCCTGGTCACGGAAGTACTCTGCCACAGTCAGCCCGGTCAGAGCCACTCTGGCACGAGCACCAGGGGGCTCGTTCATCTGTCCGTACACCAGCGCCACCTAGCGGGAGGAAGGAAACGTCAGGCCTTAGGCCTCAATTAACAGACAGCGTCTGGCTCCACCCCCTCAAAACACTCGGCGGCGCTTGACATGCACCTCCACAGCTATTCTAATTTCGTATCACAGCGATGCGTTTGCTCAGCTTTTCTTTGTGCATCATTTCCGGTTCTTCCCTGTTGCAGAAACGCCAAAAAGTCCACCGTAACAAAAGCAACAACGGAGCAAGTTGAGCGGCGTCTGAACAAAGAAGTTCAAATATAACAATTTTATGTGGATGCCATATTAATCGCCATTGTTTACTACTACTATTACACCCAATGCCAACTAGCTAGTCAGAGAAAACAGGTGTGGTTGCTCACTAGGAAATACTGCTCCTAGTGTGTTGGTGGAGAATTGCACATCAAGCACTCACCCTGAGCCCAAGAGCTATAAATGGATGAAGACGCCATAAAAAAGGGCTGGTGTAGTGACTTCCCTGTAGCATAATTCAACTTTTAAATGGCAATAACAGTCACATATGCACACCTTGGAGGTGGTGTCCTTCAGGTTGATGACTCCAGACTCGATCATCTCATGGTACAAGTCGTTTCCCTCGCGGGTACGCTCACCCACGCCGGCGAACACGGAGTAACCACCATGGGCCTTGGCCACATTGTTGATCAGCTCCATGATCAGCACAGTCTTCCCCACACCAGCACCACCAAACAGCCCTAACGCCAGGAAAAAAAGGGGTTTCAAATACGATTTATTTGGATCAACTTAAATGTCTTCCCTTCACACGTACCGATTTTTCCTCCCTTGGCATAGGGGGCAAGCAAGTCAACCACCTTAATGCCAGTAACAAGAATCTCCTGCTCCACACTCATGTCGGTGAATTCGGGAGCCTCAGCATGGATGGGGGCAGTCCTGTGGGGAGAATTGAAATACAGAAATATATTTAGGAGAAGTAAACCCTGCAATAAACATCCTCTTCAAATTGTACTTACTGCTTTGTAGTAATGGGGCCCCTCTCATCAATAGGCTCACCAATAACATTCATAATCCTCCCCAGGGTCTCGGGACCTACTGGGATTCTAATGGGGGCTCCGGTGTCCAGAACTTTTTGTCCACGGACTAGACCTTCAGTACCATCCATAGCGATTGTACGCACAGTGTTCTCCCCTAGACAAAACAGGACTCGCGTTAACCCCTAAGGCCACAAATCATTTCCTGTGTTCAGTTAAAGTTAAAATAAATAAATAAATATTGAAGGAATTTCTTACCAAGATGCTGTGCCACCTCCAAGACAAGCCTAGACTCTCTGCTGGTGACCTCCAGGGCGTTGAGAATAGGTGGAAGGCCCTCATCGAACTGGACGTCCACGACAGCGCCGATGACTGCTACAATGCGTCCATTGGCAACGCTGGCGGCAGCAGCAGGCGCAACATAGTCTCTGCCTATGAGGTACATCATTATTTAGACAACTTTTATGCAATCTACTTTTGACCTTGATGAACTAAAATGTATTAAATGGCATGCTTCTGCTGGACAGCGCTCAATGTCAAATATCATCTGCAGTGCTGTGACACAGTAGTCACCATCCAAAAGTGCACATTTGCACAAACTTTCTATTACTACTACTTACTACTTCTAATATATCAAAATAAAATCAATTCAGTGATGAATTAACTGACAATGACAAATGAATGAACTTGTGCTAAGCTAACAAGGCTTGCGTTATGAGAAACTGCGATAGCTGCAAGTTGTTTTTACAATTTATCCCATCCTAAACATACTGCAATCCTCGTCATTAACAAAATTGTCTGCTTGAGTAAAATGACGTTTTAAATCAAACTCAGTAAATAGAGCTACAGCTAAAAGGCCGAGTCCACAATGCTGTTGACTAGCAGCCACCGCCACCTCATGTCATTAGAGAAAGGTCATTGATGCTAGCAAACGCAGAACACTGTGTAGACATATTTGTTGCACGAAATCCGTCAAGAACTATCGTGCACATCTGAACCCGTTTGTAAGTATTCACAATAAACACATGAGACTTATAATTTTGCATTTCGATCTCAAGGCCTGTCAGCTCTAAAGGGCAGCCAGCGTGTAGCTAGCTAACAGCTAACGCTCGCATAGCCTCAGCGGTCCCTAGACAGCCGCACCATTGCTTCCTTGCTCAGTGCGCTCAAAGTCACCATGCCTGATGGGACTTACGTGAAAGGACAGCTGGGGATCCGACAAGGGCCTTCAAGGGCTGGACCCCAGGCTTGAGAGCCTGCAGGGCCCCGGTGCAGCAGCGTCCCACAGCTCCTAACATTGTCAAAATGGCTGAAGGTGGAAAGAGACAAGAGGAACTCGCGGCTTTATAGCGACTACCCACGAACGCGAACTGCGCTTGCGTGCAACGTTATAGACATGCGCAGTTTACTACACCCAGCTAAGCACCAGCTGACTGTCTGATAAGTAAAGGTTTTGCTAAAATGAAGTCACCTTTTAATGTTATTTAGTTTAGATGCACCTCGTTGTTTCACATGCACCATTGACCCTGTAAATGCTTAATATTCCCTGCCTGTTTGTGATGTGACGGTCGCGAACGAATCGGCTCCAACAGCCGACTCTTTGAAATGAACGGCAAGAGCCGGTTCGCGTTGTTGGGAGCCAATTGGAGCCGATGATTTTTTTTCCTCGTCTTTTTTACTGTTAAAGCGAATGTCATTGGTCAAGATGTGTGACCGCGTCTCTGTGTCCACACTGATCAGAGGGGGAGGCGGGGTTAAACACGCTGTGGTGCTCTTAGAGCCGATTTTTTTTCATGACAAACATTGCAACATTATATTATATGTTTTTGTAGCTGTTCATTAAGGTTAATTTAAATAATAAACATTTGATATAATTTGTTTTTTTACATTAGTAATTCACTTTACACAGTACACACAATTTGGTATGGTAATAATATAAGACAACAAAAAATCGGAGGAGCCACACGGCAGCCGAAAGAGCCGTCCCTTTTCAGCGAGCCGAGCCAAAAGAACCGCCTCTCCAAGAAGAGCAGACATTTCCATCACTACCGCCGCAACACTGTCCCCTTGTCACTCAATACACTCCATCCATTAACAAGTCCTAGTCCTAATTTATATATATACTGTCTTGGTGAGAAGAACTACACATAATATACATCGTTATTTTTAGCTTAAGTATGACTTGTATTATTGGTTTATAGTTCACTGAAACGTTAACATCTCATATAACCTCTGAATTCTGTGACGCAGCGATGTAGTGTACCTTATATCCACTAGAGGGCGCCACTGTACCACAAAAAAGGCAGAACCAACTCGAGCCTTATGTGTATGCACATTGCACAGGTCCTGCATGACTACCATGTTTTTGTGCCCTTTTTAATCTTAGAAGAAGGCCTACATTATAATTATCATGTGTTTACATCTAAAAAAAATGTCAACCACTTACCCACCCTTCAAATCAAATGTAGCAATTACCTATGCATATCCTGGTAATAGAGTAAGGTAATATGTTTGTGTATTACACAGAGTTAAGCATTCACACACACACAAAACTGCATGTTATTTATTCTTATCCCCTGTTTTTTGCTTTAATTGGGGGGGGGGACAATTCCAAGAACCCCCAACAAAAATAGATCCTGGCAACACCCCTGCTCACCATTTAAATGATTTTGGCCACGCTGACATACCTGACACCCGTATTTAATAATGTCCCATATTTTGACTTTCATGAAATTCTGGTGAAAGACGAGAATTTCCCTCATTTTCCCTCATTTCCAGGAAAAATACCTTTATTTTCAAATGCAAATGTTGACAAGTTTGCACATTCATGATTTTTCAGGGAACTTTGTAGTACGCACCACCTTGTTCTATTTCAAATAGTGGAGCGGGACTCCCCTGGGGGGGTGTGGTGAGAAAGGAGACAGCCACATCCAACTAGAAAGGCCCTGCCGGGCATGAGAGGCTGGGGATACGACTCATAAAACTTCTACAAGGTTGGTTAGTGTCTTTATTTGTGCTTCAACGATGCACGGGGGTGGGTGAAAGCTTCCTTTCCCCTGACAGAAAATAATTGAGAACCACTGATGCACCCATTTTCAAAACCAGAGTTAAACAAAATCAAATTTTACTGTCAATGACACGATTTGGTGTAGATTTCCATGTAAAAGTAACATGCAGACTTATGTTTTGACTCTTATCCAGACCGGAGAAGGCCCGGCACAGACAGCAACAATTACTGCAGCTTGTATTGATATGACTCTACTAGTCTGTAATTGTTTGAGAAAACAGAGCACATATTTGGTTCATCCCTTTGGACATGCCCCTGAGGAAAGTGATGGGTGATGACTGAATATTTGTACTTTCAGGGTTACAATGAGGACACGCGGAACAAAAAAATACCTTAAAGCGTGGACTCAGGGGCACGATGTTGAGCTCATTTAGACCCTTAACTCCTGAGTGATTTGAAAGGTTGTTCCTTCACCAGTCTACGACAAAATTGTCAACACAAGGTTTTGTTGACAATGTGCATTAATAACATTTAAAATGTATATTGTGCCATCAAAACATGATATATATTAGGTGTAAAAGTGAGTGTGAACGGTTGTTTGTCCATATGTGATTGACCAAAGTCAGCTGCGATGGACTAATAAAGACACACTGTACAGAACATTATATTCACATGGAAGGAAAGGTTGCCAGGTACAGATGTCCAACAGCAGCACTTTTGTGCAATGTAAACACTACAAGTATATTTGTGCCTGAGGCCTGAGCATTAACAGTTAAGTGAGATGTTATGGGGGGGAAAATACCCAGAAGGCTTTGGGTATATCAAAGGCATAACCGCCAGCATCCATAGAAAAAAATATACATGAAGGAAATAATAGCTATTTTTATTTTCATGCCACACACATTAGAACATTACCATTTAAAACAACCTTCTTATTATCCATGCACTCATAGCATCGCTGTGTATTTACATCATCGTGCTCTGTGGTATGAAACAAACAGCACCATTCTCATTAAAATCTGATAATATGCACTAGACATACAGTATGGTAGCAAATATTATTCCTGTTTTAGACAGACAGATTTAAGGACATGCATTCTTGAGTGACAGCTCACCTTTCCTCGCTTTCAGTAAAGTACTTGGCAGTAAAAACACACACTGTCACCACAGAGACAGAGTTATGTGATGCCCGTTGCACTTCTGGGGCTACAGACTCGCTGGAATCCACTGAGTCAGGACTACATTACAATTTCAATACAGTCAGTCACGTGGAAAGACTTTTTAAACTTTGGTGGTAAAAGGGCAACCACCCACATAATAGAAATAGGAAATACTCAAAAGAAACATGTACTTAACTTTATTTTCTTAGTTTTTTCAGCTGTGAAGTGCAAGCTGTTTTCGACGAGGGAGTGTTGGGGCCACATTGAAAAAAATAAAAATCGTAGATTTCGGGAATAAAGTCGGAAATTTCCGACAATTGACTCGGAAAGAAAAAAAGTTGTAAATTTATGAGGGAAAAAAAGTCTCAGAGTTATGAGAATGAAGTCGGAATATTTACAAGAAAAAAAGTCGCAAATTTATGACAAAAAAAAGTCGTAATATTACGAAAATTAAGTCCTAAATTTTTACGAGAAAAAATTGTACTGTACATTTACAAGCAAAAAAAGTCATAGTATTATGAGAATAAAGTCATACATTTACTAGAATAAACTCATAATATTACATGTAAATCTATGACTATTTATTGTAAGTCCTAATATTACAAAAATAAAGTTGTAAATTTATGAGAAAAAAGTCGTACATTTACATGTAATATTGCGAATTTGCTCACGTAAATATATGACTTTATTCTCGTAATATTCTGACTTTTTATCTCACAAATTTGCGACTATTTTTCTCGGTAATTTACGACTTTATTCTCGTTCCATTCCATTCCATTCCATTTTCCTCCTCTTATCCGGGTCCGTGTCGCGGGGGCAGCGGTCTTAGTAGGGAAGCCCAGACTTCCCGGTCCCCGACCACCTCCTCCAGCTCCACCGGGAGGACACCAAGGCGTTCCCAGGCCAGCTGTGAGACATAATCCCTCCAGCGTGTCCTAGGTCTTCCCCGGGGCCTTCTCCTGGCATGGGCATGCCCGAAACACCTCACCAGGGAGGCGTCCGGGAGGCATCCGGACTAGATGCCTGAGCCACCTCGAACTTTAGAGAACTTTATTCTCGTAAATTTACTAAAGTCCCAAATTACCAGAATAAAGTCGTGAATTTACGAGAATAAAGTCGTAATGTTACGTGTCCAAGGGAAAATAGAGCTTAGCTCTTTAGGAAGGAAGGAAACTTTCTTCTTGCTTCAGGCAAGCTTTTATTTAAAACGTGGGAGCAAAACAGAGCACAAACTGACGAGCACGTCGAGCCCTTCTCACTTCCACCTTTCTTACCCCTCCACATGCCCAAGGCCAAAGGTCACATAAGTCCCCCCTTTCCATAGCTGTCTCAGGCAATGCCTGTAACATTAACGAAATAAAATAACTACTTGTATATACAAAAGCTATATAAAAGCCTAAACACGACTATATTCAGAACTATGAACAAACAAGACTTATTTGGTATTATAATTAGAGCTGTCAAGATACTTAAACAATGATGAGATTAATTAATTATGATCTGTAGTTAATTGATCTAATCTAGTTTTTTCATCTAATCTAAAAATTGCTGAGAAAAACCTCAGTATTTTCATTTAAATTCATGACATTGTTGTGGCAGATCAAAATATTGATATACAGTATAGCCAAAAACAGTGGCTTTATAAAGTCACAAATTGTTTTTAACAGAGTTGAACAGATGCTGCCCTAGCCATTGAGATTCTGCTCTATTTGATACTAGCCCGAATTGCTGCCTGCAACCTTTAGTTTCCACCACCGGGGGTAAAACTGCTGTGTTCTTTTGTCAATCTCCAAATAATTAGAAAATGAAAAATAAAATAAAACATCAGGTCCATATAAAGCACTGAAGTTAACAAATCCAAAACACTTTTCTGAGCAATACAAGTTCTGAACACTGAACCAGCTGAGGTCCAGTGACCTGAGGTTGCACCAACAGAGTTGGGCGAATCCTCCGCCATAAATTCAATTTTAAAAATTGCTTATGTCTCCGCTACTTACGTTAGCTGTGGCTGCGCTTGCGATTGGGTGCTTTGCGTTGGTAGGGTAGATTTAACCTGAGCTGCTTTGGTGGTAAGCAAACTCCTTCTTACAAAGAAGGCATATCACTCCAACCTTATCAATGGTGCCGTCTGAGTGTTTTTGAAATATTGGACCAACAACTCTCACATGCGCCTCCATTTTCACGCTTCTCTCTGCCACTCCTCGCTCATCGCCTTGCCCTCCCAACTACAATGGGAGCCTATCAGCTGATGCTAAACAAGCCCAAACACAATGACAGCCAATCAATGCCCACTTCAGGGTGTGACTGACCAATGTTTTCCAAACCTAGCAACAAAAGCAAAAGGACCCCAACTCATAAAAACTGATTTTATGAAAAGGCACAGAAACAGTGAAGTTAGATATTAAAAACTAGATTAATAACTCACTAAATATGACTGTAATTAATTAACCGCAGTTAATGCTTTAATTTGACTCCTAATTATAATTTACAGTAATAGTAAATGGCCTTGGCTTTACGTTTGAATCAATGAGAGATTTTTCATTTTCCATTTTAATAGTAAGAACTACTTATAATATAATCATATTGACGGTGATTTTTTTTCCCGAATGTGTGGCACCCCTAGCATTTGTGTATGTTGCCTAATGGGCCAGCCGTTTTTGTGCCCTAATGTTGTGATGAGTACTGTAACAAACACCTTTTCACAACAATCACCAAAGGCATGACTTTTACACTTTTACACTCAAATGATTCAACCCCCATCGTGGCCAATGGTCAATTGGGCAATTTAAATAAAATAGAGACACTACGTAACTACTCCAAGTTTATAAACGTTGTAAATAAACAGAATTAACAATTAGTGTTGAGTCATTTAGAGTGCAACTGTATTCTTCCTAGTGCCCGCAGGCCTGTTTGCAGTCCGCATGTCAGCTCAGCAATGACAGGATGGAGCCTTTTTCAGTGACATTCTGACGAAGGCCTGATTGCTATTATTCCCCAGGGTGCTCTGCTCTGCTTGGTGAAGGTCTCACGTAATATTACTCCATGTAAAAGGAACAATGCATTCATTGCCCTTTCATGACAAAGATTTTGAGAGGTCTCGAGGCGCCTCCACAGAACATGCACCCCTCCCACACTTATCCGGGAATGGGAGTGAGTGAGCTTAAAAAAGGGTTGGCCTTTCTTTCACTTACTGCACCTTTTGAGAAAGGATCAAATCTGAGTCTGCTTGGTGTTGAGCAGCACCATTCATCCCTGGAAGAGGACACTCACTTTGATGCTATGGACTTTAAACCAGACAAGCTGTGAATGCAGATGATCACATTCACCATATTTGCACCTTTTTCTCAATTTCATCTCTTTCAAGGGCACTGATCATCTTTTGAGACTTATCCACATTGTGAGTTCTGCTTGTTAAAGCTTGTTCTAGGAGTGTGTGCAGAGTTTTTTTTTAATGGCTATCTTTCCACTCAAGGTCATCATGCTGCCAATGCCCTCGGCGCACTGGCTTTTGCTCCTGTGGGGGCTGCACGGCCTTTGGGCACAGGACTTTAGAGGACACAAAGAAAAGGTGGTGACATCCAGGAGGAACAACAGGCAATACTCATCCAATTATGTGCCCACTAATGGCCAACGTAAGTCTGAAGCTGCACTCTTTTCATTTGCATCAATTGGAGATTCTTTTTTTGGCAGGTGTGCCTTCAAAAAGTGATATCACAAATCACAAATACGATGGAAAATATCTTAGGAGTATTTTACTACTCTGAAAGTAATGGTGATGATTACACGGTTTATTTTATTCACTTTTGGACTTTTTAATAAATATTTACCTCATAGTAATGGTCTTCCATCATAATATCATATTTATATTTTTTTGTTTACATTTTGAACACCCACTTAATTTACCAAACATTGTTCTCTGCACGATCGAGACCTATTTACGACTGCAAATACAGTAATCCCTCATTTGTAGCGGTTAATTGTAGCTTCTGTAAGGGATAATTGTGCCTCTTGTGAGATAATGAAATCCTCTTGATGCGGCAGGTCTGGTGCTTGTGCGTCCCACTGAACATTACAGAAACCTTACTGACACTTAGTGACCAGTGTAGAATATGACATGTCATCACAGCGTCTTTGAATGCGTCTTCTGAATGCCTTATATTTCTTCACGTTTGCTTGAAAATGCTTAATTTAGTCAAAAATATGTTAAATGTGCTAACTATGCATATTTTCGACTAATAATAAGCCGTAGTCAACCACAAAATAGCATGATTTATTTATAAATATATTTTTTAAAACCGTAATAGAGTGAAGCAGTGAAGCTGAAAGTGGCGAGGGATTACTGTCCTGCATTCTTAATAATGACTTCATCTTGCTCAATTTTCTTAGCATTTCCAGATGATGGCTGCAGTTTGGAATTAGCCTTTTTGATTGACAGCTCGGAGAGCGCCAAAGACAACCATGCCCAGGAGAAGCGCTTTGCATCTGACGTGACCGAGCTGCTACAGGGCCTCCGCTTGCAGAACGGCCGAAGCCTCATCACCCGCTCTGCCCTCCTTCAGTACAGCAGCCATGTCATCATAGAGCAGACCTTCAATCAGTGGCAGGGTCCAGACAGCTTCAAGGCCCGCATCACTCCCATGACGTACATTGGCCACGGCACCTACACCACCTATGCCATCACCAACCTCACACGCATCTACCTGGAGGAGTCGCCTACCAGCAGCGTCAAGGTGGCCATTCTGCTCTTTGACGGCATCTCGCACCCGAGGAACCCAGACATATCAGCGGCCGTGGCTGATGCAAAGAACCAAGGCATTCACTTCTTCACCATTGGCATCACACCTGAAGCTAAGGAGTCCGCCAATATAGCCCAGCTGCGGCTAATTGCTAGCTCACCAGCCTCTCGCTACCTACATAACCTGCAGGATCGAGGGATTGTGGAAACAGTCATCCATGAAATTGTGAGTAAACGAAGAATTTATGCAAGAGGGAATCTGATGTTCAGCTTTTCTTGAAACATGGATCTCTACTTTATGCACACTGATTAAAGCCGAGCAAATCACATAACATTAGAAGCGACAAAAGTATCGGGACACCTGCGCATTACACTGGAAGGAAGTAGAAAATCCCGTTATTAACTGTTCTCACAAAGCTGTAAGCGTGCAACTGTGCAAAATTTCTTGGAAAAGGAGGAATTGAGACAGCATTAATTGATTATGAAGTATGATCCAAGAGCATTTCTATTAGGTGGAGAGCATCTCTGACCATATTTGGTGGTTAATAAGGAACAAAGTTTGTTCCATGATGAGACATTCTAATTGGATGATTACAGCATCCTGCGATGCAACATCTGGTAGCTGCAACATATGTTCCCCATTAAATGTCTATGGGAAAGCTAGGTGCTGCAAGAACAGGAACCAAGCAAGAACGAGCACGAACACCAGATCCTTCTGGAAAATGCTTCACTCTGAGGGTTTCAGGTGACATAAGGTGGCCCGCATCCAAAAAAAGGGCAAACCTACAGGAGCAGTCTCATCACATATCGTTGCACTCTGGGTTTCTCACATCACTGGCTGCATCACTTGGTCACCTAGCAACAAACTCCTGCCTACTTCGCCACATTATTCTCCTGATTAATAACCGTGTGTTAGTGCCCATCTTGATCTCTTTTTCTCCCCTCTGCAGATAACACTGGCAGATGAAGGGGTAAGTCCTGCCACTAATGACTTGATTTGTGTCCTGGAGTGCCCCCCCCCCAACTCTAACTCTTTCTGTTGTCATTGGGCTCCAAGTGTCCCCTTGTGCAAAGTCTGTGTGCATGCGAGAAGGGCGAGCGGGGAGCAAGCGGCCCTGCTGTAAGTATCACGCTACGCATTGTGACATATAAAGTCTCCCTTTTGACTCTCTTACACACAACAAAGACACGGCAACAAGCGATACACAGTAATTACAAGGTTTGGGCGGAATCGTGTGAGTTTTCGTAGACTCCCTGCAGCAGTGAGAATGCCACACATTCCTTGTTCACTTTATTGAGAACAGGCCTAAACAGATATTTACATGGGTGCATACATCAGAGGAATCCTGTTCTGGCTGTTCAGAACCATAAGATTGCGGCATATACACATGTTCGTTTGTTTTATCAAGACTATCAAGCAATTACTGTACATGACTCTCATCCACAAAGCTGTCGTGTATCCTGGCGACAGGCCGGCATGTAGGCAAAGATGAAGACGCATGAGGACATTCAAACAAATAAGAAGAGCATTGGTCATGATGCACAGCAGCAGAAGAAAACATCCAAATGTCCGATAACGGAGCGCTTTTGTGTCCCTCTCCGTCACACTCTGTTGAGCTGCTCTGCACCCCACCCACACACACACTCTGCTTCATGCCAAAGACTCCTCTTCCCGGAGCTGCTGTGACGTAGTCCCTATGATTACCATAATTACCCAGATTGCTTTGCGATGGGAAGTGTTGTGTGTTTTGACTTGTTGTGATATTACTGTTTGGCACCGTGGGTGAGGTGGTTATCTGGATCGTACTACCAAGTGATAGTTAGCCTTAGACTTAGACAGACTTTATTGATCCACAAGGGAAATTGCAAGTAAATATACAAGGGAGAGCAGACAGTGCACTGCAATAGTGTTGTGAATTCTCTTTTACAGGCAGGTGAGGTGTTGTAGAGCTGGATGGTTTATGGAATAAATTAAGTGCTGTAGCGTTTACTGTGGGAACGAAACTGAAGGAGTTTGTTGGAGAATGAGCTCCACTGCCCCTCTATTGTCCGATGGAGCGGGTGGGTGGGGTTGTCCATGATGGAGAGCATTTTGTCTAGTGTCCTCCTGTCTCTCAGTGTTACAAACACCTCCAATTGAGTGCCGATAACTCGTTCGGCTTTCCGGATCGGTTTGTCCATCCGGTTTATGTCTTTCTCTGCTGGTGTTGCTCCCCCAACAAACCACAGCAAGGTACAGGACACTAGCAACCGCCGTCTGGTAGAAGATCTCCAGCAGCTTGCTGCACACATTGAAGGACCTAAGCTTCCTCGGGAAGTGGAGTCTGCTCATGCCATTCTTGTCGACAGCATTGCTGAATGGAGATGGGCTCCGCTGGTGTCACTTTCCTACTGAAATCAATCACCAGCTCTTACACCCGCTCATTGTCACAGTAGCATTGCGATTCATATTGATCTGTATGAATTCTTACAGATCTTCAGGTCGAAGATTGTTGAGATGATGAGGTTCATACCGCATTATAAAAAAATAGTATCACATAGCAAGTGACTTGGTAGAGCAGTACAGTGCATGCTTAGCAGTTATGTGTAAACTGTTTTCTAAGGGTGACTAGAGATTAAAACGTGATGATATTTCTTGTTTAAAAATAAAGCTGAAGTCTATCAGACTGTGAGCTGTGGCATCGCTACTGTGAATGATAATACCGTATACGTAATGTGGATGTGGAAGTACGTGAGGCAGGATTGGAACTGCACATTACGTGCTTTGCGCACACCATAAACCTTGCAACCCAACCTGCAGTCAGTACTCCGAGCATCACTTGTTTGATCCGATACGTGGCTGCTTATTTTCACCGGAGTTCAACAGCTGCCGCGGAAGCTTTAGTAATTCTACATTTGATCAAAGTTACTTAAGAAGGCCTAAAAACATTCTTGTTCTCGTGAACCCAATATTGTGTATCATGACACCCCTACTATTTTCTATTCAAAGTGACTTCCTCTTAATATTTTGTCGCTGACTTTCTTGGCTTTCAGGGCAAGAAGGGCCGTCCCGGAGAGGATGGCAGCCCAGGACCAAAGGGACAGAAAGTACTGCCCACCCATTGATTTATCTTTGTTGCTTTTATGAAAGTACAGAGTTTGTTACCAGTAATGTTTTTGTCCTGATTACAATCTCTCTATTGCTATTTTTAAGGGTGAAAGTGGGCTCAGTGGACTTCCAGGTCAGGAAGGATCAGAAGTGAGTTCCTAGCCTCAGTGTTTATTGTTTTAAGTTAAGCTTTTAAAGTCATAAATCAAGTGCAACAGTACATCATGCTTGTTCCTGAACGTGGCTGTTTTCTTCACACAGGGCAAACCAGGATACAAAGGAGAGAAGGTACTGTACAAACATATGATGAAGCGTTTTAGTCTATTTGTTATCATCGCCTGAAGGTATATCATTAGTTGCTTCACTTTTCTTGGAATTCAACCAGCATGCTCCTGATTGTGTTAACTGCCGGCTCAGGTGTCCAACAACGTAGTTTATTAGTCCATTACATGTCTAAACTACTTTTGTATTCTCTTTCAGGGAGAGAGAGGAGAGTGTGGCACTCCTGGAATAAAGGGAGACAGAGTATGTTATTGTCTGCATGCTCCAGTCGTGTATAGCTAATACATTTATAATATTACACTATGTTTGAAGTTGTTTGTTTTGATTATTACATAATTTGTTCCACACCAGTCAATCAGTCACAAACACTCATTACTACCGTAATTTCCAGTGTGTAAGCCTCTACTTTTTTCTTAAACTTTGAAGCCTGTGGCTTATACAGCGGTGCGGCTAATTTATAGCTGACTTCTAATCTCGTGACATCTCCTTTACTTGAGAACTACTAATAATTGTTGAAATACTGTGCCGCTCGCCCGTCGGTGAAGAAATGGTAGCTCTTTCTGTGGCAGGAACCAGTCACGGGCTGTCAGTGCGCTCACAACAAGCTTGTCAACCAGTTGGAAATCACAGCAGGTCGCTATATACAGTATACCAGCATAACAAGATGACTTACGATGTCATCTTACTAAGAACATTTTACTAACAACACTAAATTTATCACACAGCAGCTTAACCCAAACATGTATCAATATGAAATAACTCTTTTAAAAAAGTTTTCCCATAAAGCATTGTGTCTGAGCAACGCATTCATTGGGGCACTGCAGTGACGTCGGGGTCCCTCAGGGCTCCGGGCTCCTCTGGCTCCCTCTGGTGTACAGAGGCAGCATTGCAGCGCCATCTACCAATTTCTATGTTGCTTGTACTCCAATGAACCGGTCTTGTGGCAGTGATGCATTATGAGTAGAAGTTAAAATAGCTGCTGTTTGTTATTTTGAACTGGTATTGCTACTTGTAATGTATATTTCCGAGGTGCCTTTTGAGCGATAAGTTGCTGTGTGATGCGTTTAATGTTGTTTGTAAGATGACACCATGAGCCAGGCTGTTGTATTTGGTAATGACCTCCTGCAATTTCCAATGGGTTGGCAAGCACCAAGGTGAGTTTTTTCATAGCTCATGATTGGCTCCTGTCAAATTAAGAGCTGTCTGGTCCTCATGGACTCGTGCACGTTACAATATGTCATTTTATGATGTGGACACGTGTGGCTTATACACCGATGTGGCTTACATATGAACAAATCTGTTTTTTCCTCTAAATTTAGTATGTGTGGTTTACACACCGGTGTGGCTTATATACCGAAATTTAGGGTAATCATGAGCGTCTTTCTTCCTCCAACAGGGACCTGAAGGGACCATTGGCCCCAGAGGAAATCGTGGACTTCAGGTAATTAGTGTCAGAAAGAAAAAAAAGAGACATTGCACACAGGTTGTCACGGGCTGTCGCAGGCTAGAACCCCGAGATGCTCGTAAGTGGTGTAAAAAGATTTAATATACAAAAACAGCATGTCAAACGTGAATACAAGCGGGATCAAAAAGCTGAACAAACGAAGGCACATAACGATACAATGATAATGATAATGATAATGATAATGATAATGATAAGGATAATGATAATGATACGAGTACAAACAAAACTAGGCAAAATACAAAACGCTAACTAGCCAGGCAAGGAGAGGCACAAGGCTACGGTAACAAGTGGCGCAGCATGCATATTTGTCATTGACCACGCTGGGCTTATGAACCTGGTTGAACCTGGTTACAAATTGCAGGCAGGAGGTCCACTCTGCAGCACAGGAGTCAAGCCATATTCAGTGTAAAAACAAACAACTGTGAAAATTCATCTCCTCTTCTTTTACTGTTATTGTGACTTACCCATATTACACCAAGCAGCCCAGTCAGGACAGGATTGTGCGTATCGTGGCACTGCAATAAGCTTCATTTCCAGTTCTATGGTTATCATCACTGGTGTCTTTCCATGATAACTGCAGTGTAATAGTACCACCATGAAGACATGTTAAGTTTAATTGAGTTGTATGGAACTCTGCAATGGACCTCAATCATACTAATAATGAATTTATTCACCATCCAGGGTTCGCCCGGACCTCCTGGCGATCTTGGACCTGAAGGTGTGATTGGTAAAAAAGTAAGTAATCTTCGGTGTTGATGCTTTATAGAAACTTTTATGTGTTTTCGGTGGTGCTTGGGAATGATGGAGAGCAGTGGAACCAGATGCTGGAAAACAGCCCCTAGTCAGTAATTTTTTAAAGCGGAAAGTCAACAACAGTAATGATCGGACAAAGACTGGCCTGGATCAAATAAAAGTAGATTAAAAAGCAGGATGACTGCATAGGGGAGTTGACAGCGAGCACAGTGAAACGTGAGCGTGTTAACTGAGGAGGGAAGTTGAAACTGCAAGAAATGTGTAGTACATGTGCACCGAAAGCCAACTGTTAAACAATTCAAAAGATGTAAAGTCTTCGTCATTCAACAGGTCTTCTGCTCTTATTTATCCATCACATCATTTCATTTCATGGGCCGCACGGTGGTCTAGTGGTTAGCACGTTGGCCAACACAGTAACAGCTTGGAGATCGGGAAGACCTGGGTTCGATTCTCCCCTGGGCATTTCTGTGTGGAGTTTGCATGTTCTTCCCGTGTGCGCGTGGGTTTTCTCCGGGTACTCCGGCTTCCTCCCACATTCCAAAACATGCATGTTAGGTTAATTAGAGACTCTAAATTGTCCATAGGTATGAATGTGAGTGTGAATGGTTGTTTGTCTATATGTGCCCTGCGATTGGCTGGCGACCAGTCCAGGGTGTACCCCGCCTGTCGCCCGAAGTCAGCTGGGATAGGCTCCAGCATGCCCCCGCGACCCTAATGAGGAAGAAGCGGTATAGAAAATGGATGGATGGATGGATGGATCATTTCATGTCAAACGTGATAGTTTCCTCTTTTACTCCAAGAGAGTTGACCAAAGGTGGCCTTCGGTTGCAAAACCAGATGGATTCTTTGGAGTTCTCTTTTCCTGTCTGGGTGGAATTCATTTTCTTCGAAAGGGGAATCCGAGGGGTCAGCGTCAGAAGAGTCATTAGCACCGCCTGCTGTTTGTGTCTAAAAAAAAACCTCCCAACATTGACATGCAGAACTTCTTGAGATGCCATAACTGCTCATTGAGGACAGCAGTTCTGCCCATATGGATGTATTTTTTTGTCCTCGGCTCTTGAATACGCTTTCCTGCTCTCCGTGTACGCATTTTGTTTCAGTTTTGAGTTGAGGTTGTGAAACCTGGATTATTTTCCTGTGTCGAGGTGCCATCGTACGCTGCACCGGCTCACGCCTCCCCCTGCAAATCGTCTTATGTAATGTAACGTGGACGTGACAACTTGTTAGATCCAATTTTGGATGAACAAACTGCAAGATGAGTTTTTTAATACATCGATGAGCTACCTTTCTCTCCTTAATTACCATCGTTTGCTCTCGACAAAGGAAGCTAACAAGCTACTAGTCGAAGCTGATGTGGTTGCTGATCGAATTGACCTCACGTCAAGCTGGGGGGCTGTCCAAAGGGCAACACAGGCGCCATTTGCGGTCCGTGGCTTGTTTTTATTATTAGAGTTAGGAGTACTCATAAAATGTCTTCAAGATTGGCAGGTCTGGGACAGGAATAGTAAGATTATTTAATGTATATTCCTGGCCACTAGGACATACACCATGTGGACTAAAGTATTGGAACACGTGGTCATGACTGGTAAATGGAAGAAAATATGAATTTGCCTGGACTGATCAATACAATGATTATTAGGAGTGTGCTAATACTTTTTCCGCTGCGTTTGCAATCCCTCTCAAGTATCCCATCTGTTATTACCTACCATCTGTCAGCCTATTTGTCTGCTGTGGACTTTTGAAGCTCCCAGCTGTGTTTTATAACCGCCAATTGTGCCACGAGCCTGCCCTACCCTCACAACCCCTTTACTCTTCACGACTTAATTATTTTGGAAGAATGTGTCTGCTGATTGTCTGCCTGTCATCCAGTATCACCAACAGACGAATGTCAAGCTTTAAGCGTTGTCCCGACTTGTCTGGAAGGGCAAGGAAAAATGAAAAAATAGTTATCGGTATGCATTTGCAAACACTCCCGCGCCTTCTTCATGCCTCTTGTGTGCCCTGCTGTTGCGCACTATGGCTTAGAGTGCAATCGTTCCTGAAAGGAGGCACCAAATGACAGACACATCCAAATGCCCTTTTCTAGTAGATAGATGTGTATAATGTTTCCATAACATTTTAAACGCCCTAATACTTAATATGTCTCTCTACCTGTCTTTTCATAGGGGGAACGGGGACTTCCTGGTCCACCTGGCATTCAAGGGGAAACAGGAATTGGCCTCCCAGGACAAAAGGTTAATTTGACGCTGTGTTGTCTCAAGATGTAAAACAGGAGTGGGAGTTGTCTAAAAGGAAGTCATTATTAGGTACTTGCATTCTTTTTAATGACCAGCAGGGGGCAAGCACAAGTACTCTACAGTAGTAAACTGGATGTTACATAGTCCTTCCAGCCCTCCATTTTTTCGCATTGAAAGTGAGAAGTGGGCTACCCCTGGACTACTCACTAAAAGGTCGGGATATCTAACTTCGGGTTAAAATTATGCTGAACCTAAAAGGCGGGTGAACTTACTTTGACCTTCTCTAAACTTTTTAACGCACTTGTGCGACTGTTCAATATTTCAGTACTTTTTCAACAACTTGCTGTTCTCTGACAAGGAGCTCAACGGCAAATACAGCTCAAACTCAAACACAGATGAACATTGTGGGGAAGTTGATTTGCGCTGTTGAACGTAACCGCTGTGAAACAATCATTAAATCGCTGCCTCACTTCATCCACTCCCTACCTGGCTCCCCCACAGCTGACACATTTGCACATGACAGCGAAGCTGAATAAAGTTGTAGTATTCCCACATGGAACAGACTCTGTCTGAGAGCAAAGAGGAGTGCGACGAGAAGTGACAGCAAACCGCAGCAGAGGCAAATGTTATCTTCTCCTCGCCACACACACCCTCTCACGCTGAATTTTCATGAAACTTGGGAGGTGTGGTTAAAACCCTGGTATTTCATCAATCATAATGTGCTTCAGCATTTGGATTGAACTAAACATTCTTTGAAAAAAAACTAGTAAGTATTTTGCTGCCTACTTTTGGCTCTTTTTTTACCCCTGTTCTTTCTCTTCTGGCAGCCTGATTTTTTCTTTTCCAGGAACATGATGCTGCATTGCTCAGAGCACTGTGTACAAATGTGCTGCTTAGCAATAGACTGCAACAGCAACCCTTAAAACAACCGTCCGCAAGTCCTATGGTGGAATGAACCATTCACATTCTTGCAAGGCGGGTGTGAGTGGAAGTCTTCATTTGATTAAAGCCATCTTATGACTGTAATTTCCCAGCAATTGAACGCACCTGAATATAAGCTGTACCCACTACATTTAAAGTGAAAAAAAGATTTGTACATATATTGGCCGTATCTGTCAATACGGCGCTGGTGTCCACGTCCTAACATGGGCTATTTAGCACGCAGAAAGATGTTACACAGATTAACATGAACTTTTAATGAAATAAATGCTTTTTTTCAAACATTGCCAAACAGTGCGTGTAAGACAGCTAGTTAAACACCAGCCGGTTTCTCTCCCTCCCCCGCCTCACGGAAAATCAGCCCTCAAGCCTGTGCTATCCTCCCCACCACGCAGCAATCCCAAAACCTGCCGGCAGCAGTGGACCTCTGGCAGTCCCGAGCAAAAGCCGCTAGATTGCTTGCCTTCACCCACGCACCTCTCCACGCATTCTCTACGATAAAGGCACGCGCACGAAACGCAAGATGACTGCTTCGAAGCGCGGGAGATGTCGCAAGACCAGAATGCGACCCCAAATTAGCCGCATGGCTGTATAAGCCGCGGGGTTCAAAGCGTGAGAAAAAAGTAGCAGCTTATACGACGGAAGTTACGTATTGAACTTTCACAGCAACATTTTATCTTAACATTTATGACGTTTTTTATAATAGACATATTTAAATACAATTTAAAAATCTGTCGGCCCCCTGTCAGCCTTGCCAGCTGTATGATCATTATCGTATTTGTATGATGATTGTTGTATTTGTAGAGTCATTTCTCCCTCCTCCTTATAGCTAAGTGTGCTTTTAGTTTATTTAAAGGCTTGATATATTATCGTTTTAAGCGCAGATAATATGTCATTTCCCATTTGTCGACACCGAAACCTGTGCTTGGGGCCCTGGTACACCATTCCAATTTCTCTCCCCACTTCAACATGCCTGGAGCCAAGAAATGCATTGGTCCAGTCATGGATCACACAGCCTCATGAGTTTTGCTGTTCAGCTCCTTGTTAGAGAATAGCAAAAAGTACTGAAACAGTTGGACTTGTGCATTCAAAGGTTGAGAGGAGGTCAAATCAAGTTCACCTGTAAAGGTTATACAGTATATGTCACGTTTTGGCATGTTGGCCTTGTGGCGGCGACCCCAGGATGCGAGAGATGAGACCCAATGTGCAGGTTAGAGTATATTTTAATAGTAAATAACTGCAGTGGCAAGGATCCACAAAAGAGCGTTACACTGACAAACGACAACGCGCCGACAAATTAGGCAGCGCTCACCTGAACTGAATAGAAGCATAACTGAAATTGGCAGCAGGTAAATAAACTGCATATATAAATAGATATAAATGATGAATGAAAGGGATAAATGAACATTTATGGTTGGTTTTACGGTGTAGCGAGGGATGAGTATTGTGCATTTTTGGTTCATCTTGACCCAAAAGCCGAGCAACCCTAACTTTTCGTGAGTAGATAGTAGAGTCATCAATGAACCCAACATGCATGTTTTTTCTTTTTTAACTTCAAGGACTTGACGAGAACCCAAATAGCCAGAATCTTACAAATGAGTAGAAGTTTTAAGGGGTGCTTCTGTGCTTGTAGGTGTGGCAGTTGTGCTTATCGACTGCATACTACTGCTATATTTGTTTGTGCTCCACAGGGCAATGTCGGTCATCAGGGGCAACCCGGGCCTCCAGGTCCAGTGGGCCTCGGCGAGCCTGGACCACCAGTGAGTAAGAAAATATGTCAATGATGTTTTCATCAACACACATTTGCAATGTCCTGTTTACAGAAGATATAGCAGGTTTATAGACAGGTAGACTGGTTTGTAGACACGAGGGATCGCCCGATATTATCAGCCAATATTGGAATAAAAGCGAGATATGGATATCGGCGTGCGAGTGATGACGTAGTGCTCCATACAGCATAAGCTTGCCAGCTCGGTATGTCTGCGGTCTGGAATTATTGACAATTTTCATCTTCAGATTGTAAATATGCATTTCTAAAGTGCTGCGAGGGGGTGACTAGGGCGTTTTTATTTAATACTTGTAATCTAATATCATACCTCAGGAAGAATCACTCAGAGTCACACGCAGCTAGCGTATCTGCAGCAAAATAAGAAGATCTGAATGAGCCCAGTTTATAATTTCATTGATTGTTCTATACTTTGCACTTTGTTCATATACGGATGTTTGTGCCGCATAGAAATGTGCAGCTTTCCAAGTTGTATCGTTGCCAGCCTTATTTCATCGGATTCTTATTTGTGAATTTATTAAGACTAACTTGTCTTGCAGAACATGTTATTTTAGTTGATTATTGGTCATGATTTTTTTAAATGACTTGTTGGGACAAAATGTTTAAAGTAAATATGGTACTTTTTCTATGACTTACATTGCATATTGCAGTATTTTTATTATTTTGCACCAACAGTGTTTATTTCTGAAACACAGTAAAAGAAGCATAAGGCGTTTATTACTCACCAGTAGTTTGAGGGAAGAGCCGCTGCCAGTCATGGTATCCGTAATGAAGCACTGGACAATGCCGGTGTATCAGATATCGGTAAGAAAGCCAATATCCAACATCTCTAGTAGATACTTCCAAGGACGCTGCTGCTACGTGTGTTTAGGGTCGGAAGTGCTAATGTTAAGGTTTTATCCTCACGTGATCCAGATTGAGGATTTGACTGCAATGTAAGTGTAACATTTAAAATGAGATTTCAAATGTTCAGATTCTTATATGGCATTACGTCAGGTTGTAAATCATGGTGTCCATGCAGGATAATCCCTCTTGTTCCTTTGGATACAAAAAAAGACTCAAAGTATGGACAAAACTTGACAACTGTTGAAAGGCTTGATGAAAGTCTGTCCTTTCCTGTTAGCTTTAAAATGTATCATATTGAGTAAACCTTTCCAGGAAACAAAAACTCATCAAACCATGTAATTGAGTCCATGGAACTCCACAGCAGTTAACGTTGATTTGTTTTGTGCAGGGGCCTCAAGGGCCACAGGGAATCCAAGGAGAGAGGGGTCCCTTAGGAGAAGGACTCCCTGGCCCAAAGGTATGTAAGCTGACCTCTTGGCCCAGGCTTTTGAGGGTCGCAGTTTTTCCTTGCACCTGCTTACTTTTGACGCCCTGTATTCATCTCCAACTCACCTACATTCACTGCCCACAAGACCCAGATTCAGAGGCGCTATGGCAGGAGGTTGATGACAAATACGTTTACAAGTGGAAATTATGCCAAGGCCTTCTGTTCATTCACATTCACAAGTGCAATATGCCTCACATTCGCACCGCACACGATCTGACCCATCGATTGTGCTGACTGGAGAAAAAGCTGTGAAAGCATGCGGCGGCCAAGTGAAAGGACGTGATGACTGACATCAGACATCTTAAAGCTTCATGTGACGCATGAGGGAGACGGAGATGGACGCTGCACAGTAGTCATGCTGACGAGGAAATCAAAGTATAGTGCTTCCAAAGACATGTAGAGATGGTGAGCGTTTTTGCAGGACCCCATGAGATTGTTTCCAAGGTCGCTGCTAGTTATTCCCTAAATGAAGAATTGACGGCGGACTCACAGATGGCGTTCTCACTCTAAAGCAATCAGCACATGACGTGTCTCGACAAGCTGCTGATTCACAGCAGCTCGCAGGCAGAATTACCTTTTTTTTCCACACCACTAGAGACTCAGGTGGCATGCCCATATAAGGGGATCATGTTCATCATGTAAAATATCACCATCTTAGCGACTGCGCTTCTTTGAAGACAAGCATTGACTGTCTTCACTATGTACTGATCTTAAATGTTTCTTCCATATATTTAACATCCATGGAGTAACTTCTTTGTCATTGCTCACAGGGGGAGCGAGGCTTGGAGGGGCCCCGGGGGCCCAGAGGACTAGCGGGTATTGGAATGAAAGGAGACAAGGTAAAGTGAAAAGAGAAAAGGCCATAAATAAGACTGACCCTGCCGGACAGAGTTTCACAAAGGCATGGAGATAAAGTTGTTTTGAAGACATCCAAGGGTTGGCATCCACCACTGAATGCACTGTGGGGTTGTATATGTGGAGAGCACAGTGGCCGGTGATGAATGGAGCTTAGAGTTTGGATAACGGTGGAGAAACATCACTGTTTCAGGCTGATAAATGTGGGAAAGTCAGCCTGCACCATTAATGTCAGACATAATTTATTTACAGCATACTATATATACTGTACATTGGTTTGGAAAAGTGTTTGCCCCTTTTCTGATTTCTTATTTTCTACATGTTTGTCACACTGAAATGTTTCAGATCATCTAACAAATGTAAATATTAGTCAGTGACAACACAACTGAACACAAAATGTAGTTTTTAAATGAAACTTTTTATTATTAAGTTAGAAAAAAAATCCAAAAAAAGTGGAAAAGTGATTGCCCCCTAAAGCTAATAACTGGTTGGGCCACCCTTAGCAGCAACAACTGCAATCAAGCGTTTGTCATAACTTGCAATGAGTCTCTTACAGCGCTGTGGAGGAATTTTGTCCCACTCATCTTTGCAGAATTGTTGTAATTCAGCCACATTGGAGGGTTTTCCAGCATGAAGCACCTTTTTAAGGTCATGCCACAGCATCTCAATAGGATTCAGGTCAGGACTTTGACTAGGCCACTCCAAAGTCTTCATTTGGTTTTTCTTCAGCCATTCAGAGATGGACTTGCTGGTGTGTTTTGGATCATTGTCCTGCTGCAGAACCCAAGTTGGTTTCAGCTTCAGGTCACAAACAGATGGCCGGACATTCTCCTTCATAATTTTTCGGTAGACAGCAGAATTCATGGTTCCATTTATCACAGCAAGTTTTCCAGGTCCTGAAGCAGCAAAAACATCCCCAGACCATCACACTACCACCACCATATTTTACTGTTGGTATGAGCTTCTTTTTCTGAAATGTGGTGTTACTTTTACGCCGGATGTAATGGGACACACACCTTCCAAAAAGTTCATCTTTGTTCTCGTCAGACCACAGAGTATTTTCCCAAAGGTCTTGTGGATCATCATGTTTTGCGGCAAAATTGAGACGAGCCTTAATGTTCTTTTTGTTCAGCGGTGGTTTTCGTCTTGGAACTCTGCCATGCAGGCCGTTTTTGCCCAGTGTCTTTCTTGGTGGAGTCATGAACACTGACCTTAACTGAGGCAAGTGAGGCCTGCAGTTCTTTGGATTTTGTTGTGGGGTCTTTTGTGACCTCTTGGATGAGTCGTTGTTGCGCTCTTGGGGTCATTTTGGTTGGCCGGCCAATCCTGGGAAGGTTCACCACTGTTCCATCTTTTCGCCATTTGTGGATAATGGCTCTCACTGTGGTTTGACATGTAGGTTTGGATTTTTTTCTCCCTTAGTAATGAAAAGTTTCACTTAAAAACTGCATTTTGTGTTCAGTTGTGTTGTCATTATACACATATATATATATATATATATATATATATATATATATGTATATATGTGTGTGTGTTTGTGTGTGTGCGTACACATACACACACACACACACACCTGCACCTGGGCAATAATGATGCTGTCTAATCAGCATCTTGATATGCTACACCTGTGAGGTGGATGGGTTATCTCGGTGAAGGAGAAGTGCTCGGTAGCACATATTTTGACAGATTTGTGATTGGCCTTTTGTGTACAAAAATCAAATTTTAGTTCTTTGAATTCAGTTCATGAAAAATAGGAGTGGTATGATGTGGTGTGATCTGGATGACGAGCATGACCTTAGACTCTATCTACTGTATAACAAACAAACATAACTTCCTTAGCTGCTTGGTGCTGGCAACAACACATTTTATAGCACTGATGTACACGTTTCTCTTTGCAACAGTATGCTTTTATGGTATCTACGGACATAACACATGCAGTGTCGTGCATCTTGGCAACATTTACATGCTCGTGTCGTTGCTTATGTGTGTTCTTATAGGGGGAGTTTGGCCCTCCAGGTCCTGCAGGGCTTGTTGGCCTACCAGGTGTGGGCATGCAGGGTGAGAAGGCAAGTACCTGCCTCCACATTATAAAGCACAATGACAATTTTACCCATATGTTATTATCGGATGTTTATACAGTCGTCCCTCATTTATCGCAGTTAATTGGTTACAGACCCGCCCGTGATAAGTGACTTTCTGCAAAGTAGGATTCAATATTAGTAAATGGACTATAAATAACACGCCTGTGGTCACCTTTACACTCGTATTACCTAATATAGTTGGCACGATAAGCGATAATAAAACATAGTAACTCACATTCCTTGTTGTTGTGTCTCGAACATAATGTGCGTCGCATGGCATTAAAAAAAATGATGGACGTCAGTCTTATCATCCATTCTCATTATGACATATCTTTGTTTACACCACATTGCACAACTCTTGCGCACAGGCTGCGGAATCTCTGCAGGGACACGAGGCGGGCGCCGCTTTAAGCATACCAAGCTGCCAAGCTAACTAGTCGGGATGAGTCGTAATCGTCATGATAGAAAATCCTCATTATGTATTCACTCTTCACGCTCTGCGATTGACCAGTCACACATACTCTAGACAGCGCTGGAGCTGCAGCCAGTGAGTCTGTCTGTATTGTGTCTGTGTGTGAGGCCGTCCCAACCCGCCCAGACATGAAGAAGCACTTTTAGTGAAGGAGGAAACCACCGCTGCTTGCGGGCTGCGTCCAGGCTATGAGCGCACAACGCATTGACCTAATACTTTTTTGAAAAAACGCAATAGAGTGAGGGAGCGATGTTCAAACCGCAAAGTGGCGAGGGACGAGTGTATATTTAAATCCCACACTTGCAGGGCATTGAAGGTCCGAGAGGGCCGCCAGGACTACGAGGCCCACCAGGAGAAGGCTTACCTGGACCCAAGGTTTGTACGACAAATCACTGCCTTCATTATACAGTAAATAAAGTAAGTAAATGTTAGGAAAAAATCCCAATTGACTTACTTATCCAGATGTTCCCCAAAATCAAATGTATTATTGTTACGCAGTGCGTCAACTCTTGACTAAGTTGTGAGGAAATGTAGTTTCACTCATGCTTTTGCCTTCTGTCATGTTTTCGCCTGACTCAGGGAGACCAGGGGTTCCCGGGTGAGGTTGGCTCTCCGGGAGAGAAAGGAAGTGGAGAACCTGGAGATAAGGTGTGTGAACTCTCTGTGATGGTCAAACGTCATCAGTGATTACAGTCTTCAGATCAATAAAATGACTCACTGTGTCGTCAGGGTGAGCCAGGCTCAACAGGATTCTCAGGGGTACCAGGTCTGCCAGGGGAGGATGGAGCGCCTGGACAAAAGGTAGTTACTCTGTCGCTTGCGTTAATGGTGAACATTACTAGGAATTGCAGCAACTATTATGCTTGACTACCTCCATTTTATGTAGCTCATTTTGAACCCCATGGATTTCAGGCTTTCACTGCACTTTCATCATCATCATCATTACAAATTGACCTTTAATACAACACTGCCTCCGCCATGTTTGACACAGGGTGTAGTATGTTTGTTTTACAGTGTTCCCTCGCTCCATCAGTTTTCGCTTTTTTGTTTTTTTACAGCGTGTAAACATGCATTGTTTTCTAGTTGGCAAAGATTGGCAAAGGGAGAACCCGCCCATTGCCTTCTGCGTCCTGATTGGCTGTAGACCATTGTCAATCTCTTTCGTGCCGAACTGCCTTGTTTCCTGTTGTTTGATCGCTAGCAAACAGCTTGCAGAGTCTCTGAACTCTCTGTTTGCATATTTTCTCCCCGACAAAACCCACAATGTCCATTAAACGTTCTGCACCCAAAAGGCAGACGAAGATGCTAACCATTGCACAAAAAGTTGGACCCTTGGACATGATGAAGGAAGGTAGACGTCACGCGGCTGTACGGCGCCATTGTGGAATAAATGAATCTTTGGTTGGAAGAGGAGGATGAGAAAAATAGGATCACAGCAACAATATGTTTTGGCGGATTTCACTTATTGCTGGCTATTTTGGGAACCGATCCCCTGCGATAAACGAGAGAACACTGTATTTTAAATCCATGGTTTTGGTGTGTAAAGTTAAAATCAAAATGCTCTGTCGTTGTCCAAATACGATTTCTGTGCCTCCTGTACTTTTTGTCATGAAGGACATGCATGTGTGTGTGCTCTGTGACTTTAGGGCGAGCCAGGAGTTCCAGGCCTCAGGGGGCAAGAAGGGCCATCTGGAATTGGCATCCAAGGCGAAAAGGTAAAAAAGTCCCCTTACCTTGTAGGAGGTGAGCTGTACATGACTAATGACTGTATTCCCCATGTACCCACAAGGGCGACCAAGGTCAAAGGGGAATAAGAGGCTTGACCGGGCCACCTGGCATTAGTGGCCCATTAGGACCTAAGGTGAGGACTGGGACAGGGAAACAGATTTAATTGTATAAATGAAAGATGAGGTATCGCAAGCAAATGCACAACTTCTTCCTTTTTGGCTTCATTTAAATCTTCAGGGAGAACCGGGGGCACAAGGCAGGGTGGGTTTACCTGGTCCACCAGGACGTTTTGTCATGGGACCCAAGGTAAGTTTCAGACGCTAGAATGTTTGCTTTCAGTAAGTCTGTGAAAACGCAACTACTATATATAATATGTTTAACTGATTCGGCTGTGGGACCCAGCATCACTCCTCAATGACACGTGGCGACCCAAACTACGGAAATGTTTCAACACAAACTTCTCAAATGTCTTATATTTAAAGCGACTGTTTGCAACACGACCCGAGCTGCAGCAACGTGACGCTGCCTCTCTCTTTATGGCATGCTGTTCTCCAGCAGATATCTGCAGCTGTGTGTCACTCGGACTTGATGTCCTTCCCCTCCTGCTCAAGCTAGACTCTTGACAAAGTCGCCCATGAACGTGACATGCACCTCGTGGCGGCGTAGCAAGCAAATAGCACAGACAAGAATGCGAGGGGCATTCATGGACATTGGGTCATTACATTATTATTTTAGACAAAGACCGTGAGAAAGACGGTGAAAACGGCAAGTGGGCCGCGACCCACCAGTTAGGAATAACTGCTTTAAGCCACTGACGAGGCTTTTCCTTGTGTCACACTGTTACACTGCTACTGTTACCTCCTAGTAAACATGAGATGTAAATTGAATTTGTTCTAGGGTGACGTTGGGCCAAGCGGCCCTCCTGGTCCGATTGGGGAGACTGGCTACGGGCTTCCTGGTCCAAAGGTGAGGTTGTATTTTTTTTTTATGCTCGACTTTTCCTTAATGACAATATTACATCAACAACTTTACATCTGCGTATTTTTGTGCCTCCTTTCTCCACCATTTATCTTTTGTTAATGAAAAAAACATCACAACATCAACATTGACGTGCATGTATTGCTCCTGTGTGCCATAGGGTGACCGTGGAGATCTGGGCCTGCCAGGTCCATTCGGTCCGAAAGGAGAAGGCTATCCTGGCCCCGTTGTAAGGAACTGGTTTACACACGGGCTTGTCTGTCATTTCTACCATCTGTCTTTTTTTTTTAACTCTGTCCATCCTGCGGCCTTTCATTCATCACCTTGTCATTTATCAATTTATGTTTTGGTAGCTGCTTGTGGTACGTCGTTTAAAACGTCGGGCCATTGATAAGAATATAGTCATTATTTCAAAGCAAAGTAATCACAGTGAGGATGCACGGCGCCACTTCCCTTTTTGTGGTGTAACAAGAATGTATTCACTGTGTCTCATTTGTGTATTAGTGTGTGATACCACCATGTCCTGTATTGGTTAGGGACCTCCTGGTCTACCTGGGCTTCCAGGAGAACCTGGCCAAGAGGGCGTTGGAATTCCTGGACCAAAGGTGAATATAGCATGAAACAGACAAGTGAATGTAAAATTGTGCAAGTGCAAATTTAAAATGGATGCTCTTTCTGGTGCTTGAAGCACATGTGTTCAGGCGCTTGATATGTTTTGATTCAATATTTTATTACAAAGTTGGCAGAATAGCTCAGGTGTTAAGAGAAGTCGAATAACACAGTTGATACAATTTGGAAGTCACTAAACTAAACAGTGGCGCCCTAGGTGGGATTTTATATGGCGCCCCCCTCCATCTGCGATTTACACACCCTTACAAGAGATATTGAATGGCATGAATGTTTTTATTGCTGTCTTTAATTTGTAAGATAATGTGTCGCCCCATTGACATGGTTAACAAATTATAAATAAATACAAAAGCAATCTGAAATGCAATTTAAATACCCTTACCACAAAATACAAATACCAATACCGATCACATAGTGATCGTACCCCATGTTAGTATGTTATTTAGTTGGCTAGTGCGTACCCCATGAACGTGCGCCGAACTAACTGCGTTGCGTCTCTGTGGTAAAAGTCACATTGGAGTCCGAAGACGCGAAGTTCGTGACAATACGGGACAAAGTGCCTCCGTTGTCGGCTCAATATGGGTGTTGACAACCCGATGTGGCACAACACACATGTAGTGTTTACTACATGCACACCGCACTCCGATTGGTTTTTTGAATCGACTTTGAACAGCATTAATCGGCATATGCCAATCACGTGTTTTTTACGGAAATCGGCCGGCACCAATCGGCCAATCGGAGCATAAATCAAACAGTTTAAATAACCACACACATAATGACTCTCTACATAAGCTACATTCACACTATGCAATAACTATATACAAAAACGAAATACATACAAAAGCTGTGTAAAATACTTATATACACAACACTATGTACAAAAATGATGCGAGGGGAGACTTATTTGTTATCAGAAGTAATATAACTTGGGCATCGCTTTATGTTTGAATCAATACAAGCTTTTCTATTGTAATATTTAAAAGTAATAAGTTTTGATATAATTATATTGAATGTGAATTTTTTTCCGCAATTTTTGGTGCCCCCTGGAGGCCACAGCGCCTATTTTGCCAAATGGGCCAGCCGGCTCTGCATACGAATAAGTGTAGGCCATTTACAGCAGTTGCTTGAGTTCGACTTTGAACTTATAACAGTACTGTGCAATCCCTTTAATGTTTGTCAGCTATATGCTCTTTGTGTTTTTGATCCTTTCACAGTAATGTCTGAATTGACACAATGACCCATTGGCTTCCAGAACCAATAAATAAAATATGCTTTGGTATATGTTCATCTATCTCCATTACGTCTCTTTGCTTTAGGGGGATATTGGTTTCCGAGGGTTGCCTGGTTTACCAGGACCTCCAGGTGAAGGCCTCCCAGGACCTCAGGTATATGCTGTTAGGTTACAAGTGACCTAAATTATGTTCAAGGTCACATTTTTTTCCATTACATTTGAAAACTTACACAACACACAAGCTTTATTTTGCTGCATCTGACACCCGAGAATGACATTTTAGCGCTAGTCAGAGAACACGTTAATGTATTCAGGTTATTTAGGTTATAGCTCTCATTCAATGCTTGGCTTTAAAAAAATCATCTAACAGATGCAACACCCATATGCCTTCCATCACACCCAGGTAGATTACATCAGCACAGTGAATACAGTCCATAAAACATCGATTTAAAGTCAAAGTACATTAGACGTCGCATTCACAGAACAGGAAACTGTTAGACTTTGGTTCCAAAAAACAAATAAATCAAGGGAATAATGTAAAAATCGGCATCATCACCTGTGACAATGTAGCCTGCATGTTTTGTGTGGCAGGGTCACCCAGGGCGACCTGGCCCCCTGGGACCAGTTGGACCACCAGGACTTGGAGTCCAAGGACCAAAGGTAGGTTTGCTGCCTCTGCCATAGTCATTGAATTACTTGTAAAATACTTCTTATCTGTTTGCCCATGTGTTTTTTTTTTTTTTTTTGCAGGGTGAGCAGGGGGTCCAGGGCGTGACAGGACCAAGGGGACCCCCCGGAGAAGGCTTTCCCGGAGCTAAAGTACTTGCTAAAATGGACTTTTAGAATGTAACGTCGCACGCAGATATTCCGTTGCTGATTTTCTGTTGTGCACTGTGTGGCAGGGAGACCGTGGCACTGCAGGGGACAGGGGGCAGAAGGGCTTCAAGGGAGACATGGGTGACCCAGGAAGTCCAGGGCAACCTGTAAGTATTATTTGTTGAAATGCATAATGGAAATGGAACGGTTCCATGTATCAGTAATGAAAGATTTATTCTTACCTGAGGGTCGATCTGGTGTGAAAGGGGAAGCAGGTCTCACAGTGAGTGACATTTCTTCCATCTAGTTTTTCATGGGATGCTAATATGAAGCTCATTGATACGGGTGCTGAATGATGTGTGTTTGTTACAGAGAGAGGACATCATACGACTGATCAAAGAGATCTGCGGTACGGTATCAATTCTATTTATTCTGCTTCTCAAGTGATATATCATTGGAACTAACTATGGTCAAATTGTCCAATTATTATACCGGTCTGTTATCATTCCAGGGTGTGGGGTTAAGTGCAAGGAGAGGCCTATGGAACTAGTGTTTGTCATTGACAGCTCAGAGAGCGTGGGTCCAGAGAACTTTGAAATCATCAAAGACTTTGTCAACGCATTGGTGGACCGAGTCACGGTGGGCCGCAATGCCACCCGGATCGGCCTAGTGCTGTATAGCCTGGAGGTGAAGCTGGTGTTCAACCTGGCCCGCTATGTGACCAAACAGGACATCAAACAGGCTATTAGGAACATACCCTATATGGGGGAGGGTACCTACACAGGTACGGCTATCCGCAAAGCTACCCAGGAGGCCTTCTACAGCTCACGCCTCGGGGTCAGCAAAGTGGCCATCGTGATTACTGATGGACAGGCGGACAAAAGAGAGCCGGTGAAGGTCGACATCGCTGTGCGTGAAGCTCACGCCGCCAATATCGAGATGTTTGCCTTGGGCATTGTCAACACTTCGGACCCAACGCAGGCAGAGTTTCTTCGAGAGCTCAATCTGATCGCATCTGACCCCGACACTGAGCATATGTTCCTCATTGATGACTTCAACACCTTGCCAGGTGGAAAAACACTGGATGACAATCAATGTATTGTGCCTTGGAAAATATACAGGTAGTCCTCAGTTTACGGCATCTCCCTGTTAAGGCGTTTTGTGGTTATGTACATTAAATAATTAAAAACTTTATTTTGAGCCGTCAACGCCAACTCGCTCAAAAAGTAGTTGCAGTGTAGTCCACCGTGAAATAACACGCTACGTGGTGGAGGTGGTCGATCAACAATGTCTTTAATGCAAAAACAAAACAGGCCACGCCAAAACAACATCAGCAAACACAACCGTCCTCTCTGTACAAAGCCGCCGTCCTCACAATCAGAACACATGTCACGTTCACAGACAGTATGAAATCACAAACTCTTTAACACCACAGGACACGTAACTGCCAGGTCACTGATTCCCTGAAAGCGACAGTAATAACTGAGCAGTGTCGTAGTCTTATTATTGAGATGAAAAGGTTGCTAGTGCCTTGGATTTTATTTGTTATCACTTTTTCATTCTTGGTAATGGTGGTACATATTAATGGTTTTCATTTATTTCAGTGTTTAAACAGTGAACAGTGATTTAAAAAAAAAATAGAGAACAAAAAAACACTACACTTTGTAGTTATTACTGTCACTTTCGTAGGAACAAATCCTTTAAGATGTGATATGTGATACTGAAGCGACCTGTTGAGTTCTGTGATTTCCGACTGTGAACGTGACAGGTGGAGTCCTGTGTGTGCACAAAGGGTGGCTCCGTGCAGAGAGGACAGTTGAGTTTGCTGATGTTGTTTTGGCGTGTTTGTGGCAAACAGTAGCCAATAAAGAGATGGTTGATTGAACACATCCTCGTCATCCCTACAACATCCGGGTAGAATTTACAATACGATCTTTATCCTTAATGATGGTCACGGCAGTCAAGTGTTGTATTCTTCCGCTCTAACTAGTTCTTGAGCGAGTCTCGTGTTTACGGGCCAAAATTACGTTTTGAATTCATTTTTTGGAGTTTATAACCACAAAACACCGTAAACCGAGGACCACCTGTATAATGTCAAGCATTGCCACTGAAAGGTGTAAATCTAAGTCATTAGACTTCACCCTTTGGCCACCGTGAATGTTTGTCTGGTTTACTTTGGCAGGAAAATCTCACGGAGAGGGTGCACAATAACAGCAGGTTTTTATGTTTCTCCGTCTCAGCTCTGGAATCCAAGTTGGTCAGTCAGTTCTGTGAGGACGAGAATGGAGCCCTGATATATAACAGAATCACTAATGGAAACAATGGCCACAGCAACAGCAGGGATGGGAACAATGGGAGGTATGCAGTAGGCGGCTATGGGTACCAGCCTGCCACTGAATGGGAACTCCCGAACTCCCGTCAGACCAACAGCCAGAACCCCAGTGGAAGAGGGGAGACAAGCCAACATGACCATAAAGGATCCAGAACAGGACAGGTATGGACAGTCATTGCAATGCAAATGTGTACGATTCAGGCACGTGGAGGAAGTATCAACCCTAATGAACTCTTGTATATTTCACCATTAGCAAGGATACACTGAGACAACACAATGGGGGACTGAGCGTGGAGACACTTTTAACCGTGGCGAGTTCCAGCCTATTCCGTCTCACAGAGAACAGTCTGTGCCATCTTCTACTGTTAATGTAACAACATCACCTGTGCAGCCAAGGCCATCTCTTCCAAAAGGTAGACGAGACTTTACTAATAAGCTTGATAAAACTACTGAAGTGCTTTGTGAAGTTGCTTTCAGAGAACACTTCTAAAGAGGAATGACACGTTTTTTGCTGTGCAGTCATACACCAACACTGCACAGACTACAGACAGCGTTAAAATTACAGCAAAGAGCACCCAGAAATCAAACATATATAAGAGAAAATGTGCCAGCAGTACTCTTTCCCTGCTCGGCTCTCTCCCTCAGTGTCTGTAGCACAGTGCAAGCAGGCGGCGCACAGCAAAAGTATAAATCTCCCACAACAGAGACTGTGAACCAGACAATTTGGTCCACCACCAGCAACCTCAGACCTCACAAATGTTCCTCTGAATGAAGATGATTCCCACAGACACACTTAAAAGTTTCAGATCATCAAACAAATTAAAATATTAGTCAATGACAGCACAACTGAACACAAACTGCAGTTTTTAAATGAAACTTTTTATTATTAAGGGGGAAAATTAACTCCAAACTACATGGCCCTGTGTGGTTGGGCCACCCTTAGCAGCAACAACTGCAATCAAGCGTTTGCGATAACTTGCAATGAGTCTCTTACAGCGCTGTGGAGGAACTTTGGCCCACTCATCTTTGCAGAATTGTTGTAATTCAGCCACATTGGAGGGTTTTTCAGCATGAAGCGCCTTTTTAAGGTCATGCCACAGCATCTCAATAGGATTCAGGTCAGGACTTTGACTAGGCCACTCCAAAGTCTTCATTTTGTTTTTCTTCAGCCATTCAGAGGTGGACTTGCTGGTGTGTTTTGGATCATTGTCCTGCTGCAGAACCCAAGTTGGTTTCAGCTTGAGGTCACGAACAGATAGCCGGAGATTCTCCTTCTGGATTTTTTTGGTAGACAGCAGAATTCATGGTTCCATTTATCACAGCAAGTCTTCCAGGTCCTGAAGCAGCAAAACAGCCCCAGACCATCACACTACCACCACCATATTTTACTGTTGGTGTGATGTTCTTTTTCTGAAAGGCGGTGTTATTTTTACACCAGATGTAATGGGACACACACCTTCCAAAAGGTTTAACTTTTGTCGCGTCAGACCACAGACGGGGGGCACTTTTTCACACAGGGCCATGTAGGTTTGGATTGTTTTCCTCCCTTAATAATAAAACGTTTCATTCACGTTTCATTTCATTTTGTGTTGAGTTGCGTTGTCATTGACTAATATTTTAATTTGTTTGATAATCTGAGACATTTAAGTGTGACAAACATGCAAAACAATACGAAATCAGGACACCACTGTATGTACAATTGTTCCTCGCAATATCGTTTGATTATCTCTCCCTCACTAGGCGGCAGTAATCACACAAAACATTGAGATATTACCTTACATTCAATTACTGTAGTAAATGGTTTGTAAAATGTCAATGGCATTAATGAATGACGGGGCGCTTTACATGAAATTTAACTCTAGACTTTTTCCTGCACTGTCACTCATATAATGAATTAATTTAATGAATGATTTTACCCACTCTGCTGGAAAGCCATGGTGGCATGATGGTATGTCAATCAATGTTCGAGCTCTTTTTTTTGTCTTATTTTGTTTTAAAAATAAGTTACTGAACAATGTGTTTCCAATGTATCCTATTACTCCAAAACATGCATCTAACTAAATTCAGGTTCTATAGTCAAATAGCATAAAAATAGCTTTTAAGGGTTAGTTAATCCTAGAGATGTAGTGACCACAGCTGCCCAGGGGGCCCAATGTGATTTCTTTTCATGGGGCCCAAAATTCCTGGCGGCACCCCTGGCCACATGGGCGCTGCAGTCGCCTTGTTCCTCCGGCAACGTTGCTCAGAAGGGGGCACAAGACATTGGTCTTTGTGCTTGGCATGTGGGATCCCCCGACCTCACCGTGTGTGATTTTTTTTTTCTTGTGGGGAAATGTCATAGCTGCGATTGGCTGGCAACCAGTCCAGGGTGTACCCCGCCTCTAGCACAAACTCAGCTGGGATAGGCCCCAGCATACCCCCGCGACCCTAATGAGGATAAGCGGCTGGATGGATGGAAATGTAATAGATCTTGTTTATGTTCCACCGCTACCCACTAACCTCCATCCATCCCTCCATTTTCTTCCGCCTATTCCGGTCTGGGTCCCAGTCTCAGTTGGGAAGTCCAAACTTCCCGGTCCCCGGCCACCTCTTCCAGTTCCACCGGGAGAACACCAAGGCGTTCCCAGGCCATAATCCCTTCAGTGTGTCCTATGTCTTCCCCGGGGCCTTCTTCTGGACTAGATGCCCGAGCCACCTCAACTGGCTCCTTTCAATGTGAAGGAGCAGCGGCTCTACTCTCAGCCCCTCCCGGATGACTGAGCTCCTTGCCCTATCTCTTAGGGTGAGTCCAGCCACCCTACGGAAGAAACTCGTTTCAGTAGCTTGTATCTGCGGTCTCGTTCTTTCGGTCACGACCCAAAGCTCCTAACCATTGGTGAGGGTGGGAACATAGATCGACCGGTAAATTGAGAGGTTTGCCTTCCGGCTCAGTTCTCTCTTCACCACGACGATCTGGTACAGAGACCAAATTACTGCCACCGATGCACCTGTCGATCTCACACTCTAACCTTCCATCACTCGTGAACAAGACCCTGAGATACCCCTCCACCTGGGGCAGGATCTCATTCCCAACCCGGAGGGTGCAGTCCACCCTTTTCCAAATGAGAACCATGGTGTCAGATTTGGAGGTGCTGAGTCTCATCCCAGAAGCTTCACACTCAGCTACAAACCACCCCAGCAAACGCTGAAGGTCACAGCCTGATGAGGCCATCAGGACCACATCGTCTGCAAATAGCAGAGATGAGATCCTCAGGCTCCCGAACTAACTAACCCGAACACTAATCTCTATGACCTTAAACATCGAATAACTACAGCGATCAACTCAGTGGATTGTGATTTGCTGATACACATCCGAGAAAAAAAAGATCTTATCGTCTTTATTTCTTTTTGGTTTATTCCCATTTTTTTCATGGGCCAATAAAAAACAAACCACCAATTCCACACGATCAACATAATTCTTCACATTGCAAAATCCCAAATGAATTGTAAAATGACCATTTCTAGTCCCATTACTTTTGTCCATATATAGTATAAACATTTTGTGGCAAAGAGGTCATTTCAAGCCAATGAAATCTGAAGCGCAGTAAGTCATGTCAAGGCCTGGCCTCTCTCAGGTGGGATTAGACAGACGGGTCAACAACAGATGGTAAACTGCTTTTTTATTGACCTCTCCCATCATGTTTTTTTATGCAGAGATTGCACCCTTGGACCCTCGCTGCGCCTTGGCCCTAGATCCGGGCTCATGCCGCGACTATAGCATCCACTGGTACTATGACAAGCAGGCCAACGCCTGTGCTCAGTTCTGGTTCGGAGGCTGCAGCGGCAACAAAAACCGTTTCGACACAGAAGAAGAGTGCAAGACGACTTGTGTGCTAACCACATCTAAGGGTACAATCCAGTTTATTGTATATACAGAAATACATATACAATTCAATCTAGGATTGCAAATGTAGGTTTTTGATTGTGGTTGACACAGAGTTGTGCGTTTCTCTTCTATTCTGTTGTATAGGAAGCTGAGTGAAGGCATCTACTACATGCTAGATTCTGGTTTTGCTTCAGAATCTACAATTCTTCATCGCTCCTATTCAGGAACAGAGGCTGTGTATTTCCTCTCCCCATGGGAACTGAACTTTTTTTTTCATACAGTCTCTGAGTGACGCTGCAAATGAGTGCGTTTACTAAGCTTCAACCAGCAGCACACTGCCGAAATGTCCATTTTGTCAGTAAATACAAATTGATGTTTAAATTGCTGATTAACTTTATGCATTTCAGTTTCAGTACTGTTTTATCATACCTGTAATTACCCGCCACATTGGGTACACCAACACAATTGAATGAAATCCAATTCAAGAGCTGAATCAAAACACACTAAATAGAGTAGTAAATACCTTTGTAAAGGCAGTGTTTTATTGTGGTAGTATAATTGATTGCGGTGCAGTTCTTTTGACACACACAATGCATTGACTGCCCCCTGCTGGGACATTCACAGCCATGTCAAGGGGTCAGGGATGTAGTAAAAGTAGTTTAACTTCGAATAGCCAGCTTAATTTTGAGAAGCCGCGTGTGTACATGCTGCTTTTCAGTGCACTATGAACACCTCGTGAGAAACATCCGGTGCTTTTAATAAACATGAACTGAACGAATGACAGATTCTTCAGCAATTATTTGTGTGTCAAGGTGGTTGGAGCAGTTCATGATGAAGTGACTAATGAGCTGGTTTTCGGCATCACTGAGAACAACATGCCAGTTGATTGGATGGTAACCAATTTACTTTTTAAGTTATTATTCAACACAGACATGCTGTGTTTTGAGAAATCGCAAATCAAATACATTTTTAATAACTTACATATGGCCTCTAAGTATTCAGGCAGGCCTGATTGATATTTACACATTTGCATCTTGAACTCCCTGCAGCTTTGTCTCGACTCTCCTCTTCTGCTTAAATTACATGTGAGATACTCCTTGACAAGTGGCGTAGTCTGATCTATCTTTAGTACTGCCCACTGGAGAAATGTTACCTAACTCCACACAGTCCTCACACACTTTCCGGCGAAAGCAAGAAGGCAGCAATTCAGGATTCTATCGATCCAGTGAATCGGATCTTGGTGTCCCAAAAAATGTCTGAGTGTTGTCTCCTCCGGAGCTGAACAGTTGCTGGACTGTAAAATTTGCCCCGCAGCAAACGAGGGGGTGGGGCTAGCCTATGGTTTCCTGCATGTGTGCTTGTCACCTGTTTGTGTTCACAGCTGCTGCACCCAAACTTCACTGATCCATTTTTGGAAACCTTTGTAATCATCTGTCTCACCCGAATAATGTTCCTTGACCTGTACGGACTTTAATCGAATGTGCTCTTGTCTTTGATAAACATGAATGCCTTCGTTTGCGAGAGCACTATTGGCTCAAAATTCATGGTCAACCCAGCACCAAATTAACATCATTGCAGATGCCTACCTACGAGACATGCCTGAATTGTGTCATCAGTGTGCAGTCAGTGCCAGCAAGTCCTTCTGCGCTGGCCTACTGGCCACTATCAGAAGCACAACCTGCGTTTATAACGTAAATTCTAGTATTTGTTCCATGAAATGCAGTCTGTCCAGTCATCCATTTCCCATACAGGTTGGAGACCTATCCCAGCTGTCTTCGGGCGAGAAGTGGCGTACACCCTGGACTGGTCGCCCAACTATTAAACTCGTTTTGTAGTGTGTCTCTTGGCTGTTAGATTGTTTTGTCCAATCGCATTCTATTGGTGGCCATGTCAACGTAATCTGCCCATGGCCTTCAGAGTTAGTAGTGCTGGCCCAATGTCACTTACTTATTAGCAATGGAGCTGTTTCTTGAACCAATCAGATTTGAAATTTGCCTCGCAGGGCCAGCCAGCAGGCGTATCGTAATGTCACCATTTTTCTGTCTTCTGATTGGTTGATATTTGAAAGCCTATGCCTAACACTCATACCAGCGCGCTTGAACGCATCATCATGCGAACAGCGCTATGCTTGAACAATGTTGTTCATCGTTCTGTGTGCGTTATATGAACAAATAAGTGAGTTTCTGTATATTATTTATTATTAAAGCCAGCCTGGGAAAGGGTTTGTTCGCCACTTCCACTGAAGGTCCGTGAGACAAGTGAGTATAGTGACTATGATGTATTTGATTAAATTTGTATGTTTTTGTCGTGCTATTAGATATATATTGATTCTGAACTGCTCCAGATAATGTTGTAGTATAGAAATTTGGAGTTGATTAGAAACAATGTATTCAAAGATAAAGGGTAGTAATGGTATTCGCCAGAAAGTCTGTAATGCCGTGCATTGTTATATTGCGATTTTGTATATTGTTGATGGTTTGTATAATTGTGACATGATAGTGGTGGTATTAAGCGGTGGATTTGGTCACGTAAGTCCCCAGTGAAGGCCAAAGTATGACATGTACTAAACACCACTGGTCAGACTAAACAGTAAACAGCAATAGCCTCATGTACAACAGTGTTTAACATATTGAATGTTTAGCTGTATGGCCTGTGCAAAAAATACATCCAGTGGTGTGCAAAAGTGTTTGCCCCCTTCTTATTTTTTTTGCATATTTGTCACACTTAATGTTTTAGATCATCAAACAAATTTAACTATTAGTCAGTGACAACACAACTGAACACAAAATGCAGTTTTTCAATGAAGAGTTTTATTATTAAGGGAGAAAAAAAATCCAAACCTAAATGGCCCTGTGTGAAAATGTGACTGCCCCCTAAACCTAATAGCTGGTTGGGCCACCCTTAGCAGCAACACCTGCAATCAAGCAATCATTTGCGATAACTTGCAGTGAATCTCTTACAGCGCTGTGGAGGAATTTTGGCCCACTCATCTTTGCAGAATTGTTGTAATTCAGTCAAATTGGAGGGTTTTCCAGCATGAACCATCTTTTTAAGGTCATGCCACAGCATCTCAATAGGATTCAGGTCAGGACTTTGACTAGGCCACTCCAAAGTCTTCATTTTGTTTTTCTTCAGCCATTCAGAGGTGGACTTGCTGGTGTGTTTTGGATCATTGTCCTGCTGTAGAACCCAAGTTGGTTTCAGCTTGAGGTCACAAACAGATGGCTGGACGTTCTCCTTCAGGATTATTTGGTAGACAGCAGAATTCATGGTTCCATTTATCACAGCAAGTCTTCCAGGTCCTGAAGCAGCATAACAGCCCCAGACTATCACACTACCACCACCATATTTTACTGTTGGTATGACATTCTGTTTCTGAAATGCGGTGCTACTTTTACACCAGATGTAATGGGACACACACCTTCCAAAAATTTAAACATTTGTCTCTTCAGAGTGTTTTCCCAGAGGTCTTGGGGATCATCAAAATGTTTTCTGGCCAAATTGAGACAAGCCTTAATGTTTTTTTGTTCAGCAGTGTTTTTTGTCTTGGAACTCTGCCACGCAGTGTATTTGCCCAGTGTCTTTCTTATGGCGGAGTCATGAACACTGACCTTAACTGAGGCATGTGAGGCCTGTGGTTCTTTGGATGTTTTGTGGAGTCACAAAAGACCCCACAAAACATCCAAAGATGAGTCGTTGCTGCGCTCATGTGGTAATCTTAGTTGGCCGGCCACTCCTTGAAGGTTCACCACTGTTCCATGGTTTCACCATTTGTGGATAATGGCTCTCACTGTGGTTCGCTGGAGTCCTAAAGCTTTAAAATGGCTTTATAACCTTTTCCAGACTGATAGATCTCAATTAATCTCAGTTAAATTATGTTTTAACAGGTGGGGCAATCACTTTTTTTCTCCCTTAATAATAAAAAGTCTCATTTAAAAACTGCATTTTGTGTTCAGTTGTGTTGTCATTGACCTATATTTAAATTTGTTGGATGATCTGAAATACTAAAGTGTGACAAACATGCAAAAAAATAAGAAATCAGCAAGGAGGCAAACACTTTTTCACACCACTGTAAATATGTCAAGTCAAGAAATGTCATTTAATCAAAGGATGGTGTGTTTAAGGCCATGACAATACACATCCTGTCACCATGCAGTAAAAATACACATCATCAGCATCAAATGTTGATATTGTCTCTGTCTGAAGGGGAATCAGCTTTTCATATACTGTAGATATTTCAATACTTTATTACTGTTAGTATGTTTAATTTGCAAGAAGATGCTTCCCTGAGGTTGTGAATCTTTGTGAAATATCATAATAATATTGTATTGTGAGTTACTCCTATTTAGTATGTGACAGTGGTGCCTAAAAATATCCTCTCAAGTCAAGCTATTTATTCCTAGGCTGTGACACCATTGTCTCTGCTCTAAACTGGCCTGGTGACACTGAGCTGCATCATGGTGGCGTATCCTCAACAGCCAGTTGCTTCTTTCCGTCGGTGACAGCAGCTGCTTGCCAATGTGAGGCCGCTGCTGCACTGTGAGTTGGACTAGGCGGATTCCAGGGGAGATGAGGCAGGCATGGCCGGCTATATTTAGAGAGGGGGCTGGATTAAATTGCAGGGTCTTCAAACTGCGACGCTTTTCTCTCTACTGCCCTTTCTTGCCAGGACTGACTGCCTAAAGGACCTGTGCTCACCGTCTCCTAGCTTTCTCTACAGACCCCCTCTGCTCGTTCAACGTTACTCCACCGCCATGGATCCCAACGCCATCAAGGAGGAGCTACGCCTTTTTCAGAGCACCCTGCTCCAGGATGGTCTGAAGGAGCTCCTGAATGAGAATAAGTTTGTTGACTGCACCTTGAAGGTTGGCGACCGCAGCCTGCCCTGCCATCGACTGATCATGGCCGCCTGCAGCCCTTACTTCAGAGAGATCTTCTTCACAGAGGATGGGAAGGAGGTGGAGAACACCAAGGAGGTGGTCCTGGAGGATGTCAACCCCACCATCTTGGACATGATCATTCAGTACCTCTACTCCGCTGAGATTGATCTCACAGATGACAACGTTCAGGATATAATTGCTGTAGCAAACAAATTCCAGATCCCCTCTGTCTTCACTGTCTGTGTCAACTACCTTCAGAAGAAGATCTCTTTAGGCAACTGCATGGCCATCTTCAGGATGGGCCTTGTGCTCAGTTGTCCCCGCCTTGCCATCGCCGCTCGTAACTACATCGCCGACCGCTTTGAGCTGCTGCACAAAGACGAGGAGTTCCTCAAGCTGGCTGCCCATGAACTGTTTGCCATCATTGGTGGAGACTCACTCAATGTGGAGAAAGAGGAGATGGTGTTCGAATCAGTCATGGCTTGGGTTCGCTACGACAAGGATAAGCGTATCAAGGTCCTGAAAGACGCTTTCAACTGCATCCGCTTCCGCCTGCTGCCTGAAAAGTACTTCAAAGACAAAGTGGAGAGCGACGATATAATCAAGGCGGACCCTGAACTCCAGAAGACTATCCAGGTTATCAGAGATGCCTTCAAGGGGAAACTTCCAGAGACCCCAAAGAAAAAGGAAGGAGATGCGGGGGCGAGCAAGGCAGGAAGCGAGGAGGAAGAGGATAGCCCCTTCCCTGGCTTCTTGAACGACAACCGCAGACAGGGTATGTACGCACGGGACTTCATCGTGATGGTGAACGACTCGGCGGCGGTGGCATACGACGTGAACGAGAACGAGTGTTTCCTGGCGGCCATGTCAGAGCAGGTGCCCCGCAACCACGTCAGCCTGACGTCACAGAAGAACCAGCTCTACATCATCGGGGGGCTGTTTGTGGATGAGGAAAACAAGGACGTTCCTCTACAATGTTATTTCTACTTGGTAAGCAACTTGTGCTTTTATACCGCTCGCCGATTAGCAGAAGGAATGCGTGTGGTTTATTTTATACAATACACAATAATGTGGATTAAGCTGATAAAATGTTGTCGTGTGAATGCAGTTTTTTTTTGCTTTCTTTTGCGCTTGTTTTGCTGCTCATACATAACAGGTGAGCTGTTACTTTCTCCGTCCTATTCATCCCAAAATATGACAAATATTACATTGCTATGATGTCATCACTACACTGCTCAAAGACTCTACGGCAGGGTGACCCCATTCTGATTTTCGAAAACCAGGACACCCGGCTCCGCCAGGTGGAATACTGAAGTACTACTCAAAGTTTACTCAAAGATGCCTGAAAATGTAGATACCTCAGTATGGATAGAAATTGTTATATTAGAAAATACTATCTCACCACTTCACGGTTCAAATTTTGTGGCTTCACTCGATAACAGTTTTTCAAACTATTACTAATAAAACACACTCTTTCGTGGTTGAATGTGGCCTATAATTAGTCAAAAATATGCATGTTGCAGCCACTTTTGCAGCCTACATTAAGCATAAAAATGGCTAAATTAATTATAATACCGTAAATTCCGGTGTATAAGACGCACCTTTTTTCTTAAACTTTGAAGCCTGTGGCTTATACAACAGTGCGACTAATTTATGGCTAAATTCTAATCTCGTGACATCTCCTTTACTACATCTCCTTTACTCCAGGGCTACTACTAATGGTTTGAATACGAGTGCCGCTCGTGAGTCAGTGAGGAAACGATAGCGCTTTCTTTGGCAGGAGCCAATCACAAGCTATCAGTGTACTCACAATGAGCTTGTCAACCCATTGGAAATCACAGGAAGTTATTATATATGCCTTTAAAATTGAAAAAAACATGCGTCTGAGCAGCACATTCATTGGGGCGCTGCAATGACGTCAGCCTCCCTCTCGGCTTTGGGCTCTGGGTCCTCTGGCTTCCTCTGGTAGAAGAGGAAACATTGCAGTGCCAGCCACCATTTTCTATGCTTTCTATACTCCTCCAATGAAATGGTTTTATCAAACAAAATGAATTATGGGAAAACTTTAGAATGTTGTTTTGTTTCATTTTAAACTCGTATTGGTACATGTTTCTATATTTCTTTGGTTTAACATTTGAGTGTTAGTTGCTGTGTGAGTTTAATGTTGTTTGTAAGATGAAACCGTGAGTCAGACAGTTATATTGAGTAACGACCTCCTGCAATTTCCACTGGGTTGCCAAGCTCGTCGTGAGTTATTTCATAGCTCATGATTGGCTCCTGGTAAATAAAGAGCTGATTGGTCTTCACTTCACTGATTTGTAGATGAACACATCTATACACCGGAATTTACGATACATATATAAAGCATGCAGAAGATGCATTATAAAACACTCTGAATGTTTTATAATATATAATATATTTTGTATGCTGTAACTACAAATATCCATCCATCCATCCATTTTCTATGCTGCTTATCTTAATTAGGGTCGCGGGGCTATGGTGGAGCCTATCCCAGCTGGCTTCGGGCGAGAGGCGGGGTACACCCTGTACTGGTCGCCAGCCAATCACAGGGCACATATAGACAAACACCCATTCACACTCACATTCATAATTTAGACAATTTAGAGTCCCCAATTAACCTAACATGCATGTTTTGGGAATGTGGGAATGTGGGAGGAAACCGGAGTACCCGGAGAAAACCCACACACGCACGGGGAGAACATGCAAACTATACAAAAATATACCATTTATAAATAAGGAATCCTACTTTGCGGAAATTCGCTGGAACCAATTAAACAAGGTACTTGTATTACTGTATAACCAAAGATAGAAATTCAGATAGGCTTCTCAGAGGTTAGTCAACATGTTTTATTGTGCCTAAAATAATATCTCCTTGATAAGTTTCAATGGTGCAAATATAACTTCAAAATCTCTGGAATGAAATACAATCATACAAATACTCTGTATTACAAAAATCATCCCGTAAGACAACAATAGCTCTCTTTTCACGTCTTACTAGACAAATAAATAACTTAAAAAAATAATAATATTAACTATATTACATTTTCATCACTTTCCAAATGAATTGATACCCTCGAAGGGTTGTTTGCAAGGTATCTGGTGATTACTAATATATGTTATCATTAGCATTTCATTTCCCATACATTTTGTAGTGGAATTTCAACGTCGAGTCTGATTTTGAGGGTGCAGGATGGACACAAAACCATGTGACACATACTGTATGGTTCCAGGAAGTTACTAAAAAATGATGCACATATAATCTGTATGCTATTTTCCCTCTAGCTGGATCCACTTGCCTCTGACTGGGTCGCCCTGCCACCCATGCCCTCTCCCCGGTGCCTCTTCAGCATCGGCGAGAGCAACAACCAACTGTTTGCTGTGGCCGGAAAAGACTTGCAGACTAACGAGTCACTGGATACCGTCATGTGCTACGACACTGAGTTAGTAGCTGGTATTTCATGCATTGCTTTACATCTCAAAGTCAAAGTCTTGTTAAGCTTTCTTGTGATTTTATTTTTATTTTTATTTTTTTTACCACATTCCTCTTTCAGGAAGCTGAGGTGGAGTGAGACTAAGAAGCTTCCTCTGAAGATCCACGGACATGCAGTTGTGTCCTACAAAGGGCTGGTGTATTGTATTGGTGGCAAGACGGATGAAAAGTGAGTCAGTGTGTGTGTTTATGACAAAGACCTCGCCTGTCATGCGATGCAGCTATTTGGGGTAATCATCCTGACATACTGCGCATTATAGACAAGTATACTGCAGTGCCAGTGCAGGTTCACATTCAGGATACCTTTTCTCTGCAGCTGTAATACTGTACGTCACAGAAAGTTGCAAAAAGAAGAACATTGATTAACATAACCAGAAGCCCTTAAGCCTCAAGATTAAACCGCGTGTGTTCAGCCGTCACAAGAACAGAGCGAATGATAAGCAGGCGTGAGTTCCAGTGAAGAAAAAAAAAAACGATGTGTGAAGCATGCATTGCAATGTGACTCCTTTTCAAAGGTGCTTCAAACACCCGCAGGAAACTGCTTGAAGCTAACTCGACAGCTTAAAAACAACATTTAGTTTGTGGAGAATCTGGAGAAATAAATGCATGTTTGCTTTCTAAAGAAGGAAGCCACATTTCCACATAAAGACTGATAAAATGTTATTGCAGACATGATAGTAAAGGAAACACTTCATTACATACATGGCTATAATATAATTGTCTTTAATTGGGACATTTTCACACTTGTGATTATTTTTGCTGACTGGGAGAAAACATATGGTTACGTTCCCTAAAATGGCTCCTTGCCCCACAAAATGCTACATGAATAAGAAAGATAACACTCATTTGACCGCCCAACCAGAGCCGGCTAGCCCATTCGCTAATATTATATTGTAATTGTATTAAAAGTAGTTAATTATTAAAATGGAAAAGTTCACATTGATTCAAATGTACAGCAATGCCAATTTTATATTACTTTAAGTAATAACAAATAAGTCTCCCCAGCGCCCATGATTTTTATACTTAGTTTAGTATATAGTTGTATATAAGTGTTTTATATAGATTTTGTATATGGCTATTTTAGTTTTTGTATGTAGCTATTACATAGTGTAAATGTACCTTATATTCCAAGTTATTGTGTGCAATTTACATTGCTTTATGTTGACTATTTATTATTTATTATTGTTATTATTTATTGACTTATTTACATGATTTTTATTTTGATATAAGGGTATTTATATTGTATTTTTTGTGTCTATTTGTCATTTGTTAACCATGTAAATTGGTTGACGCTACCTTAAAAGTTAAAGACAGAATGAAAAAGTGACATTCATTTTATTTTGTAAGCTTACAGCATATACAGTGGTGTGAAAAAGTGTTTGCTCCCTTCCTGAGTTCTTATTTTTTTGCATGTTTGCCAAATGTTTCAGATCATCAAACAAATGACAACACAACTGAACACAAACTGCAGTTTTTAAATGAAACTTTTTATTATTACGGGAGAAAAAAAATCCAAATCTAAATGGCCCTGTGTGAAAAAGTGATTGCCCCCTAAACCTAATAACTGGTTGGGCCAGCCTTAGCAGCAACAACTGCAATCAAGCGTTTGTGATAACTTGCAATGAGTCTCTTACAGCGCTGTGGAGGAATTTTGGCCCACTCATTTTTGCAGAATTGTTGTCGTTCAGCCACATTGGAGGGTTTTCCAGCATGAAGCGCCTTTTTAAGGTCATGCCACAGCATCTCAATAGGATTCAGGTCAGGACTTGGACTAGGCCACTCCAAAGTCTTGGTTTACCTGCTGGTGTGTTTTGGATCATTGTCCTGCTGCAGAACCCAAATTGGTTTCAGCTTGAGGTCACAAACAGATGGCCAGACATTCTCCTTCAAGATTTTTTGGTAGACAGCAGAATTCATGGTTCCGTCTATCAGAGCAAATCTTCCAGGTCCTGAAGTAGCAAAACATCCCCAGACCATCACACTACCACCACCATATTTTACTGTTGGTATGATGTTCTTTTTCTGAAATGTAATGAGACACACACCTTCCAAAAAGTCAGACCACAGAGTATTTTCTCAAAGGTCTTGGGGATCATCAAGATGTTTTCTGGCAAAATTGAGACGAGCCTTGATGTTCTTTTTGTTCAGCAGTGGTTTTGGTCTTGGAACTCTGCCATGCAGGCCGTTTTGCCCAGTGTCTTTGGATGTTGTTGTGGGGTCTTTTATGACCTCTTGGATGAGTCGTCACTGCGCTCTTCAGTCATTGACAAATATTTAATTTTGTTTGATGATCTGAGAAATTTCACTGTGACAAACATGTAAAAAATAAGAAATCAGGAAGGGGGCAAAACTTTTTCACACACACTGTAAATCACCGATTGAGATGGGTGCCATATAAAATCGATATATTCGGTTATATATTATATATAAAATATAAAATGGGATATTGCTCAAATTTTCAAGGAAATGAGCCACGTAGTTTTGCATTATCCTGCTATCGAATGAACAAAGACCATCACTGACAAAACAACATCACTCAATACAAAACAATATCAGTACCACTCAGCCATTCAAAACTGGACAAACTGTATTTTGAATGAACATAGATTAGATAGATTCCTTCAGTCATTCATTTTCTAATGCTTATCCTGTCCAGGGTCACAAGTAAGCCAAAGCCTACCGCAGCTAACACTGGGCGAGAAGCGGGGTACTTTCTGGACTGGTTGCCCGCCAATCATTGGACACATATAGACAAACAACCATTCACATTCACACTTACATCTATGCGCTATTTAGAGTCTCCAATTAATTAATTGGCCCACACAAGGGGAGAACACGCAAATCTCACACAGACGTCAGAGCCGAGACTCATACCCACACGTGCAAACCAAATGCGCCGCTGTGCTTCCAAAACATACAATTACACGTGACTAAGAATAGTTTAATACATGTGTCCAGTTCATATATGAGTATGTTATACTAGAAGTGTTCATTATTTACACGTAAGATAAAGAAGGAAAGAAAGAAATTAACAGTGTTTACGTCCAGGATGGTATTTTGCTTGTTGCATGTTTCAAATACAAATCATAACTTGGCTTAAGCTAGCAATATGTGATCAGGTGTTGTTGTTCTCTGCAGCAAAGCTCTCAGCAAGATGTTTGTGTACAACCACAAGCAGTCCGAGTGGAGGGAGCTGGGCGCCATGAAGACTCCCAGAGCCATGTTTGGTGCCGTCATCCACGATGGCAAGATCGTGGTGGCCGGCGGAGTGAACGAGGGAGGCCTCACTGCTTCCTGTGAATCTTACAACTTTGCAACAAACAAGTATGTTGTATGTTTAATTATGCGTGGAAGTTATTTTCTACTTGACCTTATCCTCATGTTGCCAGGTGGGAGCCATTCACAGAATTCCCTCAGGAGAGAAGCTCTGTCAATTTAGTGAGTACCGGTGGCGCGCTGTACGCCGTGGGCGGCTTTGCCATGATTGAGATGGAGAACAAGGAGGTGGCTCCCACGGAGGTCACTGATGTCTGGCAGTAAGTCTTCTTGAAAAGCAGCAGGTTGTACAAAACGTGATTGCGCGGAACTCTGACTGTGCTCCCACTCCAATAGGTATGAGAATGATAAGAAGCAGTGGAGCGGCATGCTGAGGGAGATGCGTTACGCCGCTGGAGCTTCCTGTGTGTCGATGCGTCTCAACGCAGCCAGGATGCCCAAACTGTAGACAGAGCTTTCTGTTTCTCCTTATACGTCCTCCTCTTTCCCCCGCTGGCTGCCTCTGCAGTTTCCACGCACATATTTCCATGTGCCAAGGTGATCTTTGACACATAAATTTCGCTGATGATTTTAATCATAAAGGCTCCAGCTACCACCTATTCAAAGACTGCACTGAACCCCACAGCACCAAGGAAAAGAACCTATCTGAAGCTCTGTTTACGTTATTTTGTAAAATAAACCTTTTTGCACTGTTCAGCATTGTGTGACCATCGTTATGTGTAGAAGCGTTATGTGTGTTGAAAACAGCTTTTTCACACATTACTCGACGGTCCGAACGCACCACAGTCACGTGCTATGAGATGCAAAAGTGAAACGGATACTGTACACAACTCTGGCGCTGCCACAAACGTGTTTTCACCCTCTTTCGTCTCATCGCTGTTCCCAAATGCTGACGCTGAATACAAAGACTGTTAATGTGCAAATGTGTGTGAATGCATAAACGTGAGCTTTGATGACGTGATGGCTGTGTTGAATGCTCGTGTCTGCTGCACTTACCAGAGATGTGCGAGTCACTAATGAGTCATTCAAAAATGGCTTTTTACTGAATTGGCCCTCACGGGTACTCGTCATCTAATTTGGGCATCTAGCATCAATTGGGAAACGGGACTATCATTCCAATTTGTTAATTGTTTCAAATTTCGATTCGTACGTTCGGTGATCGACCAGCCTCCCGACCGGAAAAAATGTCCACATACGCCGCAGAGCAACATTTGCAACGCCATCGTATCATGAGACGAAGAGTGCACCGCTAACGTGATTAAACACCTCCGGATTCAAAATGCACAGAGTACCCTGTTTTTGACGCGCTACGCCGGTCTTCTTCCAACCAGTCAGGTAAGTTAAACAATAAATTACATCAATCTTACGCCAACATTAAAGCAGCAAAAAGTATACTTTATCCTGCGAATGCGGTGGCCAACTAAAATATCCAGTAAGGTTATGTACTTTTTCATAGACAAACGACCTGACGCTAACACCAGCTTTAGCCAGGAAGTTAAGTTGACCAGAATGTTACTCCATTCACCGTACTTGTTTGATATTCTGCATGCAGGTTAGCAGGACCTCAGTAACGTGGTTAAGTTACACTCTGTCTATTCTGCATCGTAAGACACTCTTCAACACATAAACAACAGGATATGTGTCATTGTCTTGTCGTGAGGTTTTCAAAAATAAAAGTCATTTGTGAGAGTGCACTCCGATGTAAAGAGATTTCAAAACATTTATGTTCAAGTTGAATAGTTTCATTTTTATATACTGGTTAGAAATTCGTAGTAAAGTCATTCATAAAAACCAGAATCAAAATGAGGAGTTGAAATTGGAACAGGAATCGCTCAAATTCAAACAATGGCCAACCCTTCCTTTGCACCCCTGCTACCGCTACCGATTCATGTGTGTTGACACAAAACATCGAGTGCTCGATTTACAACTTGGTCAGCATGTGTGAGTTTCTGCATAAGCACTCAAGTCAGTAAAATGACTTGACTAAAACTTCAAATTCCAAATCTTCATTTTGTTTTTCTTCAGTCATTCAGAGGTGGACTTGCTGGTGTGTTTTGGATCATTGTCCTGCTGCAGAACCCAAGTTGGTTTCAGCTTGAGGTGACCAACAGATGGTCTTCCAGGTCCTGAAGCAGCAAAACATCCCAAGACCATCACACTACCACCACCATATTTTACTGTTGGTATGATGTTCTTTTTCTGAAATGCAGCGTTACTTCTTCGCCAGATGTAATGGGACACACACCTTCCAAACATTTTAACTTTAGTCTCGTCAGACCACACTTTGAGTATTTTCTCAAAGGTCCTGGGAGATGTTTTCTGGCAAAATTGAGACAAGCCTTAATGTTCTTTTTGTTCAGCAGTTGTTTTCGTCTAGGAACTCTGCCATGGAGGCCCTTTTTGCCCAGTGTCTTTCTTATGTTGGAGTCATGAACACTGACCTTAACTGAGGCAAGTGAGGCTTGCAGTTCTTTGGATGTTTTTGTGGGGTCTTTTGTGACCTCTTAGGTTAGTCATTTCTGCACTGTTGGAGTAATTTTGCCACTCCTGGGAAGATTCACCACTGTTCCATGTTTTCGCCATTTGTGGATAATGGCTCTCACTGTGGTTTGCTGGAGTCCCGAAGCTTCAGAAATGGCTTTATAACCTTTTCCAGACTGATAGAGCTCAATTAATCTCAGTTATGTTTTAACAAAGGGGGAATCACTTTTTCACACAGGACCATGTAGGTTTGGATTTAAAAACTGCATTTTGTGTTCAGTTGTGTTGTCACTGACTCATTTAAATTTGTTTGATGATCTGAAACATTTACGTGTGACAGACATGCAAAAATAAATAAATCGAGAAGGGGGCAAACTCTTTTGCACATGTACAGTATGTAAATAAAAGAAAAACAATCTTCAAAACTTCACAAAAGTCAGGAACCACATGCTGGGGGGCCTTGTACAACGTTCCCACTTCTTCCCCCACTTTGATGCCCTGGTGATGTGCCTTAACTGACAGCAGATTTCAACAACATTCGAGGAAGGAAAGACCTTTATTTTTGGCTTTCACATGACAAACAAGGTAGTCTTTTCTATTGCAATTGAAGCAGTTGTTCTATGCATCACATTTCTGAGTTATTATTTTTCATTGCCATATGTGCCATGACATTTATTTACACAACAATGGCGCAGTACATAGCACCATGTTGACCTGTGAAATACTAGGTAAATTTGGGTCAGGTCACGGTAAAAAAAATAAAAAAAATAATAATGCTATGACAAATCTAGGGGGTATACGGCGAAAGTGGATCCACGAACCCAGGCTTTGTGCTCAAGATGCAACTCGCCATCCGCAAAACATCCGCAATCAGACTTAATTGGTTCCGCGACGGTGGTTATTACCTTACTTTGTCAAGTCCGGTTTTCGGCTTTGTGCTAAATGCGCGTTCACGTGAAAGCGGGCGTTTGACGTCATATTATTCTACTTCCGCTGAAAAGTGACGCGATACCACCCAGCGTATTTTACAAAAAGTATTATGGAGCTTTATGAGGAGTTCCCAAAAGATTATGACTGCTAAATCCAACACTGTCGCCGCCAATACAGCGAGGGAGGACTGCTGGCATGCCAGCATGCAGCCTGTGAATGCAAGTTAACACTGATTATTATGCTAACTATACCCCACTAGTATTTTAATTTATCAACGCTCAACATCGCACAACTTTGACGTATTAACACTTATCCAATTAAAAAAAAAAATACATTGGAGCAACAACTTACTTTTCTGATGTTATAGTGTTATAGTGTTTTAATTTGTTTTCCATCCATCCCTTTTTATAATAAAACAAGTGTTTTAATGCAGTTGATTGATGCCTCAGAGTGTTTATTCCCCCAGCAAATATTGTAATATACGAAGACTAACGGGCTGAGTACTCACGCAAGGACTCCTGTGACATTTACACCATAAATTAATTAATGTTGTTACTATTTCATATTGCATTTTATTTCTGGTGCTCGCTCGCGTGAGCATATCTGGCGTATTTCCTCCGCTGAAAATGTATCTCGCTTATAGATGGATAATTTGGTTCATTTGATCATAAGGGAATGCTATTCTTTTCATTTTTTCTCCTGTGCCTTAGGGTTCTCAAAAAATGGTGACACCATCTCCGAATTAGTTAAACAGTGAAACAGTGGCATTTTCATAGTGCATTTTAAGCTGAAAGCCTGGACATAACCTGGTCCCGACCAGGCTATGAGTTTAGCCAATGTTACCATGGTGATAGTGTGTTACTCCACATTAGCAGCACACAGAAAGAGCCCACTGATCACAACAATAGCATGTGTGCTATTGTGCTAGCAAAGTAGCAAGCAGCAAGAGCGACGTCTGAAAAAGACATCTCGGCCGAGTGCAAAACCCCTCATGCACGAGTCCCTCGTGGTGGCACAGAACGGGGGAAGTTCAACACGACCGACCTCATCGCGCATCCGAAGCAGCACTACAAAAAACACCATGAGGATGTGAGTTTTTGTCCCGGTTGCTGACTATTGTTTTCTGTTTGATCAAGCCTTTTCTAATATTCCACACCACTAAATAAGTAATAAAAGTATGGATGAATTGTGCTGATATCGTAACGGATTGACTTAACTTAACGCCACAATATCTGTATCACATCGGAAGTGATCGGGACACCCCTAGAAAAATAAAGTTGACATTTTTTGTGAAAAAGTCGAGAAAACGATGTTATACGTAATAATAAGAGCATATTAGGCGCATAAATGTAATTTACTTGAAAGATGTAATCCTGTAATTTCACTTTTTATTTTAATAATACTCACGCCTACAAAATACACTGTTCATTCGCAGGAGGTTTCCACTTTCCTGCTAATAATTTAGCTCAGTGAAGCTAATGATCTAAAAGTTGAGTTTCGCCTGCAAGTACGGCTATTTATAGCCTTTGAACGCTACCTGCAATGTCTTCTTCTCAGCAGGCAAGTAAGATCAACCTACTCCCCCGCATTCAATCGCAGACAACATTGGTGCTAATTAAAGGTAATGATTTATCTGTGATGATAATCTGCTGTAAAAGCACACCAGTGTATTGCTGCAAACCTGGCCACAAACAAAACACCATCATACATAGACACATTAGAGGATTTTTTTTTTAGTTTGAGTCCAAACAGGGCCGCTATCAGCCTTCAATTTCTGTAACCCGGCCTTTATGATGGGAGACATTCTTCTACCCTTGTACAGGAAGTTATTCTGCCCACAGTGTTCCAATATCAGGCCAATAACGTAAGAAAATCGGTCTGCTACATCACATCATTTCTTTTCCTAATGTGTAAATGTGTCGCAATGTTTCTTACAGCTTTGGAGCTATTTTTCCATTTTGCCCCCATAAAAAAAAGCTGATCAGGAATACAGTTACATCACAGTATGCCGCATATTTTTATCGACGGGATTTCCGCCAAGTCTTGATTGTTTCTCTTTACTGAAGATTGGAGGAAAGAAAGCTTTCTGCCAAGTTTGTGCTTTGATTTTCCTGGCCAACCACAAAGTAAGCACGATACTGGAATGGTCAACACGGTGCTAGAACATGACACACAAGATCTTTAAAGCCCATTCATTCATTTCAAAATGGCCCAAAACTCAACACATTTCACAACTGCAGTGCCAAAATAGCCATAGGAAACAAACACATAGAAAATGTTACAATCATAAATATTAAGACACCATTGGGCAGGCCAACAATTAGGGCTGACAGAATTTGGCAGATTGACAGCGGAGAGAAGAGGGCGGACATGCAGTCTGGTCTGTTTTGTGTCCTCCTCACCATCGCACCACCTGACTGCTGTAGTCCTCTGTAGTGGCAACCACCTTCACCTCCTCCTCCTCCTCCTGCTCTCCTCCTAATCTCAGCAGTTCGGCCAGGTAGGTCCTGTGCAGACGCTGCTTCTCTTGCCGCCGCCGAAGGCGCTCCTCTTGGTGCTGCTTTTGTCGGTTGTACTGGTAGCGCTGCAGGAAGAGGTCTTTGGCGTATTCGTACAGCTCTACATCGAGGGCGTTGAGACCTTCGATGCGCCACTGCACCTTCTCGCTGATTCCCACGCTGGCTGCACGCGTGCTGTTGATCTGCATGAAGGGCCGGATGAAGCGCAGACCGAAAGTCCGCTCGAACAAGTGTTGCGTCTTTCGCTGGAACTCGGTCAGGCCGTAGAAGGCCATGTTGCGCAGGTTGGCCTTGGCGCTGGCAAGCAGCACGCGGCCTCTTTGCAGCTCATTCATGGACGACATATTGTAGCAGCCCACAAGGCTGAGGTCAGCCAGCATGCGCACCTGCCGATTGTTGGCCAGGTTGGAGGGGCAGTTCATGAAGTCCGCCAGGGGCACACCGGTCCAGTCTTCACCGCTGTAGCAGGCAGGAAGTTCATCCAGAGTGGGAGGGCGGCCATCACACATGTGGAGCGCGGTTTTCCAAGTGGCACCGCGCTGTACGTGCTTCCATTCACTGAGGTAGCGCGACACGGGGTCACGGAGCATTGTGATGTAGTAGAAATTCCTGTAGGGGAGAAAATAAAAAAGATGAGCTGTCTGGTTTTCTTTGGCCCTTTTTCTTTGACTTATCGCCCCAAACTGAGTTTGTGTGTGGACATGTCCTCTTTGTATTATGTCACTGTGTACAGCTCAACCTCGGTTTTCTTCCGAAATCCATTCCAAAAGGTCCGACAATAATCGAAACGTACAAAACTGAATTGATTTTTCCCATTTGAAATCATGTAAATCCAATGAATCTTTTCCAAACACCCATAAATATTAACACAAAACACATTTTACACAGAATATTTACGGTTTTACATGCAGAAAACAACTCAAAAGACATAAACATTGAACACAATGAATAAATGTACATTTAACGTCACTTTCAGCTTTACTGAAGACTTGCTGGTGAACATGGCGACGAGCCACTCGGACCCTGTTTCATTCTTCCGTGACAAACGTAACTTTGCAAAGTGGACAGTAAAAGATGTACAGTATACTTGCTCACTTGAACTTCATTGTAAACTTCAGCTGCAGGTACAATCATTACACACACACAATCTGTTATGTGTCTCTGTTAAACCATTCCCCCTGCAACCTGTGTTAACTTAGGAACCTTCACATTACAATCCTATTGTAACACACACTGCCTTTGTACTTTGCTGTGACTTTTTCTGGAATTTAATTGCGTTTCTCACCTTCTTTATTGAAGTTCTGGCACTTGCAACTTTTTTTTGCAGTCGTATCGAAATTGATAAAACGTATCTAATTGATGCACACTGCTCTTGAATGCCTCATCAGTGCACGGCACACATTGCAAATAACCAATAAAGCACGCACACATAATAAAGATGAACTATTCCCTGGCCTGAACCTGCCCAACTTCAAAAGAACCACTACCCATTCTTCATTGACTGAGTGACCAACACACGGGTGCTTTGTTTGGGCACTCTAGTTTGTTAGGCGCACTGTTGGGCCTTTGGAGCAAAACCGAGACGTATTTTTAGCAATCATTTTCATAAAAACCGAGGCGCTATTGTATTTCCTTTTGTCAAAAGATTTAATTTCGAGCAATGAGACCAGCGCGAGTGTTAGAAAATTCTTTTTGTGCACTTAAAAGGATTTTTTGACATGAAGTTGTATGACATCCCCATCAGCAGTGTAGTCCATTAGCAGCGACTTACCCCCCACTCGGTCTCCTAAGGCCAGTTCTGGTCAGATTTCTGTGATGAGGAACGTAGTTCTGCTTAGTTGCTGGGGACAATTAAGTAAAGCTTCCCTCCCCAGCGCCCCTGGACAAGATACCGAACCTCAGTTGCTTCTGATACCGCATCATCAGTCTGTGACTGAGATGCTATTTTCCTTCTATCATAAAACATTTCTTCAACAGTAACTGCGTAAAAGTGCTCTGAGTGCTGTGAAGGCTACACAATCGCAATACAAAAGAGCTATGCAAGTGATGCCCATTCAGCAGGATTGAGCATACCATGCACTGTCCTTACCAGTGTTGTCACACTATGATAAAGAAAACATCAAAGGACGATTATATATATTCAAAAAAAGGATTTCTTTTGTTGTAAAACAATGCTTCAAACTATTCTTTCACAACATTAAGGGAGATTGAAAACATTCAAAACCAAGTAATTGTATTTGTGGAGTTCAATGTCCATGTAGGTTGTTTGTCATTTTCTTCAGCTGATCACACAATCTGCCTCCTCCGGAGTTCATCTCTTTGAAAGCTGAACGCGGCAAGGCTATTTCGATTTGGAACTCAGCCTCCCATTATTCAGTTGAGTTCAGTGATTACCAGAGCACTGGCGAGGTGACGCAAGGAGTCACCTCTTGAGTATTTCTTCAAACAACATAGATAAAAAGGAAATATAAAGTGTGTTCAAAGATCGGGTAACCTGGTTGCCAGAGACAGAAACCAAATCAAAAGTTGCACATGTTATTCCATGTCGTCCTGCATTGCTGCGGGTTTCTTCTTGGAAGCGTTCAAGCAATATTTTTTTTTCTATACCTCTTTCCCTCCTTAGGGTCATGGGTGAGTTGGAGCCTATCGCAGCTGACTTTGGGCGGGAGTGGGAGTGTACACCCTGGACTGGTTGCTGCCAGGCAATAACAAAACTCAATGCCTCAGATTCTGAGACACTGTCGGAGACATGCCACGGAAACCTAAAAGACAGATCATTATTTATATTGCCGTAATTGTTGGACTATATACAAAAATATTATGGTATGTAAGCCGCACCCACTAAATTTAAAGAGAAAAAAAAAGATTTGTACATATGCAGGCCACACCTCTCTATAAGCCGCAGGTGTAACACTTGAAACATGAGATATTTAGTACGCAGGAAAATTTTACGAAGAGAGATTTTTTCAAACTTGTGATCTAATCAATCATTTTTTCCAACCAGTTCCTTACAGTGTAAAGTGGCTAGTTAAACTGTAGCCTACCAGAAAAATCATTCATCGCCATCCTCCTCCTGCGCCCAAATGGCCCAAATTCCTCCACAGCTCTGTAAGAGACTCATTGCAAGTTATCACAAACGCTTGCTTGCAGTTGTTGCTGCTAAGGGTGGCCCAACCAGTTATTAGGTTTAGGGGGCAATCACTTTTTACACAGGGCCATGTAGGTTTGGAGTGAGGGCGTGGCAAAGATTACTGACAAAGCCAGCTCGGCGGGTTTTGTCTAGCCTAACAGGCGTACAAAAGACATGTGTAATCTGTAGTTGGTGCTCTTCCTGGATCATCCACTGAATGCACACAGTCCAAAACACTCCGTGTCTTATATCATTAATACCGTCTGTTGTGAAATTTGCTTGACTCTCGGGTCTTCCTTCCAAATTCTGAACACGGGTTTAACAGCACGCAAATGAGACCTCGTCATGTTCCACAGAACATCAAAGCTTGCTAACTCAGTGTGTCCACAGTCTGGAATTATTTCCAAGTTTGGCCTTCAGATTGTAAATATGTCATTTGCAATGACTGCTAAGCACTGCCCATGCAGGGGGTGAGTGAAGCGTCTTCTTTTAACTTTGAATTTCTAATCTAACATCACACCTTGGGAAGCATCGCTCAGAGTGACACACAGCAATGCAGCAAAAACTGTACAGCTAAAACCACTTTATACTTTTGCTGATCGTATTTGTCCAGATTTGTGTACTTTGCACTTTAATTTGTTCTTGTACGGATGTTTGTGCAGCATAGAAATGTGCAGCTTTCCAAATTGAACATTTTGACTAGGGAAGAGCTACTGGAAGAGCTATCGGTTGATATTGGCATCGGTATTATTGTCCATCGGTAATGGACAATATCGGCATACAGTATCAGATATCAGTAAGAAAGCCAATATCGAACATCTCTACAAGAAATATTATTGGTGTGTTTCAAGTTGCAGTGGCGTACACCTGTGCTGTTTCATACTGATAGATGTTTTGTTGCCTTTAAAAGTTACATATTGGAAGCATCTTGTGTAATAGAAGGCTGCATGGCGATGATGAACAATAACAGCCACTGGAGGCTGTTTGGAAGAAGAAAAGACACATTGCATGTACTACGTCGTTATGTTTGCATCACATGATTGCGCTAAGCTGGCCTGTTGCGGGTATATTTTTGAAAATCAGGATGCTTTTGTTTGCAGTTGCATGACTGGCAGGGAAATAAAGAAAAGATATTTACGTTTATTTTGCATTTCTCTGCTACTGCTCTGACCACGTTCACAATGCTATACGCGAGACTTTCTCAGTGTGTCCTCCAGTCATTCCAATGTTACAGCTCACTGCTAATGTGCAAGAAAATCCTCTCTGATCTCAGACGCCGGATTGATCAGTCGTCTTCTGATCTTAGAGGGATGCGCATCAACCTACGTGACTGTGGTTTTTAACTACCTTTCATCTACTGACATGATATTCCATCCTTGTTGTAGACCTGCAAATACAAGTGTACTAAGCTGCTTAACATCAGTTTTACTCGAGGAATATTAGTGTTTTTAAATGTGCTGACATTTTAAAGGTCTTCCTGTTAGGCAAAATGTACTTTTATTGATGTTATATGAGTAATATGTGTCTCTACAGCCTATTAATGAACATCAAACCTGACAAAAACCTATTATCTTCCTCACTTGCTTGCTCCACTTTTGAGAAAAGAGGCACTCAAAGTCGGTTGGTTTTGAATTTTCAGGTTTTCACCTCTTTCCTCGAGGACCTTGTACCGCCTCTGACAGTGATGTGCAGTGAGGTTCATGGCTGGTGAGGCACTGACTCCTTTGGAGGTTTTTTTTCTGTATGTTAATACAGGTTGCTGATTAAGGCCGCATGGTGGACAAGTGGTTCGCATGATGGCCACGCAGGAGATCGGGAAGACCTGGGTTTGAATCTCCGCTTGGGCATCTCTTTGTGGATTTTGCATGTTCTCCCCGTGCGTGGGTTTTCTCCGGTACTCCGGTTTCCTCCCACATTCCAAAAAAACATTCATGTTAGGTTAATTGTCGCCTCTAAATTGTTCATAGGTATGAATGTGAGTGTGAATAGTTGTTTGTTGTTTGTCTATAAGTGGCCCGCGATTGGCTGGTGACCAGTCCAGGGTGTACCCCGCCTCTCGCCCAAAGACAGCTGGGATAGGCTCCAGCATACACCCCCCGGCCCTAATGAGGATAAGCGACATAGAAAAAGTATGAAGGGAAGGTTGCTCATTAAGAGGATAACAAAAAAAGAATAAAATAATTCAAAAAATATTTTCTAATGCGTCTTAGTCCCATGTATTTATTTTCGTGGCCCAACCAGTTATTAGGTTCAGGGGGCAATCACTTTTCCACACAGGGCCATGTAGATTTGGATTTTTTTCTCCCTTCATAATAAAAAGTTTCATTTAAAAAGTGCGTTTTGTGTTCAGCTGTGTTGTCATTGACTAATATTTAAATTTGTTTGATGACCTGAAACATTTAAATGTGACAAACATGCAAAAAAATAACAAATTAGGAAACGCTTTCTCACACAAGTAATTTTATTAATGTTGACACTAGGCAATCAGCATGGGGCCCTAAAAAATAACAATGAACCGATTAAGGGTGTTGTATATAACTTATATGTTTATAATAAGTTTGGACACCCTTGCCCGTTGTTTATTAAGTGTGATATCTCTTTCACTTTTTTGAAAAAAATAGAAAAAAATATGATAAAGCATTATTTGATTCATTGATAAAGTATTTCACATTTCATGAGCCGCTGGTAAACGTGGTTACGCAATACATCGGCCGCTGTCAGCAGCTTCCCAATCACCCCACCAGCCAATTGCCTCCCTGTGAACCACCATCAAAAAAAGAGCAGCGGCAACTAACAGCAAAAGATCAATATGTGCCTTGTTAATTCACTCACTAGTATGAAGGACACCATCCATCTCACACTAAAAGCCTAGACCAAAACTAATTTTGGTTATGCTCTTCAAGAGGGAAAATCGAATGTGATGCCTCACGTCAACGTGCTTCTTCACAATAATGAGAGAAGAAGCAACAACAGTCAGACTGAATATGACTTTCACACCAAAATAAAAGTGGTTATTACTTGCGCACTTAGAGCAAAGGCTTGTTTGAAGTTTGCCTGTCCAAGGCCGATCCTTTAAGTTGGGGATCACCAACTACCGGCCCAGTCCCAGTTGGTGGGCAGGGCCGGACTGGGCCGTTAACGATAAAGTTGTTTGTTTAAAATAATAGTTTCGTAAATAACCACATCCAATATTATGTCAATGCACATCAATTTTGCAAATAAGGGCTATTATTTTACTAGAGATAATAAGCAGTGGAACCTTAGTTAGCGTCATTATTATTATTCATTCCAGAAGGTCAGACTCTAACCGAAACCCAGTGCTTCTCAAATAGTGGGGTGGGCACGAGTGGCACAGTGAACTGTCGGGGGGTGTGAGAGGCAGGGAGTACTTTCAATATTAGTGCAGACCTGCCAAAATGTATGAATTGGTCGTGCTCAGCAAGCAATTTGGCTCTCGAATACGCTTGTGTCCTTCACTGCTCTCTATTTTGTTGCATTTCGGTTGCATTTGGTTTCACTTTCGAGTTCAGTCTGTACAGTACGGATAAATTCATAGATATGATCAGTTTCTCAATAGGATTTCTCTCCGCCAGTGGTGGCATGACAGAAAATAATTGGGAACCACTGCACTAACCCAATCCATTTTCCCAATAAAAAACAATGTAAGTCAAATTAATCCATTCCAGAAAGCCAAAACTGTTAACACAAAACACGCTTTTATAGTTTGACATGTAGAAAACAACTCAAAATACATATAAATGATGAATGAAAGGGATAAATAAACAATTAAGGTTACTTTCACCTTCACTGAAGACGTGACTGTTCCCAAAGACACAATGTGGCAGCAAGATCAACACAAACGCCACTTTCCTGTTTTGCCATGTGTTATTTCTTCAAAGGTGTTTCTCACCCCGGCAACCCAAAATGGAGTGAAGTGACGTGACAGCATTTGATGAAGAAGGTGAGAAACACTATTGAATTCAAGAAATAATTCATTGTAAAAGTATAAAAACATGTTTTGTCTTAACGTTTTGGAGAGTCAACCTCTGATGACATCATAGATGGGCGACGTAGCTGACTCCCGGTTCGTGTTTCCATGTAGTGGCAAGCTAATAGGATGCTAACAAGGACGTTTTGTGATAAAAATACAGTTGGAGACGCACAGCACTGACAACACGACAATACGCGCTCCATACTGTACGCTAACAGGAGAACGCTTGCAAACCGTGGCAAAATTGTGGCGTATCTTCCACCTTAACAAATACTGTACGCTAACCGGGGCACACTCTAACTAACCGAGCTTCCACTGTACTGTAGAAAGCCCATAGTTTTTACACGTTTTTCTGATTTTGTTTCATTATGTTTCACCTTTATGTTTATTCACAGCAGTCCTTGAACGCACCATAGTTGTGCGCTCCAAGACAAAGTCAAAGTTCCGTATAAATTTCTCTGATGCTAAAACAGATAAACTTGTATTTTTTCCCATTTATCGTTGTTCCCAAATGCTGTTGTCAAGTTAATTAATTCTAAACATAGTACCTGTCACCCACACATCAAACAAGATCATTTTCTCTCTGGACAACAAACTCCAGACTCGTACCAACTGTGAGTCTGTATTCATTTTGTGCTTTTAATTCGATGTTGCTGGAAGCTTTTGTGAGACCCTTATTTTGTTCGGTGCAGTTGTGCTCTTGACGGCTGGAAGGGTATCTTAGTGAGACATTAGTTTCAACTGTACTGTATATTACGGTGGCCAAGAAGTGCATAACACATGATCAGAGAGCAAACCAAATTACAATTACACCATCCGGAAAGGAAATGTACCAAATCCCAGAGTTATAGGAAGTGATAACATTTGGCCCAATCAGCTCCGGGGAGTTGGTACATTCCTTTTCTGATTCATTTTTGTTGCGGAGAAGTGCAAAACACAAAACAAAAAGAAAAACAAATTACAATTACACCACCCAGAAGGGGATTGTACCCCCGTTATACCCTCATTAAAATATTTGATGGACTCCTGTACTGTCTGGTATTTGCATGCACGCCGAGATCTGCGTGCACGTCGTGGGAGTGCGCACGCTCCGCTAAAACCTAAACTATGAGAGTTTTGCTATTTTCCAAGGCGCAGCACTTCATGATAATTACGTGACACAGTTTGCCGCCTTTATCAGTCACTATATAAAACACCCAAAGTATATGAAAGCTTGGACTTGTTCGTTGTTATCTATGTAGAAAAATTGGACTCGGGCATACCTGCCCAGAAATACAGATTAGAAATTCACAATGCATTTGTGGCACTCTGTAAAATAGTTGCCCCCTATTTACTTATTTTTGTATAACAAATGGCCGCTACCACCGTTGTTCATCATACTGTAAGTGCAACTTCAGTTCAGCTGTTCAGCCTATGGTCAGCAGATGACCAGTACAGCCTCTTCTTATGACATCAATCATACAAACACACACATACATCCTGTATATATACACACATACCCCATACATACACACAGTATATGTACAGTACATATACATACTGTATATATATATACTTTTTATACATATACACATAATTACACACATTTATGCAGGTACACTTACATTTAAAAATTACAAAATTTACATTTTTCCTTTCTCTTCTTTCTTGTTATCCTTTCCTTTCTCCCCTGTTGATATCCACATCCTACCGTCTTTGGTGTTGCACTGTGAGTGTCCGTGAATGTAGATACATTTTATCTCTTTGTTGAGCTGGCCCTTGCAAGGTCATTGTTACTGAATGTAATCCTTCTAGCTGCATGGTTCTTTCTTGTAGGTTGTATCCTCCATTTTCCTTATTGTCGTAGTAAAATGATCTTTAAATATGCATCCAGACTGTTGATATCTTTGACAACAAGCACTCTTGCGTCTCCTGGACCTCCATTTAGTGTGATGAAGATTTTACCGTTGGCGCGCCAAGTGCTTTGTATCTTTCCCTGCTTCCTCAAGTCTCGTGCTTTCTTGGCGATGCTCGTTCATGTAGACGTTTGTGCCTCTCAGCTTCTTTCCCTCTTTCAGCAGTGCAGTTTTAAATAACCCGTTGGTGAACTTAATGATGACAGGTGTGGTGTTGTTTCTTGCATAGAGTGGGCCGCGAGTGTCGATGGCGTCGATATCTACATCCACCTCCTTTGATTGTAGGAAGTTAGCAATCTGTCGCTTCATTGAAGGAACATCGCTTGACCTGGGTGTAATTTGCAGCCCCTGATCCATCTCGTCAATTAACTTTTTCATTTGCTTAGTGATATTTCCCTTTGCTTCTTTCTCTTCCGCAAGGGTGGTGTGAAAGGCGGCATTATCCTTCAATAGTGCATTGATATCATCCTGTAGAAAGTTGATATCATTGCATAATGCTCTATTTTCTTCCTTAAGAGCAGCGGGCAAGGCAGCGTTGTCTTCCAATAATGCCCTGATATAATCACAGAAATCATAGATATCATCAAAATGATCTTATCTTAGAAAATAGTACAACGTCTCATAGTTTTAGCGAAGCGCGTGCGCTCCCACGACGTGCACGCAGATCTCGACATGCATGCAAATACCAAGATTCAAGAGAGTTTTATTGTCATGTGCATGGTAAAACAGCAGTTATACCATGCAATGAAAATCTTATTCTGTTCATTCTCCCACGAAAAGAAAGAAAACACAAGAAAGAATAAGAACATAAGAAACATGAACACATAAACATATATACCAATAAATTAAGCAACAAAAACAGAAGAGACATTAATACAAATAAATAATACAAATAAATAAATAAATAAATAAAGTGCTATGAGTGTGTGCGTGTGTTGCGTGTGGCGTGTGCGAGTGCTTCGTTGAGGAGCCTGATGGCCTGTGGGTAAAAGCTGTTTGCCAGCCTTGTGGTCCTGGACTTCAAACTCCTGTAGCGTCTGCCTGACGGTAGGAGTGTGAATAATGAGTGTTGTGGATGTGTGCTGTCCTTGATGAGGTTGTGTGTTCTTCGTAGGACTCTAGATTTATAAATGTCTTCCAGTGAGGGGAGGGCTGCCCCAACAATGTTCTGTGAGGTCTTGATCACCCGCTGGAGTGCCTTCCTATCACGTGTTGTACAGTTACCGTACCAAACAGTGATGGAGGCGGTAAGGACACTTTCGATAGTGCATCTGTAGAAGCAACTCAGGATTGTGATGGACATGCCAAATTTCCTCAGTCTTCTCAGGAAGTACAGTCTCCTTTGGGACTTCTTCAGAATTTGTTGGGTGTTGTGAGACCAGGTGAGATCCTCGCTGATGTGTGTGCCAAGGAACTTGAAGGTCTTCACCCTCTCCACCACGAGCTAACACTGCTAACGCACTAGGCCTCCTGCATGACATCATTGATAAACACGAGACCAGACAGAAGGAACAGATGTACTACAGGAGTCCATCAAATATTTTAACGTTAACGTTATGGGATTCGTTACATTTTCTTTCCGGCTGCTATAATTGTAATTTGTTTTGCTTTGCTTTGTTTTGCACTTCTTGGCCACCGTAGTATATGCTTTTTGAAACATAACCCAGGTGACCAACATCCCTGAGAGGCACGGAGGGAGGAAGGAAAGAGTCCACTGTAGTCTTCATTCATCATTCATCTAATTTGAGGTGCTGTTTTGGACCAGATGGAGGGGCCCACAGAATGATAGAGTCGGCTTCTAGAGGACAGAGAAGCTGTCTGGGCATGTAAGAGTGTGAGGATTTTACTTTGGTGAAAACGAGGTGACGGATTACATGTGGGAAGGCAGTCAACACAAATTAAATGGTGCCATAGGAAAACTGACAGAATGTGTGTTTAGAGAAAAGGTGTTTTCAAAGTGTTCCCAGAGTTCATCTGCTTTTTTTTTTTCTAAACCATTAGAAGCATCGCCTTCAGGAAATCTACACTCACATCACCCTGGCTTATGTAGCTTGAGAGTCTTAGCCTTAACCTTTGCTTGGAGTCTTAATCTTGCAGCTTTGTGAGGTGTCTGCATATACTGTAGTTATAGGAAGGACAAATGTCAGTCAGTAGTCAGTAAAGGTCACGTCAGCCTACGCAAAACATAGAGGAATTTCTGAAAGGCTGCAGGAATGAGGAGGGCTTCCGTGCAGCATCTTCAAAAATCAATTACGGCTTATAACCTATCCACAGCTAATACCATATGCTATAATGTGTAGTATAATGTGTATATACTGTATATATATATACAACAATACTCTATCTACCATGGCTGAATGTGTCCCTTCCAACAAATTTTTGTAAAAAAAAAAAAAAATACTGTAAACTTCATTCTACTCCACTGGATTTGTGGATTAATCTCCCCCTTCTTCCTCCCTTGTATAATAAAACCTGTCTTCGAGTGCCCCTAATCCTCCTAAGGAGTGTGGAGATTACCAAGATCGTACATTTCTCACAAGGACTCAAGACAGGGCTCAGTGTCACAAAGCCCGAGGGGTATGGTTTGTGTGAGCTTTAATTATAAATAATGTTTCTGAACTGACCCCACATCCAACTTCACAACGCTTCTTTAGGATGTTAGTACTTAGTCGTTAACTATAAGTAACCCTAAAATAAAGCCTTAGTGGTTTGGCAGAAAACTAAAGGACATAAGGATTGTTTCAAGCTCCCATGCAGACTGATTAGAATATTACAGGTTCTTCCCAAAATGGTCTCTCAGCATCTCGGAGTCACTGGCAGACTGGTGAGAACGAGCAGTGTTCAGTGTCCAGAGACAAACCTTACAAACATGCATCTATCTATCTATAGGACCTCTCAGAAGCGCATGTGCCTTTGCCATGTTGGCTCAAAATAAACAGCGGTGTCAGGTACTGTACACCTTTCTACCCACAAAATGTGACTAATAACAACATGAGCTGTAAGCTCTCTCTGAATCTGCAGTGACTAAGAATTAAACTCCAACCTATATTGGATCGTTGGCCATTGATGTGAGCCTGTTGAAAAGCAGCGTTCCATCCAAGTTTAGTTATACAGCAACACACACTTAGAAAAGTTTATATCTCAAAAGGCAAGAGATATACAGAACACTGTGTGCTGGATTTTTAACAGGTTAGGCCGAGCGAGGGGCATTCGTACCGTCAGTCAGGTAGAATGGACCCATGCGTCGTGTAGGAGTATGTTAGAAATCCTTTAAAATTAACATGGACATTAACATTAATTTTAAAAATTACTTATACTTACTTGGCATCATGAATCCGTACGCTAACCTAATTTGTCCCATAAGAAATGATGCAAATCCAATAAACAGACTTTTTCACAGTTTTACATGCAGAAAGCAATTCGAACTCGATATAAATTGCAAATTAAAGACATAAATGGACATTTAATGTCACTTTTACGCTACCTTGACTGAAGACTTTCTTGTTGACAAAAACAGCTATGAGGCATCCACACAGACAGCACCTTTGTGTTTTGCCATGAGTTATTCCTTGAATTCAGTAGTGTTGCAACTTTCTTTGGCTCCATTGTTGATTATTTTGCAGCCGTGATCAATACGAAAAGCAGAGACTTGTGGCGTAACTGCGTTAGTTAGCAAAGAAGTACAGAGTCAACCGCTGATGACATCATAAACGGGCGACAGAGCCGGGAGATAAATAACATCCGGTTCCGGTGTCCAGTTCGGAGCACGCGCCATATTGTACGCTAACCAGGAAATGTACGGTAATTTTTTTTGTAAATTTTCGACATAAACCAAAAAATATGCTAACCGGGTGTACGCTAACCGAAGTTCCACTGTAATTGAATTAGTAACAGAAATAATTAAATTTCCAGTGTATAAGCCACTACCTTTTTCTTAAACTTTGAACCCTGCGGCTTACACAGTGGTGCGGCTAATTTATGACCAATCTTGTGACATCTCCTATACTTCAGAACGACTACTAATCGTTTAAATACTATGCCACTCGCGAGTCAGTGAGGATATGGTAGCTCTTTCTTTGGCAGGAGCCAATCCCGAGCTATAGGGGAACTCATGACGAGCTTGTCAGCCCATCGGAAATCGCAGGAGGTCATTACTCAATATAACAGTCTGGCTCACGGTGGCACCTTAAAAAGAACGCTAAAATCATCACACAGCAACTTAACGCTCAAAACGTATACCTAAGAAATATACAAGACCAGCACCAGTTAGGGTTGTTGACGATAAACCGATGCGACCGGATATCCGGTTTGTTGAAGGAACAGTTCTGATCAGTCGTTGGAAGCTTCCTGTTTCAACCATAAATCTTTAGATTAAACGATTGTGGAGAAATGCACCGGGTATGGCGAGAGAATCAATCAGTTGACAGTGTCTCATAAACAACGCCGACGAAAGGATTGTCACGCTTGCTCCATAGCTTCCCATGGCAGAAGACGAGAACGGGTGTAAATAGTGGCAGGCATGCTAGCTAGCTAGCCGTTAGCCGGCCGATAGTGCAGCCGGTAGCTAGCGTGCCTGGAAGTATACTGCTCAAAAAAATTAGAGGAACGCTTCAAAAACACATTAGATCTAAACTGGGGGAAAAATGATCTTGAATATCTTTCCTGATAATAATTGGGTGATGTATTAGTAACAAAATGATGCCACATATTTGATACAAATGAAAATGATCACCCTATGGAGGGGGGAAATCAAAGACACCCCAAAAATGAAAGGGAAAAAATGACGCAGCAGACTGGTCCATTTGGCTAAAATGTCATTGTAGCAACTCAAAATGATTCTCAGTAGTTTGTGTGGCCCCCACGTGCTTGTACGCATGCCTGACAACGTCGGGGCATGCTCCTAATGAGACTACGGATGGTGTCCTGGGGGATCTCCTCCCAGATCTGGACCAGGGCATCAATGAGCTCCTGGACAGTCTGAGGAGCAACCTGGCGGCGCCGGATGGACCTAAACATAATGTCCCAGAGGTGTTCTATTGGGTTTAGGTCAGGTGAACGTGGGGGCCAGTCAATGGTATCAATTCCTTCATTCTCCAGGAACTACCTGCATACACTAGCCACATGAGGTCGGGCATTGTCGTGGACCAGGAGGAACCCAGGTCCCACTGCACCAGCGTAGGTTCTGACAATGGGTCCAAGGATTTCATCCCGATACCTAATAGCAGTCAGGGTGCCATTATCTAACCTGTAGAGGTCTGTGCGTCCTTCCAGGGATATGCCTCCCCAGACCATCACTGACCCACCACCAAACCGGTCATGCTGAATGATGTTGCAGGCAGCATAACGTTCTCCACGGCATCTCCAGACCCTTTCACGTCTGTCGCATGTGCTCAGGTTGAACTTGCTCTCATCAGGGAAGAGCACAGGGCACCAGTGGTGTAGTTGCCAATTCTGGTGGTCTATGGCAAATGCCAATCGAGCTCTACGGTGCTGGGCAGTGAGCACAGGTCCCACTACAGGACGTCGGGCCCTCAGGCCACCCTCATGGAGCCTGTTTCTGATTGTTTGGTCAGAAACATTCACACCAGTGGCCTGCTGGAGGTCATTTTGTAGGGCTCTGGCAGTGTTCATCCTGTTCCTCCTTGCACAAAGGAGCAGATATCAATCCTGCTGAGGGTTGAAGGACCTTCTACGGCCCTGTCCAGCTCACCTGGAGTAACTACCTGTCTCCTGGAATCTCCTCCATGCGTCCAGGTACCGCAGTGATGCCCTGGTCCAGATCTGGGAGGAGATCCCCCAGGACACCATCCGTAGTCTCATTAGGAGCATGCCCCGATGTTGTCAGGCATGCGTACAAGCACGTGGGGGCCACACAAACTATAGAAAATCATTTTGAGTTGCTACAATGACATTTTAGCAAAATGGACGAGTGTGCTGCGTCATTTTTTCACTTTCATTTTTGGGGTGTCTTTGATTTCCCCCCTCTATAGGGTGATCATTTTCATTTCTATCAAATTATGTGGCATCATTTTGTTACTAATACATCACCCACTTATTATCAGGAAAGATATTCAAGATCACTTTTCCCCCAGTTTAGATCTGATGTGTTTTCCAAGTGTTCCTCTAATTTTTTTGAGCAGTGTATTTACAAGTCACCATTACTTACCGCTGTTTACTAGTCACCGCCTAGCGAATCACCGCGAAAGATTTTCAACACAACCCCTCCCAAAAAACTCAAGTTTGGAACATGTTTGGATTTTACAAGAAGGGCGCAAAACTTGAGCAGTCAGACCAACAGAGGTGAGTGTGGTAACTTTTTTGCTTTGTAAATTGTTTACTTTACTGGAGTGTTGAAAACACTACCACGCTCAGTCTGAAATGTTGCACGTTGTGAAACAACTTGGGTGAACCTTGGCCTCAAGACTACCTAACACCTTTGGGTTGATGTAGAACTGTGAGCCAGGATCAGTGACCTCTTGATGACCAAAAAAAAATCACTCAAAACTCAGCCTCAGCCTGACAACATCCCTTCTCTAACACACAGAATTGTGACATAGAAGATGCAATAAGTGCATTGCAACACTGCAGACGCTTGCATTAAAAGTGACGAATTGAGAGTTTTCCTCGAGTAAATCCCAGGCAGGCCACTTAGCGACCCAACCGCCATTTAGAGAACACACAGTACCAGGGCAAATGACTGATTTTCTGGAGTCCATTATGTGAAATTGACAATTATGACTAATGGAGTGTTGGTTCGTTCTTTATCTAAGAGCATCAAATTCAATCTAATGGATTGCTGGAAGGTTGGTTAATGGATTCTTAAATGGAAGCATTCTTGAAGACACTGGCTTCCATTGTAGACCCTCTTTAACACTGTTAGGAACATATGGAGATTTGCTTTCTGAACCTTTAACACGCAGATGGCGCACCTCAAAGCACCCTTGCCCTGCTTAAGTGATTTACTTCCTGAGGTTTAGCTCTCTTGCTACTGTAATTACAGCAAATTGAAACAGACCCAGGGATGAGCTGGCTTCTCAACAGTTTGCTACGAGGCCTGTAGCTCCAGGCGATGATGTGAAATGTGGCAAGCATGTTAACGTTGCAGGGTCAAAAGCGCGACACCATGTGTGACATGTCTGGAAGCATGCGCATAATTGTGCAAACTTGCCAACAGAGGGATTTGATACCAGAATATACGTGAACAAAGGGATCCAGTTTTATTTGACTTTACAGCTCAGGCTACTGATATCATGTAAAGTCAACAACATCTACAGTATTTATAAGTGCTGATTTTGTCCAAGCATATAAGAGGTATTGAATGCAACTATTAAATGCAATGTCTGAAGCAGGTTGATGGTAAATATGTCATGTTCTTTGACTAAAAATCTGACAAGGGAGTCAAAATTTAGAGTTAAAACATTTAAAGATAACTGAAAATCTTGCACCCACAAAACATTCATGTCAGCGCTAACAATCGTGACGATTGGACGCCACATGATTTTTAGATATCAGTACATGATTAAATAAATGACGTTTTATTCATGTTGGCCCCATGACTATCTTCTTGCGTTGCAGCTGGTGTGTGTTAGAAGTGCAACAGAAGGGGTTCGAGGCGTTTCTCATGTTAATTAGCACACGTGACGGCAGCGGACACAAAAGGTAATGAATGTTATCGGATTTGCAAAGTTCCTGTACTTCGTCCGTATTATCCGTGTAGCCGAAATTGTGTGCATTTTTTTTAAACAGCACATCAACAATGACGTCCACTGCAAATTATTTCACAGGATGGATTTACAGTTACAGTAATACCAGAGCAACTCGATAATACCAAGATATTCCTGTCAGGTCCAGGATTAAATCATCAATCAAGGAAAGACCAAACATCATCCAGGATTCATTTTATCATCACTATAGCTCAATAATGCAATAATTACAACCATGGAATTTCTATTTCACCACCGACTAACAATTTCAAAATATACATAGAACAGAAGATCCTTGGAAAGATCTCTGCTGCTTCGAAGAATGTGTCATATATACTGCATGCATGTAAGCTAATGCTTCATTGAGATGTAATTCATTTATGCACAATGCCAGACACACACAAACTGGATCGAGTCACATTGATTTTAGCTGCTTTACACTGGTTGTCAGGCTGTTTTAAAGTGGAATTTTTGTGTTAAGTGTTTTAATGGGTCGGCAGCTTCTTTTCTCTGTCATATTTTCACTGTCCACGTTCCTTCGATATCAAATCTGCCAACCAGATGAGTGGAACTGTCTGCCTTTCCACATTATGCTCTAGTTGTTTTTTAAATGTCATTACTATGTATTGGCTTCTGTTTCTGTGCTATTTTATGTTGTTTTTCGCCACATTTTTCATTTGCACAGCATGTTGGTCAATGTCTGCTGTTTTCACATGCATTCATAAATAAATTTGGCTTGAATATTTCTGTGCCATGACTGCTTAGAGCGGCTTGATGAGTTCAGATAGCATCCTAACGACGTGATATTTGCCTCACAGCCAGGTACATCAGGGTTTGAATCTCGGCTCAGATGTCGCTATGTTTGCATGGTCTCCGCATGCTTGTGCGGGTTTACTGTGGGTACTCTCCTTTTCTCCATTGTTAAGTTCATAGTAAAGTCATTCATCAGTGTGAATGGGAATGTAAATTGTTGTTATACTGTGTGTGATCTGTCATGGAACGGTGAACAGTGCAGGATGCAGTGCACCTTTCTCTCAAATGTCAGCTGGGATAGGCTCCATTTTTAAAGGATAAGTGGTATAGAAAATACTGTAGATGGTTGGATTTCTAGAGATTTTGTGGAGGCGTGGGGCATGATCAGGGAATGACCTAATATCTATCTAGGACCTAAATCAAACACCGTTTTCAATCGTATTAACACATCAGTACATTAATACATAACTGAGAAAGCAAATAAAGTTATAAAATGTAAGATTTTATAACTTTATTTGCTTTCTCAGTTATTCATGATCGAGGTTAGGATGGTGCCATACTAAGTGCCATGAGTTCATTTTTTACTCCATTTCACTTTTGAATTGCGTAAACTTGATGTACTTCAATGCACCTCACCTCTTTCTCCTTTGGGAAGTCTTTTTGTCCCTCTTGTTCATCACCACGGGAACACAGCTCGTAAGTTCGGTCCAGTCTGCGTGCAAGCCGCAACTCCATCCGGTGGAGAACCGGGAGAAAAGCCACGACTCACTTTTCCCGGGCCGGTGACATGTGCATTTCCTCTGGCCGGGCATGCACTCACATGGCTGCTCTAGTTGGATGTTTTTTACCAAGTGGCGCCCGAACGTGGTTCCTCCGGTCTTTTGGATGTGCAGAAACACCATCACGTCATCTGCTCGCATGTTAAAGTCCACGTGTCTGTCCAGGTCTCGCTCCGTGAAATTAAACCTGAAGGTGGTCTTTGTGAGGTCCTCGTCCACCTGCCCGGTGTAGTGGGATGACGAGTGCTCCAAAGGGTCGCTCTCTTCACGTCGGAAGTAGCAGGTGTTGCTCTCCGCCGGACACACGTACTGGTAGCCGATCATGAAGCAGAGCAAGGCTGCGATGGGGATGAAGACGAGTCGACTGAACTTCTCCTCCATGGTGGAACGCTCACATCAAGTCGTATTCCGGCTTCCCTACGCCTCTCATCCCGCAGTTGCGCTTCCGCAGGGTGGTCCCGTTCGCTGAAGTCCCGCCAGCAGGTGAGTGATGCTCCTGCGCGGCTACAGTTTCACTTGCCAAACTTGACGCCGTCAAGCTGACCGCAAAACTCGCGCGCATCACTCTCCTCCAGGTCAAAGCAGCAGGTGGCGGCGTGCGCGGCCATGTGCACACCTCACAGGCGTCCTGCCAAAGTTGACTCGTGGAAGTGAGTGCTGCTGGTAGGTAGCGGGTCAGTGTGAGCCGTGTGAGCGCTGCTGGCAAGCGGAATTGGGTCAACACAAGCTTCCTGCTGGCAACCTTGCAAAATAAAATCCTCCACGCAACTGAAATCTTTTTCCGACAGAAAATGAGCTGTTACGTTTAATTTACATGTAAATAGACCAAAAGTCTAAACAATTAGCATGTTCATTTAGTATTTTTGACATAAGAGGCTGACAGTGAACATAACAGTTATGCACGATTATTTTGTTATGTGTTATGTGATATGTAGCTAATTTGGGACAGTTGGGCTATGTTTTCCCAGTCTCCTTTTTGGATACTCCATGAAACTGTTTTTGTTTTAGATTTCGACTTCGATCATTTTGAATGTCGTCCAGCCTAACAGAAGTACCTTAATCAATATCACCAAATAAGGCTAATTTAAATATTTCATTAGAACTCATACGGTCCATGCTTTTACTTTGAAACACACCTGCCTACACTTCCCTCTTTGTTCAAGATGACTTGACAATACATCTGCGTCTGTCATCTGTCCTGGCTGCCAAGCTGGTGACGCAACAACATCTCTAATCACACACAGGCACATCCACAAAGTCATTTGATTGCCCAATCAGAACTGCAGACATGTGACATCTTCATTTCTACCGTAACGCAAGTAGACGCGTTTACTAGAAATCGCCATGAATTGTTTTTGGGGTTTTTTTTGTGGTATAAATATGTGAGAATCACGTTTGTTGCACAGTCACGTTAAAGACCTTTTCACCTTTCACACGTTTTACTTTCAACTTTATACGTCATCAGACAACAGAAAAAACACACAGTCGGGCTTGGTATTTCAGCACCATGGAGAGTTTCCAGCTCTGTGAGTCAATACATTGTGCGCCGGACACAATGGATCATGAACATGTGACGACTGCACTTATCTACAGCTAGAGTCATTTAGAATCAGTAATAGCTCTTTACTGATGAAAAGCTTTTGCTTTTATGCCTAAGATTCCTTCCGTCTAGTTTTCTCTCAGTACCTAAAAGCACTACACATGTCAAATATATTATCGGGGGATTAAACGAGGGTGTACTTTGTATGCTTTTCCATCCTCTACAGCGCTGATGCCCCATGACAATGACTTATCTTTGGATTTGTGGCGCACCTCTTTTTGCGTGTCTGAGTGAAGTCCACCATCCCTTATTCGAGCAAGAGGTTACGAGGAACATGACAACAATCTATTAAGTGAGAGGATTGACCTTTACCAAAGGTCATGCCCAAGTAACCTATAGGACATCCATTTCTTTTGACCTTAACACTGGCATGTGCTGTATGTGCTGTATCTCTTCCATTCCATCAAGGCTCATGTTGCAAGAGAATCATTTTCTACAAACATAGCACACATTGCACCATGCAGAGTACAACTATTAGATCCAATACAATGGTTGTATCAACACTGTTGCTGTCTTGTACATACTGGTAATAATGCTCAGTTTTGATTATCACTGCGGATGCTCGGTATTGGCGTGTAATGAACACATTATGCTTGTTTTGCATGCCACTGGAAGCATTTCACGAATAAACACTGTTTGTGCAAAATAAGACAAATACTGCAGTTTGCAATGTAAGTTACAGAAAAAGGACCATGTTTATTGCAAACATTTCGTCTAAACAAAATAGTCATAAAAAATCATAACAAATAGTCAAGTAAAATAACATGTTCTCCTCCTACCAACAGCAACCATACAATTTGGAAAGCTGCACATTTCTATGTGGCACAAACATCCCTATATGCAAGTAAAGTGCAAAGAATGAACCTCTGACTGTAGCGAGTCTGTCTAGGGAGGGGCTGTCGCTGTGTGTGACTGGCCAATCACAGAGTGTGAAGAGTCAATACATAAGTAGTTACCCAATGAGGATTCACCATGGTTACGTAACCACGGTTCCTCGTAACTTCTTGACGAGCTGTACTCATTTCATGCTCGTATTCGGCAAAAATGCATTGTCCGTAAGGAATACTCGTCTAAAACGAGTATCCGGCTCATCCCTATATGGAGCTAGAGCCAGAAGAAAACCGCCATGACAGAAAATGCGATTTTTGTGAATAACTACTGAACTAATGTTGATATCCTTATGAATCCGATTGCTAATGGTATGTTTTCATGGTTAAGGAATCAAAATATGTACTGTAGATAAAATAAATGTAGGACTAATATTTATGGTGTAAATCACATTATTGGGAACTATGGCGCTTGGTGAAGGTCTGTGCTGTCCGAGTACTTTTCTAGTTTCTATCATTATACTTATCCGAATTTGTGCCTTTGGTTATAGATGGTATTTTGTCATATAACAATTTTCTATCCATACAGATGAGGCATACTTTAAATGTACGGAAATTATAAGGCATTTTTGAGTAAACTTTGAGTATCATTTCAGTATCTCATTGCTGGGTCCAGTGTCCCATGAAAATGGGACAAACATTTGGTGGGAATAGGAAGCAATCAGTAATACAGGCATGGTTTTGCCATAGACAGTTATATTTCCACACCCTTTCTGGCTAGTTTTGCATTTGTCCAGTGTCCCCTCACCACTAATGGTGGCATCTGCTCCTTTGTGCAAGGGGAAGCAAGAGCAGCACTGTCAGAACCCTATCAATTAACCTCCAGCAAGAAACTTATGTGCATATTTGCTGCCCAAACTGTCAGGAAAAAAAGCCATGAGGAATTAGTGCCCTTCTTTCTTCACAGATGGGAGCAGGTTCATACTGAGCACATATGAGTCTGGAGATGCTGTGGAAAACATTCTGCTGCCTCCAACATCCTCCATCATTACCGGTTTGGTGGTGAGTGATGGACTGGGGAGGCATTTCCTTGGACCTCCACAGATCTCCATGCGTTAGTTGAGATCCTCAGACCTATTGGTAGATACTATGTTGGTACAGTTGCTTCTGGTGCATGGAAATGCCTGACTTCATAGGACTGGATTGACTAGGATGACTAAGGGGCTGTACATCACAAAAACGTTTTCAGGTCAAAACAGCGAGTATTTCATGATTTCAGCCATTCATCCACACGGAAACAGCTTCCTGGGTGCCCTGAAACAGTATTTTTTGAAGACAGCTTCCAGAGTGAGAAAATCTGAAATCTCACCTTCTTTATCAAAATGCTGGCACTTACAACTTTCTTGCAGCCATGATAAAAAGAAAAGCAGATACTGTACATGTGGGGTAACAGCGTTCGTTAGCAAAGGACTACAGGGTCAACCGCTGATGACATCATTGACCGGTGACGGAGCTGACTTCTGGTTCCTGTTTCCATGTATTATTAGCAAGCTAAAAGGCTGCTAACAAGGACATTTTTGTGACAAAAATACCAATTCCAAATTCTCACCTGTTCTTCACTTTGATCAGTGCTTCACTCAGTGCCCCCCCGGCGTGGTGAACTGGGCGTGGGGGACTTGAGAGGCAGGACGGACTTTGAATATTAGTGAAGACCTGCCAACATCTATGAACGAGTTGTACTCAGCATGCAATTTGACTCTTGAATACGCTTTTGCATTTTGTTGTTTTCAGTTTTGACTTCCATCTGTGCAGTACAGACAAATAAATATCTATGATCTATTATAGATATCACTTTTGCAATAATATTTCAAATCCTGGGGGGGGGAAATTTCTGTCCCCCAGTGGGGGCATGACAAAAATAATTAAGAAACCACAGACTTAGATGACGCTGATAACCTCAGATGTGATGTAGAGTAAATCTCAAATTGCTAAATTCTAACTAACCTGGTTTCTGAAAGCCAGCTGACATGTTGCAGCGTCATCGCTTTACATCATCACACACACACACACACACACACGTAATTCCATGCCTGTCTGGCAGGGTAACGAGACCTCACATCAGACACATTTATGTTTATGGAAACGGTTACATGCACTGTGTGAACTGTGAAGGTATGCATGTAAATAAATTGAGTTCAATATGATCACATGGTTCACATTTCAGCGCTTTTACGTGGACGTGTGAGGGCTAAATCACATGTGAGAATTTTTAACAACACTTTTTTTTCACACAGGAGATGTTGTCCATCCACGTGAAAAAGCAGTTGCAGGCTGGATGTTGAAGTTCGTCTGACTTTCAAATATAAAAACAAAAATCGTGTTGCATATGAAGGTAGTAACAATGCACGGCGCCACCTCATATAAAAGAGACAAGTTGAAAAAATACTGTTTTCCCATCTCACGCTGGTTTTGAAAAACGCATAGAAAAAGGAAACAATATGCAGGTTACATACAGTATGCACACGTACAGTAGGTTTCACTTTCTTTGCATTTCACAAAGAAAATTCAACTTCGCGTCCCTCATGTGAAATATTGATGGTGACAGTGGTGGTGATCGCTGATGATAAACGCACTTGGATAAAGTGTGGTGCTTGGTTGGGAGGAGATTTTAACAATGCGTGTGAGCCCCAGTTGTAATGCGTATTACAAGCATCTAGTTAAGATCCCAAAAAGCTTGTTGTACCCATCTAGAGCTCAGCGTGTCCATCCTGTACTAGTCAAAATACACCATGCATATGTGGATTTGATGTCCAAGGATAACTGCGGCCCTAATGTACAATCTAAGAAGATTGTTCCCTTAAGCCTTCAAAGATCATACCTGATAGAAGAGAGATGAATCCATTTCTGACAGAGCTTAACCGTGAGCCCCGGTACAAGACAAGATGTGCAAACCAGAGGTTGGGTTATTCTCTTATCTTTGTGGCTAAAGCTCCCTGACAGAGCAGCCCTCCTGGCATTTAAAACACATGTCTGCAAAAACACCACTGGTTCTGTCCCTCCTCAACCCCCTCCCTCATCGGCCTTCAGAGAGAACATCTGATCATCTCTAAATGTCACGTTAAGCGCTTCTCTTGTCCCACACTGAAACGAGATGCTTTCTGAATATAAAGAAGGCCTACTCTGGATGACAGCCATAGCTCAGAGAGAGAAAACGCGCACGACAGTTTTCTTTGAGCTCCGCTTTTCCTTCTGCCCTCCTACATGTCTTCAACAGGGACGCCCAGAAGATGGAACACATCTTTTTACATTGCAAGTGTTGACACAACATATTTTAATTGTCCTGAAAAACGAATAGAGGAAAGTAATAAATGACGCAGACCTAACGGCTCTATTTGGTGCCAGTGTGCTAACCAGGTATTGTTTTTGCTACCAAGCGTGATTCATAAGTCAGATTTTGCTTCACCTTCCATCATCATCATGATTCTGTGCCACAGTTATGTTTCCATTCTAATTTGCATGACAATATTTGTGTATCGAGTTAGAATGGCACAGATCTCTACCAAAACAGGATAATCCTAATTTGGATGAGCACCAAAAGGTACACCTTCATAGAAATTGGCATTAAGATTCAATATCATAAAAGAAAGAGATCAGACAATGTTTCTGGATCACGAATCCTGGATCGGCACACATTTTAAAGTGTTCTTGCTTGGGGCAAGAAAATTCCCAAAATGTACCTAACCCTCGTTTCTTTAATAGTAGCAAAACATTTGAATCACACTTTTCGAAGACACCACGTCCTTTATTTTCAAAGTGCACAAGCACATATAAACCGGTTGGGCAAACTCCCAAGTACCCTCCAGTCCCCTTGCAAGGGTGTAGAGCTGGTCCAGTGTTCCACGACCAGGACAAAAACCACACTGCACCTCCTGTAGCCGAGGTTCAACTAACGGTTGTACTCTTCTCTCCAGTACTCTGGAATAGACTTTCCCAGGGAGGCTGAGGAGTGTGATCCCCCTAATAAATGTGATGTTGTGTGTAAAGAAATGGATGGGCTGGAAGAAAAAGTGGACGCTTTAAGCAAAAAGGATCGCATCGTATCGCAAATGACGTGCAGAGTGGATGATACGGGCAGTCGATGCGCATGAAAAATATGATTGTGACTGGGCTTCACATAACACCGAGGTCTTATGCCAATGCAGCTGACAACCGAGGAGGACAAGCTGTTACTCCAACAGACCAACAGGTGGCCAACTTTCTGCAGTGAAACGGGGTGGAAATGAATGTCAGCAATATTGTGTTTGTCAGGAATAACAACACAACACCTGTCATCATCATAAAGTTCAACGGTAGGACAAAAAGGCAGCATTGCTGAGGCAGAGGAGTGAGCTGAAAGAAAAACAAACGTCTACGATCATCTGACAAAACGCAATGCTGACATCGCCGAGAAGGCACGTGGCTTAAGGAAGCAGGGGAACTTTCAAGGCACTTGCAGTGCCAACTGTAAAATCTACATCAAGTTAAATGGAGGAATGGAGAAAGCCAAAGTAGCTGTTCTCACACCAAAGAACTGGACAAATACTGAAGATTACATCACACTGACTACAGTGAAATTAAAGACACAACTCACAAAGACTTGATGCAGCTTGAAGTCAACATCCTCAATGTTTTGTTTTTTTATTTAAGGTTTTACTAATTCAGATTTATTCCTATTTATTCCTATGTATTATTAGCAATTTATTCCCAATAAACTGTATTTATTCCCTTGATACTGCACATTTTAACTCCTATTTGCTTCTTGATTTTTTTTTTACATCATCCTTTTATAGAGGAAGTGAGAAAAAATGTAAATGTCAAATGTCAGAAAGTGAAATACGTGTCAACAAGTCAAAGTTATGGTGAGAACGAATCATCAGTAACAGGCATAAGGAAGCGGTAGGATAAAATATAAGATCTGCTTCTTCCTACTCCTTTTCAGACATGCTGAACTGTGCAAATGTAACCATGTGATGTTCTTTCATGTGACCTGTTGCGCATGTCTGAAACAAATGAAACATACTATACCAATTTTGTTTTATTTCCAAAAGTTGCCACGGGCCAATAAAAAGCAAGCCCGCACTTTGGACACCCCTGCTCCAGAGGGGGATATATGAAATACATCAGCATGCACCTCATCTTTTACTTGCCATATTTAATTTCTTAGGTATTATTCACAAGGGACAATGAAAGTCTATGTGGGATGGCACTTTTGTCCCCCCACCGCTGTGCGCTTTCATCGCTCCTTCCCACAAAGCTGATTCACCACTTGTGACCCCAGCGACTGCCTTGTTGAAAATAGACAACAAAGAGCCTGAGATGAAACCCAGCAGGCGGTGGTAGGCTTCAAGTTGGACCAGCGGTGGCAGGCGAGCTGACACCCAGCTTGCGTGGCATTAGCAAAACTGCAGCCTGTCTTGACATTTGCTAAATAGGCAACTGGTGCTTCCAGTCATTTGCTTTGCGCAAAATCACCCAGAAGTGGCATATTCAGTTGTTTTGAAGGGCAAAAGACTTTATGTAGAAATGTGTCGGATTTGTAAACTGCAGAACACTCCAAAGTAATACTGGTTCTCCACATTTTCAGTAGAGATGGGGATGGTGGTTACCGATAACACTAATACTGCAACTCTGTTTTAGAAGAAATTGTGCTTCCTGATGTATAAACAGGCAAAAGTAAGACAGCATATGTGACATTTTTTGGGGGTAGAGGGATCTGAATGGAAACGTAAAAAATCTAAGTTCTATCTACTGAAGCTGAAGTCTATCCCAGATGACAGTGTGTGAGGCAGTGTACACACTGGACTTATCACCAGTAAATCACAGTATACTGACAGATGACAATATGTCACTCTTGTACAGAGCCTTCTAAAAATAAAGATAAAATATACCTGCAGAACCATGAAATATGATTCCAAAAGGCCCAAAATGGTGTGAGTTTGTCTCAAGGGTAACTGGGAAAATGTTGCTACCTGCAGTGTAAAAAAAAAGCGTGGGAAATGAACTCGTATATCAAGCAGCAGAGTGGGAGTATGCTTGTGCTTTACCTATTTCAAAGGTCTTCATGTCTTCCTCCTTCTTTTTCTGCTGTGTGACTAATTGAGAGTGAGCATCATCACAGGGCCTGGCAGCTTCCAAACCTCGAGCAAACAGATGACTTCCAGACCTGTGCATCTGCATCTTGTCCGATAGCTGAACCATAACTGTCTCATTGTGATGCTTCACTTGAGCACTGCGAGGACACAACCTGTAAGGGGTGTCTCTCCCTTTTGCCTCAGGCGACTCTGCTTCTCTTGTCTGCAGGAATTAATATCCCTATTTATCAACACTCGACTGAGGCAGTCTGAGAACAGGCTGGGCATAAGACGCACAGTCGGCTTGTTCCAGCTGTGGGACTCTGATGAAGAGTTCATGTCCCCGATGTTGTCTTGACAGCATATGACTTGAAAATAATAATCTCAGCTTCACTAAATGTGTTGTTGTGTAGGCTATATTATTATATCTTGTGCTTGTCTAGGATCACAGGAAAGCATATGGCTAGTTTATTGTATGTGCATGTACATTACATTACAGCATTTGCACAAGCATCATTTTGCAGCACTAAGAAAAGACCAAACACAAGCCTTACACAGTACTGACCCCTTCTGGTCGTATTTGATATGACAAGTGCTTTTCTATGACGTGTACTGCAACTTCATTTGTTGGGTTCCAGATCATTTAATTTATTAATAGAACGATTCTTTTCAAAGAGCGAGGAAGTAAGTTCATTGCCAAGTACTTAGGTCAGACTTATGGATCAATGAAAAAGCAGCGTCATAAAAAGAAACAAATGGCAAATTACACAACATTCGACTCTGAAAAAATGGAGGGAAGAATTCATCATCATCTGGTTTTACTTTGAAGGTACCGGAAGTGTACGAAAATATGTACGTCACCCCCCAAAATCAGTGGAACAACTTTGAAAAAAGGCCATGAATGTAAGTGTAGTGATGCCTGTTGCGTGGTAAACATCGGCAAGCGTTGATGCATTTTGAACGTTTTCGAAACTGACTTCAGTTTTAAAGTCTTATCTTTCGAAACGGACTTCAGTGTTAAACGCTTATCTAACTAACCGACTTTACCACTCTTCTGTTAATTTAATACAAATATTATACGTACGTAAATGTAAATGAAGTTGGGTTTACAGAAATGGGGGGGAATACTACTGACAGTGACCATGTTAACATGAGTAATAATACAAAGATTTACGACATCGGACTTTAAATAAACTTGCCGTTTCACAATGTACTTCCCAGTGGTACTTCTAATCATTTTAAATAGGGTATTTTGATTTACTTTGAAGGCACCGGAAGTGAGCACGTGAGTCACCCCGAAATTCTTCGGGTCCACAATGGGGGGAAAACTTTTCCAAAGTCTTTGCATTAATTATAAACGTTGACTACCACGACTGTAAGTTTTGTCTTTTACTACGCTTACCGGTAGCCGATTAACTCAACTTTTCGCGGTTGGAGCTGCATAATGCATTTTTTTTACATGATGGTTGTGATTGTTGCCCGTGGAAGCGAACTCAAATCTCCGTTATGAAATGGCTGTTTCTCTGTAGAAGCACATCAACAACAGGGCTTCTAATTCATAGTACCTTCCGACTTTACTGGCGCTCCTTGGACAAGTTTAAACATGCACTCTATTGTTCACGTGGCAGTCATGCGAGCACTAAACGTAGAATATAGTATTGTTCGGGAGATTAGCGGTACTAGTTGAGCAAACTCGACGACCATTTTCGATAAATGTCCTCCGGCATAGCAGGTAAGCTAGCTTTTGTTAACGTGAAATAATGGATGTTGTTATATCTTTTCTGAGCAGTGAGATCTGTTCAAAGTCTCTCCCACAGGACGCTGTTGAACCGTTGCTGGTGGGGAAACACTGCGTTGTGTTTTGATAACATTTATCTCTCTAGGGAAGCTCGTTTCTGTTTCCACGGCAACGCGGCTTCGGCGTTTGTCCTGGTGTCTACGAGAGGGCGGAACCAGAACGAAACGACGGCTCCTCGATTTGTGATCTCCGTGTGGGTCCTCATGATTCGGAGATGGTAAGGACCGCTCGGTTGGACCAGGGAAGCCCGAATAGGTAGATTGAAATTTACGTGCATGGTTGCCAAGCAAATTCTTGTGCAAGCTTTTGTATGTCAGTCTTCAAGATTGTGTCGAGAAAATAGGGCACTTGGTGCTATTATGAAGTGTTCATGTTTGCATGCCTAGCCAGATGTACCGTAAATGGTGGTGTTTATTGTCTTTTTCAGCCATTTCAGGACGGCGTCTATTACCCCTACAGCAGTGACACCCAGGGGAACCATTCATCAGCAGGGATTCCATCCCTTTTGAATTCCCCTCTTAGCCAATATTCTGCAAGGGGACAGCCTGCACCAGGCATGGCTCCATCCAGTGCTACACCCACCATTCTGCCTTTCAGGTTCCGCCAGCGCAGGGAGAGTGTGGACTGGCGGAGGATCCACGCCATAGATATCGACATGGTGATTAGCCAGCTAGATGTGGATGTCCTTCAGGAGCACATAAGTACCGTGACCTTCTGCAGTTTGGATGGGGAGCGGTGTCAGCGCTGTCAGAGCCCTGTGGACCGAGCTCTCATTAAGATCCTCCAGTTGGCCCAGCTGACAGTGGAATGGCTCCTTCACTGTCAGGAATTTCTTACATTCAACCTGCAATCGGCAGAGGAGAGGCTAGCGAGCGCCAGCATGCAGCAGGAGCAGCTACTGGCTCAGTTAAAGAAGCAGGAGGAGAGCATGAAGGCAATGACTACGGAGCTTAAGAACAGGAAGAAGATCATACGCAATCAGCAAACTCTGTTTGCACCACAACTCATGAACAGTCAAAAGGTACTGTAGACACACTGCATTATTCCTATAGGTTCTTTTAACAGTTTTTAGTCATGGCAGAGGCAAACCGGCAGTTACCTCCATCATTAAATCCCTCCCCCTCTCACTCCTCCTCCTTCCTCCTCAGCACCCCAGCCTGTCTATTGTTCCCTCAGAGCTTTTCACAACCAGTGTTGGTGTAAATAATAGCAGAATTGAACAGAAATAATAAAGCACCGAGCATATTTTTTTTTGTGACTTAACGACTTGTAAAACCTCCTGTCCCTGTTTGGGAATGAGTAAAATAAGCTTCATTTCTAAAAACGTTTACATTTATAGCTGCTAGCAGATGGTCAGTTCTGGTGACAATTGGGCTTTTAATCCACTTACACAGGGGGGACAAGTGGTATTGAACCTGCCTCCCTGGCACTCCCCGACCACTCTTCACTTTAATACATGATTTTGTCCCCAAATGAAACTTACTTTGTAACTTGTTTATTTGCACAACTCTATGTAGTACATAATAGCATGGTGCATTCAGTTTCAATTGGGATATTTATAGCACAATCAAAAACTGCTCCCACCTGGTCCTCAAGTACAGGGCTGCCTCTGACCTGGGCAAGCTGTTGCCAAAGCAACAGATAGTGTGTGTCATGACAGCGAATGGTTTCTACGTGTGCAGGGGCAGCTCAGCTAACAGTGTCTGCTGAATAATTAATAGAGGATACATGTGTCTTCTGAGGACAGCTGGCATTTGTCATGTTTGTCATACAGTTGTACAGTTTATTTCTAGACTGTTGTGGCTTTTGTGAAAAAATGACATCTTTCAGAATGCCTTCTTATTGTTTATATTTAGAAAAGACAAATGCTGACAAACATCTCCTTATGCCTGAGACTTGATTAACTTGAGCTCTGTTTTGCTTTTGTGCTTGCATTGTGTCTTTTAGTGTGCGTTTTGCGAAAAGACCTTCCTCAACCCTTCCTTTCTCCAGAGTCACATGCAGCGACGCCACCCTGACGAGAATGATATACGTGAGTCAACCAGTCACATACAGTGCTGTGAAAAAGTGTTTGCCCTCTTCCTGATTTCTTATTTTTTGCATGTTTGTCACACTTAAATGTTTCAGATCATCAAACAAATTTTAATATTAGTCAATGATAACACAACTGAACACAAAATACAGTTTTTAAATGAAACTTTTTATTAATAAGGAAGAAATAAGAATCCAAACCTACATGGCCCTTGGTTGCAGTTGTTGCTGCTAAGTGTGGCCCAACCAGTTATTAGGTTTAGGGGGCAATCACTTTTACACAGAGCCATGTAGGTTTGGATTTTTTTAATCCATTTTGTGTTCAGTTGTGTTGTCATTGACTAATATTTACATTTGTTTGATGATGTGAAACATTTAAGTGTGACAAACATGCAAAAAAAAAAAAAAAAGAAATCAGGAATGGGGCAAACACTTTTTCACACCACTTTAGGTTTGATCAGTATTTTCAAACAGTCTAAATATCTTTATGCATAACCTTAATGTTTTGTAATGGGTTTTTTTTCCAGAGTTACAATCAAACAGCGAGGAAAAATCTCAGATCCAAGCCCTCAAAATAGAGATGAACATTCTGAAGGAGCAGATTGTTCAGCAGCAGCAGATCTTGGAGGCCAAAACATCTGAAGTAAGAGTGTATGGAGGAGCTGCTTTATTTGAAGTCATTTCTGGACTACATTGTGAAAGCAGTTATTCTTCTCCACAGAATCAAAAGCTACAAAGACACATAGAAGAGAATGAGCTACGTGAGTCAGCTCGCAATAAGGCAGCCTAGCAGACGGAGATGATGACATTTTGTGAAAATGTACAGTACTGTGCCAAAGATTTAGGCCAACACTAATTTTAATGTTTTAATGCCATTTTTTGCAACAAACATTCTGACACAATAAACAAGTAAATAGAAGGACAGACAGAATTAGTCGGATTACACTCAAAATACAAAACCAATTTCCACCAACAGTTATGGGGGTGGTGGGGCCACATGGAACAAGGAAGAAGCCATTAAATGTTGGTGAGGATCTGGATAAAGATGAATAAACAGGTGTGGATTATTTTAGACAAACAGAAATACACTCTACACTGTTATTATGTCTACTATATTTGGGTAATATGATTGTAAAGGTGACTATAGGGATGTTAATTTCATGTCGAGAGGGCTCTAATAATGTTAAAAATGTATATAGAAGGTTGTAAACGTTTTTTTATGGTCTCACTATGAAAACATTCCATTTATAGATCAAGAATCCTACTTGGTGGAAATTCACTTACCACAGTCAGGTCTGGAACCATCCACCCATCCATTTTCTCTGCTACTTATCCTCATTAGGGTCGCGGGGGTATGCTGGACCCCTATCCCAGCTGACTTTGGGCGAGGGGCGGGGTACACTGGTCGCCAGCCAATCGCAGGGTTTTTCAAACATATATTAATTCATGCTGTTTTGTGCCTGATTTAAGCAAGTTGTATGTATGTTTTACCTAAATTAAGCATTTTCAAGCATAAAAAAGTTAAATAATACAAATATGAAATCCTACTTGGCAGAAATTCATTTACCACAGTCCGGTCTGGAACCAATTAACTGTGATAAACAAGGGATTACTGCATTCCTCTTTATCCAGATCCTCACAAACATGTAATGGCTTCTTCCTTGTTTCATGTGACCCCCCTCTACAACGTTTGGTGGAAATCAGTTTTGTGTTTTGAGTGTAATCCTACTAAATTGCTGCTGAGTTGCTGTGAAATTGGTTCTGTCCTTCTATTTACTCTTTTACTGTGTCAAAATGATTGCTGTGAAAAATGTCAGTAAAACATTGACATAGTGGTGGCCTGAAACTTGCACTGTACTGTATGTGAAAATGCGAAAACAAAAAACATTTACATCATTTTATATACTCTGTTTTCAGAGATGAGAGAGAAAGAAAATAAATCCCAGATCGAAAGCCTTAAACAGGAGATCAAAAACGTAAAGGACATTGTTCAACACCATCACATCCGACAAGCTAGAACGGCGGAGGCAAGACAAAAATATGACAAAGATCTTCTCGTCTCCGTTCCACAACATACCTATCATGTCATGTCTTTTGTACTTTCAGGATGAAAAGCAGCAATCCAAGGACAAAGACCTGCTAAAAGAACTTGATCATTTTAAAGCATTAGAAGTGGTACAGATGCAAGCCATTCAAAAGCTGGAGCAGCAACAAAAGCAGCAGGTATACATAAATATTTTGTATCCTGCATGTGAATGTCTTCACACAGAAATATATTCTAAACATCCGCTTCTAGGACAAAAAGTGGGAGTCCAGGCTGGGGAAAATAAAGACTCTTCACGAATCAGAAAAGAACGAGGTACAACATTTTCTGCAGCTTTTTAAAATAGGCCTGAGAGAAACAGCCTCCTTGAAAATGTATTGTCCTGTTAGTTGCAGACAGAGTTGGACAAATTACAGTTTGCCATGTCAGAGCACCAGGAGCACAACCTGAGGCAGCTTCAGGAGATGCATAGGAGGCTGCAGGAGAAGGAGCAAATCATCCAGACTCAGAAGGAGCAGGTTAACAATGTTTCACATTTATCAGTGTACACTAAGAGTGTGTACTGAGGGGAAGCAGAGTGGAAGCTCAGCCCTTGTTCAGGATATCCTGTATTTGCTCCATGAGCTGAGTGATATGATGATTATACTGTATGTTGGCTTAATCCGCAGGAAGTTGATAGTTTTCCTGTAATAGTTCCATATTCTAAATCACACCACAAATTGATCTATAACCATGTCAAATGGTTAGTCCTACCCTAAAAGTATTTTGCATGCCCATTTTTTCCAATTTTGTCTTTTATTTGATTAGGGACTTGACTCACAGAGGTTTGCTAGAAAAGCCAAACAATATTGTTGGTCATGCTGTGTAATAAAAAAGTAAATTCAGCAATACTTTGTTTGCATTATGTTTAATGCTTTGAAGAGCTATTTTTATAACCTTATTAAATTCCACAAATTCATGTTTGTAACAAAAGCTTATTATTATTAAAACAAACAAACAAAAAAAAACGATCGATACCGGATCAGGACGGCAAGACTATAAAAAAATTGGATCGGATCGGAAGCAAAAAATGTGGATCGGAACATCCCTACATTAAATCCCACTGAGTTGGCTCAAATTTGATGAGACCCAATGCAATAGCTGCATTAAATTGTGCAAAAGTCGCAAAATTGCGACAAGCAACATGGCTGAATGTAACAAGCCATTTCTGCAAATTTGATGCCTCATGGAGGTGATACTTTACACCAGGAGATGGCAGACATCTGTAACTTCAATCTGAGCAACATTTCTGGGCGTGTTTCTATGCAAAGTTTAGACGTTTATAAACTTTGAACTGCCATGTGCGTGCGGCAGCGAGTCCACTGGTATGAGGCCAGGGTATGAGTCATTTCGGGTTTATCTGTGCAGCTCTTGTACTGAGAGCACCATCAATTTGTTAATGTAGGCAGGTGTCTTATCTATCACTGTTTTTACTGTATTTTATTCATCTTACAGATACAGAACATATCTTCAAATCCATTCACTAAAGTAGTGAAAGTCCCAGGTAAAGATTCTCTTTAGAATAAAGAGCTCATCCGGAAAGGGCCAGTGTGATTCTGAATTCAGTCATCTCATTCTCTGTTTTTCAGTGTTGGCCAATACGCCGGCTCCAGAGCCGAAACCAAAGAAAGTTGTACTTGGTGAGTTCTGAACCAAATCATGACGTAAACATGCGCTTGATCACTCCTAGAGTGTTTGAGCATGGCTCTGTTGCATGACGGATTATTGAAGGAATATAGCCACTCCCCTCCCGTCCCGCTTCTCATATAACCACTATTTTATCTCCCCAACTTCCAATGTCCTTTTGACCTCATGTGCTGCTCTGTTAGAGGAGCCCATCTCTGCTCCTCAGCTGGATCCTATACAGGAGCTGTCAGAAGAGGAGGAAGGTAAAACAGAACCTGAAACTCTAGCAGAGTTGGTCGACTGCATGTTGTCTGCATGGAACATCAAAAGCTTCAATCTGTTCAGGAGACACATTTTCAGCTTTGTTGTGACTGAAACCATCTCTTTGTTTTTACTTTTTATTTTGATGTCGGTTTCCCGAGCACCTCTAGACCTTAACTGTCAATAAATGAGCAATTAAATCTTTTACAGACCTGACCAGTGTCCCTGAGAAGAGACCAGTGGAGAAAAAGACTCAACGTGTTCCAGAAAAGAAACACATGATGTCCATTAAAAGGAACCCCAACAAGAAAGAAATCAGGCGACATCTTGAACAGCTTCTAATGACGGAGCTGGAGAGTCTGGGAGTAAAGCAGGTAAGCTATTGCCTACTTTAGGGTCATGGCTGAGCTGGAGCTTATCACAGCTGACTTCGGGCAAAAGGTAGGGTACACCATGGACTTATCACCAGTCAATAACGAAATACATTGGCTACGTTCACACTACAGGTCAATTCTGATTTTTGTTGCAGAAAATTGTTGAAATTGTCTCAAATGCGCAAGGAGAAGCCATCCTTACCTGCGCAGACACACTCAGATGCACGTGGTGTTGTATTTTTTGGGTATGCATGTCACTTCCCAAACGCGTTCATATTACACATAAATGCAAGTCGCATTTTTTTTTTTTTTTTGGTAATCTCAACTACATGAAAAGACCAGATTTTAACAAAAAAATCAGCATCCTACACTGCAGTGTGGACGTAGCCGACAGCTAAAGAATCATTCACATTCAGACCTATTGACAATCTACAGTCGCCAGTTAGCATGAGATGCATGTTTTTGGGACCTGAGAGGAAGCCAGAGTAGCCAGAGAAAACCCACGCATGCACGGTGAAAGCATGCAAACGCCATTATTTTTATAATCATAGAGTTAGCAATGACCAGTTTAGAGAGCAATATTAAATAGAAAGGGATGTTACATATACAGCTGCGGTCAGAAGTTTACGTACACTGATCATGGGATTGAAGAACATATTCATTTAATAATTAAGATTCTACTGGAGCGCAACAAATTACCGCCTTCTCTGACAATATTTGAGGGAGATGTGATGGGTGGGATTTTCCATGAAACTATTGACATGGTTGCCAAATAATCACATCAGATTTAGCGGCAATAAATTGTCACCTTTCAGTTTGGTCAGTTTCAGTAAGTTTATATGATGTCATCAACCATAAGGATTCTCGCCAAAGTTTAGCAGAAACATCACTGTAAGAGTAGCTGCCTAGCTTGACACATCCCAGTGGGTATATGAAAAACTGTAGAAGGAAAGTTGCACTCAAACAGACTTAATTAACCTTGCTGAAGGTAACCTATCACAATGTCAAATAGAACTTTATAAAAATGTCTTTAATATTCTCTGAACCTCCTTTCTCAGGATCAGAGAAAACTGAAGACCAAGGACCTGAAATCCATCCTGGCTAATAGGCGTATGAAGCAACAGATCCTTGCAAAGCAAATGCCTGACTTTTGGAAGCATCGTGACAACATATGCAGCTCTGTGGATCAGAAGCTGGGCCTTCAAAGGAAGAGCAGAAATCCTGAACTCCAATCTCCTGGCAGAACCAGACACTCTGTTCAGGGTATGATGAAGTCATTTAGTTTGCTTCTTATAAAATGACATCACCTCTTGTAAGGTCTTTATGTGACTCAACAAGTACTCTCACACAATGACTGAACAGCACGCTTAATCCCGCTATCTTGTTAGCAATCACTGTGGCTGTATTAGTCAAATCTCTGAAAGCACCTCACAAACTAAAGACACAAGTTATTGTCAGGATAATTATTTGTGTTTCTCTTGTTTTTAGTGTTGCAGTCTCGGCCTCGATCCAGCAGCTTGCCCTCCAGGGCAACACAGAGTGTCGCTGAAGGTGTCGCTCGGCAGGCCAAGACACCCCAGCCAGCACCAAGAGTTAGGACCACCACCCAACCAAAGACATCCACTCCCAGCCAGAAAGCTGCTTTGAGAGACCTCACTCTCAAGTAAATCAAATCCTTTGATAAGCGGAAGTGAATGTTTCAAATAATTATCATTAGGGTTGTCACAAGATCTTGTGTCACAAAATCTTGCAAGATTGAAAAATGACAAGATTTCTCGTTCAGAAAAAAATATCTTGTGTAATTATAATATTAAATAGCCAACTTTTTAACGTTTCAATCATAAACATTCATATTCAACATGTCAGTGTGTATGATTGGTTGTTCTTTACAATGTAAAACAAATAGACAGGTTGATGAGTGCTACATTTCAAAGTATGCATTGTTTCTTTTTTCTTAGGACTCCCCCTTTCAGTTCCTTAGAGAATTCAGAAGATGAGGACAGAGACATGGAGGATGAGGATGAGCCTCCTCAACTTCAATGGGGCAAAATGCAGGCCAGAATGAATAAGGGGGAAGCTGTCCAAATCACTGCAGTAAAATCAAATGTGATACAGGCAAAGTCAGCTCCAGCCAGGCACTTGCCCTCCAACAAACACCTTGTTGGTGGTGTAACCAAGACAACCGTTACAAAGCTGGAGCACGATTATGATGATGATGATGAGGAGGAGGTGTCAGATGTCAGTGAGCTGCAGGAGATTGACCCCAGGCAGCTGCCGACTTTTAAAGACCAGAATGGCAATGTAGAAAAGTCAAACTTTGCTAAAGGTAAGCTGTCCCAAATAACCTTATGATTATCATTTATTTAAAATGAATACAATGAATGTGTAGTTTACTCAGGAATGGTTCTACACTGACGCCTTTCATGTACTCGCTATGCAATTTTAGACAACAAAATCAGTGACCTGGCAAAGAAAATTGAGAGACAGGTTGCAAATACAGTGTCAAAGAAACCAGCAGGGGGCGTGAGGATCTTACCGGAGAGAAAAGATGAGGTTCAGGAATTTGTGGTGAGCCCAGCAGTGAAAGCCATTGTTTAATGCGTATAATCTGCACAGAGTTAATTGTGGAATATGTGGACAGTCCTCAGATGTGGAAGACAGCAGTGAGGATGCAGATTCCTTTCTTGAGGAGAAACAAGGAAAATTTAAAGCATCACACAACTCCGGATTTGCTGTAAGGAGCCTTGACTCAGCCAGCACCAGTGTGTGGGACACCTCCACGGGAAGAGACACCTCCCAGGGAAAGGATCCCAGATCAGGTTAGTGCCCCTGCTACCACATTTGGTAACCATCACTTAAATCAAAATGGCCGCCGCACGCCTCACTAGAAGGCTGTCAGGTACAGTATATCATTGTAAATATGATAGCAAAATGTTTTTGAGAGCTATCAAACTACAAAAATAAAGTTCTGAAATGAAATAGAATAAACAAAATTGCAATTTTCCAATAATTTCAATGAATGCTATTCGAGGGTTTATATTGCCCTGTCAATTTCTCATTAGATGATGCATTATTTTCTTGTGCTTGTTAGGTTTGACTGAAGGCGGAACAGGGAGCACCTTGAAGAGCAGCCTGTGTTACCTCAGTGATATCTGTGACTCAGAGGATTTAAACAATTAACACAAACAACACTCATCAACTCAGGCAACTTCTGTCACAATGCAAGAGCCACAAACAACACCCAGTTTTATTGTTCACACCCATCTCACTGAGCAACCAAAACATAGAACCTCAAATAAGAGCGGAAGTTTATTTTTTTTAAAAATGTAATTGAGAAACAAAATCATCTTAGGTTAGCTTAGTATTTACAATATTACCTCATCCCCTGTGCCAACTCCCCACTTTGTTTTCATCACCAGTGCCAAGGCACACATAACTAAGTAACCTGTAAAAATGTACAGCACATGTTTATAATCCTTTTGTTAAATGAAGTCATGATGTATTTTTCTATGTAGAGATATTTTTACAAGCAATACATGAGGAAGTGAAGGATTCACACTTGTTAAAAAATTACAAGAAGCAAGATTTTTAGATTTTTATGCATGTATGTCACGTTTTAGTGGTTGAAAGGGAAAAGGCATTAGGAAGCTAGTTTGTTTGCTTTCTGGACGGTGTATGTCTCTGCTGCTGGTCCTCCCAACAACCAACAGTAATTGGAGTTGGTAGTAGAATTTGTCACAAGGTGGGCAGGAAATGCAAAAGACACATTTTAAATAAAGCCACTTCTGTATTTTTGATTAATATCGTGTTTGTAAATTATTGAACAAATATACAAACCTCAATCAGTTTTCGCTTTATGTCAGTTAGTGCTTGTTGTGCGTTGTAAATAGAAAGAAAGGTTATACAGTACCGCTAAAAAGTGATTCTTCAATCCTTATTCTTCAATGGATTAAAGGATTTTTTTACACACAAATATCCAATTTAGAAGTGAGGTACAGTGGTGTGGAGAAGTGGTTTTTTTTGTTACATGTTTGTTACACTTAAACGTTTCAGATCATGAAACAAATTTAAATATTAGTCAATGACAACACCTGAACACAAAAGGCAGTTTTTAAATGAAAGTTTTTATTATTAAGGGTGAAAAAAATCCAAACCTACATGAGCCCTGTGTGACAAGGGGGCTTTCTCCCCATTGCCCACCCCCGTTAAAACAGAACTAAACTGAGGTTAATTGAGACCAACTTGGGTTCTGCAGCAGGACAATGATCCAAAACACACCAGCAAGTCCACCTCTGAACAGCTGAAGAAAAACAAAATGAAGACTTCGGAGTGGCCTAGTCAAAGTCCTGACCTGAATCCTATTGAGATGCTGTGGCATGACCTTAAAAAGGTGCTTCATGCTGGAAAACCCTCCAATGTGGCTGAATTACAACAATTCTGCAAAGATGAGTGGGCCAAAATTCCTCCACAGCGCTGTAAGAGACTCTGCAAGTTATTGCAAATGCTTGATTGCAGTTGTTGCTGCTAAGGGTGGCCCAACCAGTTATTAGCTTTAGGGGGCAATCACTTTTTCCACACAGGGCCATAAAGATTTGGATCTTTTTTTCCTAATAATAAACATTTTCATTCAAAAACTGCATTTTATGTTCAGTTGTGTTGTCATTGACTAATATTTAAATATTTGATCTGAAACATTTAAGTGTGACAAACAAGCAAAAAAAAAAGAAATCAGGAAAGGGGCAAACACTTTCACACCACTGTATATGACATTTTAGTCAATTCAAGCTCTCATTTTGGAGAGTGTTTTGCAGTACCGTCAGCAACATTTGTTAACTCTTTTCCGTCATCGTAAATAGGGTTTAAGTCAGATGAGGAAGACGGCCATGTCTTTCATCTTTAAGGTCTTTATTGGCTAACCACACTGTGGAGTGTCAGCCTTCAACCTGAGAAGGTCGAACCAGCTCACCTTTAGCAGTACACACCTCCAACCTACTGGCTTCTGATTGGAACTGGAGCTCTGTGCTCATTACTGATCCAGCTATGGCCCCATCCATCTGGACCTGTCAAGAGTTACTCACATTTCATTAGTCCTTGAAACCTTTGAAAAATCTGTCTTCAGGTATTTGTTGGCACAGTGTTGATGTTTCCACTGTGTATTGTTCTAGTGGTGGTGGGCTTTCAGCCTTTCTTACTTTGGCCACGTCAGTGAGTACTGAACACCTACGTCTGGACAACTCAGGTATGTTGCAGTTCTGGAACATGACCGCCATGGAGGATAAGAGCTTCATGGAAGCTTAGCATTTGATTCTTGTCAAATTGTTGGCAGTTAATTTGCATATTTGTTCCTCAGCATGTTTCTGTTTGCAACAAAATGTTTCATGTTTCTCTGATCACACTGCAATATCAATTTCAAGAGTGCTCTATCCCTCTTGACCTTTTACAGTTCTTGACTTTTAAAAGTACACTCAACAAAAATATAAATTCAACACTTATCTCCCATTTTAAGTGAGCTGAAATCGAAGATCTAAAACAATTTCTATGTACACGAGCAGCCTGTCACTCAAATATTCTGAGTTAGTGAGTGACGTTCATAATTCATCCACCTCACAGGTGTGGCATATCAAGATGCCAATTAGACAGCTGATTATTGCACAGGTGAGCCTTAGGTTGACGACAATAAAAAGGCCACTCCAAAATATGCACTTCTCATGTTTTGGGGAAATACTGTTTACACTAATCCAGAGCATCCCAAAAGGGTGACACGTATATTGCTGGCCATGCCAGAACTGGGATGTTGGCATAACAATGGGCCTTAGGGTCTCATCACGATATCAATCTGCATTCAAAATGCCATCAATAAAATGCACCTATAGTCGTCCATAACATGGACCTGCCCATACTAGAACCCGGTTCTTGCTATGGGCCACATGGTCAATCGCCCAGGGCGGCATTCGCTAGGGGGCGCCGCGGGGGGAAAGAACAAAAAATGTTATTTACTAATGCTCAGCGCTCATCGTATCCTCATCAAGTCAGGCCGGATACTCGCGCCCCCAACTAGTAGCAACTCGTAGCAGCTCTCTGCTTAAAAGTCCACCACGTGATGTGGATCAGAGTCGCGAGGGGGCGGGTACCGCTGGGCTTCGGTCCTCAAGTTAATTACAGTACAAGGTAAAAAAAGTAAATTACTACAGTATTGGGGTTTGGGTGCGGCACAGCTTCGGTCCGCCCAGGGCGTCATGCAAGCCAGAACCGCCACAGGCCACCGTGGGCAACACAGGACAGCATACCCACTGAACATGTCACCCATTGCGCATGTTTGGGATGAATTGGGGTATACGCTATTTGGGGCGAATGTGACCGGTACAGACTGCTTTTCGGAGGTGAAAATATTTTTATTATCCTGCCATTTTAATGCCTGCATTCAGTGACAATATTGCATAATACGCTCTGTAACCTACGCTACAAAGTCAGTAAACATTCATTTGGAGACTATCAACTGACTTCAGATGAATGAAGCAGCCCAAGTCCTGTGTTCACCACGCAAGATCTGCACCGCCTGTACCTGTGAGGTATGGAAAAAGTCTGAATGTCCCTTTTGCTCAGACAAAGTCGTCCCTGCTGAAGGTGCGAGTCGTCTTTGTTGGCGGTCTGCTTGGTCGACTATTCCTGCCCTGGTAGAACAGCGGTGGCCCCAGAGTTACCCTGGATGAGGTGTGTGGCAGCATGTAGGTCCTTCGGGTCCTAGCTGTGGCATAAGTGGCTGGTCTCCGTGGCCTTTTCGAGGAACTGTGTGTGATAAGAAATAAACCAAAAGAATGTGTCAGCTGTCAGGGTTTTTTTTCACTTAGTATGATTGGTAATAAGTAGGGCTGTCAAAAATAGCGCGTTAACGGCGCTAACTAATATATTTCATTAATTACATGATTTTATTTTTTTTTACTGTAATTAATGTTAAGCCACGCCTCTGTTATGACAACACAGCACGTGTAGCTCCCCACAGAGTCTGACGCTGTTTTATTACTTTTTCTGGCCTGAACACATCAACACTAGTGTAATTCACACTTTTCTAGTCTGTTCCGCCATGGAACGACACTTCGTCATTGTTTCGAGACAACCGCGAGATGCATTCACGGACACTCCTAACATCACAACAACGTCTTTTTATGCGTGTATGTGTGATCTAAATAAACAGAAAGACAAAGAAAAACAATAAGTGGATATTTGTATCACTTACTTTGTAACTCTTAATGCGGAAGTACAATTTGCTGCATTTAGGTATGCTCGGAAATCCCAGACAATACACTCGAAATGTGATTTCACCTTACATTACGTGGTGCCTTTGAACGAAAGCCCTCATTGCTTATAATAACGCCGTTAAAGTGTGATTCAAATGTGCTACTATTAAAGAGACTAGTTTTAGGTCAATAGATTTAAAATGTGTGCTATTTTTTAGCATGATTTTCAGTTCATTTGGAGCTGTTAATACACACACACATTATATATATATATATATACATACATATACATACATATACAGTATATATATATATATACACACACACACACATATACACATATATATACACACACACACATACATATATACACACACATATATACATATATATACACACACATATACATATACACACACACACACATATATACATACACATATACATATATACACACACATATATACATATAATCCTGTCCTGTCTTTTATCTTTCTTTCAATAAAATACAGTAAAAAATGGGCATATTTCAGACATAGTTGCTAATGGTGATTAATCACGATTACTTTGAAAACGGTGGTTAATATGATAACCTTTAATCATTTGACAGCCCTATTAATAAGCATTTCATTGTTACCCTGATGGAAGGCCTTCTTTTCCAGAGAAGAAACTCAGCACACTCCCACCAGAGAGCAAAAGGATGGAGCCTCCCCAGCCAATGAAAATTGCAGCTCCAAGCTCAAATCTGAATAGTGAGATAAATTGAATATGATGGATTGTTTTCATTTCTGGTTTATTATCTTTCTCTTCAGACGTACTCACTTCTGTGCCCTGAAATTTGGGTCTACAAACTCTGTGATGACTTTGTTGGCCCACCACGAATATGTGATCATACCACAGAACCCTGACACAAAAAGATCCTGTTCTTTTGAAATGCTGATTTTGAAGTTCAATAGTCGGCAAACAGTAATTTTTACCTGAGACGAGGTAAGTAATGCCACCGGCAAAGGTCACTCTCGCGTTTGCAACCTCTGATCCGCCTATTTTTGTGCACTTCATACCGACAAGAGTGAGGACACCTCCAAAGAAGCCGGTGATGACTGCACAGACAGCCAACGCTCTGCAGGCATGCAGGAAAACTGAAAGGAAACAGATGATAAAGACTGTATGGCACTGTCTCACAGTGATGTGTTTACAATGAAAGGAAATGTGACGATAAGTGATAGCAAAGCTGTGTCATACCAGGCATGGCCAGCATGGAGGGGTAGTCTTTGCAGTCAGACACCCCTGTTGTGTCTGAGATGCAGTCCCTCCACAGGTTGGAGTAGTAGTTGGAGGTCGTCATCACAATGCTGCCCACCTCTGAGAAAGTCCAGTACTCTGTGGGAAGGGTGGAGCACACAAGGATCCAGCCGCAAAGACAAGACACAAAGCAGCCGATCTCCATGTACATCACCACTGTCCTGTACTTCATGCTGCGTGACACCCCTCAAAACAACTTAATGAATAACCAAGGCCTCCTCTCCCTTCTCAGCCACTGCAGATGTGAAACTGTGTGCACAGTTTGACTTCTTATCTTTTTGGATAGTTTTGCCCAGTAAGCATCCTTTACTCTCCCAGCGCTCTCATCCACAAACACTAAGTACTGATGTCATCATTGTTTTGCTTGTGTATGGCACATGTTAGACAAACCGGACAAACCAGAGTAAAGGAGGCTGTCCCCCCCCCAACCCCCCAGCAATTCCTGAGACTCAGAAATGGGTGAGTAAAAACTGACAAAAACTGTATAACAGACAAATAAAATACTGGATATGATAAGTAATACCTCGATTAGATAATAGAGACTAAGAATAAATGCAGGAGTGACAACATTGTCAATGACTAAATAACAAGGAATATACTGTATCGTAGATCAAAGTGACATAAACCTTGTAAATGAGTAAGTAAACAGAATGTGTGATGGAAAGTACCTTATTAAATCATATGAAATCGTATTAAATAAGCATTCTGCTCATTCCATGTAAACGCTATATGTTTTAGGGCTGCAACTATTGATCATTTTCTTAGTTCATTAATGTAAAGCTTGTTGTTTTGATTAATTGACTAATTGTTTATAGGCCCCAGATGGACCAAATCAATATGAACCAAACACATACAGTTAGTGGGTTGGTCCGCAGCATATCACAAAAGAGGCTAAACTGTTCACTCAGGAAATTAAAACATATTCACATTTGAGAGGCTGTAATCAGAGGTTATTTACATTTTTAAGTCAAATGATTAATCAAATACCAAAATAATTGTCAATTAATTGAATTGATTATTATCAATTCATCCATTAGTTGTTACTACTCCAGTATGTTCGTAGTAGTTTGTTAAACTGACTCATACTGGTACATTGAGTTCCTAGTGCAAGGCATTCCATAGTTTTACTGCGCATACTGAGATGCTAAATGTTTTTAGTGTTGTGCGTGCATAGAGATGTTTTAAATAAATGTTTCCCTAAGGTTGTATTTCTATCTTTTTGAAAAAAATGGTTGTACATTATCAGGTAGCAGGTTGTTGTTTGCTTGGCGCATATTATGGTAAATACAACTCAGCCATTGTGCAGGATTGTATGTGACGGAGAGGGACTGCAGGGGAATCCATTGCATCAACACAGAACAGATCCATGAACATTTAGCAAATTAATTAGTTTAAAGGAAACTAATGCACGTACTAGTGTTGCAGTATATTAGTCTTGGTCTCGGGACAACTTTTGTGGTGTCTCGACCTGATCTGGGAATCAGTTGTATTTTAGCTCAGTCTTGTCTGGGACATTGGCGACTCCGGGTTTATTTTCAAGACCAGTCAAGACAAAAACTGTGAGGCCAGCAGTGTTTCATTTATTGCATTGCATGTCTGGTTTGTGACTCTAATGACTGATCGGATGCAAAAAAATACACTGATACCACACAACACCGACAGCGGACCTTTCTGCTGAGCTGTAATCATGACAGATCTCCACTATTTAGATGCACCAGTGTGTTACGAACGGCCAAGGCCGTGATACAGGAATCCAAAATGCAGAGTCAAGTCCGTGTAACAGAAAAAGTCTTTAATACAAAAATGGATGACAAAACACAAGGAACAAAGTACAACGAAAATACCTCCGGACCTAGTCGTGGGAATAGTAACAAAAAACACTGCTAGCACGGAGAGCTGAGCAGGGAAAAATACGGGCATGTAACGAAAAGAGCTGCTAACAAAAACTAGCAGAAGTACCAAAAAATCCAACTACTGCTGAGAACGTCAAGCAGGTAGGTAGGTAGGTACTTACAGGAGAGATTAGCATGGGTCAGAAAGCCAAAAACACAATGCACGAGAACAAGCTGGAAGGAGCTTAACAGGGTGTAGCAAAGGGACAATCTGGCACCGGACATGAGTAAACACACAGCTTAAATAGATCTAGTAATCAGTAGCAGGTATAGACCATCAGCTCATCAAGGTGTTCAGGCGTGTGCTGCAACAGAGAACAAGTAGATGGCAGTAACGCAGCACACAATCCTGACACCAGTGTACATTGTACATGTTTGTGACTTAAATTTCTGGTTTTCTAGTGAGCTTGATGTTCCAGTTTATGCCATCACAGCCAATTTATTATTAGTGTGATTAATGTACCCAGACAAGCAGTTTAATAATAGACTTTAATGTGTTTCTCAGCTACCTTGTTTGTCTCAATTGCTAAAAGTCTTGGTTTCCAGCATTAAAGATGACATTTCATGTTTTTCAGTCTTTGCCACAGGTGCGAACATCAAAAGAGCAGCTCACACATCCACTTCTGTTATTCATATGACTGTGGTCCCCTCAAATGTACGAGTTCTTCAGAAAGGATGCTTTCTCAGTCCTCAAGCTGCCTGAAAGCGACGACAACCGACTGCTTCCACTGCTTGACCCTGACATTGCCGACACACTGGACCTGGACAAGAGGCCGGACTCTGAGGCTGACACAGACCCGGCAGAAGCGGTCATTTGTTTGGTCCTCGATGGACGCTCTGACCCGACCGAGCCTCCAGATGTTGATGCTGAGGAGATTGCTGACAAGTCCGAGCGTTCTGATGACAGCTCAGACACAGAGGACACTTTGGTTTTGGAGGTGATTCCTGACACTGAGGAGAGCTCTGTGGTGGACTTGGTCTTGGGGTCATGTTCTGGGTCTGGTATTGGTCGGATAATTACCCTGGAATTAAGAGAATGAATCATATGAGTGGCACCAATTAAGCTGTGTGCATGATGCCTACAGTATATTCACAGAAGAAGTGTTGGATTGTACGCCTGACTCACGTTTGCTCTTGTCCACAGAGCGCCTTGCAAACCGACCACAGATAGAAGACACCACCGCTCATTTGAAAGGTGGAGCCGACCCACCCGAGGAACAGCGGGGTACCAAGGTCATACCTAAGGTTGTTTGGGGATGGGATGAGTTTTAAAAAAATCATATTCTTTTTAACTCACATTTTCTGTCCACTGCTGCAGCTTGTTGGCTTACTTCAGTCCATCGAAGTTTGGATTGAAGTATTCTATTGACACGTATTGTGCATAAACAGCATAGCCACTTGTGGACAGTAAACCTGCAGATGCGTGATGACAAGGGAAACAAATGAATAGAGACGTTACACACTCACGGAACGCGCTTACGCACAGTACACATGCACAATCTTATGAGAAGAGTAGTATGCAAAATTGTGATAGGTATTCATTAAAAACAAAGTTTATTATCGTGGTTGTAGTTTTCAGTGCACACCGTTAATACATCTAATATTCTGAGTAGCCTGTTGAGCTACTTGAGAACCTGAATGCAGTAAGAAGTACAACCACCATGATAAACATAGTTTAGTATTTGAGTTTAGTTTAGTTTCTTTCAAACCTGCAGTGTGACTCTGAATATTTTACATGTTCACAAATCACAAATCGAGAAGAAGCAGAGCAATTGTTAAAGTACACTGCTGATCCAAATGTTAAGACCAGTTGAAAAATTGTTGGGCCTTAATGAGGTTCTAAGTAGAGATTCAAAACGCAACAAGAAGAAATTCAATTCAGTTTTGCTGAAGGCGCCAAATCACAACAAAAGTTATCTCAAGGCACTTTACACGTGAGGTACTGGAGGTTTATCACGCTCCTCATAAATGAAAAGAGACACCAACTGAACCCCACATGAGCAAGCACTTGGCAACCAAGGCAAGGAAAAATATTTTAGGGGGGAATTCAGTTTTTTTTTTAGTTATAGTCTTAAAACTTTTAATCAACTGATGAACATCCTATTTCAGTTTCATGATTGTTTCCAATAAATTGCTTACTCAATTTTTTTTCTCATCCAATTTCTTTGTTTTTCATTTTGTAGCTCTACTTTGAACCTCCTTAAGATCCAACAGTGCAAAATGTAAATACTTGCAATGTTTAAACCGGTCTTAAAATTTCGATCAGGAGTGTACCACCTCTCTGACTAGGGTGACCATATTTTGATGACCGAAAACCAAGACACTCAACCTGGCAATGCGATACTCAGATGATACTGGAAATTTACTCAAAGATGCCTTATAAGTTCAATACATTTAAAGTATGCCTCCATTGTATGGATAGAACATTGTTACTGTATTTTGCAAAGTATAAAGCTGAAGACGCAAACTCTAAAAGAAGAATGTTCAAAAACAGAGCGATATAGGCACCTGCGGTGAAATGCTTGTTAAGTTTTGGAATATAATCAATATGTTTAGGAAAAATGTGCCCTCTAAAGTCACAAGAACTTGCGAAATTGAACCGTCGTTGTGCATGACGTCCACAATTTTGCAAGACTTTAACTCGGCAAGCGTCAGGGGATTAACGGTGTGCTTATGTTGTGCTTTTTCTTTGGCCTTTTGTGGGACGGACGTGAAAACAGGACATGTCACATTCGGTCATTTAACAGTGTCAGTCAAAACTGAGCATTATTTTTCTGCACATTTTTGATACAGCCCCTGTCACATTCGTGGCGCCCCCGATGGATTGTGCTAAAAAAATGACTTGGAAGACATGCTACCATGCTATCTTTAGCATTCTCTTTCATGATTAAAAAATGGCATATATAGAAAACAGGAAGTGAACAAACTATTAATAATGGCTATGATACAGAGTAGTGGAAGGATTAAATAAGATCTGCTTCTTTCTGCTCCTTTTCGGATATGTTGAATTGTGCAACTAAACATGACATGAACTCCAATGTATGCGTGGTCGAAAAAAAGAGACGAAAATCAACATTGTGGATGTTTTGCTTGATGGCGGCCATGTTTTTCAACCAGTCTTCCTCAAATTTTACGGACGTGCTTGTCAATTCCTAAAGGTGCGTACCAAATTTAGCGGCCATTCGGCTGTAAATCCTTAAGGTACAATGGGTGTTCTGTAGAGCGCATTGAAGTTTTGGGTTTAATAACAGTGCCACGTGTGGTGTATTCGTCAGAAATATAATAGCACAGGCAGCACAGTAAGGGTGCATGTTTTGACAAATTTACACCCTTTTTTGTGCAGCGGTTACACATATCGTGAAAAATGGGGGTGCTAACCGTAAGTGACCAAAAGAATAATTAGGATCATTTACAGGACACGCAATGAAATACTGAATAAATGATTGTAGACTTTTGTTTTCACCTTAGTAACTTAACATTTTGTAGTTATTATCATTACACTATTAATATTGATATTGAAGAAGTTAAATACTAAAATGCCTTTTAATACCATGCGGCCAAACTACAACCACAAATTGTTTCATATTAAAACTCAGCATCTATGAAAAGGCACAATTTTTGTCGTTCTCTCAAATCTCGTCGTTCAGACTGTTTATCTTATTAAGATAAGACTGTACCGCTGATGATGTGGCACCAACCGCCAGTGTAAATCTTCTTATATTTTGACCTGTCTTTTCCCCCAATGAAGGTGCACTCCATGCCCATCAGGCTGAGCACAAAGCCCAACATGCCCAGGGAGAGAGCAGCCATCAGCAGGCCTCGCACAATCTGGATGTGGCCTGGAGTAACACAGCAAGACAAACACATGACTGAGCCATCAGCTTCAAGGTGAGTTTGGACTTTCTCTCACGGCGCGGTACCTACCCTCCACGGACCAGAGCACAGGGTAGTCATAGCAGTTGCTAACAGCAGTCGAGTCTGTAAAACAAGATCTCCACAGACTGGACCAGTACCAGGCCACCTTTAGAATGGAGGAGCCTCCCATTCCTCCAACTGAGGTGATCTTCCAGCCTTCCATGGCCATGGTGCAAGCCACAAAGATCCATCCCATCACAGTCATCAAGAAGCCCCAGATCTGGACCACACGGATCCGCATCCCTGGTCTTTTCCAAGAGCAGGATCCTTACAGTTCTAGAAAGTGTTTCCTTGAGGATGTTTCATCCCAGTCCCAACAATTGCTCAGCTTAGGAGTCAAATGCAGAGCCGATTGGAGGCACAAGGTTGAGTTGTGCATTTGTCCCGCAAGAGTTTCTGTGTGTACATGTGGGTGGGAGAGGAGGTTCCGTCAGGTTCCCATGGTCACAACAGAGGGTTGTCAGTTTGAATCTGGGCTGAGAGTGCTCGTCTAAGCATGCATCTCCAATTACCGAAGACTTGTTGCACACACTGGACTGCCAGCACAGCAGATACAAGAGATTATGTGAACATCTTCTGAATATTTTTTTTAGTTGTAACCTACCATTCACGTTACTGTTGATAGCCCATGCTGTTGCTAATTTCACCAACAACCAAGCACATTTCTGCCACAATGACCTTTGCGCGTTCCATGCACTATGCAATAAAGTTAAGACTGCTTGTGGCATCAGTCCCTACTCCGCCCCAGGCATAAGGGTGCCTATTAGTTATTTCACCAAGACCTCACCGTGCCAGGGCTTTCATAGTTCCAACACACTGTCATGCAATGTCTTAAGCGGAGGTAGCGTAGGCACTGATTAATGTTCTGTCATCAGCAGTGAATTGGTGAGTGTGACTTTCATGAGCTTGAATGCAGCACAGTCAGATATTGGGAATGTGACCTGAAGTAGATGCAAGGACAGTCAGTAAGTCCATTCCATGTTCGTATCTATTGAAGGCTTTATTTCAAGAGACCATCTACGTGCTTTTTTGTTAAGTTTCCTCACCTCTGTCAGGTTTCATTGTGTTCTAATGCTGCTCTCTGGTGGCAGGTCTTCATTGATGCAATTAAAAGAAAGGACCTTATAAGGTGGGCTACACGGTGGCCGAGTGGTTAGCATGTTGGCCCACTGTCAGGAGATCAGGAAGATCTGGGTTTGAATCTCCATGAATCTTGCATGTTTTCTCCGGGTATTCCGACTTCCTTCCACATTCCAAAAACATGCATGTTAGGTTAATTATTTTTAAATTGTCCATAGGTATGAATGTGAGCGTTAATGGCTGTTTGCCTATATGTGCCCGATTGGCTAGCGACCAGTCCGAGGTGTACCCCGACTCTCGCCCGAAGTCAGCTGGGATAGGCACCAGCGTACCCCCGCGACCCTAATGAGGATAAGCGGCAATGGATGGATGTAAGGTTGTGACCGAAAGAATGAGATCGCGGATACAAGCGGCTGAAATGAGTTTCCGCCGTAGGGTGGCTGGACTCATCCTAAGAGATAGCGGGAGGAGCTCAGTCATCCGGGAGGGGCTCAGAGTAGAGCACACCCGCCGGGCATGCCCAGCCAGGTGAAGGCCACGGGGCAGACCTAGGACACGCTGCAGGGATTATGTCTCACAGCTGGCCTGGGAACACCTCCGTGTCCTCCCGGTGGAACTGGAAGAGGTGGCCGGAGACCGGGAAGTCTGGACTTTAAATTACTTTAAAAAAAAAAGTAATTAGTAATGGAATTACTCCTTCATAATTGTAATTGGTTAGTTGTTTGTCATGCGTTGTTGGCAGCTTACCATATCACTGCTTGATGCAGGGGTGTCCGGAGTGCGGCCTGAAGCTTGTTTTTTATTGGCCTATGGCACTTTGTAGAAATAAAACTAAACAAAAATTGGAAAAATAGAGCAAAAATACAAAATTTAAAGAGAAGTTTTTGGAAGTTTTCTAAAGCCTTTTACAATATTAAATAAAAATATATACATAAAACTATCAAAGTGATACCTTGCCCCAAACACACACACACACACACACACACACACACACACATACTTTAATTTTCAGTATGCGGCCCTTTGTGGAAAAAGTTTGGGCGCCCCTGGTTTAATGGAACGATCTGCTTGTGTTTTGTGTTCAAGTTTGAGTTCCATTTTTGTCCGTCAATACATCTTGTGTGTGTGTGATTGGTAGAGAATGAGGACGTATTGGGTGTGGCGAGGACGCAGAGAGGTTGGAACTGAGCACTGATGCGTTGCGGTCAGAATACAGTTTCAAAAGAGTGCCAGACTCTGTGACAGCGAGGACGCTACAAACAACATTACGCTACAACATTTGACATGGGAATTAATTACATCGCCCGATTAAATTATTTTTATGACCCAATTAGATTATTTTTAACGCTGCACGTTACTCCCAACACTTGCTTTCTGATGGCCAGCAGGGGGAGCCAAGGGTTCCATTCAGCAATTCAATCATGCATTTTTTATTTCATGTTATTTTTTTATTTATTTTGGACAGCTTTTCCTGTTCAGGGTCATGGATGAGATGGAGCCTATCCCAGCTAACCTTGGGCTGGTATCCAACACATAAAAATATGTACATTTTTTGGGGCAGGGGGCGGTTTGTTTGCAAAAAATGTAATTGTGATTAACTGCCGACCAGTCCAGGGTGTACCCCGCCTCGTGCCCCAAATCAGCAGGGATAGGCTCCAGCTGACCCATGACTCTAATGAGGACAAGCAGTGTAGAAAATGTGTGGACGGATAAATGGAGGAAACAGGAGTATCTGTACAGAATCTACATAAGCACACTATTAATGTTTTATTCAAGTACATATAGGACTGTATGTAGCTACCTTCAGATGAATCGATCACGTTCACAATTAACAGCGTGTCCAGTGACTGCAAGTTTACTCTTACAGTTGAAATCGCTTCACTTGTCGCTCCTTATCCTTTCGTTTTACATTACCAGGCAAGCACTCGAAAGGAATAAACAGAATACCTAAAAACTAAGAAGTGACTGTAAATTGTCCATAGGTGTGCGCATGGTGAATTTAGGAAACAATACCACCATTCTGCAAAGCGCTGGACACCTGACACTTGTTTACCGATGCGGCGCAATGGAACGTGTAGGGCACTGACTGAAGTTCCTACTGATGATAATTCAGAGGTGGAGATGGATGGATGATTGGAGGGGAAACCTCCTGTCAAGCCTCCAGCTTTCTCTCTGGCTTCAAATGTGACCCAGTGACCCATGGAGGTCAGATCATTCTAGATGGAGGCAACATGAAAGCCCCCTCATGTGGCCCAGCTTTCCGCTTTGAAAGTATGAACAGGAGACACTTTCAAAACAAAAGCACCCACTCCAGCCACAGTAGACTGATGAGCAGGGCTGCCCCTCCCTACACGCAGAACATACGCTGTGCGTAGGGTCCCACGATCCACGGGGCGCCCGGTTTTGCATAAGGGGGTGCATTGCTGCCACCGCACGTGGTGTCACAGTAATTGACAGCACACAGCAGAATGAGATATCTGTCTAATTTTTTGCACTAAAATCAACTTATTGAACATTTTGTTTGCCATGTAGTCACATGACTGCAAAACATGCATCTCACTAAATTCAGGTTCAAGTCAAGTAGTATAAAAATAGCTTTTAATGGGTCAGTACTAGAGAGGTGGTGACCACAGCTCCTTGGGGCCCCAATTTAGCCAGCGGTGGCCCTCCCTGCTGACGAGACACAGAAATCATCTTTAAATAAAAACTGTGCTAAATTTGTATTTATTTTCAAAGTCAGTCAAACATATCCCACTTTTAATTAGCGCCTTGTAATCATTAAAAATGACCAGAGTTTAAATACTGATTTGTGGCAAATACATTTTTCTAGCCAAAAAAAACCTCCAAAACTACAGATTCATATTTACAACATTTTTCTTCTCGGGGTTCAGCCACAAGCATGATGAAAACGTCATATTGGCGAACTATTGTGATTCATTTTAAAATCAAGATGATTTCACACGTAGGCGTTCCTTCCAAACTTCCTGCATGGCTGCTGCGGCTCTTTTTGGAGGCTGCCGGCTGCCTTGCTGTTCTCACCGCGCGTGTGTGAAAACGCTGCAGCGCCGATTGATGAGCGATGGCCTCTGTAAAAAGCAACAAGTCATCATGAGTCATCCTCTTCGTTTACCCACCTAATGAGAATGTGCTGATATTAAACTGGAGCCACCAACAAAGAGAAGATTGGCTCGTGTGTTTTTTAAGAAAGATAGATAAAATAGGTAGATATCGGTATATGATATATGTATATGATAGGTCTCCTATCATCCTCTGTGCGAAAGTATGCCATTGTATATGCTTTCATTTTACTGTGTATGATAGGTAACACAAGTGTCCTAACACTTATGCTGTCTTCCATGTGTATGGTGTACAGCAGGGATGATCAGATGTTTTTTTATTAGCCTGCGGCATGTTGTACAAATAAAATAGAGCAAAAAGGCAACATGTCTTTATTTATACATATATATGTATATATATATATATGTATATTTTTTTTGCATGTTTGTCACACGTAAATGTTTCAGATCATCAAAGATTAATATGTAAATATTAATCTAATATTTTGCAGTTTTTAAATGAAACTTAATTAAGGGAGAAAAAAGTCCAAACCTCCAAAACCTGTGTGAAAAAGTGGTTGCCCCCCGTTAAAACATGTGTTAACTGTGGTTCACACCGGATTTCAAGTGGAAAAGGTTATAAAGCCATTTCTAAAGCTTTGGGACTCCAGCGAATCACAGTGAGCGCTATTGTCCACAAATGGTAAAAACATGTAACAGTGATGAACCTTCCCAGCAGTGGGAAGGTTCATCACTGTTCATCACTGTTCATCAAGGTTCATCAAGGTTCATCAATTTCAACCAAAATTACCCCAAGAGCGCAGCGACGACTCATCCAAGTGGTCACAAAAGACCCCACAACAACATCCAAAGAACCGCAGGTCTCACTTACCTCAGTTAAGGTCAGTGTTCATGACACCACCGTAAGAAAGACACTGGGCAAAAACGGCATGCATGGCAGAGTTCCAATACGAAAACCACTGCTCTATTAAAAGAACATTCAAGCTCATCTCAATTTTGCCAGAAAACATCTTGATGATCCCCAAGACCTTTGGGAAAATACTCTGTGGTCTGAAGAGACAAAAGTTGAACTTTGTGGAGGGTGTGTGTCCCATTACATCTGGCGTAAAAGCAACGCGCCACAGAAAAAAAACATCATACCAACAGTAAAATATGGTGGTGGTAGTGTGATGGTCTGGGGCTGTTTTGCTGCTTCAGGACCTGGAAGACTTGCTGTGATAAATGAAACCATGAATTCTGCTGTCTACCAAAAAATCCTGAAGGAGAATGTCCGACCATCTGTTCGTGACCTCAAGCTGAAACCAACTTGGGTTCTGCAGCAGGACAATGATCCAAAACACACCAAAATGAAGACTTTGGAGTGGTCTAGTCAAAGTCCTGACCTGAATCCTATTGAGATGCTGTGGCATGGCCTTAAAAATGCCCTTCATGCTGGAAAACCCTCCAATGTGGCTAAATTACAACAATTCTGCAAAGATGAGTGGGCCAAAATTCCTCCACAGCGCTGTAAGAGATTCATTGCAAGTTATCACAAACGCTTGATTGCAGTTGTTGCTGCTAAGGGTGGCCCAACCAGTTATTAGGTTTAGGGGGCAATCACTTTTTCACACAGGGCCATTTTTTTCTCCCTTAATAGTAAAAAGTTACATTTAAAATCTGCATTTTGTGTTCCGTTGTGTTGTCATTGACTAATATTTAAATTTGTTTGACGATCTGAAACATTGAAGTGGGACAAACATGCAAAAAAAAAAAATCAGGAAGGGAGAAAACACTTTTTCATACCACTTTCATACCAAAAATGAATTTGCTCAAAATTGTCCAATAAGATCAAATGAATAATTTCAATCGTAATGAAAAAATGACAATGGAAAACATTTTTTATTCAAATCTCTATCCTGACAGGAACCTTTGTCCTATGTCCAGGAAGAAGAAACCCAAAAGTGTACACAAATACGTTTTCATATGATGAAAAGGGGTGTAAGAAGGATTTACAGACTAATTTGTTCCCGAGAACTGCAGGTTATTGTTACTTGCCTGATTCTGGAGCCCTCCGACAGCGAGAGACAGAAAATCAAACCTCCTAAGATGCAAAGCACGGACCCTGACCAGCCAATGAAAAGTGCTGCTCCCAGTTCAAACCTGGCAGGGTGAAATTAAATTGAGACGGTCAAAAGTCATCATTGAGCTGAAGACAATTTACTTGTGGTGGTCGTGATGACCTACTTCTGGGCAACAAAGAGAGGGTCAAAGAAGTCTGTAGTGATCCTGTGAGCATATATGGAGCAGGCAGTCATGCAGCACAGGCCTGTGAGGGGAAAGAGGAAATCCCTTCAACAATTATACCTCACAGCATGAGAGAAGCGAATTTGGATTTTTTTTTCTCAAAAACCTTTACCACTGAGGATGAAGTGAAAGCCTGCAAGGACTGCCAGACGAGCCTTGGTGGTCTCCGAGCCTCCTACTTTTGTGCACTTCATCCCTAGGAGGGCGAGTATGACGCCAAAGAATCCCAGGCACACTGATGTTATCATCAGGCCCCGGCATACCTGGATGTAAGCTTGCAGCCAGGGGCAGAGGATGGACGTGTTGGACTCATGCTTTTCACCAAATCACCTTCTACAAGCTGTAATCGATTACCCTTCAAAGGTCCTGGCAGAATATGAACTCACCATCTAGAGCCAGCATGGAAGGAAAGTCCTTGCAGTTGGACACTCCTGTGGAGTCAGTCACGCATGTTTTCCACAGGTTGGACCAGAAGGTAGCAGTAGTGATTACTGTCCCATCCACTGAAGATACCTTCCAGTAGTCAGTCGGCAGGGTGGATGACACAAGGATCCATCCAGAGACAGTCAAGAGAAAGGCAACAATCTCTGTTGCCATAGTGCTCATTGCTCCACAGGCTTTGGATGCATGGATCAGATCAGAATGGGACACTTTTTGAAGCTTCTTGCAGGTGAGACACTCTTGAAGTGACTGAGCAGCTGTGGGTGGGTTGATCCAGGATGGGGTGCGTCAGGGTTGGCAGACACTCGATGTGGAATGACTTGAGCCTCTATTGAGGTTGGCTGAGATACAATAAGTGGTTTTATGTCGTCGGCAGGCAGCAGGCTTGCCCACATCTCATCACTCCACACAGCATGCATGGGGTCTGCAAGGGAGAAGGAAGTCATTAACTGACAGGATGTGAGGGGGTCTCTAGGACAGAAGGAGCACGTGATGGGGAAGACAGATAGCGTTCGCTTTTAGGTCAGTCACTGTTGCACATCTCTCATCACAGCAGCAGTCTGTTCTCAGTTTACAGCATAGTAGCGCCATCAAGTGGCACTCAAAAGATGTGCTCATATAAATCACTCTTTCAAGGGCCCAGCTTCCCTGTGACTCACAACAACAAAGTGGCATAGAAAAAGGATGGATAGTTATACAAGTACAATAGCTGACTGCATGTAGCATGTGCTGGCGAATCACCACAGGAAATGTAGCTTCACCACCTTAAGTCAACTCTGATATCAGATGAACTTATTTTAAATAACAATGCTAATCTGAACCAATACGTGCTGAGTCTGTATGGGAAAATATTCCTGAGGTCAGCTTCCCATGATGGACAGATGACCGGCGAATACTGTGGGGTGGAGGGAGTTTGAATATGTATGTGTGGAAGTATGGAGTGATGTGGTTGGACACACACGGATGAGCCATGTTAGGGATAGTCTTAAATGTGAGGACAGAGGCAGCTGGCCTATTAGGCAAATGTTTAGGGTGCCGCGGCCTCCAAATAGTTCACATTAAATATACAGCGGTGTGAAAAAGTGTTTGCCCCCGTCCTGATTTCCTTTTTTTTTACGTGTTTGTCACACTTACGTGGCCCTGTTGAAAAAGTGATTGCCACACTGAACAGCAACAACTGCAATCAAGCAATTGCGATAACTTGCAATGAGTCTCTTAAAGCGCTGTGGAGGAATTTTGGCCCACTCATCTTTGCAGAATTGTTGTAATTCAGCCACATTGGAGGGTTTTCCAGCATGAAGCACCTTTTTAAGGTCATGCCACAGCATCTCAGTAGGATTCAGGTCAGGACTTTGACTAGGCCACTCCAAAGTCTTCATTTTGTTTTTCTTCAGCCATTCAGAGGTGGACTTGCTGGTATGTTTTGGATCATTGTCCTGCTGCAGAACCCAAGTTGGTTTCATCTTGAGGTCACAAACAGATGGTCGGACATTCTCCTTCAGGATTTTTTGGTAGACAGCAAAATTCATGGTTCCATTTATTACAGCAAGTCTTCCAGGTCCTGAAGCAGGTAAAAAAACAGCCCCAGACCATCACACTACCACCAACATATTTTACTGTTGGTATGATGTTGTTTTTCTGAAATGCAGCGTTAGTTTTACGCCAGCTGTAATGGAACACACACCTTCCAAAAAGTTCAACTTTTGTCCCAAAGGTCTTGGGGATCATCAAGATGTTTTCTGGCAAAACTGAGACGAGCCTTAATGTTCTTTTGTTCAGCAATGGTTTTTGTCTTGGAACTCTGCCATGCAGGCCGTTTTTGCCCAGTGTCTTTCTTATGGTGGAGTCATGAACACTGACCTTAACTGAGGCAAGTGAGGCCTGCAGTTCTTTTGATGTTTTTGTGGGGTGTTTTGTGACCTCTCTTGGGGTAATTTTGGTTGGCCGGCCACTCCTGGGAAGGTTCACCACTGTTCCATGTTTTCACAATTTGTGGATAATGGCTCTCACTGTGGTGCGCTGGAGTCCCAAAGCTTTAGAAATGGCTTTATAACCTTTTCCAGACTACTTTCTTTCTGAGGTGGAGGGGGTGGGGGCAACATGCAAAAAAAAAAAAAAAAAAATTACACCACTGTAAATTAAAAGCAACAGTGAAAACAATGACGTTCAATTTCTTTTTTAGGCATATGTACCGTATTTTCCGGAATATAAATTGGTCCGGAGTACAAGTCTCACGGGATTATAAGTCACATTTTTGGGGGGAAATTTATTTTAGAAAATCAGAGACCAAGAGCAGACATTTCATCTTGAACGGCAAGTTACAGTAATATCAGTAAAATGGAGAACAATAGGCTAAATAGGCATCTGTTAACGTAACACGAATAGATGGTATGTTAACGTAACATATTAACAGTTATTCAGATAACTATAGCCTAAACAACCCGCAAAGTCATCTACTGTATATTCATCGCCTTGACACCTACCTGGGCGTGGAGACATAACTGCACTGTTGACAAGCCTCTCCCTGTAGCACATTGTTCAAGCACACATTTGTGAACTTGTTCCTCGAGCTTTGACCATCTAGCTTTTAGCCCGCAGTTAGCTTTTTTTGCTTTTTTTCATTGCAGTTCAGCTTCATTCATTCCCTCACAAGTTTCTCGTTCACTCCGAACTTTCCCTCTGCTGTTCATAGTTCATAGTTCACCACTTGCAGCTTGTAATCTGCAGATTATGATTTTCTTTTTGGGGGAATTTGTGTTCCGTCTTCCTCAGTTGTCTTTATAAGCGCCATGTGGCAGGCACGCAGAAAGAACCATGTGGCACTTAAAACTTCACCATAGAAGAAGAAAGAACGGATTCGCATAAGTCTGTCGACTACTGCTTCTGAGAAGTGGAATTACTTCTCCGCGTCATTATAGAGTATAAGACAACAAAATATCAGGAGAATGTCGACTGAGGTGAGTCATGTGTGTCAAAATATTATGATATTATGTTGGCTTGTCGTCAAAGCTAAATACTGGTCACTTGACGGCAACGAGGCAGGGGTGGGTTGGTGACGTCATCGTTCTTGTATTGTCTTGTATTGTATACACGCCCGCTCTGGAAGCCGTTTTCAAAAAATACCGTGTCAGGTCACCCAGAACACCATTCCCATGTGGATGAGAGGCTGAAATGATAAAATGCTTTCCTCTTTTGACCTGAAAACATTTCCGCGTGGATAGCCCCTCAGTTGTCTTTATAAGTTGATGTTTACATTGGAAATGTTCAGTGGTACAATGGCGATAGAAGTAGCAGATACTGACTGTGATATCTTCATATATCAACTAAAAAGAAGAAAACATATCTCTTGTTTGGGTGACTTTATTTCAGAGCGGGCGGCAACATCTTGTCTCTAGCATAGCGACAGCACAACTGACAGCTCCTCCGTACAACAGACATACTCCACAGACGCCTAACACATTACCGCCACCTAGGGGCATAGAAGTGTAACAACATGACAAATGCACTCAATGACAAACAAGGCCAGAGCGTCAGTGTGAAAAAAAACATACATAAGTTGCTCCGGAGTACAAGTTGCAGGACCAGCCAAACCATGAAAAACTGCAACTTATCGTTCGGAAAATATGGTAAATCGCCGATTGAGGGGGGCACCACATAAAATCTCCTCTAAAGTGCTACATTGGGTAGGGCAGGCTCTGAGTGAGGATCCGTATTTCTAAATTCAGTGTGGTACAGAACTGGAAGGCAGGAGGGGGTTCTAGTGGGTGGGTGCTATCTGCAATCATTGAAATGTGTTATTCAAGTGTGCGAAATGTGGCCGAGGTGAAGAATGTAGCTCATAAAGAAAAGTTGCCCCATCAGAAATGGTAGCAGTGGCGGCCAAAGAGCTATGATGCGTGTGTTTGATGCCCGTGGAAGCTCATCTGTTGAGGAAAAAAGGGCCGTGCTCAGATCAAGGAGGACGACAATAGTGTGTAAACCAGTCCGATACGGAGAGGAAGTTGTTTCGGACTTTTAGTACTGTTTCAGCACAATGAAGGAGGCAGAAACAGATTGAGCCATGTTAATGAATTATTTGAAGCAATGATTTTCGGAGAAAATGGATATTGGACAACGGTTGCTGTTAGTTACCATACACAGTATTTCTGGTTGGTTCTTTTCACCTGTTGTCTTGTCACGGTCGTCCTGCGACTGCCCTGTTCCTTGTGCCTCCTCCAATCCGCTTTCACTCTGCCAATCGTGTCCTGTGCCTCGTTGTCCCATTAGTCTGTGGCTATAGTTTGCTGCTTTGTGTTCAGTCTTTGTCTAAGCTTTAACCTGAAAGCTTTTCCCGTATGAGTGTGAATGCTTGACTCATGCACGTAGTCACACATTCACAAAAGGATATTACTTTGCTACATTCATATCTGGTTATTTTAATGTTGAATTCGACATGTCATTCTGTTTTTTATTAACACTGCTGCCACATTCTGTGCCTTTGGACTCTCAAAAGTGTACACCGTGAGCAACATTGCTTTACTGTTAACTGCTGCAAATACAGTGGAACCTCAGTTGTCGGACGTCCCAGTTTTCGTATGATTCGGCTTTTGTCAAAAATCTCCGCCAAAATTTTGCCTCGGTTTTTGTACACTGTAGCACTGTATTCTCTTTGTAGCTGCTGTTAGCATGGGGGGTGTAAACCAAAGTCAGGCAAACATTAGGCGTTTGTATCGGTGATATTTGCTGAGTGTTTCTGTAAATTTAGGTGTTTAAAGCATAAGAAATAAGTTCTAAATCTTGTTCTGATAAATAGTATGACAGCATCTCAACTGCTGATAGTTAGAAGCATTCTTCACAGAACCTCTCTGACCTAATTTAACAAGGCTATAAAACATCTAATCAGCATTCCAGGAAAAGAAAATCCCAGGGTTTTACTGCCTGTGAAAAGGTTCTGCCGGTTTTGTAAATCTCTCCTTAGCACAAGCTTTGCCGGTGCCTACACTTGCTGTTGCTAATCAACCTAGGCGAGATTCCCAGTCTGGCAAACTTTAAAGTGAAAGGGAAACAGCAGGAGATGTCAATTATTGCTAACTAGCTTCTTGGTTGAGTTCCATGTATACAATTAATTTAATTTAGCATTTTCAGTGGGAGCAATGTTGTCTCAACTGGATTTTTGGCTGACTTTTTAAATGGATTCATCCCTAATTTCTGTGACTTGGCGAGTTTTCTGTTCTTCTCATCTTGCCCCGCCTCCCACTGTTAACCAATCAGCTCCTTGCATGCGCTTATAGCATTCGTCATTCAGTGATGCCGTTTCTAAACGGATAAGTGCTCACAGGGTAAATAGTCATTACATGTACTGTATTGTTTGGTTTATATATTGCTAATAACCTTATTTAATCTGTATACTAAAATAATACCAACCCTTAATGCAATTTATTTTATATTGTATTCAGCAATCCCTCATTTATTGTGGTTAATTGGTTCCAGATCCAACCATGATAAGTGAATTTCCACAAAGTCGAATTCCTTATGTATAAATTGAAGGTTTTTGTAGTTAGGGCACATAAAACCTGCTTACGACCTTCTAAATACAGTTTTCAACACTATTAGAGCCCTCTAAACCTGAAATAATGCCCCTATAGTCACCTTTACACTGCCCAATATAATGGATAAAATAAGACAAAATAAGATTTATAAGACATATATAACACACAATGTAGACTCACCCACGTTAACATTGGAAGAGACACATTGTCACACAGTACTTCCTGCGGTGGCTTGTCTCATCAATGTAATACTACTGACACCTAGTGACCAGTGTAGAATACTACATATCACAACATGTCTTTGAATGCATCTTCTGAATGCCTCATATTTGTATTTTAGTTCATTAAGCCATTTTTATGCTTTAAAATGCTGAATTTAGGAAAAAATATGTTACATAATTTGAGATATGCATATATCTTTATTTGTACGAATAATAGGTAAAACATAGTTATATTTTTGAACAACCACGATAGAGTGAAGCAGCAAAATTCATATTAAATTTGATATTTTACATTTTGCAAACCAACCCACGCTACGTTATAAATGTTTCAAGAAAAAACTGCCTGCATCTCAGCTTTGTGTTACAAGTGACAAAGCGTATTATACACAGGTTTTTCCATTGTTGATGGTTTTTTTTTTTTTTTTTTTTTTACAAATAATTACACTTTCTTCTTGTGACTTTTTTCTCAGAATATTAGGACTCACCACAATACTTTGGCTTTATTGCCTTTGTTCTTATTATAACGTTTTCCCAACCTAGTTTTCCAAAAGTTGCAACTTCATTCTTTGTTTTGTTTCTCATAAGTAACATCTTTTTTTCTCATATTACAACTTTTAAAAGAATAACTTCTTTTTCTCTTTAATATTTCAACTTTATGCCTCTTAAATTAGATATTTTTTGCTAATAATGCGAGGGTTTTATTCTCATGAACCTTTTTTGGGGGGGAGATGACAAATTTTTTCTCTTGCCCTCATAATAATTGAAATAATAATAATATTTCATCTTTCTTCTTTTATTTTTTAGATGGTGCCAAGGGCCCATAAAAAAAAACACATGTGGGACTCAAACGGCCCCCAGCCCACACATTGGACAACCCAAGGCTTAGCTGGTTTAAAAAAACTGCGCCCTTTGAAAACCACTTCAGTTCAGTTCACTTTCTCTACGCAACAGAGAACCTGATTGATTGGAGGGTGCAGATGGATGAGATCCTGGTTGATCTACAGAGTGTCACAGTGATTTTCCAAAACATCAGGGTCACAGCGCTCCACAAGCCTGAAGGAAGACGTTGCCATAGCTGCCTCAACATTGATTGGAGGAGCTTGTTATAATACAGTGCAGAGATTCTCTTAACAGTTAACACGCCTGGGAAGGGAAAAAAAAACGCTGCAGCTTGCCAACATGTCACACCACAGGGCATGAAATAAGCCTCAAGGTGAAAAAAAAACTCAGAACACTGTCCTTGACATGTAGATGTGTACTTGATCCAGCTACAGCGTTTACAACTTGACAAGGCCCAATGAAGGGAAATATAACTACTTTGCAACTCTTGCTTTTATTGTCACAATAGTGCAAATGGTGGATCACGTTTCTACAGTGGCGGTTTGCTCTGGCTCTGCCGAGCACCCGTTTATGCTGAACACTGAAATGTGATACAACACAACAGAGGCTCCCAGCTAAAAAGTGTGCTACACAGATCATGTGAGCGTGTTGCCATTGCAGTCAAAACACTTCCCCTTGAAGCCTCTCACATGTTTCACACCGCAAATGGTTCACTTTACGTCATCTTCAAACAAAACAAAAAAGATTATAGAGATGGACTTAGGCAACAAATAATTATTGCAGCTTATATACAAGTACTATCTATAATAACCCTGTTTGGAAATGGAATTGAACGTAATCACTCAGCTTAAGGTGGCTGTGGTTACAAACTAGAAATCCAAATGAGTCTTGTCACAGGATTGTGTCGGTACAGTGACGCAGGGCTGGTTGTGACCGGTTGGTTCACATTCAACCACTCATAACTTTACATAACCCCATGCTGGCTTTTCTCCCTCAAATTCTTTCCCCGGGATGTCTGAGCTTAAAATCAACACGTGAGCTCTGGAGGTGTCAGGATAATAGTTTACCTTGGTTGCACGTGAATGGATGTGTCATGAAGTCTTCTATAGAGTGAGGCAGATTTTACTCCCTGACAAGGAAGTGTTTTAGTGTCATGAAACATCGTGTATGAGATAGTGTCTGTCACAGACATCTGGATGCCTGGCACATTTCCTCCAAAGGATTGTGACACATTGTCATCACTAGTCAAAGATTCATACTGTAGCTGTTCATAAACACACAGAAGAGGAAATGAAGATTTTGCCGAGCAATTCTGATGTGTGACGTAAGTTGTAATCTTACGAAATAATCACGTCTGTCCCGCATCAAGTCACATCTCTTTTATACTTGTTTTTGACTGCATTACCCGCGTTGCCTGATAGGTGTTACCTTTCCATTTTGGTTCACGTCTGGATGGAGGATCCAGATTTACTTTTAAAGTGAAGGGAGACGCCATGTTTTGATCGCAATTGTTATTGGTTGTTTTTTTAGCAGGAAAAATGTATATTTTGCTGGTTAAATCTTGATTTAATCTTGGGTTAGGAAGGGGAAATAACAGTAGGATGAGTGTATTAGGATATTTGCATCATTGGGCGTCATGCAAAACGGCACTGTTGAAATCTAGTTTGTGGAACGTTATAATGATAGAGGTGGTTGGTATGCCAACCTAGGTGCTCTAGTGGAGCATTCTGGGTAGATTGAGAGCCCAGTAAAAGAGTAGCTGGTGTTAGGTTTTTATTTTGGGGGGTTGATGCTGGATGACAGTGTGCGGCCATGCTGCTACAAACACATGCTTTATTTCATTTGACTCTCGGACACCACATTACAACATCACGCATAGTTTATTTTTTCAAAGAACACACACAGAATGATGAACAACTCTGTATCTGTCTCCTTTCTTCCCCCAACAAAGCACCGTGTGCTGACAGTCTGTGCTTTTTGAATACAAGTGAGTGACCAGTCATCTTTTAATTAGTTTAGTTCATAATTGTAAAAAAAATGATTTTTTTGTACAATCTGGTGTTTTCATATTTTTTGGCTGAAAATATTGTAATCTTGAGCCATACAGTCCCCTTAAAATGACTTTTATCAATATTTTTTTCTAATTTCCCTCTCGTTGAATTTGCTGTTTGTTGGCAGCCAATGACGTGTAAGCAGACCTAAAAGAGTGGGCCAATAGGTGTGCGCTCCTTTCCACCAATCAGGTCCTATGTGGGCGGAGACAAAAGCACGTCTTTTTTGTACTGTAATGATGTGAAAGCAGCGTCTAGTTTATCCTCGGGTACGAAACACACGTACGGATCAGTAATTGTCAGAAAACATGTGCCAACATCACCTCTAGCTGTAAATCTTGAGGGCGTGGAAGTGGCTGGAAACGCTGATTCCGGGTCGAATACCATGGAAAAAGGCAATAATGTCAAGGCGAACCCGGCAGCGTCTGCGAATCTCCTGTCCAAGATATTTTTCTGGTAAGAAATCGAAACACACCGGAAGACAGACTGGTACCGTTAGCGGGGAAAAAAGCAGTGTATCCACTAAAAAACACACACTAAAAAACACTTTTAAGTAGACTTGTCTTTATGAGTCATATGCAGGTTGGCACCCAAACGTGACGCAAAGTTTTGTAACAAAAGGGCGAGTAAACATTTCAAGACAAAATGTCAAGACCTTCAGTTTGTTCAAATAGGATATTCTATTCCGGCTTCTTGTTGCTAATACATACATACTAACTTTGTTTTTATAAATCAGTAACAACCACAGTGCCGTACAACACGAGATATATTGCGGAATAAAGTGTAGAAAAACATAAAAAAAACTAAAATATAGTTCAGAAAAGACAAGAACAAAACAATTGTTCTAAAATGTAACAAAACAATCTGACCAGCGATGTTGGTGTGAAGGCCAATTTGCATCCTAAAGAGGCAATAAATATTGTATTTGTGTAATGTTAAGACTCCATATTGTGATCCTCAGGTGGCTCAATCCTCTCTTCCGTATTGGATACAAGCGAAGGTTGGAGGAGGATGACATGTACCCGGTGCTGGTGGAGGACAGCTCGGAGAGACTGGGCCAACAGCTGCAGAGGTACAATCACGACCACTTTGTGTTCCGAGAAAACTGTAGAAATTAGTTTCACTATTCATTACCTAGTATTAAAGCCTATTATTACATTTTCACATTACATGGCTGGCATATTCTCTGTTATACCAATTTTGTTTACCAATTTTCATGTGATTATTAATGAGAGATATTTTTCCACGTTTATGTCAACACCTGAGATCGGCATGGATGTAAACATGTCTGTCTCATTTGCAGTGGGAATATGAGCATTCCTCAAGCTGGGGTGTGAGCCCTCCAGGGTTGTTTTTTCTTCAAGTCAGATCTAAAGCTTTGGGGTCGTGGTAACCCAAACTCATTTTAGGGACATACAACAACAAAAATCCACACTGTCGAGGTGACAAATATAGGCTTCCTGAATGAAGACGTTTATGACAGGGCAAAGTGTGTGTTGTTTTGAAAAAAACTACCAAAATCCAAGACGAGAAAACCGGGGATCCAACAGAAAGTTTGAGAACCGTTGGCATGGGTCGTGGTAACCCACACTCATTTTAGGGACATACTGTATAACAAAAATCCACACTGTCGAGGTGACAAATATAGGCTTCCTGAATGAAGACGTTTATGACAGGGCAAAGTGTGTGTTGTTTTGAAAAAAACTACCAAAATCCAAGACGAGAAAACCGGGGATCCAACAGAAAGTTTGAGAACCGTTGGCATGCAGCATGTAATCGTTTTACTATACAGTAGATCCACGCTTTTTGCGGGGGTTCCTCTCCAGGCATACCAGTGAATGTTGAATGTTTGCAAGCCCAAAAAAATGTCTGATTTTGACACATGACTCGCTCGGCCCCCGCTACTTCTTCTTATTTCAGATCAACATTTGCAATAAAAGTAACTGTTGGAATTATTACACTAGATTGAGCTCCAGAACCTTCGCTCTTCAATTGCCAAGTTAACCATAAATTTTCCCCACACACTTATTCAATACATTCTAAATTCTAAAATGTATAGGTGATGATTGAGGAGCAGATGGAAGCGAACGAACAAACATTATCAGTGAAGCATAAAGATGTAAACATGTAAAAATTATGGGCTTTTTTAGCAGTGGTACATGTATGCTGTACATTTTATCTGTATTATTACATATGTATAAATTATTGTCAACATAGGGTGAAAAAACTGCCGACTTCCAGAGGGGAAAAAAAAACTGCAAAACAGACTCTCCCCTTTTTCACAACAGGCAATCAAATGCGATTATTCCCCTTTTTAGAGTACTGTAATTGCATTGTATAAGCCAAATTAACAACCCTTGCGAGGTTGCTGGTCAAAGATTGCTACCATGACTGTGCAAATACAGTATGGTGTAAAATGTGATGTTAAACAGTGAACAGCATCTGGTTAATGACTCACTTACAGCCTTGACCACCCCTATTGGAGAAGTGTGTTTTATTTCAATCAGAGACGCTTTCTACAAGTAGTAAAGGATCTGCACCATGTGAAGCATTCGATTGCCGTTGTAATGCAATTAGATGTGAGGCTGTTAACCAACTGTAACGTTTTTTATTGCAATTCCTTGCCATGTCATAATGACAGGGAGCTGCTTGTGTTCGGGTGACTGTGCAAAAAGAGATTTCTCCACCAATTCTTTCTTTGCAGCCGCATTTTAAATGCTCATAAAAGTGTGGTGTCTTGGCGTGTATCAGTTGATAGTGTAATTTTATGGCACTGGGGGAAAGTATGGAGTCAGTGCTTTCCGCCTTCTCCACTGCTGTGTAGATTAGTTGAGCATACAACGCAGGTCACAGAGTCATTTAAATTTCAATATGACCAAAAAATGTGCTAAAACTTCAATTACCCATAGCGGAGCCAAAGAAAGTTGCAAGTATCAGCATTTTGTTAAAGAAGGTGACAAAACTCATGACGTAACACGAAGATGGTGTCTGTGTGGTGTCTGGTTGCCACACAGTGTCTTTGAGAACAGTCACGTCAGCAATCACGTCTTAGTAAGCTTAAATGTTCATTTATCCCTTTCAGTCGTCATTTATATGCATTTAGAATTGTTTTATGCACGTAAAACTACAATGATAAAACTATAAAAATGTGTTTTGTGTTAACATTTTTGAGAGACAACCGCTGATGACATCATAGACCGGATACGGTTGCCATTTTGTTAGCAAGCTAAGGATGCTAACAGGATGTTTTGTGGTAAAACTACATTAACAAATTCAATACCAAAGACGTAGTTATACGTTTTTATAAACCCAAACGCCCGATCCCAACAACATATTGTTGCGCGAGAGGTGGATGGAGGTGATGATGCAACTCCCCATCAATGTATTATGCTTCAGAGCAACTTTAATTAACACGCACACACACCCATGCATGTGCACACACATGCACACACATAATTCAGTTCCAAATGTGAGATTGTAAATACTTCACGGTGTTATATTTGTAAATAAATTGTTATTTTTATTTGTGTCAAAATGAGAGTTATGCTTGAAATGTATGGCCGGCACTGAAGGGGTTGTCTTTTGAAAAATGGCTGAGATTGAATGAGTTAAGAACACAGTTGGACTATCGCAGTGTATTAATAACACGAAAAGACGTGCACCATATTGCACGCTAACCGTAAAAAGTACACAAACCGAAGCAAAATTTTTTACAGTACCCGAAAAACACACTAACCGGGGTGGATACTAACCAAGGTTTCACTGTACTGTATATTACGTGACTGCTTGTCAGAGTAGGGGCAGGGTAACAGAAACTCGGCCTCATCTCTCTACAGACGGATGAGACAGCAATTCAGATCCAATTATTGAAGTTAATTATCATCATGATGTTTAGAGTGCGGTACCAGGAAGTAGTGAACAAGATGCTGCTATCACGTTTTGATAGAAGTCTTATGCAGCGATCGAGTTTTGATCTGACAAATCTTAAGTAACTTTGATCAAATATAGAATTACAACAGCTTCTGCTTGGACATTACATGACAGCTGTTGAACTCGGCTGGGGGAAAAAAACAGCCACACTTTATGAACAAGTGGGAACACCGACATAGTTTGGATTGCAAGGTTTCTAGTGTGCGTAAAGTGTGTAATGTGTGGCTTGAATTCTGCCTCACGCAATGCCACTTTTGTTCATGTATTATCATACACAGTAGCAATGCCATAGTTCAGTCTCATTGGCTTCTGACTGCCCTGTTCTTGCAAGACAACTATTCTCTGTTTTAGTCTCGTGACACCCCTACTGCTTTCCACAGTCATTTTAACATGGTTAACACCTTAGTATTCTGGGATTTTGTGTGTGCCTAAAACAGCTAGAAAAAAATCATACCCAAAGGTCGTCCTTGAACGATTCGGAGTAGAGCAATGGTTCTCAGTTACCTTCCAGTAGCTGTATGCTTATTCACGTAATTACAACTGCACTTAATCAGTGATGTAATTTCTTTCTTTCCTGTCTGCAAATTATATTACAATACTTAATGGCTGTTATTAGAGCTGCATCATAATGCCTTTAAATAGATAATAATGCTTTGGTGTGACCCTGTCAGAGAGAGATGAATTTGACAGTGTTTATTATTGTGGCTGCAGTTTGCATTGGTGCACATGTGCAGCCGTACTACAGCATACCGAGAACTGGTTCAGTTTTGTTGAACAACGGTTGTGGCATATTAATTGTATGCCCTGTGACTGACCTGCAGACCAGTCCAGGCTGTACACATTTGTTTTATTTACATGCTGCTGTATACTGCTCCTTTACTGAAATTGCACTGTTATTGACTGTTTACATTGTAAGTGCAATATTACATGGTCAGTGCAGGTCTATTATGTTCACTCAGACATTGGAGCTGTCTCGTGCGTAAAAACTGTGATCGACTCATTATTGTGACCCCCGATGGGGAAAAGCTGAAAGACAAAAAAAAACAAGGCATATTCCCACTGACTCTATGTAGGGTAGCATAGTTTCTGAAACAGTGTATTACAAAATGATATTCTCCTTGTGTCATGGTTGTGTCTCCAATTCTTCCCATTGGTGGCAACGTTTTCATCATAACTTTATTAATGCTGGGAACACAGGAGAACATGTGACCACTTCAGACGAATCGCCTGATTTACCCTCTTGCTATTTCTGTCTCAGATACTGGGATGATGAGGTTCAGGTGGCCACCAAAGAATTACGGACGCCACAACTCGCCAAAGTCATCATTAGATGTTACTGGAGGCCGTACGCAGTGCTTGGAATCTTCACCCTAATTGAGGTCAGTATTGACTGTTATCCAGCTAAAGCATGCTGTATAATTATTCAGACAGGATAACCAATTTAGAGAATAACACCTTGTTTATATGCTAAGTAAAGTAAGAGTTTCTGCTTTACAGGATGTCTGCCTTCACTTTATCTTTATTTCCTTTACCATGTCAGGAGGTGATAAAAGTGATCCAGCCGGTCATTCTCGGGAATATGATCCGCTACTTTGAGGATTATGACCCAAACGATCAAACGGCCCTCAACAAGACCCTTGGCTACGCAGCCGTGCTGTCCATCTGCACCATTGGCCTGGCCTTGCTGCACCACCTCTATTTCTTCCACGTCCAGCGAGTGGGCATGAAGATCCGAGTGGCCATGTGTCACATGATCTATAAAAAAGTGGGCAGGCGTTGTTATGAGAGAACAAATTCTCTTCTGGTTTTTGAAGTGTGCATGTGAATGCTTCCGTCGAGCTCTCGGGCGTCTGCCAAGTTCTGTCACGGAATCTGTATGACAAAAGACTCAAAGCACAAAGAGTGCTGTCCTGTGCTCTTGTTGCTTATTAACTCATTAGGCATGTTAAGGCAAGTGGCCAAGTAGCACAACTTTTCTGAACAGTTTCATTTTTTTAAGTTTTGAGAAGTACCAAAAGGAATTGACCACTTTTTTGACCATGAATTGACCATTTGTCTTGGTAGTACGGTACCCGGATGTAGCACCACTTGTTCATCATTCAGCTTTGTCACATTCATTAGACAGAAATGGCAGAATACCACGAGTACCTTTCTTGTAACAAAACGTCCATTGTTACCTCACTCCCTTTACATAGTTTACGCATCTATTGTCTGGGAGTGTACATTATATTGTGGTTTATTGTGATTTTTTTTTCCTAAACTGAAAGGTGATTTTATTTGTATTTTTTCATTAGGCTTTGTGCCTCAGTAGTTCTGCCATGGGAAAGACCACCACAGGCCAGATTGTGAATCTTCTATCAAATGACGTCAACAAGTTTGATGAGGTACACAAGTTATGAGTTATGTATACAAGGTATTATCATTCAGAGAGATGCACATGTGCATAGTGTATAGACGGTGTATTCAGGCAGGTAATCGTCGAGTTGACGCCTAGTATTCTTTGGAACAAAGCTTATGACTAATTGTTTGACTTCAGCCAGTCTGGATACCTGCATTTTTACCGAGCTCGTTCTCTGCAACAGGTGACAATCTTCTTACACTTCCTGTGGGTGGCGCCCCTGCAGGCAGCAGCAGTGGTGGGGCTGCTGTGGCAGGAGATCGGGCCGTCGTGCCTGGCAGGCATGGTGGTCCTCATGTTCCTGATGCCGATGCAGACCTTGTTTGGGAGGCTCTTTTCCAAGTACAGGTAGCAGCTGGGAATTCTTGTTATTTCCACAAAACTATAACAGACATACAGATAATCTGTGTTTTTTAAAGAGTTAAGTGAGCCAGTTTCCCCATCTTCCAGAGCAAAGGCATCAATGTCGTTTTTACCGTGGGCCACACTGCAGTAATGGTTAACATCAGAGGGCCGCCTTTGACTGTAAAACCCTATAAATGCATTATCACCTCATGATGTTATTACTAGGATGCCCGATATTGGCATAATATTGGCATACGGTCAATATTGGTTTTGTTTTTTTTTCCTTATAATGAAAGCTGATATAGCCCTTTAAGCACCAAAGTCGCAACACTGCTATGATGCCTGGTCTAGTTAACACTCCTGCTCGCAGGTTGCTGGGGCACCGCTGATGGTTGGGGTAGGGTGGCAGTAATGTGGACGGGCGCATACTTACACTGGCATTTAATTTGCTATTCATTCTTACATTATTTTGTATGTTAGTGTTCTTTTAGATCGTATCTCATTCATTTTGCTCCCTCTCGTCTGCAGGAGTAAGACGGCCATTCTAACTGACAGCAGGATCCGAACAATGAACGAGGTGGTGTCTGGGATAAGGATAATAAAGATGTATGCCTGGGAGAAACCCTTTGCTGCTCTGGTGTCGGATGTCAGAAGGTAAAGAGAAAGATCAGTACCTCACAGTGAGGAAAGGTTAAATAAGCCGGAGAAAGCATGTCAACATGTCTTTTTGTGAGGTCATTGAATAATAAGACACAGTACAACTACTGTATGAAGCAATAAATCAACTGTATAAGACAGTAGGCATCTACCGTAATTTCCAGTGTATAAGCCGCTACTTTTTTCTTAAACTTTGAACCCTGCAGCTCATGCAGCGGTGCAGCTAATTTATGGCCATGTTCTAATCTCGTGACATCTCCTTTACCTCAGAACTACTACTAATTGTTTAAATACTGCGCCGCTTGCTACTCAGTGAGAAAACGGTAGCTCTTTTTCTGGCAGGAGCCAATTGTGAACTATAAGGGAACTCACAACGAGCTTGTCAACCCATTGGAATTCACAGGAGGTCATTACTCAATATAACAGTCTGACTCACGGTGTCATGCTAAAATCATCACACAGTAGCTTAACACTCAAAAAGGAGATGAGAAATATACAAGTACCAATGCGAGTTTAGAATAAAACCACAAAACGATTTTAGCTTCTTTCTATCATGCATTGTTTCCCATCAGAATAGTTCATTGGCCATGGCTGCCGGGGCGCTGCAATGATTCGTGTCCACCAGAGGGAGGCCTGCCTCCTGTGATTTCCGATGGGTTGATAAGCTCGTTGTGAGATTTCTAATAGCTGATGATTGGCTCCTGTCAAATAAAGAACTACCTGGTCTTTCCAGACTCGTGCGTGACACAATATCCCATTTTATGACGTGGACATGCGCGGCTTATAGTCTGGTGCAGCTTATTATGTACAAATCTGTTTTTCTCACTAAATTTATTGGGTGCGGCTCAAACACCGGTGCGTCTTAGACACTGGAAATTACGGTATAATGCAACTCTTCTCTGTCTTAGCAATAAAACAAGAGGTAACACATCAAAATAACAGATTATTGTGGAAATTGTCACTTCTCTTCGCTTCATTTGTGAGGATGACTCACCTGCAGATGACGCTTCAAGATAGTGTTTTCAGTGGTGATAATCCCTCACATGGTTTACACAGTGTCTCGTTTTCCAATTCATAACGTCAAACGTGAAACGCATTCGTTTGTCTATTCTTCTGTTTTCTCCCAAGCGAAGGGATACTGCAGCATACAGTATCGTTTTGGCAGTGGAAACTCCAACAGCCCTGCCTCACAAAGACAGTAGTTCTGATCGGACAAGCCCCTGCCCCCTCTTCCACACGCAGCTAAACTAGCTGTGACTGGATATACAGTCGTCCCTCGCACCGTCGCATTTTTTCAAAAATTAATTCATGAATAAATGATCACTAAATGATGTTTAGTGGTTGACTACGGCCTATTATTAGTAGAGATGCTCCGATCAATTGGCCACTGATCAATATCGGCCAATTTCCGTAAAAAACAGAAATGCCGTTCAAAGCCGATCACAAAAAACGATGGGCAAACACTACATGTATGCTGTGCCACATCGGGTTGCCGGCACCCACACTGATCCGACAACAGATGGACTTCATCCCGTATTGCCACAAGAATCAAAACTAGTCTGTAAAACCTCACGGATTCAGTTTAACAGCTCAACACAGGCTACACCCATCGATGGCAGCGTGTTTGATCACTTCTCAACTGTATTGCCGTTCAACTGATCTTGCATCTTTGTTTGCACGCTTTGCCTAGCTGTCACTGGAGTTATCCGCCTAGCTTCTTGTCTTCAGACTCCAAATGTGACGTTTTACCACAGTGACATTTAGTTTTTAAAACAAACAAGTGTGTATTTGTGTGTGTGTGCGACGGAGAAACGAGTTAGCCGTGTTGGAATTGAGCCTCTTACAAGACGTTACCTGCACAAAAGCACCTTCAAGCACTTGTGGCAGGTGGCTTGAGTCTGCATTCATTTAGCACACACATGAGGCACGGATAGCTACTTAGTTTTTTGGGCTGATTACTACCGTTTACGTGGACACAAATGCCTTTATGATACTGGGCTTTGGTAGACATCCCTATCACTTTGTGTACTCAACCGCAACATTCGTTACACTTGCACACTCTCGTGAGATCCAATACAAGAGCTGCATCAAAGATAATTCGATACTAAGACAATAAAGCTTTGACATAAATAATAAAGATTGACACAGAGAGTGTTATTTTAAAGGGGACCTATTATGCTTTTCCTCTTTTCTGACCTATAAATGTTGTTACAATGTAGTATTTTCGTGTTAAACGATGCCAACGCATCAGATAATGACATTTGCACATTTGGAAGTGAGCCCTGAAAGCAGTATTGGATACCTAGTTCCACTGACATCAATCAACCCAGACTTCCTTATATGGGCATGCCCAGATACACGCTGTAGGCCTGCCTCCCTCTGCTCTGCTTCGCTCTGTTCACCATGTTAGCAGTGGCTCCCAGGAACTTTTTGTTTGGTTGTGAGGGAAAGCTAATTTTGTTTAGCTTTCCTAACGAGGCAAGCATCAAGCAGAAGTGGTTGGAGCTGCTGATTCCCGGCCAGCAAGAGAAAAATATGCTCATCTGTCATTGGCACTTCACACGGGACTGTTTGGTGAACATGGACCAATACGATACTGAACTATCCGCCAAACTGTTGCTGAAGTCCAACGCCTTTCCAGCGTTACTTGGTCGTGTTGAAGAGTCAGAAGAGCAAGCTGTAAATCAGTGTCCTAACGGTCATAACTCTCCTACCTGGACAAAAGCGGCTTTATAGAGTGTGCATACAGGGATGTATGTTCAAAGCAGACATTTTAACAGGTAAATAGCCGTTTACTATCAACTGCTGTAACGGCAAAATTAGAAAGTGGGGTTCGGCAGCTGTCGGGAAGTCCTTGGGAGCGCTAGGGAGTGTGACCAATCACGGCGGAGTGGGCTCGGCGGGAGGTGTACCTATAGGAGGGCCGGAGGTGGAGTAAATTACACAGACGGTTTGGGCGAGAAGCAGGAAAACCAAGGAAACACCGCAGGAAGAGTCGCAGAGTCTGGAAGATCTAGAAACCTTTCTGTGCGGGTTATTTTGTGTAGCTGCTCTGTAGGAGACCGGAAGTCAATACAAAGGCCCTAAGATGAGTGTAATGGGTCCCCTTTAACAATGTTTATAATTGTATTTGTAGTTTGCAAAGGTATGAAAGTGGTTTTGCATATTTTGGTTACCAATTTTGCTATGTGAAGGTTAAAGGTTAGCAAGAATTACCAGAAACCTTTGCAGATTGCAGACCTCTGCCAAGGATTACACATTTTTCATCTGAAATCAATGAGGAAACAGCAGTGGACATTACACTTGCTGACCCTGCATACACAAAGCATATGATCTACAAGTTGACATCCACTCCTGAACAAAAGATCAGGGTAAGTGACAAGTATTGGGATTTTGCACTGCTGGATTGTAACCAGATTGTAAGTAGAGCAACAAAATGCTAAAAGACGGAAAGGGAACAAAAAAAGTTTTCTGATAACGGAAAAGCTTTTGAACCTAAGTGCTTTTTGCATTTTGATACTCACAATCTTGCTAGTGAGGGGCGTGGTACGCCGTGGACTGGTCGCTAGCCAATCGCAGGGAACATATAGACAAACAACCATTCACACTCACATTCACACCTAACGAACAACTTAGTCTAATATAGCCCTTACAGTCAACTAGAGAGATACGTACGACGGAGTATTAGGTCATCAAAAAGTCGTCAATTTACAAGAATAAAGTCGTAATATTACGTGTCAGGGGGAAAATAGAGCATAGCTCTTCAGGAAGGAAGGAAACTTTCCTCCTGCTTCAGGCAAGCTTTTGTTTATAACGTGGCAGAAAAACAGAGCAGTTGAGCACAAACAGATTATCATGTCTATCCCTTCTCACTTCCACCTTCCTTACCCGCCCCCTCCACATGCCCCTTCAGTGCCTGTAACATAAAGTTAAGACTTTTCTCTTAAATTTGCAACTTTATTGTGGTAAATTTACGACTTTCTTCTTAGAATCTCAAATTATTTGAATACTCCGTTGTAACAGGCATTGCCTGAGACAACTATAAAAAGGGGGAATATATGTGACCTGTGGCCTTGGGCAAAGGTTATATTAAGACTTTTTTTCTTGTAAATTAACAACTTTTCTTTTTTTTCTTTTCTTTTTTTTCATAAGTCTGCCTTTTTTTCAGTGTGGCCCTACTACTTTGTCGTAGATACAAACTCACAATCTCCTGTCTGTGAGGCCAACATGCTAACCACTAAACCATAGTTGCAATCCATCAGTGCAAAACTTCAATACTTGTCATTTTGTTCAAGAGTGTATATATTATTTATTTTACCTAAAATAAACAAAATGCATTTTTGGAATGTTTTGTTGTGTGAGTCTATTCTCACCATAATTTAATGGCCTGCTTGTATAAAAAAAAAAAAAATTGTTTGGCAGTTATCTGTCATTGCACTGAACAAAAACCACCAACCAACCAAACATAACCTTATCAGAGATAGCCAGTGCCATTTTTTGCAAAATTAAGCACTATTGTTATTTCGGTAAAAGCAGATTTTGTGTACAGCTTTTGTATTGGATTAGATTGTGCAGATGTACCCTTACACAGTCTGTCCTGTCTCCATACTGTGTTTCAGTTTGAGTCATATTGCTTTTAATTTCTTTGTTCCTCTTCTTCATCATCATTTTCATTATCATCAGTATCATATGCCTCCATTCTCTGTAGGAAGGAGATCTCCCAGATCATGATGAGCTCGTACTTGCGTGGCCTCAACATGGCCTCCTTCTTCTGTGCCAGCAAGATAATTGTCTTCATCACCTTCACCCTCTATGTCCTGCTGGGGAACACAATCACAGCCAGTCGTGTCTTTGTGACCGTGTCACTGTACACAGCAGTGCGTCTCACCGTCTCACTCTTCTTTCCCAATGCCATTGAGAAGCTGTTTGAGGGCCGTGTGAGCATCCGCAGGATCCAGGTCCGTCACCATGTAATCCGGAACATGTGAATTTTAGCCCCAGCTTCAATTTGAGGAGTCATTAAAAATCAAAGTCATTAATGGAGTTCTGCCAGAATTTCAGTTGATAGTGAGAAATTCCAAATGTTCTTCAACAATACCCAGCCATTCAATGAAATTTGCAACAATCTCGATGTACAGTGGTGTGAAAAAGTGTTTGTGCCTTCCTGATTTCTTATTTGTTTGCATGTTTGGCACACTTAAATGTTTCAGATCATCAAACAAATATAAATAGTCAATAGTCAATGACAACACAACTGAACACAAAATACAGTTTTTAAATGAAACTTTTTGTTATTAAGGGAGGAAAAAAATCCAAACCAAAAGGCACTGTGTGAAACATGGAAAAAAAAAGAAATCAGGAAGGGGGCAAACACTTTTTGTCACCACTGTGTGATCTTCTGTTCAGTTTGTCTCATGTTATTCACCTTTATGGTCTAGGAGTTCTTGTTGCTGGACGAGATGACAAAGATTAGCACTTCATTACCGATGGGTGAGAAGAAAGATTGCGCCATTGAGATCCAGGACTTGATGTGCTACTGGGAGAAGGTTAGAATTGTCAGCCGTCTACACTGCATTCACCAGCCACAATATTAGGTACACCCGCAAAGCTCCAAGAGCTGTAACAAACAGACTTACAATGATAAGAATTCCCTCTTTTATAAAACACTCACTCTGGGCCACTTTTATTGTACTGATAATAATATGAATGTATTTAGTTGGCAGCTCATACGGTGACTCAAATCGTGTGTTTCCACAAACTTGGCTGCTTCACTTTTCATGTTTGTGATTCGTATACCACATTCAGTATTATTGCAATTAATTAAACTCACACAGTCATTACCAGTGTTGGGCAAAGTACTTTAAAAAAGTAATTACAGTTACTAGTTACTAGGGAAAGAAATTATTGTTTTTCTTTTTATACTGCATGTAAACTATTATTGAAAAATAATTGAACACAGCCCCTCATTGCCCATAATAACATGGTTAAAGTGTGATTCAAATGCTCTGCTACTATTAAAGAGACTAGTGTTGGTTTAAATGTACAGCTCAGTTGGAGCTGTTCATACATACAAATAATCTCATCATGTCCTTTCATTTATCTTTGTGTTAATAAAGGACAGTAAAAATGGACATATTTCAGACATACACTGCCCTCCACCTGCAGGTTTTCCCAGACTTTTGGAGGGGAATGACTCTCAATCGTGACAAATTAATTAGAAAATTGTGATTAATCTGATTAAAAAGTGTAATCATTTGACAGCCCTAATTTAAATGTAAGTATATTCTTATTATAGTTTGCAGTGGTGACAAACTGTGAGTGTTTTCTAATCTTTTCCTTCTGTCAAGAAGCTAAAGAAGGTCACCAAAATATGTGACATGCCTCTCAATATATCTTCACCACTGAAAACCACCATTATCACAATGATAGATGAACTAATAATGAAATGTTGTTAAAATTTTGTTAGCAGCTAGGGATTCCCATCCACTGTCTACATGACTTTAGATTCTCCTGTATGCCTGCCCCCACAGAGTCTGGATGCTCCATGTCTGCAAAATGTCTCACTCACGCTCACTGAAAATCAGCTGTTGGCTGTCATTGGACCAGTGGGTGCAGGAAAGGTAAAACTGGTTGCTCGGGGGTGTCATTTTACATGTGCTCTAATGCGTGACCTCTCTAACCACCCAGTCCTCGCTCCTGAGCTCGATCCTCGGAGAGCTTCCACCTGATAAGGGGGCGATGAAGGTGAAAGGTCAGCTGACGTACGTGGCCCAGCAGCCCTGGGTGTTTCCCGGAACCATCCGCAGCAACATCCTATTTGGGAAGGAGATGGACCCGCTCATGTACGAGCGAGTCATCAGAGCTTGTGCTCTAAAGCGGGTAAGCAAGTGAAGTAATTGCAGTGTGCACTTGGAAACATGTCGAAACAAGTAGAAGGAGCCTCATAAATGTCTTCCCAACTATGAGAAACGTTGCTTGTTCGCATTTGGCCACATTTCCTGTGTTTTGAGGATTTGAGTCAAACAGCAAAATGTAGAATGACTATGTTTATGCTATTTGGTTGTGAAGGACCTTGAGTTGCTCCCAGATGGCGACCTAACGCTCATTGGGGATCGAGGCGCCACACTCAGTGGGGGGCAGAAGGCTCGTGTCAACCTGGCCAGGTAGTATAAGTCAAAGAAGCACTGACAGAATAATTTGCTGTCGTTTCCATTGTTACTGTTTCCGAATTTCCTTCAGGATAAAGAATGTCTACCTATTGCCACCTAACCTGTTCAATGCATGTTTGTGCACCTCCAGGGCTGTGTATCAGGACGCTGATATTTACCTCCTGGATGATCCTCTGAGTGCTGTGGATGCTGAAGTTGGAAGGCATCTTTTTGAACAGTAAGAGAAAATGGCAATTATGGCGTTAATTTATTAACTCATTTAATCCCAGACATTTTTCAAAAGACAACCCCTTCAGTACCGGCCATTTGAGACGATTCTGACTGATCTTTCAATGCACACAGAATATTGTGTTCAATGGCTATATAAACACCTACCAAAAGAAAGATTAGACTCCCGTCTTTCATCAGAAATAAAAAGTTTGTTTCTACCTTTTTCCGTTCCTTAGTAATCAGCAGTTGAACATTCAGGAAAATATCAGTACCCAACTACAAAAGGGAGAAAAAGAGGTTTTTGTGAAAAGATACATTTCACTTTGACACAAATATTTTTTGCTTTTGTGACAGCTCAAATATCTAAACAACTGTACCACAACATAAACAACACACAAAAAATATATTTTTTAACATCAAAGTAGCAATTTATGTACAATTTAATTTAATTTAGTTACAATATAACACTATGAACTATTGACAATTTTCACATTAGAACTGAACTACGTTTGTGCACAGGCGTGTTATGGGTGTGCATGTGTGTGCACGTGTGTGTGCGTTAAAATTTCCCTACAATGGGTAAACGTCTGCACGCTACACTCCTCCACGCCCTCATCCTCTTCCTGTCATGTGTTTCTCGGTCCTCTCCTGCTCCCTGCCGAGCTTTTACCAAATGCACTTCTGCCACCAAGTGGCTGTTTTTATGGCATTAAAATTGCTCTGAAGCATAATACATTGGTGGGGTGTTGCATCATCACCTCCGCCAGCCTGTCGCGCAAAAAAATGTAAAAGACATATAAATCCGATATATATGTATAAATACAAATAAAAACGTACAACTACGTCTTTGGTATTGAATGAGTAAATTGGCAATAAGCCCCAAATTAGAAATTGCTCAGTCTTGGTGAAAGTCTTGGTGTCCCACTCGTGCTCACCTACTCACATACTCCAGCTAGGGTGAAGATTTGAAGGTTTATTTGTCAACATTTGAGCATAGACAAGAAAACAAGCTTTTTTTGTTGTTGTTGAAGTAACCACGTCATTATTTATCCTTGCGTATGATTGCCCTTTTTAAGGAGTCACCGTTTCTACTGTGTACCCCTGATGGGCTGAAATTGGCTCACAAATGGTGTTTGTTTTGACAGTCAGGAAATGCATTTTTATTTAGACTTTTTTCTGTTAACATGAACATTGATCTGTGTGAATGTGTTGCAAAACATATTTTAGTAATGCCCATGTGTAGACAAACCCATAATTATTTAATTCTAAAAGATTCACCAATTTAGATTTAGCCAGGGTATCAATCATTTTGTGTATTCCTGTTGGTGTGGACACCGTCAGCTCGATGGGTACATTTTTGGAGAAACAAAGTAATGCGTATAACTGAACACAGATCTAAAAAAAAATTATAGCACCAAAGATGAAAAGCTGAAGGAATGTGTTTTAAGTATGACAGGAAGAGGTGCGGCGCTGGCCATGACCTGCTAACAATGGCTCTTCCTGGCTTTTTCAAAACACTGTCACATAACACAAGTAGTTGAAGTTCGTTTTTGAACAACTATTTGTTGACCCAGGTGCATCTGTGGACTGCTGAAGCGCAAACCTCGCATCCTGGTCACCCACCAACTACAGTACCTGAAGGCAGCAAACCAGATAGTGGTCCTCAAGGAGGTGGGTGCATTTGAATGCAAAAAATAATTATCTAGGAGCCTTGGTTCCCAAAGTGGGGTACACAAATTATCGTAGTGTTCACGTGAATAAAAAATGAAAAACAACGTGGCTACATTGGAAACTAGAATATAAATACAGGTACATTGTTTCCGCTACATGTAATTGATCGTGGCGGTGCGCCACTACAAAATAAAATCCGCCACACCTTAAAAATGGGTTGTTGTTTTTTTACTTGAAAACCATTTTAAGTAATATATTGTATGAATGCATATATGTGCTATATATATGCATATATTGCTTATTATTTACGCACATATTGACCGCAATTAGTCCAAAAACGATTGAAAGTATCATAAAAATGTTTCACTGCGCTTTGTTTTGAAAAGCATGCACAGGAATCGCTTATTTGCCTTGCTGGCACTTGTGCATGTGACCAGATACGTGACACATCTTGTGTTGACTTTCTGTTAGTTCCTTATTATCGGGTGAATGAACAATAGCTCATAAAATATCTAGTCAATTGACGACAGCTTGTCACATGCTAAGCATATCTATGCTGGCGTGTGTGATCGCTCACGTTTCAATATCATTCCACTTATGGCATTTTTGTTTACATGCCTGGCTGGCGGCATCTAGCTAGCTCGGAGCTACAAGTGGCTACTACGTTCAATCATCGATCATCATCACAACTTACTTTTTTTAAAGTGTCACTTAACAATCTTGCTCTGCTGATATCATAATACCTATGGCTTGTCTTCAAAGCGCTAGTTGTGTGTTGAAGTTGTGCAACAGAAACGCGCAATGTGGAAAGCTCTAGACAGTGATGCAACTTTGCCATTAAATTAACAGTTGTGCAATGTTCTGGTTTCATGTTCTGCCAGTTGAAAAAAGTTGAATAGATACGTTAATGAATAAATAAGTCATAAAAAAATTGCTATTTGTCATTTAAAAAAAATTAATTGCAGACGCAGCAGCGGCACAACACAGCAGCGGCAGTCCGCCCTCCCGTGCAGCCCACCACCGCAGCTTCAAAAAATCCTAGGGGAAATCCTGCAGGTAGCCTTCGGGTTTACGTGCAAGTTGTGTTCCGAGACTGTGATGTATGTCAAGTTTTGGTGGAAATAGGACCTTATACCGAAATCAACTCTTAAGTCACTCATACTGGACACAGAACATATGAAAGACAGAAAACACAGTAATAAAAAGATTAAATTCAAGAATTTAATGAAACAGTAATATAAAAACAGAATAATTCCATAAATTTATCCCTGTGGTTCTTATCCTGCATGCTGGGGGGGTCGTTGCAAGGGGTGAGAGACAGGCTTATCGGGAGAAGGAGGTCTCGATAATGAGACCACTACGCTGCTCATACTGTTATCACTCCATTTTATAGGCGCAGGTTCTTTCACATGTTCAAGAATGCCATTTCTATCCTTTCATGATGGTCGCCGTGTTTCAGCAGCAAGCCAGTGTTGCTTACGAAGTCTAATTTCATTTTACTTTTACTTTCACTTTTATGCACTGCCCAGATGAACTTGGGAGTCCTAATGGAGGTTAAACTTAAATAGTTAACTAAGAAGAACAAAAGTGAGTCTTTCCTGTGTTACTCCGCCAGTTTGCCATTGTATTCATCCACTTACGTATTACTACGCCACACGCATGTAACTGGTTCCTTTTTTCTTTTTCTACAGTTGAATAATTAATGGCAGTGCGTACGTAACCATGAAGCAGCAAAAACTGCATTGCAAAAAACTGCATTGCAGCAGGTTACACATTGGTAAAGGCTACCCTCTAGTGGTGAGCAAATTCACTCAAATTCAAATTACACGGCAAGTGTCCATTCTGTCCTGATCTCGATGATTGACTGGTATCTAGCTCATTCCGTCATGCGGCTAACTGCTGAAAATTGGTACGTTTTTGTACTGGTGTATTTACTCGGACACAGTGTGTTGCATGTGCAAAAGTTCTGTCGCACAACTCAGTGAAACCTTATGTTGCACGGGCATTTAGAAACCAAGCACTCTTCTGAAAAATAACATATTTTAAGGGTACTTTCTACCAGGAAGACGTATTAGAGACAACTGTACGTTAATAAGAGCAGGCTGTGAGTTACCGAGTGGGTAAATCTGGCAAGCCAACCACTATTGCGGAGGACCATGGGTATGGTTGGGACAATGCTGGGAGAAAAGGCCAGAAAAACTATGACTGTGATTCTCTGCGCATCAATGACACGGCGGAGGATGTTGTAACAGCTAATTCAGTGCACACAGGCCAGTGAATTTTACGCACAATAGCTGGAAAACAGTCAACAGATATAGCCGGCCTGGCACATGTCCTGGTGTACAGTTAAGTCCCTGTAAAGAGTTCTTCTTCCAAAAAAAGAGGACTGTTGTTGCTCACTGAAAATGCCAGTAATTAATTAAATAAATCAAACAGGTGAAGAATAATTAAAAATAAGTTTTTTTGGGGGGTGCATGCTTCAGGTTTGGGAACCACTGATCTGGAGCAGTAGTCTTCATCTCAGGTTTATTCTTGAAGAAAGGACATAGGAAGGCTCCATTTGTTGGTAGACCAAGATTATACAAAAGCTTATTCGACCTGAACTGAGGAATGTTGAACACCCAACCAACAACACATAATCTATATCTAATCTCAGTGCAGGCAGTAGTAAAGGCATCACAGAAAGGCAAACTATCAGCTGTAAACTATCAGTGTAAAAGGCTGACTACATAATGGACTGATAGCCAGTCAGTCACAACTGGGAATGCCCACACTCGCTGCATGGAATCTGTGAACCACAATACCAGCTATCAGTCAGGCATTTCTGAGTCTGCATATTATTGTAAGGTTTGTGCAGTTCAGATAACAGGTGCTGGCTTGCCAGGCTGAAATCTGTTTGGTAACAGCAAACATTCGAAGTGGATCTTTTTAGGGATCTAAACACTGGTCATTATTTGCAGGGATGTCATTCAAGCCACTGATGTGTGTGATGATTTTATTGCTGCCCTGTCATGTATTTGTACTGTATGTACAACTAAGTACCTGACACTACATACAGTACATACTTTATGTTTGTTCAAGGGTCACATGGTGGCCCAGGGGACATATGCGGAGCTACAGCAGTCCGGGGTGGATTTCACCTCATTGCTGAAGAAGGACGAGGAAGAGGAGGCCCAGCAGTCTCCCAAAGACCTGTCCCCCCGCAACCGGACTTTGTCCCAGAACTCAGTGCGGTCCCAGACCTCCTCTGTGCACTCAGTCCAGGATGGAGAACATTTGGCGGTTTGTACAATGATTGTGTTTGCAGAAAAGGATCAGTCTGTGAAACTCTTCAATGGGCTGCTGCTCTTTCCCACCTAGACTGAGCCGGTCCAGACATTTGTAGAGGAAAGTCGTGCGGAAGGATCCATTGGAGTGAAACTGTACATAAAGTACTGGCGAGCTGGTGCCAGCATTTTCATTCTGCTTGTTGTGATTCTCCTGAACATTCTAGCTCAGGTAAGCAAAGCAAAGCCACCATGTCACACATAATTAGGTATGAGAACAAGATGAATATGGCATTACCACTTGGGAATTGCGCCCATTTTAAGCAAGAGTGTCTCGGAGATCCGAGGTATTTGGATCAATTGACATAATTGTAAATATAAACATAATGTCTAATCATTGTAATCATTGGTCAAATGGACAAAAGCCTCAGCCTGCTGCTGCCAGATAAATGTGGCTGTAGCTGCTTGATGCCAATGAACTGTTCCCCAATAGTTATCAATGTCATCCCGCCATCTCACATGCTGCCTCTGTTTCTGTAGCTGTCCATGGGCCTCCTTGATGTTACTAACGATGTCCATCTGTTTGCTAGTATCTGCAAGGAAGGTCTTTGAACATATTTTCCACTTCACTGGGCCATTCTCCAATGACTATGACGTCATTTTCAAATCTCAGATGGTTGGGCAGTTCTCCATTTGATAACGGGCTTGTCAACCCGTTGCAAATCGCAATTACAGTATAGCATAGCAGTCTGACTCACCGTGTCATCTTACTAAGAACACTTTACTAACAACATTAAATTCATCACACAGTAACTTAACAATTATAAATAGAAACATAGAAATGTATAAAAACATGTACCAATATGAGTTTGAAATGGAAAAAAAAACCTAAAAAGTTTTCCCATAATCAATTGCGTCAGAGTAAGACATTTATTTGGGGCGGTGCAATAACGTCAGCCTCCCTCTGGGCTCCGGGTCCTCTTGCTCCCACTAGTGGACAGCGCCATCCACCATTTTCTATGTGGCTTGTCCTCCAATAAACTGCTCTTGTGGCAGTAATGCATTATGGGTAGATGTTAAAATAGCTGCTGTGTGTTATTTTAAACTCGTATTGGTACATGTATATTTCCTAGGTGTCTTTTAAGTGTAAAGTTGCTGTGTGATGCGTTTAATGGTTGTAAGATGGCACCGTGAGTCAGACTAATATATTGGATAATGACTTGCAATTTCACAATGGTTTGACGAGCTCGTTGTGGGTTTTTGCACAGCTGATGATTGGCTCCTGTCAAATCTGTCACGTGCGCCTTATGCAGCGTAATTTATGGTAGTTCTTCCTCAAGTTCCATGAATATGACATCACCAATTAGGGATCTAATGTTGAATGTTGCAACTCTCAGATTCCAGTGATGGGCTGGATGTAGCAGTGCATGGCTCAGATCAAGGGTACCCAAGTGTTACATTTTGGGTAAAATTTCAAACTCGTGGATAGACTTGGTAATGTTATAAACACAAACTTCAAACATTGCAAAACACACACCCAACAGACCAGAGCTCGAGACATTTTCCATTTCCCATAGCAACCCTCTGAAGTTTACGCTTTTTTAAATGTAATGCACATAAATCAGTGTCGACTTTATGCTGTTATCTCTGCATAGATTTGACTTTTGTTAGAAAAGTAACATATTTGAGAAAGTATCATAAAGTAAATAAAAACAAGTGACAAATCTAGATCTTGAGTTAAAGCTCTGAAAATATGGCAAAGAAAAATTGGCCTTCAGTCCTTACCATGCCATTGTTGTTGTATCAATACAAACACTACAAATCCCATCAGCCGTTCTTAAGACTGTAATGACATCAACTTTGACCTATCAGCTCCACAATATAAGCTAATCATTGCAGCACTGTGGCAACATGAGCCAGGATTCAGTGAAATGCACTGAGTGAGTGGTTCTTGAATTATCATCTTTGACCTCCCATGAGGGACACGCCGATCGCTTACGGGTTAAGTACGGAGCCATTTATCAACGAACACGCTAGAATTTATTTTCGGATAAATGTCAACGACATTTAATATGACAGATAAAAGTAAGTAAAATCCGACTAGTAATGATGAATAATTTTGCCCACTTTGCGTGTTTTTTTTCGCCGCTTCGTGCACACGACACGAACGGCAACCTACGAGAGGTAAAAACAACGGCTGTCAAAACGAGTTACACTGCTTGGTAAACACAAAATTTGTAACTCACCCGACGAAAAAAATCATTTTTAAAGTGCATAAAGATCTTCTCCAATATATATAAAAATGAAAAAAATCTTCTGCGATTGGCTGGCGACCTGTCCAGGGTGTACCCCGCCTGTCGCCCGAAGTCAGCTGGGATAGGCTCCAGCATGCCCCCGCGACCCTAATGAGGATGAAGCGGTATAGAAAATGGATGGATGGATGGATGGATGAAAAAAATCTTACCTTAGACTTGACAATGGTTGTTAAACCGCCGATTGCTGGTCGAATTGAATGATGCTCCTTGATGCTGCTGAGGTCGTGACTGAACGTACATTACGCTAACACACAATGGTGGACACGGTGAAACATTCCCCTGCTGAATGCGTATTTGGCGAATAACCGGCAGAAGGACACAAGTTTTGTTTGGCCCAAGAAGGCACTTTTAATTTTCTAATTCAATATTTACTAGCAATACGCAATTTAAGCTGTGAGCTCGAAGTGTACGTACATTACGGGCCGGACACGAAATTTGGGTGTGTTAGACTTTTGTTCAAATAATCTTATTTTACTCTTTTATACACAAAAAATCACTTTAGTTGCAATAATCATCATGGGGTTTGTTTTTCCATGGAATTATGTTCTTCAAAATTTTCATCGGCAGGCGGACACGAAGGTAATGTACTTTTCACTAATGATTACACGACAGTTATTTTTTTTTACACTGAGAATATTTGAATAAAACACATTAGAAACCAATTTCAGACATCATTCTTTAATTCTAAGTAGAAATCATGACAAAATTTCACAACAAGCAGGGATTCTTAGCAGCCCCTGTTTCTTCTTGGTTCATAGTTCTGTACCTGCTGGGGACTGTGGGCTGTTTAGTTTGCTTTCTCTTTATGGTTGTTGTATGGCTTACCCGTCAATGCTAGTCTCATGCAGATTGGAAGAAGGATTTTATATCTGATTTTCATCTCCTAGACTAGCTGCTTTGCTGGGCTATGAACGTAGTCTGTCCATGCATGTTGACCTTTGACTATTCTTGTAGTCTCCGCCACCCTTGCTGACATGTTTTAAATAGCAAGCTATTTACGCATAGCTGGGCCAAGCGTTGGTGAACACTCTGACTGTATCCACACGCTGGTAGTTCATGCGTGTTTACCTCTGGGGCCACTCGGTGCTCCGACATCTACCTACATGTTAGCTTGGATTCCCAAATTACTAGGCATAGCCACATAGAAACATGACAGAAAATAATTGAGAACCACAATGAGCCAGCTTCTGGGTGGAAAGTTAAGTTGAGGGAGGAAGCACTCGGCATCCAATTAAAGCCCCAGCACTTGCATCATCTTACCCCTGTGAATAAACCACCTCACACCTATTGGCCATTGAACAATATTCTATTTATTTGACTTGTCCAAATACTAACTACAATATTTCTGCCATTTTATTGACTGAATGCGTGGCGAAACAATGAAATATTTTGTAGAAAGGTGTTACGATGACTTTAAATCCCAATATGATGAACAACTTTATGAACATGAAGAGTTGATCACAAACGCCAGGAAACAGGCATGACAAAAAACCGTGACATATTTCAATAGCTATTCGTGTAATATGTAAAATGGATGAGAAGACGAATAAACTAACTTTGCATTTTGCAGGTGGCGTTCATTGTGCAGGACTGGTGGCTTGCTTACTGGTAGGTGGGAGCTTGTGTGAAAACTTTAGACATTGTAATGTAAAGAACACATGTCTAACAGCTTATACTTTTCAGCTAAAAATAGGGGCATGTAGTGGTTGTAACGGACGTTTTCTATTGCACTGTAATTACAGTAATTTGTTTGTTACAAAAATACTAAACACTAATCGTGAATGGTGCTGACCTCTTCAATGAATATTGTTGATGTGTTGTTTGACACTCACCATTCACATACTGTAATTATAAGTTGGAACTTGTCAGCTTTTAAGAGCTCAGTCATTCCAAAACAATGTATACAGTGTGCCACATTAGTTTCCATGTTTACCTGAGATGATTTCATCAGGGCTGATGAGCAAGTCGAGCTGGAAACCACTGGCCAGAATGTTACTGGCCAAAATGCTACTGACAAACTGGAGGCAAAAGAACTGGACCTCAACTTCTACTTGGGCATTTACGGAGGTGACATGGGCATTATTTTTGCTCTTTTTGCTCCTTGTACATGTGGCCACTCTGCTTTTTTGCAATGCTACAAAGTGTGACATTTATGCCTCCACTTCTGTTTTGCAGGATTGACAGCCGCCACCGTCATTTTTGGCTTTATGAGGACTTTGCTAATGTTCAACGTGCTGGTGAGATGCACGCAAGCACTGCACAACAGCATGTTCACAGCCACCATCCGCACTCATGTGCGCTTCTTTGACATCAACCCCATTGGTGAGAGTCAGTGAAGAAGAGAATGTTTGTTTTGTTTGTGGATGCTGTGAAAGGTTGAACATTTTCATGGAAGCACTCCTTGACACTTCAGACAATGTAGGGGTGCGTGACAAATAGCAGGCCGATATGATATGATTTATCATACAGAAAAATCTGCTAATATTAAAAAAATAATTTTTTAAAAAACGCTCCAATGAGGCGAGTTAGGGTGAGAAAATCAACCGCTCCTTTTTTCCTGCCTATGACGTGCAGGGCTGTCGTCACTTTCCCTGAGCTCAGGAAACAAACAACAAGGAAACATTCACTGTTTCAGAGGAAGACATTTCGCTAAATGCTCTGCAAACATTCCGCGATTGGGGGAAAAAAACATGGAGCTTCAACATATCAAACCTTATCAGTCACCTGAAACGCCAGCATCGCTACGATGCTCGGGGCTTGTTCCTATCGCCGCAGTGTTTGAAAAGCGCAAACAGTTTGCCAGAGACAACCCGAGGACTAAAGCAATCTGTGATTTCATCAAGGAAATGATGGCGCTGGATGACCAGCCCTTTACCATTGTTGAAGATACTGGCTTTTGTCGGCTAGTAAACCCCTTGGAGCCACAGTTTGTATTTCTGAACCACCGTTGATAGTACTGATGTCATGATATTTAGTATTTAGGAAGGACAAATCTACAGGTACAGTTTGTCAAATCCGACTTTGTTTGAGTCGTTCTTACCTCAAAAGTGTGCACACACAGTAAAATATAAATTCGAAAAATTAGACATAAAACGGTATTGGCCTTGAGAAGCACGGATTTATCGGTATCAACTTGAAAAAAAATATTGTGCATCCCTAGTGGACCCTTTGGTGATCTTTTTCTTGACTGTGGTTGTTCGGTACAAGAAGAAAACCAGTTGTTTTCTGAAAAAAATAGGACATTTTGGTATGATTCCAGTCTATTCCGTTTGCACAGGAGATTGACCAAACTGTAGACCATGCTTTAGGTACTAGTGTACAGTACTGATCAGTTAATGTTATCAGTAACTCTGTAATGCAACAATGTATACAGAACTACACTGTATTTTAGGGCTGCAACTAATGATTATTTTCTTAGTCGATTAATCTCTAGCTTGTTGTTGAGATTAATCGGTCTGGCCCTAGATGGACTAAATCAATTCCAACCAAATGCAAACAGTTGGGTCCACAACATATCGGAAACAGGCAAAACATTTGGATCATTGTTTTCCAAAGTTAAAGCTTATTTTACCTAAAACACAAAGGTAATAGGTGTACTTTCATGGAGGAAAAATATTCACATTTGAGAGGCTGAAGTCAGAGGATATTACATAGAAAAAAAAGATGAATTGAATACCACAATAGTTGTCAATTAATCGGATAATCGATTATCATTGATTCATTTATTATTTGTTGCAGCTCTGCTGTATAACTTGGTGTAAAAAGTGCTTTTTTTTGTCTTGTTTGGCCACAGGTAGAGTTTTAAACCGGTTTTCTAAGGACATCGGCCAGCTGGATTCCAGCATGCCTTGGACCATTGTGGACTTCATTCAGGTATCAACAAGGGGGGGTTTAGAATGATGTCAGGCTGCTCTATCATGCTGATCAACTTCATCTATCAATGGCATGTGAACAACGGACCTTTCAGTTTTGCACATCATGGATCAAACCTTGATCACAAAATGGTGCTCAAGCTCACAACAATAGTGCTGGCGTGGCTACCAATCTAGAAGTGTTGGCACATGTTTTAATGAACAGTACAGGAATAAAAACACCTTCATGCTCAGCGGTACACTTAATTTCAGCGTTAGGCACCAATCCACAAACTGTTGAAGTAGTTTTTTGAACCTATCGGTGTTTGCACTTCTCAGGTCCTTCTACAAATCCTAGGTGTGATTGCCGTGGCAGCGGGCGTGATCCCTTGGATCCTCGTCCCTGTAATCCCCCTCCTCATCGTCTTCCTATTCCTCCGGCGCTACTTCCTGCAGACCTCCAGAGACATCAAACGACTCGAGTCCACTAGTGAGTGTGCCTGGTGTCTAATGTCCCGGTGGCTAGTGTGTGCTTGTGTGCAAGTTTCAAGTTGTGCTCTCTTCCTCCCTCGTAGCTCGGAGTCCAGTTTTCTCGCACCTGTCTTCCTCTCTCCAGGGCCTGTGGACGATCCGAGCCTTTGGGGCAGAGGGCCGCTTCCAAAAGGCCTTTGATGCACATCAAGATCTGCACTCAGGTTGTTATATGAATCTGTTTTGCAGTTGTGTTGAGACGGAGCACAAATAATGCCCATTGTTACGTATGTGTCTCAAAAAGCGGCCTGGTTCTTGTTCCTGACCACGTCTCGCTGGTTTGCCGTACGCCTCGACGGCATGTGTTCCATCTTTGTGACAATCACCACATTCGGATGCCTGCTGCTCCGAGACCGTAAGATTAGTTTTGTTTGTTCTGGATGTTTGGGTAGAAGGTCAGATGAGATGATATTGGTTGTAAAACGCGTTTATCCTGTCAGAGTTGGATGCCGGCTCTGTGGGGTTGGCTTTGAGCTACGCGATCACTCTGATGGGCATGTTCCAGTGGGGGGTCCGACAGAGTGCTGAGGTGGAGAACATGGTATGCAAATATTTCAGTCAACACAACCAGTATGTCGAGCTGGTACAGACACTAATATGAAATCGACAGATGACATCAGTGGAGAGGGTGGTGGAGTACACTCAACTGGAAAGTGAAGCCCCCTGGCACACCTCAAAGCGTCCTCCCCCCACGTGGCCCAGCAAAGGCCTCGTGACCTTAGACGGAGTCAGCTTCTCCTACAGCAGTAATGGTCCCAAAGTCCTGCACGACTTAAAAGTGACTTTCCTGCCTAAAGAGAAGGTCAGATGGGTTTCTGGTCAAGAATAACACAACACTAGGTGGCTGTTTCTCCAAAAAGCTTATGTGGAATTTTACTGATGTCAGATAGGCATTGTTGGTCGAACGGGCGCCGGGAAAAGCTCCTTGGTGTCAACCCTATTCCGCCTGGCTGAGCCTCAAGGTAACGTCTACATTGACGGCGTGTTGACGTCTGAACTGGGCCTCCATGACGTGCGTCAGAGGATGTCTATCATTCCCCAGGTAAATGACAGATGAACTCCATGTTGGAATTTGTTTGAAATGTCATGAAAAAGTGTTGACTTGTGTGTTGGCGTTGTGTAGCTCTCCATTACCAACATACACATTTTTATGTGTTGATTAACAATCCTCAGGATTTGGATCTGACCAACCCAACCTTTGTGTCTGGTGACTTTGTTATTTGTTTCTCATTCTGTTCTGCAGGATCCAGTGCTCTTTACAGGCTCCATGAGAAAGAACCTGGACCCTTTCAACCAGCATACAGACGAGGAACTGTGGAACTCTCTGCAAGAGGTGCAAGCAAACACAACTGTGTGGAATGTCTCATGACAAAGACTGGGCACGTCTTTGGGGAATAATCCCATAGTATTAAAGTCACAACTGGGAATACACACATGACTGCTCAGTCTGTGCTTGGCCGCATTAATAATCCAATGCTTTGCCCGTGTGACCTGCAGGTGCAGCTGAAGGGCCTGGTGGAAGAGCTTCCTGGAAAACTGGAAACTGTTCTGGCTGAGTCTGGCTCCAACTTCAGCGTGGGCCAAAGACAGCTGGTGTGTCTGGCCAGAGCCATTCTGAGGAAGAACCGCATCCTCATTATTGACGAGGCCACTGCCAACGTGGACCCCAGGTGCTGGCAAAGCATGAGTTGGCTGAATAAGACACAGTTCCACAAAAGACTACAGTAGAGTTCAGTTCAGCTCGCCACAGCATGGTTTGGAGTACATCTGAAGTTAGCATCGTCAAACATAGAGAAGCGTATAATGAAGGGGTACTGAAAGAGCACCAAACCACTTACAGGTGGTTCAAGATGCAAGGACTGGATGACTCCACTTTAATAAGCTAACATGGCAGCATTGAACGTGTTTGCAGGACTGATGAGTTGATCCAGAGAACTATCCGAGAGAAGTTCAAGGAATGCACTGTGCTCACCATCGCTCATCGTCTCAACACCATCATAGACAGCGACCGCATACTGGTGCTGCCTGTTTCCACATTCATTCAACGCATATCTACCCGTAGTTACATTCGGCACTACTTACCAATGTGATTGGCTGCAGGTGCTAGATGCAGGGCGAATCCATGCCTATGATGAGCCGTACACGTTGCTCCAGGACCCCACTTCTATCTTCCATAAAATGGTGCAACAGACTGGCAAGCAGGAGGCGGCGGCCCTTCTGGACGCTGCTAAAAAGGCAAGTCTGTGTCGAAATGTTCCTTGTGGATGCCACTCCTGTTCTTTGTCACGTTAAGGAAAACCTAACGCTGCATACTTGTATTTCAGGCTTATGACACCAGAAGTCGGCCCAATGTCAGTAATGTGCTGATGGAAGGGGACGGAAGTTTGGTCATCTTTGAGACGGCTCTATGAGCTGTCCACTACACTGCTGTACAAACTATAGACATGCATGTATTTATTTTGCATACACATTAAATTGTTGCCTTATTTTCAATTTCCTGTCACTCTGAATTATTTGTCATTTGTATGCCAAGGGTCAGTAACAGCAACAAGTGAGCATTAGCAGCCTGTTGTGTGCATTCTTGTGTGTGTTATGAGCATGATCAAATAGTTGCGGAATGAATGCAGGCAGTCGTTGAATTAGTTTTATAGTTGGTAAGCCTGCCACAGATGAACACAGTGTAACTGCTTGTACACAATCAGGATCATTGCTGGTTGAGTAGAGAGAGACTTATAAAGAATAAGTTGTAACGAATACATTGCAATCCCTTGTCAAAGGAAAAAATTATTAAAAAAAAAAAAATACAAAAGCTCAAGCTCTTGCTTGCAGAAAGACAATGAAAGCACAACTCTGCCATCTGGCGGACCTTTTGCCAACTGCACCTCCACCAGCTTTAAAGGCAGCCGACTTGGAATTAAATATAATAACTCTTTTTTTCTGAAAGCTCGGATACTCAACCAAAGTCCTGGGAGCTTAAGGATTCTTCGCAGGATCTTAGCTGTTCCTCGTAGTGAAGCATAAAGATAAACGTAAAAATGGGGGATTTTTTTAAACTGTGGTACGTCTATGCGGTGCTTTTTACCTGTATGTATTACAGAATTAGGATGAATGAGATGTGAAAAAGACGACCTGTTTTCTGGGGAAAAAATACTTTAGATATTGTTTTCTCTACATTTAGGACTAATTGCAACATATTTTGCAAGATTTTTATAATATGTATATTATCAAAATATTACCCTTGACCTTCAAGTTGCTTTCAGTGTCATGTTTATATTATATTACAGCACCATATTATAGCATGCAGTAGCGGTTGAAGCTGTGGGCCACATGGACAATTTGCGGCATTCCCTTGGGAGGAAAAAAAAGTATTTTATGTATTTGTGTTGAGCGCTAATTTCCTCCTCATGTCAGGATATGTGTGGCAGGTGGGCGCCCTCTACAGGCGGGATACTCACGCCCCCATGCTGCTTAGAGGGAGCAAACGAAACATCCACCACCAGTTGGGCCTCAGCCCTCAGGTTAATTACAAGGTTTAAAGCTACCCAGGGGCTGCGGGACAGCTTTGACAAACGCGGCTCTGTGGTGCAGAACATTAGTTCAGTCTAACCGTCGTTTCCGCTTGGACGCATTTCACTGCAGCACACAACTTTTCTTGTGGAGGAGCTGTCAATAAAACCGCGTCTTGGATGAACTGCAATCGGTAGGTAAGTTTTCCATGATTATGTTGGTTGGTTCCTGGTCAAGTTTTCTCACTCTGTTGGCTTTGACTTAATTCCTGAAGCGTGATTCAGCACATAAATCTGTTAATAATGGAAGCTAGCTCCCTGTAGCAGGATGAGTGGGCAAGTCTAGAGTTACAACAGGAGTGGCGATCGGCATCCACTTCCTTATTATGCCCTGCGCGGGTTTGGCCGCCGTGATGGCGAATAGAATCCAGAAACTGTATTGAAAACATGTCCTCGGCACGCTGCTCAGCTGTTAATTGTTCTAATAGACGGTCCTAAAGCAATGGCGGAGCTAAGCCTGGTCACACTCCGGCCACCGCACTGTAGTATTGTGACGTTCACGAACGAACCGGTTCTTTTGAACGGCTCGTCAACATGAATAATGGATCAGACTGTAGTGCAAAGCTACACAATCATTTCTTGGAGCAGTGAAGCGTATGGCGTCACCCAGGGGAGGCCATCCTGACACTTGGAAAAATCGTGGATGTTGATGAGATGCTTTGGAACCCTTTAATCGCACTATTATATAGCAGGTGGGCTACAATTACCTCACACAAAGAGACAATCATAAAATTATTTTATTTAAAATTGCGTTCGTGGATTGTGAATTTGTAAAATATTGGATCCTCACTGAGGTTGTGTTAAGAAAACATGAGTTTGTATGCCTTGTATGACAGAGGCACATTTTAAGTACACATTTTAATCTTAATGCAGCAGGCGGAAGGAAGGGATTCAGTGTTTGTGTGGCCTCCATCTCAATCCTTTATTCCACACCTTTCATGAACTCCAGGAACTCTGTTAAAGAGAACACATGAAATCAAACCCTTCATTTCACACTGGTTGTGTAATTACTGTCCAGTTCTCATAAAGCACTCGTAACGCTACCAGCAACTGTCAAGGTTTAAAGCTTTTTGTTCAATACAAATTTTAGTACTAAACATAAATGTGTCATAAGTGAGTCCAAAAGAAGACTACAAAACGTTTTATAGGGGTGTGAATGTGTCGATTGCTTTTCTGGTTGCACTGTACCGTCATAATCTATTTTGCCGTCATTGTTTTTGTCTCCATCTTTCATCAGCTCCTCGATGTCGTCTTCAGTGATGGATTCTCCAGTGGACTCGAGCATGGACTTCAGCTCCTCCAGGTCTATGTAGCCATCTCCATTCCTCAACAGAACATAAACAGCACATTTCATTAACACATTAACAGCAACGTGCGGTATTCGTATTTATTTGTTTGTAAGACAAAGACAAATTGAAACGTACTTGTCAAACATGCGGAAAAGTTCAGCCAACTCCTCTTCTGATTTTCCTTTGCTCTCCTCCTTCATGCAGCGGACCATCATCACCAAGAACTCGTCAAAGTCCACTGTGCCGCTGCCTGTGATAGACATACATCGATATCGTATACTTCAGGAGCCACTAAACCTTCCTGTGATCCGAAAAAAACGGTGCGGTATCATGCACAGACTTTATGTACTATTTGGACTACTGTGTATAAATTGTGTACAAATAGCAGGAAATACTGAATTTTATGCTAACATACCATCTTCATCCACCTCATCAATCATCTCCTGCAGTTCTTCAGGTGTGGGATTTTGCCCCAGCATCCTCATCACCTTCCCCAACTCCTTGGTGCTGATGCAGCCATCCTCTGCATCTTGGATGAAGATGTCAAAGGCAGCTTTGAACTCTGAAAGGAGGGAGTGATAAGTAAGCACCAAAGAATTGAAATGTATAACCGTTTTTTGGATGGAAACATGGCTTAGTAATATCATTACACTACTTAGGTATTTTAATTTACTATATGGATTGCGCAAGATGTGGTCGGGTTCAGATCTTGGGTAAAATGTCACTTTGCAGGGTTTTGCATATTCACCTCGTGCTTATGTGGGTTCACCGCACATGCTCTGGTTTCGCCACACTGTCCACAAACACGTTAGATTAATTGGAGACTCGAAGTCAGGGGTGTCCAAACGTTTTTGGACTAAAAAAAAATCAAAGGGTGCAAGGAGCCACTTTGATCTTTTATTTTTTTTTTAAAGACAAAAAAAATCCTAATGTACAGTGGCGTGAAAAAGTGTTTGCCCCTTTCCTGAGTTCTGATTTTTTGCATGTTTGTCACACTTAGATGTTTCAGATCAAACAAATTTAAATATTAGTCAATGACAACACAACTAAACACAAAATGCAGTTTTTAAATGAAACATTTTATTATTAAGGGAGAAAAGAAAATCCAAACCTACATGGCCCTGTGTGAAAAAGTGATTGCCCCCTAAAGCTAATAACTGGTTGGGCCACCCTTAGCAGCAACAACTGCAATCAAGCGTGATAACTTGCAATGAGTCTCCTACAGCGCTGTGGAGGAATTGTGGCCCACTCATCTTTGCAGAATTGTTGTAATTCAGCCACATTGGAGGGTTTTCCAGCATGAAGCGCCTTTTTAAGGTCATGCCACAGCATCTTAATAGGATTAAGGTCAGGACTTTGACTAGGCCACTCCAAAGTCTTCATTTTGTTTTTCTTCAGCCATTCAGAGGTGGACTTGCTGGTGAGTTTTGGATCATTGTCCTGCTGCAGAACCCAAGTTGGTTTCAGCTTGAGGTCACGAACACATGGCCGGACATTCTCCTTCAGGATTTTTTGGTAGACAGCAGAATTCATAATTCCATTTATCACAGCAAGTCTTCCAGGTCCTGAAGCAGCAAAACAGCCCCAGACCATCACACTACCACCGCCATATTTTACTGTTGGTATGATGTTCTTTTTCTAATGCGGCATTACTTTTAAGCCAGATGTAATGGGACACACACCTTCCAAAAAGTTCAACTTTTGTCTCGTCAGACCACAGAGTATTTTCCCAAAGGTCTTGGGGGTCATCAACATGTTTTCTGGCAAAATTGAGATGAGTCTTAATGTTCTTTTTGTTCAGCAGTGGTTGTGGTCTTGGAACTCTGCCAGGCAGGCTGTTTTTGCCCAGTGTCTTTCTTATGGTGGAGTCATGAACACTGACTTTAACTGAGGCAAGTGATGCCTGCAGTTCTTTGGATGTTGTTGTGGGGTCTTTGGTGACCTCATGGATGAGTCGTTGCTGCGCTCTTGGGGTCATTTTGGTTGGCCAGCCACTCCTGGGAAGGTCACCACTGTTCTTTGTTTTCACCATTTTGTATCCACAAATGGCTCTCACTGTGGTTCTCTGGAGTCCCAAAGTTTTAGAAATGGCTTTATAACCTTTTCCAGACTGATAGATCTAAATTAATCTCAGTTAATTTATGTTTTTAACAGGAAGGAAATCACTTTTTCACACAGGGCCATGTAGGTTTGGATTTGTTTTCTCCCTTAATAATTAAAAGTTTCATTGAAAAACAGCATTTTGTCAAACATGCAAGAAAAAAAGAAATCGGGAAGTGTGCAAACACTTTTTCACATCACTGTAAAGACAAAGCTTTGTAGTTATTTTTTGCTTTTTATCATAGTTAATCAAAATTTTTGTGCTCTTTTGCTATATTTTTCCTGTTTTTAAAAAAATTATTTCATTTCAACAATGTGCTGCGGGCCAATAAAAAACTAGCCAAGCACTTTGGACACTTATGCTTTACATGTCAGTAGGTGTGAACGTGAGTGCGGATGGCTGTTTGTCTATATGAGTGACTGACAGGTGAGCGGTCCATGGTGTACCCCACCTCTCACCCACAATCAGCTGGGACAGACCAAGATAAGCGGTCGAAAATGAATGAATATATTTGCATTCAAATATTGAATAATTGTTCATGACAGAAATGAAAAGCTGTTTCAAACTCATTAACTTGAGTTTAAATGTCTGATTCACTTCTCCAGTCCAACGAACCAATGAAAATTCAGACTGTTGTGGATGGAGGCGTGTCCATCCAATCCCTGAGTACTGCAATGGTGCTGTCCTTTCACCCTGGTGGGATCCCTTTGTGGATTTGTGTGGTGTGTGTGGAGCTGTATCTTTGTGTTTAATACATCACAGGTGGTACTACTCGTGTAGTCAAATGAAAAAGTGGTAGTTTGCTTACCATTCTTTTGCTCCTCAGTCAAGTTTTCAACCTAGAGGTAACAATAATGCAGGACAAACATCAACAGTACTGCTTCACAATACACGCTAAGCATTATGTGTGATCCTGTATATCACGTAGCCGTCTCCACTTACTATTCCTGTTGTTGGGTGAGTGCACTGGATTGATTGTCATGGAGTTATGCATGTATGTGCAAGGGGTTAGGAGCACCATCAGCTGTTCCTTTTATGTCCAGCTGTTTTTTTTTCTATTGTCGCACAGGGGGTTTAACCCCGGCTGCCTTTTATATGGTTGCACACATTACGAAGGAGCACAGCATAGCAATATGTCCGTGGTTCATAAAGTGGCCTCCACTGCCCCCCGCAAAAAGAAAATGAAAATAAAAGCTCAATCCCAGAAAGCAGAAACGTCATTGCGATTTATGAGTGTGTATTTCTCATTCTGTTAACTGTAAATGATGATCGAATGATGGTTTTGCCAAGTTGCCCCTCAGATAAAGGCACTGCTGGAGTGTCATAAACGTATGTAAAAGAAATTCAGTCATTCCTATAGTGCAGTCAATCAATTATAATCCAACCAGTGTGTACTTACGTAATAGTAAAGTATCTCTAACCAATCAAGCATGTACTTTTTAACCTATGACTGTCCACTGACTTGACATTGAAACGGTCACAATGGCTCCAGTCACTGTACACGTAAGGAGACGGGGTCATCTCATTTGTCTTACAGAACACACATTCAGTTCAATGCATGCATCACAGGGTTTCCTCTTGATGTGAAGTATTATGAGTATTACCAGTGTGTACTTACGGCTGCTTTATAGACGTCATCCATTGCTGCGGGTCCTTGCTGCTGCCTCTGACAAAATGCAGGACTGGTGCAGCCTTCAGTGCTTGGTCTCCAGGACTATGGCATTAAAAAAGGCGTATGACCCATCCCACAAAACTAAAGAGTGCGGGGGGTGTGGGGGAGGGGCTGATTGACAGAAACAGAGAGTAAAATAAGGGCCCTATAAATAGGAAACAAAAGAAGCCACCTATCAAAAGTGGAACATTGCAGCACTCGGTGGATTTACGTACTGTCTTTGCGTTTGGCTGATGCGATTTTCAGCTGGGTCATATTTACATACTATGCCTGCAAGGTCCAAGAGAGAAAATAATATTGTCTCTGGGTACTCTCAAGCTAGGGTAGGGGGAGATTCCAACTTCATGACTGTTGCACTATTTAAATGATAATTGCAGTAGAAATTTGAACCCGCCATTCAGCGACAGGTGCAGCTGAAATAGTTTTGACGTTCAAACTTAATACATCCATTTTCTACCACTTACCCCGTTTAGGGTCACAGGTGAGCTGGAGCCTATCCCGGTGACTTTTGGCAGGAGGCAGGGTACACCCTGGACTGGTCACCGGTCAATCACAGGACACGTAGCATTCAAACAAGCATTCATAATCACACAATTTAGAGCAGAAGTCTCAAACCTGTGGCCCAATGCATATTCAGTGGTCCCCTACTTGACATCCCAAGTGAAGTGAGGCCCACGCACCCTTTATGACACTGTGAGTCAGACTGTTATGTTGAGTAATGACCCCTTGCTGTTCCCGTGTGCTTACATGCTCATCAAGAGTTCCCTTTCGGCTGCTGCTGGCCAAACACTGTCAAGAGCAACGTCCAGTAAACAAGCTGAAGTGCTTCTGAACCATCTCATGGGCATCTCAAGAGCACCACAAAATTATATTTTTATGTTTCATTAATTTATTTTACAATAGCTGATGCTTGAGACGGCTTCTGGTGGTGTTTGCAGACAAGTAAGCACAAGCACAAGCACATAAGACTCGGATGCCAAAAGTTGTACACTCTCAGTTACAGGCTCACTTTCATACTAATAACATTTCAATCAGGTTTTAAATGGCACCACAGCACTGAGATTGCACTTTTAAGGGTTTTTAATGATCTGATCTGAGAAGAAATTGTTATTTTTGGCAATCCAGCTCTTTTAGGTGGTGTGGACAGCGTGTTGGGCCCATTATCAACATACTGCCAACCATATGTAAAAAACCTTGGCGTGCTTTTAAACTTTGTAAACAAGTGGTCCAGTCTTGCTTCTTCCACCTGAGACAGTTAGCTAAGGTAAAACCTTACCTTCCCGCTGACGTCTTTGAGCATGTTGTTCATTTGTTTATTACTTGCCGCTTGGACTACTCTAATTCCTTGTGTTATGGTCTGCAACAGTCATCTTTACATCATCTCCATCAGTTTCTAAATGCAGCTGCCCACCTGTTAACTGGCACCAGGAGACGGGACCATGTAGCCCCAGTCCTGGTCTTCTCAAGGCCCTGTCACACCTTGACGATTTAGCCTGCTTACGCCAACATATAAAAAATTTGGCCAATACGCTGGCGTACGTCGAATAAGTTATGTGTAAGTTTTGTATATGTTAACAGCACGCGGAAGCACGCCGGCATATGTCATAGTACGTCGAAGTCGTCCCAAAATTTGGTGCATGAACCTAACTTTTCGACGTATGATTCATACATCCCGCATCCGCGGGCAATAAGTGATGCGATCGTTGACGCTCGTTCACACACGTTATTTGTAAGTTACACACAAGTCGTAATAAGCCAACATATCTTGAGACAAAACTGTATCTTCTTGCCTCTCTTCTTGTCATACGTTGGCTGAGAGGAGCTAGAGACCGCTGGAGATCTTCAAGCAAGTGTTGGATGAGAGGAGATGGAGGCTGTTGTGTTTGCATTAGCACAGGGGTCTCAGACTCGCGGCCCCCGTCTTAATATGAAAGATTAATATTCGTGTGGCCCGCAAGTTTGATATGAATGACATTTGTTGTGTGCGAAGCTGAACAAACCAATCACGGTGAGGTATATGACTCTCGAGGGCAGGACCTCGGCCGGGCAGTACGTCCAACGCCTCACCGCCTTTCACTCATTCATTCATTCCTCCACTCAGCTGGGCAGAGGAGAAGCCGTGAAGCCGCTGATTCCGCTCGGCGCTGCTGCTTCTCCACCGATCAATTTATTGGTATTAATGTTTCTTCTGTTCTTATTCATTTTCTTGTGTTTTCTTTTTTTGGGGAGAATGAACAGAATAAGAATTTAATTGCATAGTATAACTTCCTGTTTTACTGTGCATATGATAATAAAACTCTTGAATCTTCAATCTTGATCTTTGCTCAGAAATGAAGGAGACGCTGTGATCTGTGATCCAGCCTATGTCTGCCTGTCGCGATCTCGATCATGGCCGATGGCGCTCAGAGAGCTGCTGTGTGTTTGTTCTTCTCCGAAACAAATAACGTGTGTGCACAGGGGTCAACGATCGTATAACTTATTGCCCGCGGATGTGGGACGTATGAATCATACTTGGACATATGTGCATGCACTAAATTTTTAGATTACTTGGACGTACTACGACGTATGCCGGCGTGCTTCAGCGTGCTCTTAACTTATACAAAACTTACCCATAACTTATTCGACGTACGCCAGCGTATTGGCCAAATTTTTCATACGTTGGCATAAGCTGGCTAATTCGTCAAGGTGTGACAGGCGTTCTATATAAGTTACTAATACGTCATGTATACGTCGAACTCATTATGAATACGCTATGCAATCAACGTATGCAATCAAAATGATCACTTCAGGCATGCGCTGCCTAAATCGTCAAGGTTTGACAGGGCCTTTACACTGGTTACCTGTTACTTACAGGATCCAGTTCAAAAGTATTCTCTTGGTTTTTAAATTGCTGAATGGTCTGGCTCCTTCATACTTACGATATGACTTGCTGTCTGTTTATGTTCCCGCTAGAACAGAGTCTCAAACACAGTTTACCTGGAGGTAGAGTCTGAGGGGGGCTGGGAATCTCGGGGTACCTCACGATACGACACGCGATACATGGCTCACAATAACAATAATATCTTCATACAGTAACAGGGTGAATCAAATAAATAAATAATTTCACAGTTTATATTTTGCTGCATTCAGCTGGGATAGGCTCCAGCTTAACATTGGCTCGTCGCAGGCCGTATTACAGTCATCTTTGAAGACAAGTCGCGGGCCGCAAAATGTGACTCGGCGGGCCGCAAATGGCCCACGGGCCACGAGTTTGAGACCACTGCGCTAGAACAATGAGGTCCAGCTCACAGCTCCTTTTAACCACTCCTAGATCCAATCTTTGGAATGGCCTGCCCCTAAACAATAGATCTGCACAAACACTGGAGCATTTTAAATCGTTTTGGAAATCTGGCTTTTAACACCGACTAACCTGGGCATTGCTTTTATTGTTTTTATTGTTTTTACTGTTTTATTGGTGTCATTATTTTTGTGTATTGTTTTTACCATCCATCCATCCATCCATTGTCTGTACCGCTTCATCCTCATTAGGGTCGCAGGGGCATGCTGGAGCCTATCCCAGCTGACTTCGGGCGACAGGCGGGGTACACCCTGGACTGGTCGCCAGCCAATCGCAGTATTGTTTTTACTCTATTTTTAATTGTACGTTTTATTATTGGATATGTTTGTGTTTTATTGAGCAGCTAGCTGGTGGAAATGTGCTATATAAATAAATTTGACCTTGACTTTGACCTTGTCCTTTGATGAAACGTGATTCCAGAGTTATTACTTGATGCAGCTCAGCCTCACCCAGACTCTACCACTAGTTGAGTTTGAGACCCCTGGTTTACAGCGGCGTCACCAATTAACCTTTCATGCACGTATTTGGGACATGGAAGGATGCCAGAGTAATAATAATAGTTATAATATAAATAATAATATAATAATATTTTTACAGACAGAAACCAATGCAAAATAATGGACAGAACTTATTGTTGATGCGGACTTCCCGTACATCCTGGCGAGCTCAAATCCAATAGTGTTTCTCGCCTTCTTTGTCAAATTGCGGGCACTTGCGACTTCCTTCGGCCCCGTGGTTTGTTTAGGCACTAGATTTCACAAAACGATACAGTACAGGGCAAACGGAAAAGTTTGTGAAGTACAATATTGCAATATTGTATGAAAACCGAGGCACAGTTCTGGCAACAAAAAAAAATCACACGAAGTTTGAGTGTATCATAAATAATCCAAAGACAAGCTGGAGGCATGTCTCTAAATGGTATGAAAGCCTCGTGAAAGGCAAATATACATTGGAGCAAATGTGTACATTTATTTAGAGCTTTTTTGTTTTTGTTTTTTGTCCACCATTTCTAGCATTTATAGCAATACTCCTTCAAGAAACTCCTTCAATTTTCCAATCAATGAAGGATTGATTTGAAATTGTAATTCACCAGAATGCCCAGTGAGTGGAGCAACAACTGTGCTTTTTATCCGCTCAAATGAACACGTGGGCATACTGTAGCCTTTAATAGAGCTGAGATCACGTAAGTGGATACCAGCACTGTGTAAGAGCTGACGTGTTATCACTTTTCATACGCTGAAAAGCATAATAAGTGCTGTCGAGAGATGACAAAAACTGAGAAATGAATTGATCATGATCTGTAATTAATCTGTTTTCATTCACCCCTAAAATTTGCAGAGTAAAGCCCTCACCTTGAGATATTTTCACTTAAATTCATTACGCAACAAAATATTGATATATAACCAAAAAAAGTGGCTTTATGAAGGCATGTATTGCTTTTAACAGACTTGAAGGGATACATGCCATTGACATTGCGCTGTATTTGAGACGAGTCCCAAGTGCTGCCTGCATCCTTTAGTTTCGACCACCAGTGAGGAATATTGCCGTGTGCTTTTGTCAATCTCCAAATAATCAGAAAATATAAATAAAATAAAACATAAGGTCCTCGTAAAACACTGACGTCAACACATCAAAAAACAGTAAGAACACTTTTCTGAGCACGACAACTATTGAACACTGAGTCAGCTGAGGTCCGGTGATGTCCGGTTATAGCAACACAGTTGGACGAATCCTTCACCAAAATCTCAAATTAGTTGTTCTATTCGCTGTTGTACATTTTGATGATTTTGGTCGTCACTGTAGTCCTGCACGGTGGCGTGCATGATGGGTCATTGGGCGCAGTTTGCAACACCTCTATGTTTATCTGCCTGCAGTTCATCGCTATCCACTTGGCAAGAACATCCGTCAGCCTGTCGGTCGCAGACATGCTCACACAAAGCGGGGTGTTCTCCTCAAGTTTAGGTTGGCGAAGAGCTTTGCTATGGCTCGCAAAATCGCTGACGTCTTTGCTGCTAACGTTAGCTATGGCTGCACACTCGAGTGGGTGCTTTGTGTTGATGTGGTAGGCTAAACTCGAGCCGCTTCAGTGGTTAAGTAAACTCGCTCTTACAAAGACCGCACATCACTCCTTTATTAATGGTGCCATCGGAGCGTTTTTGAAATGTAACTGTCACATTCATTGGACCGACAGCTCTCACATCCTCACTTTGCCCTCCCAACGACAATGGGAGCCTATCAGCTGATGCTAAACAAGCCCAAACACAATGATGGCCAATCAGTGTTCACTTTAGAGTGTGACTGCCCATTGTTCACGCCCAACAACTCCAGCACGAGAAACCCAACTTATAAAAACTAATTTTATAAAAAAGTAGGGCTGTCAAAAAAATTTCAATCAGATTGATCACAGTTTGAAATAAATTAATCAAGAATGGTGACCATTAGCAACTATGTCTGAAATATGCCCATTTTTACTGTATTTAATTAACAGAAAGATAAATGACAGGACAGGATTATATATTCGTATGTATAAACAGCTCCAAACGAACAGAATATGTCAATCAAGCTTAAAGATACCACACAAGTCTAAAAATCTATTTGTCTAACACTAGTCTCTTTAATAGTAGCAGAACATTTGAATCCCACTTTAAACCGTGTTATTATGCGCAATGAGGGATTGCGTTCACAGACATCACGTAATTTAAGGTAAATGTACTTGTTTTCAGTGTTTTTTCCGGTATACTTAAATGTAGCAAATTGCACAACCAGATTAAGAGTTACAAAGTGACTGATAAGAATGTTTTTCTTCATCACCCTGTTTATTTACACGCACACGCACACACGCTTTATAAAGCAGCATTTGTGATGTTCGGAGTGTCCATGAATGCATCTCCCGTTCTTTGCAATGAGAATGAGGTAGTGTCGATCCCAGGGTGAATGGCCGAGAGACGTGTTTGAGTTGGAGATACATACAGTGTAGGGTGGCGGAATTGTACTACTGTTGATGTGTTCAGGCCAGAATAAAGTTATTAAAGAGCGTCAGACTCGATGTGACTGTGTGTGGAGGCAACACTGTGATTCCGTTTGCCGTCATAACAGAGGAGTGTTTCCTCTGGTGCGCATGCGTCAATTACGCAAAAAAAAAATGTAACATAATTAATAAATTAGTGACCGCTTTGACAGCCCTAAAAAGGCAGTACAGGCAGTACAGAAACAATAAAGTTAGAGATTAAAAATTTGATTAACACCATAAATATAACGCTTTAAATATGGCTAAGTCATTAATTGCAATCATTCATGGGTCACGGGGGTATGCAGGAGCCTATCCCAGCCGCGAGGTGGGGTACATCCTGGACTGGTTGCCAGCCAATCGCAGGGCAAGTAATGCTTTAATTTTACACCTCTAAGCAAAATATATGATTTCATATGTAAAAGACCAAGGTCTGTAATTAGTTGTGAATATGAACAGTCGTTTGACTGACTGGTTGACCAGTCCAAGGTGTACCCCACCTCTCAAAGTCAGCTGGGATATGCTCCAGCTCACCTGTGACTCCCAACAGGATAAGCAGTATAGAAAGAGAATGAGTGAAATGTAATTAAACACACATACTTGCTGATCCAGTCGAACATTCCTGACATTCGCTCAGTTGCACGTAACAGCAACATTTGTACAAAAATCATAAACCGTAAAGGCATCAACGGGAGCTTGCAACTGAGCATCACACTGATGATCATTCAGTGTGTCTTTGAAGCTTTTCTATTTGACTCCAATTTCTTTTGACTAAGCGCATGTTCATGCCTGAGTAAACATGTTCCTCATATATTATATGTACCACATGCAGAGGTGTGAATTGTGCCATTGCTTTTAAGACTTTGCAGTAGTGAACCCCATTAGTGTCCAGCTGGAGCAATGAGCCTGGGGAGCATTTGGGAGAATTAGGTGCTTATCTCAGGGGCACCCCAACAGGGGTGATATCTGAGGGACAGAGCCACATTATTAATCACTGGGAAATTACTTCCCCAACTATGCTTTCACTTGCATCTTTAGTCCATGAATACTTGTGCACTCATATACTGAAATACTGTATCATTCAAAAGTTTGGAGACACTTTCTCATTCAACTGGATGCCAAAGTGTCTCCAAACTTTTGAATGGTGCTGTACATATGGGGACATAATTTTTTCACGCCCCCCTTATTGGAAATGCTATTTGAGAACCTGCCATTTCTTTATCTGTACAAACCACTGTACGAGTTGCTGGCACCGGTCATAAATACACTATGATACCTGGCAACCTTGAGGTATGGTTCCCCCACTGCCTCTCACACCTCAAATCACCACCCGCCACCCCCCCACAGGGCCCCACCCCGCTACTTGAGAAGCACTGGTATGAACTTGATAAAAAAAAAAGAAAGGCAGCAAATCTGGATGGAAGTTGACATACTCACAACTCAAATTCTTTTTTAACTACATTTCTTAGTTGCCGTCCAGTATATTAATATATCCAAATGCTGGAATGAAAATAGATCCACAGATAGAGAGAGCTATTATTAAATGTGTCATGTCCTTGACTGGAAATAGTAGTCCTCTGACAGTGGGGATGTAGTTGTGTGCACACCGGTGTAATGTAATCACTCTTGTGGGGCAAACACAATACAAGACAGACAACAACATTTGCAGAAAATGTAGACTAAATTCAAAGGTCAGAAGTCAAGCATCTTCATTCAGCCCTGTTCTCAGTGGAAGGAATGTAATGGTTTTCTAAATAGTTTATTCCCATTACACATTTCATGTTCTGCCCCACTGTTGCACGGGCAGCACTACGAGGGCCCACGCCGGCATTTTAAAAGATAGCATTAAGATTAAATGAAATGAAATGATTTACATTGATTTATTTAATAAATATTAAAAACAATGTAAAATCATAAATAAAAATCGCTCTTGTATTTTCCTTGCCGGTCGCTGCCATGCAGTCCTCAAAAACATTACAACAATAACAATTTGACTGTGACTTTTTTTTTGTACATTTGAAGAAATAGTAATGATGATTTTTTAGTCTTATAATGTTATTTTAATGTCACATTTATAAATCTGTTGTTGGTACAGCCACCGTGCGGCCTAGTGGTTAGCATATTGGCCACACAGTCAGGAGATCTGGAAGATCTGGGTTCGTATCTCAGTTTGTGTGGAGTCTTTTCTGTGTGCGTGTGCATGTGTGGGTTTTCTGCGGCTACTCGGGCGACTCTAAATTGTCCATAGGTGTGAATGTGAGTGTGAATGATCGTTTGTCAATATGTCCCTTGCAAATGGCTGGCGACCAGTCCAGGAAGTACCCCGCCTCTTGCCCGAAGTCAGCTGGGATAGGCTCCTGCCCCAGCTAGCAGTATAGAAAATGGATGGATGGATAAATCTGACATATAAGCCAATGTTATCAATGGTTGCACATTTTTCCAATGTACTTCCTCTTAGAGATAAATAAATGAATTATTTTAAATGATTGAAAATGATCGATGTACATGTCTGCGATCTTTTGAATATGTGCTGTTAAGATTCAGGGGTTGTGAGGAGGAAGGAAATGTAATTACACCCTAAAAAGATACAGTAGTTTAAAAATTCCTTACTGTAACTAATTTCTTTATACGCTTAACTTCTAATATAGAGTCATATTGGTTATCTGAAAAAATAGGGTTAATAAATAAAACATTAGCAATAGTAATGTTAACAATATTAGTTTAAAAAATGTCTGTAATAAAAAGCTTTTTGTTTTAGCTCCTTATAATCCCCTAATGTCCAGTGGGTGGCAGTAATCTTCTTTTAAAGTTCAACCATTTGCTGACCGAAAATTGAATCTGAAGAGTGAGAAAAGGGGGCGAAAAGAGATAAATAATAATAAAGAAAATATTTAAAAAAACAAAATTAACATAATGGTGAAGCACTCTTCACGTCCCAAAGCCTTAAACTTCGTCACATCTTTAAATAATTAAACTATTGACTTTACATTTTTACTTTCATTTTGTTGTACTAGTGTGTATAAAATTACTGATGATGAAATTATAATCTTTCATGCTTTGCAGGGTTTTTTTTTTCAATATTGTAGACACAACGTCTTTTGTGACTATCAATAAAGTTGTATTATTCAAAGAAGAGGCGGAGTATGGCAGCAAAGAATGCCAAGGCAAGGGAGGAAATGAACGTACTGTAAACAGGAAGTACTTTCATTTTATCCTGAAGTCCAGGTGGTGTCTGCCGAAGGGCCTAAAAAGCAGCACACCAAGCTTCATTCCTGCTAAATAGGCGCTCTACCACAAAGTAAGAGTCTTGCAACGTTTATAATTATTCATCATTGTGTAATAACTCAAAAAGCATTTCTCTGTCCACGAAGAAGCCTCGCAAGATGACGCGTCTCGCTAGTTTAGCGTTAGCCGTGTCGGTGTATTTACGGTGTTATAACTCCAGCCGGTAACCAAATAATGTCAAAATATAATGTTCACTCCAAAAGGCGAACACAACGAATTCCGGCTATCCACTTGACTTGAAATAACTGTTGGTTAGCTTTGTAGCAACGGCTATGTTAGCTTGGGTCCGCGACAAACCAACGCGCAGGTCAACTGCATGACCAATATATGCACGCTTTTATGCTTTTTTCACTTTAAAGTGTGTATTTTTCGTGAGTTTAGTTGCCGGATTTGCTGCGTGTTTGTTACATAAAATCATCCATATTACAACTTTTTGCGAACTATATTGCGAGGCCAATTCTGTTAATTGCCACGGTGCCGTTTTATTACCAATGCTATAATAACACGTATGCACGTTTTACGTTGTGTTATAAAGATTCTGCTAACTGAAAATGTCGCCAGCATTAGGCGAACGACGTTTGGTTTGTAATGTCGTTGTTGTATGTAGTGCTGATAGATTTTGTTAAAAAGTTATACATGTGCATCCCAATAAATTAGAATGTCTTGGAAAAGTTAACTTATGTCAGTCGTAGTTGAATTTAAAAAGTGAAGCGCTTATATTCTATAGATTCACTACACTCACAGTGAAATATTTTATTGTTGTATTTCTTAAAAAGTTTGATTATAGCTTACAGCTAATAAAAAAAGAAAACATTCAGTATCTGGCTCCAAACCGAAAATAAACTGCTAAAACTTACTGAGACCTCAATTGGTTTCTTAGTCTCAATTCAACTCCTGAATCCAAAAACTTTTGCACAACATTCCGATTTATTTGAGATGCACTTGTAGATCTTTGCCCATCTTGCATAATTTCAGCACACGGACGCAGTGAAAGGACAGTTACAAAACGATGACGTTATTGTAGCCAAAGTTCATAATATTATCATTCTTCTTTTGTCCTTTATCATTTCTTGCAAATCCACCTCTTCTCATTTTCCCTTAATTTGGGATGATGTCATGTGAGTGGAATTGCTCATGTGATCTTGTAAAAACATCAACAACAAAAAAAACATGGCTCAGGGTAAAGGGAAACAATAAAGAGGCAAATTTGTTGTGTTTATTGGTCTAAAGTCCATTATGGTAAAAATACTTTGTCGGGAGCAAACCCCCTTTCTCCATCTCAAGTGAAATGAGTGTTTAAGTACAACAAATGCAAAACATGACTTTTGTACTGTTGTGTATTCTCACTTGGGATAATGTGTGTAAAATAAATGTGCATGCGTTCCACCCCTTCTAGCTTATAAGGTGGCGCAGAAGACATCAGGAGTTGCCGTTTTTGACATCTTCCTTGTACTATTTGGTCCCTGAGATGACATCACAGCAGCCTCAACTCCACGGCGGGGCTCTTCATCACCAGGTTGCCCACAATGACTCAGTACAGCAAGCCCAGCCTCATATTCAGGCTCATCCACTTGACTCAAACCAGAGCAGTGCCACGGCTGGCCGTATGGACAACAGAGCTCTTCCGCGCCGGCCAGGATGCTCCAGTTTGGCGACAGCTAGCGGAGTTTCCGCCTATTTTGTGAACTCCAGCGTAACCAGAGGATCAAGGAGTTTTGAGCCTTGGCCTGAGGAGGCGGTGGACAGGTCACATGGTTTGAACTCTCTCCACCGCATGTTTGACATAGTTGGAGCCCAGCTCACGCATCGAGACGTTAGAGTACTGTCTTTTTTGTTTGTCGATGTGATTGATGAGTATGAGCGTGGCGGCATCAGGAGTGGAAAGGATTTCTTGTTGGCCCTGGAGCGCCAGGGTCGCTGTGACGAGACCAACTTTCAGCACGTGCTCCAGCTTCTGAGGATTATCACTCGCCATGACCTGTTGCCTTATGTCACACTTAAGAAACGCCAGGCCGGTGAGTGTACTTCAGTCGTCTTATTCGCAAATCATCTTCTCATAAGCGATACCTGTTAACAATTTAGATTCAGTCTGACTGGTTTGGTTTTGTTCCGGTTTTGGTATGTTTTTTGTGCAAAAACATTTTTCTTCTACAAGTTTTTTTCAAGCATTTTTTTATTATTAATATATGATTTTAAAAATGAAGTTTGAAAATGAAATTGCAATCTACTGGCAGGTAATTCTCCAATAAATAGAATTGTCAAACCAAAATATTATGATATAAAGCATAGACAAAGAATTGAAGGGTGTGAGCGCCACTTGGAAGTGTACATTCAAGATGCTAAAACCAATACAATGTAGGTCAGTATATTTTACCACAAGCTAGCTATATAAGCATTGACTTATTGGCGACAAAGCAAATATATCTCATTAGAAAGAACAAAGAACAAGCTGCTGTCAGAAAATGGTCCCTGGGCCGTACTTTGAACACCTCATTTACAGTGTTTCTTTTTAGGAAATGCAACAGTAAAAGTTTGAACCAGATGGTGTTTATTTTTAGTAACATTTCTTACCTGAAGTGCAAGGTTAATAGTTGCAGTGTGGAAAGAACTATTCTCATCTGCACTGATTAAGGGCAGCACGCTGCTTTCACTTGATGCACTCATTTTTGTCCGTTGACGGAGTTGAAGTGTTCAAAAACAGGTGCACTGCACCTTGATGTTGTGGCCATGAGGCAGGGTTTCTGGCAGGTGCCGTAACTGAAGAAATCTGGTGGGTCCGAGTCGCCACAGCGCATTGCTGACATAGATGGGCGGGGCCGCGCGGCTGTTTTTGCCTGAACTGTCCGATGTATTATCGAAATGTCCTATACTCTGTCGCCGAATGCCTCGTCTTTTTGTCCACTTTTAGGCAGACTGCTCCTTACTTGACATATGTACATTGTCGGAAATGGAACATTACTTCTAGGGCATGCGTGTGCACACACACAGTGCAAAATGTATTGCAAAACCGCGGCCCATAAGGGCGGATTGTCCCGAGCAGGGCGGGCCGAACGGTACACAGTTTTACTGCATCCCGAGTGTTTGCGCCTTACAACACGCTGGCGCTTAAAAAAAAAACATTCATGATGTTTCCTGGGCTCCATGTAAGTGTGTGCAGATTTTTAAAGATGATGTACATGTCATTGTACATCTAATATCTCACTACAGTATATTGGTGAGCAGATGCGTTATAATGCATGACCAAGTCAGTTGTAGCATCTGCGTATGAGGTTTGTTAAAGGTGCTACGCCTCCTTGGCTCCAAATTACTCTTTTTTTCACCAAAAATATATAAGAACGCCACCACCGGGTAGCAGGTTGCCACTAGTTGTTTTAAAGAACAGATTGTACAAAAAAAACCTCTAAACAATTATGAGTTACGGTGAATGAGATTGATGGTTTGGCCTGAAAAAGGGGAGTGGCCTCAATGGTTGTCACTCAGTCACAGCTCATGCACAGGCACATTCCCTTGGTGTGCATGCACGCACACATACCAGGGATTCCCCAAAGATTTTTTTAAAGCTGTGGTGGTGGGCTGCATGGAAGGGCAGACTGCCGCCACTGTGCCATGCGTCTGGTGCATCTGCATTTTTTTTTAAAGACAAATAACAATTTTTATGACTTATTTATTTATGAACTTATTTAACTTTTTTCAACAACCAGCAGAACATGAACCGAGAACATTGCAAAGCTGTTCATTTAATGGCAAAGTTGATGAGAGCACTTAAAGTGAGAGTCTAAAATGTCTCCCTTTTGTTACCTGACCTATTTAGTCCAATAGTAGTATGTGGCGAGTACAAAAGTACATTTTGCACTATTTGACGCAAACCTAAATTAAAGTCATTTGATGCCTGTTTTAGAGTAATACGAATACATGGGAAATTAATTGTTCAATAATGTATGTTTTTGTTAAAATAACACAATTAACAAAATAACAATAGAAATATTTTTCTTAAATAAATCTGTCGTGTAAAAACAGTATGAATTCAGTTCAGGTTCAGTTCAACTATTCCAACTACTTTGACAAAACGAAACAAGATGTGATATGTTTGTGTTTTATGTGACTATCAACATTTAAAGTGTACTTTATTTTTACAAAGCACATCTCCATTCAATGTGCTCATTTGTCATTAAATACAAGCGTCGTGTTTGAATAGAACGCTAAGAGGTGAAGCAAATATTCTTTGGTGAGCTACCGCTAGCATACGGGCTACGTGTTGGAGACCCCTGTGATAGCGTCACTGTCTTAAAGGCGGACACACTTGGTGTTTATGTTGAACAACGAAGACACACAAGTTGTGTTTTGAAGACAATCCATAAGTATTACAATGATAAGAAAGCAAGATTGTTCAGTGACACTTTGCAAAAGTAAGTTAGCATTTATCCCATGAATGTGATAGCCACTTGTAGGTTGCGCGTGTGACAAAAACAAGCTAGCTGGCTGCCACCAGCGAGGCAGTGAGAGCCAGGCAAAATGTGTAAACTAAGATGCCTGAAAGTGGAAAGAGATTGAAACGCGAGAGATTACACACGCTGGCATAGATGGGTTTAGCATGTGACAAGCTGTCGTCAATTCACTACACATTTTATGGACCATTTTTCATTCCCTCGATAATAAGAAACAAAGTGAACGTCTGTCTGGTCACACATGCGCAAGTGCCAACAGGGCAGGCTGGCGATTCCGGTGCATGTTTATCAAAATAAAGCATAGTGAAACATTTTTAGGATATTTTAAATTGTTTTCAAACTAATTGTGGTCAGTATGTGCCTAAATAATACGCTATATATGTGTCTATATAGGATATAATGTATATCCATTCATACAATATACAGTATTATTATTATTATTACATTGTTACTAAAGAGACTGAATGACAGGAGGGTTCACTCAATCCGTTCATTCTGCTATAGAACCAAGGCGCCCAGGTGTTGAGACAGATGCACAGATTGAAACCTCTTTTCATCCAGTCTGTTTGGTAGAGCGAAAGGAGGAAAACAAACACGCGTGCACGTCTATATATCGAGGCCTGCAAAATTATTGACTTCATTTTTATTTATCATGCGATGAATTGATTTATTGATTATCGTGACAGGCCTAGTTGTATGGGAACGTGTACAATGCTCGAAAATGACTTGTGGTCTCATTTAACATGATTTTTTTGTGTGTGCATATTTCCATGGGTGTGTATGATGGATATACGTATGATAACAAATTGCATTAAGTGTCTTTGTGAAAAGAAGCATTTCAGAAGATAACCGTTGGACATTATTATGGTTTTCATTGCCTTGCATTGGTTTCGGCTTGCAGGCTTGCTTGGGTCAGGTATCCTATATACAGTACCTTAAAGCTTATTTACACACTGTTCAAGCTAGAGACCACTACTGTAATGGTGGAAAAGAAGCAGAAGAGGGCAGTAGTGACAGATGTAGCGATCCCATGTCCTTTAGTTGTTGAAGCGGAGATTAGATTGCTTTATCCCTTCCTTCACCGTGACACATTCCACTAATATACTGTAAATGTAAATGCTGCAGTGATAGAAACGATGCTCAACATCAGTTGTGTTTGTCAGTGTGCCCAGATCCTGTTGACAAGTACCTGGAAGAGACATCAGTGCGCTACATTTCACCTAGAGGAGCCATGAAGAGCAGGGATAGCGCGCCTCACAGAATGGCAGGTAGGTCTGCGTGTGCACGCTCAGGTTCTGTTTCGATCGTCCTCAGACGTTCTGTTCTGTCAGAGAAATGTTTGGTTTGGTTGTTCAGCCAGGTCTTTGCTATGCCCCATCAGGACCCTATGTTGGCCCATCCCGGGTGAAAGCAGCTCCTCCTGCACCCAACGGCGTGTGGAAGAGAAGCCATTCCTCAGCCGACTTCAGAGAGAAGCAAACTTGTGGTATGAAGGAGTTTGGAGTCTTGCTGGATTGTTCTTTCACTGTTATTTTTAAAGGAAAAACGCACTTTTTTTAGAAATTTACTGTATGTGAAACATGAACACATATTTCTTTCCCTTTTCTGTTTGTTCTAACAAGAGAAAACAAGTTATTACGACCCAGCTAACAATACATGTCATGGGAGGGGTCTATTTTGACTTTAAAGCCTTGACAAAAAAACCCTTAAACGCCAACAGTGGTCCATTTACATAACTGACCTGTATATTAACCAAGCTACAGAGATATTGGTGTTGTAGCAGCTTGAGAAAAACTATATTTATCTGGCGGAGTAACACGACACCTCGGTCGTCTCAGCGTCACTCACAATGTCTCAAGCCACTGCAAAGGGACAGACGGAAGAGTTGATAGACTCAATAAGATGTTCGTTTGCTGTCAGCATTTTTTTTTTTACCTGAGGACTGGAGCACAAGTGCTGTGCTGGAAGACAGAGCCATCCCAATGAGAGCGGACATTGTAAGCGTCGTTTAAAGAAGCTAGGAAAACAAACACGCATGCATGCACATGTCAAGTTATCGAGGCCAGCATAATTATCGACTTTGGGGTTTTTTTTGTTTTTTTATCGTTCAATTAATCGATTTATCGATCATCGTGAGTCAAGTAATACTGTGGCACCTCGGTTATTCATTCATTCCAAAACGCCAGATGAAACCGAAACATACAACAACTGTAGCATTTTTTTCCATACGAAATAACATCCATCCAATGAATGTGCTCCAGACACCCCACAATATTAACATAAAACACATTTTATAGAGAATAATTATAGCTTAACATGCAGCACATAACGTAAAATAAATAAATAAAATGATGAATGAAGACTCCTGTGGCGAAGATGGCGAGGGGGGGTGAGAGAGGAGGGGATCCACACCAAGAACAACTTTCTCATCCTCTTCAGTTGTTTGTGATCTTTCTTTTTCGAACATTTACCACTTTCGCATCATTAGCTTCCTTGATTTCTTATTTCTTCACCAGGATGGAAGTTATTGTCGATGCGAACGTCCCATACATCCTGGCTCGCTCGGCGATCGAGTTCTTTCTCGGATTCAATAGTGTTTCTCACCTCCTTTTATCAAATTGCTGGCGCTCGCAACTTTCTGCCGACTTACCTTTATGTGACTTACCTTGTAACCTTACCATGCTCATCTTCTTCAGATATCCGCCTGCGTGTTCGTGCTGAATACTGCCAGCACGACTCCGCCCTTCAGGGCAACATCTTTTCCAACAAGCAAGAGGCGGTGGAGCGACAGTTTGAGCGCTTCAACCAGGCCAACACCATCCTCAAATCCCGAGATTTGGGCTCCATCATCTGCGACATCAAGTTCTCTGAGCTCACCTACCTGGATGCTTTCTGGAGGGACTACATCAATGGATCGTTGTTAGAGGCCCTGAAGGGAGTTTTCATCACAGATTCTCTTAAGCAGGCTGTAGGCCACGAGGCGATAAAACTGTTGGTCAACGTGGATGAGGAGGATTACCAGGCAGGCCGACGCAGACTTCTTTGTAATTTAGTGACAAGCGGAGATCCTCCCGGAGATAGTAAAATCTGTGTGTCTTAGACATTATCCCAAAGCGGAAGGAATGAAACTGTGCCTCCCCACGGGGAATAGATTGAGATGAGGACGTTGCACATGAGATGCTTGTCTGAAATGTGTGTATGTGTCTGGAAGTGAAGAAAATGTCCAGCGATCCCATTGATTCCTTTAGAGCAATGGTCGGAGGATAGCTGGCACCCCAACGTATAGCATGCAAGGTGACGGGGGACAGCGCCAGCGAGAAGAAGTACAGTAGGTGATGCAAACACTTTAACATTCAGTTTAATAGCAACGGGTTCTTGAAAGAAGGAAATGCATTTTTGGTTTTATTTCCGTGCAGAAAAAAAGGCTCAATGCTGTCAAGTTACTCCAAGTGGGGGATGTACCAACTTTTTTTTTTTTTTTTTTTTGCAGATAATTTATTTTTTCAGCTCATATTGGTTGTATTAACCCATTAAGAGCGCGTTCCGTATGTTCTGTAAAGCACCTGCTTTAGTAGCCCCGCCACAGTTGTTTTTCTGTGTGTGTCATTCACCTCATCTGTTTATGACCATTTTGTACTGGATCATACTTGGCCACTGAGCTGTCAATGTCCTTTTAGATCTTTTATCCTACAAAGCAGTCATTCATGACCAGTGTTTTTAAATGCAAAGAACCTCATCGAGTAAGAGCAAGGATAAGGCCCTTGTTATTAATAATGCTCATAATGCAATACAAACAATTGTCAAGGATTAATTTATCTAATTTTCCATCTAAAATCATTTGACCAGTGCGTTAGTCTGCCGATGTATTTAGTTGGGCAGTGTTCTCTTAACCTTTTATGTTTTTGCAGTTTAATAAATACATGTGATTTGATATTATTTGTCATGAGAGTCAAAGAGATTCTCCCACACAAAGGTTCATTCAAATGGAACTGAAACTCAAAAAGCATCAGAAAATTGTAGAGTAGTGGAAGTGAACAAGGTTTCATTAAAGTCACCGGATTTTGACAAAAGCATGTGCAGTCATTGGGAAAACTACACATCCTCTCTCAACGTATCTCATACATTTTGTGAGGTTTTATCTCACAAAGACAAGACGGATGTACATATTAGAAAAAGAAAATATGTTGTTCCTCAGCGTTGCTTCTTCAAAAGTTGGTGCATCCAGTCTCTGATGAACAGCACATTCTAATTTACACCAGTACAGTTCTGGTCGGATTTCCGTAAAGAGGAACATACTTGTAGTTCCGCTTAGTTGCTGGGACATTTACGTAAAGACTTTGGCTTCTCAAAACAATATACGTTCAAAAAAGTAATACATTTGCATCATAAAAATGCCTAATCGAAAAAAATCAGACCTTACAAAGCGCTCTGCGTTATATTTGTCTCCCGCCGTATCCCTGCGCACTGTCGCCTCCATTCTTGTGCATGTGGCTTAGATGCATCTTATTTCGCTGTGGAACCCACTCGTAAACAAGATGGCCGCGGCGCTCGCGTCTTCGTCACAAAAACAATAAGAGGCGACAGTACAGGAATACGGCGGGAGACAAGTGTAACGCTGAGCGTCTTGTGAGGTCTGATTTTTCTGTTGCAGCACACTGCTGATGGGGATGTCATACCACTTCATGTCAAAAAAATCCGAACTATCCCACTAGAAGTTCCCCTGCACTTGTCAGGCTACGACCAATGATGATTGGAGTTCTCATCGGTCATCAATTGTCTTGTTTATGTGTATGACTAAGTCTGCACAGGAAAGCTTTGGAATGCTGATGGGGCCGAAGATTGACGTACGCAACACTGATATATTCAGCAGGTTGGTGGAGGAGCATTTTCTCATAGCTTCTGCAGCGCTTCAAGACAGCAGACTTCCACCAGTGGTGAGAAACCCAGTTTGACATCATTAAAGGAAATATGTGATACACCATAAGGCAGGGGTCACCAATGTTTTTCCTTGTGAGAGCTACTTTTACAAAATGAAAATGGCCAAGAGCTACTCATTTTTGTAACATTTATTTTCAGAGCTTATTTTAAACCCGAATAAAGCGAATATGCTTGTTTTACCAGAACATGAACAAAATGTTGGTGTCCACAACTCACATTTTGTATTTCAGAATGCATTTCTTTCTACTGTTCTTCCATTATTAACTGAAAACCTGAATGAAAAGCAGGCTTGCGACCTCGTGGTCGTGGGGGGCTACCTGGTGCCCGCGGGCACCACGTTGGTGACCCCTGCCATAAGGAATGAGGTTTCGTTTCTCCGTAGTGTCGTGTGTGTGTGACCATTGTTACAGTTCAGGACTAGAAGTGTTGACAATTCTAAGGGCCCTGAAAATACAGATGTGGTGACAACTGCCGACATGGGCCCAATGTCATTTTTAAACATTTTTTTATGAGAGAGTGCCCGTGGCATTTCCATATTGATTGGGGATAATGTTTATTGGAAAAATGCCACAGCTAAATATCTCCATGATTACTATGGGGTGATTTAACAGTCCAAAAAGAGACTTTTAGAAGAGTTTAACACAAAAATATGAAGTTCATCAAATATTAACTTTACTTTGTGTCGAACTCACATAAACTCTTGCGTGGAGCCGAGTGACATGTCAAGTATAGCCGTTTTTTTTATTACAATCCCATACCCCCCCAAATTAAAAGTCGCATAACTTCATTATTTTTGACAATTTTAAGTAATGACCATCACCATGAAGACATTTAATCAAATGTTTTTATTAAATAACCAAAGCCAAGTGTAATTAAAGTGGTGTGTACAAAAGGCAATTTCATTGCTGTTCAAGAAAAAGCATGTATCTCCAAAATAAAATCTTTATTATTCATATCTTCAAAACACACCAAAAATCTATTTTTGTCAGGGCTTTTTTCTTTTTTTTTTTTTTTAGGTAAAAATATGAACATACATGCTTTTTGTTGGACAGTGACATGACATCATGAAACAACAGCAGGATGAATGACCAAAAAAAGCCACAGATGAGATTATTCATTGTTTTGTCCGTCATAATCTTCCTCATTTATGCGACTCGTTGTTCCTCGGCCTGAATGGAACATCTGCAATAGTGCCAAACTGTATGTGTGGCTCAAATGACAACATTTGATGAATCTTACATAAAAACACGTACAAATTCTTGCGACCTGACATTTCTTGTTAAGTTGACGACATGTTACAGAGATAACATTTTTTTTTACATTAAGCAGAGCGTTGTATGAACATGCAACTGCCTGGAAAAAAAGAGGTGTGAGTTCCATGTTTGCTTGACACTCGCATCATAGTTGATTGTCTTCCACTTATTAGATGATTCTAATTCAAAAGGTGTTGATAAAACAACATGCATAACTCGCACCACATTCTTTTGCCTTTTTCGTGACAGATTGCAAATTCCAGTTTTGTTAAACAAATAAAAAGTAGCCAGCGTATTCAGTGTAACTGAGACAAACGCCGCTGTGAATAAATTAAAAAGAAATAAAAAACATGATTGAAAATAGCCTTCATTGTAACTTGCTTAAATGATCCCATTGGACACCTTAATAATAATTCCCCCATGTACAGGTGGTTCTCGGTTTACGGCGTTTTGTGGTTCTGAACGCGCTCCTGAGAATGAATTAAAAACGTAATTTTGGTCCATAAACATGAGACTTGCTTGAGAGCTACTTAAACGTGCCTGCTGCGCCACACTGGGGAAGAATAACATCGCTTATTAATGAACTTTTTGCACTTCCTTATGTCTCCCAAGCTGCAGTGCGCCAAAGAAAAGGAAAGCCATCACCATGGAAGTGGAAATGAACATCATAAAGAAGCTCTGGGAGAGGAAACACTCCAACCACTATTGGCCACTCTTTTAGTCCCAACTGGATTAAGGATAAAGATTATTGAATGCTAAAGAGGTACGCCTGCCACCATAATCAATACAATTAACCGAAAGATAAATTAAAGCAAACTTGATTTGCGACATTTTGCCGGCCTCGATATATTGACGCACATGCTGGTTGACGAGCTTTCACTATGTAAACCTGTCTCAACACCTGAGCATGTTGGTTCTGGAGCAGAATGAATGGAGCGAGCGAACCCTCCTGTCAGTCATTCAGTCTCTTTGTCCTAGTGGGTGGAAGTGGCGCTACACGCTCGCGAATGCACTACTTGCTAGCTGTGTGTGTCGTGTGCTACACGATCGAACACTGTCTTCGTGCCTGTTGTGTATAAAACACGATCTGATGTCAATTTCCGCCCGTTTGCGCGTCGTCATTTTGTGACATGAAAGACTTTGTGACAAAGACACATCAATAATAGAAAACGATGGAACTTGTGTTCTAGTGATTCTGGAACACCTCATTATGCATCAAGCGGATTTTGCTTGCTCACGTTGCTAAAAGTGAATCAAGGAAGTGTATGTGCACATGAGCAGACGTCTGCACTGACACACAATGTGAACTTCAGAGTATCTCCGGGTTATTTCTCTGTTTTTTTGCCAATCCAGTGTTCCCTCACTTCATCGCGGTTTCGCAGACTCGCTGTTTCACACTTTTTTTTTTGGTGCAATTTTTGTGCTTTTTAAAAAAAATGTTTTTACAGCTGTTACAGGCCAAGCCTGGCCCTTTAAGTACAATTGCTTTGTGGGAAGTTGAGTGTTGTGGTTCTGTGCTTAGCACGTGTCTCTCTGTCGCTATTCTCTCTCTTCTGTCTGCAACGCCCATTATCTTCTGCGACCTGATTGGCTGTAGACCACTGTCAAACAGTCTCCTTCGTGCCGTCTCTTGTTGTGGTCATGGCTAGCAAACTAGCTAACTGTGTGAGCTGCTTGCTAACCGCCAATACTGTAAACAATAGATGGAACAGAAGAAGCTAACCGTGTGAAGAAAATACGACAACAGGAGTGATATGTTTTAACAAGGAGACAAAAACGCTACCGACGAACGGCGGCAGGGTGAAGAGGCGCGGCCATAGGAGTACATAAATGTTATGTAATGAATACGCGTCAGTCACTTAATAATTTCTTGCGTCCAACCTAGAAGGTTGATCATTAAGAAATGACAATTTGAACTTTGAGAGTGTTTAAATGAGAGAAATATGAGAAAATGTTCGTGCCTGTCTGAGAAAAGGGCACAAAATGTATACTTAAAGCCTTAAAACATTATCATTGTAAAAAAAACAAAAAAAAACAAAAACATAGTCGGCTACTTCACAAATTTCACCTATTGCGGGCTGTTTTGGGAACCTATCCCCCATGATAAACGAGGGAACACTGTATTCTGACAACAGCGTGACACTGATTCACAATCGGAAATATTGTGATTTTTATGAAAGTGCAATTTTTGCAATTTTGCTAAAAGAGATTGGGAGTTTGTTTTTAGTGGTCTTTTTGGTCTTTTTTGTTTGTTCAGTTCATTGTGTTGTTTGTTTAATTTATTTTATTTAAAAGCCCTTGACATTCCAATTAGGCAAGGCAGTTTATTTATAGAACAATTCATACACGAGGTAGTGCTTTACAGAGAAAGAAAGGTAAAATCGCTTATAAAATCATCCATAAAACATAAAACCATGACACAAAATTCCATAAAACAAAAACATAGGAAATGATAAAAATGGAAGAGTGCAGATTAAATGCTTTCAGTTGTCGTATGCGCAGTTGAAGTGTTTTCAGCCTGGATTGAACTTTGCCATAGTTGAGGGTTGTTGCACATCTTCTGGAAGACCGTTCCAGATTTTGGCAGCATAAAACTGAAACGCAGCCTCACCGTGTTTAGTCCTGACTCTGGGCACCCGCAGGAGACCACTGCCTGAGCTCCTCAGAGCCCGAGATGGTTCATGTGGCTCTAACATGTCAGAGATGCACTTTGGCACACGACCATGAAAAGACTACCCTAGCAGAGCTGTCTTAAAGTCTATTCTCTTAGCGACAGGAAGGCAGTGCAGAGATTAGAGTACTGGACTAATATGGTCAGATTTCCTGGTTCTAGGCATCACTCGAGCAGCAGCATTCTGGATGGACTGCAGCTGTTTTACAGTTTGTTAGGAGAGCCCAGTGAGAAGGCTGTTATAGTAGTCTAGCCTGCTGGAGACAAAGGCATGGATTAGTCTCTCTAAATCTGGTTTAGACGCTATTCCCCTGATTTTGGCAATTTTTTTTAAGGTGTTAAAAAGCTGCTGATGTTATTGATTAAATGTGGCTGTTTAAGTTCAGATCTGAGTCCATTATTACCACTAGATTTGTAACGTGATGATTAGGTTTTAGAGAAAGAGTCTCAAATTACAATGGTAAACGCTCCTGAGAAATGGGTTCGGTGTACTCGCATTATTATGCCATATCATTACAGTAATGAAAAAATGGCATCAAAATAATGTTGACGATAAAATCGTTTATCGCCGATAATTTGTAGTCCTGTTATTGTGACAGGCCAGCAGAAGGGTCATGGATTCCGTGCGCTGTGACAAAGAGATCTGGAAGGAGAAGAGTAACCCGAGGACCACCTGTATCCGAATGTTACGCCAAATGATTGTGAATCTGTAGCGCTGTAGTACTCACGTTATTGTGTTGAAATTGCGTAATGGATGGCAGCAGTAGGAGGTGTGTGTGTTGTGCTGTTAACTCAGTGAGGTCACTGAGTCGTGCTAATACGCCTGACCAGTCTCCACCTGCAGCAGTCCCAAAACACCTGAGTGGTCGGAGAGCTTCATCCTGCGCTGGCTGGACAGGCCCACGTTCTTGGCCAGACAGTTCATAGCCGCTGGAGGGGACAAGAGGAGGCAGGGAGTTGAATACCATTCATTACAAAAAATGACCTGTGCAGGAATTCAGTTCGTCATGCAAACTGATGAGACTTCAGCTCAGTGAGCATCTTAAACAAATAACAAGTTTTTCCTTTGTTGGTTTTGTGTGTGTGTGTGTGTGAGACGCCACGGGAGGAGGCGCTTTAGTGTTTGTAATGAGATTCCGCCTTGATTGTGAGGTCCACCGAGTAAATACTTCCCCACAGGAACGTTCCTTCTCCTCACGATGACAGCATTTTACTCACATAACGTCAATTTCCGTGAGATTCCGCGTTTAACAGTAAATTCCGTTTTTATCGGCGATTCCGTCCTCGATAGCGCCCGATATGCTACATTTGAGGCTCCGATGCGTCAATACAGTGCGCCGTGGCGCGCAGTCGCAGGAAAAACACGTCATCGACTCAGCTTTTTTCCACTTAAAATGATCATTTATACCGGTATAAGTCATTTTCTTGTCTATACCGGTTTACCAGTACATAGAAATTATAGCCCAAAGTTAGAATAAAGTCCAAATATTAAGAAAAAAAAGTTATACAGTAATTTCACAAGAAACAAGCAATATCATGAAGAAAAATAATGTCAAATGTTGAAATATTAAAGAAAATAGGTGGGGCTTTTTAAAAGTCCTAATATTATGAGAAAGAAATAAAACCAACAATAAAGTTTGTACGTTTTGGAAAATTTGGTTGGGGTACAAGTTATAATATTCCGGGAATGAAGAAACTTTATAAGCAGAGAGTTGAAGTATTTTAAAAAGAAGTGCATAAAAGCAACAACACAAATGGAACAAACAGCTGTAATTTTATGAGAATGAAGTCAAAATATTAACACAAAAAGTGGCAGTTGTGACAAGAACAAACGTGTAATATTATGGGTAAAAATAATGTCATTTTAGCAGCATTTGACCGATATCACAAAGCTGAGATGCGTTTTTTGCCTTGAAATATAAATTACTTGTTAGCATTAGTTTACAAAATATCAAAGTGAACCTTGCATCCTCTCATTTTTTGGTAGAAAAAGTTTGGACACTTTATGCTATGTGCTATGCTATGATTTGAAAATGCACTACTTTTATGCATTTACCAGACACATTAGGTGTTTTTGTACAGTGAAGCGGTATCGGATCAGTATCGCCTGTACCAGCCTGAATTTTGCTCAGTATCGGATCGTGAAGGAAATCGGTGGGATCGCAAATCATATACTGTACTTCTTGGAGGCAAACAAATTGGCATTAAAGTTACAGACACACAAAGGGGAATGTTCCCAGTGGGGCTTATTAAAGAGTACAGCAATATTATGATGTGGAGAAAACAGCACACATCCTTGATGTGACCAAGAACAATTCAATAATATGAACGCTTGTTTGGAGTGTAAAGGACTTGGACGTGTTGTTGGGCTACCGTGTTTCCTCGCCACGTCGCGGTTCACCTTTCGAATTTTTTAAGTGCAATTTTTTTTGAACAGCGTATGAACGCACATTGTGCTGTACCTTGTGGTGTGTCAGAGCGATCTATCGGTGCTCTGTCGTCTGTGTCTGTTATTGTATTTACTAGCACGACCAGTGGAGGGTGTGTACTCAAGTTGTGTGCAGCCACCTCGTCTCAGTGTGTTTACGTGCCTGTACGAGCATAATAGGAGCCCACAGTAGACAATAGCCGGCTAAATGTAGCGCCACGACTGTCCTAACTGGCTAAGGGAGAACCCGCCTATTGTGTTCTGCGTCCGGATTGGCTATAGACCAATGTCAATCAGTCTCCTTCTGCTGTCGCTAGCAAACCGGCTAACTGTGTGAGCTGCTCGGTAACTGCTAATAACCAACAGAAGAAGAAGCTAACCGGCTAAATAAATGAATGTTCAAGGAGTCGGACGAGGACGACGGCAGGAGCGACATGTTTTAACAAGGACAAAAAAACGCCAGGACGAAGCACGGTCACACGTGAGTCGCTTAATAACTTATCGTGTCCAACCTAGTAGATTGATCATTCAAATTCAAACGAAATTTGAACTTTGAGAGTGTTTAAAATGTGACAAAATGTACATGCGTGTCTGAGAAAAATGTACAAAGTGTAACATGAGGGGTTTTACAGCCTTTAAACATATATAACTGTAAACAAATAAACTTGGCTACGTCACGGATTCCACTTACGGCGGGCTATTTTGGGAACCTATCCCCGCGCTAAACGAGGGAACACTGTTTTTGTCTCATTTTGATGTCTGTGAGTGATAGGGACACAGCAAAGAGTTACTAACACAGACAGACAGCCCATAATAAGCAAGGGTTTTAGAGAGCTGACACTAATACTCAGCATATTTCTCACATGTTGCTCCTCCCTTGTTTAGCTGCTGATAGCTCCTCTTCTTTAATGAAGAGAGGGAGAGCAGCGTTGACAGCAGATGACATGACATGGTGTGTTTGTGTGTGGATAAGGAATGCGGCTCATTTAGGATGCTTCTGAGCATCTAGTACACAAAAAAGGAACGTGTCACTCAGCACAGAGGACTCGGAGGAAGAAGAGCATCTATGGGCGGGCGAGTCTGTCAGCTGGGAGCACTTTGTCAACCTCTGAGGTTTTAGTGAGGCCTTCTAAATGAAGCTTTCCTTTCGCTGTCAGACAGATTTACACCTTAAACCCCTGCTGAGCACTCGCACTGAGACTCCTGTGTGTCCACGATGCCGACACGCAAACACACACACACACACACACACACACACACACAAAGCATAGCTATTTTGACAGTATGTTCTTTAATCTGTCAGGTGCTCCTTGAATTAGAACAAGAGTGAAATGCCTGAAGTAAAGTTAGTTTGCAGGAGGAGAGAGTGGGGGTGGATGCTTTTAAGCCAATATCTCCTAGCAATACATATAGATACTGTACATAAATACCGCAGGTTCCTCACCGTGTTGGTTGAACGCAGCGCACATGTACAGCAGAATGAGTGAACGTTAAGGACAATTGTATATTGGATTGTATATTACCTACTTTTTATTATTTGTCCCTGCTTCAGTGAATGGGGGCTACGGTATTCATATTGTTGTACTCTTTTTAAAAAAAAAAAAAGATTTATTATTGTATTAATTTCTTACCATGTATTACCATGATTCCTAATGGAATTGGAAGGGCACGGCACTTAGAGGACTAAAACGTATCGCATAAGATAGGGGTGTGTCCCACTTTTTTCACAGCGTACCTGAAAATTGAAGGATGCGGGGTCCACTTGATGCATTTTGTGCATTAAAGATGCAAAGAACAATTCAATGTAGGTCAAAATGTGCTAGGCTATCCAAACAAAACATCCATATCTTTGCTTTATGTTACACGCGACAAGCAAATTAGCGCAATTTCTAATAATACAGTGGTGTGGAAAAGTGTTTGCCCCCTTTATGATTTCATATTTTTTGCACGTTTGTCACACTTAAATGTTTCAGATCATCAAACAAATGTAAATATTAGTCAATGACAACACAACTGAACACAAAATGCAGTTTTTAAATGAAACTTGTTATGGAAAAAGTGATTCCCTGAGATTAATTGAAATCTATCAGTCTGGAAAAGGTTTTAAAGCCGTTTCTAAAGCTTTGGGACTCCAGCAAACTACAGTGAGAGCCATTATCCACAAATGGCAAAAACATGGAATAGCGGTGAATCTTCCCACGAGTGGCCAACCAACCAAAATTACCCCAAGAGCGCAGCGACAACTCATCCAAGAGGTCACAAAAGACCCCACAACAACATTCTAAGAACTGCAGGCCTCACTTGCCTCTGTTAAGACCAAAACCACTGCTGAACAAAAAGAACATTAAGGCTCGTCTCAGTTTTGCCAGAAAACATCTTGATGATCCCCAAGACCTTTGGGAAAATACTCGGTGGTCTGATGAGACAAAATTTGAACTTTTTGGCAGGTGTGTCTCCCTTTACATCTGGCGTAAAAGTATCGATGTATTTCAGAAAAAGAACATCACACCAACAGTAAAATATGGTGGTGGTAGTGTGATGGTCTGGGGCTGTTTTGCTGCTTCAGGACCTGGAAGACTTGCTGTGATAAATGGAACCATGAATTCTGAAGGAGAATGTCCGGCCATCTGTTGGTGACCTCAAGCTGAAACCAACTTGGGTTCTGCAGCAGGACAATGATCCAAAACACACCAGCAAGTCCACCTCTGAATGGCTGAAGAAAAACAAAATGAAGACTTGAGTGGCCTAGTCAAAGTTCTGACCTGAATCCTATTGAGATGCTGTGGCATGACCTTAAAAAGGCGCTTCATGCTGGAAAACCCTCCAATGTGGCTGAATGACAACAATTCTGCAAAGATGAGTGGGCCGAAATTCCTCCACAGCGCTGTAAGAGACTCATTGCAAATTATCACAAACGCTTGATTGCAGTTGTTGCTGCTAAGGGGGGCCCAACCAGTTATTAGCTTTAGGGGGTAATCACTTTTTCACACAGGGATTTTTTTCTCCCTTTGTCATAAAAAGTTTCATTTTTCGGTTGTGTTGTCAGTGACTAATATTTAAATATATTTGATGACCTGAAACATTAAAGTGTGACAAACATGCAAAACAGTAAGAAATAGGGAAGGAGGCAAACACTTTTTCACACCACGGTATATCTTATTAATAATAAATTCATTTTGTTTTCAGAATATGCCGAGGGCCAATTAAATACAATCCGATGCAAAAAAAATGCACTTTGGCCACCCCTGGTTTATGGCATATGAAGGCAATCAGGTTCCAATAAAACCGTTATTTCATATCTTCCCTTATTTGTTCTAAAACATTGCAATTAAGTAAGGCTGTACATCTCCGCTCTCGCAAACAAGCACGAGTAATTGCGACGGCCATGAAAATACCAGTTTTTTGACACTTTTAATAAAGCCTGCTGCATGTAAGCGCCGCTGTACGTTACGCAGTCTGGCTCCTCCCCCTCCAAACCAGCCTGCTAGCTTGACTTGTCCTCCAATTTGTGGATCAACCAGAGGTGTGGACTCGAGTCAGACTCGGGTCCCAATTTTGATGACTTTGGACTTGACTTGACAATTTCATCCAAGACTTGCAACCTAACTTGGACTTTGACCTCAGTGACTTTGGACTTTACTTTGATGACTGGAGATTCTGCCTCATTGACCGCCTCTATTCGCGTCCTATTCGGGTTTAAGAACAAACAAAGAGGGTGGGACTGACATTTCTGTGAGCGCCAGACTGCTGGGGAGCGGCAGCGATTAACACCGAGACGTGTCGACGTTCTACCAAGAAGAATTGAATTTATTTGGTAAACACTAAACCAGGTCGCCAACCTTTCTGAGCCAAGGTCCCTGGTCTCAGCCGTCAACCTGAGCAAGATCAACACCCCCATTACTGTTGTCGCTGCGGTTTCTGACTCCCTCTCTCTCAACCTCTGCACGCTTGTTGCTTGCGGGACGATGCGCACCGGTGTGCATGCGCTGGTACTTTCGGCCGGGTTTTGGGGACTGGACTCCTGGCTGGAGCTTGCGGGTTGCCTGTTGGTCACTCTCCGGGACGGGAGGGCACTGATGTAATAATACTTCCCCCCCTCCCCAATATTCTCACGATCGGCCGGCAAAGTTCCAAAGATCGACGTGTTGGTGACCCCCGCACTAAGCAGCGCTTATGACTTGTAAGGACTCGAAAATGTCAAGCCTACTTGTATGACTTCGGACCTGACTCGACCTGTTTTGTCTTGACTTGAGACTTGCACGTCTTTACTTGAAACTTGGGATTAAAGACTTGGTTTTACGTTTAACTGTTCTTGGTGAACGGTCTTGATCTCATTTTCTTTTACATCACAAAACCCGGGCACTTTATGGATGTGTCAACTTCCCACCGAAAAGGCTGATTGAAATGTAGCCCTGCAGATGACTGGTGACTTGTCCAGGGCGACTCGCACCGCATAAGTGGTCTGGAAAATAGATGGAATGGATGAGTAGAAATATTGAATCAAGTTAATCGCGCCAGTAATTACAAATTAGTTGCACACGCTGAGTTTTCACCTCAGTGAGACGTTTGTGCAGGTATCCTTAGGGTGGCAGTACATGTCCCAAAAGGCAATGCCCTGTTTCGGGGCCCCAACCAACTTCGAGAAACATCTCATAGTAGTTGTGGTATATTTGAAAAAAAAAAAAACATTTGCTGGCATATTTGACCAACAAGACACACAACAAGCAGTAAACTCTTACTCTGAATAAAAAGTTAATTGCAGTTTATTATTATTATGTTATGTTTTATTATATCAGTATTATTATATTAGTATTATTAGAAAACTATACTACGTAAAATTACAGTAAAAAATTAAATCAGTGATGTTTAATCTATAACACTCCTTAAGTATCATAAATGACACAAAATTAAGAAACTCGTTGTATTCCCAGCTCCTGGATCTTAAATACTGTGGCGTCTACGTCGCATATTTTGGGTGTGTGGTTCCTTCTTGCCACTAGATGGCAGTGTGCGCTGCTATCTGTTGAAAGCACGTCAGTCACAAGGGGTGTCTGACAGGCTGGGCATCACATTAACGCTTTGAAATCAGCAATGTAAGAGTAATATTGAACATAAATAATTAAAGAGTAATATTAAAATAATCAGAAAAGCGTCAGGAAAGCGTGTAGCGTTTCTAGATAATTGTATTTCAATAGGTGGAAACATCACTCTATGTCAATGATTCTGTGTATATCTAAACATCCCATTATAGAATACAACAACTGTAGGGACGAGAAAAAAAGTTGACACACCCCTGGAGAAATGCCAAAGTTTTGGTAGTGTAAAAAAATGAGACCAAGGTAAGCCGTGAGAGTACTTTTATCAATTTATTGTGTAAATATATATAGATAAATATATGAACAATTTCATGTAAAAGCAGTCAAAAACAAGCAAATGTATGGCCAGTTGGTTGTGTGCCACATGTAACAGCCATCTCACAGTCGTCACGTGTTTGGACCACGGGTATAACTGTACACCAACACAACACAAAGTACAGTGAGAGCATCAAATAAGCGCGTCCCCCTGAGAAAGATGATTTACACAAGTCAGGAACGTCTTACACAGGACAGTTTTGTTGTGAAACCATCCGCGAATGGCAAAAAAAAAAAAAAAACAGTAATAATGAAGACACCTTTTAAAAATGTCTGCTTTTGACACACGGCTCGCTCCTTCCGCACCACGCCTCAGGCACTTCTTAACTCATTTTAAATAAAAAAAATGGATGGTTAATGATGGTCGATAGCACAGATGGCGTTGGAGTCACGGTCTGGTCAACGGGCTAGCGCAGGGGCGCCCATTACATTGATCGCAAGCTACCGGTCGATCGCAAAGGCAGTGCGGGTCGGTTGCATAAATGTCACTTTGTAGATACCATGTGACATCAGTCAGCTGACATTAAGCTCCCCTCCTGATTTGCTGGTGCTCCCCCGCGGCAAAGATTAAGTGGTGAAGAGAGACGGAGATGCAACTTTCATCTTTATTACTCTGATTACGGATAAACGAACTCGGTGGTAAGATGCTTCTATCTACAACGAAAGTTATCCGTTCACTTGTAGAGGCTCGTTATGTAGAAAAAAGGAGAATTGTTTGATGGCTTTCCTTCGCGTCCTGAACTCCGCTATAGAAATGCATGTTTTCTACAGTTTTGTGTGTTACACTATTATTTCATCAAGTGGAAAATGTGCCCTTTGCTGAAACTTTTGAAATATGTTGCCTTGACTTCGGCTGCATTGTCTTTTGCACACTCATTTTCATTTCTTGTATATCGGTAATGTTTGATAGCAAATGCTAGCACATGAGCTGTGTGTCTAATGAACGCTACGTAGCTATTTTGACGGACATATTACCGGTATTAGGGTTATGTACACAACGATTGAGGAATTATGTGTAATTATTTTTATTGCCATATTGAACTGAATTGTGTGTTATTGAACGAAGTCAACTACTTTGATTACCTGTAAACTTTGAAACTGTGAAGGTGAAATACTAATCTTTAGTATTTAGTATACTGTAGTAGTTGTAGTTTACTGCTTAGATGTTATACTGTATATGTGTTATATGTTTTATAGTAAGAGATAGATCATGTAGATTTGTAACTTGCGTGCTGAAAAAGTGGGTGCACCCCTGATAGACATGTACAACGTACATAAGTACTCATATTTACAAACAGAGTCAATATATATGTTTTGTATGCTTATAGTAGGAGGTAGATAGTTGGGACTCGACCCTTTTAAAAGTAGATCGCAGGCTGAAAAGGCGTGAGCAACCCTGGGCTAGCGCTACAACCATGCTTCCGTGCGGTGTGGCGCTGTCGGAGGCGTGGCATTTCTGCAAACTGTGTCTGCATGATCCACGCGGCTTGCCTGTCGTAATTTTAGTGGTGATATATTAGCTTGTGAGAGTTCTGAAGCCGAATGGGAAGAAAGTTGACCGTAGAAGCTAGCGCTGCTGTAGCAACACATCATGCACTGATGTGATGTTGCTACTGTATGTGTGTCATTAAAAAATATAGATTTATTATCACATATTTAGAATTTACGACGGCATACTGGGGCCACATTGAAAAAATAATAATTTTGAGAATAAAGTTGTACATTTACGAGGAAAAAGTGGTAGATTTAGGAGAAAAAGAGTCATAACATTACAGGAATAAAATCTTAATTTCCGGGAAAAAAGTTGTAATACTACGAGAATAAAGTTGTAAATTTACGAGACTAAAGTCGTAAATTTAGGTAAAAAAAAGTCGTACATTTATGAGAAAAAAAGTCATAATAATACAAGAATAGAGTTGTACATTTCGGAGAAAAAATTGGTAGATTTAGGAGAAAAAGAGTCGTAACGTTACGAGAATAAAATCGTAAATTTACGAGAATAAAGTTGTAACACTACAAGAATAAAGTTGTAACACTACGAGAATAAAGTTGTAAATTTACGAGACTAAAGTCGTATATTTAGGTAAAAAAAAGTCGTACATTTTTGAGAAAAAAAGTCATAATAATACAAGATTAAAGTTGTACATCTACGAGAAAAAAGTGGTAGATTTAGGAGAAAAAAAGTCGTACCATGACGAGAATAAATCGGAAATTTCAGAGAAAAAAGTTGTAATACTACGAGAATAAAGTTGTACATTTACGAGACTAAAGTCGTAAATTTCAGGAAAAAAGTCGTACATTTACGAGAAAAAAAGTCATATTACAAGAATAAAGTTGTACATTTACAAGAAAAAAGTGGTAGATTTAAGAGAAAAAAGTCGTACCATGACGAGAATAAAATCGGAAATTTCAGAGAAAAAAGTTGTAATACTACGAGAATAAAGTTGTAAATTTACGAGACTAAAGTCGTAAATTTAGGGGAAAAAAGTCGTACATTTATGACAAAAAAAAGTCATAATATTACCAGAATAAAGTTGTACATTTACGAGAAAAAAACGTTGTAGATTTACAAAAAAAAAGTCTTAATACTACGAGAATAAAGTAGTAAATTTGCAATAAAAAAGTTGTAATATTACATCGTGTCAGGGGGAAAATAGAGCACAGCGCTTCAGGAAGGAAGTAAACTTTCCTTTCGCTTCAGGCAAGCTTTTATTTATAACGTGGCAGCAAAACAGAGCAGGTGAGCACAAACAGATCAGCATGTCTATCCCTTCTCACTTCCACCTTCCTCACCCTGTCCACTCCACATGCCCAAGGCCAAAGGTCACATAAGCCCCCCCTTTTCATAGCTGTCTCAGGCAATGCCTGTAGCATAAAGTTACGAGTTTTTTTTCGTAAGTTTACGACCTCATTCTCGTAAATTAACGACTTTATTCTTGTAATTTTACGTGTTTTTGTCGTAAATGTATAACTTTCTTTCTCGTAAATTTGCGACTTTATTCATGTAAATTTACAACTTTATTCGCCAAATCTCAGATTATGATTTTTTCTCAACGTGGCCCTAACACGGCGTTGTAGCAAATTATTGAAGATATGAAGATTCATTATTAAGATTTGTTTTCTGCTGGGAAAACTGTCTATTTTTGGAGAAAAAAATTGTAATTAAAAAAATTCTTTTTGACTCAAAATCCACAAATCTGCAAATACGTGTACAGTTTCTAAAAACACGTCCAGATTCCGGACCGAGTTGAGGCAGCAGTGTGTGAACACAAGTTGGGAGGTGTGTCCATTTCACCCTGGCCTGCAAAAACACTCCCTCAATAGAGAAGAAATGAAGAACAAGCCAGCAACCATCCATCTCTTGTCTCTGTGCTTCACACACAACCAGCATCCTGTGGGCATGCACATGAGAAGGCTGCGCACCCTCGTGCATAAACCCAACATGAAGAAATGTGAGTGATTACGCACACACACACACACATTATGATACTCTACCACTACTTATTGTGCCTTCCGTGTACCGTGTATTTAAGCCCACACATTCAGATGAGTTGCATATTTGCAAACCAGGTTCACACAGACGGCGTCACAATGACAAGATGGTGATAAAAATGAAATAAATACATCTTATAGTACAGCATATAGGAGGAAAAGATGCTTAACCAACAACACTTCCTAAATAGCTCCCCCGACTGCTTTTTGCCAACAATCACACATCCATCCAACAAGGATCAAGCCTAATACTCTTAGAGATCCTGTCAGCAAACACGTGTGTCAAGTATCATGCTTAGCCAGGACACCAGCAGGACTTACTCTGGCCATACTGGCTGTACTGGTAGCCGACAGCCGCCACAGCTGGGTCCACGCTGTAGTTGGTGGTGCTGTATGTCGGGGGACAGTAGGACTGGGAGGATGCCAGGCTGTCCGCCGTCTTAATGGACACGTCTGTTGAACGTTGGCCGCTGGGGGCTGACACGGCGTTAGATGGAGGGGTTTCCAACATGCCGTGGAGCGGCGACACGGAGAAGTCGTGTTGTGGTTGTGAGGAAACGCCGCTCGGGTTACTCAGGATGCTCATCACCTGCACATGAACAAGAAGGGATGTCAGTAGATGCCACATCCTCAACATCAGTGTGCATCTACATGAAACTATATTCATGTTTAATAAACAATTACATCGATTTGCTTCATTTGAAAAGATTTCATCCTTAGGTACATTAAGTTAATGATTAGGGAGCAAGCAGTCTGGAAAAGGTTATAAAGCCATTTCTAAAGCTTTGGGACTCCAGCGAACCACAGTGAGAGCCATTGTCCACAAATGGCGAAAACATGGAACAGTGATGAACCTTCCCAGGAATTGCCGGCCAACCAAAATGACCCCAAGAGCACAGCAACGACTCATCCAAGAGGTCACCAAAGACCCCACAACAACATCCAAAGAACTGCTGGCTTTATTTGCCTCAGTTAAGGTCAGTGTTCATGACTCCACCATAAGAAAGATACTGGGCAAAAACGGCCTGCATGGCAGAGTTCCAAGACGAAAACCACTGCTGAACAAAAAGAACATTAAGGCTCGTCTCAATTTTGTCAGAAAACATCTTGATGATCCCCAAGACCTTTGGGAAAATACTCTGTGGTCTGACGAGACAAAAGTTGAACTTTTTGGAAGGTGTGTGTCCCATTACATCTGGCGTAAAAGTAACGCCGCATTTCATCATCATACCAACAGTAAAATATGGTGGTGGTAGTGTGATGGTCTGGGATGTTTTGCTGCTTCAGGACCTGGAAGACTTGCTGTGATAAATGGAACCATGAATTCTGCTGTCTACCAAAAAATCCATCCTGAAGGAGAATGTCCGACCATCTGTTCGTGACCTCAAGCTGAAACCAACTTGGGTTCTGCAGCAGGACAATGATCCAATTAGTGATGTAATTTTAGTGGTGATATATTAGCTTGTGAGAGTTCTGAAGCCGAATGGGAAGAAAGTTGACCGTAGAAGCTAGCGCTGCTGTAGCAACACATCATGCACTGATGTGATGTTGTTACTGTATGTGTGTCATTAAAAAATATAGATTTATTATCACATATTTAGAATTTACGACGGCATACTGGGGCCACATTGAAAAAATAATAATCTGAGATTTTGAGAATAAAGTCGTACATTTAAGATTCAAGATCCAAGATTCAAGATTCAAGAGAGTTTTATTGTCATGTGCATAGTACAACAGCAGTTATACTATGCAATGAAAATCTTATTCTGTTCATTCTCCCAAGAAAAGAAAGAAAACAAATGAAAGAATAAGAACATAAGAAACATAAACACATAAACATATATACCAATAAATTAAGCAACAATTTACGAGGGAAAAGTGGTAGATTTAGGAGAAAAAGAGTCGTAACATTCCGAGAATAAAACCTTAATTTCCGGGAAAAAAGTTGTAATACTACGAGAATAAAGTTGTAAATTTACTAGACTAAGTCGTAAATTTAGGTAAAAAAAAGTCGTACATTTATGAGAAAAAAATAGTCATAATACAAGAATAAAGTTGTACATTTACGAGGAAAAAGTGTTAGATTTAGGAGAAAAAAAGTCATAACATGACAAGAATAAAATCGTTAAATTTCATAGAAAAAAGTTGGACTACTAGGAGAATAAAGTTGTAAATTTACGAGACTAAAGTAGTAAATTTCGGAAAAAAAAGTCGTACAGTTGTTGCTGCTAAGGGTGGCCCAACCAGTTATTAGCATTAGGGGGCCATCACTTTTTCACACAGGGCCATGGAGGTTTGGATTTTTTTTCTCCCTTAATAATAAAAGTTTCATTTAAAAACGGCATTTTGTGTTCAAGTGTCTGGTCATTGACTAATATTTAAATTAGTTTGATGATCTGAAACATTTAAGTGTGACAAACATGCAAATATATATATATATATGTATGTATGTGTGTGTGTGTGTGTGTGTGTGTGTGTGCATGAAGCAGTAGGGGAAGGAATGAAGGCAGGGAAGGAATAAGGCAGCAACCCTGAAATGATGACATTGAATATCCTCTTCCACGACTCCGACAATCCTTTTTTCTTCTTCTTCTTTTGAAAACATATTACACCAAAGGTGACAACTCTCCTCAAATTCCAAGTTTATTCTTGCGTGTTTCTATTATGTCTTTTTTCAGTTGTGCTATTTTCTGGCACCTAAGCTCGGAGGCATCATGTGTTTCCCATCAGCAACCTCCCTCATCTGTCTCAGTATGATGGTCTAAATATATACGCTCATCCTTTTTGATTTGTTGACATTGGAGTCTGCCAGTTGACAGCATGCCCAGTCAAAGGGCTTAAATACTGCAAATTTTAATAGCAGCTGAGACTAATATTGACACACAGCTTCCCAACACACACTGGAAATGTGGGCTATAGGAGGATGCTCGCCGAGAGGAAGGAATATTGTATTTATTTATTTTCATTTTTGGGTATGTGCCTTGTAATTGACAGGTGACCATACCAGGGTGAACTCCGACTCTCGCCTGAAGTCAGCTAGGATCGGCCCCAGCTCAAATGTGACCCTGGGGTGTCCAAAGTGCGGCCCAAGGAGCATTTGTGGTCCGCGGCTGTCATTTTATTGGCGGCACATTGTAAAAATGTAACTTAACATGAAAAAACAGCAGGAAAAATGGAAAAATCAGTAGTAATTTTAAGCAAAAAATGTTGTAATCTAACAAGAAAAAGTTGCTTGGCGCAAAAAAAAAATAAAGCACTAAAATTACACTACAAAAGTCCGCAAAACAGTGAGTCCACGAAAGGTGAACCGCGATGGAGCAAGGGAACACTGTAATGAATTTATATTATTAATAATATACTTTTATTATTACTATTTATTTATTGTAGTTAATATTTTGGGGTGTCTGGAGCAGATTTCCCATGGTCAAAATTGCCTCGGTTTTTGTACGTTTGCATGTTTGTAGGACCTTTTGGAACTAATTGGATCCGTTGGATCAGTCTTTGATATTTTGTAGAATCTTTTGGAAACCTGTCCTGTATTTTTTTCCCCCCAAGTACGCTAACCATTTTTTGTGTAGTTATGTGCACAAACGCCGAAAAATGGTCCTATTTCGCAATGTTAAAGAATCATTTTTTTTTTAAAATCCTGGATCCAGACAGTGATCCCTGATCACCCCCCCCCAAATTGAATCAGTTCTTCCAATTTCATCCAAATCCATTCAGAACTTTTCAAGTTATTTTGAACACAAACTAACGGATAAACTCTGCCAAAAACATAACTTCGGCGCTACGGAGGTGAAAAGGCAAAAGCTGTCATTTTAGACACTGGGATTGCGGATTTTGTTTTTTAAAAACAGGCCCCAAAGTGTCATTTTTAAAAATGATTCCTCCCCCATCACTGCAAAATGTAGCATGTGCTAACTCTGATACAGCATACAGCCAAACACGCATAGCACTGTCCTTGTATTTGTGCTTATTGCGCTTCTCCGCCACATTGCTGTTATAGCCAACAGTGTATCACTGATACCTTCCATGATGTCACGTTAATACTTTTAATGCTCTTTGTCGAGTTCTGCTTCAAGATCCACTTACTACTACATCGCTTGATGGCGGAGTCACTTTCATTGTTGGCAGTTGTACTGATTACTATTTAACATGACTCTTTCTTAAACGGATACATCCCGGCTTATAAGAGGAGTTTTCTACTCCTCAAACTTAGTTCAATAAAATTTTACATGTATTTTAGCTAATTTTTTGCATCCCCCCCCAAAAAACGATCAAGTTCCTGTTTGGCCATCTTGTATGCACTATATAAATATGTGTGAGCGAGAGAGAGAGAGACATTTGGGGGAGGGGGTAATATGTGTGAAGAGGCACCCCCGCATCCCCCCAGCCCACCTTATCTTAGGCCGACAGTTGTCTGGAAACACGAGCAGAGGCCTGAGCTAGTGAGGGAGGCAGGCCTGGGGATATGGATCAAAGAGACAGAACGAGAGAACCAAAGCAGCTCTGATCCCCCAACACTGAAACCAACCCTATTCTAGCCTTACTCGCCTCCTCTCTCGCTCACCCTCACATCAAATAGCAAGCCAGGGAGCTCTATACCATTCCAATGCAGGCTACTAAATCTTTCTCTCACAACAAACTGGAGAGGAAATGCTCTCCTCTTTCTACTTGCGTAATGCACTGACGTTTTGGGGTCACTGTAGGAAGTCACTGCACCTGCAGTGGCCTGATTTGAAAACAACAGCACTTCCTACTTGTACAATCCACTTAGAAAGACAAAAATCATATATGTTTTTTGTTTTTCAAATAAAACGAAAGCTCTTATACAGTATGTGGCGGTTTCTGATTCTGAAGCTTACTGGTTACTCATAAAAGACTGCATAGTGTGTTTTCCTTTCCATAAAGCTCACAATTGGCAGCACTCTCCATCTCCACATGAAAGCAAAGCTCCATTTTCCTCTCCGCCGATTCAATTTGTGAAGAGGACGCTCAGACACGGACTGTGAAACACATTTGGAATGCGCTGTGGAAGGTGCACAGGCATGTTCTGTATGTACGCCGCTCTCGTGTGACACTATCTCTGCAGAACAAACAGTGAAAGAGTGGAAACTCCACTGACGGATGAATAGGCAGGGAATGCACAACCACACCACACGCTTCCATCTTACAGATGAATCCCTTTTCAAATGGCCGACTCTACAGTAGAGATGTCCTGAGACACATTTGTTGGCTTCCAATAGTCTTGCTGATCCGATCCAATCCAGTACCAATCCTTTTTTTTAATAATTTCATTTAATAATAAGGTTTTGTTACAAACATTAATTTGTGAAATTGAATATGGTTATGAAAATAGCTCTTCAAGGCATTAAAAATAATGCAACCAAAGTATTTATGTTGTATATTGTTTGGTTTTTGGAACAAACCTCTGTGAGTCAGGTCCCTAATCCAATAAAAGTCCATCCAATAAAAGATAAAATTGGGGAAAAAAATGGGTGTGTAAAACACTTTCAGGGTAGGCCTAATCATTTGACATGGTTATAGATCAATTTGTGGTGTGGTTTGGAATATATCACATTTTTTTAACAAACTCTCTTCAACACAATAGTAATTTATTGACGGTCCCTAGTGTAATCAACCAGCAGTGACAGCGGCACTTCCCGTGCGAGCTCCCCGCACCATGACATAGCAGTCCGGGCACGGTGAGGGGGAAGTACCTCTGTAGCTACGGAGCCGAATATCCAGCGTCCAAAGTGACAACCAGCTTTGAGGTGCATTTTCGCACCTACCATTTTGGAATGTGGCCCAGAGTTAGAAACGTCACACGGCAACCCGATCGGCCCGATCTCGTTGGGGAAGCCGATGTTATCCGATCTTTAAAATACAGCAGGTCGGCAAGCGATCCCGATCCCATCTGCATCCCTGCTCTATAGTATACTGATGTTCTCACAGGCATGTGCATGAGGCTTCCAAATGTCATCATTTCAGTCACACACCTTACCTCATATAAAACTAACAACAAATTGTAATGTTTTGCATACAAAGTGTTCTTTAAGCTACATTTTCTGAACAATATCATTTCTTCACACCTCCATGTATAAATACATTGAGTTACAGCAGTTAATAGTTAGAATAAAACTTTTTTTCTGGCCAAGACCTGAACTTACTAAAATATGCGCCATGTATTGTAATAACACTGACTTACGTAGCGGAACCTTAGCGTTAGCGTCATTAATCCGTTCCAGAAGGTCCGACTCTAATCGAAACGTACGCAAACTGAATCAAAGTTTCCCATAAGAAATAATGGAAATCCAATGAATGCATTCCGGAAAGCCAAAAATGTTAAATGAAAACACATTTTTACAGTTTTACATGCAGACAACACTTCAAAATGCATAGACGTGCATATAAGTGACGACTGAAAGGGATAAATGAACGTTTAACAGAACTTCATTGTTAGCAAAGACGGCGATGTGACACCACCTTCGTGCTTTGCTGAGTTATTTATTGAATTCAATAGTGCATCTCACCTTCTTTATCAAAACGCTGGCACTTTCAACTTTCTTTGGCTCCATTGCCACTTATTTTGCAGCCGACTCGTGGCGTAACTGTGTTAGATAGCAAAGAACTACAGAGTCAACGCTGATGACATCATAGACGGGTGACGGAGCTGATTGACGCTTCCTGTTTCCATGTACTAGCAAGCTGCTAACAAGGACTTTTTGTGCTAAAAATACATGAAGAACACATTTTGAAGAAGCTATTTTGTATGCTAACCGGGAAATGTATGCAAACTTAGGCAAAATTTTGACACAAACAGGGGGATATGGTAACCAAGGTTCCACTGTACAGTCAAACCTTGGTTTTCGTATGCCCCAGTTTTTATATAATTTGGTTTTGGCCGAAAATTTTTGCCAAAATTTTGCCTCGGCTATTGGAGACTTTCTCGGTTTTCGTACAATATTGCATTTAAGAGACAAGTCTGTTTGTCCTGTACTATATCTGTCCGTGAAATTGAGTGTCAAAACAAAGCCAAAACCCTACACGTTTGTTTTTCTACTGCACATGACTGCTAAATAACCTGCCACGGGGCCAAAGAAAGCTGTGAGTGCCAGCAATTTGACCAGGATCACCGCAAGGATGTACGAGAAGTTCGCATCAACAATATGTTCCATGCTTTCTGCATGTAAAACTATGATTATTCTCTATCAAATGTTTTTTTTGTTCAAACTTTTGGGTATCCGGAAGTGATTTATTGGATTGCCATTAGATCCCATGGGAAAGTCACAATTTATGTACATATTAAGACGGTTATGTAGATCATTTAATGCCATTGTGATGTGATTTGGCGTAAACCACGACTTGCAATGAAATCACAAAAAACACAGATTGAGGAAGCAATCGGGCCAAGCCAGAAATATGAATAAACCAACTCACCTCCACAAATTTCAGCAATTACTCCAACGCTCCCATTTATTTGATTTGCAGTTGTTATCTTTTTTTTTTTTTTTTTTTAAAGCCGCTTGACTCGCATTCGTCCCGTTTCCGTTGACAAGACAGGCGACGTGAGGATTTCTGACAAAAAAGGGATTTGCTGTTGTTGTAGGAGAGTTGGGGATAACAGAGGTGTCTCCACAGCACGTGTTTAATCGTTTTGTAGGGGCTTAATACTACAAAAAGAGCCCTGCATGTGTATCAAGAGACACAGCTCCCTTCGTTTAGTAAAATCTCTATCCCTGAAGAACGCAGCCTTGGTTTACACTGGGGATTACCATACAGAGGGGGTGCACTGAATATTGTTATGGTTATTGGTTTACTTCTGAATGCATTTGACTTTTTGCATTACAGTCGGCTATTAGCGGCTTCATGTAATCAAATGTAGTGATTGAACTTCTTGTAGACAGCGCCTCAGTCCACAAGGGAATGATCATTAGAACGGATCAACTGATAATTTGGTTGTTATTAACTAACTGGGAGGCCGTTCAGATATTTTAACAATGATTTTATTCAGAGTTCCCCAGAAACAAAATAGGTTGCAGGACCAAACGTACGAAAACCGAGGCAATTTTTACAAATTTTACTAATTTTCCTACTAATCTATGACAATCGCTATGCAGGGAAGACTTTTTAGGGGCTCAGGAGCTTTCCAAAACACCCCATTACACAACCATATAGCAGCACATGAAAACATATTCAATGGCTGATCATGAATACATACCGACGGTGTTATACAGGCATGCATGATTTACCTGTGGGGAAAGCCCGGCGCTGACTGGGTTCACGTGGCTGCTCGGCGCTGCAGATGTCATAAAGGTGTCCGAGTAGCCAGAAAACCCATGTCGGTTTGAAGAGAGACCATAGGTGGAAGTGCTGTCATTGCTGGGCAGACTACTCTGGTGCATAGTGGATGGAGGCAGTGGTTGGGGGCGGTGAACTGTACCTCCACCATCTGAAGAGAAACAACAGCACATTCCTCAGTATGGACATACTGCATCTCCTTTATTGATGGCGATGCATTTTTTTTATGGTTCACAGCCTTATTTCTAATGCAAACATACTGTGCAAGAATAAAAGCAGTTCATCATCATCCAATAAGATAGATGGTCTGTCTTCCCATGTTTTATGGGCACAAGAGAAGTGAGTTGTTGTGTTTTAAAAGGTAGAAACTGGGCGGTCATTTAAGATTCTGAAAACAACACATTTTTCCAATAGACATGAGGACTTACTACTTTTACTACTGTTATGCTATGTTATGTTATGCTATGCTATGTTATGTTATGTTATGTTATGTTATGTTATGTTATGTTATGTTATGTTATGTTATGTTGTGTTGTGTTGTGTTGTGTTGTGTTGTGTTGTGTTGTGTTGTGTTGTGTTGTGTTGTGCTGTGCTGTGCTGTGCTGTGCTGTGCTGTGCTGTGCTGTGCTGTGCTGTGCTGTGCTGTGCTGTGTTGTGTTGTGTTGTGTTGTGTTGTGTTGTGCTATGCTATGCTATGCTAGGTGTACCCCACCTCTCGCCCAAAGTCAGCTGGGATAGGCTCCAGCATACCCACCACCCGAGTGTTATGTTCAAACGACGATTTTCAATGTTTTCTTCATGTCCGATGTTAATAAAAAAATATAACAATACAGTAATCCCTCATTTATCATGGTTAATTGGTGAATTTCCGCGAAGCAGGATTCATTCTTTATAAATGGAATATTTTCGTCGTTCGAGCAAAGAAAACCTGTTTACAACCTTCTAGATATGGATTTTAGCATTATTAGAGCCCTCTAGACATGAACCAACACCCCTATAGTCACCTTTACACTCGTATTACCAAATATAGTAGACATAATAATAGATAATAAGACATATTAGACATAAAAAAGACATACCATAGACTCACATGTTAAAATTGCCAACGTACTTCCTGCGGTGGCTGTTAAATGTTAATGACACCCGGTGGCCAGTGTAGAATACTACAGTAATGCCGCTGTTTGTGGTTAAGGAGAGACTCACGATACACTTCAGACATATGCAGTGAACATTCACACAGGAGTTGCTGTCGGCCACAACTCAGGCCAGGCACTGCACTCTCCACATGCTGCTAACACTCAGCTAAAACAGTCAACTCTAGCTAGCTGGCGTCACACACGTTACTTCCCGGGCCCCGCTCCTTCAACGTGCACAAAAGTCACAGATATTACACTACATATCACGTTTGTATTTTGTTCATTTAGCCGTTCTTGCTTCTGTTGTGTAAGTGCACGTACTACGTCAGTATTTCTTGGAGGCCTCTCAGTATTCGCCTCAGTTTGCTACAATAAAACATGTTCTGCTCTACCTTGTGACAAAATGTTGCTTGGGTAGCTCGAGTCTGGCAGCTGGTATGCAGGAAGTGTTGGCATCCCTGTGGGGGGGAATCCGCTAGGCAACAGGTGGTTGAAAGCTGTGAGCTGATTGGCTCCTGCTTGTTTCCGCCACCTGGCCCTGCGATTGCTGAACCACACCTGTAAAACGAAATACAAAAACACAGTATTAGTTTAATTCATCGCCTTTTTCCGAGTACCATGAAGGTCACTGTTGTACTGTTCGCTGGTATTTTCAATGTGTTTTGATGTAAAGAAAAGAAAATTCAAAGTTGGAGAGTACAGTAGAGCAGGCCTACAACTCACTGAGTTGAGAGTACAGTACGCCCCAGTTAGTGTGAGGGGTTACGCTAAAGCAGGGGTCCCCAACCACTGTACCGATCCATGGGTGGGGCCGAACCGGACCGCGGGAAGCTTTCAGGTGCAATGATAAATACAAAAATACACTTGTAAGTAACTACATCAAATGTTATGTAAATACATATCAATTTCGGAAATAAGTGTCATTATTTTATTTAAAAAATAACACACAGTTAAAAATCCCATAGTTTTGGCATTTTCACTTTTGCATGTACAGCAACTATGGTGTGTTCAAGGACCACCAAACAAAGGGCGAAACCTCTGTGCTTGTCAAAAAAAACATAAACATGTAAAAATTGTGGCCTTTTTTTCACATTTTTGGGTGCCAAGTGCAGGTTTGGGTCGCACTATTTAAAGTCAATAATTCATCATGGCAAGCTATACCACCCTCTGTTCATCCTGATTTTGTATTGCATTTTTTATTTTTTGTAGTCATTGATCATTTCTTCTTAGTTTGTCAGCATTATTAATAATTCATACCTGATTCCCTTACAAAAAACAACCGGAATCGAGGAAACTTCACCTGCACTGTCCAGTATTCAGGTATTTATTTCACAGTCACACTGGCTGAATTTTGGGCTAAAAATGTACTGAATCGATTTAAAGTGACTGAATCATTTCGGATCAAATCGTTCTAAATGAACCAATATCGTCCTTGAATCATATCGAATGGTGATACGAATCGAGTCGTAATTAAAACAAATCGTTACATCCCTAATTATTACTGATTTAGGGTGAATAGGATGTATATTCTTCTATTTTGGGGGGGGGGATACGTTATTTTTGACTAAAAATGTCTGAATGCTAAATCGTGAATGTGCAGGGATCCACTGTATGTTGCACACATGCCATTGTGTTACCTGGACCCGGGCCTCAGTGAGTTTGGTCATCTGGGCCAGCTCCTCCCGAGTGTAGATGTCAGGGTAGTGGGTTCTTTCAAAAGCCTTCTCCAGTTCTTCCAGTTGCTCGGCTGTAAACGTGGTGCGACTCCTGCGCTGCTTCCTCTTTAAGGGGAGATCAGGCTCCGACTCCACGTCAGACACTTCATCCATTCGACTTCCTGTTCAAACAATACAATTTATACTCATATGGTACCACTAGGCCACCGTGCGGCCGCAGGTTATATCCCTTGTGCAATTTCATTTGAAAGTAAACACATCGGCCCCACTGCAGTTTTGGTCTATGCATATTTTGTAGTCCAGTTGCTGTTAAATGTCGAATTTTCAATATCTACTTTAGAGCTGATAGCAGGTAGGGATGTCCCGATCCAGGAGATTGGCTGCCGATCCGCTGTATTTTGAAGATCGTATAATATCGGCTTCCGCCACGAGATCGGGCCGATCCAGGTGCCGGGGCCCGTGGGCGGCCTATCAAGGACCGTTGACTTAGATCCAAATTTTTGAATGGGGTGACTGTGATTGGGGTTCATGAATAGGAACTAAACACAAACCACCAGCTGGGTGAAAGTCAGCTATGTGAACCACTACACAGCCAAAGCTACTTCCAAATCCGTTCATTCATGTTCCACTCAAGTAAAGCAGTGTTTTAACGGGCTTGCCCAACCGCGTTTCATTTTATTGTGCTGAGCAACAAGTGACCAGTAGACCAGTAAGAGAGGGTGCTGCAGTTTTCTCGAAAAACGGAAATGACTCTAGTGTGCCGACACTTGTTTACATTTTGTCATGGCCCCCAAATTAAACAACATCCCGGAGACAGAGGAAGGTTTTAAGACGGTGAGCTCAATAAAAGCAAAGAAGCATGAGGATTGGACATGTAGAAGAAAATCAAACATCATCTGTTGGCGAGCATTGCGCTCTTCGATTTGACTGCAGTGTTCAGGAAGCATCAAGAGCATCTCCGTGCTGCATTGTCATGGATCAGCAGCGGATCCCTAGCATGAAGTTTGACAGCCCAGTGGATGGGGAGGGGGCTTGGTCTTTTCAAATGATAATAGGAAGCAGAGATTATAGTGAGAATGACGCTCAGAGCCGATAGCCAGGCTCGACCTATGATGGGCATGATAGGTCTTATCAGGCAAATGGGAGCGCCATGTCGCTTCGCACATGTTTTGCAAACATGCTGGGGAGTAATAATGAACGGCACACACGTGGTGTAAACAACAGCAGCCAGAATATGATTAGTATAGGAGCACATCCCTGCTTTCTTTCTTTTTATTCAAATCCCTGGCATTGTGCGCCGCTCCAAAAAACTTGCAAAGCAAGTCTAATTCATTTAGAGCTAAGCCATGTATTCACGCTTGTTGTAAAATGGCATATTCCGATTACCTAATAATGATAATAATTCAATTCCTTCAATTTCGCTGCTGCAGTTAACATCGCCAAATCAATTTGCAGTTACGTAATGAGATTCAGAATGAGCACTAAGACAGTGAGAGAGAGCTCTGTCCCTCCGTGGATACAGCTTTTCTTTTCTTCAATCTTTCCGCTAACGGCGGGGCAGAGAGATGCAGAAAACGTTGCAATATTTGCCAAGCTAATGATGGTGTGAGGGACTTTTTGAGCCTATAAAAAAATGCCGTATGGTATATACAGTCATCCCTTGCCCCATTTTCAAAATATATGAATGAATAAGTCCTGCTGGTTCATGTTTAAGCAAATTTGACATAATTTTGGCCTAAATTTAGCAGTTTCAAGCATAAAAATGACTGAAATACAAATATAAGACGTTCAGAAAACGCACTGACAGACACGTTGCTATGTAGTAGTCTACACTGGTCGCGAGGGGCGTCACAAGATCTCGCAAGATTAAAATGTGACAAGATTTCTCGGCGAGAAAAAAATGTCTCATGGGTGCTAGGCTTGGAGAGATAAAGAAAATAATGAATGAATCACACAATAAATGAAAATGAACTGGATAATTTTGCCGGCCTCAACATATTGCCATGTGCATGCGGTTTTCCTCGTCTCTCGCCTCCAATCGAGCAGGAAGAGAGTTCACTCTGTGCATTGGTTTCAGCACCTTGTTCTGTAGAACAGCGGCATGAACGGAGTGAGCCCTTTTGTCAGTCATACAGCCTCTTTGTCTCAGTGGGGTGGTGGCAGGACCGATGGCACACACACACAGAGTGCAGAAGAGTGTAACATAGTAAAGTTATGTTGGTAGACTGCAATTTATTTTCAGATATTTTTAATATTTTTTCATTGTGCTTTTCTGAAAGGTAAAGTTAAAATCCTGTCTCGTCTCGTTCTTGTAGACTCAATCTCGTGGATCGTCTTGTCTTGTGAACGGAGTCTCTCTTGACAGCCCTACTGGTCAAAGGGTGTCAGTAATGTTACAGTCAGTTACCAGTCCCGGGACAAAATGACAAGGAACTCTCCAAATGCTAGCACGTGTGAGTCTATATTATGTCTTATTTTCTGTTTTCATGTCTACTATATTGGGTAATATGAGTCTAAAGGTGACTATAGGGGTGTTGTTTTATATCTAGAGGGTTCTAATAGTATTAAAAAACGTATTTAGAAGGTCATAAACAGGTTTTCTATGCTCCCTATACGAAAATATTCCATTTGTAAATAATGACTCCTGTGAAATTCACTTATCACTGTCGTGTCTGGAACGTGTCATTTGTGTTTCCTGTATATTTCTATGGAAATCTGGTCAAAGCAAATGTTGCAAGGAAACTGTTGGCCTCATATAACATCATATCCTCCATTGCATAGTCAGCGCAGTTGTTAGCAAAGTCCTTTTAACCTTTGTGAGTTCTGTTTTGTGATCCGTCTCATGACTCAACAGAGGCTGACAAGATTGGGTGTGAGGCCAGGGAAAAGATGGGGACAATAATGACGTGGAACCAAGCTGTCATGGTTCTGAAGGCTCCTTGGATGCCTCCTGTGCGTCAGTTGCCACAGTTCCACTTAAAAAGAGGCCAGTGAGTGTCCCCCAAGCTTTAAGTATTAATAGCAGACGCACCTCAGGGGGTTGTCGGACACAAAGACCACAGGCGGCCCTGCAAAACACTCTGCAGGACCTCAGCAAACGCTCCACTACCGACTTAAAAATGCTGAAGTGCACCTTTAAGAGGAATGGGGTCAGATAATGCCGAGGAATTACATGAAGCATGTAAATCTGAATTGAAATTGATTTATTTGGAATAATTACCACCAGCAACAGTAACCAGGTGCATTCAAATAAAATTGCACAACAATGTATTATTTGTATTATTTAATGAAGGTATAGCTTTATGTATACTGTATCCCCTACCTGTATTACTATAATGTTTCTGTCAGTTTTACACCTGTATGGATTTATTCTTTTATAACAGAGTAAGCTATCGTCAAACTCTCCTACAAACTTTACTAACACACATTCTTTTTCCTTCCTTTCCCTTTTTGAAAAAGGCAACCTGGTCCATGTTAAACAAGACAAGGGGGAGGCTTAAATAAGATCTGCTTCTTCTTACTCCTTTTCGGACATGTTGAATTGTGCAAGTGTGCTCGTACTTATTACGCAAGAAGCAGCTCAAAGTGAAATGAACCATAACGATGTCAAGTTGGAGGGAAGTAGCGCTCACAACTCTTTGGCACTCATTGCCTGCTTGGAATCCCTACATTTTAGCCCAAGGAATCGATTTTTGGAGCAGGTTTTTTTCCCAACTTTAATCATTCATCAGCACATACAAATGATAAATCAGTATGATATATCCATGTATTATTATTTTATTATAATTAATAATAACAACATAGATTATGCCAAATTCAACAATATTAATACATATCATTATTTTATAATAATTATGTTAATAAATATTATTATTAATATTAATATATATATAATATATTATTAATGTATATACGTGTTCATATTATTGCATCATTTATATTCAAAAATTACTGAGAAAATGAGGGACATACTCCCGTATTTACATATTCTTCATTCAGTGCATCCACTTACTCACATTTCATTTTTTACAATTTTATTAGAATTGTATTTTTTTTTTAGTTATTGTTAACAAATTATTTCAGCTTTACTACTCTTAATTAAATTATTCTTTTAGTGTTATCTCTATGATCCTCTGTTATCCTTTAATTATATTTAATAATAACAACTCAAATTCTGCCAAATGAAACAATATCAATACATTTCGTTCACTGATCATCACCAATAAGTTATTACTTAATTTACACCCAAAAATGACTTGGAATTTGGGTGATTCCATCAAAGTTATACTTTAATATTATTTCTTCTCAATGTTTTTGATTTACTTGTCTTATTTAATGTCTCCACCTGTGTTAACTTCCATCCATTTTCTTCCGCTTAGCCGGGTCCGAGGGGGCAGCAGTCTCAGTAGGGAAGTCCAGACTTCCCGGTCTCTGGCCACCTCTTCCAGTCCCTCAACATCCTGTGTTAACTTATTTATTTAAATATATTATTATTAACACTTTTAAATTTGAATGGTAAGCAAAATATAATTAGCTTTAGAAACCTTGGTTTTAGTAGTATCAATATTTATGTATCGCCCATCAAGAATGAATGAATTATCAGTGATCGATATTAAATAAGCTCTGCTTCTTCCTACTCCTTTTTAGCCATGTTGAAGTGTGTACATGTTGTAACTGTATCTAAGCATGTCTGAAACTAATAAACCATACTTATCCTTGTCTTTTCTCACTGATTGGCTGGGAGGACTCATAAATATGGTTCCTGTACCCTACAAAGGGCTGCACCCATATAAAGCAATGAATATCATCCATTGTTTACTTCCTTTGTGTACTATATCACTGTGACAGACTGCTGTGAAGAAGGTTATTAAACTCTAATAATAAACGCAGGTTCCTTTCATTTCCCCCTCAGTGCAATACTGATATTTGACTTACAAATTTCCAAGCTTTCAAATGAGGCCAAAGTTGTTTTATTTACTCAGACAAAGCAACTCTCAAGCAACACTTGGCACCAAAAGTCCCTCAGTCAACAAGACCTGCGCCACGTCGCTCTCATTGTTTCCCATCACCATTGTCCCTGCCTTTGTGTCAGTGCGCCGCTATTTACTCTCAACATGTGAAGCAAAAGTGTATAATAAGCAGCACTGTGCAGATTTACACTGATGAGTTCATACTTGCCAACAGATTTAGGAACTTTGGACTGTATTATGGCGGTGGGGAGAAATGATTTGGAAAATCACAACTTTCGTGGCCTAACTCATTCAGCAGCACACAGCTTGTTGAAAAGATATGTGTTAAGGCAAATATGAGCACGAAGGATATATATTATGTTTAAGTGGCATTGAACTAAATCCGGCCCACACAAAGATGCTGGCTTGTTGTGGGCATTATGTCTTAGCAAACTGCTAGTCAATGCAAAGTCTTGATCTCCTTTCCTCCTCCTTGGGCTCTTGCAAGCACACGTCTTTATTTAGTCGATAAAAATAGCCGTAAACAAAAAATTGCAGACTATTAATAAACAGTGATATGTATTAGAGCGCGGAGCAAATATGATAAGAAGCAGCCCTCTGAAGATATGCTTGACACAGCTGCAGGCTTAAAGAAAGCAATTGGAGAAAGTTTTTAAGAGATATGTTTCCTTTCAATGTGAAAGATTTACAATCACCAATTGAGAATTCAATGATGTGTGCCCGCAGAATAAAACGCTTTGGGATGCGCTCACTGATAGATTTCTTAGCAATAGAAACAGTAGGAAGGCCACTAAGTGGAATAAAGAAATGCTTCATGCCAGTCGAGACAAGCAAGACTATACGAGACATTTCATATACAGTGGTACCTTTTTTTTTTGTTTGTTTTTTTACAAATTTGGCCCAAAATGTCCAACGAAAACCAAACAGTACATAAACCAAGGCAGTTTTCCCATTGGATAATAATATAAACCCAATCACTGTAATTTCCCGTGTATAAGCCGCTACTTTTTTCTTAAACTTTGAATCTCGCGGCTTATACAGCGCTGCAGCTAATTTATGGCTATGTTCTAATCTTGCGACAATACTTTACTTCAGAACTGCTACTGATGTGCCGCTCGCGAGTCACTGACGAAACAGTAGGTCTTTCTTTGGCAGGAGCCAATCACGGGCTGTAAGTGAACTCACAACGAGCTTGTCAACCCATCGGAAATCGCAGGAGGTCGTTACTCAATATAACAGTGTGACTCACAATGTCATCTTATAAAGAACACTAAAATCATCACACAGCAACTCAACACTCAAAAGGTAGCTAAGAAAGATACAAGTACCAATACGAGTTTAAAATTTTAAAAAATGATTTTACCGGCTTCCCATCATGCATTTCGGCCGAGCAAAGTATTTCATTGGCCATGGCCAATGAAATGAAAAATGAAAAACACTCAAATTGTGAACAAAAAAATCTATTTTATAGAGAGTAATTATAGTTTAAATGCAGAAAACAATGCAAAAAAAATGATAAATGATGAATTGCTAGAACGTACTGTAGACTTCCCACAGATCCTGTCCAGATCAAATTCAATAATGTTTCTCACTTTCTTTATCAAATTGCTGGCACCCTCAACTTTCTTTGGCCCCATGGCTGGTTATGGCTGGTTATTTAGCAGTCACACTCAATAAAAAATGCACTAACAGTGAATCAGCAACACCTAGGTTTGATTTCGCAGAACGACACTATACAGGGCAAACTGTACTATTGTATGAAAACCGAGGCAAAATGTTGGCAAAGATTTTCAAAGAAAACCAAATAATACGAAAACTGGGGCGTAGGAAAACCTAGGTTTGATTGTACTTTTTAAATTATTTTAGCATTTCAGCACATACGCATCCATTTTCTATACTGCTTATCCTGTCCGGTGTCCTGGCAGCGGTCGGAAACGATCTCACCTGTCAAACACAAGGTGCTTGTTCAGCGAAGTGAACCACTACACTAAATGCCTCTAGCTTTTATTTGAAATAACATCATGAAATAAATATTTGCTTAATTTCATTGTAATTCAAAATACAATGTCACATAAATGTAGTTGACAATCCTCTAAGACAGGGGTATGAAATATTTAAGCATACAGGGGGGTACTTTTATTTGATTAATTTGTTTATTTTCAAATAAAACCACTTTAGTGTGGGTCAAGATACCCTAAACTGTTAAATATAGTTCAATATTGTTGATGTAATCACATTCAGTATTTCAACTTTTTCGCTATTCAATACGGACCTAACCTCCTCCATGTTGCATGTTTACTTTTAAATACAGTGGTTGAAAAAGTGTTTGCCCCCTCCCTGATTTTTTTGCATGTTTGTTACACTTAAATGTTTGACATCATCAAACAAATTTAGTCAATGTTATTAGTCAATGACAACACCACTGAACACAAAATGCAGTTTTTAAAAGAAACTTTTTATTAATAAGGGAGAAAAAGAATCCAAACCTACATGGCCCTGTGTGAAAAAGTGATTGCCCCCTAAACCTAATAAGTAGTTGGGCCACCCTTAGCAGCAACAACTGCAATCAAGCGTTTGTGATAACTTGCAATGAGTCTCTTACAGCGCTGTGGAGGAATTTTGTCCCACTCATCTTTGCAGAATTGTTGTCATTCAGCCACATTGGAGGGTTTTCCAGCATGAAGCACCTTTTTAAGGTCATGCCACAGCATCTCAATAGGATTCAGGTCAGGACTTTGACTAGGCCACTCCAAAGTCTTCATTTTGTTTTTCTTCAGCCATTCAGAGGTGGACTTGCTGGTGTGTTTTGGATCATTGTCCTGCTGCAGAACCCAAGTTGGTTTCAGCTTGAGGTCACCAACAGATGGCCGGACATTCTCCTTCAGAATTTTTTGGTAGACAGCAGAATTCATGGTTCCATTTATCACAGCAAGTCTTCCAGGTCCTGAAGCAGCAAAACAGCCCCAGACCATCACACTACCACCACCATATTTTACCTTTGGCACGATGTTCTTTTTCTGAAATGCAGTGTTAACTTTTACGCCAGATGAAATGGGACACACACCTTCCAGAAAGTTTAACTTTTGTCTTGTCAGACCACAGAGTATTTTCCCAAAGGTCTTGGGGATGTTCTTTTTGTTCAGCAGTGGTTTTCGTCTTAGAACTCTGTCATACAGGCCATTTTTGCCCAGTGTCTTTCTTATGGTGGAGTCATGAACACTGACCTTAACTGAGGCAAGTGAGGCCTGCAGTTCTTTGGATGTTGTTGTGGGGTCTTGGATGAGTCGTCGCTGCACTGTTGGGGTAATTTTGTTTGGCCGGCCACTCATGAGATGGCTCACCACTGTTCCATGTTTTTGCCATTTGTGGATAATGTCTCTCACTGTGGTTTGCTGGAGTCCCAAAGCTTTAGAAATGGCTTTATAACCTTTCCCAGGCTGATAGATCTCAATTAATCACAGTTAAGTTATCTTTTAACAGGCAGGTAATCACTTTTCCACACAGGGCCATGTAGGTTTGGATTTTTTTTCTGCCTTAATAACAAAAAGTTTCATTTAAAAACTGCATTTTGTGTTCAGTTGTGTTGTCACTGACTAATATTTAAATGTGCTTGATGATCTGAAACATTTAAGTGTGACATACATGCACAAAAAAAAAAAAATCAGGAAGGGGGCAAACACTCAGACCCCTCAGACCGCACTTTGGACACACCTGCTGTAAGTGTTTCAGAGGGGGGTTGTTACTGATATTTTTATAACAAATACACAGCTGTAATATTTGAATGATCCGTGTTAGCTTTGTGTGTGTGTTTGTGTGTGTGTGTGTGTGTGTGTGTGTGTGTGTGATAGAGGGGATTTTGCATGATGCATGACAATAAAATATGTATTGCGTCAACATTGTTTTTTATTGTATTGTTATATAGATGGTACTATTATTAATTATTATTAATTAATATAAAATACACATATTAATTACATTGAGATTTCTTGTATTGATCAGTTTGTCTTGTTGCAACAGTCTTTCATCAAATAAATACAAATTTAATGAGTGATTGTTTTTTTTTCCAATCGTGTCAAGCCACAAGCTGCTTGCAGCGGCAATGGAAACCCAAGACATGTACTTGCATCCAAACAATAAAAAGAGTAGTGAGTGGACACAGCGAGCCCTCCCACTGCAGATGTACATTAATTCCAAGGGGGAGCATTAGAAATGCTGATCAGCTTGGCAGCACACAGTCTAAGCTTTCCTTTCAGCGTTTTGCTGTTGTCTACTTCAATCGTGTCAATGTGAGGGTGTCTTTTCAGAGGTATTCATGCATCTGCCTTCAGGCCACAATGCTTGCCACTTTATAAACTGTCAGCCTGCATGCCTCAAGTACGCCTGCCGTATTTTCTTCACATTGTTTCCTCTTCTTGAATCAACTCCCTCCCGACGGCTAAAGCGCACACACAATGCAGCCTGCTATAAGTTGGGATGTACACAATATGTGTCCTCTTGGACATCGAGCAATCTCAACATTGATGGTTCAACTCCTGCTGCGCTTGTCGCAGTACATACAGAAAATACCCGCTTTTGACGGGCGGTTACGTTCCGAGACCACCGGTGCGTGGCGATACGCCCAGGAAAATGCTATTTTTTTTTAATACACGGCTCGCTCGACCGACGAACAGATGGAATCGGAGTTACTGTGTAGCCTTTCGCCAGGTCGTCAGCTTAGCGCTAGAGGCTAGCATGGCAAAGAGGATGTTTCTCCTACATAATCCACACTGTTTTAATTCCAGTAAGAACTTATGGTCATACATTAACTTGTGTTCACTTCACTGCAAAGTTTTGAGGCCGGATTGACTGTCGTAGCGAGTGCTTTCTTAGCCAAACAAACTTGTGCGTCACACAGCACACAAGTATAGTGCATTCAGGGACCACTGAACAAAGTGCGACATCTTAACGCTTGGCAAAACAAACATTATCAGTGAAGCAAAATGACTAGCAAAATGGACTAGTTTGTTACACGCAATATTGTACAAAACCCCAGACAGTGTACAAAAATTGAGGTCAAATTTTGTGGGAAAAAAAATCTTGTCGAAAACTGGGACATTCCAAAACATGGGGTGTGGCAAATGAGATGTGTTCTCTGCGGGGGAAAAAAATGCCAATTTTCAGGAGAAAAAAAATTTAGATTTAAAAAAAAAAAAAAATTTGGGAACAAAAATCAGCAAATTTGCAGGGCTGTTGCGGAATTGCAAATGTACTAGGATCCACTGTACTGTATATACTGTACATACGTACACAGTATGTACAGTAATTCCTTGTTTATGGTGGTTAATTGGGTCCACACGTGACCGCAATAAGTGAAAATCAATATGATTCAATATGAATAAACAGAATATTATTGTAGTCACAGCATATAAAACCCTTTTATGACTTTCTAAATATGATTTTTACCCTGATTAGAGCCCTCTAGACATGAAAAAACACGCCTATAGCCACCTTTACACTCATATTACCTAATACGCCAGATACAGTCAGCGAAAATAAGCCATTTAAGACATAAATAAGACTCGCGCTCATGTGTGTTTCAATAAATGTCCTCCAGATGTGTGGACAGGAAGTGACGTCGGGGATTCAGAGTTGAGTTTTAGCAGTAGCCCGTGTTATTATGATGATGATGACTATTATTATTATTATGATTATTATTATGTATTGTACCTGTTGTGAGATAAATAATAATAAAATAATAAAAACCTGCCATTGGTGATCAAGTCTGGTGCGTGTTACTAGCGACACCTAGTGGCCAGCGTAGACTACACTTCATAAAAGTCTTGTTTTGCCTAAAACCATATTTGTATTTTAGTTCATGTAGCCCAAGAATATGTAACATTTGCCTAAATATGCATTTTTGGGACTAATAATAGTCAACCACGAAACAGCGATTATTTATTCATTCATTCATTTTTGAAAAACCGCGATAGAGTGAGTGAGCAGTGTTGGAACTGCGATGGAGCGAGGGACGTAATCTGTTTGCTTGATAACAGGCTACTTTTGGTTCATGGGCGATGACAAACAAACAGGGGTGCCTTTATGATATCATAATGACTCACTGTATCTGCACCTCTATCCAGATCCTCACCAAACTTTATCAGGTTCTTCCTCGGCTACCCCTCTACGAGGATGGACATTGGTTTTGTTTTGCTCTTACGGAATCCATCCTAAATAAGACTAAACCAAATAAAGCACACCGTTCCCGTCCTACTACCGTAGTTACCATTTTTTCGGACGTCAAAATGAGTGCTGTGCAAATTCAACACACACGCTAGAAACATTTTTTTAAACGTGTGAAATAAATTTGGAGGAAGCTGATGAAAAGACTGAAATGCCTTTTTTTCGTGGGGAGGAAGTCATTTTGTTGGGAAATGTGTCCTTACATCTCTTATCCCGCAGCTACAGCAATGGAGTTGATGAGCGGGAACAAAAAAAGCGTGTGAATATTGTCTTGCAGGCTCACTGAAGGTAATTTGGCTGGATGAAAGTGGCTCTGCCCGTTTACCCCTCCCCACATTTGAAGCGGACATTTAAGTCAAGTCACCGCTTTGAAGCTTGATCTTTCTTCACGTTTAAAAACACTTTCAAACTTTGCAGCGTTTTCGCAGCACTAAACTCGCTTTTTGACAATGTCCCGTAAAAGCGTTGTCCACACCAACACGGTGACGTTTAAAAACTATTCATGTCCACGCAAATACGCTTTCTCAGGCTGTCGTGCGCATGCCAGAGTAAAGGGGGCGCTGCAGCCTGGACTGCTTAGGCAGTTTCAGCCAACCGTGACAACATGTCTGCAGACGCACAACAACAAACGTGGCAATTCACGGAAGATACTGTACACGTGGACGCTAGCGAAGTAGCGTTTTCAGTTGCAGTTTATTTCACATTTGTCCGCAAAATGTATTGAATGTAAAACTGAAAATGGATGAAACATATGCTCATTAACTCATTCAATCCCAGCCATTTTTCAAAAGACAACCCCTTCAGCACCGGCTAGTTTAGACGATTTAGACACGGAACATTGTGTTCTGTGGCTATGTAAACATGGAACCTAGCAAAAGAAAGATTAGACTCTCGTCTTTCATCAGGGGGGGAAAAAAAGTTTGTTTCTAGTTTGTTTCAGGAAAATATCAGTTCGCAACAAGAAAAGGAAGAAAAACAGCTTTTTGTGAAAAGATACATTTTGAAGCAGAACTTTCACTTTGACACAAATTTGCTTTTGTGACAGCTTAAATATCTAAACAACTATACCACAACATAAACAACACAGAAAAGGGTTGTTTTACATCAAAATAACAACTTACAAATACAACACCATGGACTATTTACGATTTCCACATTTGGGACTCAACTGTGTGTGTGCACACGTGTTTGCGCAGTCGTGCGTTCAAATTTCTCTACAGTGCGTAACCTTCTGCGCGCTACACTCCTCCACGCTCTCCCGCTTCCTCTTCCTCTCATGTGTGTTTCCTCCGTCCTCATGATCTCTGCCGAGCTCTTATCTAATCCATTTGTGAGGAGTTGCATCATCACCTCTTTTAGCCTCTCGCGTGAAAGAAAACGTAAGAGACGTATAGATCCGTTGTTGGGATCGGGCGTTCGGGTTTATAAAAACGTACACTACTGGTCAAAAGTTTTAGAACACCCCAATTTTTCCAGTTATTTCTTGAAATTGAAGTCGTTCAAGTCCAATGAATAGCTGGAAATGGTACAAAGGTAAGTGGTGAAGTGCCAGAGGTTTAAAAAAAAAGGGTAAGGTTGCCCAAAACTGAAAAATAATGTGTATTATACAAAAAACACAAAATGGGCCAACAATTTAAAGCTGTTCTGCAGAAATGGAGGTTGATCAAGCCTTGGCGGTTGGTGCAACTGATTCCTACAGGTGTTCCAAGTTCTGGAGTACTTACTACCTCCTCTGTCTGCATAAAAACAGTGTTGGGAACACACTGTGGTACTATGCCCTCATGAACCTCAGTTGAACGGCAGTGTACTGGAGAAAGTAATTTGTTCCAACAAAAATGGCAAGAAAAAGGGAATTAACAATGGAAGAGAGACAGACCATCTTAACACTTAAAAATGCAGGTTTTTCCTTCCAGAAAAATGTGAGTTTTCTAAAACCTTTGATCGGTAGTGTATAACTACGTCTTTGGTATTGAATGAGTTGAAATGTAGCAGATGTTGATTATCAATGCTGTCAAGTGTAATTCATTTTATCGGTCAAGAAAGAACTCCATCGGCTGTGACGCTATCATTGCTGAAGTAATTCTGTGTGTGTGGCAAAATGTCCTTGTTTAATTTTCTCCACGACGGTAGTTATGTAGTACAAGACAGGCATGTATAACAGGGACGCTTTCAATGTGCGGGCGAAGCAGCCATTCTTCCAAAATCACCACATTGTTGTCACTGTCGTCCCGCCAGCTAAGAGGTCTGATCGGGTCTTGTCCCAAATAGCCATCATTGGCGGGAGCGTCGTAGCCGAGAGCAAAACAGCAGCAGTAGCGTCCTCCGAAGCCCATAATGGCGCCTTTGTTCGTCAATGTAAAGCGAAAGTAGGCGTATGTTTACTCTTATACACGCAAAAAGTCATTTCAGCATGCTTGAAAGCTGCAATGTAACGTTTGCCATAGCATACATTCAATTCACCTTATCTAATGTAATTGTTACATCACATGTCGGGAAGAAGCGAAAAGCTCCGTCTTCGCCGTCCATACGCTGAAGCCGGAGATTTCAAAAATCTTCACCCTGCCCGGAGTTTTCCAAAAAACTACATTTTCCAAAAAACTAAATTTTTAAGGACAAAAGCCTCTGTGGATGAGAGGCCAAAATGCATAGAAAAATATACGTTTTTTAAAAATCTGCATTGATGTGGACAGGGCCTAAGATAGGTTTTATGTAAATACACGCATCAAAAGCGTCACACTTGAGCTCCGCACTCTGGGACTTCAAGACTCATCGAGGGCTCAATTAATAGCCGACCAAAGTGTTAACTTTCCATTCAGTTTGTCTTGCTATATTGTTGTGTGATTTCTCTCATTGCCATTGTGCTGTGGGCTGTTAATGGGATCCCTGAGGCTGGTGACACCCCTCAAGCCCACTTTGCCTGTCTCCTCTTTGTTCCCTGCTCCTCTTTTGTTGCCCGATCAGCCTCCCATCGGGTCGCCGGACAAGATTCATGGCATTTGCCGGCCAAATGAAAGGAGGATTACGGCAGAGCTTGTGAACAGACCCTTGCAGGAGTAGATTTTCCGAAACAAGCCCTCTTCCCTCAAGCTTAGCAGCGCCCCTTTATAAATATTTGTTTTCTAAAAGACAACCCAGATAAGTCCAAAGCATGGCAAGACTGAAGGGCCATCAACAAGTGGCTCGACTAGACGCTGCTGACTGCTTTGCCAATTGGTCAATGTCTAACTATACATGGGCAAAAGGTGGACTACACCCACCAGTGAATCACAGGGCACATCCAGAGACAACCATTCCCACTCTCACTGTGGGTTCTGAACCATTAAACCATCAATGACTATGTCAAACCCTTTTGCTTAATCCTTTACAATCAATGACACCACTGGTTCTACGTTGTCACAACAAAACAAACGGCATGTTATGAGTGAATATTACCTTGTGTATATCCCGCTACACATAGCAGACACTCAATGTAGTATTTTAAACTCCTGTGTAACTGTGTAATTGCCCACTATCACCCATCTAGATGCATTTTGCATAAAGGCCCCAGTGTCCTTATTTGCCAAGAAACATTAGAGTACATCCACCAGTTCATGACCTGTGTCCTGTACATAATGTAGCTCATCATCCTGCTGGATGAGTGGGTGTTCCACTGAAACATTTAAAGTAGCGCCGCTTCTACTTCACATTGAGAGGAGCCAGTTGTGGTGGCTCGAGCATCTAGTCCGGATGCCTCCCGCTGGTAGGGTGTTCCGGGCATGCCCAGGCAGACCTAGGACACGCTGGAGGGATTATGTCTCACAGCTGGCCTGGGAATGCCTCCCTGTTCTCCCGGTGGAACTGGAAGAGGTGGCCGGAGATCGGGAAGTCTGGACTTCCCTACTGAGACCCGGGCCCGGATAAGCGGAGGAAAATAGATGGATGGAAGACACATTTTGATCATATTTACGTTTGCAAATCGAGCAACTCTGCATAAAATTTGAAATACTATATTTTTATGAAACTGAAAGTAAATGTATCTTAAAGGCTTTACATGGGGAGGTTTTAACATGTCAAAATGTAATGTGGACTCTTCCAAGCCCCAAAGCTGGCCAATATTAAGAGGGAGAATACCTTGGAAAAGTCCAACTACATTTCACAATTGTGTATTTTAAATGCCTTATTAAGCATTTGGTGTGTGTGTGCGTGAGTGTGTGTGTGTGTGTGTGTGTGTGTGTGTGTGTTTAAATGTCCCTGTTCTTTGGTGTGAGCCTGTAAGGGGGGGGGGGACAAGGGGAGGTTAATCCTAGTTCAATACACTGATGCACAGCCCAGGATGGAGCCTGTGACGATTGTGTTATCTCCAGCCAACATTTGGGTTCCCCCACAATTGCAATCCAGAAGAATAGCTGCAAGAGAGTGCATACGGAGTGGAGGAAGCGCAGATGCCCGGGGAAACGTGCTATCAATAGCTGCAATACAACGTCCCATAGCCTGCCCTGGCCACCGCGGCCACTGCATTTGTTTCACGTCTTCATGCTCAAGCAGCTGTGTTCTGGAGTCCAAATGTACACAGACTGGCCACATCATTAGGTACACCTGCATAACTCTAATAGCATCCAAGAACTGGGTCAAAATTGCTTCCTTGTCAGTGACAAGGACACTGGTCCAGATACTTGGAAATTACATTTTACAACCGAATATTTGAATACTACGTGATTGTACATCTAAAATCCAGCACCTCTGACGTTACAGAATTCCGAGTGACACCCAAATAATGCTCCAAATTGTAGCAGTTTGAACTTCTGTCATGAAGAAGATCACACTAGGCCTGACCTCATCAAATAATAAACTTTTGGCTGCATGTGTTTCGTTTTTCCCTCGGCATTTATTCCAAAAGATGAGAAATAGTCACTAAGAGTAAGGTGGCCTGTCAGTACGTCCCTCTCGAGACCTCAGCGTAACACGAGAGCTCAGTTCATCATGCATGTAAGGATTGCTTCTGGATGCGTGTGCGTTTTGCTTTTTCTTTACGTTCTTTCACTTAAAAAATGCCTGAGCGGTTCTGAAAGCTTTTATGATAGTTTGACCCTGGAAATTGGAAAAATGTCGCCGTGAGGTTGGCCAGCACCCCAGAATAGATTGCACTCGGCCTCTGGGATTCCACTGTAAATTTATTTTCATTATTATCATTTTTTTTCACTTGACTGCCTCAAACGGTATCGCATATTTGCGATTTAAATTAAAGAATTAATCATTTTATTTTTTTCATTTATATTTTTTCCTCCCATAAAACACATTTTAGTCACCTTATGCCGGGAACAATTTATAAATACGTGAAATTAAAGCACAAAATGTACATATGTGGCATGCAGTACAGCAACGTAACGTTGGAGATGGAGTTGAAGATGGCGTCTCCCTGTTTGTGTGGCTACAGCAGCATTTGGTTCGACGGTCACCTTATTGTTATAATCCAGCCTCAGAACTTTCGTCGTTTCTGGAGTTGCAACAGGCAAGCAGTATGGATGATGTAGACGCGGCTCAGAGAAACGCCTTCTCTCGCCTGCTAGCCTCCAACACTAGCCTTACAACCATGCTAAAGGCTACACCGTGACTCACTTTCCATCTGTACATCGATCATCTTACATTATCGTTTCTTTAATGCTTTTATCAAGTGTGTGAGGTGTTTTTCTGGACTGTGTCGCAAGTGAACAATGGCCGAAGGGAAGGGTTCTGGAGCTGAAGCTAATCTAATAATTACAAGAGTCACTTTTATTGCAAATGTTGATCCCGAATCGAAAGAGAATGTCAACGTCAAGCCAGTGAGGCGTATGTACTTATAGGTATATATAGCACTGTTCCTCATCCCTTCATAATGACAACTTGCGTGTGACAGACACGCATTCACTCTGTTGATGCTGTGTGTCAAAAGGTTTATGTTTAGAAAACACTTTTTGACTCCCAAAAATTGGGCTTGTATGCAAGGATGTCTTTGGACAACAAAGTATTCTTTAGATTGCTATGATGCCACGCCTTCACTGCTCACGACCCTTGGGGGACATATTTACAGTGGTGTGAAAAAGTGTTTGCCCCCTTCCTGATTTCTTATTTTTTTGCATGTTTGTTACACTTAAATGTTTCAGATCATCAAACCAATTAAAATATTAGTCAATGACAACACAACTGAACACAAAATGCATTTTTTAAATGAAACTTTTTAGTATTAAGCGAGAAAAAAAATCCAAACCCACATGGCCCTGTGTGAAAAAAGGGCTTGCCCCCCCCTGTTAAAACGTAATTTAACTGGGATTAATTGAGATCTATCAGTTTGGAAAAGGTTATAAAGCCATTTCTAAAGCTTTGGCTCCTTCTGGCGTAAAAGTAACACCGCATTTCACAAAAACATCATATCAACAGTAAAATATGGTGGTGGTAGTGTGATGATCTGGAGATGTTTTTGCTGCTTCAGGACCTGGAAGACTTGCTGTGATAAATGCAACCATAAATTCTGCTGTCTACCAAAAAATCCTGAAGGAGAATGTCCGACCATCTGTTGGTGACCTCAAGCTGAAACCAACTTGGGTTCTGCAGCAGGACAATGATCCAAAACACACCAGCAAGTCCACCTCTGAATGACTGAAGAAAAACAAAATGAAGACTTTGGAGAGGCCTAGTCAAAGTCCTGACCTGAATCCTATTGAGATGCTGTGACATGACCTTAAAAAGGCGCTTCATGCTGGAAAACCCTCCAATGTGGCTGAATGACAACAATTCTGCAAAGATGAGCGGGCCAAAATTCCTCCACAGCGCTGTAAGAGACTCACTGCAAGTTATAGCAAACGCTTGATTGCAGTTGTTGCTGCTAAGGGTGGCCCAACCAGTTATTAGGTTTAGGGGGCAATCACTTTTTCACACAGGGCCATGAAGGTTTGGCTTTTCTTTCTCCTTTAATAATAACAAGTTTCATTTAAAAACTGCATTTTGTGTTCATTTGCATTGTCATTGACTAATATTTAAATTTGTTTGATGATCTGAAACATTTAAGTGTGACACACATGCAACAAAATAAGAACTCAGTAAGGGGGCAAACACTTTTTCACACCACTGTACAGGCAATCTGGGGATTTCTATCATATGTTGTGATGCATAAACCAGTGTTTTAGTTCTCAATCCATTTCCCGGCCTTCAGGATTAATTTCTCTGGCACACATGAAAGGAACAGAACTGCACATCCTTACACACCTGACCCATGGGCCACCATAGAAAACAAGTGTTTTGTCACATGTACAGTAATAACCATTACAATAATAACATCATCCTGCACTGTTGTATTTTTTTTTCAACACTGGAGTTTGCACCACAACAAAAAGATCTAATGCATCTTTTTGGGGGAGAAATGTACGGAGCTACAAAAATGTACATTTGAAAATAAAAAAATGTATACGCGCAACAGCCTATTTGAGTGCATAAGTAAACACCGTATGCTCTTCTTCCGACAAACCATTTAAAAATTGGATTTAATATTTCAAAATGCAATCTAAACCTTAAACCCTCATGAATTTTCGCCGCGGGCTTCACACCATGAAGTGAGCTGCCCAAAGATGAAAGTGAAAAGAAATAAAAGCTCAATTTAATCTGCTTTGGAGTCCTGGAAGGGAGCATATGTGCCTGGAAGTGTAAGAGTGAGGGCTGATAGGGGATAAATATATTTCTTACTATGCCTTTGAGCTATTACATCCCTCTCCAACACAGTTGCCTATTCAACACACAACAGTTTCATTAGCAGCTGTAGTCCTACAAATCTTCCAATTATTATAAGAAAGGCCTGCGTGACACAGAGACACACACCAGGCTCATCTTTTAACATCCCCATATGTGGACTGAAGATTAGTCTATATTGTCTGTTGTCTAAATTGAGAGCAAAGCAGCACACTAAATTTTCTCTTTTTTTATTTGTACAGTAAAAACTATTCTAAATACATATTTTATCAATTAAAACCTAATCAAATGTGAATGTCATCAGAACATCGTATACTAAAATATAGTGAATAGTGTCTGTGGTGATAACTGCACTTAGAAATGTCTTTCTATCATTTTAAACAAGCAAGTGAGACAGCGGCTAACTGATATTGGCCACGTGTAGCGGAATGGAAGCTGCTCCCCGTGGGCCTGATACTTCATAAATAAGAAATAGTGTGCAGTCTGCTGGGAGAGCCAAGCTACAAAAAGGCCACTGGGGCCCAATTTGTTGTAGGAAATGATCCCGCCCCCCCCACCCCGACCCCAATTCAAAGTGTGGCCTACCTTTGTCTCTTAAGATGCCATCGATGCTGTGTTTGGTTTTCTTGTCTTCTTCCTCGTCCTTTTTAAAGCACTCCTCCTCTTCGTCGTCCTTTTTCCCAAAACGAGCTCGGAGTATTCGACTGATTGAACTCACTGCGGGCACAAGGACAGCGTTATTTATTATGATTGATTGCGCAATGATGGTACACAATGCATATTGTGCTCACAGGAGTTCATTGGTATTTTTATTGTACTTTATTTATTTTGTTTACATTTTTTTTACTTTAAACGTCTTATTCTTCATTTAATTTTGCCTGTAAATGTGGCTGCTGTAGCAAAGTCATTTCCTAAAGTAGCCTACCCATCCATCCATGATTATTATGGACAATGTGCATGAATTGTATCCCTCTTTTCTATTGTTTTCTTGTCTTTTTAACTTCACCGGCGTGTGCATTTCATCTCCGGAGAGGAGACAGCTTTGCAGGAAATTGCGACGGCGGCCACATTTGCAGACAGTACAGTATAAACAAGAATCAAAAAGCATAAAAACGTGTAAAGTAAAAAAGAAAAATGTGAAGAATAGAAATAATATATATTTAAAAAACGTAGCCTACTACGTGTATTATCGATGCTGGCATAAGCAGAGCACAAACTGAAATGTGTAAAGTGATATATACGTGGCCCCGAATATATATTTACCAAATATACTGTTTCTCATGTATAATTGACATTAAGAAGCAATAACATATTTCTTCTCAAAGCATTAATAATTGTTTTATTGGATTAATATTCTCTGCAAAAAATATTGTTATTGTTGTCATTATGAAATATATATTATCAACAATATCCATCCATCTTCCATGCGGCTTGTCTTCACTAGGGTCGCGGGTGCGCTGGAGTCTATCCCAGCTGACTTCGGGCGAGAGGCGGTGTACAACCTTGGACTGCAGCAGCAACAATAACTACTCAATAAAATAGGCCTGCTTATTATTATGCTGATGATTGTCAGGAAGGTCACATGTTGCAGTAATGTGTGCATGGAAGTTAAAGCCAATGGCGGTTGTTTTTTAGGAGTAAAGAGGTAACGAATGGAGGCATCTTACCAGAGAGTGTCTCACCTGAAGGGACGGTGCTTCTGTCACAGACGCCGTCCTTGAGTAATTTATCTCGGATTTCCCAGCTGAATATTCCCGGGCTGTCGCTCTTGTATTGTTCGATCCTTTTCTCCACGTCCGGCGTAGCGATCTGCTGCATGGAGCCCAAGGATGAAAACATCACTTTTGTTAGTCTTTTTTGTTGTTGTTGTTTGTTTGTTTTTTTTACACACATACGTGTTCATTTTTTTGTAAGGCTCACCCTGGGTTTACTGCCTCCTATAGCTCCGGGCCGGATGGAGCCGGTCTCCTGGTAGCGGCACAAGATTTTGGACACGCAGCCGTGGGAGACCCGCAGTTGGCGGGAGATGACGCACGGTCGGATGCCGTGGTGGGCCATCTCTACGATCTTGTGCCGGATGTGGTTGGGCAGAGGCCGGCCGTTGATGAAGACACCCCCCAGCTGATTGACACGTCCCTGGCCTAGAGGAGTGGACACTGCAGGACCAGGGAAACAATTTATTTCTTTGGTCCGTCCACGCTTTATTTTATTTTATTTTATTTTTTTAATTTCCTTCCAAGCATTCATATTTTTTGTATTTATCTTATTTTATTCATGTCATTTAAAGGCCTGCTTGACCTCCATTTGCAGGGATGAACTCATAGGCCGAAATCTTTCACTATTTTGACACTGCACCAACTTACTTTTGTTTAAATCTTTTTAAAATTGACATAAACAGTTCACCAAAAATGAGCTTTTTTGATATAATAAACATATTCACATAAGATATTAACATATAGCCACAGTATTCTCTTTGGAAACTCATTGCCCAGTATGTATAAATAAATCAGGAATGGCAAAGTGCGGCCCAGGGGCCATTAGTGGCCCACGACACGTTGTAGAAACAATTAAAAAAAAGAGCAAATAAAGTACAGTGTAAAAAGAAAAGGCCGAAATGCTGATACTAATAACTAATAATAGGACAAAGCACTGTCTTCAAATATCAATACAGTGTTTTTAGTCTTTTAACAAAATGTGACAAAATATATAAAAATATCAAAGTGGCCCCGTGGCCTTTGACTATTGGTGGAAAAAGTCTGGACACCCCTGAAATGAATGTTGCTGCGGTCGAGTCCACCTACCTTCCAGAGGGAAGCCGGTTCGTGGGTAGTTCTGTCCAGAGGCCGGGCGCATCATTCGCGGCACTGTTCCTGGTAAGGACGTCATTTTTAGCTCCTGTTGAAATGCTTACACGTAACAAAAAACAAAAACACACACACAATAGAAGCAAGAAACCCGTTGGGGCCCAGAGAAAGGTAGAAGCCACTTTGAGAGGTCCAGTGTTGCAGAAGACAGCGGGATGCATGCAGAATGAGCATTCAAGGGCGTGGAAAGTTGTGGTGGTGATCTACATGGGTCATGTGTCACACACGGTGTGCACGACGGGCTACTTTGCGCGGCCTTGGTGAACTTGTGGAGGGCGGGCTGGGCTGGGCGAGACCACCAATAGGGTCTTGGAGCCTCTTCTTTTTCAAGAGAAGCTCCAACAAGTTCCGGCAACCAATGGGAGGGAAGGTCTCTTTCTTTTCTCTCTCTCCTCTCTCTCTCTTTCATAACACACACACACAAACACACACACACAGACACACACACACACACACACACAGTTCTACTCCAAGCAACAACACCTAACACCATCCAAAATGTAGCCATTAACAGTTAGGGTAAAAATAGTCTGAGGAAACCTCTAAAGCGAGGCAGATTCATCATAATTACTGCATTTTATTTGACATGAAAGCAACAACCTGCCATTCGTTCTACATAGACCCATCCTGTGCACCACACCCTTAGAAAGCTTAAAATACAGCCAGTGACATTATTATACTGGGAGAAAAACACATAGCAATATTACAGTATATTGTATCTTTCATTATTACAGTCAAATATTGAAACTACAGGATCAGATTGTTGCTGTCCAATGAAAAACCCTGCCAGTTTTCAATTTTAAATGTAACGTAAATCCCCGTATTGTCCACCTAAATAACTGATTAATAGTAGTGAGTAGGCGGATCAATCCAAATATTGATAGTATGGATACCAAGAGTATTTGATACAAGCGTACAGGTGTTTATTGTCACAAATATTTGCTGCGTTGTTCATAATGGATCATTACTGACGTTGTTCTATTTATTGTTATGTTGTTTATAAACTCGGGGAATACATTCTTGGATGCATGATCGGCTTTGGGAGCAAAAAAGCCCCAAAGGATTTGAATGAGAGCCAACAGTAGTTGGAGCTTGCTTTTGTTTAGTTGTTTTTAGTTAATAAGGGAATCATTCTATTGATTTGTTGATATTGTTACACGTCCCGTGTTTTATTATGATTATAATCAATAATCAACAAGTCAATGGCAAAATCACAAAAGCAATCAATGATCGCACTTATGTGGCATCGGCTCCATACCAAAATTTGCAGTATCTCCAAAAAAACCTAATCTGTTATTTACTTATACTGTGACAAAGAGTCCCAACAAGACTTATGTGTTTAAAAAATCGAAAGCATGAAGGTTCACAAACATGAAGATAGATTTTACATTTCTGGTGCTGAAGCATTTGTGTTGGATTTTTATAAAATAGTTAACGGTCAAAATGTCTTGCTGCTCCAGCAGAAAAATTGTTATTTTTAACTGACTACATATTTAAAGCAACATTAAAAGCTGATTTTTGTATTCAATTATTTGTCTTGTTTGCATGCATATCAAAGTACATTTTTCTTCCAATATATCGCATTTGGCACAGTCCCTTTACCACGATATCGTTGCTATTGTAGGCAGCAGTACACAGCTGAAATCAGACCTCGCCATGGTTTTGGTTGGTTTATTTATTCCCCTTCCCGATTTCTTTATTTTTTTGCATGTTTGTCACACTGAAATGTTTCCCGTCATCATACAAATTGAAATATTAGTCAATGACAACGCAACTGAACACAAAATGCAGTTTTTAAAACTTTTGCAGTTTTTAAACTTTTTATTATTAAGGGAGAAAAAAAATCCAAACCCACATGGCCCTGTGTGGAAAAGTGATTGCCCCCTAAACCTAATAACTGGTTGGGCCACCCTTAGCAGCAACAACTGCAATCAAGCGTTTGTGATAACTTCCAGTGAGTCTCTTACAGCGCTGTGGAGGAATTTCGGCCCACTCATCTTTGCAGAATTGTTGTCGTTCAGTCACATTTGAGGGTTTTCCAGCATGAAGCGCCTTTTTAAGGTCATGTCACAGCATCTCAATAGGATTCAGGTCAGGACTTTGACTAGGCCACTCCAAAGTCTTCATTTTGTTTTTCTTCAGCCATTCAGAGGTGGACTTGCTGGTGTGTTTTGGATCATTGTTCTGCTGCAGAACCCAAGTTGGTTTCAGCTTGAGGTCACCAACAGATGGTCGGACATTCTCCTTCAGGATTTTTTTGGTAGACAGCAGAATTCATGATTCCATTTCTCACAGCAAGTCTTCCAGGTCCTGAAGCAGCAAAACTGCCCCAGACCATCACACTACCACCACCATATTTTACTGTTGGTAAACTTTTACACCAGAGGTAATTGGATACAAATGGGACACTTCCAAAAAGTTCAACTTCTGTCTCGTCAGACCACAGAGTATTTTCCCAAAGGTCTTGGATATCATTAAGATGTTTTCTGGCAAAATTGAGACAAGCCTTAATGTTCTTTTTGTTCACCAGTGGTTTTCATATTGGAACTCTGCCATGCAGGCCGTTTTTGCCCAGTGTCTTTGCTATGGTGGAGTATAAATAAATAAGTATTTAATCTACTTGGTGAAGAAACCCTTGGCAAGCACAGATGTCAGATGTTTCTTGTAGTTGGTCACCAGGGTTGCATTCAGGAGGGATGTTGGTCCACTCCTCTTTGCAGATAGTTTCCAAAGCCTGAAGGTTTTGATGATGTCATTTGGCAACTTGAAGTTTCACTTCCTTCTGGGGTTGTGAACGATGAACCGATGTGACCGCATATCCCTAATGACAAGTGAGAGATACGTCTGCTTCCTGGATCGATAAGAATCAGCTATAAATCCTTTGATTAATTGATTGTAGAGACGTGCACCAGGTATCGCGAGACAATTGATCTGTTGACAATGCGTCTCGTACATCACGCAAGAGCCTGGGCACAATTGTCGCGCATGCTCCGTCGATTATCATGACTGAAGACAAGAATGTATGTAAATAGTAGCGGCGCTAGCTAGTGACCGTGAAAGATTTTCAACACATCAGCAAAAAAAAAAAGACAAATCTAAAATTTGTAACGTCTTTACAAGAAAGACGGAAAACTCGACAAAAGCCATACTATGCTGAGCAGCTCTGAAGTCCACTGGAAGCACAACAAATCTTGACCAGCGAGGCCAACGGAAGCGACAGACGAGGGCTGCTGCTTACCTTCTTTGCTTTGTAACTTGTTTACTTTCAAATGTTTGCACCTTTGTTAGCTAGCTGGAGTGTTGAAAACACTATGCTCAGGCTGGAATGTTGCACGCTGACTATTACAACATTTTGAGAATGGGATTGTTACTTTTCCAAGCTAACACAGCATTTTCATTACACCCATGTGGCACATAGTGCTTTTTAATTATCTTTGCTTGGACATATTTTTGCCACTTTTGAAGAAATGTGTTATTATTTGAGGGGCTTTGCACTATTTATTTATTTATTGTTTTCAATTGGACTGAAGGCTAAGACTTATGTTTTTTTTATTGGTATATTTTATACCTTAGAGAACTTGGTAATGGTTTTGATTATGGTTTCATTTATTTTGAACATGCATACAAGTTACACAGCAATACATTGCATAGTACAATTCAAAGTTCCACATGTCCAAATCGGTGTAGAAAAAAGCAAATCTTATTTAATGCTACCCACTCTCTGTTTCACATCAATTACAATACATTTGTTCATTCCAAATGTACTCTTTGCCTATTTTAAATACAAAGGAAAATGATAAGGCAGCATAACAATGTGGTACAATAGGAGTCAAGGTATATAATCACTGTTTTATATTTTTAATTATATAACACTCGTACTAAATGTATAATAATAACTGATGAAAAGGTTAATAGGTGACAGAAACATAGTTGGATGATGAGTGAGTACAAATTGCTCATTTTAGTGCATTGTTTGAGTTCTTTACTCAATCCGTTCCACATACTGATATACTAAAGGTTTTTTTAACGTTATTCTCGCGTGTAATTGTTTTCAATTTATTTTTTCTCTCAGGTCATATTTCTCCTCTCTTTTTGAGAAGAATTGTATTACCGTTTTTGGGTAGCAGGTTATTGTTTGCTTTATGCATAACTTTAGCTGTTTGAAGGGTTACCAGGTCAGCAAATTTGAACAACTGTGATTTTAGAAATACAGTCTTTGTCACATTTCTCTCTTGTTTGAACACTCTCAAAAAAGTTCAAATCTTTGTTTGAATTTTAATGATCAACCTGCAGGTCGGACACGAGAAATTATTAAGTCACTCATGAGTATTTCACTCGTGTGGCAGTGCCCTTTCGTCCTTGCGCCTGTACTGTAGTGTTGTTGTATCCTTGTTGAAACATATCATTGCAGTCCCCCTCCTTCAAATCGAAGATTCATTCATAAGCTAGCAAGCAAGCAAGCTAGCGATGACACAGGAGACATGGCAGAGTGGCACAAAGGAGATTGATTGACAATGGTCTACAGCCAACCAGGACGCAGAAAACAATGGGCGGTGCAGGCAGAGAGAGAGGCAAGATAGAGACACTCAACTTCCCACAATGCAATTCTTTTTAAAGGGCCAGGTTCGGCCTGTGACAGCATTCACGCACTGTAAAAAAAAAATACAACAAAAAAAAAGCATTAAAAAAAATCGCGAAACAGCGACTCTGCGAAAGGTGAACCGCGATAGAGCGAGGGAGCACTGTAAAGGGTTTGTACGTTCTCTATAAGCGGCATTATGGATGATCCGAACTGATCTTTATTGGAGTACGGTTAGCGAGTGAAGTGTACTTTTATAGTTATTTTCCCCACATCTCCATACAATAAGTTACATATGTACAATAAGTAGCACCAGGGAACAGTAGAGAGTGTGGAGTGATTTTTGGTCCAGAACTAATTGTGTTTTATTCAGTACTGAGATATTTCTTGCCACTTTATGTTATATATTTTTAACGTGAGATTTCCAGCTCATACTGTCATCTATTATGACCCCCACAAATTTATTTTCGTTCACCCTGTCAATGTCCACGCCATCAATTTGTATCCTTTCTGCTATTAGCAAATAGCATTATTTTAGTTTTACTTAAGTTCAGGGATAAGCTGTTTTTATCAAACCATGTTTTTAAGATATTCAATTAATCTGTGATTTTTTTTTTATTTGTATATATTTTGAACAGTTAGATTGAACAGTTTTGGTCCCAGTGTTGACCCCTGGGGTACGCCGCACACACTTCTGTGGGAACAACACTAAAACCTTCAGCATTTCAGTATGTGGAATCAAATTATGGAACGGATTGAGTAAAGAACTCCAAAAAATGCACAAAAATGAGCGACTTTAAGAAACAATGCCAGCAGTTGATATTTAGAAAATACAAGGAAGCGTTCTGAACCACTGTGTAAATACAATGTTATGTCTAACCGCTACGACACTCACTACTAACGCTTAATTTCTTCGTGAGTACATTGTTTCTATGTTTCTGTCAAATAATAACCTTTTCATCAGTTATTATATATTTATGATTACTTATCATGATAAGTAATCATAATTTCCTCATATCTAACCACATCACATTCCTACAAGCCTCGTCTGGATCATTCAGGCACTATTTTTCTGAAGATGGGTGCGGTGTGGGAAAGACAAGTCAGGGATAAGTCAAGTCAGATAACAACATGGTTACTAATGAAATTATATATGAAAGCGTCCTATTTAGTGTAGTTAGTTAGTTTGTTTGTTTGTTAGTTTGCTGTGGTATGGAACTGCACTCCATCATACTGAGCCATATTGTAGTAGTTACAAACATTATGTATGCAATGTGTTTTCAGGTTTTTCTTTCGTAATAGGAATCCATGCAAATGTTTAGTGTTTTGCAGATGGTACAATACAAATTGGAATTCAAAGTTTAGAATTTTGAGGAGCCGCACCAAAACTGTAATTTTAGCATCAGTTCACAGCTCTTTTGAGTTACTGTATGCTAGTCAGCACAGTCTACAACGAGTATCCGGCTCATCCCTAGTAATAACATCAAATTAAAAGCACAAAATGAATACAGACCCACCAACCACCTGTGCTAGCCTGGAGTTTGTCTTTCAGAGAGAAGATGATTACGTCGCTGTTTGATGTGTGTGGTCAAAGGCAGTGTGCTAGCATGAATTAAGCTGAGGTTGTGCACCAACAAATATGCACGTTAGCATTCAAGAACATCATCCAAACTTACCTTTACGCATCCCCACATAGTATCATCATTTCAGACCACATGTGAGGGGAAAGGAAAACGGGGAAATTACAAAATAGCAGTCTATCAGCGTCTATCCGTGCAGCGTGGGAGAAAGTTAGCACACACACAGTGGTGCGTTCAAGGTCGCTGCTGGCAACAACCAAAATATTAATGTGAAAACTATGGGATTTGTAAGTGTATATTATTTTTTAAACAACACAGTGGCCCGTATTTCAAAAATTGATATGCATTTACATCAAATTTGATGTAAAACAATTAAAGCATACCATACCATACCATACGGCGAGGACAAAATTAGCGTTTCTGCGTCGGTGGCTATTTTGGATGATGACTGTCAAAAATATGATTTGAGATAAAGTCACTGATGGTCCAGGTAGCGTAGGTTCAGTCCCCATTCAATGACTGTATGAGTGCATTTTTGTCTGTATGTGATTGACTGGTGACCAGTTCAGGGTGTCATGCGCTTTTTGCCTCAAGGCGGCTCGGATAAGCTCGATATGAGCTCCAAATTGGAAGATTGAAACTGACAAAAGCTACTTCTGCTTAGCTGCCAGGTGTGTTTTTCCATCGGCACTGAACAAGAGAGAAATGGCAGAAGAACTTGTCGGTTCATGGCAGAGCTCCATCAGTCCAGGATGTCCTCAAGTGTCATGCTAATCATGTGATAGGCTTGTTCTGATAATCACTTCGATCAGGCTCGCCTTGACGAATGCCTAAAAGAAAACAGTCTGCTTGAACCACATGAAAGCCAGAGGCCTCTTGTCACCGTGCAAATTTTGATTGGTATCACTTAATTGGTGGCCAGGCCATGAAAGGGGGTCTGATGACCCTTCCCCCCTCCCCACCCCACACAAAAAAAAGACAAGAGTTCTCCACAGTACACAAACAGCAATGTTTTTTCAGATGGCAACCATTATTCTATGATCGGTCTTGAAGGTGTGACCGTTGACGCCTGATTGCTCAGTAGATAATAACGATGATGAGCAACAAGCAAAATTAACATTACAGGGCATCACCCAAAAGTCGAAATAATTTTCTTCTAAGAAGAGAGGTACATGATGGTGGCAGAAATACTCTGCCGCAGCTGTTTTCCAAGTGGGCGCAGCTTGAGAAATGCATCAAGTGGGTCAAATCAGATCAATTTTAGCTGATAGAACCGTGGAAGCGTAGGTAGGGGATGTTTCAGAGGGCGTTGTTTGTTTGGGGGGACCCGAGGTTTGTTTTTTGCCTCTGGGGTGTTGTGAGGACGCTCATGCTGCTTCGGTTGGTTGTGCTGCACTTCTCCGGTTCTGTGCCACCGCGGGGGACTTGATCATGGCGTGTTTCGCGCTCAGTTGCAACAGCTATTTTGGACTTTGGTGAGGGGTGCTGCCGTTTGGCCGACACGGGTCCTGATCCTTCGTCGTTAGCAGCTGTGATCATGTGGGGTCTGCATGCTGGATCCGGCGCTGCTGAAGAGAAGTGCTGGAGCGGCGTGCTCATATCAAAGATGCAGGCAGATAGAATTCAATACTTTTTTGCCGATATCGAGCCGATATCCAGTATCAATATTGGATTTCATTTATTTCAGTCGTTCAATTCAAAATGGCTCACTATGCACAGACTGAGATATTTGAAGAATGCGTTAATTTTATGATTATAGCTTACAGCCAATAAAACCCCCAAATTCAGTCTCTCATAAAATTAAAAGAAAAAAAATTAAATACTGTGAACTACTGAGTTCGTGCTCTAGTCAACAAACGAACTACAAAAACTTCCTGAGCCTTTAATCGGCCTCGTTGTCTTCATCGAACTGTTGAAATCAAATACCTTTTGCATCGAACTGCACCTGTATTTTCAATAGGGTCGGGCACTGAGCATCGATGGGAACCGGGACTACCATTCCGATTCTCCCGGAACCATTAGTTTTAAAAAATTTCGATTCCTGCTTTCGGCGATCGACCAGCCTGACGACGGGAAAAAAATGGCCGCATAACACCAAGGAAGAAGCAGCGTTTGAGTTCATCCATATCACCATGGGCAGTGTGCGACGGCGCACGAAGGTTTGGCTGAAATTCTGCAAAAACATGAACGGTCGGCGCAGTGCAACATTTGCAAGGCCATCCTATCATGCAAAGGAGGCTGAACCACTAACATGATTACGCATTCAATCCCAGTCATTTTTCAAAAGACAACCCCCTTCCGTCCCGGACAGTTTTGACTTTTTTGACTGATTTTTCAAGGCACACGGAATATTGTGTTCTATGGCTATATGAACATGGAACCTACCAAAGGAAAGATTAGACTCTCGTCTTTCATCAGGGGGAAAAAAAAGTTTCAGGAAAACATCAGTTCCCAACAAGAAAAGGGAGAAAAACAGCTTTTTTCCACATGTGCAACTAAACTGTGTGTGTGCACACCGGTCCACGCGTACATTCCCTACAATGCGTAACCTTCTGCATGCCACACGCCTCCATACGCTTTCACTTCCTCCTTGCTGTCGAGTGTGTTAATACATGCAAATGACCCATGCCGAGTGCTCCTGCCACCTTGTGGCCGTTTATATGGCTTAAACCTGCAGCGACATGTTATTAGTGTGCACTTGCCCCATCACCTCTTTTTGCCTCTTGCGTAAAGAAATGTAAAAGACGTATAAATACACCTTTGGGATCGGGCGTTCGTGTTTATAAAAACGTATAAATACGTCTTTGGCGTTGAATGAGTTAAACACCTCCGGATTCAAGGTGTACAGAGTGCCCTGTTTTTGGCGCACTACACCGGACTTCCCACCAGTCAGCTAAGCAAAAGAATAAATGATGTCAATCTTATGCCAACATTGCAAACAAATTATGCTTTATACTGCAAATATGGTGGCCAACTCAAGTATCCAGTAACGTTGTGTACTTTTTCATAGACAAATGACCTGACGTTAATGCTGGCTTTAGCCAGGAAGTTGACCAGACCCCGCATTAGGTTTTACTCCATTCGCCGTACATGTTTGATATTCTTCACGCAGGTTAGTAGGAACTCAGTGACATGGTTAAGCTACACTTTGTCTACATGTGTCATTGAAAAAATTCATTGAGAATTGAGAAATTCATAGTAAAGTCATTCATGAAAAATCATGGAGACAGTCAGACATTTCATCCAACAACTTCGGTTAGCGTCCTCAGCTAAACCAGGCAAACTTTTATGACCCTACCTTTGAAAAGAATCGGAATCGAGAATCGTTAGGAACCGGAATCGGAACGAGGAATCGCTGAAATTCAAACGATGCCCAAGCCTAATTTTGAATGTGTGAAATCTGTGGGTTTCCTAGCTAAAATGATCGTATCCATGATCTCGTATATCAACATGTCTGCGTGTATTCCATGGGTGTTATTGTGTTACATGTTACACGTCACAAAGCATGCAGATTCCTAAATAAGTGAAACACAAACATGACATCAAACACTAATACAATTTCAAGTGGAAGTAATTTCCCCTTCCCGTATAATTTCAAACTTCATTTACACGTTGCAGGGTGCCACCATAGCCAAATCTCAGTAACCACGATTGGTCATTTGCTACACAAACGTGGTGTGTTGGTTTCCGATGGGTTTCACAGCTGAACAGTCATGTTTCTGACAAAACCTTGTTGTGCGTGTCCAGCATTGGAGCATCTTTCACATGTTGTGCTCGTAAGACAGCAGAAGCACATGAGTAAAAGACGCGTCATATGCTCCTGTGATCTTATTTCTCATCCCTTTGTGATGCAGCCACATAAGCATTACTGAACAAATCAGTCATTCTGAAACCAAAGAGAATCACAAAAAAAAAAAAAATTTACAGGCGACGCTGCGGAAACATATCTAATTTACTATGCTTGATTTTTTTGGGGGGGGGTGGAGCTGTCTTTGGTGAGCTGTGCGGCTGTTTAAAGCATCACTAACTTGTTTTTTCACAGGCGATTACAGCTGGAACAAGAAAGGCTCACAAGGCCAGCAGACCATGGGACCTTCATGCGTCTGAGGGCCACCTCCAGGATCAATGTTGCCATTTTGTTGATCAGGCAACGCATGTCTACCATGCAAGATGCATTTTGTTTGCTAAATAAATGTGTGAAGCGCCTATTCATCCTGCAATTTTTCACAGGAGTATAAGTGGAGGACGTCATGGCGACAAAGCTGATGAATAACATGTCCAGTCTGCACGAGATACATTTGGTACAATGTTTGCATTATATGGGTTTTATTTTGGTCTGTGCGCCACAGCTTTGTTTTCTCTATAATCTCAAATACATTTTTTTTTTTAAACATCAAAGATTACTTTGACCATGTAGCTACAAAAACACCACTGCAGCCAAATGAAGCCATATATAAAAACACAAAAGCTCTACAAGTAAAGCTTGTGCCATGATACACTATACATTCAGGCCATTTCTCTTTGTGTCTGTTCTAACTTTGAAAGCACGGCAATGATGCGCCGCTTAATGGGCCTTTTTCAGATGATTGGGACACATGACTGGATTCAAAGCAGTTCACAAGTCTTATTTATATTAGCCCTGCTCATGGAAATTACTGTCTGAAAAGTCCCACAGTGGATGTCAGTGACTGAAAAATGCCCCAAATTGACGGTGAACACAGAGATAATGATGATAAATGTGTTAAAGTTACACAATTGTTATCACTGTAAATATAAAGATGACATTGTACTACAGTGGGCTCTGTTTATTTCCATTCCTCCATCTCTTGCACTTTATAATATATAAGCCGAATTGCCATATTAATTCATAGTGTAATATCCACTGCATGTGTAATAATAAATGAATCACACCAGTGGCCCATGATACTCTAAAAGTGTCTTTCAGCTTAGTACAATTCACTCATCCAACCGTGAGGTGTGATTATAAGCAGACTAAGTACCGTACTTATAAGTGAGGCTCCGTTTGAGATGTTTGGGTCACTCGTCTGTTTTCCTGTGTGTGTGTGTGTGTGTGTGTGAATGGGGTTCTTTGTAGGGATATGAATGACAAGATAGAATGGAAAGAAAACTGTGGAGACTTGCATTGACTCAGCCCGCCCCACCGCTTTCTCCAATAGAAAACAGTGTGAGATGATGTACAACACAGCCAGTGGCAGTTCTGGCTCGAGGGACACCGAGTGACCCAACACAAAGTCACACAGGTACACAATGTAATAGAATAACAACAAATACACACAAAAAACTATTAAATACAACACAAATAGAATGGAAAATTATTTTTCTGCAGTGCTCAAATATAACCCCCCCCCCAAACCCTCCTCCTTGCAACCTCAACACACTCCCACAACTGCTGTTTACAAATGTTTTTTTCCACAGTGGTGTGAAAGTGTTTGTCCCCTTCCTGATTTCTTATTTTTCTGCATGTTTGTCACACTTAAATGTTTCAGATCATCAAACAAATTTTAATATTAGTCAATGAGAACACAGATGAACAGTTTTTAAATGAAACCTTTTATTATTAATGGAGAAAAAAAAAAATCCAAACCTGCATGGCCCTGTGTGAAAAAGTGATAAACATAAATTACCTGAGATAAATAGAGATCTATTATAAAGCCATTTTTAAAGCTTTGGGACTCCAGAGAACCACAGTGAGAGCCATTATCGACAAATGGCGAGAATATGGAACAGTGGTGAAACATCCCAGGAGTGGCCGGCCAACCAAAATGACCTTAAGAGCGCAGCAATGACTCATCTAAGAGGTCACAAAAGACCCCACAACAACACCCAAAGAACTACAGGCCTCACCTGCCTCAGTTAAGGTCAGTGTTCATGACTCCACCATGAGAAAGACACTGGGCAAAAATGTCCTGCATGGCAGATTTCCAAGACCAAAACCACTGCTGAACAAAAAGAACATTTGTATCAATTTTGGCAGAAAACTTCTTGATGATCCCCAAGACCTTCGGGAAAATACTCATTGGTCTGACGAGACAAAAGTTGAACTTTTTGGAAGGTGTGTGTCCCATTACATCTGGCGTAAAAGTAACGCTGCATTTCAGAAAAACAACATCACACCAACAGTAAAATATGGTGGTGGGAGTGTGATGGTCTGGGGCTGTTTTTCTGCTTCAGGACCTGGAAGACTTGCTGTGATATATGGAACCATGAATTCTGAAGGAGAATGTCCAGCCATGTGTTTGTGACCTCAAGCTGAAACCAACTTGGGTTCTGCAGCAGGACAATGATCCAAAACACACCAGCAAGTCCATCTCTGAATGGCTGAAGAAATACCAAATGAAGACTTTGGAGTGGCCTAGTCAAAGTCCTGACCTGAATCCTATTGAGATGCTGTGGCATGACCTTAAAAAGGCGCTTCATGCTGGAAAACCCTCCAATGTGGCTGAATTACAACAATTCTGCAAAGATGAGTGCGACAAAATTCCTCCACAGCGCTGTAAGTGACTCATTGCAAACACTTGATTGCAGTTGTTGCTGCTAAGGGTGGCCCAACCAGTTATTAGGTTTAGGGGGCAGTCACATTTTCACACAGGGCCATGTAGGTTTGGATTTTTTTTCTCCTTTAATAATAAAAAGGTTTCATTCGAAAACTGCATATTGTGTTCAGTTGTGTTATCATTTACTAATACTTAAATTTGTTTATTAATGAGCTCATACATATTTAAGTGTGACAAAAATATATCAGGAAGGGGGTAAACACTTTTTCACACCACTGTATACGGTACAGTTATAAGTTATTGTAACATGTATCTAATGTTAGTGTTAATATGTTGATGTAAAGGTGAGGACAATATAAAGGGTTTAAGGGGCAGTAAATTATAGAGAAGACCAGGTTCGGCCACTGAGGGCAGGAGCAGAATGTCGGTGCCCACTAAGCGGCTGGGGAACCCGTTGCATACAGTCCATTTAAGACTGTACTCTGGAGCAATGGAAAAAAAAAGGTACTGTGGTGATGAGTTCCAGGGAAAGGGTGGCATCAGGATAAGGAGAAAGGGGGATTATGCACACATCAGGTCGACGGGAAACTGCCATGTCTGGGATTGTTTTAGTCAGTCAGTGCTACATTTCTCTTGTTTGCACGTAAAATGAGTTAACTGTCTATCATGGGTGCATTTGAGAAACTCTGATCTTTCGTCATCCGTGCCGGATCTTGGCAAAAGAATGTAACAAGTGTGGATGAAAGCAAATGTTCTCCCTTTGCGTAAGCCTTACTAAACCAATGACACAGCAAATGTTTGGTGTAATCAATGCTGAAGAGGCACTGAATACTGCCAGTAATTATGGAAACATGTTTGCGTTTTGCAATTCATGATCAACAACAGGAACCAAATAAAGGTCCACAATGATTACAAGTACCCTTAAGCAAGGCTTTAAAACTCAAACTTGTCTGGCATAGGGCCTCTTCACCCTGGCATCTCTCCTCACAGTGGAAATTGAATTTCTCCCTATTAAGTGTATTTATAATTTATTGCACAGGGCTTTCTAGAAATACTGAAAGACACCATTACATGTTCTTGTCATTCATGTCTGTTGTGCTCTGGTTCATTCATTAATATTCAGGCAGACAAGAAGTGACCTTGAGGGTTCGGAGTCGAGTTCTAGGTTTGGGTAGGTTCCAGCCCCAACAGGGATTATTGCGCCTGTTGTGAGATAATTCAAACCTGCAATAAACGCCTAACATTGAAAACATTAGAGTAGCATTACTGACACCTAGTGACCAGTGTAGAAGTTGCATCTTTGACTGCATCTCGTGAATGCCTCATTTGTATTTTAGTTCATTTAGCCTTTTTTACGCTTGAAAATTCTTAATTTCTGCAAAAACTATGTAAGATTGGATTCAATATGGAGGGTACTTGGGAGTTTGGCCAACCGGTCTACTTGTGCTTTGTGGACTTGGAAAAGGCATTCATGCCCCTTGTGGCGCCCTGTGGGGGGTGCTCCGGGAGTACGGATTGGTGGGGCGCTACTATGCGCCATTTGGTCCTGGAGCAAGAGCCTGAGTCGCATTGCCAGCAGTAAGTCGTGCCCATTTTCGGTGAACATTGGCCTTCGCCAAGGCAGCCCTTTGTAATCGATTCTGCTCAGAATTTTCACGGACAGAATTTGTAGCAGCAGCCAAGGCGTTGAGGGGGTCCAGTTGGGGGCCTTAGGATCTCATCTCTGCTATTTGCAGACGATGTGGTCCTGATGGCCTCATCGGGCTGTGACCTTCAGCGTTTACTGGGGCCGTTTCCGTCCGAGTGTGAAGTTTCTGGGATGAGACTCAGCACCTCCAAATCCGGTTCTCAGTCGGAAAAGGGTGGATTGCTCCTTCAGGGTTGGGAGTGAGGCCCTTTCCCAGGTGGAGGTGTTCTCAGGGTCTTGTTCATGAGTGAGGGAAGGTTGGAGCGTGACGTCGACAGCATCGCTGCAGTGTCTGCAGTAATGCGGTCCCTGTACCGGACCGTCGTGGTGAAGAGAGAGCTGAGCCGGAAGACAAAGCTCTCAATTTACCGGTTGATCTATTTTCCCACCCTCACCTACGGTCATGAGCGTTGGGTCGTGACCAAAAGAAAGAGATCACGGATACAAGCGGCTGAAATGAGCTTCCTCTGTAGGTTGGCTGGAATCACCCTAAGAGATAGGGTGAGGAGCTCGGTCATCCGGGAGGACCTCAGAGTAGAGCCGCTGCTCCTTCACATCGAGAGGAGCCAGTTGAAGTGGCTCCTCTCTGGTCCAGACGCCTCCCTGGTGAGGTGTACCAGGCTTGCCCAGCCAGGAGAAGGCCCCAGGGTAGACCGAGGACATGTTGGAGGGATTATGTTACTTGGGGTCTTCCTGGTGGAACTGGAAGAGGTGGCCGGGGACCGGAAAGCCTGGACTCCCATACTGAGACTGCTGCCCCCGCGTCCCGGACCCGGATAAGTGGAAGAAAATGGAATGAAAAAAGGCTGTATTCAATCACGAAAGAGAATGATTTATTCATATAGTTTGGAAAAAAGGGTGAAGCTGTGAAATTTGAAGTGTTAAATGGCGAGGTATTACTGTATACCCGTTTTTTTTTGGGGGGGGGGGGGGGTTAACAGTTTCCAAATGATTTGTATCCATCAATTTTGACTAATGACGGTGGCCGAGTGGTTAGCATGTTGGCCACACAGTCAGGATATCAGGAAGACCTGCGTTCGATGTCCGCTTGGGCATCTCTGTGTGGAGTTTGCATGTTCTCCCCATGCGTGTGTGGGTTTCCTCCCACATTCCAAAAACATGCATGTTCGGTAAATTGGCGTGAGCGTAAATGTGAGCGTGAATGGTTGTTTGTCTATATGTGCCCTGCGATTGGCTGGCGACCAGTCCAGGGTGTACCCGCCTGTCGCCCAAAGTCAGCTGTGATAGGCTCCAGCATACTCCCGTGCCCCTAATGAGGATAAGCGACATAGAAAATGGATGGATGAACTAAATTCCAAAAGGTTCCAGGTACCTTCTAGCCTTCGAGACCATTATAATTTGCCTACACTGAAAAAGGGTATTCCTTTTTAGGGTATACTGTATTTACAATGGTGAACAAACCTTTTGCCACCTTATATCAGCTAAAAGATAACCATTCTATTAATGCAACATCCTATTTTCTTCCATATTCACTTTCGTTCAGAGTGCCATTTTCTCCAAAAAGTGTACGGATTCAGTTGTGTCAGAGTGCAGTTTCCTTTAATTGTGAACAAATCTCTTTTGATATGTGCAATATCATTTCATACTCCAAGTTTACATCCAAGAGGAGAAATACAACCTGCCCATTTTTTAAATATATACCGTATATGTACACACACACACAAAATCAAGCCAACAAATGGAATCCCATCTACTGACAGAAGCTGGCAAGAGTAATCTATCTGTCTGCTAGCCAACCAACTGTGCATGAATCCACAACAGGCGGGGGGGAAAGTGGTATTTTGCTTGTTAAGACGTTAGCATAGTTTGTCCAAGTCACTTTCGGACTGCTGAATTATGTTTTTTAGGTGAGCATTGCTGTTGTATACTGAAAAAGACCAACAAGTAAAAGTTGTAGGGGTAATTTCCTCAATGTTTCAAGCATTCGGAGCTGTTCTACATTTTCCCTTAATAGCTCTCCCGTGACTCTTAGTAAATGCAGACACTGGATAAACCCCTTTTTGTGATATTTATATTTACCTGTTGTTACCTTTGTCTTGCGTGACCCATGTGGCCAATTGCAGATGAGCACAAGACTTTCCTCAGCTTCTGTCTTTACATACATTAATGGCAGGAATACCTCACATAAGAAATGAAAATCATCCCTTTCCCTCCCTCCATTTTGTTCATCTACAAGATGTGTTCCAAGTCAGTCAGAACTCCTTCAGTTCGTTCACGGCAGTCCATGTTTCGTCGTATTTACAGAGCCAAAGTAACAAAAAAGAGCATCGCATTCGCCAGCTAAGCTATGACTTATATCACGCTGTTACGTTAGTGTACCTGATGCATTATATACTTCAATAAATAAGAATCTCATAGGACTGTTGGCAGGCTAGGGCAAAACATTTACTAGATATGCCAAATGTTTCTGTCTTGTTCAGTTTCTCAGGCGAATGCTGTGTCAGATTTACTTGCTGTGGTGAAGGTACTGCTGCGTGAACATGTTGAGCTCGCTGTCCAGCCAGCCCGCCTTGTTCCTAACACAAGAGAATACAAAGTTTCTTCATGGGAATTTTACAGCGGCTTAGTGTGAAGTGAGGCATCTCTACATGTCAACAGAAACTGCTTAATATTTGTCAGGCAAAAAAAAATCATCCTCAGTTCCCTTTTACAAAGTCTGTTATACGATGTCTCTGTTTTACACCTTTATTTATTCATTTCTTATATGTATTTGTCCATTACAGAGTTAGCTAAATGAGCTATATTACTATTCGACATTCTTATTCATTTATTTGGGAAAATCTACTTGCTTGTGATACTGTTTGCATATACTGTATGTACCATAAAAGTCGTTCCACAATATAGATAGGCTCCAATAATAGAGTTAGCGCAGTGCTCTTAAACTACTTAAAGGAAAACTGCACTTTGTTTTTCTCTTTTTAAAATTTGCCCATCATCCACAATCCTTATGTGAGACATGAACACATATGTCTCTTTTCTGTGACTTCTAAAGATATAAAAAGTCAGCGCCGCGTGTCTGCGCCGCGCTCTCAATATCTCGGGCCACTACCTAAAAGTAAAGCTACATATTGGAGCTGCCGCTGCCGCTGCCGCTACTGCTGCTGCTGTTTTTGTTTTTGAGTTTGGAAAAGTTAAAGGTATAGTTCGAATTTCTTGACATGAAGTTGTATGATATACCAATAAGAAGTGTAGTGACTTTGTTCCTGGTCGGTTTTCGTTGTGGAGGAAAGTAGTTCCAATATGCGATTGAGAGGTCTGACTTTTTTTGTGGCCAACCGTGTTGTGATGCAAACATGTTACTCTTTTGAACGCATATTGTTTTGAGAAGCAGAACGCTTAACTCAAGAGACCCCCCGGCAACTAGCCGGAACTACTTTCCTCCACAATGAAAACCGACCAGAACTAGGCTCACATAAAACTTTGTGGGAGGTTTTTGGAGGCGTTTTAAGAGCGGCCTTTGTAGGCAGCATAGGTGTGTCCCATTACGTGCATTTTTAGCCGTCTCTTTTTGTATCTTTAGAACGCACAGACCAGAGAAAGACGTGTGTTCATGTCTCACATAAGAATTGTGGATGATGGGCATTTTTTATTTTATTTTTTTTTTAAGTGCAGTTTTCCTTCAGGCTGATGCTTATACTATGAACTGTTCCATCTCTTCACCAAAATTGAAGAATGAGAATCCATTTTTGGCTCATGTTGAGATCGCAAGTGAAGTCACAAATTCAAATGTGATCCTGATGAAAGTGTGATCTGTTTGGTGACTGGTGCAGCAGTTGAGCAGACCCGAGTGTTCTTCCTTAGATTTCTTCCTATAATTACTTGCTCTCGTGGGGTTAAGTTGCTTTTCTTTTTGCGTACTGTATGTGGAGTGTGGTTGTAGACTTGCTGCATGTGTTAAGCTCCTTCACATAAGGTGCACTGTAGAAATAAAACTGACTTGACCACTAGCGCAATTTATTCATCGGCGTAAACCGGGTCCAAGCGTTTCATGTTAATAACTAGAATGTTTTGTACGCTCTGTGTCCTTACCGCAGCAACTTAGCTTTGCTCTGCATGGAGTCCAACAGCTCAATCTTGCCATTCATGTCAGTGATCTCATCTTCAAGATTCTGCCGGGTCACGTCTACCTGCTGGCAGAGCTGAGCAAACACCCCGGCTAGCTCTCTAATATTCACAGACACACAAAAGGGACCACAAAGAATGATTAAAGGTAATCCCAACACACTGAGGTGTAAGGTGTACAGTGCAAGCGCTCACTGCTGAACTTGGTGGCTGCAGTTGGATCCTGTGTAGCTGACAATAAGCTGCAACTTCTCACTGGCGTAGTCAACAAACTGTCTTTTGAACGCACGCTCTTTGGCCTTTGTCGTCCAGGTGAGGCGCTCATAGATGAAAAGAAGACCGTAGAGACCCACGGACAATGCAATCAGACGCCAGCCCACAGCCTTCCAGATCTGCGCACACGCACGCACACACAACACGTGAGCAATTTTGCGCATTAATTGTTGCGATCAATGTTTGTTTCGATGATTTGATCAGAGACTGTGTCCTCACCACACCACCAACTACAAGGACACCCATGGAGGTACGCGATGTGACGGAGGCAAGTCCAGTCACCATGGAGACCATCAGCTCCTCCTGGGTCATGGAGTTTTGTGGGAATGGAGGCATGCTGGTGCTGACCGGCGTAAGTGCCATGGATCGAGGAATCTGGAGGAGGAGACAATTAATTTAACAATTGGTTCTTAAATCACACCAAGGAAAAATAACATTTCAAATCGTAAGACAACCTGTTTATTTGGTTTCTTTTCACTTTTACTGTATGCTACTCCGTGCTGGCTTAAAGTCATGTTTTTATACTTTATGAGCACTTAGCGGCAGGTTTGAATTACTGCGTTAGATAGAATTATTCTTTTTAACCTTTATTTAACCAGATAAATCCCATTGAGATCAAGATCTCATTTACTAGGGTGACCTGGCCAAGAGGTCAACAGCACAGTCATAATAAATCCAGAAATAAAAATCAAGAAAGTTTAAGACGATAAATAAATTAAATTATAACCAGAAAAATGTCGTAAGAAGTAGAATGTTATTACAGCGAATATAAAAAGTCCTGTAAAATGTTTTACATTTTGAAACAACGGTAACAACAGATGAAATAGTTCTTCTCCTTCATGGGTGGAAGTGGCACATCTTGACTCGGTGATTGTTACAAAAAAGAAAAACCCTCCAAATGAATCATGAAGAATATGAAACACAGAATAATCCTTGTAGATAACATCTGTTGGTAGCTAATAAAAACTTGACACTTCAGCTCTACTTTCATGCGAAGTCGTTGGGATCAAAGGACCACCAAATTGACCAAAGTTGCATCTCTTTTCCATTCAGTGTTTGTTGTATTGAATTGTATTTTAACGTTACTCATTCAATAGTAACACGCCTGTAATAAATGACTTGTAAAATCAGCACAAACCCCTGGTTGAATTAGGGGGTGATTGAGGACAGCAAACAAATGAAAACTGAATTCATTTTACACTTCAAGAGAGCGACAGAAAGCTACAAGGGCAGCCTACACTGCCACCCGGTGGGGAAGCAGTTGCTCACTTTTATCAGGTAAAGCTTAGCCAAGCGCGCCCCCTGCAGGCCAATCTTGACCATCTGACTTTGGAATAATTGTTACCATTAAGAGCCATTTGGTCTCCTGAAATTTAGTTTGGAGCCGCAAAACATCACCCATATTCTAAAACTTTATAAACTGTAATCCTTTTCAAATCTTACCGGTTACAATAACATAATACAACTAACGCCAGCTGACAGCATGGAATTGACATTTAATATCAATCCAAAATTGGCAAAATAAAAAAAGGTATTTTCAAATGATTCACATTGTTTTACTGTTTGAATGGCTATTTTGCGCGTGCATCCTCAAATGTGTTGTAGTTGGGATTACCTGGTCACTGTAGCCCATGAGGGCTCGTCGTGTGTTCTTGGGCCCAAGAAAGCGGTTGACTAGCATCGTCCAACCCAAAGAGAAGTGGAAGCTGATATCTTCCTGGAAGTCACTGCACAGCTTGTCGCAAGCCAGATCATAATTAAGACTGAAGCACTGGCGAGGGACCAGTTTGTCCACCTGCTCTCTCACTGAGCTGGGAAGAAGAGGCTTCAGACCCTCTGCATGGACACACGGAGACGAAAGATTATAATGCGTTTAGTTCAGTTTAGAGTTTTGACTAATTGAAATAAAGCGGACCTTTGAAGCTCGAACTTAATCTCGTGTGCAAATAAGAAAAGGTTGAAAAAAAAAAAAAAAAAAAGCACACACACAAGATTTGCAGAACTTTCACGAGATATGCTGATGTCGTTGCTTTAGGGGTGCACTTTCCAGGACATTTTGGACAAATTCCAAGTTCAAGGGCATTCAACTCTGGATGTTGCACTGTATGTATATTCTTTTACAAACCTTGGAAGTTATCGGCAACAACCTAGAACAATTACTAGGGTCAAAGCAGCTAAACTCCTGTTACCAATCATGTCTGCCTGTGTGGCTTGAAGAGCGCTGCTGATTGTGGTGGAGCATCTCTCTGACATGTTCTTGCCCAAACACTCTTCTACATGCCGGTGGAGTTCCTAGCAAAAAAAAAAAAAACATTTGTGAAGTGAATTTTTACTGTGTGGGTATTGTGCCATTTAGTGTGTTGTCAGTTGTTTGTTTTTTTCCCCCCAGATTCATCCAACAACCAGATTTACTGACCTCAATTCATAATGAAATTGGATTATGGAAGACAACAACAAAGAACTGTTGAAAACTTGTTGGCACTCACTTTTTTGTAGACCTTAAGGACCACCGGCGCCGGGTGGAAGTCCATGTGAAAATCATCCACCAGAATGTTGAGCTTCCTGATTTCTTCTGCCATGCAATTAGACACCTGAGAAGAAGCACAGAACATGCATGAAACGTAATCTTCTCCAGGCTCGACTTTGTGGATGAGTTTTCTTTTATTTGTTTGACATCAACTACTGCGGTACATGCTAGCACTGATGTCTGACAGGTATGGACTACATTTAGCCTAGCATGTCATTTCAAAAGTGGCAATCTCAGACAGAAGTCTGCTGTTTAATTGCTCTTTCAAAATAAATGTTGATGTATTACTATTGTGATGTATTATTATTATTATTCATGATGTATTATTGCACTACAAATTTGACGTGATCTTATTCTTTCTTACTTATTCTTATTCTATTTCTTATTTTTCGTGTCTCTCACGTCTTGCCTGGGTTGTTTAATTTCATTTTGTGATTTAAGCGATTAAGTTCATTATGACATTTTTGCACAGCTGCTGGAAATGTGAATTTGTCTTGGACATCAATGCGGTATCTATCTATCTATCTATCTATCTATCTATCTGAATAACTAAACATGGAAGCCTGGTGATGCCTTGGAAGCTCATTCTCTGGAAGGTTGCAATAGAATATTGCCACCTTTTTACACGGCTCAGTGTAAAGAGCACAGAAAAAAGCAAATGGATGGAGCCATATTCAAAATACCAATGACGGTGACACAGTGACAGTCCACCAGAAACTCACAAGTATGGATAGCATTTTGCTATCATGGACAGTCTGATCTATTCTCCTTTGTAGACAATCTTGTTTACATTTTATTAACCGAGGTGGCTCAACATTTGCAAGTAACCAAAAGCAGCAGCAGCATATTGATAATCACCTGCCTCTCCACCTCCTCTGTGATCTTCTTGATCTTGGTCTTACAGTCCATACTCAACAAGTCCAGCTGCCTGTCTATAAACTCCAGTCGATCCTGGCGGTCTTCTTTGGTCTCAAGACAGTAAACCCTAAAAACGAACATCACAAATGTAAATTATCTTACATAATATGTGTTTCAGCACAGTGGTATCACAACTGTAATAATGTAACTGTGTAAATTGTAGTTTGTTTCAAATGAATACAAATCAGTGACAGTTTCTATCAATCAAACAAATCCAAGTAGTATTTCCTGATGTGGGGAAGTAACGCCAGGCTCACCTTTGCTCTTGTGCAGCAATGTGTACTGCATCCATGATGTGCCGCAAGGCTTCAGAGATTTGCTTGGCACGCACTGTGTGCTGCTCAAACTTAGTCTTCACTGCTGACTGCGAGATGCACTCCTATACACACCCACAGCCACGTCCACATCCACAGACAAATGTCAGCACACAAGAACAGGGATGCGCATGAATGATTGAATACCCAATAATATTCAATGCATTTGGAGTTACTTAATCATACTTACTACTACTACCTATTCATACTGTACTTACCACTTTTACAATGTACGACATTGGTTTACTCATTCATTTGATACAGATTTCACCACTACTGGAACCTAAAAATGACCATAATTTCCGGCGTATAAGCCGCGACTGTTTTCCTAAGCACTGTTTTCCAGTGCAGCCAATAAGGGCCATGTTCTAATCTTGTGACATCTCCTTCACTTCAAAACTACTACCAGTCGTTGAAATACTGTGGTGCTCAGGAGTCAGTGAGGAAACGGTAGCTCTTTCTTTGGCAGGATCCAATCACGAGCTATATGGGAACTCACAACGAGCTTGTCAACCCATAGGTCATTACAATGTTCCCTCGTTTAACGTGGGGGATAGGTTCTCAAAATAGCCCGCAGTAAGTGAAATCCGCGAGTAGCCAATTTCATTTTTTTACAATTATTATATGTTTTAAGGCTGTAAAACCCCTCATCATACACTTTATACACTTTTCTCAGACAGGCATTAACATTTTCTCACATTTGTCTCTTTTTTAAACACTCTCAAAAAAGTTCAAACCTTCGTTTGAATTTTAATGATCAACCTTATTGATCAACACAAGAAATGATTAAGTCACTCACGCATATTTCACTCCTGTAATCGTGCCTTTTCGTCCTAGCGCGGTTTCACTATACTGTAACCTTTTTGTATCCTTGTTAAAACATATTGCTGCAGACGAACCGAATATTCATTTATAAGCTAGTAAAGCAAGCGATGACACCGGAGACATGGCAGGATGACACGAAGGAGATTGACTGACGATGGTCTACAGCAGGGGTGTCAAACTCGTGCCATGGAGGGCCGAGACACTGCAGGTTTTCTTTCCAGCCAGTCACAAGTTTAAGCAGGTGATTTTAATGATCAACACCTTCAGTTTGACGGAAGGAGCGTATCAATTAAATCACCTGCTGAAGAAACTGGTTGGAGAAAACCTGCAGCGTCTCGGCCCTCCAGGGCACGAGTTTGACACATGTGGTCTACAGTCAATCAGGACGCAGAAAACAATTGGCGGTGCAAACAAACAGAGAGGGAAGAGAGAGACACTAAACTTCCCACAATGCAATCCTTCTTAAAGGGACAGGCTCGGCCTGTAAAAGGGTTCATACGCTGTAATAAAAAAAAAAAAAGCACTTTAAAAATCTGCAAAACCGCAAAAGGTGAACCGTGATAAAGCGAGGGAACACTGTACTAACTATAACAGTCTGACTCACAGCGTCATCTTAGAAAGAATGCTAGAATCATCACACAGCAACCTAACACTCAAAATGTAGGTAAGAAATATACAAGTACCAATACAAGTTTAGAATAAAAAACAACAATTTTAACAACTTCCCATCATGCATTTCTTCCCAGCAAAGCATTTCATTGGCCATGGCTGCTGGGGAGCTTCCATGATTCATTCGGCTGTCACGGCCCACCAGAGGGAGCCTCCTCCCTCTGTTATATTGAGTATGACCCCTTGCGATTTTCAATGGGTTGATAAGCTCTTTCTGAGTCTTCTCATAGGTCATGATTGGCTCCTGTCAAACAAAGAGCTACCCGGTCCTCGCGGACTCGTGCACTCCACAATATGCCATTTTAGCACATGGCATATGCAACTTATAGTCCGGTGCAGCTTATACACTGGAAATTAGAGTACTCTGCCTCACATTAAAAAGGCCCTAAAGGCTTAGCAATACAACTAAAACTGCTAGATGCAAGGTGCCTGTAGGTTTTTTTGCATGCCCTTATGAAATGGTTCAAAGTGATTGCACATCTTAGTCTTACCTCAAATCGCCTCTCAAAGTTCTGAAATTCAAACATTCTAGCTTGAAATCCCTCAGCAAGTGCTCCACCTGAAACAGGACAGCAAAACGTATTAGAATAGAGATGATTTGGGTCTGCAACTGGCTATTGGAACATTTGTTTATGCTAAGGGTGTCACGATACACTCCACTCACGAGACGATACACGATATTGGCTTCACGTGGTGAGATGATATTTTAACTTTACTTTTAAGAACGCGACAATGACATTCACAATTTGAAATGTTTTGCATGCATGACTTAAGCATGGGACCACACGGTGGTTTAGTGGTTAGCATGAAAGCAAAAAGGAGAGTTGTTCACTGCTCTGTGTGCATTACATCAATAAATAAGTACGTTTGATGATTATTCAGTGCATTAAGAGTGTTTAATCTTGAAGATTCCATTTATATCGGTGCCCCCACACGCAGCAGTGAAAACCTGTCACTGTGAGTGGGAATTCCCCCAGAAAATTAGGCTTAATATTGGCTTTTGTCTTGGTGTTTTTATACTTAGGATACTGCTTTATCATGATTGTTGAAACGTTCCCCTTCAATTTGGTATTAAATTAATATGCAGATTTAAATCACAGCCATCGTGATTTAATTTTAATTTTATTTTGTATTTTTTTAAATGCCATGCGATCGACCCTCGTTATGTTTGAGATACTACAACAACAGGAACTTTCGGTGAGTTGTTATGTCTTATTATTGCTTATGTCTACTATATTTGGTAATACGGGTGTAGGGGTGATTATAGGGGTGTTATTTCATGTCTACAGCTCTGTAAAAATGTTAAAAAACATTTATAGAAGGTCATACACTGGTTTTCTATGCTCTAACTATAAAAATATTCCATGTATTAATATTGATTCAGGTCTGGAACCAATTGACGTTATGAATGAGGGACAACTGTACTATCATTCACAATAGAGATGCCATAGCTCACAGTCTAAGCAAAAGTATTGAACGTGTGACTGTCGAGTGTCTTTTGTTGCCCAGCTGTGTCATCATATTATATTGCTTATTCAATTAATAAATAGCACTGAATGTCTACGCTCATTCTCAGATTGGGTAGGATACATTTTGCCTGTTTAGACAGCATTTAGAGGTCAAAACAACATGAAAACCAGAGAGCTGTCCATGGGTGAAAAACAAGCAATTGTGAATTAGAAATCTTTTGCTCACATAAAGAATGGGTGGGTTCAAACAAATCGTGCTATCTTCTAAGCTGTGCATCCAGTCCAGGTGCAAATACCCAGAAATAAAAGCTGAAATGTTGTTCTTATGATGTCAAACCCAAATGTTTTCAGTCCACAGCAACAATAAAGAAATTGACCTTACTGTTCCAATACTTCTGGAGGGCACTATATTTCTTTTCCGTCTTGCCATCCTACACCGTAACCCAAACCTCCTGGCTGCTGCCGTGACGTGTCTTATATTTTCATACATTTTGGAAGCATGTACAGTTCTTCGTAAGCAGTGATGTATTATCCACTTGTTGAGGACAATTGCTGTGACTAATGCAATTTCTTGGAAGTTCATCCCTTTCTGACTGATATGTAAATAATTACGTCCCTTTATGACTTTTAATACTCCCCACCCCCAAGGGACTGCTAAGTAAGTGTTAAGAGATTGCCACTAAAACTAATCAAACTGAATTGTGTGCAATGTCTAAATCTGACCTGTTTCGGGCATTCCTTGAGCTTTCTGCACACGTGCCTGAAGAGCTTCCTTGGCAGAGACAAAAAAGATGCGGTCGCTGGCCTGAGCTTGGTCCACGACGCCTAGCTCATGGACCAGGAAATGGGTACAGCGGTCCATATGCTGTCGCCGCACCTGGCAGTACAAACATGTTTTAGTGATGTGAACAGAAAAAACACAATTTCATTAATTAATAAAACTACTGTCTTGGTATTAATAAATGCTGTGGTAATAGTACAATTATATACAGTAAGACTCACTCAAGAGTAGTATCATATTTGGCTAGATTTATCACTAGTGTTAATCATTCCTGGCAAAAATATGTTGTGATGATGGAAAAAGATAACTTAAAACATGCAAAGACTTTCATAATAACTCACTTTAATTATTGCCACCCTTTTTTAATAACTAATGCATTATATAGTATATAGTGTGAGATCTTGGCAGTGGTTGGTAAACAAATATACTATGATACACATTGTAATAAGAACATTTTATTTCCGTTCATGTTTGACACTGCCTAATACTGTAATTACACAAGTATTTCATAACACAAGTACCGTACACCTGACTAACCTCTTCCATGTATTCAGGTTCCGAGGCAGAGGCGTCCCAGCGATTGTTAAGGATGAAGATGTTGGGACTGGAAAGTCTTTCGTTGACTTTGTGAAAAAAAGACTTCTCCTGCACAGGCGATTATCGTTCAATCAAGACATGTGCTCAGAAGCAAAACATTAGCATTTCACTGAAAGTCATTGCAACACACAGCTTTCTCACCGTCTGCATCAGTGTGGACTCAGAGTTTGCCACAAGTACAAATACATCGGCATCCAAGCAGAACTTGTCGATCCAGCTGTCCAGTTCTGTGGTCACATCAATGCCTGGGCTGATTTTTTTAAAAAGAAGAATACATACACTTAGTTAACTTAGTAACCTGAACTAATGCAAACAGTGTGTGTGTGTGTGTGTGTGTGTGTGTGTGTGTGTGTGTGTGTGTGTGTGTGTGTGTACTAGGGGTGTCACAAGACGAGACTATGCACGAGATTGGGTACACAAAAGTGAGACGAGACAATATTTTAACATACATTTTAAGAAAAGTACAATGAAAAGATACGACTGGACAAACAGACTTTTACTACACCGAGTCACAAAACAACGCAGGTGTGTTTTGAAACGTTTGTCCCACAAATTGACGCTAAAACTATATTATTGTCAACATTTTTGAGACCAAATATACCAGTTATAATTAGGGCAGTCAAATGATTCGAAATTTTAATTTTTTAATTTTTAATTTTTTTTAATTCATTAATCCTGATTAATCACCTTTTGCACTATGTTTGAAACATGCCATTTTTTCTATATTTTATGAACAACAAAGATAAATGACAGGACAAAATTATATATATTTGTATGTAGGGTTGTCCGATATTGGCTTTTTTTCCCAAAACCGATATTGTCCAACTCCCAATTTCCGATATCAATTGATACCAATAGTAAATATCACATATCTTTTTCTTGAGTAAAACTGTTGTAAAGTAGCAATACTCTTAAATTAATAAAGAAATAAAGAGTACAGTTGTTTTGTTGGCTACTCCACACACCTCTGAGTAGATAATTCATGTATTACATATTTTATATAAGAATACATTTGTGTTTCTTGTGCCTTGATTTATGTTATTTTTGGAAATATTTCATGTATTTTTAGTGACAGGGATATCGTTTACAATACTTGAATTTGCTGATTATTATTTTGTTTGATAACTTTCACACACACAGTGTATGGTTTTTCGGCGCTACTTTATATAGCTGATGTAATGTGAATGACTACTGTGTTGGATCAATAAAGTTCTTATCTTAGCCATCTGAGAAGATCAAATACATTGTTTTTGGTGCCCAACTGTTTCCCCAAGTATATTAGTGCGTGTGTGAATGTATTAACGAGAGACATTAACTTAAATTTCTTTGTAGAAAGGTGTTTTATGAAGTACATTTCCTTGTATTCACTTACAGTGCAGCCTTGCCACATCCAATATGGCGGCGACGCTGACGTAGGTCTACTTATATGGTTTTGACAGCAGAGTTTCCGGTTTCCCAGCGTGCTTTGCTGTACTGTTGTTGTAAATAGCCGCAAAGTTACATGTTTAGAGCTCACATAGATGTCGGTTATTCTGCATTACTCCGTGGTAGTGTCTGTTGTTATCTACCTATTACGCTGCTGTGTGATGGGTTTTTTTTTTTTTAGCTTTTTCTTTCAAAAGAACCGCGAGTAAGACTAGTGTGTGGAATGGTAACTAACACACACACACACACACACACACACACTCACACTCCACCATGTCGAAGGCTCGTAAGTTCACTGTGTGCTTTGTTGTTAGTCAAAGTTTAGCAGTGTAGCAAATTTGCAAGCTTGAAAGCTCTGTATTGGCTTTTATAGTAGGGGGGAAAAAACAATACCGTTGTTGGCCAAAATCACGTATTTATGCCAGCATCGGCCCGATACCGATAATTATCAGTAGCCGCTAATATCGGACACCCATAATTGCATGTATTAACAGCTCAGAATGAACTCAAAATTTAAATCAAGCTAAAAGATACCCCACGTCTAAAAATTGTATTGCCTAATGCTAGTCTCTTTAATAGTAACAGAACATTTGAATGAGGGGTTGCGTTCAAGGACACCACGTAACTTAAGCTGAATTAATTTTGAGTGTAGAGTTACGTTAGTCAGAGATAAGAATATCCACTTATTGTTGTTCTATGTCTTTCTGTTTATTTAGACCACACATACATGCATGATAAAGACGTTTGTGATTTTCAGAGTGTCAGTGAATGCAACTCGCTGTCTCGTGACAAGGAGGAAGTGTCGGTCCTAGGACGAGCGAACTAGCGATGTGTTTGTGCATTGGAATTGCACTGCTGTTGATATGTTCAGGTCAGAATAAAGTTACTAAAGAACGGCTGACTCGGTGGGACTCTGTGGGGACGCTATTGTGGCTTGACATGATGCGCACGGTTAATGATGCTAGAAATTTTAACATAATTGATTAACTAAATTAGTCACAGCTGTAAACACACTATTTTTGATCACCCTACTTGTAATATATAATAATACTGCAATATTTCTTTAATGTGTCATCTTTCGCTCTGTAAGGTTGTGGAATTGGCCTTTGTCACATGTATTTTCGCACAGGCGATTTGTAGTGTCTGTCAAACGTTCTTGAAATGCTGGCTTTTCAATAGGGGTGTCGGCATTAATAGGTCCAGCTTGTAGTTGAACAATGCCACCTCGCTTCTTTTGTCTTATCTACTTGTCTTTGTGTATTTACGTCAGGGCTTTTAATACGCATGCATTTTCGCTATGGTCGCTATATTGTTAACACGGATCCCCTATGATGTGTGTTATGAAGCGTAGTTATGGTCGCCACAGTAACATTATTAATATTGATGGTGATTAATGGTAACGGCGATTAAGGTTGCAGACAAGTCAGAACACCTACATGTTTTAATCCGACAAATTATACATAATTTGATCAAATGTAGAATCACTACAGCTTCTGCTTGGACATTACAACGGTGCCGCAGCTGTTCAACTCCAATGGAAAAAACAGCCACACGTCACTCGCTGACAACACCAGATACAGTGGATACGCAAAGTATTCAGACCCCTTGAAATTTTTCACTCTCTGTGTCATTGCAGCCGTTTGCCAAAATCAAAAAAAGTTCATTTTATTTCTCATTAATGTACACTCAGCACCCCATCTTGAATGTAGAAATTCTTGCAAATTTATTAAAAAAGAAAAACTGAAATATCACATGGTCATAAGTATGCTTCAATGACACAAAGAGTGAAAAATTTAAAGGGGTCTGAATACTTTCCGTACCCACTGTAGGTTGGATTGCAAGTTTTAAAGTTTGCATAAAGCACTTAAAGTGCGGCTCCAATCCTGCCTCAGTCACTGCCACTTCCATATTACACTAGATTATCATTCATAGTAGCGATGTCATAACTCAGTCTGATTGGCTTCTGGCTACCCTGTTCTCACAAGACAGCTTTTCGCCAAACAAGAAATCTTGTCATGTTTTAATCTTGCGAGATCTTACGCCCCTTGTAAATACTGTTTTTATTTTGCTTACAGAGAGCAAACTTCCTACTTCTGACCCGAGTATTTCACAGTAGTTGTGGTTAACATCATCACGGATTACATGTAGGTGTTACATAAACAACTTGTCGAATGTATGTCTGCAATAAATGTTTTTGTCTGACCTGTCCAACAAGACCAGATCATCCCTTAGCAAAGCACACTTGGCTTTAGGCCACATAACACAGACCAAGCTGCCTGCATCTAGGTTCTCATCCTGGTGGAGAGCATGGGCTAGCTGATTCACCGTCTGGAAATAAGAGACATAAACAGAATATGCATGAGTAGTGAAGACAAATTGATGCTGATAGCCGCATGCACTCGGTTTTACTGACCTTAACGCTCTTCCTCTCCTCTGAGCCTTCAGTAAGGATAAAGGCCTCATTTCCATCTGTTCCCTCCACCCTCAGGAAACAGTTGGTGGTGTGTCCAATTCCAGAAGGCAGCACCTTGTCACATAACATTGCGTTGATCACTGAGCTTTTCCCATTACTCGTCCTACAAAACAAAACGCAAACCTCTGTTCAGACACTGAAGCAACATCAATTGTTCACACATATTGCTGAGGGTGACATTCCAGAAAGCAGGACCTTAACAACTTAGGAAAAGAGACACATACCTCCCAAAAAACACCACCTTCATATGCCTCCGGGCAAGGACTTCCCCAATCCCAGCTACCTTAGTAAGGTAACTCCGAACCTCCTGGACCTGTTCTTCTGTAGTAACTGGGTCCAGCTCATCATTTTTGTGAGCATCTAGCAGGGGCATTTGTTAAAAGAGGCTTTTAGTATCAGGAGTGGTTAAATTATATTTACATTTAAGAATTTTTTATAATATTAAAAGATTTCAGCAGTTTGACCCTAGAACAGGTTATTTCTATTTTCACGACTTCCAATGTAATGTATTACTTTGATGTTTTGTAGCCCTAAAATTAAAAAGCAAGCCAAAAGGTTACCTTCAAGAAATGACGCACTCTCCTTAATGTAGGCCCCTAACTGCTCAAAGATCCCATTAATCTTCTTCTTTGCTGTGACAAAATGCTTGAGGGGTGATGCGTTCACCTCCGCCATCAGTCTCTTATCCTTCTTGCCGTGGACGGTGTTAGTGTTTGGCCGGGGGAAAACCAGAGACATGGCACTGGAAAAAGAAGCAGCAAAAGAAACGACTTTATATTCGTAACTTGTAAAATTACTCTAAGCAGCACAGTCAAACATTAGGACACATTGTGGTGTTTGATTGCAAAGGACATTTGTGGTGTGTTTCCCAACATTTATTGATCCAAGGCACATATTTTATATTAGAAAACACACCGCACACCACCAAGCAAAACTGTTGTATGAATGGCAACAAGTACATCCGCAAGTTAATTAGGTAACTTCTGCCATCTAGTGGAAGAGCCTTTAATTGTTCTGTCAATCGCAAGATGAAGGAAGATACATTATTTGTAGTACTCACCACCTTGCAGTTCAAATTCCACAGCTTCACTCTCACAGTTTATATATAACTAATAAATGAATAGTAAGTAAAAATCTAGCTAGTGTGGTTGAATACGGCCTATTAGTAAAAAAAAAAAAAAAAAAAGGATATTGAAGCAAATTTTATGCATTTTATACCTAAATTAAGCATTTTCCAAGCATAAAAATGACTAAATGGACTAACCTACCAATACAGTCGGCAATCGTTTATCGCGGTTAACTGGTTCCAGACAAGACCGCAATAAGTGAATTTCTGCAAAGTAGGATTCAATATTAATAATCTCTCTAAATAGTGTCTTTACCATTATTAGAGCCCTGTAGACATGAAATAACACCCCTACAGTCACCTTTACGCTCCTATTATTCTTTCTTTACACCACATTGCTGAACTGTACTGTATTGCGTAGGGACATAAGAGACGGACACCACTCATAGCATATAACAAGCTACCGAGCTAAGTAGTTAGCCTCCAATTTATTTGTTCTAAACTTAAAGAAGTGTTTCAAACGGAGCGGGGAAGAAGAACAAAGTAAGAAGCCAAAAACATACCACTTCCACACGGAATGGGAGGATAACTATTTTTCCACTCGATCACATTGGACAGGCTATGGCGGATTACATGCACTGCTAAGGTAATGTAATCTACAGTAAAGTCTTATAATTGTAAGATTACTGATGCCGAGTGAGCAGAATACTACATATAACTTTCTTTCAATATTTTTGGAGTAATAATAAGCCATAGTCAACCACAAAATAGCGATCATTTATTAATTAAAAACCTCAATAGAGGGAGGTAGCGATGTTCGAACCGTGATGTTGTGAGGGAAGACTGTATAAGGCATTCAAAAGACGCATTTGATATGTGGTATTCTACACTGGTCACTAGTGTTAGTAATTTTACTGTAATGTTCGGTGAGAGAGAAGCACACATACAAACACCAGACTTGATTGCCACAACAACAGACTTTTATTGCAGGTTTGAATTATCTCACAATAGGTGCAATCATCCCTAATAAAAACATGGGCTACCGTTGCAGCCGTAACCCACGACAATCTAAAACTCCACTCTGAACCCCGACGTCACAACTTGTCCGCCCACCACTCAGCTCCCCTCGCACCGGAACACATTTACAACAACATAATGAATCATGATTTTCAACCAATCCTACTCAAATTCTACAAACATGTGCTTACATTTTGTGGTAATTCTTTAAGTATCAAGTCAATCCAATTTATGGGGTCAAGCGTTGGTGCTTGAAAACAGTGCCACCATGTGGTGTATTTATTTCACTTGTTTCAGATGGTTTCAGACACGTAACAAAGGACTAGTACTGGCAACCTCGATTCCTTTTGCTAACTTGAGTTCTTATGAGTCACTTGCTGAAATAAATCGGGTATCCGATTACGCTCGTTGCCCGTCACAGAGCACATGGGCGAGCAACAACTTCGGCAAGAGCGCTATAGAGGCTCGTCAACACTCCCAAGTCCGTGAAACCCGGAAAAGTAAAGGAGAGTTGATTTGAGACAAGAAACGGATCTCTTGCTTTTCGACGGGGCTAATGCGTTGATATAGATAGAGTAACAAATTGCACAATTAATGGCATGTTGCCTGGTTTCCTTATTTAATTAACGAGCGGTAGAAGGGGTGAGTAAGTGGACGAGTTACCAGACACGAGTACCCACAATTATCGATTCAGTAACAAACTTTCGAGTTTTGAACGACTCGCTCTGACTCGCACATCTCTACAAAGGACTGCATTAGTGGGAATTCGCTTCTTGTTACAACATTAAAACTCAAGTCATAAAAGTCCAAATGCCTGTTATTTCACTGATCTTATTCTAAAATGATATGAGCCCAAATATGTGCAATGATATCATACATTTGAAGAACATGGGTGCTGTATAAGCAGCCAGAGGACATTAATTGTGCACACATTACTACTGACACCGCCAAATTGATACAGCTATGACAATCAGCGGCTTTTAACATTCGTTCTGATTGAAACTAACCCCAAATAAATGAGAATGTAACAACACGAGTTTTAATTCAATTTAGTCATTGCGTCATTTACAGTTACTTTCCTAGGCCCAGCTAGCTTGTCAGCGCTCGGAGGGCAAGAGGCAACCAGAATGACAGCCGGCAACAACTTGATTTACGTAAGTAGCTGCCTTTGGACTTATTGCTAGTTTGGCTTACCGTGGATGGGGCGCTCTCTTCACAAATAATCCTCTTGCATCGTGGTTCCGTGGCAGTGTCTTCTATAAATATAAGACTACTGATTATTAGCCTTAGCTCTTTCGCCACAGAAAGGAAGACGTACAAGAAGAAAGACCCAAACTATTCGTCTCTGTTCACTGTCACTAAACATGTATGATGGAATGTAAAAGTAAAACTTACATTCTAATGGACTAGGTTAGCCATTAACCCCAGTTGCGGAATAATGCCCCTGACTCGCACCGACAATACAGACGCCCCCTGTGCCTCTTCCGGTTTGTCTAGCGGTAGTGCTCGTTCAACTATCGCCACCTGCTGCTCCGGAGTCGGAATTGACAGCCAAGGTCATTGAGTTCATACAGGACGGGGGTGTCCAAACTTTTTCCAGGCAGGGCCGCATCCTGAAAAATCAAAGAATACGGTCCAGCCGCTTTGGCATTTTTGTATATTTTTATTTTGTAAAAAGTCTTCTAAGACGTTATATACTTAATTGTGACTTTTGCTGTAGTTTTCCTCTTTTGGCTGATTTTTGTAAAAACAAAACAAACAAACAAAAAAAAAAACAATTCTACAGTGCGCCCTAGGCCAACAATTATGGTCAATGAGAACAGCCCCCCGGGCAGCACTTTGGACACTCTGATATCCGCTGTTGTTTCTTTGTTTTAAACCAGGGGTGTCAAACTCGTGCCATGATGGGCCCAGACACTGCCGGTTTTCTTTCCAGTACGTCACTAAAGCAGGCGATTTTAATGATCAACACCTTCAAAGTGAGCGAAGGAGCTCATCAATTAAATCACCTGCTGGAGAGAAAACCGGCAGTGTCTCGGCCCTCCCTTGACACATGTTTAAAAATATGCTGTTCAGATCAAAAGGCTTCATTTAGTCAAACAGTAATGTGGTTATATTTTTGACAATGTATGGCACCAATTTTATGCTTCCAGTGTTAAGGTCATCACATGCACATCGGCATATTACCGTAGTGATTGTTTTTTTTTTTCCCTCAATGATGACAAATTATAAGCACTCAAAAGTGGTGGGACTCCATGGTGTACAATTTGTAATTGTGATTGTTCAGCATTAGGATGTGAAGGAATATATCGAATATTTGCATGCTACCATGTTTTACATGAGATTGTTTTTAACTTTGTTTCTGCTTAACTATTACTGTACATACCATACAATTGAATATTTTTAAAAGGGAGGTGCCTGCTTGCCTAAGGAGTAGATAACACGAGTCATATTGTTTAGCGAGCCAACACTCTTTGGGGCTGCATAAAAAGAGTTTGTTTATCCTGAAACAAGAGTTGGAAAAATCAGCTCATTGTTGAAGGAAGGACGCGAGGGAGTCAGACTTTCTTGTGCTATGCCAAGAAAGTCTTCTTTCTCTAAAGGGTCATCACGCACGGGGAGAACATGTAAACTCCACACAGATGACCAAACAGATTCCAACCCTTCGTCTCCTGACTGTTAGGCCAACGTGCAACCCTTAGTGTGGCCACTAGTCTCTATTCATTCAACCAGCTTCCAAAGTTCCTGTTCCAAATTAAAACACAACAACTTCAGAGTAAATCTACATATTTATTTAGCTTTGTTTAGACAATAAGAAAATGACAATTCGGTTTGTTTTCTTGGTCATCGATGCTATGAAGCAATAATGAAAACGACTCTCAGAAAAAGCGGATGAGCTTGATTCACATCGGAAACCAACACCATTCCAGAGAGCGCTGATCGTATTCAGCATGTAAAATGTGAAATGTGGTCTGGTCTGTGCTGCTTCTACTTAGTCATGAAAAAGTAAACGTGTTGAAACATCTTTGACTGTAACCCACAGTGTGACAACATATCACAGGTCATGATAGACTTAGTTGATACATGAAACCCGAAGTCCTTGCATTACACTCCAAGCACCGATGTTGACATGGTTCATTTGCCACATGTTTGCAGCACCATCCGTGTCACAAACATGCGTATTCTAAAAATATGCACAAAGTTCATGTTCGCATTAACATGACGGGCGATAAGCAACTCTTCCTGCAGCAGGACAACATTGCAGGTATTTCAACACAGCTTCCAGTGTGATCGTTCATAACAGCAAAACACACACGCATGATTTACATCAAGTTGAATGACTTCAAATGTATGATCAGTTTTTCAATGTGTTAACCGTCTTGTTAAAAAGAAGAATGTTCGAATTACCACAAACTAAGTACTGCATTTTTTCTTGTATTGTCAGAAAAGTATTCGGGTCCTTTATCTGACACAAAAATACTGAAAGTGATCCAGTTAAAGATGTGTAAGAGACGAGGCAGCGAGGTTCATTTCACAAGCTGCCAGTTGTGTGCATGAAAAGTACCCGACTACTACCTGCATTCCTACATGTAACAATTACATTTACAGGCTAAAGTGGTACTGACATCAGTAGAGCAGAAAGCAGCCTGTGCCTGATATTCTGCTATGAGGTACTCTCAAATACTAGAGCTACAATAAACAAAAATGTAATCCGAGACATTTTCTCTGCAGTTAGATAAGCAGTTGCCTGTCACTTCTGAGGTAGTAAATAAGTAGAAATATCATTAAAGGCAAGTACACACAACAATGCTTGATTCAGTGGAGTACACCTCTGATCCGAGTGTGTATCCTGTCCTTCAAAGTTAACTTTAAACAGTCATTTCAGTGGTAAAATGCCTGTTGTCGCTTTAAACATTTTATATTGATCTTGCAGAAAGATATGACAAGAGGTAGAGGTAGAATGTTTAAAGTTATTATATCAATGTCTGCCACTATATTAAGAGTTAACTCAAAAGCTATCTTCAAAAGTTTACATCTAAATGGCAAAAGTGCCACAATAACTAGGGGGGAGAAAAACAAAAAACAGAAACCCTTATTTCTGTGTGTTTGAGGTACAAAACATTTTTTTCAGAAATGTCATAAGTGCTTTAACCCTGTCAAGAGATTTATACTCTCTTTGAAAGAGACACAACAGTAGCATTTTGACATTGGTGCAACACTGAGGCTAGTGACAATGCTAGTGGAACAGTCAATCAGCATGAGGTTAAAATAAGAGAGCATCATCTCCTTTTGCACGCCTTCTTTCGAGTATAAACAGTCACTTGAACACGTGAGGGAGTTTCCACTACTGGGATCCATTCTTCTTGAAAATGTGACTATGTTATCAAAGGAATGGCTCGAAATCATCTTTGATATTCCCCCCCCTCAGGGGGAAAAGAGGAAGTCAAATTTGGGTATGGCGTATACATCCCAATTTCATTAGAAGCTCTTGAGAGCCACAACACACCAAAGGAAAATTAGCAGACAGGGTCATGGATAATATCAGAAAAGGCTACAAATACTCTAAAAAAAAATTGTTTTTGCTGTGCTAAATCAAAACAGCAACAAGGTCATAGTTTCTCACATCCAGAAGATCTAAATTATACTTTTTTTTTTCTCTAAATCTCACAGGTCACATCACTCCGTTTAAGCGCCCACGATACGCCTTAGCACATATACAAATGGCAAAGGGGCTGGTCGACGCCTGCTTCTCACACAATACTGACAGATTCCCATTGAAGTTAAATCCCAGTATCTATGTAAGATTAATGTTTGTCTCCTTGTACTTACACCCCATTCAACAAATCCGAGATAAGTCCTATGAAAAATAAGGGGCATAAGTCTCGACTCTTCAGCAAGACAAATATTCTTGTACGTTTATAACAGATTTAAAAGAAAAACTCTTCAGACATCTAAATGTATGCAAGTGTACGTCTCTAGCTAAAATCAACAAGTGGGCAAAAATTTGTTCTTAATGCTTGGGGTTGCAAAGGGTTAACATCGCCTGTCAAATGTGGACTGATTGGCGATTAGTTATGAATTCCATTGTGTTTGACTTCATTTTCACATCAATTCCCAAATGTCTCATCTCAAACACATACTACAAGAATATATAGGACTAGTCTGGGCTCGTTAGACCAATTATTACTTTATCCCATCAATCCATGGTACTCATCTCCTTAACATAGGACAGGGACACATGAAATCCCCAATGAACAGGAATAAAACGTTCAAAAGTAACGACATTTGACCAAAGAGGGCGAGGAGGGTGATTTTAAAGTTTCTTTTCTTGAAGCATGAACTTGCATTGTGACAAATTGATTTTTTAAAAGCAGGAATGCCAGAACGGCACTGTGCAATATCTACAGTATGAGAGGTTATTATTCCGCCTGTAAGTAAACTATGCATTTGACTATTTTAAGTGACAAGTCAGGCTCCATAAGGCGAGTCTCCTGATGTGCCCTGTAAGCAACTACTGTTCATTGTAAGACATTTTGGCATAGAGGGTAAAAGTGTCGAGATTAGATACTATAGCCGAAAACATAGCAGATGCATGCTTTCTGACGGCCTAATCGGTCAGGGATACGAAGGCACAACATCATGGATGCTGATGCTGCTGAAAGACTGACGTCCTATGATATGGTATTTGGCATCTCATGGTAAATGACAGGTAATTAACAGTATGTTTTATCTGGTTGATCAGCATCTACGTGACATGTGTCAAACTCGTGCCGCGGAGGGCCGTGACAATGCAGGTTTTCTCTCCAACCCGTTTCTCCAGCAGGTGATTTAATTGATGAGCTCCTTCCCTCAAAATGAAGGTGCTGATCATCAAAATCACCGGCTGGAAAGAAACCCTGCAGCATCTCGGCCCTCCACGGCACGAGTTTGACACCCCTAAATTCTAAATTGTCAAATACCAGTTTTAAAAATACTAATGCAGCAGTTTACTAGACTGGCTTGCCTTTTAGCCATGAAAAAGGTAAGTAATGATGGACTTAAGTGCATTTTTAAATTAGCGCTACAGCAACAAATAGTAACAAAAAAGGTAAAAGCATCTCAGCGGCAAGTGTGTCACCGTGGTAGTGTGGCCTCTTGGAACTCGGCGCTTCCAAATGGATTCTGAGCTGGTCTGTGACATAACCGAGTTCATTAACCCAAGAAAACATGGTACCTACTCTACCCTATTCCTTTTTCCAGATGCTAAATCCGGTTATCATCACATAGTACATGTGATAACTGTGTCAAGTGCATGAACTGTTGGTTCTAGTGAGATGTGCATTCAAACTTACTTTTTTTTTTTTTTTAAATAACGAGGTAATACTGATGAGGTGATTTGTTGTGTTCAACAAAAATCAAAATCTAAGTTACATTGTTGTATAAATCATAAAGATGCCATTCGACCTTTGACAAAAACAGCATGTATGTGTGAAGGCTAATTTCTGTACACAGAACTGCTTATTGCTGAAAGGCCTGGTAGTAGTGAGGTAAGGGGCTAGAAGTGCTAACAGCAGAAGTGCTGTATGCCTGAGGTAGCTGGCTATGGTTGTGGGTGACAGGGCCTTGGGGCACATGAGCCTGTGGGGGCTGAAAGAAGGTAAAAGGCCCTGAAGCTTGGGAGGACAACCCAGTGGAAGAGGTGGGAGAGGAGGCTGCGGTGGTGGTGGCAGGAGGATAACCCATCATTAACCCTCCCATCCCCACATGTGAGCTGTAAGGCGGCAGACCAAAAGGCAAAAAGCCCAACAGTGGCCCAAGTTCCATGTTAGTGGTGCAGGAAAGCTCTGCTGAGGAGATAGCAGGATTCCTCGGTAGCAGGTGGGGGTCACTGCCAACACCCATCCCTTCACCGAGCATCTCCCTCTGAGGGGAGGTGGATGTAGAGGTAGAAGAGTTGACTGAACTGATATGGGGAGGAGGAGCACTCTGCAGATCCAGCAGGAAACTGTCCACGTCGGTGCGGGGATATGAGGTAGATCCTTGTTGGTACCTGGACATGTTGCTGTACGACTGCTGCTGTGTTGCCGACAGGGGCTGCAAGTGATGGTGGTGGTTGTGAGGCGATGGAGGCGGCATGTGGCGACCAACACCCATGCTTGACGACAAAGAGACCTGCATGAGGCCATGTGGGTGACTCATCCCGGGGACAGGATTGGCAATGGGGTAGGAGTTGAACATATCCCTGGTAAAGGTCTCCACAGGTTCCTTGGAGGAGGATGAGCCCCTGTCAGAAGCTAAAGGGCTGGACTCCTTTGCTGGACACTGAGTGGTTGTAGTGGATGTTGTCACAGGAGTACTGGGTGTAACCAGTGGTATTAATCCTGTATCATGCGCATGGCTCTTCTTCAAGTGACGGGTCAAGTGGTCTCTGCGGCCAAAGCGCTGCGCACAGCGAGGACACAGGAAATCACGGCGTCCAGTGTGCACCACGGCATGGCGACGTACATCCTTGCGCGTGTAAAAACGACGGTCACATCGCTCACAGGAATATTTTCTCTCTCTCACAGACACAACAGTATTGCTGTTACCTTCCGGAGGAGGCCTGTCAATATGGCCACCACCCAGGTGCTCCAGCAGGGATGGTGCACCCTCCGAGCAGGGTAGGCCTGAGCCAGCGTTGTGAGCTTCCACCAGGTGCCGCCTATAACCCAGCTGGGTGTTGTACTGCTTCCCACACTCCTGGCAGTGGAATAGTTGCCTGTTGGCGATGTGGCTATCCTGCAGCTGACCCTTCAGTTGTTCCTGCTGGTGGAACATGGTCCCACAGAGGTAGCCTTGGTTGTGTTGCTGCAAGAAAATTGAGCTAAGTAGGAGGAGACACAAACAACACTCATGAGGATTCTACAGGTAGCTGGCCATCAGCATCAGCTTTTGAGTTTTGGGCTGTTTAGTTATCTCTGTGTACTTGCAATAATACTAAGTGCAGTTTGTTGACTGTTTAATGGTCCCTTGTGGCAATGACGTGTGGTCTGCCCTGCCTTGGTGGGACAGGCCTGTGTCCAGCGTTTGGTTTCGGTGACAGCACCTGCCATAGCAACCCCAAGAGGGCTGCAATTATGAGGGCTTGTAGAAGTGACAACAACTTTCCTTTTTTTGGCTCAGAGTCTTTTAGAGTTCAGTAGCACGGCGCACCACTCACAGCAGAATCACAGAGGAAGCTCAACATCCTAAAGGATCTGAAAGATTTCAAAAGAAAAAAAACATAGCATCATAAGCAAATGACATGCCTGCAATGGAGTGAGACAAGGCCTGTCACGATAATAAATCAATTAAACGCACAAAAAATAAAAATGAAGTTGATAATTTTGCTGACCTCGATATATTGACATGCACAATTGTTTTCCTCCTCCCTCTCTACCAAACAGGCTGGATGACAACAGGTTGCTCTCTGTGCATTTGTCAATGCCTGGGCGCACACTGATGACCAAACATTAAGACCAACTAGCGCCATCTCACTCAAGGAGAGTTTTAGTGTGAGACGGTGCGTATCTGTACACAGACTCTGGAACACACCGTGGAAGCAGTTGGAACAGGTGATGCATGGGGACGTGATGACATGAAGCCAAAAAGATTTGTATAAATTACTGCGTACTTGTGTAGCGAACCGTAACTACTGTATTTCCCCTTTCACTTCTAAAAAGATGTAAGCCCACTCAGAGCCTATATACTGTAAATCTGTAAAATGTTATATTTTTTGCATCAATGTCCACCTTTACAAACGTGATATTGTATGATATATTCCTATAAGCACTGCTAATGTAAAAGGGAATTTGTATTGTGTGTCCGGCTGCAGAGTATTTATTTTTCCTTTCCGTCATATGACTTGAACGTGCAGCAATGTCCAAATGCTCCAAACACGAATGATCCAAAACCAAAAACACCATAAAACATATGCAACAGGAATATGCTTCAATCACATAAGCAATAGGTTCCTAAAGTGGAGTAGGCGTACACCAATTGTAATAGGGTGGTACATGAATAAAAATTAAAATTCCAAGTGCACCTGAACGCCTCAGAGCGCTGAGAGCACAGAGCAGAAAGCAAGAAGAAGTTCTTCACTACTGTGTGTGCATTATATGAACAAATAAGTCAGTTTGTTGATTATGTTGTGCATTATGTGGATGTGCAGCACACATCCACAACACTCATTCACACTCCTACCGTCAGGCAGACGCTACAGGAGTTTGAAGTCAAGGACCACAAGGCTGGCAAACAGCTTTTACCCACAGGCCATCAGGCTTCTCAACGAAGCACTCGCACACGCCGCACGCAACACACGCACACACTCATAGCACTTTATTTATTTATTTATTTATTTATTTATTTGTATTATTTATTTGTATTAATGTCTCTTCTGTTGCTGTTGCTTAATTTATTGGTATATATGTTTATGTGTTTGTTTCTTATGTTCTTATTCTTTCTTGTGTTTTCTTTCTTTTCTTGAATGAACAGAATAAGATTTTCATTGCATAGTCTAACTGCTGTTTTACCATGCACATGACAATAAAACTCTCTTGAATCTCTTGAATCTCTTATGCATGTTTAATCTTGAAGATATCATTTATATCGGTGTCCCAATCCCCGCACTGTGAAAACCTATCAACGCATGCGCCTGCCTGGATGAGAGAGAAATGCTCATTCGGAAATGCTCCCGAAAGGCTTTATTGGTGGTTGTATTTTCGCACTTTGGATACTGCTTTATCATGTTTGTTAAACTTTCCATTTGAATTTGGAATCAAATTAATACGTAGACCTAAATTATAGCGATCGCGAGTGGACAAAAGTGAAGCTCAAGTTCAACCCATTCAAACAGAAGGATCCCAAGATCAGGCTGAAACAAAGGTATGTAGGACAATTTCTTATGTATTTCTCTGTGCTCATGCAAAACTTATCAACATTCGACCATGCAAAAAATACAGTTTTTGAAGAATTCAGAATTAATTACTTACTTACTATGAATGTAACTAACCAGTTAATCCTGTTCAATATTTCAAGTTAATGAAGATTTTTTTAAAAAAAGGTTTATGTTTTTTTAAGTGTGCGGGAGCAGAGAGTACATGGCTTCATGTCAAAGCTCTGCTTCCTCCTGCTTCTTGTCAGACATGGAATTGTGAATTGTAACATGAAGTATTCCAGTGTAACTTGTATGCGTGTTCAAAATAAATTAAACCATAACCATATGGCTGAAGGCGTATGCAACTGTGAAAAGTTTGGGAACCGCTGACATAAAGGATGCAAGATCAAAAACAAATGCAAAGGAATAAAATACTGCAAATGCCACACACACACACACACACACACACACACACACACACACACACAAAATCCCCCAAAAAACTGCATGAAAAAATGCTGCAAGTTCAGGGACCACAACTAAAGATAGCCAAGCTACCTGAGGAGACAGACCAAAGGGATATCAGTTTTTAAAGACATGAGTGGGATGACCAGAAGAAAGCTGGTGGAATGAAAAGGTGCTTGTACAAGTAATCTAGAGAAACTGCTTTTTATTTTTGTGTGAAGTTTTGGCATTTGCAGTATTTTTTCTTTTAGGTCCTTTACCATTTTCCCATTGCATGTATATTAATGTAGTTGTGTGTTGTTGGCTTTGGATCATTTGTATGTTTGGACGTGGCTGCCCCTGTCGGCCACCGTACAAATGTACTGTAAGTCAACAGTGAATTTGGTCTTCAACTCCACAATTCAACAAATTCATGCATTGTTTATTCTCGCCACACAGCAGAATAATGTTTACTCGAGAACAGCTTTGTATTTTTGTTTGCCAGAGTTATCGTTACAATTTTAACTTTAGTGAATTGCACGCAGAAATGTGACACTGTTTAATATCCACCAAGACGACAGCGCCATCTTGTGGGGCCTCAAGCCACGACGACAGTATTGCCAGTTTCCTCCGTTAAGAGCCCTCTTAGTGTTTAAAAAAACTAGATGCAAACATTATGTGAAGTCTTGGTTGTTTTGTTTTTAATTAAAAAAATACATTATTAAAGCTGGCAGGTGCTTAACTGCAATGACTAACTTCAAAGTTATAACGGCCGTGAGGAAGGACGTGACCACAACTTATTGGACCGGGGCTATCCGTGTCTGCTAACCGAACTTGCGTTGCTGAAATTCGGCGGCCGATATGAGTTTGCTTTTGGTCCTCTGATCATCTCAAATCCATCACATCGGTTTCACAAAATAACATCGCCAACAGGACCGATGATGACAGACAAAAGTTGTCCGAGCTATAAGGCTGAATTCAAAACAAAAGATGTACGCTTCACTAAGTTGTTCGGAGTTTGTGTGGTCGGAGCTAACTCTTCTATATTACTTTAGCAAACAGGCTACAAAGTCCCACTAGCGTCGCCACACAGAAGCTGTAGCCTTCTTACCGACTGCCGCACCACCACGATCTTCCTCCACGCTCCATTTGGTCTCCACGTGGACATTTTGTCCAGATGAAGCTTTTAAACGATGTTTATTAGAGTCTGGGCCTGGGCTGCTGGCGCCGCGCTGGAAGCCGTGCATTCTGGGAGCATGACGTCACGCCACTGCCACAGTCCCAGCACCGCCAGTTGGAAGCATTGCTACTAACTTTTTCACTTTTGCCCAAATGCTGAGCAGACACAGTTTATTATTGTGCTCCCTGTTAGCATAGTATACGTCGCAGCAGTCATTGCACGAGTACTCAGCCCGCTGTTCTTCTTATGTTTAATATTTACTGTGAGGTATTAGTTCACTCAACTGGAAACTCGCACATCTTTATTTAACCAAAGAAACCTGTTATAACACACACATCAAACACTGCTGACTAGTGGTCATTATGAGGAATAGCATTTGAGAGCATAGTAATGTACATTATTAACACTCCACTCACTAAAAGGTGAAAAAGTATCCCACTATTAAAACACTTGTAAAATATGAATAAATGGCTTGACAGGCGCCAAGGCTTAACATCTTCATTACACACAGGTCTTTTCCAGGGCAGCTGATACCAGAGGAGGAGAGCAAGATGATCTTGCTCCAACAGGTGGACAACTTTCTGCAATCAAAGGGGGTGGATGTGTAAGGTCAACAACATCGGTACATTCATTGCAATGTCTGGCAGAAATACCACCACACCGGTCATAGTCTTAAAGTTCACCAACAAAAAACACATGGTGACATTGCTGCCTGTCACGATAACAAATTTTGCTGGACGATAATTGTCCTACAAAGTATTGCCGATAAATGATATTATTGACATTACTTTGAGACCATTTTTTCATTCATGTAATATTAGTATTTAAAATTGTAATTGGAGTGTCAAGTTTTTAAATAAACTAAACTAAACAAACAAATAAACATAATAAACAGAAAAGACCAAAAACACCTCAATGAAAATAAAATGCATTATTTAGTCTCTTTTAGCAAAAATTGCACTTATCTTCAATAGGGTTGCGAGAGTATGCTAGAGCCTATCCCAGCTGACTTTTGGACTGGTCGCCAGCCAATCGCAGGGCATATATAGACAAACAACCATTGACACTCACATCTATACCTGTAAACAGTTTAGAGTCGCCAATGAACCTAATGTTAGTTGTAGTTCAATATAGGCCTTTCTTGGCACATGTTCGATAGCATGCCCAGAGCAGACTTGTTTACTCACTGTCTCTTTCCACTTACCTCATCCTTGTCTCTTTCCTCTCTTATCGCATCCTTTGCGCACACTCAGGGGTTATCCACACGGAAACGGCAGGTCAAAACGGCAAAGTATTTTATCGTTTCAGCCTCTCATCCACACGGGACGGCGTTCTGGGGGACATGAAATGGCTTCTAGAGTGGGAAACTCTGAAAACGCCGGCTTATCGTTGCCGTGTAGACAAGCAATACGAGAACGATGACGCAAGCTACCCACCGCCGCCTCTTCGCCAACATAATATCTGAATATTTTGACGGACATGACTCACCTCAGTCAACATTCTCCTGATATTTTGTTGTCTTATACTCCATAATGACTCGCAGAAGTAATTCCACTTATCGAAGTGTCTTTCTTTCTCTTAAGTAATTTTCTTCTTCTATGGTTTGGCGTGTCACGTGGTTCTGACTGCGTGCCTGTTCACAGCGCCACACGTAGGTGCACCTTGTGTATTGCATCGTTTTCATTCATGCGTTCCCGTCTGGATGCTACTATGTACTAATTCTGCACAAAGTGGACGCGACTTTTGTCATCCAGCCTGTTTGGGAGAGAGAGAGTGGAAAACAAACACACATGCACATGTCAAAATATCAAGGCCGTCAAAATTACCAAGTTTGTTTTTATTTATCGTTCGGTTAATTGATTTATTGATTATCGGGACAGGCCTACTGACAGTGCTCTCACTTTAGCTCTACCGCATCGCAGCAGTCGTCCTCCGCCCGTGTAAACACTGTGAAACACATACACAACAGCGCAGTGATACGAAGAGATAGAAAATAACGCAGAGCGATTGGGAGATCTGACTTTTTTGTGTCAAACGGTTTTGTGATGCAAATGTATTACTCTTTTGAATTGATATTATTTTCAGAAGCAAAACGCTTTTGTGTCCACATCAACTGGCTGGAACTACTTTCTTCCAGACCAGAACTTGGCTCGGGGGACTAAGTGGGAGAAAAGTCAACGTTGATGCGCTACGCTGCTGATGGGGATGTCATACAACCTCATGTCAAAAAAATCCAAATCTCTTTAAGGTATAGCTGGGGAAAATTTAAGGCACCTGGAGTGCAAAATCTACATTAGGTTGCATTGAAAGACTGGAGGAAGCCAAAGTATTTGTTGTCAAAGACATGAAGGAGTCGGGCAAATATTGAAGATGACATCATCTCGACTACAATGAAATTAACTCACAAAGACTTGATGCAGCTTGAAGTCAACAACAATCGACAATAACAACTACACGAGTATGCCAACAATTATAAGAAACGCATTTCAGCTATTATCACTAATAAGCTATGGATCAACTAATCTACAGAAATTACTGAAATTACTTCTAAACTGTGCAATTCAGTTAAATTTTCATTTCAATCTTTATACAAAGGGTAACACAAATGGATACAATGTGCACATACAGAACACACAAATGGATTCTACGAGAAGTTACACTAAAGGGGCAGTTCAAGTGTCTCACCTTTTTGGATGGTTGGTGCCGTGTGCTACAGCACATTGATCAATAATAACTGAACAACAGTGTTCAATAATTAAGACTCCCTCAATTAGCAACTCTCTAACAGAATTTCCACAGCAGGATGTGACCCTCTACTCCTCCACGAGATTTTTCGTTCAGAGAAAAACTGCGTTGCGATAATAAATAAATGAATTAATCACACGACAAATAATTTTGCCGGCCTCCGTATTTTGCCATGTGCATGCATTTCCTGGTTTTTCCTTGTCTCTCGCCTCCAAATAGGCAGAAAGAGCGTTTGCTATGTGCATTGGTTCGGGACCTAAACGCTTAGAACAACGGAGACCTCATACAGTTGCTTTGTGTCTCTGTGGGAGGAGGCGGGGCCGCTAGCATACACACACACAGTGCGGCAAGGGCGAAGCAATGCAAGGTAATGTTGTAGAAATTAGGAGGAAAAAAGATGATTACAAAGCCAAATGCCACAGGCCCCCTTATGGGAATATTAATAATGAACAAAGTGAGCCCATCAACACAGACGAGTCAGTATGCCGAAGTGGTGGTGACATAAAAAGCAATAAACTTGCCCACATATAACATATTTGTTCTCATAATAACAACACTACTTTAGTAGTTTGTCATCATTCAGTAGTACCCTGCCATAAATATACAAGTACTGTATTAATATTCATGTATTTATTTATTCACTCTGGTATTGACTTATTTATTCATTCATCTTTAATCTCTGTACTCACTTTAACTAATTACGTTTATTTATTCAAACTTTCTTTTATTTCTTTGCACGTTATTGATCTAACCATTTACATTTTTATGTTATTGTTTATCACCTTTTATTGTCATTTTCTTCTTTTTATCACTGCGCAAGCTCTGCTCTGTCAATTTTTTTCTACTTCCATTTGATTATTCTTTTCCCTTCTTGCTTTTCTTTCCTTCATCACTGCACAGGCTATCAGGCGATCGCTACACAATGTCTATGCTTTTTTTCCCCTATGAAAGCGGTGACACTTAAACGCAGGAAGTGAGCACACTTTTTAATGACAAAATAGAAACACATGAATTATTGTGTCAACATGAATTATCAGTAATACAGTAGATATGGAGAAGGGTTAATAAACTCTGATTCTACCTACTCCTTTTCGGACATGTTGAATTGTGTAAACGGGATGTTCCTCCAAATAAACGATATGTATAAATACATTTGTGACATATTTCATGGCATTTGTTGTATTGCAGTCCTGTGGCGCGGCCGACCTTTGACCTGGCGGTGGCGTTCTGGGAGGCTTGTTCTGCTGCAGCACTCCTGCCTTCCACACACTACCTCTGCCTTTATGCTGCACCCACACAATGTGTGTTGCGCCTGTGTAGGACAAGGGAGCGACTTTTCACAATAGTGACATACAACAAGACACGGTCGGCGTCGTCAAAGGCAACAGAGATTTTTTAAAAAGCACTTGTGCTTTTTAGTGCTACGTAGCCAACAGAGAACACAGCTAGCCGCGTTAGCAGGCAGCTAAACCGCCACCGTTTTTAGGGCGCTTTGTAGGCACGGCAGGCCAGTGCGGAGGAAATGAAGGACAAACAAAAGAGAAAGAAGGAGCGGACCTGGGCTGAAGCGGCTCGAATGGTAAACCCCTCATTTTGTACGCTTTATTTGAGTAGTGTAAAGATAAATTTGAAACTACGGCACCGCATTTGTTTTTGTCCATTTCCGTCTACACAAGCTGGACATTAGTACGATAGCCGCTAGCCATTGGCGTAGCATTGCTAACGTCTAAAGCAGGCGAGTTTTGGTTAAACTCCAGAGAGTGGGTTGCTGCTTTACATCTGTATTGTGCATTAAAGGCCCGTAAAGAAGATGATATTCCACACTGCATGCTAACTATAGCTAGCACGCTAGCATTTATGTTTTGAGCCCTTTGTTTGCTAGGCTGCATGCTAGCTTTTTGAGCAATGGCCGTAGCATCGTATTAAGCCGAGTTGTTTTGAAGGTACAACATGGTCTTGAGAGCATTAAAGACTTAAGGAATTAAAACCAGGTTTTAGCACCATAAAGACCCCTCACCTGTAGTAGCTACACTGGCGACATAAAGACCCCCCATCTAATATTGTAGAACGTGGTATTCAAAGCCAGCAGTTGACAGTGCTGTGTTGCGCATCCGCATGTTGGTAATTGTTAACGCCTTAAAATAACTTATCTGGAATCTTATGTAGAATAGTCACACTGGGAAGAAGCTCTCACATTTTCAAGCAATTTGCTTAATATTTGTTAACGGTTCAAATGAGTACCTCCACTGATTGCATAGAATTTGAGTCAGGTGTGGCCAGCACTCTACTGTGACACAACAACGCTAGAAATTGCTTTTCCTTCAGAGAGTGTAAGCCAGTTTTGAGAAATGTGAAGGAATGAAGTGGATTGAGGACTGTGCCTCAACACCTGATCAGGCCTCTGATATCAGGTGTATATTACTGATATCTGTAAAGTGATGAAAGTTAGTGTTATTTGCAGTTGATACTACTGCTTTTTGTTAATCAAAAAAGTCACTGATGGAATGGCCGTATTACAAAGATGGTAGATTGATAGATTATATTATATATATTATTGATGATGATGGATTATAATTGAACTTAAGTAAAACTAAAATAATGCTCTTTGGTAATAGCAGAAAGGACGTGCAAGCGCAAATACAAATCGACGGTGCGGACATTGAAAGGGTGAACGAAAATACATTTTTGTGGATGATGATGGATGGAAAAAATGAGCTGGAAATCTCACATTAAAAGTATACAACATAAGGTGGCGGGAAATACTTCGATATTAAGTAAGTCCTTGACCAAAAATCACTCCATACTCTTTACTGCTCTCTGGTATTACCATATCTAACTTAATGTGTGGGGATGTGGGTTAATAACTTTATGCCGCGTATAGAGAACATACGGATCCTTTATTTCTAAAATCACAAATATTAAAATTTGCTGATTCAGTGCATTTTCAAACAGCTAAAATTATGCATAAACCAAACAATAACCTGCTACCCAAAAATGTCATAAAATTCTCTCTACAAGAGGAGAAATATGATCTCAGGGGAAAAACTAAACTTAAAACACTTACACGCGAAAACAACCCTAAAAACCCACAGCGTTTCAGGATGTGGAATCAAATTATGGAACGGATTGAGTAAGGACAAACCCTGACAATTGTATTATCATATTTTTATTTATTTTTTATGGATTAAAAAGATCACATATGAAATACAGGAAGTGGAAAAAAAATGTACGGCAACAGATGTGAATCGAATGGGGGGTAGGATTAAATGAGCTTTGCTTCTTCCTACTCTTTTTGGACATGTAACTTGTATGCATGTTCAAATTAAATTAAACCATTACCATCTGATTGTGGGCCAAAAGTCATAAGCTAGTTTGCAAATTGTGTTTTAAACAAGTGTTGTGTTTTTTTTAACAGGTGCTGGAGAACTTCTCGGATGCTCCAATGACTCCTAAACAAATACTTCATGTCATCCAGACCAAGGGGCTGAAGGAAATGAGGTCAGACACACACGTGCCCTAGTTATGTTTCCTAGTAGGGCTGCACGTTCCTGCAAAAAAAGAAAAATCACATTTTGAAATCAAATTTTGCTTGGAATTAAGATGGAGATTTTCTGCCTTTTTTTTTTTTACCGACACATTGTCTTCGTTACTAGAATCGTCATTGTTTTGTTTTGCTTTTAAGAAACCCAATACAATTTCAGTGGTCGTTTCTGCCATTCTTCAGGACAACTGATTGGGGGACTTATTTCATAGAAATTAATAGAAAGATAAAATAATTTATGGTCAAAAAAATGTCACGCTCGCCCACCCCACAACAGATTCATGCACGTGAAAAAGACCAGTAAAATGAAAAGTCAGTTAATTAATGCGATTGCTTCTTTATCAAACTTTTGAATGATAGAAGACCTGCCAACATGTACGCGTGTTTTTTTGTACTGCACTGTATTTTCACCCTTGAATACACTTGTGGGATTTTGTTGCATTTCACTGATTTCAGCTTCCTTGTTCAGTCAGCCGGCGCCGTGATGCTGGAGCATAACAAAAAAGGCTGCACCTATCAAATATTTTAGAAATGGAGTATTCTGCTGAAAATTTTGAGTAATCAGCACAAACATTTTTGCTTGGTTAAAAAGCAGTTATAAATACACAACAGCAAAAACATTTCACAAAATAATGAACGACCAATTGGTTTAGTTTTGAGGTAATCAACCGTTTTAATTCTTAAATTCACATAGTGTATAGGAACAGACTGTATTTTATTGTGTCTGATGGACTACATGAAGGAGCTTTTGTAGATGAATTTATCCATCCCAGACTAACTATTTACTGGAAAGGGAGAGAAATAATAATTGCTTTACTAAGACAAAATTACATTATGTAGATGGCTGTGCATTTATCAATCCTAAAGTTAGACAGGCTGACTAGAAATAAGAGAAATATTATTTTTAAGATATTGAGTTTTTGCAGTGTTCAAAGTAAAATGAAGACACATTCTGTAGTGGCACACATTACTCTCAACTAAGTGAGCGACACACGCTCTTCCTTGTTCCATTACACAGTATTGTCTGCTTGAAATGAGCAGCTACTGATGAGTGAGCTCAAATGTTTTTATTTTCCATCTTCGTAACCCACGGTGCTGTGTTTTTGCAGATCAAATAAACCCTGTATGAAGTCACATTACCATCGTAATAAACTGCCACACATTCGACAGTAGTCGTAATTAAGAGAAAGCGCTAGCCCCAGGGTTTCCTCTACGTGTAATGGAAGAGTTACATTGTTTTGATTGTGTGCACTCCTGATATACATATACAATGTACAATTAATAAGTAATATACACACACACACACACACACACACACAAACTAGCCCACAGGCTGAACAAGTGCGAGCACCCCATGTGCTATATCGATACATGTATAGCCTATTATTTACATATTGACCACAGCTAATTTGAAGTAAAATAACTATCAAATATCATAAAAACTTTTTGTTACATTTTCTTTTCAAAAACATGCACCGGAATCACCTGACTGCTCTTTTGGCACTTGACAGATCAGGAGTGGAAGAAAAGGTTGCAAGAAAGGCGTTTAAAGTTAATGAATGCATTTGTTGTTCAAGCCTGTGAAAACGACTCTGATGTTGACATTATTACCCACAGTAAATTTAAATATATATTTTTAAAAAATCCTGCCATATCGGTGTCAGTCCGCCTCCCATGCAGCCCACCACCACACCTTCAAAAAAATCCTAGGGGAAACCAGAGCCCTCCACCCGGCAGATGTTATGTTAGTAAGGTACATTAACCTTTATCGCTGATTTGCGCTATGTTAATTTTTACCTTGTCTCGGCTCTTCCACTCCATTCGGGAGGAGATGACGCAACATATACGATGTGCTGTTGTGGTATGTAAGTGCCGTATTATAACGGATACACGTCACGGTGTTCAACTTGCTGTTTAGCCACATTTTCTGTCCGTTTTTTTACATTTCGTTTTTCTTCCCTTTCGTTGCCTTGTCGCTTTCTCTCGCGTCTTCAATCTTTCTGCGACTTCAAACATCTGCTTCCCTCTTCATCCTCTGCGTGGATGACGTGCGCGCGTTGGTGACGTAAGCGATTCCTCAAGGCAGAAATAAATCCTCCATTATTTTTTGTAATCAAGGTACTCTCATTATTCAAGGAATTGTTGCACCCCTAACAACAAAGCCTTCAGTCTCTGCGCGTACAGTGAAAAAAATGCTTGAGCTGCGGCGACACAGACGGTTAAGGCTGTGATTGGTCGGCTCCTAGTAGATTTCCTGTGTATACGAGCCGTTCAAAGGACGGACAGCCCACCTCCTCAAACGCCTGCTCCTCTGATGTTGGATTGAGAAATAAAATGAACCCAAAAAAGCAGAAAAATTTGAAAAATGGAACAAAAGGCATAATGTAATGAGGAAAAAAAAAGAATAAAAACCACATTTTAGCAATATTCAGAAATTTGATCGTATGAATTGAGATTTTGATGTTTTTTTTTGTGCAGTCCTATTTCCTTGGCAGTTAAACAGGAATATTCTTACTCATTATACACTGCAAACCGATAAGGCAAAGGTGTCAAACTCGATTTAATTGAGGGCCACATTGCACTTATGGCTGCCCTCAGAAGGGCGCTTGTAACTGTCAATATATTTTAATAGAATATATGAATAGAAATGTATAATGGCCTTATATTAGTACACAATTGCCCATGCATTTGATGATTACTGTAAATTCCAGTGTATAAGCCGCCACTTTTTTTCTTAAACTTTGAACCCTGCGGCTTATACAGCGGTGTGGCTAAATTCTAATCTTGTGACTTTACTTCAGAACTACTACTAATTGTTTAAATACTGTGTCGCTCGCAAGTCAGTGAGGAAACGGTAGCTCGGCAGGAGCCAATCACGAGTGATCAGGGCACTCGCAACAAACCTGTCAACCCATTGGCCACTGCAGGAGGTCAGTGTATATAACAGTCTGACTCGCAGTGTCATCTAACGAAGAACGCCAAACTAATCACAAAGCAACTAACACTCAAAAGGTGTACCTAAGAAATATACAAACATGCACCAATACATATTTAAAAGGAAAAAAAAACTTTAAAACCCCTCCCACAATGCATTGCGTCTGAGCAACGCATTCAGTAACGGAATAACCATCAGACGGCATCTGCAGAAAAAGGGTTTAAAAACAAAAAAGGAATTCAAAGACCTCGTCTCCTTCAACGCCACAAAGCTACCCGTTTAGACTTTGCCAGGGAGCATCAAACATGGGACATTGAAAGATGGAAATAAGTTTTATTCTCTGATGAGGAAAAATGTAACCTTGACCTTACCATAACATTACTGGCATGACAAGGAGATCCCACCTGAGATGTTTTCTACCCGGCACAGTGGAGGGGGGGGTCCATCATGATCTGCGGTGCTTTTTCATTCAGTGGAACACCGGAGCTTCAGGTGGTGCAGGGTCGTCAAACGGTGGATGCTTACGTGCAGATGTTGCAGCGGGCATCCCTCATGACTGAGGGCCCTCGTCTGTGTGGTGACAGCTGGGTTTTTCAACAGGACAACGCTGCAGTTAACAATGCTCACTTGACCAAGGACTTCTTCAGGGAGAATAACATCACTCTTTTGGACCATCCTGCATGTTCCCCTCATTTAAATCCCATAGAGAACATTTGGGGATGGATGGCAAAGGAAGTTTATAAAAATGGCCATCAGTTCCAGACAGTTGATGCCCTTGGTGAAGCCATCTTCACCTCTTGGAACAATGTTCCCACTAGTCCTGGAAACACTCGCATCAAGCATGCCCAAACCCATTTTTGAAGTGATTAACAAGAACGGTGGAGCTACTCATTACTGAGTCCTACTGAGAACATTTTTGTTCTGGTTTGGAGGGTGTTTTGTTATTTTTTTTTGAGCGATGGTCTTAAACTTTTGAGCAGCTGATAAACAGCCTATTTCAGTTTAATTGTTGTTTTCATAAATTACTTTTTCAGAGTGCTTTTTCTCTCCCCCTTCTTGCTTTTGCATATTGTAGCTCTACTTAAAACCTCATTAAGATCCAAATGTGCAAAATGCAAAGCAATTTTTCAACTGGTTTTAAGATTTTGATCAGGTCTGTATATACTGACGACTTGTAGTTTCCAATGGATTGACAGGCTTGTTAGCGTGATATGCCATTTTATGACGTGGACATGTGCGGCTTGAATGCCGGTGCGGCTTTTGTATGTTCAAATCTGTTTTTTCCTCTAAAATTAGTAGGTGTGGCTTATACACCGCAAGTTACGGCATGTTTTTACTAACAAATTGAAACTCAAAGTCAAGGTGACAAGCTGATATTTAAGTATTGCTTTTAGAGAACAAAAAATGCTTGGAATATCTTGTTGCATGATCAGATAATAATAATAATAATTAGAAGGACTGCATGCAGTACAATTTTTCTGTCAAAACGAAAGAACAAATGCATTTAGAAGGAAAAAGGTGAAGTGCATTATTGACATACATTGTTTCCAGGCTTTTGTGAGCCACATAAAATGATGTGGCAGCCCAGATCTGGCCCCCAGGCCTTGAGTTTGACACTTGTGTAATAAGGGATATAAATAGGTGCAGTGTTTGTAGACCTACCAAATCAAGTCAATGACTAAAATTTATGAAATTGCTTGAAAATGTGATTTTGCAATGTGAAATGCAAGGAAAAACTGTTTAACTTGATTCAGTAAATGCAATTGGTGATCATTTTCGTCTCTCGGGTTGAAACAAACTACTTGTATTTTGTTAGTTCACAAGCGTATCAATGTGGTCTTAACTCATTTTTTCTGTTTCCACTTTTATGGACTCTTTCACCTGGTGATGTGCTGAACAGAAGGTATGTTGGCATATGACAAAGTTGCTTGCAAACTGCAATATATGCAATTAAATTACTGGTTTCCTTTCAGAGCCTGTCAGATTTAAAGCGTTAGAAGAACAGAAAGACCTTCAGAAATTATTCCAGTACAATTTAGGTGTACACACACGATTTTAATATTTAGTAGTATCTTTTAAACTTGCACATATTTCCCACTCCAGGCTAAAAAAAGAAGAGCTGTCAAGTTTTATCTTAGCCTAAATAACCAATAACAACCATCTTGGTCACGCTTTCTGTTGCCTCCAGTTCTCAAAAATGCTGCCAGATTTGGAGTTGATTTATACGTTCACATGTTGTGTCCTCCAGGCATGTTTAAAATCAACACTAGTGTGAAATGGGCTCACATGAGCAGATAAGTATACTCTGCTGTTAAATGTTTTTGAACAGCACAAAATTGTGACCTATTTTTAAAAGGGGAAAAAAAGCAATCTATCAATACAGTTTTTGATAGGGAATGACTGCTAATACGCACAAAAATACAGTTTTAAACAACAATCAATTGCTTTTTGTGGCACAGTTTAACAAAAACGTTCTTTTTGTTAATGTGTTGCATGGATGTGAATGCTTTGTTTGTTCACCCTAATGTTCAGTGCCCAGTGACACAGGCTTTTAATTGTGTATGCACACAGTGGAACAGCACCTTTGGCCTGCCTGGTCACAATGCTTCACTCCCAGGTGAGGGGAGATCGAGTCAAGAACAGCATCTTCTTTAAGTTGCCTGGACGGATGAGCCTTTTCACACTCAAGGTATGTAGACATGAGCCTCCTGTTTTGTAGCTACTAGGCAAAATAACAGGTAGATGTTTTAAATTTGTGGGGGATTTTCTCTACAGTTCATACAAATAAGGTTGTTATGTAGTCGGCTATGTATTAAAGTAATGGAGACTATATGAAGTCAGTCCTAGAAACGAGCAGAAGTGCTGCTGATTCTGTGTCGATTAGTTTGCTGGTTGAAGAAGCCCATTATAGCCAGTTGGCCAGGCTCTCGGCTTATGGTGGTACTTTTGGAATTTCTTGAGAGGCGTTACTCTGCTGGGGAAGGCCCTTTTTGACGGTTTGGGTGCAAACATAATGCTCATGTGCAAAGTGTGACAGCAATACACTTCACAATTTGACTGTATGGGTTGTGTTTTTAAATTGTAGGACAGTAGAACCTAGGAGTGTCAGGAGACGTGACGGTGCACAAGATTGGGTTCACAAGAACCAGACGAGATTTTAGCATTAATTTTAAGATTAATGGACCAACCAACTTTTTTTTTTTACTGCATTTTGAAATGTTTAGTCCCACAAACTGATGCAAAATGGTATTATTTCCAACCTTTTTTTTTAGACCAAATAAACCTCTGTTACCCTTGCAGAATTGCAATTTGTGACATTATTCCTTACAGGCAATTTGTAGTCTAACGTTTGCAGCATTTCTTTTGTGATGACTTTCTGTGAACGCACGCCATTTTGCACTGTTCCATTTGTATTTGCCGACCAAATGCCTCAGTGAGTGTTGAATGTCGAGATGAAGGCTTTGTAGTTTTTTTTACCTAGATGGGGAAAACTGGGTCGGGTGGATATGTCAGAAGTGGGCAAGTTCGATTTGTTGCCTTTTATGTTGCTACCACTTTTGAATGAATTCGGCTTGTTCGTGTTGATGGGCTCACCTTATGCATTATTAATTTTCCCACACGGGGGCTGTACAATTTGGCTTAGCAAGCATCTTTTTCCCCTCCTAATTTGTATGTTATCTTGCATTGCTCGTCACGAGGCTCCACTCTTTTGTGTGTATGCTCGCAGCCCCGTCTTCCTCACAGAGACAAAGTTCTCACTAGACCTGTCAGAATAACAAATTTTGTTGGACAGTAATTGTCCCAAAAAATTATTGCTAATAAACGATATTGACATTATTTTGTGACAGTTTTTTTCATGGCATAATATAAAAAAATAATCAAGTTTAATTTCTCAAGAGTATTTGACATTGTAATTGGCATGTTGAGCTTTAAATAAAATAAATTAAACATAGTACATAAACAAAAAAGGGAGGAAAAAAAACCCCAATGAAAATAAAATGGATTATTAGGCTATCTACTAGTCTCGTTTAGCAAAAATTACGCTTAAATCAAAATCACAATTTAATCACAATATTTCTGATTTTGGATCACTTTCATTACTGCCTGAATAGTGACAAAAAAACAGAAATAACCCAGAAATACTCTGAAGTTCACATTGTGTGTCAATGTAGATGTCAGCTCATTTGCATATACAATTCCCTGTGGAATATGTTGTTTACGTTTAATGAGGTGTGCTTTTTTTCTTTTCGCCTGAAATTGGACAAAGTACATGTTTCGGATGCAGCAAAGATGTTTGGTGCACAATGAGGTGTTATACTTCGGGAATCACAGCAACTGAAACATAAGTTCAACCACTTCGTATTATTTATTTCGTTGTCTTTTTCACAAACTTTTTCATGTCATAAAATGACGATGCGCAAACAGGCTGAAATTGACATTAGATTGTGTTTTATATAAACGGGCACGAATAAAGTATTCGATCGTGTAGCACACGATACACACAGTTAAAGAGCGCACACTCGCTAGCGCCCCGCCAGGATGGATCACTCACTCCTTTCATTCCACTATAGAACCAACACGCCCAGGTGTTGAAGATGCACAGAGTGAACTTTCTTGTCATCCAGCCTGTTTGGTAGAGAGAGAGAGGACAACAAACACACATGCACATGTCAATATATCGAGGCTGGCACAGCTATCAAGTTTGTTTTATATTTATCGCGCAGTTAATCGATTCATTGATTATCGTGACAGGCTTAGGTCTCACTCTGTTCGGCGTTCTACGAATCGTGCAGGTGCTGAGCCAATGTACACAGTGAACCATCTTCTGCCTGTTTGGACCCGAGAGACGAGGAAAACGAACACGTATGCACAGGGCAATACATGGAGGCTGGCAAAATTGTCAAGTTAATTTAGTTTTTATTTATCAAGGTTGTTTTTTTTCTGAATGAGAAACCTTGTCACGTTTTAATTTTGCAAGATCTTGTGACACCCCCAATAGAAGAGGGCATTTTATGTGTAAAAAGGTTGTCATGTTCAAGAAACCAATTTGAGGTTACTTAAGCTTTATGACAGGATTACATGATACTATTGGTTGTAGCCATCAGAAGCATGGTACGTTGTGGTCAATAAGCGATGGGGAGTAACAATACTTGGACTTGCATTGCTGTGTTGGTATAAAATGTGCTAAGAAAAGGAATTTTCAATGACCCAAATCTTCCTGCTTTGTAGCAGGGATTGTGTGCACCACCTACGAAACCATTTCCTGGCAAGGAAAGAGGCAGTGGTGTGTTGTCTTTTATCCGTGGTAGAAGCTGAAGCCCAACTACGGTAGAGACCCATCAGTGACAGTATACTGCGGGGTGTTTCAAAGTCTTAACAAGGAGCCCAACAGCTACCGTGCGCCACACACTTGAAAGTCACGTGTAAAAGACCACGTAAACATGGTTAAATTCATGGTCGTAGCAACAGAGCTACAAGATGGGTTCAGATTTTCAATGAGCCTAATTGGAGAATATGTCCTGCCCACCTACCCAAGATAGCACCAACTGCAATCAAGCAGAGCGTCTATTATGCCACCACATCACTAATAACGTATAATGGAGAACGCCTATGAAAGATGTCCAGCGGAGCCTTTGGAACCCATTTGATCTAGTCAACGTTGTCGGTAAATCCTAAAAATGGGGAGGACAGCAACGGCATGGTACCACTCTCTCAGGCTGTTTCAAAGTCAGTCTGGATTAAGACAATGTGTTAATCGCTCTCCTTTTCCTGATTGCAATCAAGTGGGTGTTGTGGTAAATAGCCGCTCAGTTGAGTTTGTTTGCACAGTGAGTGTTGCAACATCATTAAAGACTCGTTAGATCATAAACAGTTTTCACGTCTGTTGTTCTCCAATTTTGACGAGCGTATGCAAATTGTGGCCTCAATTTCCTGTTCTTTATCGACAGGAGTGACACCCGATGTGGTCTTCTGCTGACGTGTTATGCGTTACCTTGGTTGTAACAGGTGGTAATTTGTGTGAATTTTTTTTTTTTCCTTTCTTTTTTTGAACCCGTCTGGCCATTCTCCTCTGACCTCTGCCATCAACAAGGCATTTTCACCCAGAGGACTGCTGTTTACTGGATATTTTCTCTGCTCTGGACCATTCTCTATAAACCTTAGATGGTTGTGTGTGAAAATCCCAGTAAATCAACAGACCAGCCCGTGTCAACTAACAGCCATGCCACGTTCAGTCACTCGAAACACTGTTTTAACTTATTCATGTGCAGATTGTCTTGATCATGTCTACATTCCTAAATGCTTTAAGACCTTTTATTGGCTGATATCATTTGTGTTAACCAGCAGTTGAACTGTGTTCCTGATTAAATGGATGATTGTACATACATGAAAGCACAAATGTTAATTTGTCACACATATTTGAGTTCAGTTTGTTATAAAATGGATGGTATGAACTATGTTACCGAGTTGAGGTAATAGTACCTGTACTTGGATGTCTGTCAGTGATGTATTAAGTGCAAGAACAGGGTGATTTACTTTCCTTTTACTCTTTCTCTGTCTGATCTGTAGAAGAATGCCCTGCAGTGGACAAAGACGTCAGAGTCAGAAGCTCCAACCGAGTTGGTGAGCAGCACCGCTACCCCGACCTCCAGCAGCTCCACTCTCACAGAGGCTGGCTCCATTGAAGCCACTGAACAGGAGAGCGGCAACTCCACTGAGACGCCTGCTACTGCCAGTGCCTCCAATTTTGGTAATATTACTTGGGTATAGTAAGCGAGACAAGTGTCTACAAAGAGAAGCAAAGTGTGATGATGTTGATGTTAAATTGCAAATGTTTGCTTGCACTGCCATCCGATTGTGACACCATAATTCTGTCTTTTCCTGACCTGCAGCCTTGGCAGATGAAACTTCATCCAGTGTTTCCGGCTCCACAGAGTTGCAGTCTTCTACCAGCCAGCCTCAGACCCGACTCAGCAGAGCAGCAGGATTGCAGGGACGTACCGACGCTCAGCAGGTCCAACACGTTCAGCACGCCCAGACAAGACTGAGCCGCTCCAGACAGGTCAGTACCATCCTCAAAGACAGAGACTGCCCTATTATGGTGGGTGTAAGAGGATATAATCTGTCCCTTTTCTGTTGGTTCCTTTTGTGTCCGCTTTATACACTCAAAAAAAATGCCTTTGGTAAAAAGTACCAGTTGTGTGTACTTGGAACTGTAGTTAAACTATGTAGTGTTTCAACATTTTGAATGAGCTGCCTTGTGTCCAACCCACCATGTTTTTTTGTTTTTTTTTGCCACAGTCAGGGAGGCAGCGTAAGAAAGCAGTCATGATGCCACGTGTTGTCCTCACTCCTCTTAAAGTAAATGGAGAGCATGTCCCTTCAGGTAAGCCACCCGTCCTTAGAACAGTAATACTTGCAGTTCTTGTAGAGAATTTCAGAAATGAAGATCAAAATGTTGATCAGTAGGTTGGACCCCAATGATATCTTGATAATTAATGTTTATTTGTATTTATTTTTGTTGTTTTTGTGTGCGCTTACTTAATAACAGGAAACTGTGGTTTGGGCTTTTTAGGACCGATGAAGAGGAATCGGGGAGGGGTAGATGTGGACTTTGAAACACCAGGCTCCATTCTTGTCAACACCAACATCAGGGCTCTCATTAACGTGAGAACCTTCTCAGCATTCCCAGCACAGTCCCAGCAGCAGCTATTACACCTTCTCCCCGAGGTGGACCGCCAGGTAACATATTTTCTGTACAAAGACTTCACCACCCCATACACAATTAGGAAAAAGGCAATCAAACAAAATTCAGTGCCATCTATGACCTTTTTAGTTTTCTTCAGATTCACAGTTGAGCGTAACCGTGCAGTATTATTCTTATTTGTTGAAATATTTGCTGATATTTCTGCATTTTTTTGTCTGCTTTCTATGAAGATTGGACCAGATGGAATGGCCAGACTGAGTAGTTCAGCTCTCAACAATGAGTTCTTTACACATGCTTCCCAGAGCTGGAAAGAGAGGTTAGCTGAGGGTAAGTGTCCCTTGCAGTGGCGTGTGATGCATTTAAGGAATGGACTGTCAGAGCCACTATCAAAAAAGACTACAACACTGATAGTATTTCCATGCGACGGCGGGGTTACGGAACACTGTCGCCTGTATAAAGTAATAGTCTCGCTGACTATGCGCCATACAGCCGTTTAGAGAGAGTGGAACTCCAGCACGTTAAGAAAGATCGCCGCGATTGCAGTAAGATTGTATAACTCTCCATATCTACATATCTACATACATGAGTCACCATTACGCCTGACTTACATTACTGTTGGTAGCTTCATGTCAGTGACTAATTTCCACCGCGTTAGGCAGGAGACAGTTGCTTATAAACTTGCCGCTCAGCCAAATAAGACAAGCATGAATAGAACAGTTTGGTGATTAAAGGTTCAGACAACTCCCACAGCTACACTACGTCATCATCTGAAGTCGTTCACAATCAATATTTACCTAATAACATGACAAAAATATAAAACCTTTTAAGTAAAATACAAGTCCCATCGCTCATAGTGTGTATGTGACAGCGACCTGTCAATCTCTGTAGGATGTTCGGGAACCTGAGTCTGAAGGCCATGGGCAGATTACATTGATACGGTAACACACAAAGCTTGAATCTGATTGGACAAAAACAAAATCTAACATACACCTACACAACTGGACGCACTGCAGCCAAGAAACGCACTACAAAATGAAGATAATAGACTGTTAGGAATAAATTAGTAGAATTTAATAGAACAAATACTACAATTTGAAGTTTGAAATGTAGGTCAGTGCTTCTGGTAATGGTTAGGCCAGCAGAGAAGGCTTTGCTTGCCCTGACTGCACACCACTGGGTCCTTCAAGGAAAACTAACTGGTTTTGTCCATCCATCTATTTTCAATGCCGCGTGTCGCATATAGACAACCATTCACACTCATATTTATACCTATGGACAATTTAGAGTGACCAATTAACTTAACATGCATATTTTTGGAAAGCGAGGGGAAACCGGAGTTCCCGGAGAAAACCCAGCCACACACGCACGCACGCACGAGGATAACATGCAAACATACAGATGCCTTACCAGAGATTTGGCTGATCGGACTGTGTGGCCAACATGCTAGCAAGTAGGCCACTGTGCAGCTCTGGCTTTATCACTTAAATTTCTTAAAAGGAACGCTTACAAATTTTGATCGTATCAGAATATCTGAGCGCTGGGAGAGCTTGTACTGTTAATAGCTATAACCATGGTGAAATACTCGGTACACAAGCTTCTGTTGTCAAAGTGTGTAAGGCTAAAGAATGCACAATTTATTAAACAGCAAGATGTGTTTCACACCCTGCACCAGAAAACCAAGCAGGTGATTGATTTTAAGACTTTAAACAGCTCAGGAGCTACTAAGAATGAACAAATTCAATGTAATCGAAACACATTAAAATCATGTAACAGCTCTGGTTATTAACACTGTAGCTTCGTCCTGGAATACTACAACTCCTGCCTGTAAAGTGTGACTTGTTATTTAAGCATTCATATTTGGTCTGTTTAGGGGAGTTCACCCATGAGATGCAGGTGCGATTCCGGCAAGAAATGGAGAAAGAAAAGAAAGTTGAAGCGTGGAAGGAAAAGTTTTTTGAGGAGTACCATGGACAAAAGTAAGTTTTAACCTGTGTCCTCAACTTTCATTAGTATTGTTGAGGGAAGGCTTTTATCTTCAGAAGACTTTGGATGTTATTTAATGGAACTTTTTGCTATTCTAGTATAACCTGTGTCTCAGTGGGAATAAGAGTGTTCACACCTTGCTAAAACATTGTATCTTTACCTGTAGATCTGGCTTGACAAGAGAGGAATCCCTTAAGCTCACAATGGGTGATGCGAGTGAAGTTGCAACAAGTGTTCTGGACAGTGACGTCTCTGTGGTCTCAACTGGCGCCCCCAAGCGGCGCAGTGTGGGTCGGCGGAGGAGGGATGGCAGGATGAGGAGGCGCACTCGAGCTGATCTGCGTCGCAGGGCCCGACGCAACCTGTGCAAGACCGCCTCTCCAGTGTTGCAGTCTGCAGAAGCTGCTGAGGACATTGATTCTCTGGACACCTCAACAGTCACTATTGGTTCTCCCATGTCAGAAAGTACAGTTATTCAAGGGGAAGTGGTGCTACAGGCTGAATGTGATGAGGAGCTCCCACCAGAGGACATCTCCATCGAGCCAAAGTCCCCCACACCTGAGCCGATCTTATTGCCAGCTCCTACTCCAACTCCCATTCCAAGTCCAGAATCTACCAGCGATGACAAAGATGCAAACATCACGGGCTGTCTGCTTTCTGAAGAAGTTGCACCTGTATTAGCTTCCACCTCTTCCCCTTCATCATCATCTTCTTCTTCTGACTTGTCTCCTTCGTCCTCACCTTCCTCCGCTTCTGATAGACAAGGAGCTTTTACCACTGGCTTGGACTCTTCTTCGTCCTCGTCAGTTTCATCGGCTGCTGCAGTTGCGACGGATCATCTGGATGACACAGCGTCCGTGGTCACCTCCGTCACAGGTGGAACAGCCACCAGCAGCCGTGAAAGCAGCCCTTCGGACAGCCCGGCAGGCACCCCTGTACCCAGCACCCACCACAAGGAACAGAAGAGGAGACCAGATGAGGCACGGGCCTTCTCCAGCTTCCCCGAGAAGAGGCCACGGCTGAATGATCAGCAGTCCTTTCGTAACACAATTGACAGGGTCCATCCAGAGAAACCGCAGCCGACAACAGAGGAGCCCAAGGTGCCGCCAATCCGGGTAAGTGCCTGCTCCAAAGTCACTCTGTTAAAGTTGCTCTATATGTATGTGTGCAAAAATGCAGATGTGTTATGCTTTGTAAGTTTTACTCAGTGATTGATTTCTTACTTCTGTACCACAGATTCAACTGTCCAGAATCAAACCTCCCTGGATCAAAGGGCACCCCACCTACCAGATATGTCCCCGCATCGTGCCCCCTGGAGAGGCCTCGCGGCGGTCGGGGACGGGGGGCGCGCGGACGCTTGCAGACATCAAAGCCCGCGCGCAGCAAGCCCGAGCCCAGCGCGAAGCCGCTGCTGCTGTTGCAGCCTCTTCCGAAGGGCCAGGGCCAGGGCCGAGCAGGGTCCGGCTGCGGCCTTCTGCTGGGATACCGGATAGCAACAGTGGACAAAGAGCGCAAGAGCATCCAGGGCCGATTGAGCCCGGAGGAGGGAGTGGAAGAAAGGGAGGTGGTGGCACACAGGAACAAGGGGCGTCTTCAGACGCTCATTCGTCTGGAACACAACTACAGCATCCCGATATAGAGGGCAAAACACTGCCTTCCCCATCTCCTACCTCAACCTCCATGTCCTCAGAGCACCCAGTGACTCCAAGCCCTCCAGAAAAATGGGTGGGAAGGGTTCCTGGGCCTGAGGAAGAGTTGCCATCAACATTAGCAAATGCCTATGATCCTTCAGACAGGCTTGTGGGCCACGCAATGAAACTTCCTTCTCAAGAGACTGACACAATGTCAAAATCTGTAGTCTCTCTATCAGACAGGCAAAACAAGGTGATGGAGTCTACTACACCGCCCTCAGAGAGATTCGACCGGGGTGAGGAAAAACGCTCGCTGGCCCCAACCTCTATTCCTGATTCCCTTCCCAGGTTTGGGGCTCAAGGGATGGTTGTTCAGAAGTTGGTCAGATCCACGACGGCCCAAGAGCTTGAACATGAGAACAACAAAGCCCTAGCTGGCGTCATTAAAGATTCCCAGGAGACAGACACTGACTTGGTTTCAACAGCACAACAAGCAGACATACCCTCACCTTGTGTGGACTCCACAGTCAGAGATGATGAAGCTGCGACTCACAGTGATTCCACGGAAACCGCTTCAGATTGTGAGAATGAAAGCCAAGTGGATGATCCACAGGATCTGCCTGACAATGATTGGTGCTCTCAAATGAGGAGCCACAGAAAAATACAGCAGATCATTTGTAGTCCTCCTCGGAACCACCAGCCAATCATCCAGGCCCAGGGTCAATCTGTTATTCAGCCTTGCTTTCCCAGTGGTTTGCCACATCCACAGAACCAGCCCCTTTCCCAAGATCACCAGTCTCTTCACGCACAGGCTCCCAGGGAGAACGATATTGATGTCAAAGTTGAACCTGTAGATGATTGCAGAAGCACCAGACAGAGCTCTGCTGAGGAAGAGTATAATGGACGTATTAAACCTCCTATCACCCCTCCAAGTGTTTGTGGCGCCTCAAAGAAGCTGTCAACTTCAGCCAGACCAGTATCCAATGTGGAGGCCAATAACCCTCTAGTGACACAGCTTTTACAGGGCAGCCTTACCCTGGACAAAGTTCTACCCTCACACTCTGCAGATAGGCTAGAGATCAGCCGATTACCAGGACCCCAGCGAAGACCCTCTAATAGGCCTGAGGTTTCACCACAGTTGCCTGGTGCAGAAGGAATTCAAGTCAAGCCTCAGAAAGGCTACCCTGTGTCCTGTTTGATGGAGACCCCGACCACCTCACAGTATCAGTCTCAGCAGGTGTCTGGAGCTGTCCCCGTCATCACGTCCTCTAATTCCACATCAAGCCTGTCTAGCCTTAACTCTCACACGTCACTGGCACAGTCGGCAACCGTCAAAGACTCCCCTCTTCATCAGCCCTCGCAGGGGGCCATTCCAGACAGGAGCCAGCCTGCTCACAGGACCGTACTGAACGGCCCGTCTCCTCCTCATGCAGACCCTTGTCCCACTGAAGTGGTGCCAAGTCTTAAGATCAACTGGCGATCTCCTCAGCCTCACATCTCCAACCATCAAGATCCTTCTGCTCGCAATGTCAAGACTGAAGTTGGTGCAAAGCCCTCTTGTCAGGCACTTGCTAAAGCCTCCCCGGCTGCACCCGCGGTTGTTACCAAGAAAGAACCTGGGAGTTCTGTGGATGGGTACCCCAGTGGTGGGGCCATGGAGGGACTCCTCAATATGGAGATGAATTTGGCCCGGATGGCCAAAAATGAGCTCAGCAAAGCTCCATACTCGAGTTATCACTCGTCCCCCTCCCCTCTGTCCTCCCTACCCTTCCAGATTTATGGAAAAATTTCTAAGCAGGGTGGGAGCGTCGGTGGTGTTAGCTACACAGCCAACGTATCTGTGATGGACAATAGCAGTTTTTCCCGGAACATGACAGATGGCGTACTCCAGCTGCGGCCTCGTCTGGCCTCCAGCCAGGCCACACTCAGCATCCAGACTTTTACTGATGGTACAAACGAAGAGGTGTCGCTCAAATGCTCTTGTCGTCTCAAAGCCATGATCATGTGCCAAGGCTGCGGTGCTTTCTGCCATGATGATTGCATTGGGCCTTCCAAACTCTGCGTGTCTTGTTTGGTGGTGAGATAATATGCTGATGATCAAACTTTGACAGTATTGAGTGCACATGAGAGGTCTGGCAGGAAAGATTTGTATTATATATCTGGGTTGTTTGTTTCTGTTGCACATTTTCAGATTTTTTTTTTTTTGCTGTAATTATATATTATTGAGCATTATTACTATTTTGAGGCATGGTTATTTGCTAACAGTGTTTTGGTTTTGACGCCTCACAAACATTTACCTCATCTTGTTCCACCAGTCATTATTTGGTGGCCATCGTTTTTTTTGTTTCATGTGTTTTCTGTGCAAAGAAATATTTTTTTAACCATTAAACGAGTAAAGAGAACTTTTTTGTTGGCGAGTTGTGGTTTTTGAGTCATTACGTTTTCCCACCAAAACTTTTGTTTTAATGCTAAAAAAAAAAAAAAAAACATCCCTGCAGTTGAATGGTTTAAATGCTCAAGTTCAACTCCTCAGAGACCTTCACCACAGCCTAACAGTCCAAAACATGTTCATCTGACTCAAAGCACAAAAGCTCATATGTGCACCATTTTGTAATTGGCGGATTTCACTTCGGATTACCAGGAAAAAGTGAATTCTGCCAATTAGAAAATACAGCACACAGGCCATCAGATGTTTTCCTAGTAGGCTCATGAACAGCCATCAGTTATTGCTGTGCTATTGGCAGCTGGGGCTGCTCCACCCGTTCAAGCAGAACATGCGCTGTGTGTAGGGCCCCATCAGCCATCTTGGGGGGGGGGGGGGGGGGGGGGGGGCACATTTAACACACGGGTGCACATTCTCTCCGCAAAGGCTGAGACTGCAACTAATTATTTTCTAAATCGATTAATCTGAATCTTGTTTCGAGTCATCTGACCAATACGAACCAAACACAAAATGTCAGAAAAGGGGTAAAAAAAAAATGCCGGTCACTGTTTTCCAAAGTCAAACCTGATGTGTGTGTGAAAGTCTTGTTTAGCCTAAAACGCAAAGGTAATTGGTCTGCTTTCATGGATGGCTAAGGAAATTTAAAAAGATTCACATCTGTGAGGCTAAATTCAGAGGATATTTACATTTTAAATACAACAATTGAATATCCAAATAGTTGTCTATTGGATCAAAAAAAAAATCAGAAAAAATCAATGAGGCTCAAAGAATAAAGTCACAATTCAGCTGGTTCCCTGTCAGCACCTGTTGGGGTAATGATACATCCTACTCCCTGTCAAGGCAGAGGGTTTGGGTTCGGTTTTAGCCCAGGACAAAGTGTACTTTTAATATTGAATATGCTGATGTATTTAAAAAAAACAACATCAAAACTACATTTTCAGTGTGGCCCTCTTATAGCTCCGTGCACTCCACCCCTGCCAGAACATTGTTTTTTGCTTTGGCCGTCAATGTGCCAGGCTATTGTTTCACTCCAGTCCTGTAGGTGGAGATGGTGATCCAGAGGGAGATGAAATGTACAGCACTGTCCCTATAACAAAAGACGCTGCTGTAAATAACAATCAATGAAACGTGAAGAAATCTTCATATTACCGTTGGTTGTATCAGTTTGAAATATACGACGAAGTATTAAGGCCACGTTGAAAAAACTCAGATTTAGAGAATAAAGTACATATACGACAATAACGTAATATTACGATAATAAAATCGTAAATTTACAACAGAGTCGTAATATGACGTATCCGAGGGAAACAGCATAGCTCTTAAGGAACGAACCTTTCCTTTGCTTCAGGCAAGCTTTTATTTATAAAGTGGCGCAAAACAGAGTAGCATGTCTAGCCCATAGACATAGACGCCGCATCGAGTGGGTTTGTCCACTGCTGCGATACGTCAACGTCGTAAATGTATGAACATAAATGGTCAATAACCACACTTAATATATGTAATATGCTGGGAGGTTATTTTATAAGTGACTCTTGTTAAAATACTTCGTTAGCATCAGGATGTTTCTGTCGTTTTATGACATCCACCAAGACGGAGCCACGTAAAAACTTACGCAATGCACGTAGCGCAGACGTCAACGTCATATCCGGTTAGGTGTAACATCGAGTAAAACACATAAAATGCAGTTATATTTCAATGTAAACAACCATAAATAGGATCCAATGATGGCTTAATCTACAGGGTTCCGTTTTTTTCCTAAACAGGGAAATACCAACCATCCAAATATATCTTCCTAGCAAATACTTTTGTGTGTATTTTTTCAGTGGGGAAAAAAACGTAAAATAATTTATGGAACAAAGAAAAGAGGGCTTATGAATTGTCCACTTGCACCATGGATATGATAACAAGAAAAAAACTTATTTCTCAAATTTCTATCTAAACGTTTTGGGTAGTGGAGGGGGGGCGCTTGCTGCCGTAAAATAGATCGATGGCTGGCGCAGATTACACATGCCGAACATGTAACTGCCGAAAAATGGGGCGACCGGACGGAGACGCGTTCTGCACATGCGTAGAACCCAGTTGAACCGATTGCGTCCTGGGTACGTATTGCGCAGTGACACGGCTCCTTGTCAATGTCTATGGTCTAGCGCAGTCAATGCGCAATCCCCTGCCTTGTTTCTGTTGCTGGAGGGCTTTTCTATACGAGCCGAAACGTAAGTTTGCTGTATGTTGATTAAGACCTCGTTCTTTATCGAGAGATACAGTCCAAAATGTTGGTCAACGTTTATTTCAAAAACTACCACAGAGAATCCATACACAGTCATCATCACACGTAGACACAACAAAATGAGTATCACCACCACTTTGTTTCACACGTCACTTTGTTCATCAACATCAGTGCAGTTCAATATTTTCAGCGAATTGCAAAATACTCCCAACGCATATTGTCAAAAATCATAAAAACAGAAGCATTAATAAATAAATAAAAAGTCGTTATTAAATTATTTCAAAACTTTCATATACAAAATGTTTGCATTTACTGTAAAAAGATTCCAATATTTTAAATAAATAACTTTATAAAACAATTCATAGTTGATATCTTAAAATATGTCCTTTGTTCATCAGTGCTGAGGAAAGTTTTTCCCTTCTCTTGTTCATTTGCTTTTTAGTCTCCTGCTTTTAAAATCTTCTCAGGTAACACATTAAAATTAAACCGTGAATAAATAGTTGATAAATAATAGCAGACAAACGTAATCATATACACGACATGGATAAATATATCATAATGAGCCAACATTTGCAAATGACGAGTAGTCACACAGCAATAGTAAGAATGAAGCTAGAAAAAACTAGTCCAGTAGGTGGAACTTCACTATGATCTTACAGAATACTACCAACATTATAGAGTGGACATAGGATATGTTCAGCAAGGAAATCTATCTTCTGCACGTTTCACATGCCAAACGTCACGGTAGCAGTTGGACTGCCGTGTGTGTGTGTGTGTGTGTGTGTGTGTGTTCCCACTCTCATTGTCCTAAAGCAACATGCAAACAGGAAAAGTATACACAAGAGCAAAGAAATATACAAAGAACAGATGGCAATGTTCCAAATGAGAAGATTCTGCCACAAACTATCCGTCATGTCCTGTTCCATGAACGCGTCACACCTCGATTCCTTTTACCGCCTGGTTGATGGACTCGAGCAGAGCTCGGTTCTCCGGGTTCTGGTAGCAGTCCTTATTGGTGAACATGTGAGTCAGGGTCTCCACGTAGCTGTCAAAGTTGTCCTCTGACAACGGCTCCTGCTGCGTGCACGCACACACACACACACACACACAATGTAACACTTTTTGAAAGACAGTTAATATGGCGCTGGGAACTGGTTGGGGCCTCAGTCAAAAGTGGAGACCGACAGTAAGGCCTGATCTAAATGTAAATGCTAAATGTAAATGCCCTCGCAATCTTGACGCTTGCGCTTGACGCTTAAACGTTTCAGGTCATCAAACAAATTTAAATATTGGTTAATGAAAACACAACTGAACACAAAATGCAGTTTTTTAAATGTAACTTTTTATTATTAAAGGGAGAAAACAAATCCGAACCTACATGGCCCTGTGTGGTTGGGCCACCCTTAGCAGCAACAACTGCAATCAAGTGTTTGTCATAACTTGCAATGAGTCTCTTACAGCGCTGTGGAGGAATTTTGTTCCACTCATCTTTGCAGAATTGTTGTCATTCAGCCACATTGGAGGGTTTTCCAGCATGAAGCGCCTTTTTAAGGTCATGCAGTGGTTTTGGTCTTGGAACTTTTCCATGCAGGATGTTTTTGCCCAGTGTCTTTCTTATGGTGGAGTCATGACCACTGACCTTAACTGAGGCAAGTGAGGCCTGCAGTTCTTTGGATGTTGTTGTGGGGTCTTTTGTGACCTCTTGGATGAGTTGTCGCTGCGCTCTTGGGGTCATTTTGGCCTGGGAAGGTTCACCACCGTTCCATGTTTTCGCCATTTGTGGAGATTGGCTCTCACTGTGGTTCTCTGGAGTCCCAAAGCTTTAGAAATGGCTTTATAACCTTTTCCTGGCTGATAGATCTTAATTAATATCAAGTTATGTTTTAACAGGGGGGCAATCACTTTTTCCACACAGGGCCATGTAGGTTTGCATTTTTTTCTCCCTTAATAATAAAATAGTAATAAAATTATAATAAAATAATTATAAAACTGCATTTTGTGTTCAGTTGTGTTGTCATTGGCTAATATTTAAATTTGTTTGATGATCTGAAACATTTAAGTGTGACAAAAATAAGAAACCAAAAAGGGGGCCAACACTTTTTCACGCCACTTTATTGCCTTGAACGGCATTTGTATTTTAGTTCACTTAGAAAATGTTTCTGCTTAAAAATGTTTAATTTAGGCCAAGAATATGTAACATTCGCTTATATATGCATTTTCTTAGTTCAATTCATAGAAAACACTTCATTTTGGGTATCTAAAGTGATTAAAGAGGACCTATTATGCTTTTCCCCTTTTCTGACCTATAAATGTTGTTACAATGTTGTATTCTCGTGTTAAACGATGCCAACACTGCAGATAATGAGGTTTGCCCATTTGGAAGTGAGCCCTGGAAGCAGTTTCGGACGGCTCTGCACGCTGAGTCTTTTTTTTTACCACCGAGTTCCACTGACGCCAATGCAACCCGGGCTTCCTGATATTGGCATGCCCAGCACCCCCGCTCTGCTGCCCTCTGTTCACGGTGTCGAGCAATGGCTCCCAAGAAATGTTTGTTCGGGTGTGCCGAAAGAGGCAAGCACCAGGCAGAAGCGGTTGGAGCTGCTGGTTCCCAGCCAGCAACAGAAAAATATGCTCATCTGTCAACGGCACTTCACACGGGACTGTTTTGTGAAAATGGGCCAATACGAAGCTGGACTATCCGCCAAAATGTTGAAGTCCGACGCCTTTCCAGCGTTACTTGGTCGTGTCGAAGAGTCAGAAGAGCAAGCTGTGAGTAACAATTTATCAGTTTCCTAACTGTGATTATGTGTAAGCAATCGGACAAAAGGGGTTCGGCAGCTGTCCGGAAGTCCTCGGAAGCGCTTGGGAGTGTGACCAATCACAGTCGAGTGGGCTCGGCGGGAGGCGTATCTGGAGGGGGTCCGGGGGCGGAGTAAATGACGCAGACCGTTTGGACGGGAGGCAGAAAACACTGCAGGTGCAGACTCTGGAAGATCTAGAAAGCCTTCTGTCATGTGTAGCTGCTCTATTATAGGAGTCCAGAACTCAATACAAAGGCCCGAAAATTAGCACAATAGGTCCCCTTTGAGCGTTATTCCTGTGGCTGTTGTTATTTTTGCTAATTCATTTTCAGCCTAATTTACAGGGAGGTGCCATACTACCATCAAAACCAGCTCCTGCGTAATTTCTAAACAAAAACAGGTTACAGTGTTTTGCTCACCTCGCGCCCTATGAGTTCCACGTTAAGCAGAATTGGCCAATAAAAATGGAATTTACTGTTAAACGGGGAATCTCGCGGAAAGTGAAATGATGACGAGAAGGAACGTTCGTGTGGGAAGTATTTTCTGGGCGGATGTCTCGATCGTGGCGGGACCTCATCACAAGCACTAAGCCGCCTCCCGAACTAAACACGTCAAAAACGGTGCCAAAAATAGTTGGAAAGTCCTCTCTTATGGAGCATGAATGGAAGCTAGCGGGATTAGCTTAGTTCAGCAGGGCATACAAGTGCGGTTGTGTGTGTGTGTTGTGTTTTACCGCTTTAATGTAAGCGAGTGTTTTCCACTGCCTGCTAACGACGTGCAGGTTCAGAATTAAAAAGACGAGAGGCGCGTTGACTCTTGCAGCCTGCTCGTCTTAGCCATCAAGACACCTTCTCAACACGCGCCACGCACTTCCGGATTTCAAAATAAGTCTTAATTGTGTCAACAAAATAAGGGTGTCATAAAAATATCTCACATTAATAACGCGATTGGAATTACATCGGTGACCACATCTTCCTTAATCACAAGCATTGGATTTCAAACTTGGTGAAGATTTAGTAGAAACGTGTGCGGAGGCTGACGTCCCATTAGCAAAGTTAGCTAGGCTACACCCATTTCTCAATTACTAGCGCAAAATTAGCCACTGATGCATTGCATCTGCATTTTTGCATTTAATTGATGGACATTTTATTCACTAACCCAAAAAGTGCCCACACTATGATGGTAAAATAAGTGTAAAGGGTACAAAAAAAAGGAATTCTAAAAATTGAAATGGAAAAAACAGAATTTGGGAAAAAATAAAAGGGATTTTTGAAGGGCCCTACTCACCATGGTTGGCAGGCGGATGTTGGCCAGACTCTGGATCAGTGCCTGACTCAGACCAGACAACTCCAGAAACAAGGCCTCATTTTTCTCCTCGATCTGCTTATTCTCCTCCTCCATGCTCTTCAGGTTCTTCTCCATCGAGGAGATCTAGAAGAAAGGCAATATGACAATGCACCTTCCTAAGGCAAAAAATGCGGATAGGCAAGTGAACTTTACATTGTTGTCATTTTTGTTTCATTTATTTTTCGGTGTAATAAAAAGTAAACACTTTTTCTGACCAAAACCTACTATTGTGGCACATTTATTCCTTTATATTCCATAAACTTGAATTTGTCTGGGTCTCAGGAGGTTAATAGAAGAAGCCAAAGTATGTAACGTCTCACCCAAATTTATCTATTCAACAACAAACACCAAAAATGTGGAAGCATATCGGAAGCAATGACGACGACGTACGAGACAGCACAGGTCAAAGGTGAGATTATTAGGTAATTATCCCTTGATAGCTGATCAGCTCAACTCACCTGGGTGTGAAGATTCACCATGTCAGCCTCCATCTCGGAATTGGACTCGCTCAGCTCGTTGATCTCCTGATTGAGCTGCTTGATGTCCTCGTCGTTGTCCAGAACTTAGTCGAAGAAAAAAAAACAACACACTTTGTATTCATAAGCATGAAGCTTGTAGCGAGAAATGAGTTAACGGCTGAATTTTCATTCTTCTAAGTACAGTGGAACCACGTTTTTGTACGCCCCGGTTCGGTTTTTGACGAAAATGATTGCTGAAAGTATGTCTCGGTCCTCGTACGGCCAAACAGTGCTGTGTACAAGTCTTCATGGCCTCTGACATGTTGGTCTCCTGCGGGCGCCCAGAGTCCGGACCAAACACGGTGAGGCTGCGTTTCAGTTTTATGCTGCCAAAATCTGGAACCATCTTCCAGAAGATGTGCGACAATCCTCAACTTTGGCGACGTTCAAATCAAAGCTGAAAAGACTTCTATTCAACTGCGCATACGACAACTCCAAACTATTTGATCTGCACTTTTCATTTTTCATCTTTTTTTTTCTTTTATGGAATGGTTTATGGAATTTTATGTAAAGATTTTACAATGATTTTATGTTTTTTATGGAATGATTTTATGAACTTATTTTCTGTGAAGCACTTGATTTATCTTGTGTACGAATTGTGCTCTATAAATAAACTTGCCTTGCTTTGCCTTGGATAGCGGTTCTTTTAGAGGCGGGACACTACAGACCACAGGTGTCAAACTCAAGGCCCGGGGGCCCGATTTGGCCCACCGTATCATTTTATGTGGCCCGCGAAAGCCTTGAAATAATGCATGTCAAAAGGACACTTTTTAAAATATATATTATATATTATAATATATATTTATATATAATATATATTATATTATAATATTTAAAAATATATTTGTAAATATATTGTAATTTTGTTATTAATATTCATTTTGTCTTTACTTTTTCAAGCTTTATTTTTCATTATTTTACTTTTATACTGTTGGAAAATTATATTTATATTATTTTATTTTTATATGTATGCTGTCATTTCTTATTTTTTGTACTTAATATAAATATACTTAAATAAGCAAAAACTTTAATATATAAAAAATATTTTGACAATATAAAAAAATTAAATATTTTAAAAATAGTTTTTACAATAATTCAATAAACATTTACCGTTACATTTACAATAGATAATAAAATAATACATTCAAGTAAAAACAAAATTAATATTACTAACAAAAACTTTTAAATATATATATTTTTTTTAAATCAAAAAGAATCTTTCTTACTAAATGTATTTGTTGTCACTATTGACAAAGCCGTCTATTTTTTGTTATTAATTATTAATTTTGTCATTTTTATTAGTTATTCATGAAAAATTAATGTAACAATTAACAAAATTCTAAAATAAAATTATAAAAAGTGTCCCTCTGAGGATAACCATAACTGCGATGTGTCCCACGGTGAAAACGAGTGTGCCGCCCCTGCTATAGACACATTCCAGACAAGGAATCCTTCTAGTGTGTGCCTGCGTGCGTGTGTGTGTGTGTGTGATTTCACAGAACAATGACCACCTCCTGTCTCCTTTCATCCTCTAATAAGCAGAGTGCGCTGTGCTCTGATGAGGCGTTCGAGCGCATTGCGCATTTCTGAGCGTGAGGAATCTGTGCTATTAAATGCGGCCGGCAAAAAAAGTTGCAAGAGCCAGAACGTCGATCAATAAGGTGAGAAACACTACTGAATTCAAGCAAGAAGTCGTAGAAAACGACGGGATTGGAACCTTCAGCACAGGTTGCAGAGGGAACAGTTTAAGGGAGACACGTGACAAAGTGAGTCGGGCCGGTGTGTGGACCGGCGATTGTACCTGCTGCTAAGGTTTTGTCAACAAATGAATGAAAACCGAGGTCACGCTGTTAAGGAGAACATCTCTTACCGTCACTCGCTCTGAACTTGGCGGTGATGTACTCGTCTCCAGGGAACTTGGCTTTCTTCTTGCCGGCCAGTGCTCTGGGACAACCTGACAAACTGGCAAAAGCAGCTTTTTATCTCCAACAGTTACCCTCGCTGTACATACGGAGGAAATCATGGATACCTGCGGTGCGTCAGAAAACTCCCGTTGGCATGTCCGGAGCCGTCACAGCCAGGTGTCGGGCAGGTCGGGCCCTCGGTCTTGAAAGTCTTCCACGAGAAGGGGGTGCCATTAAGGAGACCCTCCTTCTGTCGACGTGCTGCCAGAGGACAGCCGTAGGCGCTGCGGTGCGTGGCGTACTTCCCACTGATGTGGCCCAGACTGTCACAGCCGGGGACGGGACAACTAGAGACGTGACCAAGTCATGAACGGGGGACAGTTTCATGTTCATGTTCCAAAAATTGCAACTTTGGTTTGTTTCTCATAGTGTTACAATTTTGTGCTTTGACATTTTTTTATGTTTGACATTATTTTTCTGCATACTTTCACAATCACATGATACAGTAATCCTTCGCTTATTGCAGTTAATTGGTTCCAGACTTTCTGCAAAGTAGGATTCCTGATAAGCATAGAAAACCTGTTTGCGACCTATGTTTTTAACATTATTAGAGTCCTCTAGACATTAAATAACACCCCTATATTGACCTTTACACTCGTATTACCCAATATAGTAGACATAATAAGAGTAAATAAGCCATTTAAGACATAAATAAGACTCATGCTTGTGTGTGTTCCCCAGCAGACCAGCGTGAACCTGCAATAAAAGTCTGTTGTTCCTGGGATCAAGTCTGGCTGTTAAGCGCCGTGCCTGTACGTCCCAACCTCCTGTTTGAGACCTGACTTTTAATTGTTTGCCAGGGAGGACATAACAGCGGAGGTGACGTCACTCTCGCTCCTCTGACGCACGCCAGCGCACCACAGCTCTGTCCACAGCGTCCCGGCCGAACCTGTCTAAGCGCCCAGCTGGCTAAGTGGGGCTGTTGAGTTTCTGTTTCGCTTGTTGGGTGTTTATTGCATGTGCGTCTCAGCCAATATCAAGTAACATTACTGACACCTAGTGACCAGTGTGGAATACTACACATCACAACATCTTTGAATGAGTCTTGTGAATGCCTTGTACTTGTATTTTTGTTCGTTTAGCCATTTTTAGGCTTGAAAATGCTTAATTTAGGCCAAAAATACGTAACATTTGCTAAAAACATTTGCAGAATTCAACCACATAACAGCATGACTTAGTAATTTATATAATTATGAAAAACCGCAATAGGGTGAAGGTGCGAAATTGGCAAGGGACACCTGTATTACAAATTACGTAAAATCATGACTTATTTCCTTGTGAGATTACAACTTTAGTGACTTTAGTGTCCTAATATTTTTTCTTTATTCTCATTAAATTACTTCCGTTTTTCCATTTTTTTTTGTTTTTACTAGTTTTCTTGTTTAATTGCGTTTTTAGAATGCGCCACAGGCGGTATAGCGCATCAGTACGGTCGTTGCTTTGCGTCGGTCCAACTGTGCACAATGTGTACACCTCTCGTTTCTCACCGCAATAACTCCGAGTCATCCTTATCGTCCTTTGTGGGGTTGGATTTGACTCCACCTTTCTTGGCTCGAGGGCATCCGGACAAACTGGTAGAGAGAAAAACAGAGCGGCCAACTAGTGAAGTATCCCGAAACACAATGAGGAGTAGAGAAGGAGAGATTCTACCTTCTATGTGAGGCATAGTTTCCTGTGATGTGGCCTGATCCATCACAGCCAGGAGTCGGACACCTAAGTCGAAAGATGGAACTGTCTTACTTGCACGCTTTTACTGTCCATCAAAAACAGCCTACATGTTCTCACAATGCATTCATTTGGAACCAAATGAACAGGAAATAAATAGAAACATCAGAAATGGGAAATCAATCCAAGACTTAGACAGAAGAAGTAAGTTAAGCGTTAAGAGAAGTTGAGAAGCAAACGACATCTCACATACTTAAGTTCAGCTGTGTGGGCAGCCATGAGTGTCCGTAGTGATTTATCTGCAAGAGGACAGCCTGATAGACTGGAAGATTAGAGAGAAACTATCAGAAAACAGAGCAAGAGGAGGATATGGGGTGTGGAAGACCGAGCGAAGCAGAGCCTGACAAGACATCGAGAGAGCCAGCGGTGTTGTTTTCCATCTGATAATCTTTAGCTTGTTTGGATACAGAAGTGCAGCGCAGCAAGAGGTTGATTGAAACATTTATTTGGCTCCATCATTTCGGTAAATGTTAATATGAGAAACCCTTCGATGGAATAAATGATCGCACGTCTTACCTTCGATGTGATGCATAGTTGCCAGTGATGTGTCCACTACCGTCACAGCCTGGGGTGGGACATCTGGAGAATAATACTCCAACTTCATTATCATAAAATAACACATGTACTCGTAGTTTCACGTGTCAGTTACGTGCAAGTAAGACAAGGAGTGCTTTGACTTACACAAGAATGTCTTTTTTACTGTCTTTGGGTGGGAACTTGACCTTGAAGCTGCTGGTAGTAACTTCCCCGGGGTACTTCCTGTCCTCCAAGTTCTCCTGGTCCTCATCCTCCACATCAGATGAGGTGTATGAGGTAGCTGTATAATCCACCTGGCGACAGCACAACAAGACCCCCGTGATTGAACTGATGCAGTGCATGCCTTGCGCACAATGTGTGTGTGTGTGGACACGATACCTCATCGTGGCCATCCTCCTTTACACTGCTTGATTTGGTAAAGTCGAGCGGCCCCTCCCACTCAGGCTGAGCGTGGCCCTGAGATAACACACCTCCTGTGTGTTGAGAAGATGTGGAAGAGGACGATGACGGCTCTGGAGACTGCACGCTCTCTCTCTTGGTCTTCTTTATGCTGAGGTCCAAGGTGCCGTTCTCATCCACTTCAATATCAGGCTGCTAATGGAAGACATAACAGACAGCACTTTTTAGCCTTAGGTCCCAAAACTGTCCCTCTCGTATTTAATCCCGTTTTGTCATAACATCTCGGACCTCATCCAAATTTACACTCCAGCGCGCACGTTGAGGGCCGAAGGCCAGCTCCAACTGGTGGTGCCTAAGACCGGACTTAAGACCAGGGGAGACCGGGCCTTTTCTGTAGTTGGCCCAAAGCTGTGGAACACTCTCCCCCCTCATGTAAAAACAGCCCCCACAATTGAAAGCTTTAAGTCTCGTCTTAAAACCCACTTTTATTCTCTGGCTTTTAACTCGGCATGAGTCGTGTGGTCCTCTGTGTCTTTGATTATTTTTTAGTTTTAATGGTTTTATTTTAGTTTTTTAATTTAATTTACTCATTTATATTTTACCTACTTCTTGGATTTTTTGTTTTTATTGTTTTTACTTCTTGTTTGAAATATTTTGCTGTTGTACGTTTCTTTTATTTGATCTTTTAGTTTTTACTGCAGTCATTTTTACTTTTATTATTTATGGTTTTGCTAGTCTGTGCAGCACTTTGGAAACAGTGTTTATAAAGCGTGCCATATAAATAAAGTGGATTGGATTGGATTGGATTAATTGGTTCCTGGCCCGACCGTGACAAGTCAATTTCCTGACTTATAAATGTTTTTTGTAGTTCCAGCATAGAAAACCGGTTTAAGACCTTCTAAATGTTTTTTAACATTACAGCCCTTGAGACTTGAAATAACACCCCTGTAGTCACATGACATAATGTCGTGTTAGTAGGGGTGTCACAAGATCTCCCGAGATTAAAACGTGACCAGGTTTCTTGTTCAGAAAAACACTGTCTAGTGGGCACTAGGCCTGGGACGGTAACAATCACACAAATGAAAACGATTTTGATCATTTTGCCAGCCTCTATATATCGCCATGTGCATGCGGTGTCCGTTTCCCTCATCTCTCGCCTGCAAACAGGCAGGACGAGAGTTCACTCTGGTTTCAGCACCTTGGTCCATAGAGCAACGCCATTTTGTCTCTGTCTTGGTGGGTGGAGACATACAGAGTGCAGGAGAGTGTAACCTGGTAGAAATAAAATGAGTAGATTGTAACATTGTCAAATGCTTTTTTTAATTTTTTCTTCGTACTTTTCTTTAATGTTAAAATCTTGTGTCACTTCCTTCTCGTAGACCCAATCTTGTGTATCATCTCCTTTTGTGAACTGCATGTCTCATGACACCCCTGCGAGTTAGCATCGGGACACCTACTGACCAGAGTAGAATGCTACATATCACACAACGCCTTTGAATGAGTCTTCTGAATGCCTTGTACTTGTATTTTAGTTCATTTAGTCATTTTTTTATGCTTAGGCGAAAAATACATAGAACCTGCTTAATAAGCATATTTTGGAAGTAATACTATATGTATAATAATATATAGTATTCAACCACAAAACAGCATGACTTCTTAGTATATTTTTGAAAAACCGATGGCGTGAAGCTGAAAAAAATCAAAGCGCAAAGCGGCAAGGGATTACTCAGCGGACCGTGTTTCATACAATTAGCGCTAAAACTGACCAATATGCTGACATTCTGTACATTTGGTCCTCGAAGGTGCCTGAGGAAACTATCCGGAGAGCATCAGATTTGTATCTTTTTGTTATTACAGCCTTGAATTGATTGTGAGCGTCTATTTACAAAAAAAAAAACATGTACTTTGTACTCTTAAATCGGTCCACAGTGTGGGCATAAATGAAAATCTATATATGTTCATTATATTTGAAATATAATAAAGAAATACTGACCACGTTTCATACAATTATCATCACAACTGACCAATATATTGCCAATGAGTACACGTTTGGTCCCCTAAGGTGCCTGGGGAAACTTAATCCAAGAGAAGAGCAGATTTTTAGTCCCAAACAGGTCATGATGGGATTGAATCCAGCGTACCTCAGTGCAGGGCTCCCTGTGATTGGTGCTAAGGGTCTCTGGTCTTTCCCAGCAGCGAGTGGACAGGTTGAGGATGGCTGTTGCCGCCATATGGGCTGCCTCAGCATCTTGACTGCAGTCATACTCATTGGGGGACAAAGTTGTCTTCGAAATGCCTCCTGATCCTGTCCGGGTTGGGGAGGAGGCCTTCGTGAAGGATTTAGCTGAGTGGGGTAGAGGTAGGGCAAAAGTTAGTTTCAACATCGCAAGCTTCACGCCCCAGAAAAAAGCATATTAGACCTCATCAGCCTCATAAAACGACAATCGTGAAAGAAGCGGACTATAGCTGTGGCTTATACATCACAGCACATCATAGCTAGCCCGAGATAAACAGGAATAGGATGGCATGAGAGCAATCTGATTGGATGCGTGCTAAAAGCTTTGAATGATGTCACTGTCACATGATGCTTTCCTGTCCCTTGGATCTTGATGCAGAAAAAACCCCAGTTGTGTTCTTTGTTCATAAGCGAACCGTTGCAAAATGCGGCTGAGAAACATTTAAAAAAGAAACAACATTAAGTAAAACTGAAGGATTTGTGTAGTTGTGACTGCAAGTCAACACAAACAGAGCAGCATGTCTACTGACCAGTTACCAGTGTGTTAGTGTGCACCAGAGGTGTTCGATGTCTTACTTTTGAAGGCTTTGGGTGATGTTTCAGTCGCGGTTGTCTTTGGAACGAGCATGCGCTTTCCAAACACCTGGACGTCAAAGCTTGCATAGTCAAAAGACACTTTCGAGTATTTCTCCAACTCCTTGGCCAGGTTTGCTCGAGGTGTGGTTGTGACCGTGTTGGGCCTGTAGGTGCCATACTGGGGGATCTCCAGCTGTTTTACAAAACACATGGGCCTGGAGGAAATGGTGAAAATGAAAAAAATGGCCATTGCAGCGAGGTAAACATACAGCGGTGTGAAAAAGTATTTGCCCCCTTCCTGATTTCTTGTTTTTTTTGCATGTTTGTCACACCGAAATGTTTCAGATCATCAAACAAATGTAAATGTTAGTCAATTACAACATAACTGAACACATAATGCAGTTTTTAAATGAAACTTTTTATTATTAAGGGAGAAAAGGAATATAAACCTGCATGGCCCTGTGTGGAAAAGTGATTGCCCCTTCTGTCAAAGCATAATTTAACTGTGGTTTATCACACCTGACTTCAGTTTCTCTAGCCACACCCAGGCCTAATTACTGCCACACCCGTTCTCAATCAAGAAATCACTTAAATAGGACCTGCCTGACAAAATGAAGCAGACCAAAAAATCCTCAAAAGATTGACATCACGCCATGAAGAAATTCAGGAACAATGACAAAGAAAAAAATTGAGATCTATCTGTCTGGAAAAGGTTATAAAGCCATTTCTAAAGCTTTGGGACTCCAGCGAACCACAGTGAGAGCCATTATCCACAAATGGCGAAAACATGGAACAGTGGTGAACTTTCCCAGGAGTGGCCGGCCAACCAAAATGACCCCAAGAGCGCAGCGACGACTCATCCAAGAGGTCACAAAAGACCCCACAACAACATCCAAAAAACTGCAGGCCTCACTTGCCTCAGTTAAGTTCAGTGTTCATGACCCCACCATAAGAAAGACACTGGGCAAAAACGGCCTGCATGGCAGAGTTCCAGGACAAAAAACACTGCTGAACAAAAAGAACATTAAGGCTCGTCTCAATTTTTAACAATTTTCAACATCTTGATGATCCCCAAGACCTTTGGTAAAATACTCTGTGGTCTGACGAGACAAAAGTTGAACAGCTTTTGCTTACCTGAGCACCCTGTCAGAGTTGGACGTGGGTTCACTGACTGGAGTCTGTAAATGGACCTGCTTATCCTGGCTCTTGTTCAGCTTAGCTGCAGCAGCAATGGGGCAACCGGACAGACTGACAAGATTGACACATTGAAGAGTTTAGATTGAACAGAATATTAAAACATTCAGAAAACGGACTAGATGGATACAAAAAAAGGTATTATTGATGTTGTGGCTGATCTTATATACAAATTGTTTATTTTTTAAAAAATATTTGTGATTTCTTTTTTTCTGGATAAAATAACCCCCCCCACAAGATGAATGAAAATTGGAGATACACTACAGTGGTACCTTGGTTTTTCTTATTAATTTGCTCCTCAAGGTTCAATGAATACTGAAACGTACTAAAAACGTACTAAAATAATGTAAATCCAATTCATCCTTTCCGGACACAAACAAATATTAACCAAAAATTAATTTTATAGAGACGAGATTTACAGTTTTATGTGCAGAAAATAATGCAAATGAAACAGATGGAAGCTGTTGATGCCGACTTGCTGTACATCCTGGCGAGATCAAATTCAAAATTCAGTGTTTCTCACCTTCTTTATCAAATTGCTGGCACTTGTAACTCTCTTTGGCGCCGTAGCAGGTCATTTAGCAGCCGCACTCAATAAAAAAGTGACAGTGATTCAGCGTAGCGTCGCGTGCTTTGGTTGGGCACTTAATTTCGCAGAACGATACGGTACAGGGCTAGACTTGTTTTCATTTATTTTGCCCATCATCCACAATCCTTATGTGAGACATGAACACATGTCTTTCTCTTTTCTGTGCGTTCTAAAGATGTAAAAACAGATAAAAAGAGACAGCTCATTACAGCACGTAACGGGACATACTTACACCGCCTACAGACCGCTACTAAAACACCTCCAACACATTTTATGGTTTCATATGCATGTCGTAACAGATATCGTAATATTATCATGATAACATGTAATATTTACAGTATTTTGGTCCTTTTGAGCATTACCGGAACTTCCTTCCTGGGTGCATTGATTTCACATAGCAGCATAGAAGCGAACGCCTACACCTAGTGTTGACTTTTACAAACTCAAAAACAAAAACAGCAGCCCCAGTAGCGGCAGCTCCAATATGTAGCTCTACCTTTTTGGAAGTGGCCTGAGGCATTGAAAGCGTGGCGCTAGTTGCTAGCCGACCAGTAGCTAGCCGGTGCGGTTTGGCAAGGTGACAATCCGACCAGTAGCGTAGTTCGATTGTCGTAACAATGTTAATAATAACATTGGATGCTGTAGCTTGATTAATGTGCACGGTACATTATATGTAAATGGATCATTGGCGCTTTTAGGAGTTTTTTTCGCATTACGTGCATTCTTAGCTGCATCTTTTTTTAGCTGTTTTTATATCTTTACAATGCACAGACATGAGAAAGACATATGAGTTCATGTCTCGCATAAGGAGTGTGGACGATGGGCAAAATAAAAAAAAAAAAGTGCCGTTTTCCTTTAAGGTCAATAACGCATGAAAACCAAGGCAAAGTTTTGGCAAACGTTTGCAACAAAAAGTCCGAAAACCAAAGTTTTCGGATGCTTTTTGTTGAACAGCGACAATATGCGCTATGATAATGAAGTCAGATTGGTTAACATTATATGAAATTCTTTTTTATTGAGTGGAAGAGCCTCATATCCCATTGTCTTACATTATTTTAATAACAGTGACTCCTGCATATTTCATTATCTTCTACAGCAGGGGTGTCCAAAGTGCGGACCGGGGGCCATTTACGGCCCGCGACTGCTTTTGTTACTGGCCCTCGGCACATTCTAAAAATACGGTTGAGCAATAAAATGTAAAAAAAAACAACAGCAAAAATGGGAAAAAAGCAGTAATTTTACAAGAATAAAGACACAACATTTGTCATTATGTTAACAGAAAAAAACAGCATAAAGATGAAACATTATAGGAAAAAAGTTGTAATATGAGAAACAAAGCAAACAAAGAATTAAGCTGAAATTTTAGGAAAATTAGCTTGGGTAAATGATATCATGTTATGATAATAAAGTCACAATATGAAGAGAATAAGTCGTATTAGTATGAGAAAAAATGTAGAATGTTGGCATATTTGTAAAATAAAATTTTAAAAAGTCAAAAAGAGAAACGGTTCAAAATAATAATAATATTATCACTGATAAAATGAATAAATATATTTTATATGTATAAATATATATACATTATATTAAATATTTTGTTTGGGTTGTTGGTTTTTTTTAAATGCAAACGCGGCCCCGCATCTTTAGATTTGTCCGTATGCGGCCCTCAGTGGAAATAGTTTGGACACCCCTGTTCTACAAAAAGCTTGCATGCTCGACCACGGTGGTCCAGTCTGTGAACACTTGAGTGCATGCTTGGAAGTGTGTGTCCGTGATTAACCTGCGGTGCGTGTTGCGGTTACTGTTGACATGGCCTTGGCCCGTGCAGCCAGGTGTGGGGCACTTCAAGACGTTCTCATACATAGCCAGGACTACAGACACAGCACATATCAATTGGTCAGTCAGTTTAGATGGATGTAGACAGTCTCACATTGTCAAAGGCGATACAGTAGTAACACACTGCAGTCAGTAGTGGAAGAACTAGTAAAGAAAAAGTTAGTAGTATTAGTTTGAGTGATAGTAGTACTTTTAATAGCGGCACCATGATTACTAAAGTTACTACAGCCAATAGAAAGCAAATAGTTTCAACAAAATGTCACCAACTCTGAAAGTTCCTGCAGAATAACCTGTTAAAACAACAGTATAGTGTTTGGTTTATCCAAAGTGCAACTTCATTTACAGTCTACTATAATAGCAGACGAATTGTATGGTTTTCTGTACTTACCCTCCGGAGGGATTCTATCCTTGTGAGGACACCCCGACAGACTGCGGTGGTGAGGGTACAGTCCAGTCACGTGACCTGTCCCGTCACATCCAGGGGTTGGACACTTGACTTCCTTCTTGTCTGAACAGAGGAAGGATGGATTGATTAGGAGTCATTATCACTGGACACTGGCAATACAACAAGACCGCATGTGAAGTGATACCAGAGACACCCCACGCAGGAAGATCTGTTTCTCTGTATCACAAAATACTGTAGTTATACTATTAATAGACGCTTTCAAGTCTATTCAAGTGGAGGCCTCTATTCGAGGCTGCACGAGTGCCGCTGCTTTTAAAAGGGAAGACTTCTTTGCAGTTCCTCGTGTCTCACAAAGGAGAGTAACACGGAGTAGCACAATAGGAGTCATACTTCAGTTGTACCACCAAACAAACAGAAGATAAATGTGTCAATGTTCTGCATCCAGTGAATGTGGAAGAAAATGGGAGGCTACCTTTGCTGTAGTGAGCGCTGCGTCGGAGCGCAGCGTCTGCGCTCTTGCTGGGGCTGTTGTACGGTTGGTAGTCTTGGGAGCTCTGAGCCTCTTGGCCCTCCTGCCCCTCGCCAGCCTTCAAGGCAATGGCTTGCTCCAGCAGCCCCAGGTTGCCTCGGGTCATATCCCAGTTCTCAGAATCGTCGGTGATCCCTGAGCCCTCTGAGATGCAGTCATGCTCCTCTCCATCCTCATCTTCTTCCTCGTCGTCCTCCTCTTCGGAGCGCACCTCGATGACCACGGTGGTCGGAGAGACTTTGCTGGAGGAATGATCTTCAGCTTCTTCAGCTTCTTCAGCTTCTTCCTCCTCCTCCTCCTCCTCCTCCTCTTCCTCCACCTCCACTTGCACTTTGTTTACTTCCTCCTCCTCCTCCTCCTGCCTGTTTGCATCTTCTCTTCCCGCCGGTGCTTTGTATGCGTCTTCTTCAGCCTTGGGAGTGCAGACCTTTTCCTCATCAAGAGATTCCTGAGATGCTTGACTATGTGGACTCATGGAGTAAGGGGTATCAACCTCTTGTTGGGTTCTCTCCTCTTCATCCTCCTCCTCCTCCTCCTCTTTAGGTTCCCTCTTTCTCTGCTCCTCTGCTGACTCGTTGACCTGGTGATGGTTGTAATGTCCAGTGGAGTACTGGTGATCTGAGTTTTCTTGACTCAGTGTCTGTCTTCCTACTGACCTGTCGTCAGCAAATCTATTTTCGTCTTCAGTCTGCTCTTCTGGTTCCTCCTCCTGCTCCTCGTCATCCTCCTCTCTAGTATGTTCCACCTCACTTCTCTTAAAGTCACTTTGAGGGCGCGCCGTTGCCTCCTTGCCTTCGATTATTTCCGGCCTCGTGTCTGTTTTGTCTTGATTATCATCAGTCGGTTGTTCTGCTCTTGCCAGGTTCTCATCCCGACCGGGTTCTTCAGTCACAATTTCATTCTCAGTCTCCACTGCGATGTTGTCGCCGTCTTTAGTTGTGGCACAGACAACAGTTTCCGCAACAACATTGTCTTCTTTCATCAGAAGGGAGCAGCTGTCTGTGAATCAAAAGAAGTGTCAGTCTGTGATGTGTTTTAACAGCTTAGCGTGTATTATGGATAAATGAGACCGTACGGAACCGAGGCCCGGCTTTTTTCGAGTTGCTTAAATTTTGTAATGAGTCGTCTTTGTTTTTCTTACTTTGTATTGATTCCGATCCGCTGTTTGCTTTGCTTTTCTCTTTCTCTTTGAGGTCTTCCTCTTCTTTCTCCTCTTTCTGCTCATTCTCTTCCTCGTCTGTGTCATTATGCGTTGTGAAGCCTTCTTCTTCTTCCATTACAGCGGACTGACCCTTCTTCTTGGGGGAAGACTGGTTCTCCTCAGCCTCTGCCTCCTCCAGCTTTCTCTTCTTTACGGTTGGACATCCCAGTGCACTGAAAAAAGCAAGGTAGTACTCATTCCATCCATTCAGTTTCTGTACCGCTTGTGAGCTGGAGCCTACCCCAGCTGACTTTGCACTCACATTCACACCTATGGACAATTCAGAGCAACCGATTAATGATTGGGAGGACGGGAACCCAAACAAGCATAGCTACAACATGCAAACTCAACACAAAGATGTTCCGACAGAGTTTCTAAACCAGATCTCCTGACTGTGAGATCTATGTGCTAACAACTACGCCTATCATACGTACCAAGAGCACTGCATGTGTCAATGCTGGTTGTTCATTCCATAACAGCACCCACCTTCTGTGCCTTGAGTATCTTCCACTGACGTGACCTTTGCCATCGCATCCAGGGATGGGACAACTGCTACTGACAACAAAACCATAAGATGTCGCCACCATGCATTCCCAGTATGGTTGTCGTGACTCTGTGGAAGAATAAAATCACTTACCTCAGCTCATGCTTCATCTCATGTCCGGAGGTTTCTGACAAAACTGCAAATAAAGTGGCAGGACGTTGACTATATACACAATTCATACTAGAAAATAAGGACAAACACTATTATGTTTGGGCTTCCGTAAACTGGAAGCTTTTCTCTGGACGATTTTCAATCTAAAAGTTACAGTTGCAGTCATGGCCAAAAACATGGGCATGCCAGAGATGCCGATGCTTTTGCGGGTACGGAATACAACCGCTTGTCCTCACTAGGGTCGCAGGTATGCTGGAGCCTATCCCAGCTGTCTTTGGGCGAGAGACGGGGTACGCTCTGGACTGGTACTAACCAGTCCAGGAATGCAACCAAATCAGCTTATCTTATGCAGCCATGGCCATGAATATCATTAGCATCTTTTGCCCAAACTATTAGCGTCTTTGTTATGCCAATATTTTTGCCCCTGACTGCATATACTGTATCATACTTAGATCAGACAGTATCACTCACAGCAATAACATATGCCAAAATCAGCATTTTAAATAGCTCACCATCACGGTAACGTAATGAACTCTATGAATCAATACAAGCAAGTATAGTAAGTATAGCAGTGAATGAGTATAGAAACAAGAACAAAATAATGAAATCCAATTAATCCCTTTCAGACACCCAAAAATATGAACAGAAAGCACTTTTTTTTAGAGAATAATTATAGTTTGACATGCAGAAAACAACACAAAATAATTATAAATGACGACTGGATGGAACTTTTCACCTTTTTTTTAAATAAAATGCGCAACTTTCTTTGGCCCCATGGTGGTTTATTTAGCAATCACACTCAATAAAAAAATGCACCGCTGGTGAGTCAGCAGCCCGTAGGGTGCTTTGTTTGGGCACTCAGTTTCGCGGGACGATACGGTACAGTACAAACGGACTAGTTTGTTACGCACAGCACTGTCTGAAAACTGAGACGGTGTATAAACAGCGAATCATACTAAACCGGGACGTACAAGAACCGAGGTTTGACTGTATTTTTGCACTGGGAGCTGCAATAGCCCAATCAGTACGGGTGCTGGATTAGGCATTGCACTGTTATATACCGTACGCCTGGTTGGAATGAAATCTATTTAAATTTGTCAAGGTCGCTTTGCTTCCTGAACTGCCAAAGGGCCCATGAGCAGCAGAGGCGCTAAATCCCACTCTTTAATTCCAGGGACTGCTGAAGTATATAAAAGACATGAAAGAAATGAGAACTGTGTAAATTCCTTATTAAAATCTGAATATAAACTTTAAAGGTCACCGCTGCCCTTCTCGCTGTGTGTGAATACTGACCTCGAATGCCTTTGGAGCGGGTTCGTGTTCGTGTCTCTGTAGTGTCTTGGCTCATCTGAAAAATAGATGCACATCTGTTTACAAGGGCATTTACATAAGCAAATCAGTACAGTGTAGGTCAATATATGCGAAGATGTATGAACAAAATATGGACATTGGCGACAAAGCAAAGTAGCGTAATATCTAATACTGTATGTAATTAATAATAATGAATTATATTTTTACAATATGTAGCTGTACAATACGCTGTCGGCTTCAAATGGCCCCGGGGCCGCACTTTGGACACCCTTGCACTAATACTATGCCCCCTAGTGGTTGTGAGCAGAATGGAAGCTGGCATCCAGCAATGCAACTGTACACTCTGGACGTTTCGGGTGATGCCACATGCATCATTTATTTTCACTTACATTTGGCCTACAATATTCTTGCAGAAAAAGTCCAATATTTAAAAAAGAAAAAGGGTTTGTGTTGAAAAAAAAATTACAAACATTTACAATTGCAAACATTCTAAAAAAGATTAGTTCCCTGAGTAAGTTTGAATGTGATTGTGCACAGTTAAAGCAAGCAGAAAAACAGACATATGATTGGATTTAAATGTAATCAGGAGAAAGTTTGAACGGGCTATCATTTAATACAACTACTCATGACAGCAGGCGTTTTAAACAGCTTTTAAGAGACTTCAGAGGTTGGGCTGAACTCAGATAGAAACTGTGCTGTGGTTTTAAATGTCTGCTCCATGTGTCCGATTTTCATGAAGAAAATAAACATGTTTTCACATAAGTGACTCTACGAATATGACTGTGGCCTACAGAAAAAGGTTTGTTTGATGACAGCCCAAAACAGGGCCTGTCTCGAAGGAGCTATTTCCAGCTATTCTTTATTTATATGCCGGGGGAAAAGCCCAAACCATAGCGGACCGAGGCGTTCCGTGACATAGTATTTACGCGAACGGGTTTTGGCACGCAGTCGCCATTGTTGCCGCTGCAATAACCATCGGCAGTAATAAATATCATTTGAAAACAGTAGGACCTGGCGTAAAATGAACCAAAAAGCGGGTCGCCCGTGCTTGGTGTGAGAACATCTAAAAAGCCGAACCGGGCCTTGAGAAACATAAATAAGTACGCTTCATGCTTCGTCTTTGTCAGAGAGAAATAAAGCCTTACCTTAGGTTCAGACTAATGCCCTCCCCTCCCCCTCCTCGTCGACATCTCCACACACCAACGTTTAATGGAGCATTCGAGCTTGTCCTTAAAACTTGGCCTTCATCTCTGACCACCCCCACATGGAATGACCGGATCGCTTGGACCAAGTCAACACCTCTGACAGAGAACAGTTGATGGACAGTTGGAGTTCAACCTTCAGTACCATGGACAGAAGCCTACCTGCTCTATTGCCCCCTATAGGTACTCGATGGAACTGCAGGAAAAACACATTTAAACGACATTTAAAGGGTACAATATGCTAAACGTATGTGGTCATTTTAAAGTCACATTTTCTTTTTCTGGCTATTGCTCACTTCTTTTGTGTACATTATGCCTACTAGTGAGATAGTATATGATGTTCCATTACTTAACATTGCTGGGAAAGGTCCAAATGCCCGGATGTGTTGGAACTCCGCCCGTTTTGTCGTGGCCTATTGGAACACACGCCAATATTTTCAGTCCGTGTAGGAACAACGCATGATATTTGTTCCGTCACCTGCCTGAATACAGCTCTTGAAAATATGAGTTAATATACCTCGCAATAATACTATTGTCCCTATAAATTCACGAAGTGCATTTATATACCTACAAATACCCATTACCAAGCCAAAATGTGGTAAAGAGGTTAAAGGTGGTGGCAACGATAATGACCCCTCTTAAACTACATGGCAGGGGTATGCAAAGTGTGGCTGGCACTTCGTTTTTTTATTGGGCTGTGGTACAGGAAAAAATAAACATATATACATATATATATACATATACATATATATGTAACTTTTTTAAAGCCTTTTTACAAAATTATGTGAACAGCGCAGATGAAGGAAACCCGGCAATTTCCTAGCTTCTGAGGTAGCGCCACAACAGAGGGACAGCGTGTTTATGAAAGGGAATGGCGGAAAGTTAGATTACTGCTAACTCCCACCCTGTTGTGCCGAGCTGAAAGCCAAATGATATATTAAACGAATAAAGTCACGATAGAATAAAACCACAGACACTAACACATGTTCATAAATCACAACATATAACAAGCAGATGTGCGCTTAGAGGTTGACATCTCATTACATTACAGTGGCTGCTCTATGATCAGTTGGCAGTCCATTACAAATATAGTTATGCAGTAAAATATGTTTTAATAGAAGAAATACAAAAAGACATTTGTATAAAAAATAAAGTGAAGAAGCAAAACCTTTTCATATGCGTATAAAATCAAAGTGTACCTCTAACATGGACTTGAGACCAACACAAATACATCAGTCCAGCATGTCAAACGTGTAAATACATTAGGTAGATATCCATCCATTACTTGATGAGGTATTTACAAAATATGCACTTATTTTCAATGTATTTTGAAAGGGCACAAAATAAACTGTTTATAATAGCACATTGTGGCTGATGACAAATTCACAAACATTTTGGGAAACATTTGTGCATATATTGGTGCTTGTTTCAACCTCCATTTCGACTCAATGATCTCTGTGGAGCCCCGAGGCAGAAAGTATGAATTGTCTGCCCGAAATTGTGTTCTGCTTTGAAGACATCACAGGATTAAACGATAGAAGACCCAGGAGGCAAAAACAACCCAGTGGCTGGCCCAGTTAAGATCAGACCACCGCTGAACAGTGTGGATGGCAGCATAACCCTGCAAAACAGGTGCAAATAAGACTTTACAGTATACACATATCTATTTACAGATAGTGGATTGGCCATAATTCCATAAATCACAAAACGTATCACTAAAAGTGCACTGCAGACACAATGAAGCGTGGTGGTGACGTCTCACAATGCTATGTTCTAGCCAGGCTTATGAAATGTATACTTTTACTATAAAACTGGAATAAAAGTTTGTTTGATCTGTTACTTGTCACATCAGCGGAAAAAGTCAGTATCAGTTCCCATTGTATTTATTTCATTTCGTTGCATGTCAAAGTAACTGCTATGCCTTAACCGCGGCCTTTGTCATTGTGGAATTCTTACCTCTTCTACTTCCTCTTCAACACCAGGATCAAACATGGAGCCCAAGTAGGTGAGGTGGAAGATAGCCAAGAAACTGAAACACAGGTTCAGGAGCATCACCCAATACTCCTGCAAACCAAAGAAACAAAAACTAGGATGAGAGAAAACATTTACACCATAACCAGACATATGAAGTGGATGGAATACTGGAAATGGAAATAGAGTACACTTCAATCTGTACAGTGGTGTGAAAAAGTGTTTACAAGTTATTGCCCATTTCTTATTTTTTTTGTATGTTTGTCACACTTAAATGTTTCATATCATCAAACAAATTTAAATATTAGTCAATGATAACACAACTGAACACAAAATACAGTTTTTAAAAAGAAACCTTTTTTTTTTAGTTAAGGGAGAAAAAAATCCAAAACTACATGTCCCTGTGTGAAAAAGTGATTGCTGCCCCCCCGTGTTAAAACATAACATATTGAGTATCAGTTTGGAAGGGGCTATAAAGCCTTTTCTAAAGTTGTGGGACTCCAGTGAACCACAGTTGGAGCAATTGTCCACAATTGGCAAAAACATCCAAAAAACAGTGGTGAATCTTCCCAGGAGTGGCCGGCCAACCAAAATTATCTCAAGAGCGCAGTGATGACTCATCCAAGAGGTCACAAAAGACCCCACAACAACATCCAAAGAACTGCAGGCCTCACTTGCCTCAGTTAAGTTCAGTGTTCATGACTCCACCATGAGAAAGACACTGGGCAAAAATGGCCGGCATGGCAAAGTTCCAAGAAGAAAACCACTGCTGAACAAAAACATTAAGGCTTGTCCCAATTTTGCCAGAAAACATCTTGATGATCTCAAAGCCCTTTGGGAAAATACTTTGTGGTCTGACGCGACAAAAGTTTAACTTTTTGGAAGGTGTGTGTCCCATTACATCTGGCGTAAAAGTAACGCCGCATTTCAGAAAAAGAACATAATACAAACAGTAAAATGTGGTGGTGGTGTGATGGTCTGGGGATGTTTTGCTGCTTCAGGACCTGGAAGACTTTCTGTGATAAATGGAACCATGAATTCTGAAGGAGAATGTCCGGCCATGTGTTTGTAACCTCAAGCTGAAACAAAACTTGGGTTCTACAGCAGGACAATGATCCAAAACACACCACAAATCCACCTCTGAATGGCTGAAGAAAAACAAAATGAAGACTTTGGTCGATGGAGTGTTTAGTGGTCGATGCAAAGTTCTGACCTGAATCCTATTGAGATGCTGTGGCATGACCTTAAAAAGGCACTTCATGCTGGAAAACCCTCCAAGTGGCTGAATAACAACAATTCTGCAAAGATGTGGGACAAATTTCCTCCACAGCGCTGTAAGAGACTCATTGCAAGTTATAGCAAACTCTTCATTGCAGTTGCTGCTGCTACGGGGGGCCCAACCAGTTATTAGGTTTAGGGGGCAATCGCTTCTTCCACAAAGGGCCATGTAGGTTTGGATTTTTTCTTCCCTTAATAATAAAAAGCTTCATTTAAAAAACGCATTTTGTGTTCAATTGTGTTGTCATTGACTAATATTTAAATATTTATTTAAGTGTGACAAACATGCAAAAAAATAATCAGGAATCTAAGTTGCACTTCTTTACTGGCTTTTATCCATGCACATTTTATTGAATACCAGGTCTCTCTAAATATTGTGTATCTGTGTATGTCTATATTGACTGTTAAACTGTGCTGTGCCAATAAAGATGATTCTAATAAATATAAAGATTTAAATCATTTTAATGGTTGAGTAAAAAAGCTGTACCTTCTTATGTTGGTGGCCGCACTCAGAGGGGCAAGGTCTGGACAGGACACAAGCACTGAAGATAGCAGCAAGTCGCTTTCGCAGAACTGAGATGAAAGGGGGCAAAAAATTAAGATTTGAATGTACAGGCGTCCCTCATTTATCACGGTTAATTGGTTCAGAGATAAGTGAATTTTTGAATTAGAATTCAATATTGATAAACTGAATATTTTTTGTAGTTAGAGCAGAGAAAATCTGTTTATGGCTTTCTTAATACGGCTTTACCATTATTAGAGCACTGTAGTCATGAAATATCATCCCTATAGTCACCTTTACACTCATTCTTTGTTTACACCACATTGTGCTTCGTTTACACCACACTGTGCAACACTAATGCGCGGGCTACGGGATCATGGCAGGGACATAAGAGATGGCCAGCGCTCATACCAATTTATTTGTTCTAAACTTAAAAGTGCTTGACACGGAGTAGGGAAGAAGGACAAAGTAAGAAGCCAAAAATGTACCACTTCCACACGGAATGGGGGGATAACTCTATCATGTCGGACATGGCATGGCTGTCTCCATGTACTGTTAAGGTAATGTAATATTACTGATGCCTTGTGACCAGAATACCACATATGACTTGTCTTTCATGCAACAGCAATCATTTATTAGTGACAGCATGTTTTAAAAAAACCCAATAGAGCGAGGAAGCGATGTTTGAACCACGATGTCGTGAGGGACGACTGTATTTTGGATCCATTAATGTACTTGTATGGTCAATCCTGTATTACGCCAAACATGTTCACTCACTAGTTCTGTATGCGACATGTGGCTACCCTTCTTACATTTAGGAATGCTCACATCAGACTTATGTCAAACAGTGCTCAGTATTTGTAAAGGACAGACTACAAAACATTATTTCACTGAATGAATGAATTGATCGATCGTAAAATCAAATGTGTTTGGTGGTATTTATTTCTAACAGGGACCCTCGCAAGACTCCAACAGTATATTGTGCAAGCAAAAAGGCAATTCGTACCATGTTCAACATATGTGATGAAGCCTAAAGACAGCAGCACAGCTCCGAGGTGGAAACTCAAACCCTAAAAGACAACAAAGTATGAGTTAACATTTCCATGGATAGTAATGTAACGTTAATGGTTTATTTGTTTTGGACATGCTTAACAATTTACGTTGCGGAACAACACGGTTACACTAGAACAATTACACATGTACGAAAAGGAAGAAGCAGATCCTATTTAATCCTACTGCTTCTTTCCCCGTGTCTCAGCAATTACTGACAATTTTTTCACTTCCTGTGTTTTACATGTTAAATAATACTATACCATAATAATCAATATATGGTCAGTTGCATTTCAAATAATGGCATGTACAGTTGCACTCAACATTATCCAACCCTCATTGTAAATTCTATTTCAAATTTGACTTATGTTTGTAATAAACCAACAAAAACTATTTAAAATATTGACCTTTTTTTTTTTTTTTTTTTTTTTAAAAAAAAACAAAACTACAATATATTGTAAGTACATTTTGAAAATACGGTGGTACCTCTGTTTTCATATGCCCCAGCTTTTGTAGGATTTTGACATATTTTACCAATTACTGCCAAATAAAAGCCTCGTTTTTTTGTACACTGTCTAGTCGGTTGTCCCGTGTATCCTTCCGTGGAATAGAGTGTCCAAACAAAGTATTGTTGGTATGCGTCGGTGAATCAGTCTCCATGAAAAATGGCTAGTGGTTCTTTTAGAGTTGGTACATTATAGACAGATTACGACCAGAGAATCCTTTAAATCATCTTTATAATATGCGTGTCAGTGCTTTATTTGTTCATTGAACACACACACAGAACGATGAAGAGCTGTGTGTCTGTCTCCTTATTTCCTCTAATAAGCACAAGCACAAGTTGTGCCTATTTCTGACTGAGCAGTCTGTGCTTTTTCTATTGAGTATGGATGGAAAATAACCTACGATGGGGCCAAGAAAACAGCTGCAAAGCTAATAGTGATTCTAAATGTTCATTTATCCATTTAATTCATCATTTATATGTATTTTGCATTGTTTTCTGCACAAAAAATTATTCTCTATCAAATGTGTTCTTTGTTCATATTTTTGGGTGTCTGGAACGGATTAATTGGATTTGCATTATTTCTTATGGGAAAAATGTATTCGGATTTTGTAGGACAGATTCATGACGAAAACCGAGGTTCCACTGTAAATGTAATTTCCAAAGGGGGTTGAATAATTTCGAGGAATTTAAAGTGTACGATACTCACATGCAGTAAAGCACTGGCTGTGTATGTGACAAGGACTGCGGGGAAAGTCCCCAGCTTCATGGCATTTTTGAAGACATCTGAAGACAGGAAAGAAACATCAAAATACCTATGCTGTGTATATTTGAAAGGTTTGACATAATGGTTCAATTTTATTGTTGCTTAACTGTCCAACATTACAAGGCAAAGTGTGTATTAAATGTTGATGAATATGAAATCCTTTCTGGAAAACAAGTTACAGTAGATAATGTATGAGTGGTGTAATCCCTAATCACCTGTCAATCCTGTGTCAGAGTAGGAGACTTACAGGTTTTAAGCCACCGTGACATGGGAATGTTCCAGGAAATCACAACTTCTACCATGGAGCGAGGCATTTCCACATTCAGAGGTTTGACCACTTCCATTTCCCTGCACAATTAGCCCACAAATACAAATAACTGAGGAACTGGAATATTCCCTTTTAAACATTTTCAACAATTTAAAAAGATATTTTGTGTCTGTTTCTATTTAAACAGGTTTCTGTGCCTACAACCGTTTAGATGCGAACACACAATATATGGCAAACAAAAGTGAACACACTAAAAAAATGCTGTTTTTGCAATGTCGTTTCTTTCGTAGAATTAAAAGAAATCATTTCAGAAACTTTACCTACTAAAATATTTTATTGTTTCAAAGTCATCCCTTTCCAGGTCATTAAATAGCAGTTTGTCATCTCAGAAGTCACATGCAATTTGCTAGGTAATTATGTGTTTTAATTATTCTAGCTTTTAATTATTTTTTATCATGCCTTCATATCAATGTTTTTATGCAAAAAAAAAAAAAAAACATACCACATTTCTCAGTGGACTCGAACTGTCTGAGATGACTAGTTGATGCCTCTCAGGGGACAACATCCCCATGTTTCTCCGGTTTACCAACACTTTTCTACAGTGTAAGCTGATATGATTAAGAGTTGCAATTCAGACTGAATAAAAAAATGACACTATGGTAAGCAACAGTAGCGTTTCAATATATAATAACATGAGGATGCACCAACCACTGATTGTGTCTTTTTCACAGTACTGCACATACCCCAAAAGTCTTTTTACTGCAGTTTTTACAGAAACTGTAACCTTGAAAGTCTAGTTTTGATAGATGGATAACATACAGTGGTACCTCGTTTTTCATTGTTACTGTAATTTGTTCCATAAGGTCACACAAAAACCGAAATGTTTTTCCTGATAAGAAATTAACTAAATCCAATTAATACATTCCAGACACGGAAATATTAATGAAAATATATAATATATACACTGGTATGAAAAAAGTGTTTCTCCCCTTTCCGGATTTTTTTTTTTTTTTCATTTTTGTCACACTTAAATGTTTAAGATCATCAAATAAATTTAATTACGGTAGTCAATTTCAACACAATTGAACACAAAATGCAGTTTTTAAATAAAACATTTTACTATTAAGGGAGAAAAAAAAATCCAATCTACATGGCCCCCCAAACCAAAAAACTGGTTGGGCCACCCGCAGCAGCAACAACTGGAATCAAGTGTTTGCGATAACTTGCAATGAGTCTCTTACAGCGCTGTGGAGGAATTATAGCCAACTAATCTTTGCAGAATTGTTGTCATTCAGCCACATTGGAGGGTTTTCCAGCATGAAGCGCCTTTTTAAGGTCATGCCACAGCTTCTCAATAGGTTTCAGGTCAGGACTTTGACTAGGCCACTCCAAAGTCTTCATTTTGTTTTTTTTTCAGCCATTCAGAGGTGGACTTGCTGGTGTGTTTTGGATTATTGTCCTTCTGCAGAACGCAACTTGGTTTCAGCTTGAGGTCACGAACAGATGGTCGGACATTCTACGTCAGGATTTTTTGGTAGACAGCAGAATTCATGGTTCCATTTATCAGAGCAAGTCTTCCAGGTCCTGAAGCAGAAAAACAGCCCCAGACCATCACACTACCGCCACCATATTTTACTGTTGGTATGATGTTCTTTATCTGAAATACAGAGTTACTTTTACGCCAGATGTAATGGGACACACACCTAACAAAATGTTCGACTTTTGTCTCGTCAGACCAGAGTATATTCCCTAAGGTCTTGGGGATCATCAAGATATTTTCTGGCAAAATTGAGACGAGCCTTACTATTGTTTTTGTTCAGCAGTGGTTTTCATCTTGGAACTCTGCCATGCAGGCCGTTTTTGCCCAGTGTCTTTCTTATGGTGGAGTCATGAACACTGACCTTAACTGAGGCAAGTGAGGCCTGCAGTTCTTTGGATGTTGTTGTGGGGTCTTCTGCGACTTCTTGGATGAGTCGTCGCTGCGCTCTTGGGGTAATTTTGGTTGGCCGGCCACTCCTGGAAAGGTTCACCACTTTTGCCTGTTTTCGCCATTTGTGGATAAACTGGTTCGCTGGAGTCCCAAAGCTTTCCAAATGGCTTTATAAGCTTTTCCACTTGAACTCAGGTGTGATAAACCAGAGTTAAGTTATGTTTTAACAGGGAGTCACTTTTTCACACAGGGCCATGCAGGTTTATATTTTTTTTCTCCCTTTATAATAAAAAGTTTCATTTAAAAACTGCATTTTGTGTTCAGTTGTGTTGTCACTGACTAATATTTAAATTTGTTTGATGATCTGAAACATTTAAGTGTGACAAACATGCAAAGGAAATAGGAACTGAAGAAGGGGAAAAACACTTTTTCACACCACTTTAGATGCAAAAATCTATGTTAAATAATTATAAATAAACTAAATGGACAGATGAACATGCCTTTTTTGAAGACTTGAGACCTTGACTTTGTGGAACGATACAGTACAGGGCAAACAAACTAGTTTGTTACGTGCAATATTGTATGACAACCAAGACAGTGTACAGAACCAGAACAAAATTTTGGTGACATTTTTTTTTATCAAAAAACAAATTCTAAGAAAACTGGGGTGTTCAAAAACTAAGGTTTGACTGTACTATACCATTTTAAAATTAATTTATTACTGTGGTTTTCCTGGGACAAACAAAATGGTCCAGGTCAAGTTCTACTTGTAGATCATAAGTTTTCACATACTCAGTGTGGTCCAGGTTGTGAATCCTAAGAACCTAAAGCTGACCAACTCCTTAAACATTCACCCATCCCTGGATAAACTCACCACCGGATGTTGTCTTTTTCCTCAGTGTGGCTGGCTCCAGCCAACATGCTACTGCTTTCACTCAGGTGGCCCACAAAGTAGTTACTGAAGTGGAAAGACAATGCATTCTCATAGGCACGAAGCCACCTATAAAACGCACAAAAAATATTTAAACTCTGATGCAGAAACTGGATCATATCCCTTTTATTTACATGTTCAGTGACTTGCATACTTTTTTACAAAAGCCCTTACTTGTGTGTGAAGGCATTTCCATGGATGGGGATGAAGAAAACAAACAGGTAAGGAGCGATGCACGAGGACACCAACAGGCAAATCTGACTCTTGAGCAGGCTGAGAGAGGAGCGCCACAGCCATAACCAGCTCTGAGGAGCAAAAAAATCTCTCAACACCTTGTCAGCACAACAAAGAATAGTCAGCACACACACACACACACAACAAAAATCACAAAATATCTCTCACCAGTCTCCTGCCCACAACAGCAGCCTTGTATGTTGAAAAGCTGATCCAGGGGCCGAAGACTACGTTTCCCACAAAGAGAACGTAGCCCAGGAACTCAGTTGGTGTGGGCAAAGCGGTGACTGCTCCTCTGTCCAGGTCAAAGGCCAGAGAAATGGCTTTCATCGCCACCACCATCTGACTGCCTCTCAAACACACACAAACCCAAGAACACACATTTCTGTCAGGATGGTTTAAAGTTTGACTCGATAAGTGGACTTCAAAATAAATGAACATAATCATGAAAATGACCATAAATAAAAAAAACATTTACCTCTTATCTTATGCCAGGTCACGGTGTCAATTAAATGTAATTCTCTGAAACACAAAAGTCACAAACTCTTAAATGTAAACAAAAAAACAGCTCTTTAAAACAGCAGCATACAACTTCGATAAGGAAATGTGAGATTTTACCTGGTCACGCATTAGAACGCCCCTGACCATCAATACAGTGCTATATCAGATTTACTCTGACGTGTACCTTACATCGCAGTTGTTTAAAATCATTGCAAATTGCATTTTTACAATCCGAAGGCGAAACCTGGAAATAATTCCAGACTGGGGGCATACTGAGCTAGCAAGCTTGCTGCTGTGTGGAGCACAACACTTTCACTCACTCGCAATATCATTATCAGCAGAAAAAAATGATACCGATCTTATTTTTAATGCCACAATCGGCATATAATCTGTCCCTAGTCTGGAACGAACTGTACCTACAGTGCATCTTTAAATAGCATGCGCCCCTTAGGAGGAGTTCAAGTATCTCTGGGTCTTGTTCATGAGTGAAGACAGCTGGCCTGGGAATGTCTTGTTGTCCTCCCGGTGGAGCTGGAGGAGGTGGCCAGGGAAGTCTGGGCTTCCCTACTGAGACTGCTGTCCCCGTGACCAGACCCGGATAAACAAAGGAAAATGGATGGATGGCCCCCTTTAGTCATAGTCTACTGTAAAGTGTGTTCTTACCCAATGAGAAGGTAAATGAGAACGGCAGTGGACAGGAAGAGGCCTTTGCTGCTGGAGTGTCGGCCAAGTAGAAGAATGAGGTAACAGAGGAGACTGAGTAGCAGCACCCACAGCATATGCAGGTCAAAGAAGAGGAAGAGGCTGTACATTCCGCCGAACATTGACACAATGTGATTCACAGACGACACGCCTCCTAGGATACAACACACACAGGGAAGCGCCTTAGATTAAAATCACAACTTTAGTGATTTTTAGTTCATTTTAAAAAGGCAATCTACCACGTGAACTGCAAATGTCATCTTATCCGAGGTAGCTGATGAAAAATGCAAAATGATAAGCAATCGGTGATGCTGACCCAATCTGAAGAGCAGCCTGCTGATAAGACAAATGAGCAGCAGCATCCAGACCTGCTGAATGCCCTGCTGGAGTGTACTGACTCCACAGCTCTCAGCCAGCTCCATCCACACCCGGAGTCTGCTGGACAAATCCATGGTGCAACTGCACAAACACACACCCAGGAAATGCACGTTACATCGCCATAACAGAAAATGGACAGAACTGTTCTCACTTTTTGGCATACATTGTGCAATTGTAATACGAGTGCAAGTTGCGTCTTTTTAAACAACATTTTACTTGCTTCGTCTTGTGACGATTTATAATGCATATTTTTGCTATCAAAATACTTCCTTGCCGTTCGTCTGTACTTTTCTGTAACCCAAAATGTTTGTCACTGAAACACATACACAAAAAACATATATATAAAAAACAAAATGCGTCTTGCAGTCAAAGGTGAGTTAAAAATCAAAAGGGTTAGTGTCGTTAGCAGTTTACTCTGTCTAAATTCACTTGAGTGCCGAAATAATTACGTGATTGTATTGACTTGTTCGCGCATGCGGTTTTAACTTACTCTCGTAACCTTTATTCGGAAGCCTTTTAGAGGAAAATATTACATCGGAGAAATCATGAAAAACGCGAAAACAGTTCTTACATGTACTTCTGCTGATTGTTGGCTTGCACCAAAAAGAGCAATAAGACTGCAACATTTGGAGCTAGCGCCAAAGACAAGCTGGAGAAAGTCCTTTACAACTACATAGCGCCCACTACCGTACCGGCGTTTATTTGTACAATGTAGAAAAGTCACATTATTGTTTTCTTTTACCAATTTGCTTTTTTTCCCGTAAGTGGTCGCGGTGTTGCTTTGGAGCAAACACTAAATGCTACCCCAAAACATACGATAGAAGAAGAAAAAAGACGTAGAACAGCAACGGGGAGGAGGAAGAAAAGGCGGGGCTTTTAGTAACACATGAGCCAATGAGAAGACTGATATAAAACGCTCGACCAATTAGCAGTCGCGACTGTGGCTTCTGCCGTCAGGTTTTTCCCAGCAATGTACTTTTGGCGGCTGCACGGAAAACATGGCGGAAATTTTGAAAGGTAAATCGCGAAAACGCGCGTTTGAATACACTCGATGGTTATGTGTTATTCCTCATAATTAACGATGTCTTCGTTCTTCGTATTGCACAGCATTTACAACTTTGCGCAACATTTACGTGTGCCTTGGTGACTTGTGTAATACCACGGTGACTGCAGGAGTGAAGGTAGTCGTGCACGTTAAATGCCATTAAATGTGGTCTCCTTTTGATACATTTTTGCTAAGATTATCTACGTGACTATGTCTTGTCTTTGGATACGCTTGGCACTACCACTGTCAAAGAAGATGTTATGTGCTGTAGACGTAGTTGGTGTCGTAGTATTTAGATTGCTAAAGTTAGTTAAGGAGGCAACCCTCACTCGCGCCACGTCTTATCTCGTCAATGTTGTTAAAGCAAGCATTATGTTTTTCATTTTTCTTCCTGGGCAGCTTGCTTTGCAACATAATAAGCAGACATTCGTCGAAAATGTAAATTCTGAGATAATATGCCAAACTTAAGACTTGTGCATTTTGAAATTGATATATGGGTATATATTGAGTAATATTTATACATGTGCTTTATACAGGTGAAAATGCAAGATCCTTTCAGCTGAGGAACAATAAACATAAACTAATGGAATGAAACAAAGAGCTGCACTTTAAGTCAAGTTAGTCAGCCAGTGAAGAGTGAATTATATCTACTTGTACCTGTTGTTATTACAGGTAGTCCATGCGTTGTATTTATAGTCTCTAAAACATTAGGTATATTTTATCAGTGACATTTTAAGTCAGTTTTATTGACACGACACCATATGTACCGTACACCGTACAGGACATGCAGGAATTTAAACTTTCACAGATTGCTGTACCAAGAAGACAACACCAACATTTGATTATATGTACTGTACTACCTTCCCTTTTGGATTTGTTATAGAAAATGTGTCTGTGTATCTACTGCTTAACACTTATCAAAGAGCATGGCTGTACTGAAAAATGTGAGATTTCTCCATTTAATAAAACATTCCATCAGACCAAGAGTGCCATCCATCCAAATGTTTGATGGCAGTCTTGTCAGTGTATTTGAACACCGGGTGAATTGATGTGCTTTTTCAGATTGCAGTGTGCCCGGCAAGCTGTCATTGGATGATCTTGAAGCCCTGTGCCGCACAGAGAGGCTCCACTGTAAAGATTTCGGCATAACCAAAGCCAACGTCAATGATTATGAGGTGGAGTTCCTCTGTGACTACAAGAGGACTAAAGTAAGATGCCGTTGTTTTTATTTTGCCTCGAAACATCTTTCACAAACAACAATCAATGAGAAATAATGTGTTTATGGTTTAGCCAAAGTTCTTATTTGTGTACTTCAGTTGAAGTTCAGTCACGTGAGTTCTAAAGTTGCTAACGGAGGATGTGTATTTCAGGAAGAGGAATTTTACCTGGTAAAATGGAGGGGCTTTCCAGAGTCCGTCAACACCTGGGAACCTAAAAGGAACCTCAAATGCCCCAAACTGATGAAGCAGTTCCACCTAGACCTGGATCAGGAGCTGAGACGCCAGAAAAGACGAAGCATCCCCAAAAAGCTGGATAAGGAAATCTCAACCTTCTTAGTTTTGAAAGCTAAGCTACGTCAGCGACTGGAACGCTGGGAGGTCCAGCTCAACCAAACATGCAACCATCCTGGTCGTATCTTTGTGAGGAACGATGTCGACCTTGAGGGTCCACCTAAAAACTTCACTTACATCAACCACTACAAAGCAGGCCCAGGCATTGTTTTTGATGAAATGGCCGTGGGCTGTGAGTGTAAAAACTGCTTAGAAGAGCCGGTGAACGGATGTTGTCCTGGTGCATCCTTGCACCGTGTTGCCTACAATGAACTTGGCCAGGTTCGGATCCGGCCTGGGAAGCCCATATACGAGTGTAACTCTCAGTGCCTCTGTGGCCCAGACTGCCCCAACAGAGTGGTGCAAAAAGGCATTCAGGTTGACCTGTGTATCTTTAAGACGGACAACGGCCGTGGATGGGGTGTCCGTACTCTGCAGCATATCAGGAAGAACACATTTGTCATGGAATATGTAGGAGAGGTAAGAAAAATACTTGAATCATTGGAACTACAAGCGCAGTTACGAGGGTGCTGACCTGCAAAAGCAGAACAGTCATGGCAGATAATGATTACTAATATAGGAAAAGCAGGTTGAATATTCAGAAGACAAACAGTTCTACTGTCACTATGAAAATCATCTTCTCGCGTTCTGCGTCTTTTCCAAAGAGCCTGCAGACTTCTATCGACAAGCGATGGGGAAACGTGTCTCAACACTTCCATTCTTGTTTCTTCCAGATCATCACAACAGACGAAGCAGAGAAACGAGGTCACATATACGACTGCCAAGGCTCTACATACCTATTTGACTTGGACTACGTGGAAGACGTGTACACAGTGGATGCTGCTCACCAAGGAAACGTCTCTCACTTTGTCAACCACAGTGTGAGTGCATCCACCTGTGCTTTTGTTTGGTTACTATTTGATTTGAACAAAGTATTTTGTTGTTAGGTTGTACGAGTGTGGATATAACTTACCTCACGTGCATCTTTTCCTGTATTTTCAGTGTAACCCAAACCTACAAGTGTTCAATGTGTTTATTGACAACATTGATGAGCGACTCCCACGAATCGCTTTATTTTCAACACGAGCCATTCGGGCAGGAGAGGAACTCACCTTTGACTACAAGATGCAAAGTAAGTCCACTTGCTGTTTGCGTTTTAATTCAAGTTTAAGGGCCCTGCTGCTGTTAGTTATTGATCTATCTCAAAGGAAGCAAAATTCAAATCTGATCATCTTTGTGTCTTGGCTCATGGCTGTGAAACCGCTTATCCTAGTATACTGTAGCGTAGCGTCCAAAAAGACCAGAAAGCACACCCCGATTCATTTTTTGTTGAAAATGTTGGCCAAAATTTTGCTTGTTTTTTTACACCGTCTCGGTTTTCAAACTAATCTGTTTGCCCTGTATTGTACCATTCCGCGAAATTAAGTACCCAAACACAGCACTCTACACATTGTTGACTCACTTTTTATTGAATATGCCTGCTAAATAACCCACAATGGGGCCAAAGAAAGTTGCGAATGCCAGCACTTTGATAAAGAAGGTGAGGGAAACTATTGAATTTGATCTCACTAGAATCGACGGCAAGACCGCCTCAACAGTAAGGTCCTTCTATCCATTTTTTATGCCACTTGTCCTCACTAGGGTCGCAGGTATGCTGGAGCCTATCCCAGCTGACTTTGGGCGAGAGACAGGGTACATATACAGTACATATATTGACTGGTTGCCAGCCAATCGCAGGGCACATATAGACAAACAACCATTCACACTCACATTCATACCTATGGGCAATTTAGAGTCTCCAATTAACCTAACATGTATATTTTTGGAATGTGGGGAGGAAACCGGAGTACCGGGAGAAAACCCACGCACGCACGGGGAGAACATGCAAACTTCACTCAAGTTTGCCCAAAAGGATATTCAAACCCAGATCTTCCTAAACTCCTGACTGTGTGGCCAATATGTGGCCACCGTGCGGCCCCATCCATTTGTCATTTATAATTAACTAATATAATAATAATAATGATAATAATAATCGATTTTGATAATTGATTTTTGCATGAGAAACTATAACTATTCTCTCGAAAATGTATTGTTTTTGTTAATATTTTGTGGTGTCTGGAATGGATTAATTAGATTTACGTTAGTTCCTATGGCACAAATTGCCTCAATTTTTGTGTTTCCATTTTCGTGTCACCAAGGGGTCGGCAACATTTACCATCAAAGGAGCCACTTTGCCTCTTCCAGTAAAGAAAAACATGAATCCGCAAAACATTATACAGCTTATCAACTTGTAAAAGTTTGCAGAGGTGCATGTGTAAGCCTAAACACTGAACTGAACTCTGTAGGTCTTTTTGACTCATTTCCATATACTGTATGTGTAAAATTAAAATGAGATGTAGCTAACTTTAACACAAAAACAAAGCCCATAAGAGTTCACATCAGTGCTGTCTGCTCGGTATTGTTTACATAAATTGACTCATCACAGGCAATTCAATATGCTTGCACTGAGTTGAAGTAATCAGTTTGCCTCCTGGTGATGTTTGTTGCCATTCTATTGGTCCTGTCTCTCGCCTTTGCGGCGAGAGTCATTTCTTTCATTTTTTTAAATAATTTCCTGTTTATTTTTTTAAATTTGGAGTGTAGATGTGTTAGATATTTTTATGAACAATTCTTTCATGTATTCTCCATCTGTGAACGACTTCCCGCTTCTTACGACCCCATGTGCCACAACGCTAGCGGCTGAAGTTGAGTTTGGAGCGTTCATCCACTTCTTTGCGCGGCTCAGCCTTCCCCAGTAGTTCTGAAATAGCTCTCTTTGGAATGAATTAATAACGAAAAACTAGGTACCCCTGGAAAGTATTGTTTGGGAGAGATGCCAGTGTACCAGATTTGGTTTCATTCTGAACACCACCCAGATATGTTAGATTGTTTGAAGATGATCGCCTGTGAGTGAATGCTTGTCTGTCTGTGTGTTAAGTTCTGCGATTGACGGGTGACCAGTCCAGGGTATATCCTCTCACCCCAAATCAGCTTATATAGACTTCACTGAATGGATGAACGTGAATCGACGAACCAATAATTCAAAACAATTTGTTTTACTCTGAAACGTTTGTTTGCTTCCAGTTGACCCTGTAGATACAGAAAGCTCCAAGATGGACTCCAGTTTCACCCTAGCGGGTGTCTCCAGTTCTCCAAAGAAAAGGATTCGAGTGGAGTGCCGCTGCGGATCGAACTCGTGTAGAAAATACCTGTTCTAACACGGACCTGGTGGTTGAAAAACACTATCTGTACAAAATTGTACGTATTTGTGTTTTTTAATGAAAGCTCTTTATAAATGACCAACATCCTAAAAACACAACCTGACACAAACTCCTTGGTTTTCAACTTAGAAGAAAAGATGACATTTTTGAACAACTCGGTGGCTTTAAATTTTAAAACGACTGCATGGTTTTAAAATTTTATTTATTTTTTTTTTTTTCAGCATGGTCAAAACCAAGTTAATTCCATAATCCAAAGTGTGGCATGCATTAAAGGGACTTTATGCAACTGAAGAGTAAACATACAAGAACACTACTACTGGCTAGCATATGTTACCAATAGTGATTTAAAAGAACAGATTGTACAAAAAATGTCAATTGTATACATGTCGAAGCGTGTGTGTGTACACACACACACAAGTTGTCTCAGAGAGGCGACCAACATTTTTTTTCATGTTGTTACAATACGCTATACATTCAATGATAGCTAACGTTGGTCGCTAAAATTGGTAGCTATCATTGCTATCATTTGCTGACAGAAAGCCTAACTTATGTGCATGCGTGTGTTATGTGGCGTGAACTTTACGTACTCAAAGCGGGAGGAAGTGGGATATAAGGTTCTAAGTAAAGCTGTCTTGCAAACAACCACGAAAGTGAAACAGGCTGTTCATCAGCTGATCAAAACTTGAAAACTTGGCAAAAATGTGGCCTTGGCCCAAATTAAGGTTGTTACTGGTGTTGAGTGCAGTCCAATAACCATCAGACGATATCTGTGAGCAAAGGGTTTTGAGAACAAACAACATCTTCAAAGGCTTCATCTTCTTTAATGCAACAAAATTGCCTATTTGGAATTTGCACGAGAGCTCCAAACACGGACATTTAAACAAAAAGTTTCATTCTAGTAACCTTGCCTGTCCTGATGGCTTCCAACGTTACTGGCATGATGAGGAGATCCCACCTGTGATGTTTTCCACATGGCACAGTGGAGGGGGCGTCATCATGATCTGCGGTGCTTTTTCCTTCAATGGAACAATGGGGCGTCAGGTTGTGTAGGGGCGTCAAAAGGAAGATGGCTATGTGGAGATACCTCATGACTGAAGGCCCTCGTCCACGTGGGCTGCATGTTATGTCTATTTCAGGGGGGTTTCATGTTTTTTATTTAACTAAGGTCTTAAACTTTTGATTAGCTGATGAACAGTCTATTTCAGTTTAATGGTTGTTTGCAATAAATTGCCTACTCACATTTTTTTTTTGTTTCACCCTGATTTATTTTTTTTGTATTTTGAAGCACTTCTTAGAACCTCCTTAAAATCCAACAGTGCAAACTGTAAGTTGTTGCAATTTTTCAACTGGTCTTAAAATTTTTGATCAGGAGTGTACAGTCATCCCTCCTTTATCGAGGTTAATTGGACCAGACCGTAATAAGTGAATTTCCGCAAAGTAGGAATCCTGATTTATAAGTGGAATATTATTGTGCATAGAAAACCAGTTTGTGACCTTCTAAATACAAAGACAAATATAAAGACATTATTAGAACTCTGTAGACACCTTTACACTCGTATTACCCAAAATAGTAGAGATATGACAAAACAAGCCATTTAAGACAAAATAGACTCACATATTAGCACTGCGAAAAAAACATGTTGGGGTTACTTCCTCCAGTGGCTAGCTCATCAGTGTAACATTACTGACACCTAGTGGCCAGTGTAGAATACCAACGATTTGTATTTGAATGTTGTCTCAATGCCTTCTATTTGGACTTAAGTTAATTTATCCATGTTTGTGCTTGAAAGTGCTTCATTTAGACTTAATATGTAAGATTTGAATATATTTTTTGACTAAATAATTGGCCATAGTCAACCATGAAACGGCACTGAATGTCTTAATGTAGTTTGGAAACCCGTGATGAGTAAAACTGCCAAATTCAAAGTGTGAGGTGATGAGGGACAATTCTAATGCTTGCAGCACATTTGAACGTTGCTGCCCTTTATTTAGGCAGCCGGGGAACCATTTGCATACAGTCCCTTTTTAATAGTGTCACCGCACTTGCTATAAGTCTGATAATTGTGTGCTGATTACATTTTGGATGTGTCCTAAAAAAAAAAAAAAAAAAAAAAAAAAGAACCTAGTATACTGCCTTTCTGTTTCGTCACCCTGGATGAGGACACAACCTGAGGAGAGTGTCTACCCAGCTCTCCAGGTGCTCCCTGCCACAGCCGGTCTTGGTGTTCTTTCAGTGTTGTGTACTTTATCAGACTCCCTGTAACAAGATTTTGTCAGTACAAGTTGGATTCATACTGTGACTACAGTGGAGTGAAGTATGTTAAAGGTTGACTTCTTACAATGGATATTTAAGCGTTTTTGTTAACATGTTTGAGTACAGAGTGTAAATAAATGATTATAAATGTAACCTACATTACTATTTATTCATTAGGTGGTGTGCAAAGATGTCATTCCAAAGACAGGACGATCTTGGACTTTTGGTGCAGCCTAACTGCAGACATTGTCATTGTTCATACAACAGCTTGATTGGTATGAGGCTCTCCACCAATGCTGGAACAGTGACGTGTTGTCAGGTGAGGCAGAGCCTGTGTTGATGGAAAAATACAAAAACAAATAACATAAAATAAATATTATTTGCCCATTGAATTGTATTATAAATTTATTTCCTGTGTGATTCCAATCGTTAACATTTTCTTAAGTAAAAATTGCTGAATTTGCAGATTTCCTCATCAAATACAGAGACAAAACCTAAGGTGAGGCACTGTCAGCGTGGCGTAATCCCTGCCTACAGTCTGTTTAATGTAACGTGACATCATTATTCTTGATAATCAGACAATAAGATACATCAGTGCCTCAACAGCCAATGAGACCTCATCACGCATTACTGCTTAAACATAAGTGTAAATGTCACAACTGCAAAGCCGCCTTTCAAAGTTTTCAAATATCAGACCACAAAAATAGTTGCAACAATGAATTGACGAATCCATGATTCATTGATTATCCAATTAACTCTTTTGGTATTCAATTAGTCATTTTATTTAAAAATGTACATATCCCCTGATTTCAGCCTCTCAAATGTGAATATTTTTTAATTTCCTTTGTCATCCATGAAAGCGGACCTATTATCTTTGTGTTTTAGGCAGAACAAGATATTCACACACATCAGCTTTGACTTTGGAAAACAGTGATCACAGCATTTTTGCCTGTTTTCTGATATGTTGTGGACCAAACCACTAACTGTATGTGTTCGGTTCATACTGACTTGGTCCGTCTAGGGCCTAACCGATTACAGTACTCGATAAATCGAAACAAGCTTCACATTAATCAACAAAGAAAATAATCGTTACTTGCAGCCCTACACAAAAGAAACCAGTTTCAGGCATTCCCTCTTCAATAATAGGATGTCAAGACAACTACTATATATTTTCTGTATTTTATATTACTATCCTAAAGATTGGAGCATCTATTTGGGTAGACCTGGCGTATATTTGAGTAGGGCCCACTATTTTTTTTTTACCTATGAAATAAAGCAGACATAGGTGAGCACTCAAAGACTCACACGGCCATTGGTAGTGTAGTGGTTCACATGGCTGACTGTCATGCAGTTTAACTAAGACCAATCACCACCTAATCAGTCCAGGGTGTAGTCATCTGCCATGACCCCGAACAGGATGGGCAGATGGATGACTGACCCACTTGTTACCAGAGGTGTGTACTCAAGTCACAATTTTGATGACTTTGGACTCGACAATATCATCACATGAATAAATCGGACTTTGGTCTGATGACCTAAAAATACTTTTCAGTGAGTATGTTGTTATGTTGAGTAAAATGTGTCTCCAGTCAATGTATGCAATGAATGTGACCGTTATGTCATTTCCAGTAGGACACCAAATTTTCCCCCAGTCTCTCAAGAATAAACAATGTGGATGTGGTTTACATTTCTTTGAGAGTGGCAGTGATTAACACCGGAATGTGACAACATGCAACCGAGGATCATTTAATTTGCATTTGCAAATTCCAAGGTCATGGTATTTCATTTGGTACAATTTAACCGTGCTTATGACTTGTAAGGACTCAAAAATTTCAAGCCTATGACTTCGGACTTGACTCGACTTGTCTTGTCTTGACTTGAGAACTGACTTGGACTTGCGCATCTTTACTTGAGACTTGCAAAACACTGACTTCGTCCCGCCTCTGCTTGTTACCATGACAACCTTCTGTCTTCATGTGGTAAAATATGGTCTGCTGGCTATGCGCCTAACCCTGTATGTGTTGAGTCCTGGCGAATCAAAACCTGGCGAAACACCTTTCTTGTTGAAGAGGTAAAAATTAAAGAGCTGTCTGTCTTGTGTCTCGAGGGAGACCGAGGCACTGTTGAACGTTAACTTACAAGGGTATGGTCTCTTGAATACCACTCTGAACACCCTATCCTGAAGGTACTCAAGGTGGATGGTTTGATAATTGGATGGAACACTTTTCTCCACCGGTGGTCCAAATTGCTGCATGACCAAAACCCCGTCTGATCCTGCTTTAATCTCATAGAAAGTCATATTTTTGTAAGTGAAAAAGCCTATATAAGGAGCTGGGTCAGGTGGTGGTCTGAGAGTGAGTTCAGCATCCCTGAATGCACCTTCCAGTGCAGGGATGAGATGGCTGTAGATCCTGCTCACTAAGTCCTTGTCCGACGGTCTGACTCCAGCCATCATTATCACCAGTCCCAATTTAAGTCGTGGCACAAGGGAGAGAGTGGCTGCAAAGCCATCCAAGTCGCCATCCTTTCTCACCACGTCATAGCCCAGGTGCTGGTTGATTTCCCATGGTGTGCCCGTGTAGTTGGCAAAGTAGCCACTCTGGCATTGGAAAAGCGAGGAAAGCATGGTGTTCAGGGTGTCCTTTCGGAGTAGCGTCCTGCTGTATGAGCCCAGGAGCGCCATCATAAGTTTGGCCATGTCTGCTGTTGTGGAGAACATCTGACCTGCGGGTCGATACCAGCCCAAATTGTAGAGGGGTGCAGGCTGACCATTGCTATAGACACCCACTGCCATCTGCCTCTGAATCACAGGAGTCATGTCGAAACCAGTGTTCTCCATGCCGAGCTGATCCAAAATATTATGGAAAACCCACTTCTCAAAGTCCATTCCAGTCAGCTCCGGGGCCAAGACGTTGGCCAGTAAGGAAAAGGCAACATTGCTATAGTGGCATCTGTGGGTAGGACATGACTGGAATGAAATCATGTAACACTAACATAGCAACACACACTGGTTATCTTGGAGTCATAGAGATGTACTGTCTTTAAAGTGCCTTACTTTGTTCCAGGATCTGCAACAAGGACATCGTCCTGTAACAAATTAAGGGCTGCTTGGGTGTCTCCACTCCAAAGGAGATTAGTTGACCTTAATCTTCGGGGTAATCCTGTAAAAAAAACCTGCAGAACTATTTCTGTAAGCAATTTACAGATTAATGCATGAAATGCATCGGCTATTTTGTTACTAAGTAACCCATCAGCATTTTAAATGTTATCTCTACCTTGATCTTGTTGATATTTTATCATCTATTTTCATCTAGTTTGGCAATAGGGTGCCCATCGTTCATCAGAAGCTATTAAAAAATGCACCACAGATACAGTGCACATCCACTTAAACGAAGGTGGTTTAATGTTACCAGAGAGGTGGCTGGCCATCCTTCGCAAGGTAATTGCAGGTAAACGTCTGTTGAAGGTCTTGACTGGGGAGGATGCTGACTCCCCACTTCTTCCAAGTGGATTTTTGATGGTGAAGTTGTCTGCGTACTTCTCCAGACAGTCATCCAGAGAGCCCACGAGTCCTTCTTCCCACAGCTTGTACAACATCAGAGTGGGAAAAATCTTGGAGAGGCTTGCAATTCTGCAGTGGCAAGGATATAAAATGCATATTTCACGTCCTTATATTATTAAAAAGGTTTTCAACTGCATTATTTACTCTGCTTTTGCAAAGATGTCATGAGTAGATTATAAAACCAGACTCAGAATAACCCTGCTTAAGTTCAATGGCAAGTATATGTACAGCGTGATGGCAAAATTAATATTTTAGTAATCTTTTCTTCTCCCAAGTTTAGTCTAAACAGCTTAGCAGTCCTAGCGGTGCCTTGCAGGTTGTTCTGATTTCTTGTTCCTTAACTGGGAAGAAGAAGTGTCTTTTTTTGTATGAAAAGCCTCAGTGTACGTGCTTTTACGTCCTCATTACATAAGCCTGTGTATCTCTTTGTCTCGGGAGACAGCAACATCGAATGTTCTCTCTGCTTGACAAGCCCCTTTCCAAAGCTTTGGTAATAAAATAGACACGTAAAAGAAATTTTGGTTTTGTGGACAATCTGTATTGATAAAAAATTGCCAAAACAACAGTGCTGTGCAAAAGTCTTGGACCATTACCACTAGCTCTGTTGTATTAATGACCCTCACAATACTCATCATGATATAGTATAAAAATAAATATTAGGAAGATACAGTATATGAAAAAAATTCACAAAATTTTGTGTTTACGGGTGATGTATGGACCGCTGAAGATCCTATTACATTTTGGTGACGGTCTGGAAAAAGGTGCAAATAAAGGAACTTGGAGTCACCCATCAAGTCATCACTCTACATGAATCAAGAAAAAGCCTGACAAACAAATATCTGGCAACATGAGACATTTTTTGGTTTTCCTGCCTACGGTTGGCCCACCTTCTGTAAGCCTAACTGTTTTAAGACTTTTTCACAGTACTGTAATCTCTCGCCACTTTGCCTTTCAAATTTTGTGGGTTCACTCTACAGTATCATAGTTTTCAAAAACATTAAGCAATCGTGCTGTTTTGTTGTTGAAATGTTAGAGAAATGTATATAAGTTATCACCCATTTTGTAGAAGTATTATTTGTCTGTTGTATTACTGTATTCCTGTGCACAGAAAGCGAGCAAACAGGCCCCGTGAAGCAGAGCAAAAGCCCAGTCTTGTGTGACTCAAGAGACGTGGAGGAGGTTAAGTTGCACAAGGCCAAACTGCCTGGTGCTCCTGTTAATATCCTGTGCTGTAGAAAAGTAATTAACCACACATGTATGATACGACCACACTGACGCACACACATAGCCAAAGACACAGAGTCCAGCTGGAGGAGGCCTCTTCCTGGAGAGCTGAACCTTTCTGTAACTAGGGAACGGCCAACGGAAATAAAAAGAGAGGGCTCGGAGAGCGTATTCAGAGCGGTGTGGGAATGTAACTCTGGTGCGTTCCGCCGTTCTCCTCGCGAGTAAAAAGATATGTTTGTTGTCTTGTCTCTTCTGTAATACTGCTGTGTTTTAATCACAAGTGTCACAGGAGTTTGAACCTGACATTAACACAGCCTATTATTAGTCAAATATCCATATTTAAGCACAATTACATATTTTCTGTCGAAATTAGGAATTTTCAAGCATAACAATGGCTAAATAAACTAAAATCCAAGTATAAGGCATTCAGAAAATGCTTTCAAAGACGTTATTATATGTAGTATTCTATACTGGTCATTAGGTGTCATCATTAGGTGATCCCCTGAACAACAGGCTTTTATTGCAGGTTTGACGGCACAATTATCCCTAACACGGGCTACTGTTGCGGCCGTAACCAACGCCAAGCTAAAACTCCACTCCCAACATCAGCACCCCTAGCACTGGAACACATCACAGCAACACACGTGAGCGGAAGTCTTATTTATGTCTTAAATGTCTTATTTTCGGTATGAAAATATTTTATTTATGAATAAGGAAACCTACTTCAGGGATATTCACTTATCACGGTTTATTATTAACCACAAAAAAAGCGAGATTACCGTAGTTGTTATTGCTGTCTTATATTTGTATGTTACATACAGTAATAGTTCTGCTCCTATATGAAGCTGAGCTCACCTGTACACTGTATACTCATTGGGCGCAGTTGATACAGGGTCACTAATGTTCTTCTTCCCAAAATTACCAATCCACAGAACAGAGTCATTTAAAACTAAAATCGCAGACAGCGCTGGAAGCTTAGTCCGATCAACACTGGTCCTCAGGAGAAGATCAACCTGTTGGGAAAATGTGTGGTATTAGGACACACACAAAGAAACAACTGTAGTAAAATCTGTCCAATAACAAAGACAAAGAGAGTCACCTTCTCTAAAGCCACCCTTAATGATATGATGGGATGTTTGAGGGGCACCGGCTCGGGATAACGTGGACACATCTCTTCAACTGGTGCTTCTTTTGAAGACACTTATGGGTTAAACAAGAGAAATTCCACTTTTATTTTGTCATTTGCCTCAGGCCCACTACAGCTGCGTGTCCAAACATTTTACACCGAGGGCCAAATACTGCAAAATCTAAAGAATATGAGGTCATTATTATTTTTGACATGTTAACAGGTTATAAGAAAAAACAGCCTTTGTCTTATACGTGACAAAGCGTATCATTAGCAGAAGTGGTGTCACGAGGCACTCAGTTCATGATATGAGACGATACACGACATTGGGTCTATGAGAACGAGACAAGACGAGATTTCTTACTTTTAAGAAAAGTATAATGAAAAAAATATTTAAAATCTACGACAACAACTTGCAATCCTCTAATATAACTTCAACTACGTTACACTTGTGCACTCTGTGTGAACGGTATCGGCCCCGCCTCCACCCACCGGGACACAGGGACTGTATGACTGTCAAAAGGGCTTACTCCATTCATGCCATTGTTTTACGGAACAAACGCGCCAAGGTGCTCAAAACAAATGCACGGAGTGAACTCTCTTCCTGCCTGCTTGGAGGCGGGAGACGAGGGAAACAGACACGCATACGCATGGCAATATATTAAGGCTGGCAAAATGATCGAGTTTCATTTTCATTTATTGTATTATTGATTATCACCCCAGGCCAGACAGTTTTTTCTGAACGAGAAATCTTGCCACGTTTTAATCTCACAGGATCTTGTGACACGAGATCACTTTTTCGCGTATTATGCCTTTTTGCTGTTTTTTTCAACTTTTTTTTTTGTTTAATTATATTTTTAGAATGTGCGGCGGTACAATAAAAGGCAAGCTACAGGCCACAAAGGGCCCCTGGGCTGCACTTTGGACACCCCTGCTCGACACGTACATATCACAGTAGGATAAAAATAATACTTTTCAGAATGAATCTTGTTATTAGCATTAGCAACCACATAGCATCATTTTGCCTCTTCCATGTTTAACATACGATGTGGTATGCTTTGGATCACGAGTTGTTTCATTCCTTTTCCATACTTTCCTCATCTTCTGATACAAGCAGAATGTTACCAGTGGTTTAAACATTGTTGTATTTACTTTCATGAAGGTGTTTCGTTGACAACAATGCATTTACCTACTCGACTGAAATCCCTAAATGGTAAATGCCATATTTTTGCGAAAGTCTACACGTCAATCACATCTTTTTTTTCTGATTTTGGTGGTGTATGAACCCAAATTGTAAATACCCTGTCAATGTCCAAATACAGTACTTTTGGATTCAAGTATATATATCGAAAATACAAAGTACGAAGTAAAAGCAGCTATTACTCATCCTTTCCCAGTCTTTTTTTTTTTTTACACAGAAGCTAGTAAACCTGTGGCAGCTTTGTGTAATCCTGCTGCAGCTTCTACATATTAGTCATTATACCAAAGAAACCTTGGTGAACATGTACTGTATAACAAGTTTGATCATAAATGTTACCTGTCTTCAACTTTGGTATCCTGTATTGCCAAATGAAGCAAAAGGTCATAACCACAGAGAGCAGGAAAAAAACAACCATGCCCAACATGGTCCATTTTACCTTCATCTTGCTTATGAAAGCTTGGTTTGGATAGATGGGACAATCTGAAAAAAAAGAGGCAATGTTGGTTAAAAAGATACATTATTACGTTACACAGGATTTCATGTTTATAACAGATGCAGTATACATCATTTGGCTTACCAAAGAAAGGACCAGCTTCATTTTGTACACAGCAAAAGTTGTGATATTTCCTGGAAGGTCCACAAAGATAAATCCTACAGGCCTGTGTGGAAGCCAATGCTGCCACTTCTCCTTAGTACTTCCCTTTCACACACTCTGCCCCTTTGCACTTAATCTTGATTGTGATCCCTGTGATGCTCTTTGAAACTCTACAGTGACATCATAATCTTTAAGGAGCCGCTGAACAGTCAAATCCACTGAGGGTCTCTGGAATACAGTGCACTACTAGCGAAGAAGGGCGGGAAGGAGTACTGTATTTATGTGGTCAGATATACTCTAAATATTATTAATAATAAATGGCAAAATCGCTAAATTCATGTAGGGTGATTTGTATGTCAGTCAAGACTGAACAAACCTAAACGCATGTATTTTATTTTTACGCCTGTAGGTGGCGGTCATAAGCATAGGCGAACACATATCACACAAACAAACGCAAGGAAGCGTAATAGTCTTTGCTCACGACATGTTTTTCCATCTCTTGCACTTACACCAAAATAAGTACGAAAATGGACAAATAAAATACATTGTGTTTGGATGTTAACAATGTCTTGAATCATTTTTTAAGTTGCCTCGGTATTTAAACCCCGTCTCTCAAAAATATTTAGCTTTCCAGTTAGCTTGTATATGATGAAACAGTCGAAGAAGAAGCCAGACGCACGCGTCGAAGAAGAAGGAGAGATGGTTTGTTTTGATCACGTGACGGGAAATAAGAGTTGGAAGTCCAGTGGTTTTCAGATCATGCGACACAAATCTCAAACATTATAAAGGATACAACGATGGCGCATTTAGTGGGCGTGGAATAGTTGTGTTTTCCAAGAAAACGTACGCGTTTTGGTTTGTAATTTATGTTGTTTTTCTGATGTTTGGTATAGGCAGTCGACAGCCGACAGTTTCCTTAGGCTAGTTTTAGCTTGTTGGTTAGCTTAGTGGACTGCAACCTTGCCCTTTCCACAGCCACCTTGAGTTTGAAGTTGCCTGATATTTCTGTATGTTGTACTTGTATTTTAAATATATCCAGGTTTAGCTTCTCTTCATGTTCATGACTTGTTGTTTATAGAACACGGTCTGTCGCTGTAGTCCCGTCTTGGTTTCGTGCGACAAGACGGCGTCACCTTCTGTCAGCGGCATCAACATGGACCCAGCGAAGGAGTGATCGATGAAAAGCAACAAATGTCTCTGGGGGTGAGTTTCATCACATTGTTATCCAATGCAAGCGGCTTGGCAGTGACTAACTTTCAAGAGACTCGGAGCCAATACGTTAATTTGTTATTATGTAGGTTTATAGTTTATTTCAAGGGTGTAATGTGTACAGGGGCGTATTTAGTCATGTGGGGGCCCAAGGCAAACCCACTAATTGGGGCCATCCACATCCTGGTACTGCACTGACAAAAGTTTTATTCTCACCTCAACACAAGGTCTTACATGTGTGCAGCAGTTAGTTACATAGCCATGTTCATATACCGCCCCCCCCCAAAAAAAACTATTTTAAATTTGAATGTTTTTCATCTACTAAGTTAGTAGATGATAAACATTAATATTTAAGAATGTTTTCATTTTCGCACTTCTTAGCACTAACAAGTGTTCGCATGCCATTGCTAGCATGCTAACATGATCATAGTAGCATTTGTAACCATTTTTATAGCGAGACACATACAGCATATGAACACTTAGCACTATTATCCTATGTGTTAGCATGCTAACGTTAGAATGTTAACATTGCTAGCATGCTAACATTAGCATAGTAGCATTTTTAGCCATTTTGATAGCAAGGTACTTATATAAACACCACTATTATGCTAGGTGTTAGCATGCTAATGTTTAACATTAGCAATCTAAATATGTAGATAAAATAAATGTAGGACTAATATTTATGGTGTAAATCACAAAATGGGGGGAACTATGACGCGTGCTTTTCTAGTTTCCATTGAAAAAGTCCTTTCGGGACCTCCCATGCAGAATGGCAGATGTGTGTGAGAATTGTATCAATTCTAAGCAAGAAAATCCCTAATGGACAGTATAATATCTAACAACGTTGTCATGTACGTTTTGCCTTCTGCTTATTAGACACTGAGCGCCTTCCCCCAGAGAGCCGTGCTTTTGTCTACAGCCACATTTTGGGGAATAGCGGCATCCCTGAACCAACAGGATGTTGGAGGGCCTTGTCGCCTGGGTGCTAAACACATACTTGGGAAAATATGTCAGCAACTTGAACACAGATCAGCTCTCCATTGCCCTCCTCAAAGGTAATTACAGATTGTTGTTGATTGTTTTACAACAATTACATTGTGTGCTTTTAATTTTTTTCCAACTCTCTTCTCCTATGTATGAAAATTAGTGTTCATACAGTACATTTGGAACTTGGGACATTTCCCGTGTAGATTTATGCACATTTAACCATGACAGTGGTTAGCGGGTATGTATGTAAAATGACCAACTCAATTTAACTAATACAGATGTGCTTCATGTGTGTGTTGACAATTGTATCATGCCCCTTTGTTCAGTTGACAACAAACTCATGTATGATGTGCCTTTATGATGTTTACTATTCATAAGAAATATTTCTTTGTTGACACAATGTGCAGCGTTTTTTACATTTTTGGGGGTGGGCGGGGGGAAACGACCACAGCTATTTGCATAATTGGCCATGACACATTTGCAAAGAGTGAGTAAAAAAAACATGACAAGCACAAGAACTACAAATGAACTTTTATTCTGTAATATAATGCGATTGTAATTCCTGTTCTTCAGGTGCAGTTGAATTGGAGAACCTGCCTCTGAGGAAAGATGCACTCAAAGAGTTTGATCTGCCTTTTGAAGTCAAAGCAGGTGAGGCTCCTGTTCAAAGGTTGCTACGCAGGCACCAAGGGGTGGGGCGACAATGACAAAATGTGTGTTAATAATTCAATAAATATATAACTAATCAACTTGCTTTACTTTGTGGACACCGGCATGTTAAGTTTTGCTTGGGATGCAATTGGAAAACAGATGTATTTACAGTATTTTCACACTTTGGAACTTTTATGGTCAAAACAAAATCCTTCTCAAGACGCCAGGCTGCCTCTGATTTGTTAGTTTGAAAGTACTTTTCTGACATGGAGTCGACGATTTGTTTTGGAGAAGTCTGATTTGTTGCATCAAATGAAAATGTCTTGTGATCAAGACTGTAGCATTTTGACTACATACAGCATACAGTTTTTACATTGAATGTATCTGTTTTTGTGATAAATAGCCTATTTTGATACAAATTCAGCCTAATTTGTGTAAATAAGAATTGAAAACCCACGTGACCCATAAACCGCACCCACAAAATTTGTATTTGTACTTTATTTATCCCATAGCAGGGAAATCCACTAAATTTAGAGGAAAAAAGAGATTTGTACATATATAAGCCACACTGGATTATAAACCGCACATGTCCACGTCATAAAATGTCATATTGTGGCGCGCACGAGTCTGCGAGGACCAGGCAGTTCTTTATTTGACAGGAGCCAATCATGAGCTATGAAAAAACTCATGAAGTGCTTGTCAACCAATTGGAAATTGCAGGAGGTCATTACTCAATATAATACAAAGACTACAAAACTCATCACACAGCAACTTAATAACCCAAAAGCTATACCTAGTAAATATGCAAACATGTACAAATACGAGTTAAAACCCACCAACATTTTAAAGTTTTCCCATAATGCATTTCATCTGGGCAAAGCATTTAATTTGAGGAAAAGAAGCATAGAAAATGGATGGATGGATGGAAATTCATATTGATAGATGTTTGTACATTTCTCAGGTACACCTTTTAAGTGTTAAGTTGCTGTGTGATGAGTTAAGTGTTCTTTGTAAGATGACACCGTGAGTCAGACTGTTATATTATCCTGTTATACAGTATATATAATGACCTCCTGCAATGTCCAATAGGTTGACAAGCTTGTTGTGAGTGCACTGATAGATCGTGGTTGGCTCCTGCCAAAGAAAGAGCTACCGTTTCCTCACTGACTCGCGAGCTGCACCGTATTTAAACAATTAGTAGTAGTTCTGAAGTAAAGGAGATGTCACGCGATAAGAACTTAGCCACAAATTAGCCGCACCGCTTTATGAGGTGCAGGGTTGTACGTTTTTCAGCTTATACACCGTAAATTACGGTATTATTTTGCTCATATCGGGTCAGGTTTAATCTCTTATACTTAATAAGAGCGTTTGGATATTTGATTTCACAGCACCAACGTTTTTTCATCGATCGTAACTCGTCCCTGAGCTCTCCAGTGTATCGTAGTCTACACACACCACCCAGTCGGGCAGAAGTGCTCGCAAGCGGTGTTGAGAATGTAAACAAAGGCGAGGAAGTCGTGGAGGAATACGAGCTAAGCTCAAGCTAACACCACAAGCTCCCCTTACCGCGCATTCTCCCTGCTAACATGCGGCCTTTAGTGCGTAAAATGGGTGAGTCGCTCTTCCAAATCACCTACAGTAACAGACTTTTGGACTGCAGCGAGACATGACTAAACAGTGGAGTACCTTATACTCTTTTTTTCTACTGCACATTATTAGAATTCTAAAACAGCCCGTGTTGCATTTGCTCCAGGCTTCATTGGAAAGATTACTCTCCAGATCCCATTCTACCGGCCCCACAGCGACCCATGGGTCATCTCCATGTCCCAGCTCAACCTCATCATCGGTCCTGCCCAGCTGCAGGAGTACGATGACGAGAAAGAGAAAGAGGAGCAGAGGGAGCGCAAGAAATATCTCCTCAAGACTCTTGAAGACAAATTCAAAGTAAGGTGATCCGGATTTAACATAAGATGTGATTTGTGTAATCAGGCAATGATAAAAATGCCATTCATGATTATGTTACGTACGTTATATTTATTTGTTTTCTAGTTTTCTGTTTTCTAGTAAGGATTCACATTTGTCGTGTTTGTATGATACTCTTTATGTGCATGTATGATATATTTTTGTTCTGCCCTCAGAGTGAGTGTGAACAAAGAGGAGAGTCTTACTGGTACTCAGTCACTGCATCAGTGGTTACAAGAATTGTGGAAAACATTGAGGTAAGAACTCCAAATATATAGTTATGTAGTTAATTTATAGAGCACAATCTATACATAAGGTAATTCAAAGTGCTTTACAGAAAAGAAGGGTAAAATCACTTCATAAAATCATTCCATAAAAACATAAAAGAGCTCGAGATGGTTGATGTGGCTCTAACATGTCAGAGAAGTACTTTGGCGCAAGACCATGAAAAGACTTGTACACAAGCAGAGCTGTTTTAAAGTCTATTCTCTGAGCAACAGGAAGCCAGTGCAGAGACCTGAGTACTGAACTAATACGGTCATATTTCCTGGTTCTAGTTAGAACTCGAACAGCAGCATTCTGGATGTACTGCAGCTGATTTACTGCTCGTTTAGAGAGCCGGGTGAGAAGGCCGTCGCAGTAGTCTAGCCTGCTGGAGACAAAGGCATAGATTAGTCTCTTTAAATCTGGCTTAGACAGACAAGACATGCATTTTTCATTTAAAGTTTGCATTTCCTGATTTGTTTCATTGTACCTCTTACACTGCCGTCACAAAACATTTTTTATTTTTGCTGAATTGTATATTAGCAAAAGGAAAAGTTGAGTCTGCACCTGTGATCTCCAGAAATGAATGAAATCGTACTTTTCTTCCTCACATGAAATTTTTTTGTTTTCTTACTGCGATGTAGTTTTGAATCCTTTTCTTTAAGGAGCAGAGGACTGAACATGCATCCTTGAGGAGTCCCTGTTTTGTCCCTGGTATTTATTTAGGTGTTTCAGTAACATCCTGCGACCTGCTATAGGCTAAACTAACAAGCACATTTGCTGCCCGTGTTATTTGTAATCTAGAGTGGGTAAACCCTCAATGACGCCCCGATTTTCTGATTAATTTTTTTTAGCTCAACATCCAAGATGTGCACCTGAGGTTCGAGGATGACACCTGCACTCCTGATAAGCCATTCTCCTTCGGAGTATGCATCAACAACATTTCTGCTCAGAATCCTTCCAAAGACACGGCAAGTATTTGACTTGAAACCTGACCCTTTATAGTGTGAATCTTATAAAGACTGTGAATATGGTGCGCGACTTGTCATGACACTGCGTGAGTCCAACTGTGGTCGTAACGTATTTTTATCTCAAAACGCTGTTTTTAGCAGCCTGTTATCTTGCTAATAAAATGGAAACAGTAACCTGTAGTTAGCTCCGTCGGCCTGTCTATGATGTCATCAGTGGTCGACTCTGTAGTTCTTTGCTAACAAACAGTTACACCACAAGTCTCTGCTTTTCTTTTGATCATGGCTGCAAAATAATCCACATTGGTGCCAAATAAAGTTGCAAGTGTCAGAACTTTAATAAAGAAGGCGAGAAACACTGTTGAATTCAAGAAATAACTCATAACAAAACACAAAGGTGGTGTCCGTGTGCATCTCGTTCACAGTCACGTATTCAGTGAAGGTAAAAGTAATGTTTAATGTTCATTTATCCCGTTCATTCGTCATTTATATGCATTTGAAATTGTTTTCTGCATGTAAAACAATCATTCTAAAACTAATAAGAAAGTGTTTTGTGTTAACATTTTGGCTTTCTCAAATGGATTTATTGGATTTACATTATTTCTTATGGGAAAAATGTATTATGTTTGAGTCTGACCTTCTGGAATGGAATAATAACCCTAACTAAAGTTCCACTGTATAGTAAATAATACATATACATGACATACAATGTAAAGGAAATATCATCTTTATTAACAAGCAGAGAACACATATGCAGTGAACATTCACACAAAAGCTGCTGCCATCGGCCACTCTCTACACTGCTAACCTGCTGCTAGCATGTAGCTAGAGTCAACTGTAGCTAGCTTGACGTCACTTCCCAGGCACCCTTTCTTAAAGGCGGACACAAGTCACAGATACTGTGTTACACTTGATATCACGTGTTCTGAATACATTATATTTGTATTTTCGTTCAGTTAGCCATTTTTATGCTTGAAAATGCTAAATTTAGGCCATGAATATGTACAATTTGCTGAAATATGCATAATTCTTTTATTCAACCACGAAACACCGATCATTTATTAATTAGTTAATTTTTGAAAAACGTGATAGAGAGAGGGCACAATGTTCGAACTGCGATGTAGCGAGGGCCGACCGTATTCAACGAGGAGCCTTATGTTGGCAATTTAATTAACTTCTCAGGTCATCTGGTCTGCTGCATCCGCTACTGATACTTGTCGACTGGACGGACTGGTTTACTTCACAAAAGTAATGACGTACACATCAGAAATAATACGGATTTTTCCTTTCTTTAGGCCTGGAATCCTTTTCGACAGAAGCAGCTGGAGATCGATGATTTCCGGGTCTACTGGGATACAGAATGTGAAATGCTGGCAAAACTCCCTGTTAATCAGATCCAGGTCAGATTTCATAAATTAGACGCAAAGTCTGAAACCCTTCACTACCAGACAGCCACAGTCCTCCTTTTGATTTGAATCCACAATCCTGTCATGAGAGGTTTTGGTGTTAGAGTGGGTTGGCTTTGCTTGGCAGCATGCCAGGGATTAAGGTTTAGTCACTCAGCAGCTTTACACCAACCTGTCTCTGTTTCTGTCTCTTTGGAGTTCTCAGATCACTGCTTATTCTTAGCCTTTACTAGATGGAAAACAGCTAACAGTAGAGTTAACAAGAGCACATAGTGGAGTGCAAACCTCACCCAAGACTGAACATGTTGGTGGCTGTGGGGGGAAAAAATGACAATGACAATAAAAAAATAAAGTAACTCTTTTAAATGTATATCTTTACCAACAACAATATTAATAATGATGACTAATAATGCTAATTATTATATAATAATATTAATATATAAAAGAGTCAGTGTCATTCAAAAGGTAGTTACCGGTTTAATTTCAGCTAAGGTTATTATTGGGACCTGATTGTTTTGAACAACTTAATGGTAGCTATACAGTGGTGTGAAAAAGTGTTTGCCCCCTTCCTGATTTCTTATATTTTTACGTGTTTGTCACACTTAAATGTTTCAGATCATAAAACCTATTGAAATATTAGTCAATGACAACACAGCTGAACACAAAAAGCAGTTTTTAAATGAAACTTTTTATTATTAACGAGGAAAAAAAAAAAGCCAAACCTACATGGCCCTGTGTGAGAAAGTGATTGCCCCCCAAACCTAATAACTGGTTGGGCCACCCTTAGCAGCAACAACTCAGTCACGCATTTGCGATAACTTGCAGTGAGTCTCTTGCCGCGCTGTGGAGGAATTTTGGCCACTCATCTTTGCGGAGTTGTTGTAATTCAGCCACTTTGGAGGTTTTTGAGCATGAAGCGCCTTTTTAAGGTCATGCCACAGCATCTCACAAATTTCACCATTTGTGGATAATGGCTCTCACTGTGGTTTGCTGGAGTCCCGAAGCTGTAGAAATGGCTTTATAACCTTTTCCAGAAGGGGGCAATCACTTTTTCATAAAGGGCCATGTAGGTTTTTTTGTTGTGTTGTCATTGACTAATATGTAATTTAGTTTAATGATCTGAAACATTTAAGTGTGACAAACATGCAAAAAAATTATAAAACAGCAAGGGGACAAACACTTTTTCACACCACTGTACATAAAGTATACAATATCATAAATAATTGTGGGTTACCTGGTGGGATACATTGTGGCTGTCTACGACAATGAATTTCCAGTTTTACTTACTGTTTTTAAGATTTTGCTAAGAATTCGTGCAATTTGGCTTGTATTGAAGAACAATATATTTCCATTTCTTCACAATGCTTTTGTTGTTTTTGGAACGTACAGGAGGCAATGACTCAATGCATGAAGACGTGGAAGCATCAGTATATCTTTGAACCAGTGTGTGCCTCCGTATTGCTCAGAAGAAATGCTTCCAAGGAACCACTGAGGTTCCGACACACCCCACGGATTGAAGGCCATGTTCAGCTGGAGACCATGTCCATACGCTTATCTCAGGTCTGTATGATTAAGCTACTGCTGTCATCAATTTCCATACTTGCACATTTTAACACCTCCGATGCAAAAGAGGTGTAAGATGACAAACAAAAAGGATCTCTTAATACTGTCAGTTTTCATCCATCAGTACAACGTTGCTCAAGTCAGAGAATTTTTACTTGAAATTTGCAGCTTATTATTCCTGTAACATTAGTTTTTCCACTGCCTTTTATGATAGTGAGCTCATATTAAAAGATATTGCTTCAGCTTGTTAACTGCGATTGCATATGTGTTTTCTCAGGTCCAGTATCAACAGATCATGGCATTCCTCAAGGAACTATACCGCCGGGAAAGGGAGATGCTTTACCGAAAATGGAGACCCAACTGCCCCATCTCTGGAAAGTAAGACAGCGATGAATATGTATGTGGGTTAAGACTGTGTATGGCAAAGGCTTGGCACCACAACAGCTTGTTAGTTTTTTTCAATGCAGATATTTGATGGGAATAAAATGACTGACTTTTTTTCCAAGCTGCAAACAATGGTGGATATTTGCCATTCAGGCAAACCTAAGTGAGATCAGGGAACAGAGGCGTAGAGGAAGCTGGACCTTTGCCCTCCAGCGTGCACGAGATGTTCAGACTTACACCAGCCTGTACTTCAGAAAACTCAAAGGAGTCCCATTAAGTCCCCAGGAAGAGGTACTAAACTATCACAAAGCATTAACACTGGAATAGATCAGTAATGCTAGCATGTACAGTACACACTGCCGCAGCCTGGAAGAATAACACAGTGTGATATCAATCTTGAAATCATTCTGCTCTGAAAATCTTTTGATAAAAAAAAAAACACATTGCACATCCCATTGACTTTCGAGCATACATTGAATACTATAAAACTAGCAGTTGAGTGTAAGGAATGGTACTCTCACTACTCCAAAATTCCTTGTGTGTGTGTATCTGCTTAACTGTATTATTTATTTTCATGTACATTTCTGCCCTTGTCAATTAGAGTGAGCTTGAGCGAGTAGAAGAGGAGCAGACTTTGGAGGAACTGCAGAGTCTCAGAGAAATTGTCCATGACTGGTTTCGAAAACACGAAGAGATTGTTGAGGTGAGATTGGATGACTGACTCAAGAATTGAGTGCTCATTATATAGTAATACACAAGTAGTCCTCGGGTTACGTACGAGTTCCGTTCCTAGACTGTGATGAAAGTCGGGTTGTGGTGTATGTTGGATCTTACACCCGACCAGTCCAGGGTGTACCCCGCCTCTCGCCTGATGTCAGGTGGGATAGGCTGACTTCAGGCGAGAGGGGATACCCCCCCCCGTGCCCCTAATTAGGATAAGCGACATAGAAGATGGATGGATGGATGGATGGATGTATCTTGTGCCTAAATTGTAGCTACTGCAAATTAACCCCTGAGTCACTCACACTGTACACAGAACACATGAAAGACATAAAAAACAGTAATAAAACACTAAATATAAGAATTCAATGAAACTTTAAGAAAGTAATGAAACAATAAAAAGTAATAAAAAATAATTAATCTCAATAATAAGACTGCTAAACTGCTTAGTTATTATTGTCTCATTCATCGGAGCAGATTGTTTAACATGTTCGAGGATACTGCAGTGACCTGGAAGTTATGTATAGTGTTAAAGACTTTTGTGGTTTCCGACGGGCCATGAACGTGACATTATTTCTGACTGTGTGTGTGTGAGAGGAGTTGTTTTGGTAATAAAGCGATTGTTGCTCAACCACCTCCTTGTCATCATCACAACGTTCAGGTAGACGTTACAATGCAATCTTTATCCTTAATGTCGGTTGCGACAGTCCATTGTCGAGAGTAGTGTAGGTGCGCTTGAGCTGCACATAGTGTATTCTTCCACTGTAAGTAGTTCTTGATTGACACTTGTGTTTACGGCCCAAAATTAACGTCTTTAATTCATTTTAATACAAAACGCCAAAACTCCGAACATGGTAAAACGGGGACCACCTGTTATGTAGTATGATATATTTAGTGTTCTCTTAAACATGTCGTTCTTAAATGTTTAAATTTAATATGGTTTGTCTCCTCACAGAATGTACGAGATCCCAGCAGTGAGCAGCAGCCTTGTTCACCCACGACATCCATCCCCAAGAGTGGGAGTTCAGGTATGATCCAGTACCTGCAGTCTTGGTTTCCTGGCTGGGGTGGCTGGTATGGAGATTCTTTGGACCCAGACAAAGGCCCTGAGGTGCTTCTGCCCAGTCCGTCTTCCTGGGATATTCTGGGTGAGATACAAGCTCTTATTTGGAATGTGATGTTGGATACCAGTCATTGATTAGTCTAGTCAGGGGTGTCCAAAGTGCGGCCCAGGGGCCATTTGTGGCCTGCAGCTGTTTTTTTTTTTTTATCTGCCCGCAGCACATTCTAAAGATCTGATTTAACAAGAAAACAAAAAAACACCATCAGCAAAATTTGAAAAATCAGCAACAATTTTACAAGAATATAATCAAAATATTAGGAGAAAACAGTTGTAATCTAACGAGAAAACGTCTTAATTTTATGAGAATAAAGTCGTAATATTATGAGGAAAAATAACATCATTATAGTACATTGTTGAAATATTAAAGAAAAAATTACTACTTTTTTTTAAGTCGGAATATGTGAAACAATATATTCACATATATATTCACATATCCCCCCCCTCCACACACACACACACACACACACTTTTACAAGAGTAAAATCAAATCATTAAGTAAAAAGTCGTATTCTAACGAGGAAAAAAAAGTTGCTTTTATACAAGAATAAAATCAGAATAGTGTGAGGAAAATTAATGTCATTTTAGTAGCATAGAGTTCAAATAATAAAGAATTTTTAAATATTTTTTTTATTCGTAATATTCTGAGAAACAAACAAAAGAAAATAAAGTTGTAATTTCTGGAAAATTTGGTCAAAATATGGGAATAATGTCATGTTTTGAGAAGAAAATGTACACGAAAAAAGTTGAAATATTTGGACAATTTATAAAAACAGCAAAATTGGGGAAAAAAGACCAAAAAGCCATCTGGGTGTTGCTCAAAAAATATAATTAAAATAGATAGCTATTGCTAACGGAACAAAGTTTAATATAAACATGACTGATGATAATTTATTTCTCCAGCAGAAACAGATGACTTGTTTGACCCATTGGAGGACTCCCAGACTCTGAACACATTTACCAGGCGAGATTACCTGTTTGCCCGGCTGGAATTCTTGCTGGAGAAAGGTGGTGTCACTCTATTTCACCAGGACAGTAGGGATGCGATCCTACACGAGAGTGGAGTCATCCAGCTAGAGGTTTCAGGTAAGAGCAAAATGACATTCTGAGATATGTTTTGGTCTCTTCTCATAATGATTAAGCACAAGGAAGTGAACGTCCTAGGTAGTGCAGGGACATCTGATGATATCTCTGAAGTTTAGCAGGTTGTGAGGTTCAGTTTTAAAGAGGAATGAGTACATCTTAATTTTCATTGTCCTCCTTTAAATTATAATTTAATGTATTTGCCTTGTTTACAGGGTTTTCCATAGTCTATTTTTAGGGCTTACTGTATATGGCACTGTCTCTGAACCTGCCGATATCTTGACAAGGGTCTTCTGTTTTATGGATATTTTGAAACTGTTAGTTGGAGGTGAAATGGCAATTTCATGGCTGTAATTGTTGCATTAGTGAGGTTTATTATTGATAAAATTAATCTTGGATAAGGTTTAGTCTTTTTTGATGGATGATTTAAACCTGGATATTGGAAAAAGGACACAAAAACCTGACATGAATATCATGGTGTCATTGAGTGACTGATATTAACTTTAATTTCGTGAAATTAAATGTGATGTGAAATTAAATTAAATGTGAAATTATTTGCAGTGGAAGTCATTATTGATGTGCTGTTTGCAAAATACACACACACACAATGTCTGCTACACAGATATTTTCACCAAGTACAGGAACTTTGAAAATCCAACAATCGCTACCTTTTGTGTCGTCCGCCATCACATGTGTTAATTAGCATGGGAAGCCCCTTGAAGACCTTCTGTTTTGCTTCTAAAGGCTGGGTTATACTTTCCGCACAAAATCCGCTTGAGAGACCGTGTGTGAAAGCACACAAGAGCTAATTAAAAAGTCACGGATGAAATGGCCATATTAAAAAGATGGTTTGATAAAAACAGTTTATCCTTGAACTTAAGTAAACTAAAATAATGCTATTTTGTAATAGCAGGAAGGACACATACGACCAAATACAAATAGATGGAGTGGACATTTTATGTGGTGTTTCCTCTTCAGGCGTGAAGGTGGTTGTGGAGTCTTTGCCTCGCTCAGAGTCTTCCCTCCTGTCTGTAAAACTGGGGGGTTTATTCCTCAGAGACTTGACAACTCATGGTACCATCTTCCCTGTACTAGTGTCTCCGAAATTGGTAAGCAATAACCGACGGAGGAAGCCCAGCAGCACATTATTTGTATTGCAAAGGTGCATTGCAGCTGCACGTCTAAATATAAATGTGTTGTATTATGTTATGTTTTGCAGGACAAGGTTGTCATTGCTGTCAACCAGACATCCGGGCAATCCAGCAGCAATTCAGGTAAGGTTATTTTTTGTAAAATTCAATAATGTACCCTTGATTGTATAAAACACAAAGTAAGTGGAGTGCATGTACTCCAGTGTTTTGTGTATTTGTATTTTCACCATCTTTTTTCTTAAGAATTTTTTTGTCACTATATAATTTTCTCTTATGGACTGTCAGGATCCAATGCAGAGTGTTTTTCATCACCAGTCTTTGAAATGCTTTATGAGCGTAACCCTGCGAGGTCTAAGTTTGAAAGACGACTGGAGGTGAACACTAGCCCACTTAACATTATCTACAACCCACAAGCGATCAAAAAAGTAACAGAATTCTTCTACAAAGGACGAGTTCATTCCTCTGGTAAGTCTGCGCTACCTGAATTCCATACATTTTAGTTCATATTCAACTCATCCCACCCCAACAGACTGATGTGGGTGTGGGGATGGAGGCCTGTATGATCAGGCCTAAAGAAACAGGTGTAAAGTGATCCAAAGCATCTATCCATGGTCCTGTATTGGTCAATGCATTTTTTTTCTTCCTAGGTTTTGGCTATCAGTCAGAACTAGAGCTCAAAGTGGCGGAGGCTGCCAGGAGGCAGTATGACAAGTTAAAAAGGCAGACAAAGGCCGAAATACGCCAAACTATTGATCAGCTTCTTGTGGGAGAGTTTATTGTAAGTCAGATTCACTGGTGAGTGTTGGGACTCAAATGGCAAATAAATTACTAAAATATTATTGTCATTTCTTTGTAGGAAAACAGTAAGCGTTGGACAATGAAGCTGGACATTTGTGCACCACAGGTCATTTTTCCAGATGATTTCCAGTCAGGAGACCCAATGTTAGTTATCGTGGATTTAGGCAGGATTCTGCTTACGAACTCTCAAGGTAAATTCAACAATAATGTGATGTAAACACAGTGGAACCTTTGTTAGTGTCAGTAATCCGACTCAAACCGAAACGTACTCTAACTGTATCAATTTTTTCCAAAAGAAATAAGGTCAATCTGTTCCAGATACCCAAAAATAATTGTGCAAAACACTAAATATAGTTTTTCTATTAGAGTTTTAGGTGCAGAAAACAATTCAAAATGAATATAAGCACATATAAATGATGAATGAAAGGGAAAAATGAACATTTTACCTTGACTGAAGACTTGATTGTGAACACGGTGATGAGTGGAGGGAGGGAGGAGGGGATGGAAGAGCCACACGGACTGAAGATGGTGATGACGAGCCGCAAGGCAGGAGGAGAAGAGAGGTTCACACGGACACCACCTTCGTGTTTTACTATTATATATGTTATTTCTCGAATTTAATAGTGTTTCTCACCTTCTTTCTCAAAATGCTGGCACGTCAAACTTTCTTTGGCTCCATTGTGGTTTATTTTCCAGCTGTGATAAACAGAAAAGCAGAGACTTGAAGCGTAACTGTGTTAGTTAGCAAAGAATGACACAGGCAAACAGTGATGATGTCATAGACGGGCAACATAGCTGACTTTTGGTTCCGGTTTTCATTTTCAAGCTAAATAGACTGCTAACAAGGATCTTTTATGATAAAAATACATCATGGACACAGTTGGATTCACGCAAAATTTTGGCATAAACCGAAAAACACCCTGAAAAAACAAGGCTCCACTCTGTACTGTAAAAAACAGTCATTTGTTTTTTTTTTCTGTTTCTATATAATCCATTTCATTTTTTCACTTTATAAAAGATGACTCTAAAGACTCCAAAACTGCTCAACCTCAAAGGGAAGACCTAAGCGATGAAGAGTACCAGACACCCCTTGCTACTCCACCCGAGTCTCCACCTGAACTTCACATGCCTTTGAAAGAATGGCTAAAATGTCCTGAACTTCCCAGCCTTGGCTCACCTGAAAGTACAAAGGCTTATAGTAGGAAGCTTTATGAAAGATACTCCTTGTCCTTTAAGGATCTACAGATAATGGTTGGTCGCTACAAGGACAACTGGAAAAACCTTCAAGAGAGTGAAGTGGGTCCGACTCATGTGGTGGAGAAATTTAATGTGTTGTTGCAACTGGAGCAGAGACTGCGCTACACTTCAGATCCACAGCTCCCAGGTGCTGTGTTGTCAGGAACCCTGCCTGATCTCAAGGTCCATATCAACCTTGAGAAGATGACTGCTTTGAGGAGTTGTCTGGCTAGGCTAAGCAGTTCAGCTGTGAATGGAGACAAACTCCACGATAAGGGGTCAAAGTCTCCTGACCCACTTACTCTCCGCCATGAAAAGATCTTTCAGAGAGAGGACAGTTCTTGGAAAATCCAAGGTTCAGCTAAGAATTTGACACAAAGCGTGATGACATTAGAGCAGCATACAAGGGAAGTTCTGGTGGAATCTCGCCTACTACTGGCTGAATTCAACATCAACTATATGCAGCTGGGTGTGGAGAGTGATGGCCGCTACATATCGGTTCTTAAGGTATTTGGCACCAATGCTCATTTTGTCAAGCGACCTTATGATGCTGAGGTCTCACTTACAGTCCATGGTCTCCTTCTCGTGGACACTCTCCAAACCTATGGCTCAGATTTCGACCTTCTGGTGTCATCTCATAAAAATCTCAGTTTCGACATCCCCACTGGCAGTCTTCAAGAGAGCCAGCCATCTTCTCCAATGTCATATGACAGCCGGTCTTCCGAGCATCAGAGCCACCTCAATGAGTCCTCTTCAGGCTTGCGCACGGATAGAATGTCTGGCCTGAGTTCCTTTCTCAAAGATCAAGAGGCTCTGATTAAACTTGAATACCAATTTGTTAGCTCAGATTGTCCTTCCATGAATCTGGACAGTTCCCTTCAGGTGATAAGCATGCAGGTCAACAACTTGGACATCATTCTAAACCCCGAGACCATGGTGGAGCTCCTGAAGTTCCTTCAGAAGTCCTTTCCCAAGGAGGAAAACCCCTGGACTTCATCATTACAGCAGCCTGCAGCACAGCTCTACACTGAGGAAGAAGACGGCACTTTTCAGTCAACATATGATCAGAACAAGGAGCTAACTGTAGAGATTCACCGACTTAACCTTCTTCTCCTTCGAACTGTATCCACGGGTACTGTCTTGGGTGCTGAAAAGAAAGGCTTGAAGATTGCCACTGCTAGCATCACCGGCACCAAGGTTAATGTTTCGTTAGGCAGTCGAATGGACATCAACGGCTCACTTGGTGCCATGCAGTTAGTCGACCTTACCCAGGAAGGAGGCCGGAGCCAGTTTGTAGTGAGCATTGGCAATGTAGAAGACACCTCCTCAACTTGTGAAGGACTACCATTACTTGCTGACAAGGAACTTTCTCCTTCAGAAGCTCTAAATTTCCAACTTCAGGAGAATTCCCAAGGGGACTGCACATTACATCTGCATATGGCATCCTTGCATTACAACCACTCAGCCAAGTTTTTGATGGAGCTGAGTCTTTCTGCTAATGAGGTGGAGGACAATTTCCGCTCGATGTTGAAAAGCGCTGCCACAAAAGTGTCAACAGTTCTTGCCACAAAGACAGCCGAGTACAGTGGTATGTTTTCACTCTTTGAGACACCCTCGCGAAGAAGTCGAACTCAGAGTCAAAGTTGGACTTATCCAATGGAGGACGAGGAGGATATCTCCATGGAGGAACCTGAGTCCACCTTGGATACGTTCTTTGTAAAGTTGACCTTAAATGTAAACATTGAATCACCAGTCGTCTCCATTCCTCGTAAACCTGGACACCCTGAACTACTGGTTGGGCACTTGGGTAGTATAACTATCCAGAATTTCATCACCGGCCAACAGTCTGAAGGAGAGAGGCTGCAGGTGCTTGTGAAAGATATCCGGTTGTACTCCCTAAACACGAGTCATTTGGTTCTGAAGAAGATGCAAAGAGGGGAAAAAACTGGCAACGTGCCACCATCCCATAACAGAAGTCAGGATGAACCTCAGTTCACACGTCACGACTTCTTTGAATACCTCAACCAAGGAAAAGGTAACAATTGTAACGCTCAACGTACACAACTTCAAACTAAACTAACTAAAATGCCTTTTTTTCCCTCATCCAGCCTTCCATATATTAAAAGACACCACTATGCAGTTTACCCTGGAGAAGTCCCCCATTGCTGAAGATATCCAGTTTACCTTACTCAGTTGCAAAGAGCCATGCAAGAGCACGGGATTGCTGAGAGTCGAGGGGAAATTTGTCAAACCTGTTCAGGTATGGACTACTCTAATAAAATAAGTCAATTTGTTGTAATCTTACGCTGAAGTTTGGAAAACTCTGTGCTAGTATCTTATTCTTTAATTGCCTCCTTCTCATCGAATTGAACAAGATTTCTGTCTAACTGTAAACTAAACTTTTTGTTTTTTTTAAATTCCAATATCCCACGCAAACGTCTATGCTTTTTAATGCAGAAGTTTCACTTTATTATCAGACCTCCAGGATGATTTATGATGATTACAAGCCATATAGGAGTAGAAAATATGCATATATGCAAAGTGTAATAAAAAACAATGCAGTCAAGATGTGATAACTTCAGAATTCTTGTCATACATGCTATTTAGTGCATCTATTGATATTTGTCACATTGGTTGCAGGTGTTCCTATGCAAGGCTGTGTATGAACAGGTCCTCCAGACACTGGATAATTTATTTCTCATTGAGGAGCAACGAGTTACACCAAGTCAACCACCAACGCCCCCACCTCCGACTCCATCCTCCACCAGGCCTCACCGCTTTCCTGACCCCCACGGAGGACTGTTTGCAAAGGATCCTCCCTATATAAGCTTGTCACACTCATTGCTTTCCTCTCCTTTGCCTTTGCAGTCCCAAAAGCCAAGTCCTCACTCTCCTGCTTTCACTCAGTTGAAAGTAACTTTGCATGTTGCAGAATTGCAGGTCCAGCTCAGTGCTGACTTGACCCAGGGCTCCCAAGGCTTAATCAGTCTTCACTTCCGTGACCTGGAGGGAGACATCACCAAAGAGCATCCACATTTATTAGAAGTCCAGCTAATTCTGCGTTCACTGCTCATGGAGGATCTGCTGGAGCGAAATCCTGAGCATAAACATTTAATGGTGTCCCATGGAGCTCCAAAGCCTTCGACATTCAGTCCAAAGGAGTACCTATCTCATAGCTGTCCATCAGCATCCAATGTCCAGTACCCAGACATGCCCCGCTCTCTGCCTTCTCATATGGAAGAAGCTCAGAATGTCTTCCAGCTCTACCAGAGGCATCCCGGTACTCCTTCAGCAAGTAATCGCAAAACAAAGAAGGATCCAGTCTGTCCCAGCACTCCACCACCCTCCCCAACTCATCCGTCATCCTCCCCTCAGCCGACCTCAGAATTTGATGAGTCATTAGTTCACATCAATGTGTTGCTGGTAGACCAGAGCCACCCAGAATTCAAAACCCGTTATGGCAGTGTGGGGCGAAGCATCGATATTGACTTTAACTGCCTGGACGTTTTAATCACGTTGCAAACCTGGGTGGTCATCCTCGATTTCTTTGGAATTGGTTCCACGGCTAATAATCATGCAATGAAGGTGCCCGCCAGCTCCCCTCAATATGTGCCAGGACATCCTCTCTATGAATCAGACATCACTGAGCAAGACACAAACGACTCTGTCAACACCAAACTTGATGTCAAGGTAAAGTGAAGTCATATAATTGGGATAATGGATGATGCAAGGTACAGCTGGGATAGGCACCAGCATAACTGTGACCCTAGTCAGGACAAGCGGTATAGAAAATGGATGGATGGATGGATGATGCGAGGTGAGACAGACAATAGATTGACATTACAGGTATATACATTCATTCATTTTCTATGCCGTCAAATATATACAGTGGTGTGAAAAATTGTTTGCCCCCTTCCTTCTTTTTTGTTTTGTGACACGTAAATGTTTCAGATCATCAAACAAAATTAAATATTAGTCAACGACAACACAACTAAACACAAAATGCAGTTTTTTAAATGAAACTTTTTATTATTAAGGGAGAAAAAAAATCCCAACCTTCATGGCCCCGTGTGAAAAAGTATTTGCTCGCTAAACCTAATAACTGGTCGGGCCACCCTTAGTAGCAAGAACTGCAATCGAGTGTTTGCGATAACTTGCAATGAGTCTCCTACAGCGCTGTAGAGGAATTTTGGCCCACTCATCTTTGCAGAATTGTTGTCATTCAGCCACATTGGAGGGTTTTCCAGCATGAAGCACCTTTTTAAGGTCATGCCATCTCAATAGGATTCAGGTCAGGACTTTGACCAGGCCACTCCAAAGTCTTCATTTTGTTTTTCTTCAGCCATTCAGAGGTGGACTTGCTGGTGTGTTTTGGATCATTGTCCTGCTGCAGAACCCAAGTTGGTTTGAGCTTGAGGTCACGAACAGATAGCCGGATATCTTTTTGAGGATTTTTTGGTAGACGGCAGAATTCATGGTTCCATTTATCACAGCAAGGCTTCCAGGTCCTGAAGCAGCAAAACATCCCCAGACCATCACACTACACCAGGTTTTACTGTTGGTATGATGTTCTTTTTCTGAAATTTGGCATTACTTTTACGCCAGATGTAATGGGACACACACCTTCTAAAAAGTTTAACTTTTGTCTCGTCAGACCACCGAGTATTGTCCCAAAGGTCTTTTGATGAATATCAAGATGTTTTTTGGCAAAAATTGATGAGCCTTATTGTTCTTTTTGTTCAGCAGTGGTTTTCGTCTTGGAACTCTGCCATGCAGGTTGTTTTTGCCCATTTTCATTCTTATGGCAGAGTCATGAACACTGACCTTAACTAAGGCAGGTGAGGCCTGCAGTTCATTGGCTGTTGTTGTTGGGTCTTTTGTGACCTCTTGGATGAGTCGCCGCTGTGCACTTGGGATAACTTTGGTTGGCTGGCCACTCCTGAGAAGGTTCACCACTGTTTGATGTTTTTGCCATTTGTGGATAATGGCTCTCACTGTGGTTTGCTGGAGTCCCAAAGCTTTAGAATTGGCTTTATAACCTTTTTCAGACAGATCTCAATTAATCTCACTTAAGTTATGTTTTAACGGGGGGTAACCACTATGTCACAAAGGGCACAGGTTTGGATTTTTTCAGCCTAATTAAAAAACTGCATTTTGTGTTTATTTGTGTTGTCATTGACTAATATTTAAATTTGTTTGATGATCTGAAACATTTAAGTGTGACAAACATGGAAAAAAAATTGAAATCAATAAGTGGACAATTGTCCAAATTTTGTTTAATCTAGTACAATCCAAACGGGCCTTGACAAAAATATTAGTTGAAGGGGGTGCACACATACACTCGAAAAAAATATAAACACTTTTGTTTTTGCCCCCATTTTGTATGAGATGAACTCAATGATCTAAAACTTTTTCCACATACACAATATTACCCTTTCTATCAAATGTTGTTCACAAATCTGTGATAGTGAGCACCTCTCCTTTGCTGAGATAATCCATCCCACCTCACAGGTGCGCTATATCAAGGTGAAAGCTTCATGGCCAAATCTGTCTGGTTTATTTCACAGGTTCATTCTTTGTCTGTTGTACTAAACAAGGAAGGCAATGAGCTCGCCAGAGCCAGTGTAATCAAATTATCTGCACATCTGGAAATGTTGGGTGTGTATGAAAATCATGAAATGAAGACACCCTGGATTGTAATAGTGTAGTAATATTGTAATGTGCACAATTAACATGTCATTCCCTTCATTTCAGAAAGCAACCTGGTATTGACAGGCAGTTTGGGAAGTTTGTCCCTCAGTGATTTGACACCACATGGTGATCTTTTCTGTGAACGCTTCACCACACGTGGAGGGGAGGCCCTCATTTTCAATATCCATAAGTAAGTAAAAAAAATTTTGCTACAATACGTCTACTGTATATAGTTCTTACATACTTGTGAGCATTTGGTCACCTTTGTTTTTTGCTTGATTTCAGGTATGGGCTACCAGATCCTTACCTTGAACGACAATATGACATTAAAGTTTCTCTTCTGATGGCCTCAGTACAGTATGTTCATACTCAGCGCTTCCAGGCTGAGGTGGTGGCCTTCATTCAGCACTTCACACAGTTACAAGATGTCCTTGGCAGGCAAAGGGCTGCAATGGAGGGCCAAGCCGTAAGTACAACTAACATGGGACAAGGTGAACATATGAAGTACAGTGTAAACTAGGGGTGTAATGATACATGTATTCTGATTTGTTGGTACGGAGCCTTAGTTCGATACAGATGCGCATTAAAAGTTAAAGACAAAAGTGGTTCTTGCATCATGCGTTCACTTGGTAATCAAAAACAAGCGCCCGCGAAAGATGACAAATTTGCTGTGGTAGTGGAGATAAAAGGCGTGCAGGGCACTACCACAAGCCTGGGGGTGCACACATTAGGACCGCCGTGAAAGGTGAGCTGCAGAAGTATTTGAACATCTCCACAAGTGTGCAGCCCCAGCAAGACTAGCGCAGGGGTGTCAAACTCATGCCATGGAGGACTGAGACAGTGGACCATTTGCAGTCTGCGTCTCCTTTTTTTTTTGCGTTCAAGAATTTATTTATTGGAATACCCTTACTGTACACAAAATGAACCGAACCGTGGCCTTCCTACACTCAACCGTGAGGAACTGCACCATTACACCCTGCATCAATGTCATAACAGAGAGCTCAGAGAGTTAAGAGCATACTCTCTTTTAGAGACTCAAAAATCATTTTTTACTGTGTCAATTAAGTGCCTGGTCTCCAATCATCTTTTTTACCTTTTATGTGTCCTGGCCCTTCTTGCAGATAAGGGACCGTCCTCAGCGGGCATCCAGGATTCTGCTGGATATCGAGGCTGGTGCCCCAGTAATAATCATCCCAGAAAGCTCAAGTTCAACAAGGGTCATTGTGGCAAACCTTGGCCAGCTGAAGCTAGAGAACTGCTTCTTGCCTGCTGGGGCTCGTGGCACGTTCTCCTGCCAAGACAAGGTAGAGAAACTCACCATGGCACATGCCTTTTTCCCTACTCTGGTGAGTCATACTCTCCAACCATTGATCCGAGCATTTCATCGAATAACAACTCACGACTGACCCCTACTGCAATGTTGTTTCAATGATGGATTTACCAACATAGAAAATTACTTGATGCATGAAAACAGGTAGGGAATTTGGGACTGGTTGCAGGAACGGTGCTGGTTCACACCAAAAGTGCTTGCTGCTTTGGTCGTTTTTTTGTGCAACTTGCATGACGTCTTTATACACAATCCTCCATGTGCATGTGTGTATTTCTAACCTTTCCTGCTTTTCATTCTTGAGTTCTTGAGATCATTATTTTGCATTCCAAATAATTAATTAGCCAGAAAAGACTGTGCTGGTAACTATACATAAAGGCACAGTTGCATTTGGAAGCTGTGGGTGGTGTTGAAGAATGACAACTGCAGCAGACAAACTTAGAAAAGATACCTGCAAATGTTGGTTATTACAGACTGGACAGTAATGGTTAAACCAGCTACAAATTTTGCATAGACGAGGCACTATTTCCAGGAACTGATGAGCTGACACCATGAGTGACATAAACCATTATTGGCCATCGCTTATTGGTCAAGATTTGCATTGTCACTTCATTCTAACTTTTGAGTGTATGTGACAATGAGCCACAAAAATAAACACACATGCTAACGTTATTTTGCCTTGTTGCTGTTCATACTCCACAGTGTCTACCTTGCTGCAGCAAACAGTTTTTTTGTTGCCCTCAGTCTCTGCTCAAAGATTTAGAAGGCAAAAGCCACAGGCGAACCCTCCTTTCCTTTACTGTTGTTTTGTCTTTGTGGATATTTCAAAAAAATAAAACAGTTAAGCTGGCTCTGACATTTTAATGACTACCAACCTAAGGGATTTTTCACCTGTTCATTGGCATGACCACATAACCCAGTTTTCACATTAAACTTCTCATTTTGTACTGTTGTTTTCTCTTGAAGAAGGAGTCTACACACAATGCAGCAGGGTGGACTTACGAGCAAAAACAGCCTAAAACACCCCCCAGTAGCCTCAACTTGTGGACTAATGGCAGCCCACAGCCTGAAAGAGTTCATGACGGGGCAGACCCGATCACCTCGGGTAAGCGTCCCTAGTTAGTGAGTTAGTTAGTTAAAAGAAAGCGCTCATTCTATATGCGTAATTGTAAACTGCTCTCTTTCTTCCCCCTATAGAAGACCATGTGTGTCTTTTGGACTGCATTGCTCTGGATCTGCAGCAAATGGATATTTTTGCTGCAGAACGTCTGCCTTGCTCTTTGTGTGAGAAAGGCTGTAATTCCACTGAAATCTCAGACATTATTTTCCCGTCATACTGTGTTCGTCGGACTGGAGGAAACCTGCTGAAAGAGTGCTGCCGACTCCAGCTTAAAGTGGAACGCAACCTGGACAGGTGAGTCATACTTTATTTCCATTGTACATTGACAATAATTACAGTATTCAGAAAAATATTGAGTAATGTGGTATTGCTGTCCTCCACGTGATGGACAAAAGTATTGGCCGCCTTCACATGACACCCACCTTCACACTCCCTTTCATAATCCATGCATTAATATACAGACTGCAGAAACCTCCAAAGATATTTCAGCATATGATGGTTCAGTTTTTTATATTTTTGTGTAACAACGCTGTTTTTCATTAGTAGAATCCTGAAAATGCCACATAAGGCCTTATAGATCTCGACTAGATGATTTGAAGTTGAAAAATAGTTTTTATTGTGTTTCACATTACTTTTTCTGTATAGATACTGTGGTTATCTTGCTGGTGCTGCAATGCACCGTAGGCTGATGATGCTACAGGGTTGCATATACGCCAGTCACGATAAATTTTGCTGGTTGATAATTGTGTTACAAATTTTCATTGATAATCTATTTTATCGACAACATTTTTTACACCGTTTTTTCCATTAATTCCATTATTTTACATTTGAAACAGTAGGTGGTACTCAAGTGTAGTGTATGGTGTGCCTGTCTGGTCCATGAGCTTGACATGGTAGTTGCCTGTATGTATGTTTTTGCAATATAGTCAGTGACAATGTCTGTGTTGACTGTCGGTACAAAGGCTATGCTGCCCGAGGCACCTCCATCGGAATTTTTGTTTTTTCCCAGTTGAGAAAACTGTCTGTGTTGGTCGTCTGTGTTCATGCACTCACCGTGCTCATTCTGTTTAAAACAGAAATATTCCCACGCTGGGACTGTCGGCTTTGTCATTCGCCTCAGAAAACATTGCTTCTGCACCTTCATTCATGTTAGCGTATGCTGCCTCACAAAGCTAACTGCTAAACACTCTGTACCCACTCACTAGTAGCCCCACCTCCACAAAGAGGCTGAATGACATGAGGTCCCACTCTCTCCGTTTATTCCACTAAAGAACCAATGCACACAGACAGATGCAGAGTGAACCCTCTTGTCATTCAGCCTGTGTGACACAGAGAGACGAGCAGATGGAACACACTCATACATGCACGTGTCAATTTATCGGGGGTGTCATAATTATTTACCTGTTTTTTTTTTTAATCGTTCGATTAATCGATTTTTCAATTATTGTGACAGGCCTAGTTGCGTAGCTTTGGAAATACACTGGAAGTGACGTCCAGGATTTCCTTAGCAATTAAAATGCATCAATAACTAATCTGCTTGGGTTACTTGATATTTCCAGAGAGCTGAGCCATGCAGTTCCTGATATGACTATCTACGGCAGCCTCTCATCAGTACAGTGTGCTCTGGATCCAGAGCACTACCAGCTGATTCGAGGGCTTCTGGAGAACAATCTTGGCGAGCCAGTTGAAGAATTTCTGCGACCTTTCAACCTGCAGGACCCCAGCACCTATGTAAGACAGTGGACTCAGACACACTTAAGCTTAAGTAACTTATATCTACTGTAATGTGCACAGTTTAAAGCTAATAATAGATGAGGAAAGATAACATTAGGCTGTTTTTCTGCAGACGGTGTTAAGTGGAGACGTCTACACCAACTTGTCCATCCTGGTGAATATGATGGATGTCAGTCTGGAGCTCACGGAAAGCAGTAAATCCAGTGGACACAAACGCTCACTAGCAAGGTGGGTCGTAATAGTTCTGTTTTTGTTCTCTAAGAATTATTTAAATTTACTTAATAAACGTAATTTTGTTTAATTATTTACTACACTGCGTACAAATTAAGTTACATGCACGTGACACAAGAAAGTGTCTGTGTGTGTCTGTATTAGAGAGATTAAAATTATTCATATCCATTATCTAATTAGACATCTTTGAGGAGATAAAAGCACCATTCTTCTGATAACTTCTAGTATAATCTACAGCGGTTTGAATAATTTTGGACATTGAACAACATATATAATGAAAACAAACAAACTATAGTATAGAAAATAGTGTTTTCTTTTATTATTAATATCTCTTAACTAGGGCTAACTGCGGTAACTAATTGGTTTCATTAATTACATTAACATTTTTTGCGTAATTAAAGCATGTGCATCATGGCAAGCCCCATCTCTCTGTTATGACAGCAGACGGTGGCAGTGTGTAGCATCCCCACAGATTCCGACGCACTTTATTAACTTTATTCTGATGTGAACACATCAACAGCACTGCAATTCCAAACATCATATACAGTGGTGCAAAGTGTTTGCCCCCTTCCTGATTTCTTATTTTTATGCACTTTTTGTTACACTTAAATGTTGTAGATCATCAAACAAATTTCAATATTAGTCAATGACAAACGCAACTGAACACAAAACTGTTTTTAAATGCAACTTTTTATTATTAAGGGAGAAAAAAAATACAAACCTACATGCCCGTCCCTACAAGCTTTGGGACTTCAGCGAACCACAGTGAGAGCCATTATCCACAAGTGACGAAAACATGAAACAGTGGTGAACTTTCCCAGGAGTGGTCGTCCAACCAAAATTACCCCAAAAGAAGACTTGCTGTGTAAATGTAACCATGAATTCTGCTGTCTACCAAAAAATCCTGAAGGAGAATGTCTGACCATCTGCTCGTGACCTCAAGCTGAAACCAACTTGAGTTCTGCAGCAGGACAATGATCCAAAACACACCAGCAAGTCCACCTCTGAATGACTGAAGAAAAACAAAATGAAGACTTTGGAGTGGCCTAGTCAAAGTCCTGACCTGAATCCTACTGAGATGTGGTGGCATTTATCTTTCTGTTAGTAAAATACAGTAAAAATCGGCATACTTCAGACATAGTTGCAAATAGGGATTAATCCTATTAATTAATTTGAAAACTATGCTTAATCTGATTAAAACATTTGACTAATTGGACACTACAGCCTTAATTAACACAACGTCTTATAGTCTTTTGCCACTTTTATGCCATTTTTAAAAGATTCGGCAAATAAAAAAGGCACTTTAACTCAAAATTTGGCCAGGGCATGAATAATTAGTGACTTAACTACATATGAAAAAGTGAATTATTGTATTTTCTTGAGGCCAATCATCACTCTGTTTGCATTCATAATGGTTTACATCATTTGAGACATTACCCTAAAATGTAATGCTTTAACATGTACTGAATAGTCTTTAGCTGTTGTTATTTATTTGCCTCAGGTTTAACTTCATGAAATCCAAACTGCTCTTTGAGAGTTTCTCCAATGGATCCAAGTCTGTCAACTTGGTATCTCACTCGCTGCTTGCATATGACACTCGATGCACTGGAGAGTACAAGAGCACTGGTGGACCTGACGGTACCAGACGCAATGTATTTGACTGCATTCTCCAGCCTTCAAAAACTGGCACAAACCAGGCGTCTCTGCAACTGGAACTGCATTACAGGTAAAACTGGAGATTTGTATGTTTACATACATATGAACTGAAGGAACGTTTTGGTAAAATGATGTCCAACCTCCAACAGATCCACACGAGAATCGTCCTGTTTTACGGTGGTCCTGAACAACTTAAGGGTCTTTCTCATCTTTGACTGGCTCCGGCTTGTGCAGGAATTCTTGGAAATGCCAGTGAAAAAGCCATCAGGTGGTGCCGAGAACATTCAGTGTCAAAGTAACGCCGGCACTGACTTGGGACCAAGCACTGCTGCCATCACCACCATACCAAAGAGGGTCAAGAGTGGTGTGGTCACCAAAAGGTCCACGGTGCCCGTTACTCTCAACCGCTGCCTAGAGGTCAAGGTCAATGTTACAGGTTAGTCATTAACAGGATAATATTAACGCCTCCAAACATGGAACTTTATTAACTAAACGATAGAAAGTATTAGTTGCAGTTTCATGTAATTACATCTTCACAGGATATGAGCACATTAGAGATAGCCACCTGAATATATCAAGATTGTAATCTAATTCAACCAGTAAACATGGCAGTAAACATCAGAGGTTGATATTAGAAAATTTTCAAAGTGCATTTTAGCAATATTGTCATTATAAGATAAGTTTGTCATGTTTCCTTTTTGTAATTTGAACTTTATATTGGTACACAATTATTACAGTACTGTATGTATTGGCATTGCATATGGAAAGAGCCTTGACCTTATTCTGCTGTCAGTCTGTGTTTCGTGGCTTAGAAGCACACCTGATACCTGCTATCTGTCCACTCTTACATAATGGACAACTAATGCACAATATGCACAATGAATATTATTTTGATGATTACTAAATGCTAGGGGTGTCACGAGACACTCAGTTCACAAGACAAGAAGCTACACGAGATTGGGTCGACGAGAACAAGACGAGACAAGATTTTAGCTTTACTTTTAAGAAACGTACAATGAAATATTTTTAAATATACGACAATATATTGCAATCTACTAATTTAATTTTGACTACGTTACACTCTTCTGCACTTTGTGTGTATGTTAGCGGCTCTGCCTCCACCCACAGAGACAAAGAGACTGTATGACTGACAAAAGGGCTCACTCCGTTCATGCCATTGTTCTATGCAACAAACACGCCAAGGTGTTGAAACCAATACACAGAGTGAACTTTCTTCCTGCCTGTTTGGGGGCGGGAGATGAGGAAAACACACATGCATGCACACGGCAATATATTGAGATCGGCAAAATTATCCAGGCCTTCCAGGCCAAGGGCGCACAAGACATTTTTTTTTCTGAACGGGAAATCTTGTCACGTTTTAATTGTGACCCCTACTAAAGTAGGGGTGTCCAAAGTGACCAGCGGCACATTCTAAAAATAGAGTTAAACTAAAGAAAACTAAAGCAAAAATTTAAAAAAAGAGCAAAAATGCATAATGTAACAAGAAAAACTTGAAATGGAAATAGCTGCAGTTGCAGCTGAAGTACATCCAGAGTGCTGCTGCTCGAGCCCTGACTAGAACCAGGTGTCTGCACTGGCTTCCTGTTGCTCAGAGAATAGACTTTACAACAGCCTTGCTTATGTCTTTTCATGGTCTTGCGCCAGAGTACATCTCTGACATGTTAGCACCACATAAACCATCTCGGGCTCTGAGAAGCTTAGGGTCGGGTCTCCCGCGGGTGCCCAGAGTCAGGTCTAAACACGGTGAGGTTGCATTTCAGTGTTATGCTGCCCAAATCTGGAACAGTCTTCTAGAAGATGTGCGACAATCCTCAACTTTGGCAATGTTCAAATCCAAGTTGAAAACACTTCTATTCAACTGCAGGTATGACAACTGAAAGTATTTTACCTGCACTTTTCGTTTTTAATTATTTTTTTCTTTTTTTTAATTTTGTTTTATGGAATTATTTATGGAATTTTATGTAATGATTTTAGAATGATTTTATGTTTTTATAGAATGATTTTATGAAGTGATTTTACCCTTCTTTCGTAATACTAACAACACTAATTATAAAAAATCGCAGATTAATACTTTCAAAACAAAAACAATCATGTCTGCCATGTGGCACCTAACTGCCAGCACATGCCTGGAAAATTATCTAGCGGGGGTAGCAGGTTAAAAAGCTTTAATACGGACTTCCCGTACATACTGACAAGATTTGATTAAATATTTCTCGCCTTCTTTATCAAATTGTTGGCACTTGCAACCTTTTTTGGCCACTGGTTATTTAGTTGATTACTGAGTACATTCAGTAAAAAATGCAGTGAGTCAGCAATGCATGAGTTGCTTTGTTTGGGTACTCGATTTCACGGAACGATACAGTACAGTGCAAACGGACTACTTTGTCAGTGTACAAAAATCAAGGCAGAATTTTACAGAAAATTTTCCATGAAAAAATGGGGCGTATAAATGCAGAGGTTTGACTGGATATATAATGTCTAACATGTTAACAACATTAGATTTACAAAATACACAAATGCCCCACCCCACCACGAATTCTTTGATTTGTCAGTATGTGGCCCTCGGTGGAACACGTTTGTGCGCACCTGTTGTTCAGTCTTACTTTTCTTTCTGTATTCAGGCACAGAGTTTGTCATTGTAGAGGACTCAAGCTGCCTGGATACCAACGCCATCATTCTCAAAGGCACTACTGTCCTCACCTACAAGCCTCGTCTGTTGGACAGACCTTTCTCTGGAAGCCTTGCTGGCATAGAGGTGACACCTCTCTCTATCACTCTCACGCTACCACATACTGTAAAACATTTCAACTCCCAGAGTTTGGTGCTGTAGTTTATCAAATCCTGTTGTACAGTGATACAAGACACAAGTGCAAAAATACTCCGTATTATAGCATATATTAATTAGCTTTCATTCTGAACCATTGTCCAACCCCTAGGTGTTCTCGTGCCGTCTTGGCAGTGAGCAGGAGACAGCACTGTCCATCGTTGATCCAGTCAATGTTCAGGTGGAGTTGTGTGGCAGCCCCACTTACCAAAGCAGCTCAGGTCTATTAGATGCCTTCAGTGTCGAGGACATCCCACCACTGCTGGAGGTCAGGAATTACTATAAGAATATTGCTTGAACAGCTTTCACAGTTTGGAGTGGCCTTTTATTTTAGCCAACCTCCTGTGCAATAATCATGCTGCCTAATCAGCACCTTGATATACGACATCTGTGAGGTGGCTGAATTATGAATTGTTAATGCTTACTAACACAGATTTAGATAGATATGTGAACAATATTTGAGAGAGATACAGTGATGGGGAAAAGTGTTTTCCCCCTTCCTGTTTTCTGATTTGTCAGAAACATTTTATTATTAAGGGAGAAAAAAAATCCAAACCTATATGGTCCTGTGTGGAAAAAGTGCCTCCCTTGTTAAAACATAACTTAACTGAGATTAATTGAGATCTATCATTCTGGAAAAGGTTATAAACTCATTTCTAAAGCTTTGGGACTCTAGCGAACCGCAGTAAGAGCCGTAATCCACAAATGGCGAAAACATGGAACAGTGGTGAACCTTCCCTGGAGTGTCTGGCCAGCCAAAATTTCCCCAAGAGATCAGCGACGAATCATCCAAGAGGTCACAAAAGACCCCACGACAACATCCAATGAACTGCAGGCCTCAAATGCCTCAGTTAAGGTCAGTGTCCATGACTCCACCATAAGAAAACACTGGGCAAAAACAGTCTGCATGGCAGAGTTCCAAGATGAAAACCACTGCTGAACAAAAAGAAAATTAAGGCTCATCTCAATTTTGCCAGAAAACATCTTGATGATCCTCAAGACCTTTGGGAATATACTCTGTGGTCTGATGAGACAAAAGTTGATCTTTTTGAAAGGTGTGTGTCCCATTACATCTGCCTGAAAAGTAACGCAGCATTTCAGAAAAAGAACATCATACCAACAGTAAAGTGTGATGGTGGTAGTGTGATGGTCTGGGGTTGTTTTGCTGCTTTAGGACCTGGAAGACTTGCTATGATAAATGGATTCATGAATTCTGCTGTCTCCCAAAAAATTTTGAAGGAGAATGTCCGGCCATCTGTTTGTGACCTCAAGCTGAAACCAACTTGGGTTCTGCAGCAGGACAATGATCCAAAACATACCAGCAAGTCCACCTCTGAATGGCTGAAGAAAAACAAAATGAAGACTTTGGAGTGGTCTAGTCAAAGTCCTGACCTGAAACCTATTGAGATGCTGTGGCATGACCTTTAAAAGGCGCTTCATGCTGGAAAACCTGGAAAGATGACTGGGCCAAAATTCCTCCACAGTGCTGTAAGAGACTCATTGCAAGATTGCAAGTTATTGCAAACGCTTGATTGCAGTTGTGGTGGCCCAACCAGTTATTAGGTTTAGGGAACAATCACTTTTTCACAAAGGGCGATGTAGTTGGGATTTTTTTCTCCCTTAATAATAAAAGGTTTCATTTAAAAACTGCGTTTTGTGTTCAGTTGTGTTGTCATTGACTAATATTTTAATTTGTTTGATGACCTGAAACATTTAAGTGTGACAAACATGCAAAAAAATAAGAAATCAGAAAGAGGCCAAACACTTTTACACGCCACTGTAGGCCTTTTGTGTACATAAAAAAGTTTTACTTTGTGTTCGACTCATGAAAATTGGAGCAAAAACAAAAGTGTTGCATTGATATTTTTGCTGAGTATATTTGTGTTATTCATAGAATGAACAGTTTTACGACTTGGGTTTTATGCTGCATTAAATTCTGTGTGTGATCTTCATGCAGATCCAGTTTCCTGTTTTGGACATCCGTTTATCTTATAATGACATACAACTCTTCTTGGCCATTGCCAAATCCATCCCTGCTGTAAATCCCCCATCAGCCTCTGACTCTGATGTTGTCACTTCAGCTCACACGGTGCCAGTGGATACACCCAAACGCTCCAAGAGAAAAGGTCTTGCCTTTATAGGTATGCAAATTTTATGGGTATTTGTACTGTTTTACTGTTTCAGTTTTTTGTTCGTTTATTTTTAATAATATTTTTTCTTTTTGTTATTTTTTTTGTTTCACAATGTGTAGCTATGATTTGTGTTTTATAGGGTGATACAGTATATGCATACTTTAAAAAGCTATTCAAAGTACAGTCATGGCATTTTGTTATTGTGTTGCTTAAATGATTTTTGCTTCCATAGAGGGCCAGCTAATTCATTTGCAGGATCTTGGGTTCAGCAAAGAAGACTGTAAAAAAGCCCTCATCCTCTGTAAAGGTGAATCTGATCGTCACTAATATAGCTGTTGGTCAGTTGAAATCTCCACTGTGACTAAGTTTACCTGTGTTTTGTCTTGTAGGTCACCTGGATCAGGCTGCCACATGGTTGCTTGAAAATGCTGAGAACATTGCAGGCCGGTCCAAAGCCAGCGCTGACTCTGGTGCTTCCAGTCAGGCAGCTGCTCTGTCAGGGATAGAAGTGAAGGCAGAGAGCATCTGCATCTGTTTCATTGATGACTGTCTGGACTGTGACATACCACTTGCTGAGCTCACCTTCTCCAGTAAGTCTTATCAAGATACGACCACATTATTCAATTATCAACACACTGTACGGATTCATGGGGGAAAAAAGAAAAGTTAGCAATAGTATAATATCTAATACCTCAAGGGATAAAGTCTTCGTCTCAGGCAAATTGTGTGTGTTATTTCAGGATTAAATGTGTTGCAGCGTATTGGTTCCACCCAGGAGGGCAACGCCAGCTTTACTCTTTCAGGAGACTACTACAACAGAGAACTGGCAGGTAATTAGAGTGCATCTTTACTCATTACTAAAGGGGCCCTAACCTACATTTGCAACTTTTCAGACTTAGATTTATAATGTTGTACTCTTGTTCTACATGATGTTGACGTACCATATCAAGAGGTTGGTCTGTTTTTAAGTGATCTCTGTTTTCATTTTTATGCACTCCTAAATCTCATGAATGGGTGGTTGCAAGAAAGTCACGAGATTTCTATGAGATCTTGTGAATGTTTCGCATCACAAATTTAAGAAGTCCATGTATGACAGCTAGCTTTTTAAAAAAAAAAAAAAGTTTGTTTGTTGCTTTTTCTTGAAAATGGCAGACAGAAAGTGTTTTTTTGGATGAAAGAACGGTTGGTCTAAACCAGAATGATGCAGCAATTGAATGTTTTTTTTCCCTCTTCGGGGAGCTAAAGACCTACCTCATGGTCACTGCTCCTCTGCCCTCGCCACTTCCTGGACAGCTGTTTTGTAAACAAAGCTCAATTTGTCCAATATTCATCCAATTATATCCAATATCCAATTCTTCTTTACTGTTTGCCGATGACCATTAGCATGTAACCGGTTTGAAGGGGGCGTGTCTTTATACAATTCTGAGCGGTGGGTGGGCTGCAGTCACATTCAACCCATTGTCTGTAGCTACCGTAAATTCCAGACCTGAATATGTGTGTATATATGTGTATCTGTATGGTCTGGAATTTACAGAATATTAAACTGAATGAAACAATATTGTTATTGCTCTTGCATCTGAAACGATACTATGTTATAATCCATATTTAATTAATAATTTTGTTACAATGGAACCTTATACATTATTATCATTAACAACCGACATAAACAACTGGATATTTGTCATTTTTGTACATCGTCTTTTTACATATGTATTGTTTACAAGCAGTATTGTCAGTTTGCGGAACTAGAATGACCAGAATGTCTTGTGTGTGACAGGCTGGGAGCCCTTTATCGAGCCCTGGCCATGCTTCCTGTCCTGGCAACAGCAAGCCGCTGGCAGACTCCATCCTCCACGTCTCAAGATGAGTATTAGAGCCAAGCAACGACTTGATGTCAACATCACTTCTGTCCTGTTGGGTGAGTAAAAACAACGCCTGACTGCACACATGCACAGTCCATTTGAGCCGCTGAACGATGTTGAACGTGTTTTTGTGTATTTATTGTTTTATACAGAACAGTACAACACAACCAAGACTTCTTGGATAGCAGACTACTGTAACAAGGATGAACAGACAGCTCAGTCTTCCCCCACCTTGTCCTGGATAGGTTCCTCGGTTGACCCACCCAACTTTGGACAGAGTGAGTCTAGAAAGAGACCCATTCACTGAAATGCCATGTAAAGAATTTGAATCATTAAGATTTAATCATGTATGACATTACAGTCAAGTGCATTACAAATGTAATGTCCTGTTGAGGAATACAGTATTCAATTTGGTCGACTTTCAAAACAATAGGTGGGGGTGTTCACTGTAGTAGGTTTGAGTAGGTTAAATTTTGATGAAACATTTGGTCAGCAGTTCCTTGGCAGCTGGCCTTATTATTGGAACCTGACAATGTACAAATACATATTATGTGTTATGAAGAATTGTTGGATGCCCAGTAGGATACATTGTAGTTTTCTACCACCATGTGTTTTTCTACCCAGCTATAATCAGTGTATAATTTCACTGATTGTATTAGTCAAGAGTTTCATGCTTTGCACTTTACTTTGTTCTTACACGGATGTTTGTGCCGCTTAGAAATGTGCAGCTTTCCCAATTGTATCGTTGCACTTGATAGTAGGACATGTTATAATAGCAGACCATTGGTCATGATTTTTGTCATGACTATTTTGTTGTGGCAAAATGTTTAAAATGTATGGCACTTTTTCCATAAGTTGTATCGCATATCGCAGTATTTGTCTTATTTTGCACCAAGTGTTTTTTTTTTTAATGCATCCCAGTGGCATCACAGTAAATGAAGCATAATGTGTTCATTACACAACATTAGTTTGAAGGAAGAGCTGCTGCATATGTCGGTATTGGTTGATAATACTATTGGTAATATTGGTATATCTGATATCGGTAAGAAAGCCAATATCGGGCATCCAGTCTACATTTCTCTCTTTTGTTAACTGTCTATTGCATCCCCTTCCAGGTGCTTCCCTCTCTCACCTTAGAACTCGGAGCACAGCCAGCTTGACCAGTTTTGATCAGCAAACTCCAGACTCCAGAGGTGCACCTCCAGAGTATCATTTCTTGCAGCAGCACACTCACTTTCAAAGCTAGCTTCTGTCTTGAAATTGTTTTCTACCAAGGGAACTTGATATATTCTACTGCAAGGCAACACAGTTTACAATACAAAAACCTCAAATGTATCTTGTAAATACATTTGTACTATCAAAAATCACAGTAAATAAACCCATCAGGTCATACCTGTTTAATTGTAATTATTAAATGGATTCATTGAAATAATTACCATTTCTATTTCTAGGAGATGTTAAGCTTTCCAAGAAGAGGCAGCCATTTGTACCATATGCTTTGCGCAACCATACAGGATGCACCATGTGGTTTGCCACTCTGACTACAACCCCCACAAGGTTAGTAGAACTATTGCCATTCACAGTAAAGTCGTCCGTCGGTATATCGTGGTTCGAATATCGCTCCCTCACTATATCACAGTTTTTCAATAAATAATTAATGAATGATGGCTGCTTCGTGGTTGACTATGGCCTCTTATTAATACAAAAATATAAATATTGAATTATTCTGTTCACATTATTCTGTTCACGAGGCATCAGTAATGTGAGACGTGATTACATTTGCATGGAGACTGGCTATTGAGCCAGCAGACCCGAGCCAACTTGCCATGGCTGAGATCGAGTGAAATAAAGGTTGTCCTGTCATTCTGTGTGGAAGTGATAGGTTTTTGGCTTCATTGTCCTTCTCCCCCACTCCGAAACACTTTCTTACTTTGGAATAAGTAAATTGGAGAGGCTCACTGGTTAGCTCGGTAGCTTGCTATGCTAGCGCGGCCGTCTGTTAGGGCCCTGCAGTGATCCCGTAGCCTGTGCAATGTGATGTAAACAAAGAGTAATAGGAGTGTAAAAGTGACTACTGGGGTGGAATTTAATGTCTACAGGGCTCTAATAATGCTAAAAATTGTATTGGCTTTCTGTGCTCTTAACTATGAAAACATTCTGTTTATGTATATTAATTCCTACTTTGCGGAAATTCGCTTATCGAGGTCGGGTCTGGAACCAGTTATCCTTGATAAACAAGGGACGACTGTATAGGATAGAATAGTATAACGATAAAACACAGCAATACAAAAATACACTACTCAATTATCAGGGGCTCTAAAGTATTTGGACAAAGGACAAAGAAGTGGTTTCACGGCTTCACGGTTTCACCCGTATCGGCAGTTAAAGCTACTTGCATTTTTTCTTTCAGGGTGGCACTCTCTCACAGCAGTAGTGCAGACTCCATTGGAGACCTCCACGGTCCAGGCAATGATGATAGCCACAATGTCAGTCAGTGGCGAGAGGTATCTCCTGGGGAGGAGATTCCATTTGAGTTTGAAGCACGGGAGAAACTTCGCCACAGGTACAACTCTAAACATAATTTCAACAGTATCAAAGCTATTTGAGCCAAAAGAACACCGTTGTTTTACAATAAGTGTTGCATTGACACATGACGATCACATTGTCCTAATGCAACTCTTAGTTGGTAACAGGAATGTAGTCCTGGAGTGTAGACCATTTTGGATAAAGTAAAGATGCAGCACAGTGGATCCCTGCTATTTGCGTAGGTTACCTATGACCCCTCCCACAAATGGCAAAAAAACTGAATAAGGAACTGTGCAATTGCCTATTTTTGATACTCTAAACCAGCCATCACCAAATGGTGGCCCTCGGTCTGGCTATCAACCCAGTGATGGCGCTTTACGGACCCGTGGCCAATTAAAGTGAATGGTATATATAATAATAATAACATAATCGTGCTTGTGGACCGATCGCAGTTGCAGTTTGTGGGCGTAATTACTTCAGTTATTACGGTTACGTGACAGCAAACACGGGGGTGACATCAGTCAAAATGAGCCAATGACATTGTTTTTTTTACTTGCCAAGAAGTTGATGAGAGAACCATGGCTTGATCAAAAGTAAGAAAATTTGATACCGAAATACCGAACATTAAAAAAAGCAAATGGACGGACTAATAGATGTTCATTCTTCCAGAATCCAGTGGCAAATCGCTGTGTTTCATATGCTCTGAAACTGTAGCGCTGGTCAAAAGCGCAAATGTGACGTGACATTACCTGACAAAACACAGATCATTCGAGGGGACGTATCCACCCAAGTCTGATGTGTGATCTACAAGAGTCATCACGCATTCATTTATAGCACAGCAACGTCAAATGAGTGCTCACTCAGGATTGTATGGATATAGGAGCAAAACAAAACAGCCATCACTGACGGGACGGTCGTGAGGGAGTGCTTCTGCTGCAGAGACATTACTCAAAGGTAAACAAAAAGAGGAATTGTGTGACAAAATCGGGCAAATCCCAATGTCAGTTTGCCACAACAATAACAAGAATATCTGAAACCGGTGCAATGTTATTTCACTCCAAAAAATATGCCCATTGCGTTCATTTCATTATTTGTACAGTCAAACCTTTTATTATTTATGTGACATTTGATCCCGTTTTATTTTAAACTAAATTTAGGTGCCAAGATAATTGTGTTTGTATTAAAACAATTGGGTGATGTGCAGGGCTTTGTTATATTTGACATTCATATGAGCTAGTCTGTTTGATGCAATTTAAGGCAAAATGAGGTTCGGACCTGAGCAAAATTTCATAAATGGTCCTTATTCAATTTTAATTGAAGTCTCTAAACCCTATAATAATCCTCTGACCTTATTCAATTTTAATTGAAGTCTCTAAACCCTATAATAATCCTCTGACAGTTATTAAACACATTTTAAATTCAGTTTTATACATTAAGAAACAATTATAGGCATACAATATACACTATTGTACTTTTTAAAAATAAAAAAAAAGTGCAAATACACCATAACACGTCTTGTCAAAGGGCCGCACGGTGACCTAGTCGTTAGCATGTTGGCCACACAGTCAAGAGATCGGGAAGATCAGGGTTTGAATCTCTGTGTGGAGTTTGCATGTTCTCCCCGTGCGTGTGGGGGTTTTCTCCTGGTATTCCGGTTTCCTCCCACATTCCAAAAACATGCATGTTAGGTTAATTGGCAACTCTAAATTGTCCATAGGTATGAATGTGAGTGTGAATGGTTGTTTGTCTATATGTGCCCTGCGATTGGCTGGAATGACGTCTTGTCAAAGCATCTTCTTGCTGGAAAATGTTGAGTGAATTTACTTGTGAGACAGCACCAACAGATTCATAGCTACAGCGGCATTAAACATTCTATTGATTCTATTTAAGTAATCCCTCCATTGCGGGTGTGCTGGAACCTATCCCAGCTGACTTCGGGTGAGAGGCAGGGTACACCGTGGACTGGTCGCCAGTCAATCGCAGGGCACATATAGACAACTCTCACATTCATACCTGTGGACAATTTAGAGTCTCCAATTACTAACATGCATGTTTTTGGAATGTGGGAGGAAACCGGAGTACCCAGAGAAAGCCCACGCACACAAGGGGAGAACATGCAAACTCCACACCTAGATGCCCAATAGAGATTCAAACCCAGATCTTCCCGATCTTGTGACGGCGTGGCCAACATGCTAACCACTTAGGCCACCGTGCGGCCCTTATTTACAATCTAATGCAGAGTAAAGAAATCCACAAATATGAACCATGAATAGGCAGGCAACCATGGATGGACTGTATATGGTCCTGCAGTGTCGTTTTGTTTTGGCTTTGTAACAGCATTTCTACAGGTCATTATTTCCTCCTACAGGCACACTCATGAGTTGAAGCTCCATCAGCTGCTTGTACGAGTGTGTGGATGGGAGCAAGTGAAGCCAGTATCTGTGGACAAAGTGGGGATTTTCTTTCGTTATGCAGCTCCGGACAGAAACAATGCATCTAACATTGTAAGCGAACATTCTAACCTAAAAAAAATTACATTCCATATTGAAAAAAATGCCTTCTAATGTTTTGGGTGTTTTTCCACTTACATTTCACCAGGTTGGCAGTCCAATCAGCAGGACCAACATAATTCACCCGCATGTCTATGTAAGTTCAGTGTGTATTATAAAAATGATACACACTGTAGCTCTAATGCTCATCACCATCATCAATTTCAATACAGCTTGATATGCTTGAGGAAATGGCTGAAGTTCTGAGTTAGTACGTTAAATATGAATTTAGTAGTCAAAACGTTTCTGTGTCCAGGTGGTCCTCGGGTTACGTACAAGTTGCGTTCCGACACTATGTTGTACGTCGGATCTTATACCTAAATTAACTTAAGTCACTCACACTTTGCACAGAACATATGCAGGACATATAAAATACAGTAATAAAAAGATTAAATACAAGAATTTAATAAAGTTGCAATTTAAAAAAGGGGAATGCATCCTTACCTTTACTCTGTGGCTTATTGGGAGGAAGAAGTACAACACGCAGGAGAACTAATAAAACAATAAAACACCAGTTAAAACACCAGTTATTACTGTCCCTTTCATAGGAACAGATGCTTTAATATGCTGAAGGTTACATTCTTTATCCTTAATGATGGTTGTGATGGTCGTCTCTCAGACCTTTTGTATGTTAATTTTCACTTCTACGGTGATGGCTTTTCTTTTCTGTGGCGCATTTCCTCCAGAAGAGCCTGCCTTACTCTTGGGAGACATAATGATGTGTATTCATCCACTACGCATGCTGAAATTAACTCTCAAGAGAGTCCAGTGTTTACAGACTAAAATTAAGTTTTTAATTCATTTGTGGGTGCGCAGACGTAACCACAAAATGCTGAAACTCGGAGCGCTGTAATCCAAGGCCCAGAAACTTTTAAAACATCTTTTTAGAATGCTGAAGCTGCAGAGTTTGTGAAACACAAAATCTGAGTCACTGGCAACGCATGTGTTAACGTTTGCACAATAACTTTCTCTCAGTTCTCAGCGCTGCCTCCGGTCAGAGTGGTCTTCTCCATTACCATGGAGGGAAGTGCCAGAAAGGTTATAACAGTGCGATCTGCCCTCATTCTGAAGAATCAGTTGGATGTGCCCATGGAGATAAGACTTGACAGCCCCTCTGCGCCTGACAGTACGGCACTGCACCACTTCCTATTTTTCTTTTACCATTTTTTCCCCATTTACTTGATGTAGTTTATACAGTATATCCTCAAAATGTGTCCTCATCCCAAGTTTGGGAAACTTTGTCTCAAGCATTTTTTTATTGTCCTGCGTTATAAATTTTTTTTGTTCCTTCATTTCATTTAACCTCTATACATGCCATGCCCTTTGTATGAATTTACCAACTGTATCCTTACGTCAACAGAACCAGTGGTGTTGCCTCCCATTTTGCCCAACCAGGCCTTGGCAGTTCCACTCCACTTGACGTCATGGCGGTTACAAGCCCGGCCCAAGGGCCTGGGCTTGTTTTTCTGTAAAGTTCCCATCCACTGGACCAGCGTGGAGCGGCCTGGAGAGATCAGCAGTAGCAAGAGGGATTGCCAGTCGGCAGACTTTGATGACAACCTCAAGCGTAACTTCAGGTAGAAGTAGTCAGCCACACCCTTTTCTCTGTATTTTCTCGGTTACGCTTCCCTAATCCCTAATCTAATTTCGCTGCGCTTTTTAGGTTTTGTGTGGTCATAAAAAAAGAAAACTACCCTGATCAGCGACCTGCCAAAAGGGTTTCAGGTAACACTAATCAGATCTATCGACAGCCAGGCCACACCATCTTTCTATTGCCGACTGTGGTGCTGGCCAACCTGCTACCCTGTGACCTCAACTACTATGTGAAGGGAACTTCCAACAAAGGTTCACTGAAACCAGGAAAAGAAGCTGTGCTTCATGCTGTGGACACCTCTCAGAACATGGAGCTAGGTCAGGGAGGGAACAAAAAGAAGTCACTGGCTGATATGTTCCCTTTTTACTCATAATGTCTGTCTTTTCAGGTGTCCTGTTGGAGAACTTCCCTGTGTGCAAAGAGCTGCTCATTCCTCCTGGAACTCAAAATTACGTAGTACGAATGAGGCTGTACGACACAAACAAGCGTCTGCTTTGCCTCACCATTCGCATCATTCTGCGAGCACAGGGGGCACTGAAGATTCTGATTTCTGCCCCCTACTGGCTTATCAACAAGACAGGTTCAACTTTTGATTGATAAAATGGCATTTGAAAAACAAGCAAACTCGGTCATTTGTTAAAGTGATTTCCCTTTTTCAGGCCTTCCACTGATTTTCAGACAAGACAATGGCAAAGTAGATGCAGCAGGTCAGTTTGATGAGCATGAACTAGCCCGAAGCCTCAGTCCATTGCTCTTCTGCTACACTGACAAGGAACAGCCTGCCATGTAAGTTTGTATCAGGAGCAGTGTGCCCAAACTCAAAGCTCAAAGCTCTTTTCTCAAATTGTGGAAAATTTTTCTTTTGAAAAACTCAGGTGTACTATGCGGGTTGGAAAGGGGATCCATCCAGATGGCGTTCCTGGGTGGTGCCAAGGTTTCTCCCTGGATGGAGGAAGTGGAGTCAGGGCAGTGAAGGTTATCCAGCATGGTAACAGGCCTGGCCTCATCTACAACATTGGCAAGTTGTTCTGTTCTCTCTCGTGTATCAATTAGTAACACTTTCCTACATATAGGACCCCATTCTTACCATTTTATTTTTTTCCCAAATTCAGTTTTGTTTTTTTCCAAATTCTGCTTTTTCTGTTATTGTATCAGCAAAGAGTGTGTTCTTTTTGGGTTAGTGAATAAAATGTCTGTGAATTAAATGCAAAAATGTTTACATTTATCGATGCAATACATTATTGGACAGTTTTGCCCAGTAATTCAGAAGCGAATGTAGCTTGACTAACTTTTCTCATGAGATGTCAGCCACTGCATCCTCAAGAAATTGTAATGATCGTGCTTGTGGTTAAGGAAGACGTACTGTACTCCATCCATCCATCCATCCATCCATCCATCTTTTACCGCTTATCATAGGTTGGGTCACGGTGCCAGAAACCTAAACAGGGAAGCCCAGACTTCCTTCTCCCTGGCTACTTTGTCCAGCTCCTCCCGGTGGATCCCAAGGCATTCCCAGGCCAGTTGGGAGACATAGTCTCTCCAACATGTCCTGTGTCTTTGCAGAGGCCTCCTACTGGTCAGGCGCACCCTGAACACCACCTCAGGAAGGCATCTTGACCAGATGCCACCAAACCGGATCCCCTCAATGCCCCGGCTGCGCCTACGAATTCTGTCCAGAAAAGTAATGAACAGAATCAGTGGCCTTGGCCGCAAATCCAACAACACGACCACAAAGTTGATCATCAAGCTGCAGCCCAGGGTGTCCTGGTGCCAAATGCACATGTGGACACCCTTATGCTTGAACATGGTGTTCGTTACGGACAATCTGTGACGAGCACAGAAGTCCAATAACAAAGCACTGCTCGGGTTTAGATCAAGGGCAGCGTTCCTCCCAATCACGCCTCTCCAGGGCTGACTGTCGCTGCCAACGTGAGCGTTGAAGTCCCCCAGCAGGACGAGGGAATCCACTGAGGCAGCACTTTGCCGAACTCCCTTTAGGAACTCCAAAAAGGGCGGGTACATATGCGCAAACAATGATCAGGACTCGTCCCCCCACCCGAAGGCGGAGGGAAACTACCCTATCCTTCACTGGGTTAAACACCAACATACATGCCACAAACCTAGGGGCAACAAAAATTGCCACCCCTTCCTGTCACCTCTCACTGCTGGCACCAGAGTGGAATAGTCCAGTCCGTCTCAAGAAGACAGTTTCCGCCAGCTCAGGCTCCTTCCCCACCAAAAAAAAAGTCTGTGCCAGCCGTATTTGAACTGTGACGCAAAGTAATAAAGTTACACCCACACTGCACTAACACGAGACTACGAGAAAAATGTACAGTAGTAGCAAATGTGGACCCCCCCATGGCGACTGTAGGCTAATGGGAGTTTACAAGTTAACAGCGGTGTGATCGCGTTTTTACAACTAATTATTTATTATTAACGTTCATATGCTACACCCCCATGGAAAAACAGATCAGCAAAACAATAAAGGACACATCCAAGAATGTATTCATGCAGACTGATGTAGCATAAGAGCGAAGATAGATACAGTGTGTTAGAAGCGCTGTTTTTATCTGCTACATCCATTATGTCTGACATGAAAGATAAGCTTTCACTGCTGTTTGATCACCTTTTTTTCAACTATTTCATGTCTTTATGCAACACACCATACACACTAGTACAGTTGGAGCAAATAATTCCAACACCATGCACCGTTATTTACATTTATCTGCCAAACATTGTAGAAAGATACTGAGTTTGTGTGTGGCCATGTGTGCCCCCCAAGCGTCAGGCTGGAATTTACTTTCACTGCCTCACATGATTGCAACCCAGCAAAATGCAGGTTTACTGTACCATCCGTCCAATGCAATTTTTGTCTTCCTCTGATTTTATCATCATGAATTGACTGACTGTCTTACCAAAACAGGTATCAGTGTGCGGAATGGAAAAGGACGCTACCGAGACACTCACATTGTGACCTTTGCCCCCCGCTACTTGCTGGATAACAGCTCCTCACACAAACTTGCCTTTGCTCAGCGAGAGTTTGCTCGGGGAAAGGTAAGGAATGACCTGTTTTTGTATTGTTTTGTTGTCTTTTAAAATGTTGTGAGTGAGATGCAGCTAGAAGCACTTATTTTTAGACTTGTGGTTTGAGGTGACACTTTTGGCCATATTTCTGTCATTGTTCTGACTGGAGCTACATAAATACATTGTATGTACTTCATTTTAGGGTACAGCCAACCCAGAGGGTTACATCTCCACCTTGCCAGGATCCAGCGTGGTCTTTCACTGGCCCCGAAATGACTATGACCAGTTGTTGTGCGTGCGCCTCATGGACTCCCCGACATGCACCTGGTCAGGAGGGTTTGAGGTCAACAAACCCAAGTCTTTCCATGTGAACATGAGGTGAGAACTCTATATCTATATATATTATAACACGATGGACTGCTGACCGTCATTATCCTGGAGCCTCTCATTGATTCTTTTGTGTGATGTCCTTAGATTAACTGGTTTTAAATTGAATCTTGGTTTTAAAAGGGACACCATGGGGAATTGCTTCTTCCTTCGTACGGAGATCACCATTAAGGGAGCCACCTACCAAATCTCCTTCACTGACACTGACCAACTGCCCCCACCATTCCGTATCCACAACATCTCTGAGGTATGCTGCTGCTTTAACACCTTTGCCAAATAGCTTCTTACATGGTTTAAGAGGTCTCCCACGTGCAGTTTAGGAGCAGGTGATCAGTTGGTGAGACACACTATATAACAGCAGAACACAAAGCCACAGGAAGACTAGGTAGTGGAATCACCCAAAGATGGTGGTTCAACCTCAGTTTTTGTGTGATGATTTTTGGGTTGTTTTTTATGAAAGCAATTACCGTATTTCCCAGACTATAAGTCACACTCTTTCATGGTTTGGCTGGTCCTGGAACTTAGAGTTAGGTGCAACATATATATCAAAATATACACATAATTTAACGTTTAAAATGTTAATTCATACTGACTGTCATGAACCGAGGAGTGAACATTACCGCTGACAGCCACGAGAGGGTGCTGTCGGCCTGTGACACCCAGCATGAAGAATTTAATGGCTTCAGTGATGTGGTACGAGATCGGGAGCTTGGTGAACTTTCTTACTGGTGACTTGCTTGTTGGACTTGCTGGCGTGTTATGTAAATTTAGCCAATTCAGCCTCCCAGGTATGTGTAGTTAAATAACTGATAATGTGTCACGTTAACATACCAGACACCTGTTCAGCCTGTTTATCTGTGTGCTCTTGTGTTGTCGACTAATTTGCCTTTCCAGATGAAATGTCTACTCTTGGCCTTCAATTTTGTGAAATATCTAAATAAATAATCCAGTGCAATTTAGATTTGTTTTTTCCTCTTTTGACTAATGCGACTTGATACTCCAAAGGGATTTATAATCTGGAAAATAGGATACAAAGAATTAGTTTTCTTCCAATCTCTTCAGGTTCCTATCCAATTCTGGCAGCATGGTGTGGTTGACATCAAGCTGCACACCGAGGTGAAGGCAGACTCAGAACTGGACTATGCCTGTGACGAACCAACTCTGCCGCCATACCTGACTCTCACTGTGAAAGGAGCCGGGTCTTCAGAGGTCACAGCTGACATGAACTTCTTCCGGGAATACAACAAGTTGTACTACGAGAATTTCATCTACATTGCGGCCACCCACACATTCTCACAGTATGGATCACTTAGAGTAGAGCATTTTGCAACGTTAAAAAGCATCGCTATAAGCAGCCTTTTTTTTTTTTGTCTTTGACGCAGGAGTGGTGGCAGGAGACCTGTTGGCAAGAAGCATCTGGTAACATGCGCTGAATTGGTTCTTGATGTGGACACAAAGACACAGAGGGTCATCTTGAAAAAGAAGGTATTCAAAAATAAGTTCAGTATGGGGATAAAAGGGCTTCTCCAAACTCAACTGATAAGTAATGCATTGAGAAAGTATTATATTATGTATTCAGAAAGCCTTATCAAAAAGTCTCATTTATGTTGTCTCTGTATACTAAAATAATCAAGCTAAAATCTGTGCTTAGTGGCTATTAATAAGTTTGTTTGCAAATGTGTTAGCCTAAGTATTCGTAACACTTGCCTATACTTGACAATTCTACCTGCCAAGAAGGACTGAAAAACAGCCCAGAAAAATGGGCTGGAGCTCGGGGTAAAGTTTCTGGTTCTAGGGTAAAGTCCCTGCGGTACAAAAACATGCTTCTAATTGTCTTGATCATTAATTGGTATCCACCGCGGTGAACTAAACAGACCTGGAATGATTTTGAAAGGAACATGCGTCTAAATAAGGCCTCACAAGTGTTTCCACTGCGACCAGATCAAATTTAAGGGACCGGAGCTAAGGATAGAGCCATTACTTGGCCGATCACCTTTATCAATTTAATATATTTACTTTTTATAAAATGAAATCACAACATAATTTTTCAAAAAAGTTTCTTCATTGGTAGGAGCCTGGGAAGCGCTCCCAGCTATGGAGAATGACAGGCACTGGTATGCTGTGTCATGAAGGCTCCTCTCCACCGCAGAGCAAGCCTGCTCAACCTCGCCCAATGGACTCTTCTTTGGTTCTGGACATTGCAGGGCTTGCAGCTGTCAGTGATAACAGGTTAGTACTACTGTATGTGCAGCTATATTGTATACACCAATGTGCTTCAACATCAATAGTAGTATTAGGCAGTACACTTGTGCAACCTCACTATTTTTATTTGTGCTGAGAAATTAGTAGTTTCAGCAAGTCTACGGAAACTTTTTTCAGTTGTTCTGTTTTCCACCAGTTTTGAGCCATTGATGCTAAGGAGACCAGACCCTCGTCGCAGCACCACCCAGACATGGCACTTCAGCTCATGCATGCTGACCTGTGGCCTTCCCCGACTAGTAGTACAGGTGGAAATATGAATCTATTTTCTGTACTTTTTTATTAACACAAAAACATATCTGCCCCCCAGTGGGGGCATGACAGAAAATAATTGAGAACCACTGCATTAAGTGACAGAGGAATGTAGCAGAATCATTTAAATAATCCTTAATACTCTTGTACATTAGTAATGTCATTTCCAACAGTTACTCATTTTGTGCCTTCCAGGTAAGGGGTGGTATTGAAGGCCTGTACGATGGAGCAGAGGTGGTGTTGGGACCAGACTCTGGGCTTATGGAACCTGGCCCTGAACAGCAGTTCATCAACCAGAAGATGAGGCCTGGTTCTGGGGTGTTGTCTGTTCAGGTGCTGCCAGATGGACCCACACGTGTTCTGCAGGTACCAACTAGACTCATTGAAAGTGTTTTGCAATCATTATTTAAGGACAGGAGCATTGTACTATATTAACCCCTGGCAACTGCGAAAGTGGCCCAAAATAACTATTGACAATGATTATGGACATTTCTATTTACAAGGTGTGGTTTGAGCTTCATTCTCCTTTTACAGATCAGTGACTTCAACCAAAGAAGACTCACCCACAAGTCACCAAGCGCAGAGCCAGACAAGAGCAAAGAGGAAGTGAAAAAAAAAGAAGCTGAACAGGAGCTTGAGGTACAAGCGACATGGAGGGCCTCTGGTTTTATAAAAACTATAAAAGCCAGGTTGTAAGAAAATATCATAATTAGTAAATATTGGCGAACAAAAAAATGACACAGAAACAGAACTCAAAGGATTACTATTGCAACAGCACATCATCAGGAGGGTAAAACTAACCTGTCTCACTACCATCTAAACCCAGTTCACGTTCCCTAAACAGATTATTTAATGTTACACGTAGAGCACAGATGTTCTATATTGTTTTAGATCACTTAAACAAAATATACTGTTTAAAGAGGCATAACAATAGAGAAATGTGTCAACATTAACTACCGTAAATTCTGGTGTATAAGTCGCACGTGTCCACGTCATAAAATGACATATTGTGGTGCGCACAAGTCCGTGAGGACCAGGCAGCGCCTTATTTGACAGGAGCCAATCATGAGCTATGAAAAAAAACCTCACAATGAGCTTGTCAAATCGTTGTAAATTACAGGAGGTCATTACTCAATATAACAGTCTGACTCACAGTGTCATCTTACAAACATTAAACTCATCACACAGCACAGGACAAGCAGCATAGAAAATGGTGGATGCTGCTGCAGTGCTGCCTCTGTCCACCAGAAGGAGCCAGAGGACCCAGAGCCCAGAGGGAGGCTGATGTCATTGCAGTGCCCCAATGAATGCGTTGCTCAGACGCAATGGATTATGGGAAAACTTAAACAGTTGTTTTTTCCTTTTGAACTCATATTGGTACATGTTTTTATATTTTCAGGTACACTTGAGTGTTAAGTTTATGTCTGATGAATTTTGTGTTGTTAGTAAAGTGTTCTTAGTAAGATGACACCCTAAGTCAGACTTTCATGTTGTAAAACTGTTATATATAAATGACCTGCGATTTGCAATGGGTTGGCAAGCTCGTTGTGAGTACACTGATAGCTCGTGATTGGCTCCTGCCAAAGAAAGATGGAACATGTCTGATTCGTACAAGGATATATAACATGCTGCCTGACGACCTGGCTAGGGCACAAGCCAGAATGACATGTGGTATCATTCTTACCAGGTGTTGGTGAACTTGGAGGAAGGAATCGGTGTGTCGCTACTCAACAAGGTTCCTGAGGAGCTTGTGTTTGTCACACTGTCCGGTATTGATGTCCACTTCACACGCACTGCTGCCAATGAGGTGTTGGAAATGAGTATTAACAACATCCAGGTGAGATCTAAAAGATTAAAAAGCAGACCATATTATTTGGCATGAGTCACATTAGCTTTATGTGTTGACTTGCATGTTGTAGGTGCCCACATAATATGCAGAATATCAGCATGGCAAACCACTCAAGAACACTGTCAAGCAGACGGTTTATGTACCACCCTCCTGTTCTGTATTAAACATGTTCATTTGACAGCTGGTGTACAACATTGGCTGTAATATTGCAGTTGTGCAGCTCTTTTTGTGTTTGTTTGTTGTTTGTGCAAACCCGTTGTGGGGACTGGCAGTTTCTCTCATATCAATTATCAGGTACTCTGACAAGAAAGAGGCAGAAGATGACAATGAATGACCTGTACACACAATCAGTTATTGTCGTTAAAACACATAACATAAGCAAGCCGAACTCCATAATACAAACTATAATGTATGGTATGGGTGAAGTAAGACGACGGGACTGTAATATTTGTATTCTGCGTCGGGGCACTTCTTTTTTTTTTTTATCCGAATTTTCACCAAAATGGAATAGTTTATTGACATTGCAGTTGTCACATTACAATGTTATTTATACTGAATCGTACTGCAGATTTTATCCAGCAGCTGTGTGCATTTTTCACAAATGTCTTATATTGCTGTTGGTGTATTGTGGTTGTCAGGTGGACAACCAGCTCCTAGGTACCACCCAGCCTGTGATGCTGTGTGTGACTCCAATTTCCAGTGATGGCACTGTGCTTGACAGTGGGCCGGCCTTGCAAGTCAACTCTGTCAAAGTTCCCAGCAGCCTTATGCTCACTGATATCTTCAAGGTCAGTATCTTAAACATTAGCATGACAGTTCAGATAGAGTCTTGTGATGTGATGATGTAACCTTGATGTGTCTGCAGCACCTCATGGTAACAGCGGGACGCTTCAGTGTTGTCATCGAAGAGAAATTATTGCTCAAGCTGCTCAGCTTCTTTGGTTATGGACAGACAGAAGCGGGTGAGTGAACCATTGAATTTTATTAGCATCTCTTACAAATACATGTGATGTGTGTTCATTTTCAGTGAATTACTTCTGATGTTCCAGCAGTTCCATAAAATGAATATGGATGTTGTTCTATTAATACATAGAAAAGTAATTGGTGGAGCATTTTATAAGGCCTTTTCATGCGTGGATAGTTAGTGCCAAAATACATGATACAGTCCCAACTGTGTAAAAGGTGCTATTGCAACATGTTTGCCTGTATGTAGACACAAGGTTATGCATGTTATGGTTGCAGAGCTGGAGAAACTGGATGAAAACCTCCATGAGAGGCCCAATAACGATGCAGGACCCCCCAAACGCTATTACTTTGAGAACCTGAAGATCAGCCTCCCTCAGGTCAAGCTGAGCGTTCTCACCTCGCACAAGCTGCCTGCTGATCTCAAGGTAACAGAAAGCATTCTTTTTCACATGGTATCTCTTTGCCCTGCTTCAAAAATGTACTTTGCACAAAGGTATGTGTAGTAACTTTGAATAGAGTTTCTGAGTCGTGATTTGTGGCCAATACAGGCTTTGAAAGGTACCTTGGGATTTCCACTGGTTCGCTTTGAGGATGCTGTTGTCAACATGTACCCATTCACCAGAGTGCACCCCTACGAGACCCAGGAGATCATCATCAATGACATCCTCAAGCATTTCAGAGAGGTAGGAGCTTCTTCTCTGGAAGCAACAGTGTCGGCATAATTTGAGATATCATGTGATATGATGCAAAATGTACTTTTTATTGCGTCGTTCTTTAACAGCAATGGATTTTAGGAAAAAGCAGAAGATAACAAATTTTTCTGCTAATATGGGTATGGAAATAGTAACATATAATGTGAATAGTCAGTGGATGGCATTGTAATTGGTCCCTCTCTTATTCCCTCACACACTCTGTGTAATGTTTTTTTTTTTTTTTTTCACTAAAGGAGCTGATCAGCCAGGCAGCTCAGATCTTGGGCTCTGTGGACTTTCTTGGAAATCCAATAGGACTCCTCAACGACGTCTCGGAGGGTGTGTCTGAGCTCATCAAGTACGGAAACGTGGGTGGCCTCATACGGAATGTGACACACGGTGTGTCTAACTCTGCTGCCAAGGTACATATTCGCTCAGCTGGTTGTTTTCTCCTTGAATGAGGAAATGCAAAGAACAAGGGTAACACTGCACTAGTTATAGAGGGCCCATATATGCATCCATCAGTTTGCAGGAACTTTGTCTGATGGGCTTGGAAAGACCATGGACAACCGGCACCAGACTGAGCGAGAGTACATAAGATACCATGGCGCCACCAGTGGAGAGCACCTGGTCGCAGGCATCCACGGACTAGCTCATGGTATTATCTCTTTATTATTATGCTGTATTGTATGAATTCAGCCCATATGCTTAATTTGACTGAACTGTGAAGCATTGGGCAAATCATTTTTAAACTCTAGGCAGAGTCCTTATGTCTCATACTATATAAATACTATGTGTTTCCTCAGGGATATCTTAAAAGATCACAAGGCCTCCTATTTCTTGGTAACTTGAGCACATAGATTTTACCGGAACTAACTATGGAGTGACTGGAATTGCATTCTGAAGTTAGCGGTTTTCTGGAGCCTCTTGCAACAATGATGAATTCATAAAAACAAAAAAATATTATCTGGATGTAGAAAAAAATACAACTAAAAAATACATCTTGGAATACAACTCAAGTAGTTAAATGGAAGCATACAACTTTCAGCAGGGGTGGACTGGGACAAAAATTTTGGCTGTGGACTTGTTGGTTCAGACTGGCCCCAATCCACCCCCCTTTATGAGCCCCCTCTTGTTTATATTAAAAAATGGTCCAGGGTTGTGATGGAACCTGCATCTTCTGCCTTGATAGGGAGCAGAATGTTCCATTACACCAACAGAGACAGACAACAGAGCGGGTGAAGTTGGAGATTTTATTCTGTAATTGGTGACGGCGCCTCGGACTGACTTGGCACGTGTCACGGCAGCGATGCGTATCCTTTGCACAAAACGCCCCCCCCACGACCCCCCGACCCCATGGATTGTGGGGCCCTACACACAGCGCTTGTTCTGCGTGTCGGGAGGGGTGGCTCTGACTGTGCCAACTCACCCACTCTGTTGTGTCTACAGCAGCATGTTCTCGGGCCGGCCTGGGATTTTAGGTACTGTAATTACCAAGGCAAGGCGCAACAATGAATAAATAGACAGCCATCAATGGGCCAATTATTGATCAGCCCAACGGGAAAACTCTTGGTACTCCCAATGGCCAGTCTGCCTCTGATTTTTATTTGTTGCCTCAACTCGCTAATCTCCTGTATCCTGTATCCAGGTATCATAGGAGGCATGACGAGCATCATAACCTCAACTGTTGAGGGGGTGAAAACGGAGGGTGGCGTCAGTGGCTTTTTCTCTGGCCTGGGTAAAGGTCTGGTCGGCACAGTGACCAAACCGGTGGCCGGAGCACTGGACTTTGCTTCAGAGACGGCACAGACGGTTCGAGACATGGCAAGTCTCAGTAACCACAGGTGGGTAAAGCTTGACCATTCTTAAGGGATTAAGGGACATTGCAGGACTCTGTATTTTTGCCATTCTGATAAACGCCCTGGTAAACAAGCTTTTCTTCTCATTGATACTACATGTACACCTATAAGCCAACGTATCTTCATGCGGTCTTTCTGTGTCGTACAGGCTAAGTGTACAGCGTGTCAGAAAACCCCGCTGTTGCAAGGGACCTCAGGGTCTCCTGCCTCGCTACTCGGCCCTGCAGGCTGATGGTCAGGAGCAGCTCTTCCGCCTCACTGACAACATCCAGTCTGAGTTGTAAGTGTGATCTGTTACACTGGATTGCATACACAGTGGGGTGAACACACCATTCCTTTTCACGGGTTTTCTTCCATTTCCTGACGGCAGCTTCATCGCAGTCGAGCCCATCGACAGCTACAGTGTGCTCATCTCCTCCAAAGTGGTCTACTTCCTGAAGCCTGGAGATCACGTGGACCGTGAGGCCATTTTCCTGGAGATCAAGTATGACGACCTCTATCACAGTCTGGTGTCCAAGGATCACGGGAAAGTGTATGTGCAGCTCACCAAGAAGGCTGAAAGCACTAGTAGCGGTGTCGCCATCCCTGGACCCTCTCACCAGAAGCCCATGGTAAGCCCACCTACTCTCAGTGGTAACGGGACTTTTTTCGTGACATCAATGACTGTAAATAAGTCAAGAAATAATAATAGTGATAAATTATAAATACAACAATCATCAAACAATTTAAATAACTACACAGTTTGCACATGATAACTCTCTATATAAGCTATATTTATACTGTGCAGTAACTAGTAACTACTGTATTTACAAAAACTAAATAAAACTACAGTAAATACAAAGCTATATAAAATACCTATGTACAACTACTGTATATGCAAAACTGAACAAAAATGATGCGACTTATGTGTTATTTATAGTAATATATATTGGGCATTGCTTTACATTTGACTCAATGTGAGTGTTTTTTGTCCATTTTAAGAGTAATGACTAGTTTTGATATAATTATATTGAAGGTGAATTTTTTTCCCCTTGATTTTTTTGGACCTGCTGGAGGCCAGGGTACCCTTAGCACACCTGCCTATATTGTCTAATAGGCCAGCCGGCAACATTCAACAAATCATTTCTCTCTGTTAGGATATAAAATAAACACAAGTGCTGTTTAAAATGGGATTGTGTTTCTCGGGAACCGATCTGAAATTACACACTTTGACCAAAAATCTCTCCATTATTCAAACTGCTTGAGAGCTGAGTCTAAGGGCGCAATCTCACAATACAATTTATACCTCATTCGTGCACACTTGACACCTGAAGGCCAGATTGTTTAACTAGAGTAAGCGCTCTGTGTCACATTCAAGCACAATTCACATCCCTGGCGCCGTCTCGGTTTGAAGAGCGTGAGTGCAGTATGCTTGCTCATGCACGAACACATGCACATGCACAGGCACACAACCTAGACAATTCTGTATCATCAATGTAAATGTTTCTCCCACTAGTTATGAATGATAATTGCCATCTTGCATAATAGAAATAACCAGTATAAGTTTAAATTAACCACAAAATCAGGGAAACTGCAGTAATAAAGCGATAACACACATTTGCATGCTCATGTATAGATGAGTGCAGTGTAGCACTTTCTCTTTAATTACATGTTCAAACTATTTAAAAACAAATTCTTTTGGCTGTCATCTCATTTAGCAAATAGACCGGATGCTGTAATGCAATCTGCTTTTTCCACAGGTCCATGTGAAGAGTGAATCTCTGGCTATCAAAATCTCCCAAGAGATCAACTATGCCAAGAGCCTGTACTACGAGCAACAGCTCATGCTGCCTGCCACTGACAATGAGGACTGCTTATTGCTCGAGTCCTGATCACACACATATCACAGTTTCCGAAGATGTTTCAATTTGTGTGTTTGTTTGTTTTTTTCTTTTTACAATCTTTGATTAACTACAGACAAAAGGGAATATTCAGACAGCAGTCACATGCCCTAATTTCAGACTAAGCACATGTGTAAAACAGAGTTTTAATTTCAGATGTGTGTATTTCCTACACTAGTTCACTGTGTTTGTAGCACCAGATGTACATATCCTGCAAGTCTTCCATACTGTTTGTGAATGGGTAAAAATGTAAATATCACAGTATGGATGATGTGAATATAATAAGCTTCAGAGTGTTTGTGTGTGTTTTTTAGTATTATTTTGAGTGGGGTTGAAATATAAAGAATTGCACTGACACACTTGAGGATGGGATATACCCCACCCCCATCCACTTTGGAGCTGCCTTCCCCTGTCTGTCTGCCATATGTACAACTACAATTACAAACCCAATTCTGACTTTTCACTGTTATATCTGTTCTTTGCTTCTAACTTGTGAGCAAGCCATTGAAAAGTCACTGAAGTGTCAGAACTTTTGGGTTTGTTTTGGTGTTGGATGAGATTCTCCTGCTTGAGTGGCCTATCATGACATTTGGAGGTTTTGTAAAATGCTGTCATATGGACTTGCAAATAAAGGGGCCCAAATTCAAAGCTGCAGTCTATTATTTAATTTCCAGTAGCTTTGTGAACTTTGGAGTGCAATCAAATACACGCAAATGAGTGAATGTGCGCGCAGTAATGTTGTGAAAGTGTCCAAAAATACTGGAAATAGTATAAATATGATGGTGAGTATGGGCAAGAGATCACGTGATGCGGAAGCAGACTGCAGCTTCTTTTGTTCACATCAATCAAAGAGGACACGGACGGAGAGCTGCTGAATCAGGAAATCGCTGGTATATGATTTATTTTACACTCTGAAAATGACAAGTAACATTTTCGAGAAACTACGCGCGCCCGTCTACTCTACATGGGAAAAATATCCCGTCTTGAAAATGTTTATAAAGTTTATTTGTTGCGGCATTGTTTCACGTACATGATGTCTTTATTGAGTCTGTTAGCTTAACGAGGTAATGTTAGCTTAAATATCCCTTAAAATGTTCGCTGGCGTACTTCGTTAAGAGGACAAAGAGAAGTTGTTGATTCTGTAGCTGCCACTAAACTTTACAGAGGGTGTTTATGTGGAGGCTCATGATAAAACTTGACGAATTGGCGGCTCGGTTAGCTTGCTAGCCAATCTCCAAGCGAACAAAGAGCGTCAGTGCTTGGCTTCACGAAGCTAGCGGCTACACGTTCACACGCTATATGCTTTGTTGCATTGTGTGTCTGTGAGCTTTTAGCATACGTAATATCGATTGCTGCGTTTAGGACTTTGGCTGCCATCAAACCATCTTGATGGTTGTCGATGAAAGAGACCGGTACAAAGTAAACTTTAGTTTAAGTGAAAGTACCAACTCTCATGGACACTTCTTGTGTATCAAAATGAGCAGTCTCCTGTAAATCTGCTCGTTAACTTTTAACCGTAGTTGTCGCTTATTGGACCGAGTGTGATTGCTATATCATATTTCCTAGATAAAAGTGGCCATACACTCTGCGAATGACAAGAAAAGTTTGAAGCAGAGTTTAACAACATTTTATTGTCAATTTAAGGTAAATGCTAAGGAAATTTAATGCAAGATGGACATAAGATTGCGTTCACGCTTCTCATTTTTTGGTCCGTTTGCTCCGCTCGTGTGGTTTGTTGGGTCAAGTGTGAACATAGTAGAGGACAAAACGGTGGGGGACAGAGGATGCGTTCACACTTGCAGTTCAAAACTCTGGTTTGAAAGAGTAACTTGGTGGTCACTTAAGTGTGGTCGGGTTTGTGTTCACACATGTATTTTGGCAGTAGATCAAATAATGGTCTCAGTAAATGTTATGCATAAAGTCATGCCTTAATGCGACGGTGTATGTGTCTGGTGAATTGACCTCACACATCCAAAACAACATGACTTGATCGAAGGACTTTGCCCTTTTTAATGCGGTCGGTGTTCACACTTGCCTCACTCAGGACTAGAGTCTCTCCGGCTGAAGGACCGAGGGCCATCTCTCGATGTGCGTTCACACACGTCATTTTTGGTCAGGTTAAAATAGACTTGAGTCTGTTTTTCTCTGCTAGTACGATTTAGTCAAGTGTGAACACAGCCTAGGACCTAACGGGGACCGAGCATGCCTGACAGATGTCCTGGTGAGGACCAAAACACCAGATATGTCACACATGTCACCGTCATGTGACATGATACCACGTGTTTACTGTTGTCTACTTTAGAATACAGTGCTTATAGGTGACGAGTTTCAGCTTGTTGATCATGACTTCTTGGTTTTCCCACAGATACTGAGTGAAAATGCCACGCAAGAAGGTGACAGATGTTTCTGGAAATGGAGGAATGAAGAAAAAGAGGGCGAGTGGCAAAAGAAAAGAGAGAGATTTCAGCAGCGATGATGAGTTTGACTACGATGAGCAGGAGAACAACAAGAAGCCGGGCAAACCCTCCACAAAGTCTACTCTGCAGCCTGTTACTGTGGCCGATGATGTGAAAGAGAAAATAGTGAGTCTGTTGCATTTCCTTTTGAAATTCACGCCATTTTAAGCCAATTCATGTAACTTTGACAATAAATTGGGTTGTCCTTTCCACAGAAACTTGAATGCCCAAAGGTTAAAGGTCAGCTGGTCATATTTGGAGCAACAAACTGGGATTTGATTGGAAGGAAAGAAGTCCCCAAACAACAAGGTAAATATTTTATTTCCCAGAGTAGGGCTGTCCACCGGTGCTGGGAGCCACTTTGATACATTTAAGCTTACCGCAGGACTGCAATCTTTTGTGGCGGTGGGTTGCAGGGGAGGGGGATGACTGGCTGAGACACATTTACAAGAAGTGAGCAAAAAACATGAAAGGCAAAACAAATGTGTTTAGAACTCTAAATGAACTTTCTTCTTTTTTTAATGTGACAAACAAAACTCACGGATGAATTATGCCCCTGCGTAAGCAACGGCTTCTGGCTCTGCCTCCAAATCCTCCGGTGGAGCATAACGTGCACCTCCAACAAATTCTGACCTCTGCTCAACGGCGACGCAGACCACAGAGCTGTGCTTGGTTGGCTTTTCTTCATACATCATTTCTGGTTCTTCCCTCCCAAAAAGTCCGCCATAACAAAAGACAGTCAAGTCAAACTTTATTTTCTATTGCACATTTAAAGCAACCTGGGTTGACCAAAGTGCTGCACAAGCCAAACAGACAATAACAATAAATAAATATACCATGGCAACACAGCAAATTGTAGCTAAAGACTTAAAACAAAGTAAAAATCAATGTTCTTGTTTAGTCTTTGTTAAAAGCCAGTGTAAAAAGATGGGTTTTCAGCAGGATTTTAAAGTGCTTTTGAGTGTTTGTACACCTCTGATGTGCAGGGGAGGCTATTCCATAGTTTTGGCGTAGCCACAGAAAAGGCTGTGTCCGTTCTTGTGGTGAGTCTGAAGCGGGGGGGACACACAGGAGCAGTTTATCTGCAGACCTAGCAGGGGCAGTCCGTGCAAACATTTAAAAACAGCAGCATTTTAAAAATAACCCCTAATTTCACTGGGAGCCATTGCAGAGCCACAAGCACAGGGGTTATGTGGTCCTGGTGTTTAGTTCCTGTCAACAGGCAGGCTGCTGCATTCTGCAATAGGGATGTCCCAGTTCAATATTTATCAGCAGAAAAAAAATTGGCCTGCATCTCAAATCTCTGATATTGGCACTCCAAGACGAGCTGTTGATTCCAGACCTAGCATGTCTATCCAGCAGCGACCAAACAGAGCCCACGTGCTATCAAAGTAGCGAGGACCATGAGTGATGTCAGCCGTGTGGCAGTAAAAAGATGTTGTAGTAGAGTCCAAACTTGTCATGCACAAGTTTCCCGTGGTCGCACAGAACTGGGGAAGTACATCAGCTAGTCAAAGAGACTAGCGAGTCGTGGTTGCTCACTCCCAGGGAAAGGCAACCTTTAGCGTTTTGTTGGAGAATTGCACGTTATACGCTCGCCCCCAGCTGAAGATGTACAGTATAAATGGATCAAGGGGCTGGTGTAGTGATTTCACTGTAACATAATTCAGCCTTCAGCCGCCTGAGTGCTTTTAGGTGGGGGGAGGGGGAGCACAGCAGCACCCACTGCTCGTTGAGATGAGCGAGCTGTGTTTTCATGTCAGTCGCCAAAATTTGTAGCTAGTGGCTTTTTTTTTTTTTTTTAACTAGTATCTAGAGGGGTCTGACTACTTGCTGAATATTGTGACAAATATGCAAAGTTGGTAACCCGATCCCTCCTGCTCTCCTCTTGTTCTCTGGCAGACCCGGTGCGTTATTATCATGAGTTTATGAACGAGGGCAAAAAGGTGGTGCAAAATCTCTTGTATATTGTTACATTTTGAAATGGAATTTTATTTGGGTGACACTAAACAGTGCTTATGACTTGTAAGGACCGGAAAATGTCAAGCCTATGACTTCGGACTTCACTCATCTTGTCTTGATTTAAGACTAAACTTGGACTTGCACATCTTTACTTGAGACTCGACTCTACTTGACTTGAGACATGGAAAAACGTGTTTGCTCCCACCTCTTGTAGACAGACTGAACATCACAGAGCTGGTGGACAAGTACTGAACACCTGGCAACACTTTGTGGTTTGACAAATGATAATTAATGGCTGGTGGTACCACAACATAAATGAACCTGCTTCATTCATCCATATGATTTATTATCATTTGTAAGTGGAAAGACACAATTATTCAGAACCTATAATTGTTTCTGCAGTGATTAAAGTAATGCAATGTAACAGTTTAAAATCTTGACAGTGTAGAAGTTAACCGCTGTATGTTGTTAATAATAATAATAAAAACCAACACTTTTAGCACTCAACGTTTAATGACACACGAGTAACTTGAATTTCATTTGTTAATTGCAACACATATAAAAACAAAACACTACCTTTTATGATAACTGATGACACGTAATCTTCCCTCAGTCAGCATCGCATCATCTCTGGGTGGCATGTCACTGAACTAATCTTAATGCTGGACATTATATTTAAAAGGAGTCTCCTTTTATCTTGTTTATTGGCATTTGGCCCAAGCCTTTGGTGTGCATTACCACCATTATTCAGTCTGGCTGAATAAACTGATACCTAGTGGGGTAAATTCATGCCGTTTGATTTGCTTTGAGGCACACATGACAATGTTAGTCCAATTCCAAGTTGTCTGGTCTTTGGGGCTTTGTGTATTATTTGTCTTTCTCAGAATGGGTAGTGGCAGGTGTCTGCAAAGAATGAAATAATCTCTTAGCTACACACCTAAAGTCTCTTCCAAAATCTAATCTCATCTGTTTTTTGCTAGGTTAAACAGAGCTGCCAAACCTTAAGTGGGTAGAGCTGGTGTTTTTCCCAAGAATGGTATTTCTGCAAAGAGTAATTAACATAGAAAAGAGCATAAAATGATTTCAAGATTCAAAATGGAATCATTGTGATGCACAGGGAGCATACGGTTGGTGCCGAACCAATGCAATAACATGAAATGATTGTGACACTAATGTCTATTCATATGTATGCATATTGTGGACACCCTTCCCCCTGCAGAAGACTTATTGACGTGTTTGCAGGCGGTGGATTGCCTTGTCTGGCACATAAATGTGCTTTGTTGTGATTGGGGTGGGCGGCGGGGGGGGGCTGCTTTTCATTTGGAGCAGCTGCTTAGACAAAGACTGCATTTGGAGGGTTGATATACTGCACTTATCATTTTTCACTTGCACATGTCAAAACATGTACCGCATGCATGCACAGTCACACCTCTTGCCAATATCTTCCAGCACACAGGAATGCCATAGATCACCATAATGCATATTAGAATATATATATTTTTTATTTCATATAATTTATTTTACAAACCTGGTAATTGGAGCCCGACCGATTTTTGGGGCCGAAGAAAGATGATATGAGATATATATTGGCAGATACAGTAACTGATATACAGTATTGGCCGATATATGAATTAAGAGTATTGATACATACACTGTACATGACCATAAATTCATACAATACCCAAAATACGATTCAACACAAATAAGCAGAAGACTACTAAATGAAAATGAGGAAGTTACATTTGTAAGACGGTCAAAATAAGCACATACATCTTTGTGATTTACTTTTAAGTGTTGCCACGAATTTGTAGTGTGCTTTGCTGGTGCTGGAGCCCTGGCTGACTTTGCACTGCAGATGTTGCATCTAATGTAATGCCTGAGTCTTTTGTCAAGTGGCTGCACACCTTACTCTTACCCGCTGCCTGTGAAATGAAAATATATCCATTAGTGCGGTTTTGGTCATTGGCATAGAATTTCATACTAGATTTGACCAATTTAAAATAAAGAAAACAAAACAGTGGCTACATTGGGCTGAAAGTGATATTGCATAGACTAATATGAGATGTTTTCTAAACTAATACATTGTGTTTATAAAAAGCTTATTCACAAAACACCCTACCAATATCAATGAGTCATATTTACGAGCTATTGAAAGGTTCTGTCTGCAGCCACTGAGTATTTGCAAACCGCTCATAAACAAATGCTGAAGGAAACATTAAAAAGTGGGGGGAAAGCTTGACTACAAACGAAATAAGAAATAATCAAAACATGCATCCCATTGCTGAATACGAAACTAATACTGACTAAATAATACCAACTAAATAACTACATTACATTTTCAAAATGCTTTTTAATGAAGACATTAAGTTGTGAATGTATGAGCCTCTGCATGGAAATATGAAGTGAAGTGGGATGCTGTGTACACATGCATATATCTTTTATTTCATCTTAAAACACCATATAATAGTCTTTGATAATAATAGCCTTTGGTCAGAGGGGTCGTAGTAGCCATGTAGTCGGGCAGGGAGCTGCCCGGAGAGACGCACGGGGACGCAGCAACATAATCTCCGCGCAGCAAAAAAAAGTTAATATAACTGTTACACATTCAACAGTATTGATTAATCGGTGATACGCCATAACTGGCGGGCTCGACTGGGAATGCTTAGACAGCAACTAAATGGATCCATTTCTGGTTTCAGGTTAGACTGAGCTACACTGATCACATTGCGTTGTAAAGTTTTTACGCAAGCATAGTTTATGTGAAGAGGCTGTTCAACTGTTAAAAGCTAAGAGAATAGGTCAACAGGATAAATCATAATGGATGTGTCACATTTTGTTAACATTGTGTAAAATCATGCTGCTTTTTGTACACTGCTTATAAATCTGTGGTTCGCACTGTAGAACCTCCACAGTTGGACAGCGTTAATTCTGCAATGCTCATTGAAAGCCAAGTTGTCATTTCAAAGCTTTATCTTTCCCCTCAACACATAATGTAAAGAGAATTCATGCATTTGAGGCTCAAACGTGAGCCATTATAAAACCTTTATTCATCGCACAGGCTATTTTTAAGAATTGTGTCAACTGGGATAGGCTCCAGCATACCCCCGCGACCCTAATGAGGAGTAGCGGCATAGAAAATGGCTGGAGTTAACATTCTTAGCTGTCATAAAGAAAAGTTAGCTGTGTACTAAAACTGAACTTGGAGATGCCTGACAAACACATCATGGAGAGGAAACAGGAAGTTGTTTGCGGAGCAGTACTGCCAAAAAATGTCACTGGTGATCTAAGCAGCAATGCGTAGCAAAGAACCTCTTAAGTTGAATATGTTTGAGTCTGCTCAGTCAAGGCTTGCTTGCTTGCTTGCTCAATAGATTTCATTGTGAAATATTGTCTTCCAGCGGCTTTCCGCAACCTGGGCCAGAATTTGTGGGGTCCACACCGCTACGGCTGTCTAAATGACGTTCTGGTCAGCAGTGTGATATCCGGTCCCTGCGCGGCTCACAGTCTTCTCATAACTACTGAGGGCAAGCTTTGGAGCTGGGGTAAGTCACTAAATAATGAGCTTTGTGCTTATTGCATTACCATACCTAGACTGGAGATGGCCATATTAATCCATTCAGTGGCGACGAGATCTGTTAGTTAATTGCATAATGAGGCAAAACGGCATGAAATGCTTAGTTTGTGGGCAAAGGAGAAAACTTCAGCGATGGGACACTGAGCGATATCCATGTAGACGTCCCCACTGGGGAAACTCCTGACATTGAAACAGAAGTTCAGAACATTCATAGTCTCCCATTCAACTAAAAATATTTACAAATTGACAAGTTTAGTGAAATATCCATCATGAACATAGACCCCAGTATGCTACAGGATCTTTTAGTCTGTTGTCATGTTTAAACAATGTGTTTAATCGTTAAAAGATTTGTTAGAATATCATTTCTTCTTGGAATAAATATTTTATGTTGGAAAATCCCACGTTTGTCTGTGTTTTTCTTCTTTGCAACATGAAATCTATTAGATGTGTTTAAATTCTTCCTGCAGGTCGGAATGACAAAGGCCAGCTGGGCCATGGAGACACCAAACGTCTGGATGCTCCCAAGTTCATTGAGGGCCTGGCTGAGCTTGTGATTGTTGCGGCAGCCTGCGGCCGTAATCACACCATGGCACTCACAGGTACATGTGCACATCAGCACACATCACAACCTCTGCTGAACTCATGACAATTATAGGGCAGGGTGTCCCATAGGACTGCAATCTATTTGTGGCAGTGGTCGGTTGGGGACGGGTGTAATAGCGTCATTTAATTAGCATTACAGGAAATTGTAAAGGACGCTGTATGAGAGGAATAATGTAGTGGGAGAGAAAATATGCTTAGAAGTTTTATCTGTTGCTGATTTTTGTCTTTTTTTGTTCACACACACACACACACACACACACACACACACACACACACACACACACACACACACACACACACCTACCTTAGCCAACCCAAGGGCTAGGGCTAGGCCAGGGGTCGGCAACCTGGGCTGCCTCCTTGTTGCGGCTCCCTTCGCCGAGCGCAGTGATTTTTCTTTTACTTTTTTTTTTTTTTTTTTTTTTTTTTTACACTGAAGTAGGGGAAATGTGCATTTTCGAAATGAATGTGAAATATCTGACTCACCAAAAGTCAGTGAATGCATCTAGACTGTGTTGTGACTGCTGATTAGATGAGCAAGGTCGGGTGAGGCAGGCTAGTTTATGCAGTGAGTCTCACTGTGTGGGACGGGAACAAAAGTGAGGGAGTTTTGATTTGTGTAATTAACGGGAGCATAGCAAGACGTTCTATAAGGAGAAGCGTGCTGTAGCTATGTGCTCGGAGCCCGTGACAAGCTAATTGCCGAGGTGGTGACTCCAGGAGAGGCTCACTCACTGCTCGGAACAATACGTGCTTTCACGTTTCCAAATGCCAGAAAATCTCCCAATGACAGTCAGGAAAAGTCTTTACATTTGTCGCTAGTCGCTTTTGAGAAAATAAACAAGATGTGATGACCGTCAAGGACAGGACCAATAGAATGGTTAGTGATGACGGCTCAGTGCAGGCATAAACGCTGTTGAGCAAACACTGATGTGCAGATTTTGGGCATGGCTCGGGTGGTAGAGTGGTCGTCTCCCAACCTGAGGCTTGCGGGTTCGATCCTCCGTCCTGCTGTGAATGTGTCGAAGTATCCTTGGGCGAGATACTGAACCCCCAGTTGCTCCTGATGCTGCGTCATCCGTTGGTAAATGTGCAAGCGCTTTTTGAGTGCCCTGGAGGTGGAAAAGCACTATAATATTTAATTTTGGCGACATTTAGTTTTAATATTAAATAAATATATGGGAACCACTGAGTAAGACGCACAGAGTGTTTATATAATTTCAGAGTAGGCCTACTCATGTAGGTTGAATTTTGTGGTTGTAACAGGTAACATTTTAAAAAAGGTTAACATTTTTACAAAGTTTATAAGCACTGTAATGTTTTGCGGCTCCTGACTATTATTTGTATTTTATTTTTTGACTGGAAAAGAAGGCAGAATGGCTCTTTTTGAAGGTTGCCTCGGCTAGGCGATGAATTGGAAAACCGACATTCAGAACTTCTAGTTGACTTGAAACTGCAGCGTCGGTTATCATAACTAAACACGTGACACTGTCCCATCCAGTCTGACTGCTACACTACACGGAACTACACGGAAACGTGGCGGAAGAATCAAACCGCGGCACATTCGCAAAGTCTGTGGCGTTGACGGTACAAAGCGAGCAGCTTGTTCGCTTCAGGAATTCCGTGTCAGTTGGTTGGACACACTTGTTTCAAAATGTATACAAATATTACAGAATAAGTACTTGAGTGGGATAATCCATTATCCAGTCATACATGAACTCAAATCGAGGGTGGAGGTTCAATTAATCCCGATTTTACATTTTTGCCTAAATGGCCCACCGCTACCCGGGGTTATCACCCTTGAGAGCCTCTGTTGTCTCCCTCTTTACGAGATTTGTTGCAAGGCACTTTTTTGAAAAAGAGTATCTAGAGGTGTCTGATTCCTTGCTAAATATTGTCACTGATTTGGCAACGCCGATCCCTCGTGCTACATGATCTTATTCTCTTGCGCAGACAGTCTCATTATGTGTTTTTGAGCGAGGGCGAGCAGGAATCGCCATATCCATTTATGGCGCCACACACACATAAATGAATGTATGGGGAACGCATACATAGGGTGTGTCAGTCAGTAGTACTGCTGTTGCCTCAAGCACGTTGTAAACTGTGTACTACATATTGTTTTTAATGACTGTATGTCTTTAGAGGATGGCACTGCATACTCCTTTGGGGAAAACAAGCTGGGTCAGCTTGGGCAAGGCAGCCAGACTGATGCTGTCCTCAGCCCAGCCCCTGTAAGTACCAACTAAGAACACACACACACTAAGAGTACCCACTCAGTTTTACTGCTACACAGAGAGAGAGTCTAAGATTAGTTTATTAACTCTGTCCAGATTTCCTACAATGGCCAACCCTTGGTTAAAGTGTCGTGTGGTGCAGAGTTCAGCATGGTGGTGGACTGCAAAGGCAACCTCTATTCCTTTGGCTGCCCTGAGTACGGACAGCTTGGTAAGCCTATGAATTCAGTAAGCTTGATGCATTAGCTAAGAAGTGTGTCAGGATGCTTGTGTATATCGTGTGTGTTTGTGCCGTGTATCCTGCAGGACACAACAGTGATGGTAAGTTCATAGCTCGTGCCCAGCGCATAGAGTTTGACTGTGAACTAATCCCTCGGCGCGTCGCCATCTTCATTGAGAAGTCCAAAGACGGTCAGATCATGCCTGTGCCCAACGTGGTGGTCCGCGATGTGGCGTGCGGAGCCAACCACACGGTGAGAGGTCGTGTCACGGTTCTACTTTCTGGATGGTACATTCAGCATCGAACTGCCGTGTCTCTGTGCAGCTGGTGTTGGACTCTCAGAAGAGAGTGTTCAGCTGGGGTTTTGGAGGTTACGGGCGTCTGGGACACACCGAGCAGAAAGACGAGATGGTTCCCCGCCTGGTGAAACTCTTTGACTTCCCCGGTCGAGGAGCCAGTCAGATCTATACAGGCTACCAATGCTCCTTCGCTGTCAGCGAGATGGGTAACGCACACTCACGTTCGTAACGTGTAGACGACACTCACGAGCCTGACGTGCTTCAAGAATATTGGCAAACGTAGTTGTCCCCACACATGCACTGCAGCCGTCCTCCTCACTTGCGCTGCGCGCGCGCGCACACACACACACACACACACACACACACAAACAAAACAGTGCTCCGCCTGATGCTTTCATGGCCACACAAACTCTTAACACTAGACACAGCTCCTTGGTCACCACAATATCGTACTTGCTTGTAGAGATCATTCCAGCCTTATTTCAAATCAACATTAATGATAATGTAGAAACCCGGAAATTATATGTTAACTCATTCAAAGACGTATTCATACGTCTTAAGCTTAGAGGCAAAAAGAGGTGATTACGCAACTGCAGACTTAAAGAAGTCACTGCCACTGCAGTTTTAAGCCATAAAAACGGCCACAAGGTGGCAGACGCGCAGCATGGATCTTTCACATGTACCGTATTCACACACTCAACAGCAAGGAGGACGAGGAAGAGCGTGCAGGGAAACTTTAAGGCATGCACGCGCACAGTTTAGTTCCAAATGTGAAAACTTTTGCAAACAAATTATTTTGATGTAAAACAACCATTTTTTGTGTTAGTTTTTGTGTTAGTTTTAGATATTTGAGCTTGTTCCAAAAGCAAAACAAAATTGTGTCAAAGTGAAAGTTATTCTTGAAATGTGTGTGTTTTTTTTTTTTTTTAATTAAAAAAGCTGACAAGGCAGTTGTTTTACGCCTTTTTTTTTTGTTTTTTGTTTTTTTACGCCTTTATGTTTTTTTCTTTTTTGAGAACCGATATTTTCTTGAAACTGTTCTATGTTAGAAACATTTTTTCCCCCCCTGATGAAAGATGTTTTTGTTTTTGGTAGTTCCATTTGTATATAGACATAGAACACAATATTCTGCGTGCCTTGAAAGAGTCAAAATCGTCTAAACTGGCCGGTACTGGAGGGGTTGTCTTGTGAAAAATGGCTGGGAGTGACAGAGTTAAGTGTGTGGTGTTGCCTGTGAAGGCAGGCTGATTGCCTGTGTGGAGACGGCTACATCCGCTGATATTCTTATGGCATGGTTGCATAAAGCAAACATAGCTCTGGTATCAGATGTCCAAATTCAGGTATCCGGATCGGATCAGAAGTGAAAATGAGGATCGGTGCATCCCTAATAAAAGAGCTTTCCCCAGTAAAAGTCCCGTGATTTCATGCATTATGTGCAAGACAAAATGGAAAAAATCTTTGTTGTACCTGCAGGGAGTCTCTTCTTCTGGGGGGCAACCAACACATCTAGAGAGTCAACAATGTACCCCAAAGCTGTACAGGATCTTTGTGGCTGGAAAATCCGCAGTCTGGCATGCGGGTACGTGCTCATGGGAGCGTTTCTCTCCCCTCTATGAAAACGATACCCGTGTTTGAGTGTACACACAGCAGCAAAGCCTGATGGGTGGTGGGCAAAGATGTGGTTAAATTGCTAATTGTTCCATGCCGGTTGTCATTTTGAATGGTTCTTGTTGCAATGTGAGGTACCATAAGTGTGCATGCTTGTTTTTTTACACTGAAAGGTTTCTCTTGGGTAGAGTTTGACTTGGTGTTTTGTTTCGGATAGGAAGAGCAGCATCATCATTGCTGCGGATGAGAGTACTATCAGCTGGGGGCCCTCACCCACATTTGGAGAGCTGGTAAGAGGTGCCGGGGTCATCGTCATCATGTGACTCCTACTTGCGATTCAAATTGCACAGTTTATTTCTTCATTTCATCTGTCTAGGGATATGGAGACAATAAACCTAAATCCTCCACCATCCCCCAGGAAGTCAAGACCCTGGATGGTATTTATATTGAACAGGTACACGTGAGCTCTGAGTTGGACTCTCAAGTGCTTGGATGTCTCTTTCTTGGCTTGGATTGCTGAGCTTGCCTTGTTTTTCAGGTTGTGATGGGTTACTGTCACTCCATGATTATTGCCAGACAGGACACTCAAGCCGAGCAGGAGAAACTGCAAAAGTTGCCGGAGTACAATCCTCGAACAATTTGATCAGAGCAACAACTCGACCTCTCTCACAAGAGGCCACAGCGGACCAGAACACTTTTCAGGGAGCTGGGATGTCTCAGTGGGATGGTTGAGTTCCCTTGAGACATATGGCCACTTGGTCCACACATCTCATCTACTAGTGGCTCCCTTTTCCACCAATTTGGACACTATGATCTTCCAAGAAAAAAAGGACTGGAGCTCAAAAATTTCTCAGGATGTTCCAGCAGTTCAAAATGAACATTGGCAACCTTTTCACTTGGCCTGTCAGGTGATCTTAGTTTACATCAAGCACTTGCCCTCTTCCAGAGACGTGCTTCCAAAAAAGCCCCATCTTTCTTTATGGTCAAATTTCATGCACTTGTTTCATTGTTTTGTGTTGCAGTATTTGAAAAAGTCAAATTTACGGGTGCTTTAGCATAACCCTCCGTCTCTGAAGGGACCAATGCGCCATACGTGTGCCTCTATTTTCTATGGCTCGCTGATGGAAGTTGTCTGGTAGTTAGGACGATAAATATGATTTTATCTGTGGCAGCTGCCACATGATACAGTTGCAATTTGGAACATGATGTTCTGATCTTTGTTACATTCCTTTTGCTGTTATTCTTCACAGTGGATCAATATTTGACTATTGTCTGGAATGATTTATTCAAATGGCATATTTGTTAGGGGCCAATGCTGCACTGTTAATGTAATCTGAGCTGGGGAAGTTTTCTTTGTTTTTCCTCCCACCTTTTACTTTTCCTATGTTGTGCATTGCTCTGGTTACATTTTCATTCCAATAATAAAGATATGTAAACTGATGCTAGTTTGTTTCTGTGTAGCTTAAGGTTCTTAATCCTCTTTCCAAGGACTGGAGTCCATTCTTGACCTTTAGGAAAACTACCAGTCATGACTGAAAACATTTATTTGAATGTACAAAATGTGACAGAACTTAATCTTCGTCTTCTTCCTCCTCTTCATCCTGGTTGATCTGGAAGTAGCGGAGCTCATAGCTCTCCTTGGTGTTGGCCACCACACGCAACCAGTCACGAAGATTGTTCTTCTTCAGGTACTTCTTGGTCAGATACTTAAGATACCTAAATGACAAACAAGGCAGTTGTTTTACACAGGTGCCAAACTCAAAGCCAGGGGAGGTTGGGTACATGCTTGGTGTTTTTTCATTTAGGTTTCTACACTTGCATGACAGTTCATGTTGAAACCTTTAATGTGAGGCATTTCTCCCTATCCCCTATATACAGTGGAACCTTGGTTTTTGACAATTAGTGCCACAAATAGGCCTCTGTTTTCGTACGCTGCCTTCAGTTATATGGCCAAACAGCGCCCACACAAACATCCATGTGTTGGTGACTCAGGTTCTGTCCACATAAGTAGATGGTTGCAGAAATGAATCACTGGGTGAAGACGATGTAATACACAAGGCGCACCTACGTGTTGCGCGGGAAACAGGCAGAACCACTTGACCCCAAACTATAGAAGAATGCATGTGCACAAGTCCGTCTTCCGCTTGGCAAGCTTGAATAACTTCTGCAAGTCATTTTTTGAGTATAAACAATGTCAGAAATGTTGAGACATGTTGGCTTGTCATGACAGCGATGGGGGTTGCAACTGGTTTGTGACATTGTTTTCAGAAAGTAGTGGTTGGCTTGTCTACACCGAAGTGACAGGCCAGCGTTTTCCGGTCACTCAGAACGCAGTTTCCGTGCGGATGAAAGGCTGAAACGATAAAGTACTTTGCCGTTTTGACCTGAAAAAGTTCCCGTGTGGACAGCCTCTCGATCTCTGTGAAAAACGTATAGTTCTTTTCAAATTGGGACAGATTCTGGCCAGGGAATCTGTTAATCAACACTTTTGTGTTGTGATGCTTTTTGTTCATAGAACACTCACAGAATGACAAACAACTTGTATCTGTCACCTTCCTCCTTTCAAGCACTGCACTGAGTGTTAAAGAAATCTGTCCTTAAAAAAAAAAAGACAGCTGCATAAAAAAAGTTGCCAAAAATGTGATAAAAGGTGAGGAACACTGCAAGAAGTCGTAGCAAAATACAAAAAGGTATCGCCTTGTCATGTAAAGTTCCTTAAGCAGGGTACACACAAACATTTTCTAAACTTATGCTTTGTTTTTTATCTGTACAGACCACACACAGGAAGATTTTGTAAAAATCAGGCATTGAACACTTTGGATCGTACTGTGTGTGGTGTGCTCCCAACCACAACAACGATTCTGTCCCACCACTGGTCTAGGATCTGGTCTGCCAAGCCAAAAATCCCACATGATCACAAGTGATCTAAAAAAACCCAAAGACGACACATAGCTGAAATAATATCTGGCTTCCTTTGTTCTTATCGATAGACATCAGCAGGATCTGGATTACTGCAGTCTCTGTTCTCAATGAGCAATACAGTACATGTAGACTACAAATTACCTCAATGTGTGTACCCCTCTTCAGTTAACACAGGTTGCAGGGAGAACGCTTTAAGGGCGACACATAACAGACAGTGAGCAGGGCCTGCGTGTGTAGTGATGATTGTGCCTGCTGCTGAACTTTACACTGCAGCTAACCGTCCAGTCCATCGGCAGAGTTCTGGTTGGATTTCGGTGATGAGGAAAGCAGCTCCCGTTAGTTGGTGGAGCCACTTAAGTAAAAGAGTTTGGCTTCTCAAAACAAAATGCGTTCAAAAGACTGCATCACAACAATGCCACCTCGAAAAAAATCAGACCTCTCAATCAGTTGGCGCTATTTTGTCTCCGGTGGCATCACTGCACGCTACCTACCGCCAGCTGTCAACTGTTTCCATCACCTGTTTCACATGGTCTACTGCTGGGATAGTGAAAGTTAGCAGAGACATTCCTTTCAGCACCAAGCCAAAGGGATACCTATAGGAACAGGAATACACGGATGCCAAACTTCGTCGGATGGCGTTAGAACGGGCAGACAGAGCGAGAGGAGGGACAGCTGTAGATATAAGCCGACTATACCGACTATACTAGTCACTTTCTTCCATCTTATTTTGACTTCTGTCCAAATGAGTATAGCTCGTTCTTACCTGGAACAGCAGATCTCTAGAGAACACGTTTCTTTCCTGTGTCTCGGGCGTGCAGGAACGTAATCCTTCTCACTGACGCGGTTTCATCCTGGCCACTTTGTACGCATCCAGTATACGGCAAGACGCCAAAGTTGTCTAATGTCCGTGGCAGGAAAAGGATGGAACATATAGGCCCTTTCAGAAACATTCCTGTTGTTAGCGCGCAGACAATCACAAGTCTGCACAATTTTTTGGGGGATATTTTTCTTATTTAACAACATCACTCTAGCGTAGCTGTCACTTTCACTCTCTCGCGTCGCAGTGGTCTTCATCAACGCAGGTAAACACTGTGGAAAACACCCAACAATGGATAAGCAGTAGCTCAGTGATACCAACGGAGCAATTGAGGTCTGATTTTTTTTTTCGAGGAGGCATGTTTGTGAGGCAGTCTTTTGAACGCATATTGTTTTGGCGGACCGGACCTACTTTCCTCATCACTGAAATGCGACCAGAACAGGACAAAGTGGGGGGGATAAGTCACTGTTGATGCACCACACTGCTGATGGGGATGTCATGCAAGTTCATGTCAAAAAATCCCAACTATGCCTTTAAGTTTGTAATCGACTAGAGCGGTGGTTGCCAAACTTTTTACAGTGGCGTACCCCTTCAGACATTTGACCCGAAGCCCTGTACCCCCTACTCCTGCACACGCCTTTTTAATCTTTATTGACTTGAAATGTTGAACATAATTGGTTAATTCACTTTACAGTAATTCCGGGTAATAAAATGTGTACTTTGCATGGTGACATTTTGATAGATAAGTAATCATCCTGCCTATCTTTTATTCCAGTCTGACGTTGGCATCCTCCGTTTGAATGGCTTGAATTTGAGGATCACTTTTTTTTTTGCTCACGATGGCTATGGTTTCAATCTGCATATTCATTTCATACCAAATCAAAGAGGAAAGGTTAATCATGATAAATCAGTATCTGAAGTACAAAAATACATACAACCAACAAAGTCTCATTTTCGTGGGAATCCCCACTCACAGTGACAGGTTGTCACCGCTGCGCCGAACGGGGATTGGAACGCAGATATAAATGAAACGATCAAGATTAAACACTCTTAATGCACAAACCAGTCATCAAACTTACTTATTTGGTCATATGATGCACACACAATCGGCGTACCCCACTTAAGGAACGTAGGGACGTGTGTTCTAGTCTTCAGTAAAGCGCAAGTCATGCTAAATATTCATTTATCCATTTCATTCATCACATACATTTATTTCACTTGGTTTGCCGCATGTAAAACTGCAATTAATCTCTATCCAACGTATTTCATGTTCATATTTTTGTGTGTCAGGAACTGATTAATTGGATTTACGTTATTTCTTATGGGAAACTTGATTCGGAATAACCGAGGTTCCACTTGATTCAAAGAGCAACTGTTACTTTAAAAGGTTTCATGATGGTGAAGTAGAGTTTGATCTGTTGATAGAAACAAATCAAGAGGTGGACCAGAATCCTGGGAGGGATTTTGAATCATTCGAAGTCTGTATGGTTGGTGTTGGACTGACTGATGCTACTTATCAATGCGGGCCCCGACAAACTTGTGTTACCTTTTAGAGAAGGGCACCTCTGAGGACACGGTAATCTTACTCTTGCTCCTCTCAATGGACACCACACCTCCACCAAGGTTGCCAACTTTGCCGTTAACTTTGATGCGCTCCTGCAGGAACTGTTCCTGGAAGCATATGAAGTCATTTGCTCCGTGTTACTTCTTGTCTGCATGGAAGTGTGCTTTCATGTACGTGGAGTTGAAAGAAAAGACCTTACAAAGTTGGCAGCATCCATGATGCCATCTTCAACAGGGTGGGTACAGTCCAAAGTGAATTTCAGGACCTGCTTCTTCTTCTTACCCCCTTTACCAGTGTTCTGCTTCTTCTGCTTTAAATGGAGAAAACACAGTTTACTCGTCCAGCAGGACAAAACACAACGTGTTAGAAGTAACCGCCTGGAACAATGCCTGCAGAGATCAACTCCAGCTTCAGTGTGGACAGATAAAATTGAGCTTTTTGGTTTGTGTCATGTGAAATGTGCTACAAGAAGGTAAACACGCCACGTGTGCCTTATAACACGCACATTCATGTTTCCTAGGCTTCATCTTAGTGTGCGCTGATTTTAAAGATGCACACATCATTTTGCATCCAATATCTCACTATATTGATGAAAAGAAGCGTTATAATGTGCGACCATGTCAACTGTGGTAGCTTCTTCGGGTTTCTGATTGGCTAAAATGTGCAGGACAGCCTGAATGTGTTTTTACGTCCAGCATATGCGATGGTATGAAGCAGAGTGATGCCACCTACTTTACGGCGTTGTAACAACAACAAGATACACAGATAGTGACATAATCTATACACGAGCAAGAGTGAATAGGTAGAGCTAAATATATCTGTGGCGGTCCAAATTTATTTACATGGCAGGTACGTGATAAAAGACACAGTAACAATGGTTGATGACAACTATTTGTTGTCATTGTGATGCAGACAGCAAACGCAGATGTGTCGGTTGACATGCATGCACTCCGATAGCACACACAATTCAAGTTTTTAGCATTTTTTTCCAGAAACAAGTGTCTTTTTCACGATACTTCCCTCTTTGAGACCTGCACAGCATACAATGTGGAGGAGTGGGCAATCGAAATGTCATGAATTTTCCAACACTAAAGAACAAATACAATTGTTCTGGCCGCTGAAAAGCAAAGTTTGGCCCTACGTTCTACGTCCCTACCTGCTGAATGTAACGTATCCCTGTGGTGTAAAGAATCAAACGACAGCCAACGTAACATCATCGTAACGCCATAAAGGTAACGCTCACTCGAAAATTATATCAAAATACATTTTTATTAGCTACTAGTAGCGCTGTTTCAAAATGTGTCTACACAAGCCGCAGTGACACATTAGCCGCCAAAAAGGACTGACGAGACCAAAACGTGGTAAGCTAGCAGGAAGATGCTAACGTTAGCTACAGGCCGCAAAATATTAGCTACTTATGTGCTCTCTAAGAACACTTAGAGACCACCTAAAAGCGTCTATCTAGGCACCGGCCATTGTTAGAGAACAATGGCGACAGCCCAATCATTATTTTTTGTTTTTAACACGAAAAACAACAGTTTCATTACATTGTTGACACGCGGTTGTACTTACGATAGGCGCCATGACGAAGAAGCTAGCAGAAAGACCGAGCCTGTAGTGCGCATGCGTTACAATGACTTACAACTCAATTGCCGAATCATCGATTCAATCTGCCGATTCTAGGTGACATCGATCTCTAGTTGTGCTGTCATTTATTAAATGATGTATTCAATTATTGCTTTATTTTAATTTGTTAATTACATTATTGTAATTATTAATTACACTGACAGTTTCACACAAATTCAGGTCAAAAAGTGCCACTATGAATGACAAAACTTCCAAAACAACTGGAATTTATGTAAATAAATTGCATGACTCCAACTAAAACTTCAAATTTAATAACACAATTAGTGCACACAAATAAAACTAAATAAATGAAAATAAAGAATCACTTGGTGAGGCTAAAAAAAAAAATAAATTCAAAGACAATTTATTCCAAGCCACTGTGGAAAGTGTGATGTTTTTTTTAGCCTGAGCAAGGATGATCAAATGGATTCCACCTGCAGTGCTTGATTCGAATTTACAGTCCATTCAGTCACTGACCTCCTGACTCGTTTCAATGCAGTTATCATCTACTTCAACAACCCTGCTTGGTATAAAGACAACATCATGAGTGCAAACAATCAGTGCAAAAAGTAGTATAATCCAAGATCTTGTAAACGCTGCTACATATGAGAAGTCTAGATTTAAGTTCTTTTTTTTTTAATAACCCCCCCCCCCCCAAAAAAAAACAGTACTGTAAATAAGAGGGCAGTGGTAAGCATAGTCACTGCAGAGCATAAGGTAGTCATTTGGGCCCTGCTGCTTTGATGCCTTCCTGTGTTGGAATTTTGTCACCATGGTTGTGCTTTCTATTCTCTTGCCTGCAGATACACACACACACACACACACACACAGTGGATCCCAGCTTTTCACAATGGTTACCCTACGCCCCGGAACCACCAGCGATTGGTGAAAATCCACAAGTAATTGAAATAAAAATGTATATTGGACACACGGCTCACTCCTATCCCTACCTCTTATATTCGCTTGACGTTGATGTTCTCCGGCTGTACTCACTTATTAAACACATTTGACATTATAAAATATAATGGTACTCCCCACTAATGAATGATACAATAAGATGATTGAAGAATAGATGGAATTGGAGTCACAGTGTTGAAGGTATGTATCATTTTCACTTTTGCATCTCACAGCAAGTAAGATGGACTGCTGAATAGTGTGAAATCTAAAAGCTTCATGAAAAAACATTATTAGCGAAGCATAAAGCCATAAATGTAAAAATTCTGGGCTTTTTTTCTTTTTTAACAGTGGCACATGTATGCTGTGTATTTTACCTGTATTAATATATTATTAGCGACTTATGGCGAATGAGATGTGTTTTCCACACAGAAAAAAAATTGCAAATTTGTGAGGCCATGAATACTGAATCGCGAATGTGCGGGGATCCACTGTATATGTGTTAAGGTTCCTCACTGACTGTGTGCATTGGAGAGAACTGTCATGTTGCTGTATAGCCCCTTGAATACACTACAGCCCTTCCCGGCAGATAATGTTACAATTTGCTGCTCTGTATAAACCGCACTGACACATGGAACCATAAAAGAATGTTACGTCGATGAGCTGGCTACAGGAGGTAGTAACAGCATCACATCCACTTTTTGTGGAAATGAGACAGGTGGGACTGTGGTAATGAAATAGTCCAATCGCTATCTGCCTTGATGCTTGAGCAACTATTTTACAGACAATTTAAAGTTGCAGACCTGTGATGGACTAGTGACTCGCATATGTTGTACTCTAGCCCAATGTAACCAGTCTTGGATTATTTATCTCACACCAAAAGACTGTTCTAGATCATTTTGATATATTATTAAATATATTTAATACCGATATGGAATCCTTTTTTTTTTTTTTTTTTTGCAGACACCCAGGCTTATACTTGCGTTTCCTCAAAATGCTGCTGGACATGTCATGTCCCTGTGCAAAGCGAAACCCCTCTACTATACAGCTGCCATTCACTCTCTTCTGACACCTGCTAATTGTTCAAGAAAGCAGCACCTAGCATGGTCCAAGCATGCAAACAAAACTGCAAACAAGTGCTACGAGAATACACGCAAAGATGGTGAAAGATTTTGGTCTCTGGCTGGATTGTACAGTTTGGTCAAGTAAAAGCAGTCCACTTTGCTTGCCATCGTGCCCGCTGCTGTGGTCTTCGCGAGCAAGTGAGTCCAGCCCACAGAAGGATTTGTGACCACGCTGACACCAGGTCTGGCCTGCTTTGGAGTCAAGTCCACTCAACAGTTGTGCTCCTGGGCCTAGTTGACGCGGATGCCTGAGATGAAGGGAAGCCCAGTGGGAACCCTCTTTTTGTACTCCACATAGTCCTCAGCAAAGAAATTGATGAGGGAAATCTCCTCCTCCTCGATCCGCTCCCGAAAGAACCTCCAGCTGGCTATTGTGTAGCCCAGTGTACATATTGGGTTACACAGCATGACCTACAGCGGACAGGGACAACTGGTTAACCAACCTTTGACTTTACAAAGCCAGAAAAGCAGTATCATTTCAAAGAGCTGAATACGCCAAAGTCTTTTTTTTTTTTTTTTTTACATTATATTAAAACATTGAAACAGAGAACCACATATACACATTCATGTATACAGTGGTGTGGAAAAAGTGTTTACCCCCTTCCTGATTTCTTTTTTGCACATTTGTTACATGTTTCAGATCATGAAATTTTAATATTAGTCAATGACAACACAACTGAATACAAAATACAGTTTTTAAATTAAACTTATTAAGGGAGAAAAAAATCCAAACCTACATGCCCCTGTGTGAAAAACGCATTTCTCCCTAAACATAATTGCCCCAAGACCTTTGGGAAAATACTTTGTGGTCCGACGAGACAAAAGTTGAACTTTTTGGAAGGTGTGTGTCCCATTACATCTGGCATAAAAGTAACACCACATTTCAGAAAAAGAACATCATACCAACAGTAAAATATGGTGGTGGTGGTAGTGTGATGGCCTGGGGATGTTTTGCTGCTTCAGGACATGAAAGACTTGCTGTGATAAATGGAACCATGGACCTCAAGCTGAAACGAACTTGGGTTCTGCAGCAGGACAATGATCCAAAACACACCAGCAAGTCCACCTCTGAATGGCTGAAGAAAAACAAAATGAAGATTTTGGAGTGGCCTAGTCAAAGTCCTGACCTGAATCCTACTGAGATGCTGTGGCATGACCTTAAAAAAGGCGCTCCATGCTGAAAAACCCTCCAATGTGGCTGAATGACAACAATTCTGCAAAGATGAACAGGCCAAAATTCCTCCACAGCGCTGTAAGAGACTCATTGCAAGTTATCGCAAACACTTAATTGCAGTTGTTGCTGCTAAGGGTGGCCCAACCAGTGATTAGGTTTTGGGGGAAATCACTTTTTCCACACAGGAACATGTAGGTTTGGATTTTTTTCCCTCTCTTAATAATAAAAAGTGTCATTGAAAAACTGCATTTTATGTTCAGTTGTGTTGTCATTGACTAACATTTAAATTTGTTTGAAGATCTGAAACAATTAAGTGTCACAAACATGCAAAAAAGGAGTAAGAAATCAGGAAGGGGACAAACACTTTTTCACACCACTGTATATATTTTTTACTACTCGACTACATTGAACCACGGAACAGCATGCTTTATTAATTAATACATTTTTTTAAAGACATGATAGATTGAAACCGCAAAATGGTGAGGGACAACTGTACAGCTTTTTTGAGGTTTTACGATGGCGATATGAAAACACCCAGCATCCTGGAAGCTAATTTCTCTGACTTCAGTGGTTCCCCTATATCAGTAACCAAGACAACATAGATATTTAAGCATGTAAAGGACATCCACACCTGTGTTCCTATGCTCCAGTAGAACCAGCCCACATAGGAGGGGTGTCTGAAGAAAGCATATACCCCACTGGTGACCAGCACGTGACTAAAGGCCTTTTCATTCTGGACAATGTGGTTGAAGTTGGAGCCGGCCGTCAGCATGGCCGCCTTCCGTAGACCGTCGCCACACAGCACCATTAGCAGACCCATGACGCTCAACCAGTTCAGCTTCTTCAGCTCTGAAAGACGAGGCAAGGAAGCTCAAGAAGCACTCGGGGGAGTGTGGTTGAAAGTTACGCTGCAAACATAAATATTGGCTACCATGTATGAGTCGGGGCACCTCATGTTTGCTACTAGTGGGGCAAAAATACATTCATCTTTAGGGGTCTATAATATTGTCAGACCAGCACAGACACTTCCCCCAATGTTGCTGGTTGTTTTAAGCCCTGACACCCCCCCCCCCCCACACACACACACACACACACACACACTAAAACAATCACTCACTTCATTTAGGCAGTTTTTTTTTCCCCACAAAAGTCATTCGACTGAGGAAATGACACTATATTTCGCCACTGGTTCTAGGAACCACGAAGAGACGACCAACCTGGAAAGGTTAACATTTCCACAGTGAACTCGAGCCATGACGAGACAGCTGCCAGTGAGTACTCCACACTGTGGTTGAGCAGGAACGAGTCCAGCGACAGGCTGCGAGGGTTAATGATGGCTGTCACCAGGTACTCTGAGTAATGGAAGAATGCCAAGGAGCACATATACCTGTAGAGTGGTGGCAGTACAACACACTGTTCAGCTCCAACCTGATAAGTGATTATACAATATAAAACCATGTGAGCTGCTAGTAATATAAACAATTTGCTACACTTGATTATTATCCAATATTCATATATTCTTAATTGATGAAAATGGCAAAAATCCTTCATATAATGTAGCAGTGTTCTTAACTAATTGACACCTGAAAATCATGTGGGTCATTTACATACCAGCCGAAATGTGTCCAAGTGGTTTCAGTGCAACTTATAATTAAACCACAACCAAAGGTAACTCCTAAAAAGCAGGCTCTCACAGCAACCTAAGACAAAGACACACACACCATATGTAACAAACCCTTGTGAAAGAACACGAATGCACGTGTCACTAATTCAAATCAACACCATTGCAGATAAATTCACATTTATTTTGAACATTTTTTTTTACTAAATTATAGTGACATTCAATTCCAACTTTGACTTTTGTTTAACCGTTGAAGAAAATTGTGAATGCATGAATAGAAAATCAACTGGTTAAAACTACGGCTACAAACTGGAGTACATGTGAACTAAGAAGGGAGAAGTAAAAGTTTACTTGTCTTAATATAGTGCATGGTTATCTAATGATAGCTTTGCACAGTGAAGTTAAAACAACAACAACAAAAAAACTCATTCAACATCACTCCAAAGTCAGGACATCCTCACATTCCAGCAATCATGTTTATTATACACTATCTTCTCAAGGAGACAATACTATAGAAATGAGCCTTGGCTACACTTTCGAGTAGTCAGTGTACAGCTTGGTTGGCGGTACAGATTTACTCTCCATTGAAAATGAGTCAACACACAGTCATTACTGTCTAAAAAGCTGAAAACACAAATGAGTACCAAGATCATTTTGTCTTGCCCACAGTCAAGCATGGTGGTGGTAGTGGCATGGTTTGGTGCGGCGTAAGTGCTCCTGGAGAGCTGCGGTTTGAGGGAAACATCAAGCCCAGCATGTACTGTGGCATTTTGTAGCAGAGCAAAATGGACCGCCAGCTTTTTGGCCAAAAATTATTATGTTTATATAGTATATTTTGAGAAGACATAATAAATGGTTGCCGAAATATGAGTGGCGTACTTTCGTGGGATACTGTAGGTAAAATGTCACACTTAACTACACAAACAAGACTGTAAGGATGTGTGTTGATATTCAATGTAAAGCCACATACAAATCTGCCAAAGGCTTTAAATTAGATTTGGAGGAATGTCTGTAGGTCACAAGGAGCCGAGTGCAGTTTGAGGCGATAATAACACCAGCTTGGTGTTCTTCTTTAGCTAATAGGATTAACGAAGTGGCCAGATCAATTAACATTAGGTACCAGTCTAAAATGTGACCCGTAACTCAGTCGACAGTAGTTCTTGACTCATTTATCGATTGTAAAAATACGAAATAATAAAATGGAACAGTAAAGTTCGCTAGCTAGGTTTACGCTTACCTTGTACAGAGGTCCCCTGCATATTACTAAGAGGAGGCCATTGACAATGGCAATATGCAAACAAATAGCTATTTTTCCACGAGTTTCCGTCAGGTAGTCAAAGACCCAGTCGAGATGCCCGTAGAAGGATCTTATCAACGGAATTATGACCACGCTGAGACCTAGAAGGAAGCTCCTTACACTTACTCTACCTTCCAGTACCAACTTACTGCCTGCCATGATGGAAATGGATTCCACCAAGTATCGCGAGATCCCACGGTGCATTCCGCGTGACGAGTGATGTGGGAATCTCTGATGCTGCGTCAGCGTCATAGTGGGATGTCGGATTTTCCCCACTTAAAAGTTGGTTTTCCACTTGAAAAAGTCGGAAAACCCCATAACACGACCTCGACATAGCATCTACAGTTTTCAACGCTAACAAATGGCTTGAAAATGCCATAAATACCACTTTTTGTGTCTATATATGGAATACAACTGTTTATAAAACTGAAAAAAAAACTTCCTTTGAAATTTTACAGTATGATTGGTGACCTCTCGCCCAAAAACAGCTGGGATAGGCTCCAGCATACCAACATACCCTGGTGAGGACAAGTGGTACAGAAAATGGATGGATGGATTTTACGGTAACAATAGCGTCCCAGGTTAGACATCACACATTGCACTCGTATTGCCAAAGAAATTGTAAGGATTTTTATTCAAAACCATAAAATAACTTCCATACATCAGAGTAATGAAAATGTGTTTAGCACAACATACTGTAATAAACAAACATTGGGAAAATTATATGCAGCCTGCAGTACTCCAAGTAAAACTGGAGTTTCACAACTGATACCTCTTCACTGGCCACCGTCCTCGCTTTCCTGGGCGTCCACACACTGCTGCTGTCTGTCTGGTCACAGATTCTCATCCGCATTTCAACGCAAATTGTAGTTTCACCTGACTGTCAAATGATCCATTTATCCAATGTTCCAAGAGATTCATATACGATAGCAGAGTATTACAGCATACCGTATTGTCTCCAGCAGGCTGGACTACTGTAACGGCCTTCTCGCCGGGCTCTCTAAACCATCTCAGGCTCTTGAGAAGCTCAGGGAGCATTCTCCTGCGGGTGCCCAGAGTCAGGACGAAACACGGTGAGGGTGCGTTTAAGTTGTTGCCAAAATCTGTCCTTCCAGATGTGTGACAATCCTCAACTTTGGCAATGTTCAAATCCAGGCTGAAAACTCTTATATTCAACTGTTCATTTGACAACTGAAAGCATTTTATCTGCACTCTTCATTTTTAATGTATTTTTTTGGTTTTATGGAATGATTTTATGACTTTTTTGTAAAGCACTTTGAATTACCTTGTGTACGAATAGTGCTCCATAAATAAACTTGCCTTACAGCAGATTCTTGACTAGTTTTGACAATTGAATGGACTACTGTGCACGTGATGACTTCTTCAATGAAATGATGCCGATGTGTTTTAGAGAGAACACCCATTAGACCTGAGAATTGATCAGTTTAGATGAACAAGATCTATTGAATTGGAAATTGTGCTAAATTTAGGTTAACTGCGCTAACTGTTGGCTACCTGTACTTAATCATTTCCAAATCTGTACATAGAGACACGTACTAAGACATTTGTTATTTAATTAAAGGAATGAGAAACAGAATTCTATTGTGAACCACTGCAGAGTTTCTTGGAGGTTTGTACGTGTGTTACGGATACAAGCCTGTGAGGCTGTGAAAGTGTACGTTGGTAAACCTCATTCTCTGTGCCTTGAGAGTTGCGCTGAACACGCGGTCGACAGTCCGGGATTTTGGCCGTGTGGTCGGCGCTCTCGACTCCGATTGCGAAGATCCTGTGTCAAGCCCCGGCGCGGCCAGTGTGAAGCAGGGTGGGTTACACGTTACTTTGAGAATGTAATATCTGTTTCAAGAAACGAGGCAAACCAATGGAGAAAAACTGTAACACAATTTAGAATGAGTGTCAATCTACCAACAGGCAACAGCCACTTTGAACTTAAAATATCACATCTTTATTTAAGTAAATCCGAACATTCAAAAAGCACACAATCAGTTACCGTTCATAACAATTTACAAACATTTGGTTTGGAAAAACATATATAAACAAGTTTGTATAAGTTCTGTTCTTTTAAAAAATATATACGAAATAATTTTTTTCCACTAGGTTCCATTAGTCAGTTAAATCACGCACTGGATTGCTTTTACCCCGATTCGTTCTCGTCGTTTTTCTCAGCAGCAGTTTCAGCAGACTGACCCATCAATGCTCTCAACATCGCTTTGTACTGTTTCTTATGGTGAGGGCGAATAATATTGGCAAATCCTTCAGGGGAGAGAAAGAAATATGAGGCTAACCGGAAAGAAGAAAGCCACAAACAAACATCCATCTGCCGCTACATGTCATTATATCTTACTTACTGATTAAAAGGCTGAAGTCTTCATCTTTCTCGGTGAATAAGGACACAGCCGCAGTCACCATATTTTCATAGTTGTCTGTCGTCTTGTAGCTGTGAACAGCTTGACAGAGCTGGGCTGATCCCTCCGCTCCCAGCGCTTTTTTAACATCGGCCAGAAAGGCAGCCTGGACTAGACTCTTTGTATTCAGGTCTGGTAAACATGGACGCATTTTAACAATGTCTGTATTACTGGTTAGCTAGGGAAGCAACCGCCATTACAAATGTTTATGAGCTGCATGCTGTACATTCAGTTAAATGCTGACCAAATTATGCAGTTTTCAACAATATGACCTACCAGTCTGAGTTTCTCGAAGCTCTTGATGTCCTCCTCGACTGAATTGGTCTCCATTTAATTGACTGCTAGTTGATGTTAAAGTGGAACCGGATGCTGAAACTCCCCCGGGTTTCACATCTGCTGATTGAGAAAAATAACACAAAAGATAAAAGGACTGTGGGTGCACTGTGTAGTACCAGTTGGGCACTCTTTGCATGAGGTCCAATATCATGTTGACACAAGTGAAAGAGGCCGTCACTGGGATAGTTAAAACTACATAAAGCTAACCTAAGAGGGATAAAACAAAATGAACGATTGGCCATAGTTACAATCATTCTAAAGGTTCTGCCATCTAGCGTAAATGAGTGTTACTGTCTTGACCTACCGCCGTGTGGCATCCCTGATTTCTTCTCATCTTTGCACAGTGAGTGTTCAGGTTTGTATCCACAGCCAGTACCGGTCAGTTCCTGGCATTTCTCATCAAATCTCTTCCTGTGATGTGGTCGTACAAACGGGTACAAACCTGTGACACATCAGATGGCTTTGAATCAACGAGTAACTCTAAATGATAAGAAGTAATACGTGAACATGTTACATTGACAACAATTCATTAATTTATTTTCTATACCGCTTGTCCTCATTAGGGTCACAGGTTTAGTAAAATAAAAAAAGAAGTGGCTCGTGTGTACACAATAATACAAGCTAATAAACTTCAGGAAGCCACAGATTTTTGGAGTCATTCATTTTATTTAACTCACAGAAGGATGAGAGATGTGCTAAGTGCCGCTTGTCTTTACTAGGTCGCGGGGGTATGCTGGAGCCTATCCCAGCTGACATTGGGTGAGAGGCGGCGTACACCCTGGACTGGTCGCCAGCCAATTGCACGGCACATTCACACTTACATTCATACGTATGGAATTTAGCATCGCCAATTAATCTAACATGCATGTTTTAGGAATGTGGGAGGAAGCCGAAGTACCGGGAGAAAACGCACACACGCAAGGAAAATCCAAACTCCACACTGAGATGTCCAACAAAGATTCGAACCCAGATCTTCTGACTGTGTGGCCAACATGCTAACCACTAAGTGCTTTTCAATCAAGTAAAAAGTATGTATTTATTTGTAAATAAATGACTCACCACGTAACAAACTGTAAGTATGAGGGTCATCGGTTAACAAAGACGTCTCCGACAGCAGGGTGTCCAGGTTGTCATTTTTCTTGTAGGAATGCAGAGCCAGGCGAATTTTCTCAAAGTTGACCTGGCTCAGGGATGACTTCATTTCTCCCAGGAACTTTCTAGCCATGTTGTTTTTCCCATCTCCAGAAACAGCCGTGGAAACACTTGTCTTCTTTAAAAAGAAAAAAAAAACAAACAACATATTTATAAAACAAAACAATAACAAGTGTAACGTATGCAAAAAAATGGTTAATCTAGAACGGGGGTCACCAACGTGGTGCCCGCGGGCACCAGGTAGCCCCACACGACCACATGAGGTGCCTGCAAGCCTGCTTTTCATTCAGGTTTTCAGTTAATAATGAAACAAGAGTAGAAAGAAATGCATTCTGAAATATAAAATGTGAGTTGTGGGCACCAGCATTTTGTTAATGTTCTGGTAAAACAAGCATATTCGCTTTGTTTGGGTTTAAAATAAGCTCTGAAAATAAATGTTACAAAAATGAGTAGCTCTTGGCCATTTTCATTTTGTAAAAGTAGCTCTCACAAGGAAAAATGTTGGTGACCCCTGATCGAGAACTATTCCTTTGGGGCACTTGTGATTGTAGTTAACCCAAAAACCAAAATGTACGTTTTTGCTCATTCAAAAAAAAAAAAAAAAAGGTTAGCTTAGGTAAGGTTAGACTCTGCTTCCAAATCCTGATAGAAATAACCAAACAGTTGTTCTATTAAAATGACAAATACCTGTTCTTGGACCAATTTTATTTTGCGTTTCCCTCCACGCATCATCTCATCCATCCTTTTGTCGTATTGAAGTGACAGTGTGGACGAATTGCTTTGCTGAAAGAATTGCAATAAAATAAACTAAAATGAAAATGTATTCATTATGAAAACAATTGGCAGCAAATATTATTTACTTGAGTTTACCTAAATTTTATTTCACATCATGACAAATAACTCTATACTTGTCGCATAGTGAGAAAATATCAGCAACGAGATTTGCCATAATTTATGGCATGGTACGTACAGTACCACTGATTTAAGGTCACGATTTAAGTTCATTTCAGTACAGTAAGGGAACAAAATGCAAAACATAAAACTGCTTACCTTTTGTGTTAATGGTTTTTAAAATGAAACTTAAAAACTGCAATCTGCTGGCAGATATTTCTCCAGTAATTACAATTCTCAAATAAAAATATAGACATAGCGTACAGAAAACCTGAAGGATCTGGGGGCCACTTTGGTATATTTTGTCTTGCTTTTGTCTTATCCACTTGAATGTGTCTGTTTAGCTATTTCACCGGGAGGCGAAGTGTTAAAAAATAGGACAGTTTGCGACAATGATTAGACGGTCTCTAGGCTCTGGATTCTCCTGGCTCTGTTGCTAGCCAAAGGCTGGGCTGCACTGTTTCCTCCGCTTCCATGCCAAATGCCTCGCCTTTTTGTCTGATTCTAGGCACACCATCCAGGCTTGTGGAGGTGCATCGGAAAGTCAAATGTACACTTCCTCTCCCTAATTTGAAATCCATACGCAGCTGTAACGGGCCAAAGACTCCATACATGTACCGTTACAATCCTAACAATTACACAGAAAAATAGTATTACATGCCATCTCATTCTCAGGTTCTGAAATGGCAAATTTAATAAACAGCACAACAAAGATGCTGACATCTTGCATATGGATAATCTTGTGTAAAAGAACTATGTTGCCATCTGGGAATGTTCAACCCCCCAGCAGCCGCAGCTTTATGTTTATGTTCGCGAACTTGAACTATTTGACTATTAATTGAGGCCGCCTGCCCTATACTGTACATTTACTGTATATAAAATATGAGATATTTTGTCATGTAAAGAAATCAACCTACCGTCTGATCTCCCAAAGCATCATTCTTTTCTCTTCGGTTCTCAACTCGTTCCAGGGCATCAAACAGATTGCCTGGTTTTATCTTCGTTTTTGTTGTCTGAGACTCGTACTGTTTAAAAATACCAGCAACTGCAGTATCTTCATCTTAATGGAGACAAGATGAAACCAAATCAAAACAATGCATGGGGATGAGTCGTTTTTTTTTTTTTTTTTATAGTTTACTCACACACACACACACACACACTCACCAGTTCTCCTCCTTTTAAGAGTGGAAGTGTGCGTGTCCAACATTTTGGCCTTCTGAGTGTAGGTGCTTTGAGAGACCAAGTAAGAACTGGAGCCGGAAGACTGTGGAAATGGCAACTGAGAATTGCCTGCTGAGCACACTGAAGCAAGTTCCGGTGCAGTATTCTTTTGCAACACAGGCCTCTGGAACATTCCAACAAAACCAACAAGTTAATTCATACATCTCCCACATCATGCTTTAAGATCACCTTTTTTTTTAGAATAATCACAAATCAATCACTTATAATAATAAATTAGAAAAAAAAGCTAGGTAATTTTACAAAAGAATCCCCCTGGCATTCTTTCTATTTCACATCATTAACATCAGCCAAGTGTGGTCTCAATCCCAGTCATTATAGTAAATTTCAAGTAGTTACACCATTTAACTTTGGCAAGAACATTGACACTGGAAAGTAGTAAAATCATTGTTTCAGCATTGTTTACAGTATATCCCGTAACTTACCATTTTCTGTGCAACCCTGAAGAACTGGCAGACATCACGGACTATGTTCCCAAAGTTGTCATATGGACGAACATAAGGTCTCACCCATGATGGAAGGTGCGATTGGGCGTCTCTATTTTTAAATCTGTGGAAAGCTCACGTTATTGTTTTTCTTTAAAATAATTATTATCTACTGCTTCTGAATTACTCTTCTCAAATTCATGCGCCATGTCAATCATTTGTTTTAAAAAAATTACTATTTCATAAAATACAGTGCTTGTTTAATTCTTGGTATTTTAGTAATAACAAAAGAATGAGAAAAAGGAAAAGGCATGATCTATACTGTACATTAGAAATAAATAATATCATTATAAATTCTATAAACTTGTGATTTTCAAAGTGTTTGAGGAAGGCCTGCCCTGGTGGGTGCAGCAGATTGAGAAAAACAAAGAAAATTAATAGGTATTTAGTTCCGACAGTGAGAGAGTAAACACCTAAAAACAGCTTCGGAAAATTAGTTTTCTAGGAATAAGGGAGGCCCAAACTGTATTACGTTCACTGAGGGGAGGTTCGCTACACTTTGAAAAACACTGGAATAAACTATCTCAGTAACATACTTTAGAAGAACTGCTGTTCCAAAGAAATAAGGTGAAAATGAGTGTCTGATGAACACTAATCTGACCTCTGATCACACAGGAAGATGGCGCCATAGTCATCCTTGTGGCGAATGACTCTGCCAATAGCCTGGTTGACAGCTCTGAAGGCTTGCTCTTTGTACCACTCCTGCCCTGAAAGGAACTGCAAAAGACACACACATCCCAACACAAAACATGTCAAAGCAGTGCTAGCTTTAGTCCTTGTACTATACATTCTATCAATCAACAGGAGTGCCAGAAAGCTATTGGAATGTCATACTAGAACACATACAAGTGCATCATTAGGTGAGCTGAGATCAAATTCTAAAGAAGTATCAACACACAATCGGGTTACATTGCACATGCGCTAAATCGGTATCAAAGAAGCGACCAACATTTTAGAGTCAATTGTGTGGTTATGATAGGCTATACATTCAATGATAGCGTTCAATGATAGCTAAACTTTGCCAAATTGCTATAGTTGGCTAACAACAAACATAACTAATGTGCATGCGTGTATTATGTGGGTGTAGGCCTGTAACGATAATCGACAAATCGATTAATCAAACTATAAAAAAACAACAGGTCGATAATTATTCCGCTCTTGATAAATTGACGTGCTTGTCCCTGTGTTCCATCTGCTCATCTCTCTGTGCCACACAGGCTAGATGACAAGAGGGTTCACTCTGCAACTGTCTGTGCGGATTGGTTCTTTCGTGGACTGAACACAGAGAGTGGGACCTCATCTCATTCAGCCTCTTTGTGGAGGCGGGGCTGCTAGTGAGCTAGTGAGTGGTTACACAGGGTTTAGCAGTGAGCTTTCTGAGGCAGCATACGCTAACATGAAGGCGCAGAAGCGATGGTTTTTAAGGCAAATGCCACAACCGACCGCCACGATTTGGGAACATTCCGGTTTTAAATAGAATGAACGCGGTGAGCACATGAACACAGACAACCAACACGGACAGTTTTCTCAACTGGGGGAAAAAAAAACTACCAATGTAGGTGCCTCGGGCAGCGGAGCCTTCGTCCCGACAGTAAAACTCACTGAGGCGTTTGGTCGGCAAATATAAACTAATTAGTGCAAAATGGTGCGCTCTCACTACCAGTGTAGCTGACTACATTGCAAAACATACCTACAGGCAACTTTGTGTCAAGCTAATGTCTCACACAGGGACACCATACACTATACTAGAGTACCATCTAGTGGTTCAAATGTACATTACACCTCTTATGACAGTTATTGAAAAAAATGGTCGAAAAAATGTTTTTCGATAAAAATCGATTGACGATAATCTGTAGGACAATTATCGACCAGCACAATTTGTTATCGTGACAGGCCTATGTGGGGGGTGGCTTGCATTCGTTGGCACAGAAAGAGGGCGGGTTTATAATGCTTGAAGCACATTCTAGCACATTTTCTGAGAGACTTGTTTGGAGGGGTGCGCCACTTCAGGTAGCCTGAGACTCCCACCAGCTGGCCCCCCACACTGCAGCTCAGCAGCCTGAATTGGACACACATCAATGTCTCACACGTTTGTCTTCTGGTTCAGCTCACCTTCATGCCAGGGATTTTCCTTTGGTTCATTTCATCTAAGAATTGCATCTTCAAGACGACTCGAGGATCCATCTTTGGTGGAAAGGGCAGTCCAGTGATTATAACACCACGACCAAATGTATTGGCAAAATCCAGACCCTCGCTAGCCTACAACAAAAATAAATGTTAAGAGCTGCTGTGAGAAGGAAGCTTTTTTTTTTTTCTTGACACCGTGTTCGGAAACCTAGGTGTGACTATGTATACAGGTATCAGGCTAGATCTTTATTCATTGACATTCACCTTTCCTCGACAAACCGCTGAAAAGATTCCTCCTCTGGATTTTGAGTCATTAACTGCATGGTAGTAACTCCCAATAGCCTTAAAATACAGAAAAAATAAACAGTTACTCATGCTGATACAGTAGCCCTTGTAATGTTACTAATTGATTCTAATCGAAATAGTTACTGTATAATCATACTGCATTCACCTCAGTAAAGGTTCCTTTTCCTTTCGGTTCAATAAACATTGGCTTTACACTTTCAATGCGATCTGCATGTCCATTGCCCTGGTGAGAATGAGCACACATTTATAGCAGAGACATTTTTAACCTAAAATGATAAAACATTTGTAACTATTCTAATGATGATGATGATGATAATAACGTTGATGAGTTAACTTGACCGTCACTCACTCTCCAGAACTCCAGAGTTTTTTCCATTAAAAAGAAGGAGGGAAAAAACAACAGAAGTCCATGTGGGACAATGCGGGTCAGGTTCACTGAGGAGAGAACACAGCAAAATTCTTGGACGTCTAACCTAATAGGGTTTTTTAGTCAAGAAATTAATTCTGTATTGAAATGAACATGAAGACAATCCTAAGCAGCGTTTGAACTCACCCACTGTGTTTCCCAAGGATGACAAGTTTTCAGGAACAAATCTTTAACAAATAAATACATTTGTTATCAATATTGGAAGAATGAAGATATTAAAACCTCTACAGGTCAAAGATTAACAATCCAGTTTTAAATCTTCACAAGGCACTCACAGAAATACTTACATAAAATACATAAAAAACGTATAATTTTCATTCATTCATTTTCTATGCCACTTATCCTCATTAGAGTCATAGGCTGCAGCCTATCCCAGCTGACTGGGCGAGAGGTGGGGTACACCCTGGAATGGTGACCAGCCAATTGCAGGGCATATATAGGCAAACAACCATTCACACTCACATTCATACCTATGGACAATATAGTCTCCGATTAACCTATTATGCATTTTTAGAATGTGAGAGGAAACCGGAGTACCTGGAGAAAACGCACGCACGGGGAGAACATGCATACTCCACATTCAAAACCAGAAGCTACAGGGCCATGTAGGTTTGGATTTTTTTTCTTCCTTAACAATAAAAAGTTTCATTTAAAAACTGCATTTTGTGTTCAGTTGTGTTGTCACTGACTAATATTTTTATTTGACAATCTGAAACATTTGTGTGACAAACATGCAAAAAAAAAAAAAAAATCAGGAAGAGGGCAAATACTTTTTCACACCACTGTATAGTTTATTTAGCAACACATACACACACACACACACACTAACCTTCTGTCAAATGCTGAACTTAACGGCACCCCATCTGGGCCCCGTTCAATGATGCTGACGAAGATTTGGTCCCGCTCAATCACATGGCTGTTTTCCAAAGACACTGGGAATTTTCTACACACAAAGCAAGAAAAAACATGCTGACCATCAAGACTTTTTCATATGGTTGTTTTTATAGTCTTCACACATTATAAACTGTACACATTATATTGTAATGGGCTTGAAACAAACGTACATCCTCATCTCTGAGGTAAAGGAACTCAGGGGAGAAAGGGTACCGCTGGTCAGAATGATGCAGCGAACACCTTGATTCACCAGCTCCTGCATGCTGAAGCCCGGAGAAAAACACCAGTAACTCAGAATGTTTCCTGAAACGTACAGTGCATAGGAAAAACATAAAGGTTTAATTTATGAGACAGTGAAAGGAGTTCATAAGTGTTTTGATCTACCTACAACAATTAGCCATGGTGTAAACATTTCAAGCAATTTGCAAGATGTTCTCAAATGCTGACTGTATCCTGATTTCAAAATGCAAAGCCAACCTGTCCACTGCTTAAAAATATCTAAAACATTTTTTTAATAGTGTATCTTAGTAAAAACAAAGGCTCAGCTCAAAGATTACATTTCTCTGTTCTTACCATGGGACCTGGAATTCAACAGAATAACTAGATAACCTATTGATTAACAGCATTTTATAAAAACAGCAATCAGACATAGTAAATGTATTCTTGTATTGTATTGTATTACAGTCAGTGCTTTATGGGTCAGAACAAAACCTCTGTGTTTATATCCCATTTTAAGAGCGGCTTTTGGTCATCCAAAAAAATGTGTTCAATGTTTAATACAATTTAAGTTTGAAATCCCCTTTTACTCACAGAGAATGTGAGAGTACAAACTGGCATCAAAAAGTAACAATGTGGTCATTGGTCATGACACAGAGGAATAACGTAGAAATCTTTTTATTATTTCAGATGTGCAGTTGTCTTTAAATCTGTGCAGTCAAGTGGGAGGTACAGTACTATACTATGCTGTATATCTAATCCAGACCTTGAGGAGCCAGTAAGACTGGCTTTATCACTATATGATATTGATAGATTACATCCAATTCTCTTTCAAACCATTTCTGAGATGTTAACTCAAGCTTTTGAACGGTTGATTGATGGTCACAACCATAAAAACCCAACAAATGTTAGACTTGAGACCTCAGCACCACCTCTGTTAAGACCAGAAGTGAGCACCTTTGAACCACATTTAAAACAAGTACAGTATTTTCAAAACAACGTTAATAACATAACTTGAATGTAAAATTATTGCAGTTCTGCCACTGCACACTCTACCCAACCACACATTTACCTGCTTTCTTTGTCGAAGATGAAGCCCATGGGTCAGTGTTGGTTTGTTTTTTCTGAGAGCTGGTGTCTTGATGGATGTGAACCTGTGCCCAGTGCACAAATATGATACGTCTTGTGCTAAATACACAATTATCAGGTATTGCCAGGGATTTAATGTTTTACTACTTTCTAGGGCCACTACCAGCCCTCAGAATTGTCACAGCTAAAAGTAGGACAGTGTAAGACTGGCTGAAAAATTAGATGCGTAAGGAGGTAAGTAAACCTGTGGCTAGCAAATGACGAACTCTTTCAAAACCAATAGGACATATTTAACATAGACGGTAAAGGACAGACGACCAGTTGAGATTGTAAGACAAGTGTAATGACAAGGAAATAAATATCTGTGGATGTGGTGCACAAATCCAAATGCAGTCCCACTGGTGGAGGGAGTAAAACACATGAGTCAAACTCAAACTCAATGCCCGTGGGTCACATCATTTTCTGTGGCCTGCGAAAGCCTGGGAATAATGTGTGTCAATAATACATTTCACCTTTTTCCTTCTAAATGTATATGTTCTTTTATTTTGACAGAAAATTGTAGTGCACGCAGTTCTTCTAAACTTTTATATTAGCTGATCGTGCAATAACATATTCCAAGCATTCTCTGCTATCAAAAATAAATACTTGAATGTCTGATTGTCAACTTGGCATTTTCACTTCTCATTTCAAAGCAAGTTATCCATCAATTTGTTAGTACAAATATAATAATCAAATGCAATTTTGTAATAATATCATGAGGCTACTATATATTCATATACTGTATATTGACAGTTACAAGTGGCCCTCTGAGGGCAGCCATAACTGAACACACAACACTCCTGCACTAAAATGACTAACTAGTGTATAGAGTTGTGTAGTAAACTCTTATAGTAAGTCCTTTCATGAGTGTGATGAAATACTTACCTTAAAATGAGCCGTATTAGCTTCCATTTTCTTTTGCCGGTCTGATGGTGATGATGATACTTCCCCAGAGAACACCAGCTGGGAGACAAAACACAGCATGTTAATTTAAAGGTAATGATTCGTTATGGACAACTGCTATGCTGGTTTCTGCAAAATGAGTGTAAAATGCTTTCAGCTATACTCATCGACTGTCAGCCAGAGCTTTTTCACTCTTTTGTTGTATTAAACTCTTATTATTTATTTCTGTGAATGTACTCTCTCCATGGAAACCTTCGGTGTCAGGAGACCATGGGACCACACCTGGAGTGACCTCTCTAGTGGGTGTAGCCTGGGTAGGAAGATGTGGGAGACAAGTTGGTATCCATACAACAAGTCTCCCCTCTCCACGTCAAAGGAATGACTGACTGAACAGGCAGACGCCAGTACACATGGTTCCAGTGACGTCACAGTGCCAGAACAATGTTGCATGCAGCAAAGAACTGAATGTACTGTATATGACAATATTGTGGCAGTGTATGGTAGATGTTCACAAATTACAATGCGGACTAAAAAGGTTCAAAACTTGGTACTTTTTCCTGAAGATTAACTTTTATAAAATGGGTAAATGAAACCATCCCACCCCACGCCCCTCCCCCGAGAAGCATCTGACTTCATAATTCAGAATTTCACCATTTCCATAAAACATATGGAAAACCAGAGTGTGCTTATAAATAATTAAGTTCCATGTCAGAAAGTTGGTGGACCTATTTGTTTATTTTGTTACTTGATACTAAATGATGTTCCCCAATTCCATCACATTTAACTAGTCATCATCTTCACGTGACATACAGTACCTGTATAATATCGGAGAGCTTCTGCAGTCCACTCGTATTGAGAAATATCCCTGGTTCTGTGAACGACATCCAGCTCTTGTTTCATTGGCAAGAAAGTGTGCATTAACACAAAATTTTTGTCTTTGTGCATTTAGATCATTGGAGGACTTTCAGGAAAAAACAGAGCTGTGTCTTTTGAAAATTTTGAAATGTACAAAAATGATTCATTCAGGTGAATTTCTAATAACAGAAATGATCAAATTCAAGGCAAGACACTTAAGGCAATTGTACAGAAGAAACTAGCAATCATGTTGAAGTCTAAACTGATTCTATATGTGGCATCAGCTCCATGTGTTCAAGGTGGACAGCAAGCTATCAAGCCATACTCACGTCCTGCTAAGTATCCAATGATCTGCTCCAGCGCTTCAAACACATCTGTTTTGGTGTTGTAGTTCAACTTGGCTCTCTCCAGTAGCTCATATATGAAGCTGAAAAGTACACACCACATATAATAAACCCAAATTTGTATAGCTTGCACGACTAGTTTTTCTTTTTACAGCTCTTGCTCTTTATTTCTTAATGTTTGACCAGATCGTGTTCCGGAGAATGTAGTGTTTCACATAGGACAAAATCATTAAGTCCGTTGAACAAAACCTTACACTTCTATAATTCTGAATGAATGAAAATGCTCGCTATCAAACGTTCACTTACATTCCAGGTTTTGTTATGCCCCTGTCAGCCGGAACTTCAAATGAATCAAGAGCAGCTTCCAGATTCAGAAAAATCTCTGTAAATAATGACCAATCTATTTTAGGTATTTCCTAATAAAACATTAACTGTTGAAAGTCAAAATCAGGGTACAGGGTAAATTTGTATTAATTCATTTGAATACTTACCTTTGATTTTAACAACAGTTTCTATGTCTGTTTTTAAACCTGAAACGAAAAAGCAAATATAGTCTTTTATGTATTATACATATTTGTGAATTCTGGATTCAGTGTGTTTAAACAGTAAAATGTTTGAACTTGAGACAAAACAGTCATTCTGGCAGGAACTGAGACATTCTTACCTTGAACAGAAGACTCTCCAAAATTGGCTTCTTTAGCCTGGTCACCTAGCAATCTGGTTAATGCATTAATAGCTGAGGCTAAATCATACGGCGTCATATCGAACGATGTTGACTCTTCACAGGTCTTCTCCTGCAAGCAATAAATACTCAACTGAGTCTGAAATGTATTACAAATTTGTCAACAATATTTAAAATACTATTGCTAGTGGGGCAAGATCATTTCCGAATGTCCTGAAGTCAAGTTTTGATAATGGTACACTATGTACAGGTATATTGTGTCTGGCACACTAGTTGAGATATCACCTTTATTATTAGCACAATAAAATTCCCACTAAATGTGGTTACTGTATATAAATCATTGAGAGTAATAATGCCTACGGCAATCTTACTATGTTATGAGCTTCATCAAAAATGACAACAGATCCCGTCAGTTCGATGCTATGAGCTTTGCGGCTCTGTGGAAAGCAGAAAAACAGTTTACTTGGTTAAACACAATTGTGAATTTAATCATTCACTATGAAAACAACTATTCCATTCAAATTAAATACTTTAACATGACATTTATGCAGACAGCATTTAAAACGTTAAGTTGTATACCATCACAGAATTGTATAAATAACATGACAGTCACAAACAGAGTGTGTGTGTGTGTGTGTGTGTACAGTAAATTTACAGTGGTATGACAAAGTGTTTGCCCCCTTTCGGAATTCTTTGTTTTGCATGAAACACGTAGATGTTTCAGATCATCAAACAAATTTAAATGTTAGTCAATGACAACACAACTGAAAACAAAATGCAGTTTTTAAATGAAACATTTTATTATTAAGGGAGAAAAAAAATCCAAACCTACATGGCCCTGTGTGGAAAAAGTGATTGCCCCCTAAACCTAATAACTGGTTGGGCCACCCTTAGCAGCAACAACTGCAATCAAGTGTTTGCAATAACTTCAAATGACTCTCTTACAGCGCTGTGGAGGAATTTTGGCCAACTCAGCCCTGCAAAATTGGTGTAATTCATCCAAATTGGAGGGTTTTCGAGCATGAAGTGCCTTTTTAAGGTCCTACATGGCCCTGTGTGAAAAAGTGACTGCCCCCCAATAACTTAACTGAGATTAATTATCAGTGTGGACTTCAACGAACCACAGTTAGAGCCATTATCCACAAATGGCGAAAAGATGGAACAGTGGTGAACCTTCCCAGGAGTCGCCGGCCAGCCAAAATGACCCCAAGAGCGCAGCGACGACTCATCAAAGAGGTCACAAAAGACCCCACAACGACATCCAAAGAACTGCAGGCCTCACTTGCCTCAGTTAAGGTCGGAGTTCATGACTTCACCATAAGAAAGATACTGGGCATAAACGGCCTGCATGGCAGAGTTCCAGGATGAAAACCACTGCTGAACAAAAAGAACATGAAGGCTCATCTCAATTTCACCAGAAAACATCTTGATGATCTTCAAGACCTTTGGGAAAATACTCTGTGGTCTGACGAGACAAAAGTTTAATTTTTTGGTAGGTGTGTGTCCCATTACATCTGGGGTAAAAGTAACACCAGATTTCAGAAAAAGAATATCATACCAACAGTAAAATATGGTGGTGGTAGTGTGATGGTCTGGGCTGTTTTGCTGCTTCAGGGCATGAAAGACTTGCTGTGATAAATGGAACCATGGACCTCAAGCTGAAACGAACTTGGGTTCTACAGCAGGACAATGATCCAAAACACACCAGCAAGTCCACCTCTGAATGGCTGAAGAAAAACAAAATTAAGACTTTGGAGTGGCCTAGTCAAAGTCCTGACCTGAATCCTATTGAGGTGCTGTGGCATGACCTTAAAAAGGTGCTTCATGCTAGAAAACCCTCCAATGTGGCTGAATTACAACAATTCTGCAAAGATGAGTGGGACAAAATACTAAGAGACTCATTGCAAGTTATCGCAAACACTTGATTGCAGTTATTAGATTTAGGGGGCAATCACTTTTTCCAAACAGGGCCATGTAGGTTTGGATGTTTTTTCTCCCGTAATAATTAAAAGTTCCATTTAAAAACTGCATTTTGTGTTCAGTTGTGTTGTCATTGACAAACATTTCAATTTGTTTGATGATCCAGAACATTTAAGTGTGTATGTATGTATGTATGTATGTATGTATGTATGCACACACACACACGTATATATATTTGTTATTCAATAAAGACTGTTTACCTTTGGATCCAGCAGGTAGTTATAGGGCATAAAAATCACATCTGCCTGCTGTTTTAAGGAACGTGAGAGGTAATAAGGACAGGCCCTGCACAAAACAGAAACCAAATTTAAACTTTGCATGAACTCTCACTGATATACAATAAATCACCCGAACGTTTCCAACATTTATACATATTTACACAAACATACAAATATATACACATTTATTATGATTTAATATTGGCTAGCTAGTAAAGGTCTTAAAATATAATGACATGACTCCCTTGCTCACCTGACCTAAACCCTATTGAGTACTGTGGTGTTCATTTACAGTGAAGAAAAAAGGCACACCTCTCTGGACAGTGTCTGGGAAGCTTTGGTTGCTGCTGCACAAAATGTTGACGGTTAAATGATCAAGAAACTGACATAGATGGAAGGCTTTTCCGTGTTATTGAAAAGAAGGTCTATTGGTCACTGATTCATTTTTGGAAATGTCAGAAATATTTACTTGTTAAGTTTGTGTTGTTTATCATTCTGACTTTTAAAAAATGAAAATAAAGTAGTGAGGTGGGAATATTTCTGTTTTTCTTTGAGGTGCCCAATAATTCTGCACACTATTTGTTCCATAATAATTGTGCACAGAGAGATACTCTCAACAAAAGACAAAACCTCACTTTCACTTCCCTCAATATTCAAGTTTGAGGTATATTAACATTTTGGATCGACCAAGAGCACTGTTATTGTTGAATAATAAAACTAATAATCAATAACGCAAATTGCCTAATAATTGTGCACACAGTGTAATAGTAGTAGAACAATTGAATCACACCGTGTTATTATGAGCCATGATGGTGTGCGTTCAAAGACACCGCGTAATTTAAGTTGAATTCACGCTTTGAGTGTAGATTTATTTTCTGGGATTTCCAAGCATACTTGAATGCATGCAAATTGTACTTCTGCAGTAAGTACGTGAGTTACGTTAGTGAGCGATATATATAAAGAATATCCACTCACTGTCTTTGTCTTTCTGTTTATTTAGACCCCACATACACGCATAATAAAAGATGTTGTGATGTTCCGAGTGTCCGTGAATGCCACTTGCTGTAGTCTAGTGACAATGAGGAAGTGTCGTAGTATAGACGTGTTTGTAAGTTGAAGACACATATATGCCGTTGGAATTGCACTGTACTTTATGTGTTCAGGTGAGAATAGAGTTATAAAAGAGCGCCGGACTCTGTGTGACTGTGGGGATGCTATTGTTCCTCAGTCTGCCGTCATAAAAGAGGTGTGGCTTGACTTGATGCGAATGCGCTAATTACGAAAAAAAAAAAGTTTACGTAATTAATTAAATAAATGAGTTACCGCCGTAACACGCTATTATCAACAGCCCTAGAGGAAAATATATGCTTTTCAAAGTACAGCCAGACATATTCATCCTGCAAATATCACTACATGCACAAAGTTGAAATAAACATAACACCAGCTGGCATAGGCTCCAACATACCACCTACACCTGGGGTGTCAAACTCGAGCCATGGAGGGCCGAGACACCAGAGGTTTTCTCTTCAACCAGTTTCTCAAGCAGGTGATTTAATTGATGAGCTCCTTCTCTCAAATTGAAGCAGGTGTTGATCACCTGCCCTCCATGGCACGAGTTTGACACCCCTGACCTAGACCCAAGTGAGGATATTGAAAATGGATTGATAAATGGATGGAACATAATCACACCTTTGTTTGTTGCCAAATTTGACCAGGTCTTCAATGTCCACAATATTATTCACCAAATCTCTATCGGTGCTTTTCTCTAAGGAAAAAAGAAAATGAGTCAGTTTATTGACAGACAGGATGACTTCATCCAACTAATTTTAAACCACAATATGTAAATGTCACTTACAGTGAAAGTTGAATAATGGTGAGTGCAACTGTAGACACATTGTGTGTGTGGGTCAAGCTTCACAAAGACAATAAATAGCGACAATAGTCAAATCTCATTGTTTCTTAGAATTCAATGATGTCTAGAGTATCTCACCAAAGCGAGGAAACCTCTGACATTTATCGTCTCAAGAGACAATGCAAGTGTGTTGAGTAATTTTCAGTAGCTATGTAGTAAATCTACATTGCTACTACTCTAAGTTACTGTATGTCCAAGTTTCATTTCTGTAGTATCGTCTCTTGAGAAGATATACGCCAGCAAAAACGATCACCAAACTCTGAGGGGTGCATTCAAGGGACGGCCGATAATCGGCTGATATTGGCATACCGCACGAGTGCGACCTCATCAAGCTGCATCATGCTCCACATAATATGTTTGCGATCTCTCAGATTGTAAATATGTAAATTGCAATGATTGCATAGCGTAAACTGGAGACTCTAAAATGTCCGAAGGTGTGAACGTGAGTGTGAATGGTTGTTTGTCGCTATGTGCCCTCTGATTGGCTGGTGACCAGTCCAGGGTGTACCCCGCCTCTCACCCGAAGACGGCTGGGATAGGCCCCACCATACTCGCTACCCTAGCGAAGACATGTGGTATAGAAAATGGATGGATGGATTGGATGTTGACTGTAGGACATGTTATCTTAGCTGACTATTGGTCATGATTTTTAATGACCATTTGTTGAGACAAAATCTTAAATATATACAGTACAGTCAAACCTGACTATAGCGGCCACTAAAGGGAAATGACAAAAGTGGCCGCTATAGGCAGGTGGCCATTATAGACAGGTTGGCAGCCATTTTGAATTTGTGCGCGCACATATTAACGTGTCTGTGATTAGAAGCTTGTTGTGTTTGCAGATATATATAATTATACTATTACATGTTGACCAGTAGAGGGCACTGTGGGACTGCGGATAAAAGTTACTAGGCTTGTTATTCTACACCACCCACAGAACAAAGCTGTGCTACTATATATACGGCAGTGTCATTACAGCTTTAGTTCATCGGGAAGTGACGGAAAGTGACGGTGCGACGTCACGAGCAGGAGAGCTAGGCTGAGTGCTAGCTATGAGTGTCGAGAGAGTTGGGAAGTGTGTGGATGTTGGCGTAGATGTAAAGTCCTGCAGTGTTCTCTGCTGTTAATGAAGAGATTAAAGTGCATCGGCGACATGAGACTCTCCTTGCCCACAACAAGGGGCATTACAGTATTGACCACATTGACTCACACCAGGAAATAAACGGTGTCACTGTCTGCAACAAGCTCCAAAGAAGACGGCTTTTTTTATGTCGAACAACTGACAGTTGGTGTGGATCTTGTGAATGATTGTGACTGAGCTACGACTCAGTAATTAAAGTCTACACACGACGGCTTCATTGATTAAAAAAACGAAACTTTTTCGTGCATGAACCTTCTGCTTGAGTCGGTATTTTGGCCGCTATATGCGGTCAGATATTGACCAAGGGATACAATGGGTGGCCGCTGGCCGCGTTCGACAGGTGACTGCTATACACAGGGTCTATAACACGTAAATTTTCTGCGGGGGATTTTTCAGTGGCTGCTATAGGCAGGTGGCCATTCTATACAGGTGGCCGCTAAGACAAGTTTGACTGTATTTGTATTATTTACCACAAACAGTGCTTATTTGTGAAATGCATCCAGTGGCATCACAGTAAACAAAGCATAAGGTGCCTATTCATTACACAACAAAAGTATGAGGGAAGAGCTGCTGCCAGTATTGGTTGATATTGGTATATAGGATATCTGTAAGAAAACCAATATCAATCAGATACTGTATTTCAGTTGTAAAACTATTACCTTCAACATTGTTATAGAAGACACAAGACCTTGTGGATACCTTCCCTCGACACATGTGGACCTGAAAAATTCCAAAAACACCATCCTTTTATACCATATAAATAAATCTGGGTTCATAATCTCATGTGGCAAAACCGAGCGCTGACTAGATTCATACTCATTACATGAAACAATCATCCTGAAAGGTTTGATTTGAAAGTGCTGACAAAGAGCATGCATGTTAGATACAGTAAGCTGTCAGACACCATAAACATCTTGCATTGAATATCATTCCAAATGAAAATAAATACAAATCCTTTGACTATAATTATTTTATTAGAATTATACATTCTACAATGATTAAAGAAAAACACCACATGGTGTTACTACCTTGACATGGTTGCTTTCCTGACGCATCACTTCTGGATGGATGCACAGCTGTTCTCTTGACCCCAAAATACACACCTTAGGTCTGAAGCACAAATAAAAAGGCCATGGGTTTATTAACTCTTTCAATACAAAAGACATATTTATACGTTTTCATAATCCCGAACGCCCGATCCCAACAACGTATTTATACGTCTTATGTTTTTTTGAGGTGATGATGCAACTCTTCACTACTAGATTAACATTTCAGAGCAGTTTTAATCCATACAAATGGCCACAATGTGGCAGAAGTGCATTTGATAAGTGCTTGGCAGGGATCATTTCAATGGAAGAATCACACATGATAGGAAGGAGGAAGTGAGAGAGCGCGGAGGAGTGTAGCATGCAAAAGCTTACGCATTGTAGAGAAACTGTAACGCATTCACATGCACACACGGTTCAGTTCCAAATGTGACAATTGTAAATTGTTCGGGGTGTTATATTTGTAAAAAAAAAAAAAAAAAAAAAATCATTTAAAAAAAAAATGTAAAACAACCCATTTTTGTGTTATGTTGATATAGCTGTTGAGATATTTCAGCTGTCACAAAAGGAAAAAATATTTGTGTCAAAGTGAAAGTTGAACTGTGGCTTTTCACATAAAGCTGTTTTTCCCCCTTTTCTAGTCGGGAACTGATATTTTCCTGAAGCTTACCTATGTTCTACTGCTGATTACTAAAGAACAAAAAAGGTAGAAACAAACTTTTTTGTCTGATGAAAGACTAATCTTTCTTTTTGGTAGGTTCCGTGTTTCTATAGCCATAGAACACAATATTCAGTGTGCCTTGAAAGATCAGTCAAAACCGCCTAAAATGGCCGTATACTGAAGCGGCTGTTTTTGGAAAAATGGTTGGGACTGAATGAGTTAAAAAAGAAAACTGTCAACTTAAAGCATCCGTGTGTCCCATGAAGGACGGCTACATCAGTCTTACTGGACTAGATGCAAGGCACAGACACCAACTTCAGTACTGCACTTTAGTTTGTTTCCATTCCCCGTTTTTGGTCACTTACTAGTGCAAATCACTTCCACTATAGACTAACTGCTCAATTCTAGGTGAAAATTTTGCCCAAAGGGGATGAAAGGGATCTCATTCTTCTCTGTAGGACTTACAAGGACTGAGTTATGCTGGCCTGTATTTCACTGAAACCTGGCTTTGAGACACTTAATAATCAGCATTTTCCCAAATATACTGTAGTACAGAATATATAACAGTGTATTTATGGTTCTACCAGGGACCATACAGTACCATAGGGCTACACAGTTCAATTCAATTGTTATTTCTATGGCATACAGTATTCAAGATTCAAGATTCAAGATTCAAGAGAGTTTTATTGTCATGTGCATGGTAAAACAGCAGTTATACCATGCAATGAAAATCTTATTCTGTTCATTCTCCCAAGAAAAGAAAGAAAAACACAAGAAAGAATAAGAACATAAGAAACATAAACACATATACATAAATACCAAGAAATTAAGCAACAACAACAGAAGAGACATTAATACAAGTAAATAATACAAATAAATAAATAAATAAATAAAGTGCTATGAGTGTGTGTTGCGTGTGGCGTGTCTGAGTGCTTCATTGAGAAGCCTGATGGCCTGTGGGTAAAAGCTGTTTGCCAGCCTTGTGGTCCTGGACTTCAAACTCCTGTAGCGTCTGCCTGACGGTAGGAGTGTGAATAATGAGTGTTGTGGATGTGTGCTGTCCTTGATGAGGTTGTGTGTTCTGCGTAGGACTCTAGATGTATAAATGTCTTGCAGTGAGGGGAGGGCTGCCCCAACAATGTTCTGTGAGGTCTTGATCACCCGCTGGAGTGCCTTCCTATCACGTGTTGTACAGTTACCGTACCAAACAGTGATGGAGGCGGTAAGGACACTTTCGATAGTGATCAGTATGCATCAGGTCCAATATATTAAATCTTTTTTTTATGTTTGAATTGAATTGCTTGGGGTTAGTTGTTTACGTCTTTAACTCAACGTATGGAAAGAAGATATCTTACTTGTATGAAGTGTTCTTTAACTCATTAACAACCTGGGTGAGCTGAGAGTGTGTTCGTGATGCGTATATGATCTTGGGAACATCACTGAAGTACGCTGGAAAACAAAGAAGAAAAACCCACACAATGAATAAGTCATTTTACGACTGGCAACCAGTGCAGGGTGTACCCTGCCTCTCCCCTGAAGTCAGCTGGGATAGGCTCCAGCTCACCCATAACTCTAATGAAAGCAAACAGTATAGAAAGTGAGTGTATGGATAAATTACTCGTACAGATTCTGCTGAGCACTGTACATACACTTTACCAAAAGAGTTGTACGCATACCATACTACACCCACCCATTGGGTTAAGTGAAAATTAACTCCAGTAGTTTAGCGGTCCTCAACATAAATTACATATTCTTCAAAGCATAAATGCAAAGAAAAAACCCGTACATGTTAGCAATATTGTGATATGCACATACTTGGTGTTGAACCATCTGTATTAGCTTGCCCCCAAGATGAGAGAGGATTACTCGGGAACATCTCCTTCCCATTCAGCCTTTCTGCTATTTTATGTGCAGCGATGGTGTCTTTGAAATTATCCCTCCAAGCCAAGGTGGCACATAGCAGGCACAAGGTTTTTCCAGTGCCTGTAGGACTCTCCAAAACTCCATTAACCCCCTGCAAAGACATGTACAGTGCACTGTTTTAAAGCGGATGCAATTTTCCCGTACAAAAACAAAGTAAAGTAGTACAGTCAGCAAGTTGTGCTTTGCTGTGACATTTATTTTCATACAGAGTAGGATAAATAGCCATATTTTATTGTATTTAAGCAAATTTCAAGCTTTGTACTCGTTTGTTCCTCTGATGTAAACACTCACCCTCTGAAGACATTCAATGACTTTCCCCATGTAATCTTTCTGGCACTCATAGGGAGTGAAAGGAAATTGCACCGTCACTCCGTTTATATCCAATGTCTGCATGGTATGTCTGAGGGTGTAAAAACTAGCCGTGCCGTTTGGAAGGGTGGATGACTAAGGTAACCAACTCCTTGGTCATGAGAAGCAGCTAAAAAAAGTTAAATTCATGGTTAGCGGGAGCCGTCTGTGTCTACAGTGGTACTCAGTATAAATCACGTTTAGCGCCAGCAGTTTACTTCCGGAATACTGGACATGCGCGCTATTCTTCTTCTTCGTGTTTTTAAATTGACGCTTGGGAAGCAACTTCTGTTGTGCACTACTGACACCTTCTGAAATGGTGTGTGGATCGAAATGCTAACGCCTTCTGAATTATTTTATTCTACAATTATCCCAATTAGCATGATCGTATTTTCATTTTTCTTCTTTAATGACATTCCCCACCTTTTCGTGTGTTTATTTTAATGTAAATTTGCTAATTAGCATTTCCTATAGTGCCCTGTTTATCGACATTCTACCTTTCCTTATGCCCAATAGTGACGCTATTGTCAGCGCATGCGCATTGTAACGCCCAACTTTTTTTGCACACATACTCGCAATCGAAAAGTATAAAAGTAATTGCAAAAGAGGAAGGATTGGCTTTTATGGAGTGGATAAATATATACTGCTCAAAAAAATTAAAGGAACACTTCGAAAACACATCAGATCTAAACTGGGGGAAAAATTATCTTGAATATCTTTCCTGATAATAAGTGGGTGATGTATTAGTAACAAAATGATGCCACATAATTTGATACAAATGAAAATGATCACCCTATGGAGGGGGGAAATCAAAGACACCCCAAAAATGAAAGTGAAAAAATGATGCAGCACACTGGTCCATTTTGCTAAAATGTCATTGTAGCAACTCAAAATAATTCTCAGTAGTTTGTGTGGCCCCCACGTGCTTGTACGCATGCCTGACAAAGTCAGGGCATGCTCTTAATGAGACTACGGATGGTGTCCTGGGGGATCTCCTCCCAGATCTGGACCAGGGCATCAATGAGCTCGTGGACAGTCTGAGGAGCAGCCTGGCGGCGCCGGATGGACCTAAACATAATGTCCCAGAGGTGTTCTATTGGGTTTAGGTCAGGTGAACGTGGGGGCCAGTCAATGGTATCAATTCCTTCATCCTCCAGGAACTACCTGCATACACTAGCCACATGAGGTCGGGCATTGTCGTGGACCAGGAGGAAACCAGGTCCCACTGCACCAGCGTAGGTTCTGACAATGGGTCCAAGGATTTCATCCCGATACCTAATAGCAGTCAGGGTGCCATTATCTAACCTGTAGAGGTCTGTGCGTCCTTCCAGGGATATGCCTCCCCAGACCATCACTGACCCACCACCAAACCGGTCATGCTGAATGACGTTGCAGGCAGCATAACGTTCTCCACGGCATCTCCAGACCCTTTCACGTCTGTCGCATGTGCTCAGGTTGAACTTGCTCTCATCAGGGAAGAGCACAGGGCACCAGTGGTGTAGTTGCCAATTCTGGTGGTCTATGGCAAATGCCAATGGAGCTCTACGGTGCTGGGCAGTGAGCACAGGTCCCACTACAGGATGTCGGGCCCTCAGGCCACCCTCATGGAGCCTGTTTCTGATTGTTTGGTCAGAAACATTCACACCAGTGGCCTGCTGGAGGTCATTTTGTAGGGCTCTGGCAGTGTTCATCCTGTTCCTCCTTGCACAAAGGAGCAGATATCAATCCTGCTGAGGGTTGAAGGACCTTTCACGGCCCTGTCCAGCTCACCTGGAGTAACTACCTGTCTCCTGGAATCTCCTCCATGCGTCCAGGTACCGCAGTGATGCCCTGGTCCAGATCTGGGAGGAGATCCCCCAGGACACTACAGACACCATCCGTAGTCTCATTAGGAGCATGCACCGACGTTGTCAGGCATGCGTACAAGCACGTGGGGGCCACACAAACTACTGAGAATCATTTTGAGTTGCTACAATGACATTTTAGCCAAATGGACCAGTGTGCTGCATAATTTTTTCTCTTTAATTTTTCGGGTGTCTTTGATTTCCCCCCTCTATAGGGTGATCATTTTCATTTCTATCAAATTATGTGGCATAATTTTGTTACTAATACATCACCTACTTATCAGGAAAGATATTCAAGATAATTTCCCCCCCAGTTTAGATCTGATGTGTTTTCGAAGTGTTCCTTTAATTTTTTTGAGCAGTGTATATTTTTGTCCATTCTCACACATTTGTGAGGTGAAAGGGTATGGCTTTACACTACTGCATCTGTACTATACAACCCAAGCAGTTTCGGAACTAGGATATTGCACCCCCTACTGGTCAAAGTACCCTATGTCAATGACTGCATGAGTGTGTGGGATGACCAGTTTTGTGAAGGCATTTCTACCTATCCAAATCATGTTGCTCTGTAAGACTCATTTTAGTACATGAATAAATATTTTACTGTATTCTGTATTCATAACTTTTACCGACGTTCATTTTAGCATCAAGTGAAAATACAATATAAACTCCACCAAGCCCTGGTATCCTGTCCAAAAGCATGAGTTAAAGGAGCCTCTAAATTGTTTATACGTGCCAGGCGATTATTTCTGGGTATACCACATTTCTCAGCTAGGAAAGGCTCCAGTTCAACCGCAATCCTAATGAGGACAAGCAGTGTAGAAAATGGATGGATGGTAATGACAGACTGTATGTTTATCTTGGTAACAATTCTTAAAAAAAGTGATACCAGTTTATGAGCTCAAGGTAATTTCACTCCACCCACACAAAAAAAAAAACACAATGATGCAGACATTTGAGTTGGCCGTGGGGAACTAACAAATGCTGAAATATGGCTTAAAAAATCGGTTCAGTGTGACTTTAATTTATGATGTACATTCATTGAAAATATTTTCTTTTGGAAATCATAGTTCAGTCATAATTAAAGAATTCAACAGCTCATTTATTCTATGATGACATACAATAAGTGAAATACATTAAGTGGATGGTTGTTCACACTACTCTTCTCCGGCGCCAGGCAGAACAATTTTGTTGGGGTCATAGTAGTTTTCATCTATCAGAGGTACACCCGCCTTCTCTTTCTGCAGGATGACGCGTTCAGCCTCCCTTCTGGCCCATTGGCGCATACTGCAACATAAACACAGACAGTTTTTTGGACACGTATTCAAGTGTTATAGCTGTGTTTTACTATTACTGTGCATCAGGAAAGTATTCACAGCCCTTCGCTTTTTCCAGATTTTGTTGTGTGACAGCCGTACTCCAAAATGGCACAAATTCAATACCCCATGACAAAACATGAAAAGTTTTTTTGGAAACGTCTGTAAATTAATTGATAGAAAACTTTCATCCATTCCTCTTTGCAACACCTCTCAAGAGCCATCAGGTTGAAAGGGAAGCATTGGTGTACAACCATTTTCACATCTCTGCAAAGACGTTTAATCGGATTCAAGTCTCGGCTCTGGATGGGCCACTCAAGGACAGTGAGTTTTCCTAAAGCCGCACGTTTGAGGTCTTGGTGGTGTGCTTCGGAATTGTTGTCCTGCGGAAAGATGAACCACTATGAAGCAGGTTTTCATCCAGGATGTCTGAACATTGCTGCATTCATCTTTCCTTTTCTGATTAGTCTTCCCATGCCTGCTGCTGAAAAACATCCCTACCGCATGCTGCTGCAACCACCATGCTTCACCGTAGGGATGGTATTGGCCAGATTTCCTCCACACATGACACCTAGGACCCAAGCCAAAAAGCTCAATTTTTGCCTCATCAGACCAGAGATTTTTTTCTCTCATGATCTGAGTCCATCTGGTGCCTTTTGGCAAACTCCAGGCTGACTGCCATGTGCATTTTACTGATGAGTGGCTTCCGTCTGGCCACACTACTATGCTAGCTTGGTTGGTGGATTGCTGCAGAGATGCTTGTCATTCTGGAAGGTTCACATATCTCCACAGAAGAACACTGGAGGTCTGTCAGACCATTGGGTTCTTGGTCACCTCCTCTCTGATCACTAAGTTTGGACAGCCAGCCAACTCTAGGAAGAGTCCTAGTGGTTTCGAACTCCATTCATTTACAAAAGATGGAGGTCACTGTTCTCGTTGGGACCTTCAAAGTAGGTCCACAAGCTATTGCTCCAACTTCACACATGATTTGTGCTCTGACAGAAACTGTCACGTGTGAGACCTGATATAGACAGATGTGTGCCTTTCCAAATCATGTCCAATCAACTGATTTTACACCAGGACTACAATTAAGCTGTAGGAACATCTCAGGGATGATCAGTGGAAACAGGATGCACTTGTGCTAAATTATAACCTTCATAGCAAAGACTGAATACAGTACTTGTGTACATGCAATTTAAGTTTTTTATTTTGCCAACCTATTACAATTAGGTTTTGCAATATTTCTTAGCCTTAGAGAACAGCAAATTTAATAATGCATGAGGAAAATATGAGGAAATACAGTAACTAAAAAGGGACATACCCATGGTCTGGTAAGTAGTGAATGAATGTTCCTCCAATGACAATACACACTGAGATGCCAAAGAAGAAGCCCAATCTCATGTTCCATTCATCAACCACAGGGTCACTGGAGAAGCCATGGTAATCTGGATTCTGTAAAAATAAAGTGAAGAATATAAAGAATGAGGGAAGGGAGGCATACACTGTAGCAATTACAGCACTAGTGTTCAGGAGTAATGTCGAAGATCTGAAGTTTTTATATTTATTGCATCGTGCCAACCCTCCATCCATCCATCCATCCATCCATCCATCCATCCATTTAGTAGACTGCTTCTCCTCATTAGGGTCGCAGGGGCATGCTGGAGCCTATCCCAGCTGACTTTGGGCGACAGGCGGGGTACACCCTGGACTGGTAACCAGCCAATTGCAGGGCACATATAGACAAACAACCATTCACACTCATACCTATGGACAATTTAGAGTCGCCAATTAACCTAACATGCATGTTTTTGAATGTGGGAGGAAACCGGAGAAAAACCCACCCACGCACGGGGAGAACATGCAAACTCCACATAGAAATGCCCAAGGGAGAATCAAACCCAGGTCTTCCTGATCTCCAGACTTTAGTTACTGTGTTGGCCAACATGCTAACCAGTAGACCACCGTGCGGGCCCCGTGCCAACCCCAAGGAAGGAATTGAATGAAGTCATAGAAGCAGTTATTGAGTTGAAGAGATACAAATGATGGCGAGTATTACTGATTTAACTATAAAGTAGCTGCAGTTCCTTTTTTGAGATTGGCAAATAAATGTCAATAAAATAAATGTCATTATTATCTGTGCACTTCTCAAGAGCACTTCAGCAGTGCTCATGAATATTATATTTGTTGACCCCGGAAGATTTTTTAAACCGTAAGAACACTCAATATGCACATTTAAAAAAGCTTCCTTAACGATGTAAATTAAATTTTATGATTGCTTGTGCCTTGCGGATATTTATTTGTTTTATTTCTGTTGTTTAAGCGACTGCATAATGACAATAAAGAATCTTGTGTTTCCTTATGTTATTCTTTGGTCGTCCCAGTATCAACAATTACTTAGAGGTATCCAAAATTACAAATTGGTTGCAGAAAAAAAGTCAGACTAGATGTCAGTTGAATAATACGTTGGGTGTGTTTGCACGGCGCCAAGACTGGCAGGAATATGAAATTAAGTGCTGCATACAAACCAATAACACGGAAGCCATGTTGAATATGGACAGCGCGAACTAGCATGAACTGACCATCTGTGCCCTCGTTCACGTCAGTCATGGCTAGAAAAACGTCAACGGGAGGGGCAAATTGGTCGATTTTAATTACAGACTCCAAGAATGAAGATATTAATCGGAACGATGAAAAAGTACATGAACTCACCTTGACATACTGGCTGACCTCGCCATGGCTGCCGCTCGGTGCCGCCTGCTGCAGCTCCGTCACAGCGCTCGAGCCGACAGCACCGCTCGGCTTTGACTGTGACACGCACCGCACCGGTACATGAGAACGTAAGCGGGACAAAACGGGCCCGAATCGTACCAGTCGTGTTAACATTCTGCCTTGTGTTTATAAAGGATACCGTTGCCCCGGAACCGGAAACGGGAGCTTGGGGACTTTCGTCGGCTTTCTTCTTCCTCTTTAGCTAACAATGGTTGCTCGCATTTACTTTGCTTCATTACTGCCCCCCAATGGAGACAGTAATGAATCACAGTAAATTATTACAAAATACAGTACTGTATATGGTTATTCCGTAGTATCACGGCGTATGACAAGTGCAGGCGGAAAATTATAGGCTGTGATACAATACTGCCAACGACAGTTGTTTACTGTAACTCATCCTTTTCACTGGGGTTTTTATTCATATATTGGTGTACAGTACAGTATTTATTTTTTAAAAATCCGCCCTCAGTTGGTCACCTTGAGCAACATCATAGTATTTATTCAGAAACTGTCAACACTATCGACCAAAAGATTTTATGAGGGGTGTACACATGATTTAAACCTGCCTGACTGTGTCTGCTGCATAAATATGCTTAACTTGCCTGATATGAAATGCACTCCCTGCCGTAATTGTCAGGTTTATCTGTATAATCATGTGGCTTATTCTGTAAGTATTTGCGATCATATATGGCAAAACTTGTGAATTTGAAGTAGTTTCATTTTTCACACAGGGCCATGTAGGTTTGGATTTTTTCTCCTTTAATAATACAAAGTTTCATTCAAAAACCGAATTATGTGTTAAGTTGTGTTGTCATGAACTAATATTTAAATTTGTTTGATGGTCGGACACTTTTAAGTGTGACAAACATGCAAAAAAATAAAAATCAGGAAGGGGGAAAACACGATTTGACACCACTGTATGTGCCGTGTGATTGGCTGAACACCAGTTCCGGGTGTAAACCCGCCTCTGACCCTAGGTCAGCTGGGTTTAGGCTCCAGATCACTCCTGACCCAAATAAGGACAAGCGGTATAGAAAATGGATTGATGGATTTTCTGATCACCCCATACTTTTACTCTCTCGCTTTGAACAAACCTGGAGTTAGCTTAATAGGTTTGAAAAGGATATTTTTTCTTTACTTTTCTCAAGCTGATGCAACTTCACTGAAGTCTCCTGGCGCCTCTCGGCAGAGGGCTGATTCGAACTTTGCTGCTCTAGCAGAAAATGATCCACATCTTTTATGAGTAAAGCTTATTGTTGTAAATTCCCTCGTAATTTCATGTTTAGTACAGGCACTATTCAGGGCAGGCTTCATTTGTTGTTTGGTACCAGGCACCTTGTAGGGCAACTAAGGGGTCCTCAGTAGGACCACAGCCTAGCAATCCAGGCATGTTAGAAATCTTTTCCTTGTGCTGTATATGTCTGTCTGCGTTAGTGACAAAGAAATCAGACACTTTGAGACATCAGACTCAGTACAGATTAACCTGTTGGATGGAAATTGGACTGTAGATAAATAAAGTCCATATAGTTCAGTTAGTGTCTCCGGAGTCACTCTCTGACCGGAGTTCTGGTGTGGATGAGGTGCTCCAGCGAACCCACCTAACACACATACTGTCCGCTCTCCCCACACTTAGGATGCTAAATATACAAATGCTTTCATTAAACTTTTTATTGATGTAAAAACAGTTGCGACCAACGGAGTTGCTGAGAATATTTATTCGTGCCCATTATACAATCATATGAATGACTAAAAAGTGGAACTGTTGCAATTCCATACGGTAATTAGATAAACTTTTTTTTATTTACAAATACACACATAGCTAAATCATAGTCCGGCGAGGTACTTTTTAAAATATTAAATTTGATATTTATACATGTAGGAATGGAAGGCCAAGCAAATGTTAGCATTTAACAAGGAATTGAAAAAAATCTATATAGACAAAGGCCTCTCAAAATAAAATATGTAAGCAAAAAAAGAGTACATTTCTGAAATATGCATTAATTCAAGTAGCTCACTGTTTGTGGTGCAGTGGGAAAAGGCTCCTGAAATACCTTAAGTTGTTGACACACACCTTGACTAGGGTGCCCTCATTACCCACATTTTGGCACACAATGTCAACAAAGTGTGTGTGTGTAGGAGGGTGGATTTGGTCTAAAGCACGACTAGAGGCGACACTAAATGTTTAAATGAAAACACTTTTCCATTCAATTTGCATGAATGTTTACAAGTAGTTGAACATTTGCACATCCGGATGAGAAAAAGAAGCAGGCAATGTTATAGTCCCATGATACAATAGTAGGTTATACTTTTTTGTTGAACGTATATACCCATACAGTATATGTTGCTACTGATCTGTACTATACAATTTCAGTGTCAATTCACAAGTGATCAACAAAAGCCAAACGGCATTTGTTGATGAAACAGTTTTGTTGGCTCATTTGTTCTTGTAATTAACCAGCTAATTTTAATGATGCTGAAACATGACATGTTTTGTTTATTAAGCCACCCAGCAGGGCAGCAGTTTCTACATTGTCAAGATATTTTCAGCACAAATATATATATTAAAAAAAATACGCTTCAAGGTTTCTAACACCAGTAAGTGAGGCACTTTTCTAATAATGCAGCATCACATGCTATTTCACTTGATAGTATTAATCTCACAGAAGCAACAATAGCAAAAAAAACAAAAAAAGTAAAACACCTTGGTTACACAGTTGGGACTTACTAGCAGCCTCACCAGTAGCTATGGCAGCGGTCAGTATGTGTCAGCAACACATGGTTTCCCTTGTTCAATACAGAAAACCAAATTAAACAAAAACAGCAAAAACCCAAGTGCAAAATTGCTTCATCTTGAAATAGTGATTGGCCCATTTCATTATATACTGTATATTCCTCAATGACTGATATACAGCAAATTGACTAGAAATAGTATTACAGTACTGTATTTGCATGGAATTGTATTCAATTATTCAGAAAAACAGGGAAAAGGAATAAATAGCATCATCCTTGCCTTGACCACCCAATCTCATCTCAATGGTTATTGGCTTTTCAAGTATGATTTTGTCATATTTCATTAACTCATTAAAAGTTGTTGACACATCCGTATGGATGCTCAGCTCAGCAAGAACACTTTGGAAAACAAATACAGGGAACTAAAAACCTTCCATACAATGTGAAGAAAACTGACCAACTGGGTGATATGAATGAGGTTGCTTGAGTTTTCTTGCTTCAAATCAAGTATGCGGTCGAAAAACAGAAAACCAAGCAAGCATGCACTGTCAGTCTCAAAAGATCCAATCCTCGTATCTCCTTCAAGTGAGGGCCACAGAAATGAACCACAAATATGATGATGCGTACATGAGTCTTCCGTATGTAATCAAGCATTCACAGAATTCAATTCAATGCTGGAGGCTGTCTAAACTAGTCCACACCTCTGTTGGGCTGAAAAGCTTTAGTGAGAATACCCAGTTAGTGACACTTTGTGCGTATTATGACGAAAGGGACAGTGTCGGTGAAGGAATTGTTGTTGCCAAGTTGTAGGTTGAATTTTGCGATGAAGACTGAGGGGATGCTAATGGGCTATAAATGGGTCGAGCAGAAATGGTTATAGGTGGGGAGTATTGTGCAGCAGTGGCTGATGTTGGGGAGTCTGAACTAACCTCATCCCCTTCTTCCGAGTCCCACACTTCACTCTGCAAGTAGTCCGCAAACAAGGCCTTGGCGCGTTGCAGGATCCTGCTCAGGTTGTGGCGCCGCACAAGGCGGTCGAAGTGCATGGCGAGCTCATTGTAATCCAGGCTGTTCTTGATGATGTGGTCTCGGTGTTCCAGCAGAATGGACAAGCACAAAAAAAGCATGAAAGGATTGCCTTTTCCAAACTCTTGGGGAGGTGGAAGTGAAAGTGGTTTAATGCTGGCCTCCAGTTTTGGTGAACTGTCCATGGTAACTGTAGTGCTTGAGGGTTTGTTGCTAGGAGAAGGGAGGTTGCTGGAGGATGGCCTGGAAACAGGCTGTGACGAACCCCTTCCAAAAGGCAAAATTGGTGAAGACAGGAAGGATCGATTTTGAGTATGGGAGTTAGATGCAGCTGATGTTTTTACAGTGGAGCTGGGGGTCAAGTTCAACCCTGTACTCCTGAGCAATTGTGCAGAAGACGTGATTACTTTCGGGACAGTTCTTGATAAGGCCTCTCTTCCATTAGTTGTGAATCCAAATGTGGTTTGTGGAGGAGAGTCTGGTGTAGCACCTGACCAACTAGAAGGCAAGGCTGATGAAGAATGAGATACAGCACCAGTCTTCCAGACTGGTGGACCACTAACGGACATGGGAGGTGACAATCCTGACGAAAAGCCATTGTTACAGAATCGTATAAGAGGTGTTCTTTCTCCAGGATCCTCCTCACTGTCAGTGGTGGACTGACGAACTGGAATGCGTGATAATGACTGTGAATCTATCAAACCCTGTTGCGGCTTGACATCCTCCACGTCAAAGCAGTCTTCATTTTGGGCACTATAGTATTTAAACTCTCCAAAGCTCTCCTCAAGAGAAGGAGAACCCACATGCGCCTTTCCTACAGTTACTTGAGACACAACACTATTACTTCCAGGTCTAACATCAGGTTCTTCTCTTGAGGGCCTAAGCATATGTTGTCTACGCTGCTTCTCTTTTACTTCCCAGTCTTGCCCAAGGCGATTGTCAGCAGGCTTTTTCTTGTTCATAAAACGCGTCATTTTATCTGACTGTAACGGTGGTCCAAGGAGCTCCACTTCAGTTTCAGGAGGATCTGGAGGCAAGGAGCTCCAAGTAACTTCAAGCATCCTTAGGGCATCATCAAAGGCAAACTCTCGCTTGAGCTCCAGGAGCAACCAGCGGTAACAGAAGAACAGGTCATCAGCTCCACGGGAGACCAGATAGGAGTAGAATTCATAATCTGAATACTGCAAAAGCATTTTTAGGTGCTGGAACTTAATAGACATCAGCTGTCCATCAGGTCGGAAGTTCCCCTCCAAGCGTTTCATAATGCCGCAAAAGCAAATGAAGGCATGCGCCTCATTATCCATAACGGCAAGTATCGGGGAGGCGATATCACTCATCCCTTGACAGTATGAGATCTGAAAAAAAACCCAAATATAAATTATATTATTATACATTTAAATGCCGTAATTGTGGGATTTTGAAAGCCTTTTAATAAAACAAGCAGATAACAGCTATAAATACCTGTGGATGTGTGATGGCAAAAGTAGTAAGCAGGTCTGTGAGCGCAGTCAAATGTGGACTGTCTTCTGATCCTGCGTAGTAGGGATGAGCACGGTCTGTCCTTAAGACGTCTTTGAGTACATTCCCTCGGATAAATTCGAGATCCTCGTGACTGACGTGGGCCGTCCATTCTTTCTTCAGCTGGTCGTACTCTCTCGTCTTTCGCTTCATGTAGTCCATTCTTTCCTGTCCACTCAGTCCGTCTGGGTAGACATTAAGGAGGTAGCGCCAAACAACCTAAAAACAGCAGTAATGAAGAAAATGTATTTTATCCAAATGCAACATCGTCCTATTTCCTTAAAAACAAATGAGAACTCCATGTCTTTAGTCGTAGTCATAATAGTCACAGCCACGAGTTTGCCTTATTCCCCCAGAGCATTCTCCAATTGTTATGTCCCATTTTCAGTATGTTTTCAGTAAAGATAAGCAGTGTTCCTCTGTTGCAATAAACCACTAAAGTCAAATCTCCTCTTTCCAAGTTCTCTGTTGGTCTCAAAGTCATGTACAAGTAACATTGTCGCCACGAAAGTCTTTGCTTTAGCAGCCACCACTGAAGCCCCCTCCCAGCATTTTGGTGGCCGCCGGCACTTTCTAAAGATCCCTGGTGTAACCGACAACAACTCCAAACCTTTACTGTGCGATGCCCTTCTTAGTATAACCCGCTGGTGGATAGGCAACAATGAGCTTTTGGGGTGCAATTTCAATCAGCTGCCGCCTTAATTTAAGGAGTTAATAACATTCATAGTTTATGACGACTTCTTTGGAAGTAAAGACACAACATAATGTAACAGTTCGGGGAATCTATGCATTTGGCTAACCCTTTCCATCCGCCAAGTGCTTATGCTGTTGATGGTCTCGGGAAAGCTTTGTTGTGTTGTGGATTTTGTGTCATGTGATCAGTGAGACGGTGTTGGCTTGCTTACCAACACCGATATCAACCGATAGCAATATCGGCAGCAATATGCAATACAAGTTGTAGAAAAGGTGGCAAAAATGCTTGCCTAACAAGTACGTTGCCATGTTGAGCATGATAGGTTGTACTTTAGTTCAAGTTTTCCTGAGTTTCCACGTCATTTCCTGTTTTGTGCTCTTATTTTGGTTTTCTGTTTGGCGCGATGTCCAGGTGATTTGTGGTCGCTGGGAAGCGCCTATAGCGATACTATTTAAACTGTATTAAGCACAAAGAGCAAAACAACACTTTACAGTCATTGCAAATTGCATATTTACAAACTTGGAAATGGTTCCAGATGGTGGACATACTGAACTAGCAAGCATGCTGCTCTGTGGAGCACGTCATCACTCACATGCCGATAAAATTATCTGCTGAACAACTGATACAGTTATGATCAGATATCAAATTTTTATGCCAATATCGGGAGACACCCCTACTTTTGAGTATTCATATGGTATGCCATAATTCCTTCTTGTTTGTCAATAGTATTTAATGCAAAATGAGACCGCACCTTGCGTAGCGAAGGCTCCACACCGCCATGGTAGATCCGCAGTCTTAATTCCTCAGGCCGTGTCAACTGTCCTTGTCCATTGAGGTAACTATGAAACTCAGTGTCACTCAGAGGGGGCTTGAAAGGCTTGATCTCCTCCCCATAAGACCAGCTGAAAGCTTGCTGGACTCGAGAAAAGGTCCGACCTACCTAAATCCAAATGTAGAGATCACATGAGCACAGAGACAAACTTGATTTGCAGTAGAGTATGTGGAAGATAAATAATGTAACGGAACCTGGGACAGTAAAGACTGGGTGAAAGGAAGTGCTGCAGATGCCAAAGATCTAGTCCTTTCTGCAAAAAGCTGCTCAGAGCCAATCACGTCTTTGGGGCTGATTATGTCCCAGTCCTCCATAACGGGACCTAAGATTGAACAAAGAAACACTATTGTAAATGAAGCCGCAACAAACATCTACAGTATTAATCTTCCATCTCTATGAAACATACAGTACAATTGATGAGATGCTTTTCCCCTTTGATTCCTTTCTTCATATCACTTTGAACACTCTGAAGGTCACTTAATGGAGACACTTGCACTGCAGCAGTCATCCACACTCGTGTCGCGCATACACACACAAACGCCTGGTGCGTTCACTGTTAGACATCACAAACTCTACACAAAATTTCCGAGTCGCTACAATATCATACTTGCCCGTAGAGAGGACTTTATTAGAGCCTCATGTACCGTAATTTCCAGTGTATAAGCCGTTACTTTTTTCTTAAACTTTGAACCCTGCGGCTGCGGCCCAGCGGTGCGGCTAATTTGTGGCTTAATCGAAGTCAGGAAACAGTAGCTCTTTCTTTGGCAGGAGCCAATGGCGAGCTATCAGTGCACTCATGATAAGCTTGTCAAACCACAAAGAACACTAAACTCATCACACAGCAACTTAACGCTCAAAAGGTATACTTGAGAAATATACAAACGTGTACCAATACGAGTTTAGAATAGAAAAAAACAACTCTGTTAAAGTTTTCCCATAATGCATTGCATCTGAGCAACGGAGTCATCGCTGCCTGCAGGCGCGCTTCAATGACGTCAGCCTCCCTCTGGGCTCTGGGCTCCTCTGACTCCCTCTGGTGACAGAGGAAGCATTGCAGTGCCATCCATCCATTCCTTTTCTATGCCGCTTGGCCTCCAATGAAATCCTTTGCTCAGACGAAATGCATTATGGGAAAACTTTAAGCTTTTTTTCCCCATTTTAAATTCATATTGGTACAAGTTTGTATATTTCTTAGGTATACCTTTTGAGCTTTAAGTTGCTGTGTGATGAGTTAAGTGTTCTTTCTAAGATGACGCCGTGAGTCAGGCTGTTATATTGAGTAATGACCTCCTGCAAGCTCGTTGTGAGTTTTTTCATAGCTGCATGTGTGGAGACAGCTACTGTAGGTTCGCTGATATTCTTCTAGATACATTTGCTGATATTCTTTTGGCGTGGTTGCATATTAAAGCAAACAGGGCTCTGTTATAGAAGATATGAAATTCACCAATCAGATCACAAAGGAAAAAATGTGGATTGGTGCATCCCCATTTGGAACTGATATATTACACCAACTGGATGGAATAATGAAGAAGAGAGACTTGGAATTATTTTGGCAATTTTTCAGAAGAAACAAGTAGGTGTTCTACAGCCACATTACATTCACACGATGCACATGCACATTAATGTGGTTGGAATGGATAAGGTAAACTAACATGTTTTGAATGACCTTATCCGAGTTGTGAGCTCGGTCCCATTGAAACAATGTGGAAAATGCTTTGAAGTCAATTGCCATTTGACATAATATGATAACTAATATGATATCTACTGAAAATATTACCCCGCGAAGCAAAAATGTCTCCCATCTGTAGTACAGTAAACTTGTGTTGAACAAGAGGCTGAATCCGGTGTGCAACTGTCCTAGTCAGACCGAGACAATATATGGTTCTAAAAGGTTATTTTTCTCATGCCGAAAGCAGAAGCGCTGATGGGAAAAGCCACTGAGTGAACACATCCTCTCTCATCAGAAATAATTACTCAACAGTGGGTGCTATCATTGTGGTCAAAAAATATTTTTTCTTTGTTTTTTCTCTAAACATACCAGTTTCTATCCTGTCACACAGTCTCCTGCTCAGCCCCTTCACATTACTATAACATTCGTATACGATACAACGCTATACCATCGTGAAATATGAGACACTTCCCAACAAAGACTGGCCCCAGGCTGTGTTACACTGTACCTACAAGACTTTGACACATCTGACCTCAGCATGGCATTACAGAACAAATTAGAGATAAAGTTCTTACTGTCTTCTGAGGGTTTCACGTCCATCTTGAGTTGTAGATACGGTTTGGCTGCACTGGCAAATGCAACATCCAAATCCCCGTCAGACGTCAAAGACAGGTACATTTCTGCACCGCTTCCACCTCGAGACATGTAACTGATCTCAAAATTCCGCTTCCTGAAGAAACAAAACAAATTTTGACGTAAATATTGGAAAGACATTACGTATATAAACAAGTTTAATCGTGCAGGACGACGCTTACCCATTCAAATCAAAGGCCTTTATTAGAATATGCTGCAACACCTCCAATGATGTTATCTGAGGATCTACAGCAAAGGAGCGAAACTCCGCAGGAAGTGCTCCGTCACATTTCTGAAATACATTACATCAATGTAATATAATGTAACTGATATATTATCAACCTACACTGACACATTATGACAGTTAGGCATTATGTGTTTTCGGTTTTGGATCACTTCTGTGTTTGGAGTGTTTGCCTTTATCAGCCACAGTAGGTTTGCACTGAGGGCTTATACTGACAGAGAAACTGAAACCACTTCATTTATTTTAAGTGCAATATTAGGGGAAAAAAAACTAGCAACACTAAAACCACACCAACACCAATACTCGTATGTAATGTCACACCAATGCAAATTATTTGGCTCAGATCTTCGAGTGATAAAAATAAAGTATTGTTTATGATATTGGCATATGTTGTTCACATATGTTTATGCTAGAAAGATGACACGCTATTGATTACAATAATGCTGCTTCCTCCGCTGTGATGCACAAAACGCGTGCGCACATCGGTGACGTCATTTCAGACTGTTTTGACGTCTGACTCAAAAGTAGGTTGGTTATATTTGGTATGCGTGTGTTTTTTTAATTTAACTGTCAATGTCAAGTATGCAAAGTTGGATAAAATGGTCTGTCACAATAAGACGACGGAAAGAAAGAATGGCCCATAAGCACGACAGCTTTCAACAACAACAATGGTGACGCTGGAACCACGACAGACAATACATCTATGTTTCTCAGACTGAGTTGATGATATAATGATGTATTCTTCGTGTGTATTAGGACAGTGTGTGCATGAAATATTGTGTGTATATAGGATACAGTACACCGAAAGCATTTTGCACAAGGTAACGGAATTGCAAGCTAAATGGCCATCATACCTTTACTTTGACTCGAACCACCCCCCTCTCCTCCTCGCCTGCCATTTTAAGAAGTCCGTTTGAGATCAACGCAGCTCTTTGGAAAATTATCCTTCTTCCATCTACAGCAACATACTGATCAATATCATGCTGAGGTTAGCCGAGTGGCTCGGCTCTGCTACTGGTCTTCCTCGGCTTCACTAAAACTATGTAGGTGTATTATACTACCCTCTAATGGCCATATATTTTGATATGGCATTTCCGAGTTGAGCTGCTACTACAATGAAGAAATAACTGATGTGACATAACATCAAATTACTTTACAATGATAAACTATTATCAAATGGCTTAGACATGCGTGTTTCCGTTTATAAAATGAATGATTCCATAATTCCTTACAACCACTCAGCAACTTTTTGTCATGAGACTGTTAGCCTTGGTGCATGCTGGGAAATGTAGTACGTATGATTCTTTGTGCATTGAGTTGATAAATAATGGAGACTTCAATTCCCACAAACCCTGTTGTTAATTTTTTTTCATTATTTTAGCACTTTTACACTCAAGGAGCCACTCACTTGTCATTTTCCCACCTCTGCCGTCGGATAAAACCGTTCGCTTCAATCTGTGGCCAGACCGGACACATCAACGACATTTTTTATGAATAATGCGCCGCGTTTGACTCGGAGAAAAGGATGGGTTCATTGCAGTCGAGCTTGTACCTTGCTAGCTAACGAGTAGCTAAACGCTAGCCGATTGACGCTTGCTCCCCTGTCGTTTGACTACCATGGAAAAGCCGCACTTGTGCTAACTGGCTGCAAAGTCAATAGGCTGCACGCTTTAGATGCATTGCTACAATCCTGCACGTTGACTGAAACACCCGCGATGGAAGAAGTTGACAAGATCTTAATTCACGCCTTAAAACAAGTCGGAACGTAAGTATTTGCAGATATGATGTTTGTTTACTTTTGGAACATTCTTGTTGGACAAAATGTATTTGACTCAAGTTTGTGACTCGAGTTAGCTAAACTATGCTTATCCGCAAAAGACCATCATATGATCCAACACGCGGGTGTAAGAATGTCAGCTTGCAGTAAAAAAGAAAAAAAGCACATTCCAATACATTTGTTCTGCCTCTTGCAGGGAGCTGAGTGAGGAGATTGACAGCGTCAAAAGTTTCACTAGCGAGCTGATAGTGGAGGCGGTAGTGAGATGTATCCGGGTTATCGATCCCGGTCTTGGCAGCGCATTGCCAACCACCCTCCCTCCCGGCATGTCTGCCCGCTTCAGAGTGGGCATGAGCCTGGCACAGGCCTGTCAGGTAAGGCACCCCGGAATCTGCTTTGCTTTAAAGTTAGTGAGACAAAGTGGACCATTTGTAGCAACATAGATTAGATCTGTCCTGTGCACTTGCTGATTTCAAAAGATTAAGGCTCTGGGAAAAATGCATCGCCATCCGCAAAACTATATTCAATCCGTATCACAAACTGTTGCCAGGTAGTTTCTAACCTGTGTGTTTGTTTGCAGGACATCGGTTACAAAGGTGAGATAGGTTATCAAACCTTCCTGTACAGCAGCGAGACAGAGATTCGCTCCCTGCTCATGTTCCTTGTGGAGAAACTGCCTAGAGAAAGTGCAGAGGCCTCTGACCAGCCAACAGGTAATCACACCAGCGCTTTTAAAAAGGCCATTTAATGTACTATTGCAGGGGTGTCCAAAGTGCGGCCCGGGGGCCATTTGTGATTTTTATCAGCCCGCAGCACAGTCTAAAAATGTAATTTAACAAGGATTAATAAAAAAAAAAAAAAAAAAAAAAAAACAACAGTAGCAAAAATGGGAAAATCAATCAAAAGTCAAAATATTAAGAGAAGACTTGTAATCTAGCAAGGAAAAAAAGCCATAATGGAAAGGAAAAATGTCATTTTAGTAAAATGAAGTTGAAATATTAAAGTTTTTTTTTTTTTTAAGTGAAAACAATGAATAAAGTTGTAATTTTTGGAAACTTAGGTTGGGGGCAAATTTATAACATGAGAATCAAGTGAAAATATTAGGAGAAGAAAATATACAAGAAGAAAGTTGAAATATTTGGAAAATTATACCAAAAAAAAACAACAGCGGAAATGGAAAACAACTGAAATTAGTATAGTCAAAATATTAAGAGAAAAAAATTGTTTTCTAATTGGGAAAAAGTTGCAATTTCATGAGAATAAACTTGTAATACGAGGAAAAATATCATTTTAGTAAATGGTGAAATAAACAAAAAATATTTAAATACTCAAAAATATTATGAGAATAAAGTTATAATTATGAGAAGAAAATTTACAAAAGGAAAATTTGGAAAATAAAAAAAAAACAGCACAAATGGGGGAAAAACAGCTGTAATTTTACAGGAATAAAGTCAAAATATTAAGAAAAAAGGAAGAATCGAATGAAGAACAAAAGTCGCAATTTTAAAGAATAAACTCGTATTATTATGGAAAAAATGTCATTTTTAGTAGCATTTTACCTATATTACAAAGGTGAAATGCAGTTTTTTTTGTTGAGCTACATATAGCTTCTTAGCATATCTCTATGTGTTGGTTTACAAAATATCAAAGTGGCCCTTGCATCCTTCCATTTTTCAGTCTGTGGCCCTCACTGGAAAAAGTTTGAACACCCCTGTACTAGTGCATCATCAGGAATCAGAGTACCAGTAGTACAATAGCTTGTGGTTTGTGTTACACTGATATGCAGTTCAATCTTAATGTAGTGTTTGCTCACACCAACAGCATTTTGGCTACTCGTCCACACTGACTTCGTTTGGAGAACTCAGCAAATTTTCTTCTCTTCTTTGTAGGCAAATCCGCAGTCCTTCAGAGAGCCATTGCTTCTGCCATTAAAGCCCAGCTGGTTGCACCCTGGCTCCCTCCAAACTGCAGGCTGCCACTGCATGGTGAAACACAAGTAAACTCTTAAAAGTTGCACTTTGTTGTTGAGGGAGTGCTTAAATTTACATTTTCCACCGTTGGATCTTAAAGAGGTTCCAAGTAGAGCTTAAAAATGCAAAAAGAAAAAAATGGTTAAGCAATTAATTGGAAACAACTATTAGTGAAATAGGCTGTTCGTCAGCTGATCAAAAGTTTAAAACCGCAGCCAAAGTCTTTGCAAAAATACCTCTCTTTGGAAGGTGGTCGTATTGTTGAGCTGCATAAGCAAGGCCTCTTGCAGCGCCGTTGCTGCGGAGGTTGGACGCAGTGTGACAGTCATTTGAAATTTCTTCAAAGATCCTGAGGGTGATGAAACAAAAAGTCAAGTGGTAGACCAAAAAAAAAAATGTCATCGGCCCTGAGCCGGAGGATCCCATTTGCTGTCCGTCAAGACAATCCTCGGCCCAAATGAAGGTTGTTACCGGTGCCAAGTGCAGTCCAATAACCATCAGATGGCATGTGCGAGAGATAGGTTTGAAGAACAAAAGATGTCTTCACACCACAAAAGCACTAAACATGGAACATAGAAAGGTGGAAGAAAGTTTTATTCTCTGATGTAACCTTCACAATCATGATGGCTTCCAACGGTACTGGCTAGACAAAGAGATCCCTGCTGAGATGTTTTCCACACGGCACAGTGGACGGGGTGCCATCATGATGTGGGTTTACAAAAGTTTACAAAAATGGGCATTGGTTCCAGACAGTGGATGGTATCCGTGTACCATCTTCACCACCTGGTGAAACATTCTTACTCGCCTCCTGGAAACACTGGCATCAAGCATGCCCAAACCAATTTTTGAGGGTATTAACAAAAACGGCGCAGCTACTCATTATTTTTTAGTTATGGTCTTCAACTTTTGATCAGATGATGAGCAGCCTATTTCAATTTAATGGATGTTTGCAATAAAATGCTTACTTACTTTTTGTCTCACTCCCTTTTTTTCTTTTTTTTTCATTTTGAAGCTCTACTTTGAACCTCCATAAGATCCAATGGTGAAAAATTTAAATTCTTGGAAATTTTCAACTGTCTTTTAACTTTTGATCAGGATGTACAAGTATGTGCTGGGGGAGGGAATGTTCACACACTTCTTCACTATACTTGCTACTGTACAGTGTTTCAGGACTGTCACAGCATCAAAGACGTCAAATGTCATACATTTCAAGCATATGTGCTCATGGCATTTAAATGGAGAACTGGAATGACTTGCATGAAATGTTTTCATTCTCATGTGAGATTGTTCTCTCCATAGACTTCAGGAGCATTGTACAGCTTCCATAGCCAACACCTCAGTTTACCCCACTGTGTTAGAGATCCACGAAAGAAACCACAGAAAGGTAGGTAGAAGTCGTTACTACGGTTTGATCAACATCTAAACCAGGGGTCGCCAACCTGTCGATTGCGAGCTACTACTCCATCTTTGGAACTTTGCCGGTCGATAGCTCATAAGAGTTACATTTTTTTGGCAGTACGATGCTATAGCTATTCATTTACGAACGTAAGGGATTTTGGTTATTGTGAAGAAAACCATGGTTGCTAGATATCACCTCTTAAATTAAACTCTTATGAGCTATATTTGTTATCATTATATTTGCTCAAGCAAATGTGCCTTTAGTTGTACCAGGCATTAAAGTGGATCAATAAGCTGAAGAAACAAGGGTGGTCTATTCATTTTTTCCATGACTATATGTCTGTGTCAAAAAATGCATTTGGGAAAAAAAAATGGAAGCTCTGGCATGTATGGTGGTTGAATCCCTTACTTATTTAGATCAGTACACCGGAGTATACAGCGTTCCCTTGTTTATCGTGGGGGATAGGTTCCCAAAATAGCCCGCAATAAGTGAAATCCCCTAAGTACCCAACTTTTTTTTTTTTTTTTTCAATTATTATACAGTATATGTTTTAAGGCTGTAGTACCCCTCACCATACACTTTATACACTTTTCTCAGACAGGCATTAACATTTTCTCACATTTCTCTCTTGTTTAAACACTCAGTGAGTGTTTTGTTTAAACATATTGCTCCTGTCGTCATATTTTACTCCTCGTCCTCCATGAACCGAAGAACTTGCAACCATACAGTGTTCAGAGTCGCATGTGTTTAGCTTCTTTTGTTTCTTCTATTGTTTACAGTAATGGCGGTTAGCAAGCAGCTCACACGGTTAGCAAGTTTGTTAGCCATGACTACAACAAGAGACGGCACGAAGGAGTGATTGACAGTGGTGTACAGCCAATCAGGATGCGGAAGACAAGACACCGCCGCCTCTTTCTAAAGCACAGAACTACAACACTCACAATGCAGTTCTTAATGGGCCAGGCTCAGCCTGTAACAGTATTCATACTCTGTTTAAAATTGCACTAAAACAAAAAATCAGCAAAACAGCGGGTCAGCGAAAGGTGAACCGCAATAGAGCGAGGGAACACTGTGCTGTATATTTATAGTAAAGTAATGGCAGTTGAACTGAAATGTGTGCTATGATTTCAGAGGTAAATGACTACCAGCGGGATTTTCTCCGTCCTGTAACTGCTCAGCTCTCTCATAATGCCTCTGTGGTGGCGTCCATACTGGAGCAGCACACAGCTGAGCTCAGTGCTGCACAGGAATGGGACAATGAGTGGAACAGCCAGGGACTTCTGTCACGTCTTACACCGCAGGTATGCTGTATGTAGCAATATATAAATGTTGATTCCACATGCACTCCATCAAAGCTGTTGTGTGCTTTGAATTTATTCCAATGTCTTTTCATATGCCCCGAATGGCTGTAAATGTTGAACTGTTTACTCCTTGTACACAGGACTACAGGGCCCGAAAACGGACTCGCCTGCGTAAACGGATCGAGGAGCAGTTGCGCTCTGCTGCCCTTCCTTCTGCGGAAAGCGCCTTTGGTGCTCTTGGCTCCACCTCAGATTTGTCTGACATGTTGCAAGCCTTTAAAGGCTCCGCCTCTTCTGACCACATCCTAACAAAGGGCTCGCACTTTACCCACTCCAAGAAGTTTGCTTTTACACAGGTGCATATGTCTCCTGTTGCAGAATGAGTCCAAATGAATGTGTCTGTACTCTATTAATCATTTATGTACATGTGCATGTGTGTGCGTGATCAGGAAGTAGAAACAGTGGCGTCGGCTGTGCGGCAGACAGATAACCATCAAAGTCAGCAGGAGGAGCTGGCTTCTCTGCAGCAGCAATTTCAGCAACTGTGCATTGATGTGGACCAACTAACCACCGAACTGAAGCACACGAGTGTCACAAATGCCCAGGTAGCACACAACCCACACACCCTCTTGCCTAAATTGAATCTATAGTCCTTATCAACAAATCTGTTTCTATTGTAAGGACATCATCCATCCTGTACTGTTATTTTCCCGAACTTTGTCTATAAATAGCTTGTATATGATACAGACTCAGCCATAATCCTGGTACTTTATCATGCATGTTCATCTTTTAAAAACTTGTCTGTGCTGTCTACGTATTTAAACCCGGGATCATTACTTGAGGCTTTTTTGCGTTACGAAGATATTTGACTGAGTTCAAATATCCAGCTCTCATCTGTGTAGGTTCTTGATGAGATGAAGCAGCGAGAGCTGCACAACAGTGAGGAGGAGGAAAAGATACAGGTGAAGAAGAAAACCATTGACTTGTTGCCAGATGCTGAGAACAACTTATTGAAGCTTCAGGTGGGTTGTTGAGTGTGGGTTGCCATATCTTCAAATGAAGCTGAGCTTCCATGTTTATCTCGGTCTTTCTCTGCAGGGTCTCGTGGAGGCCGGTGCCAAGCGGGTGGTGAACCTGGCTTCTCAGTGGGAGAAACATCGCGCTCCACTCATCGACGAACACCGTAGACTGAGAGAAATCTGCAGTAACCAGGATGTAATTATGCAGAGAAAATAAGTCAGTTTTTATGTTTTACTTGGTAATTGACGCACATTTTTCTCAGATGGAATCTTCCAGAAAGCTGTCTGAAATCAAGGTTTTACATGACAAAATCCGTGTGTCAACAGAGGAGGCCAAGAAGAAGGAGGAAATATACAAACAGCTGGTAAAAAAAATAACATTCTATGGCAGTTTACTTAATTTCACCCTGCGACTACTGGTTATGTGTCAAATAACCCCCGTTACAATTAGGTGTTATGTGAAATAAGATGTTTAAGCTATATGAGGCACAGTGTGAAAATGTTAGAGTACAGTATCCACTTTTTTGACTGTAAATGACACTTGTTACCACCGGAGGCAGTGGCACACATTTTGTCACACCCGCCGGATTTGTTCAACGGCGTATGATGGCCACAAAAAATCGGACATTTCGAGAATAAAGTTGTAAATTTACGGGGGGGAAAATTGTAAAGTACGAGTCATATTTTACCTATTTTATATTCCATCCATCTTCTATGCCGCTTATCCACACTAGGGTCGCGGGTATGCTGGAGCTTATCCCAGCTGACTTTGGCCGAGAGGCGGTGTACACCCTGGACTGGTTGCCAGCCAATCGCAGGGCACATATAGACGACCATTCACACTCACATTCACACCTATGGACAATTAAGAGTCGCCAATTAAGCCAACATGCATGTTTTTGAAATGTGGGAGGAAACCGGAGTACCCGGAGAAAACCCATGCACGGGGAGAACATGCAAACACAGAGATGCCCAATGGAGATTTGAACCCAGATCTTCCCGATCTCCTGACTGTGTGGCCACCGTGCGACCCAAAGTCGGAACCTTACAAGAAAAAAAAATCTGTAAGTTTAGGAGGTTTTTTCGTCGCAAATTTACAAGACAAGTCGTAACTTTATGAGGAAAAAAGTTGTAATATTAAGACGTGTCAGAGGGAAAATAGAGCATTGCTCTTCAGGAAGGAAGGAAACCTTCTTCTTGCTTCAAGCAAGCTTTTATTTCTAATGTGTCAGCAAAACAAAGCAGTTGAGCACAAACAGATTAGCATGTCTTGCCCTCTCACGTCCGCCTTCCTTACCTCACCCCCTACACATGCCCAAGGCCAAAGGTCACATAAGTTCCCCCTTTCATAGCTGTCTAAGGCAATGCCTGTTTTTTCTCGTATATTTTTTTTTCTTGTGAATTTTCGACTTTATTGTCGTAAATTTCTGACTTTATTCTGGAAATCTCAGATTATTTTAATACTATGTCGTAACAGGCATTGAGAAAGGGGGGACTTATGTGACCTTTTGACTTGGGCAAAGGTAGTGTTCCGACTTTTTTTTCTTGTAAATTTCCGACTTTTTTTCTCGTAAATTTCCGACTTTATTCTTGAAATCTCAGATTTGTTTTTTTTTTTCCCAATGTGTCCCTAATACTGTACTCCGTCGTAGATTTGAAATACTAGTGAGAACCTGTAATATTAAGTTATCTGTACAAATCATTCTATGAGTTGCTGGCACCAGCATCATTCAAGCATGAATAAAGACACTATCAGACCGATCTGCCACACTTGAACAAATTTAAATAGCAGAGCCCCTTCTGACTATGACCTTTTTTTGAAATTTCAAGTCAGTCCAATTTGTGAAGTTTGGGTTTTACCAACAGCGCCACAATGTGGTGTATTTGTCAGAAGAAGTAAGAGCACATGCAACACAGTAGGTGTGCATGTTGTGCCAAAATTGTACCCTTCGGGAGTAGGAAGAGTTACGACATAGGGTGGCCTAGTTTTTTCACATGACCGAGTGCACATTTCTATTAACGTTGTGTTTGTTGTCCTTCACTCTAGGTATCAGAGTTAGAAAATCTTCCCAAGGATGTGTCTCGGGCAGCATACACACAGAGGATTCTGGAGATTGTGAGCAACATCAAGAAACAGAAGGAAGAAATTACCAAGGTAAGATTTGAAATAGGACCAGCATGAATATACATGAACAAATGGAAGTGTACTAAGAGAAAGTGTCATGTTGTTTGGGACTGAAGTTGAACTTTTTGGCCAAAATTCTAAAAAGACACAACTGGAACTGAACCTTTTTAGTCAAGGTGGAGGGGTTGCGAAAAGCTCCCGAAGCCTGTCTATTGTCTCATGGAACATCCTGCTTGAAAGCTGAAACTGAATTTCATCTTTCAGCACAGCAACACGGAGCATTTGTTGAACTAGTCTAGGAAGGTGCGTATGCTTCTAACAACCTTTTTTGTTTCATTTTTAAACAGATTTTGTCTGACACAAAAGAGTTGCAAAAAGAGATCAACAGCCTCACAGGAAAACTAGACAGGACTTTTGCTGTGACGGATGAGCTCGTCTTTAAGGTCCTTGTGCAATAAGTGCCTTTCTGTTGTGCTTTTGTTAGCCCTAGGTGTTAAGGGGAAGGCCTAAGGGATAGAATTGGAATTGGCCTTAACACATTAAAACTAGGGATGTCCGATAATATCGGCCTACTGCTATTATCGGCCCTATATTGGGATAAAATTGTAATATCGGCCCTATACTGGTATTGTTTTTTTTCCCTATAATGAAAGCCAATATAGCCCTTTCAGTGCCAACGTCACAAAAGTGCAACATTGCTGATTTTGCTGCATCGTTTAGTTAATACTGCGTTCACGAGTCATAGAATAAACACTGAGTCATAGAATAAACACAGCATAATCTGAACAAACCAAGAATATTTGTAGTTCAAAACGCAATTAAGGTGTTTTTACTCACTTTTTTTGTCTCTCCTACGAGGTTATGCTTTTTTCCCCATAGCACTTTATAACATGATATGCAAATGAGATAGATAGATAGATACTTTGTTAATCTCCAAGAGAAATTAACATTTCCAGCAGCTCTGCAAAAATGTCATAATGAACGTAAACGCGTAATTTCTTAATCACAAAGTAAAACAACCAAGGCAAGACATGAGAGATAATAAAAATAACAAAATAGAATAAGAATAAATAAATATGGAATAGATCACATCAAATTTGTAGTATAATAATAATAATAATAATGATAATAAATAATACATAATAAGGTAGTAAGTCCAGTCCTGTCCAGTCCAGTCCTTCCACGACAGGAGATACTGTATTTGATGTTACACATATCTGTGTCGGTGAACAATATAGGTTATCGGCAAAAAAGCCAGTATCGGACATCCCTAATTAAAAGCCTTAACATTCAGTACAAAACTGATTAGTTATCTACTTTGTTGTATGAACATAATTCCGTTTTTTATCCTTATCACTGACAGGACGCCAAAAAAGATGAGTCCGTCCGCAAGTCCTACAAGTATCTGGCTGCCCTGCACGAAGTACAGTAGCTCATTCTGAATATTCTTGATTTCAGTTTATGTCTTTGATTTGCAATATTGTATCTCACCTTCTCCTCACTCTCGTGTAGAACTGCAGTCAGTTGATCCAGACCATTGAGGACACTGGTACAATCCTGAGAGAGATAAGAGATCTAGAAGAGCAGGTAGGATTTGCGGTCTAGTTTTGGGTCATGAGTGCCCAAAGTCTATGAAGTTGTCCAGTAATCCCTCTTTTATGGTGGTTAATTGGGTCCAGACCCGCCCGTGATGCGTGGATTTCCTCGAAGTAGGATTCCGTTTTGTTTTTTGTTTTTTTCTTATAAATCAAATATTTTCCTAGTTAAAGCATAGAAAACCTATTTATGACCTTCTAAATATGGATTTTAACATTATTAGAGCCCTCTAGACATGAAATAACGCCCCTTTACATTAGTGCTACCCAATATGTAGACAATAAGAGAAAATATGACATAATATAGACTCACATGTTAGCATTGGGAGAGTTCCTTGTTCTTTTTTTACTTCCTCTTCCACAGTACTTCCTGCGGTGGCGATTGTCTCATCAATGTAACATTATTGCAGTCCTTCTGAAATAGTGGGGCGGACCCGCGGTGAATTGTCAAGGGGGGCATGAGAGGCAGGGAGGACTAAATATTAGTGCGACTTGCTAACAAGTTGTCATACTCAGCATGCAGTTTGACTCTTGAATATGCTTGTATGCTTCACTGCTCTGGTTTCAGTTTTTAGTTCAGTCTGTACAGTACAAATAAATAAATATTATCAGTGACTACAATAGTATTTCAAATGGGGGGGTTCATTACTGACACCCAGTGAACAGCGTAGAATACTACATATCATGTTTGTGAATGCATCTTCTAAATATTTGTATTTTAGTTCATTTTGCCATTTCAATGCTTGAAAATGCTAAATTTAGGCAAAAAGACTGTTTCAGGGTTGAATACTGAAACACATTTGTGACCGATTTTAGGTCGTATTCAACCCTGAAACAGCGATGATTTGTTAAAATACTGTATTTCTGAAAACCGTGACAGTGTGAAGCTGTGAAATTCGAAACGCGAAGTGGCGAGGGATTACCGTATTCCTTTTTTTTTTTTTTTTTTTTTTTTACTAACAGTGAATTTGTTTGTACATCTATTTACGTATATATTCTATTTTATCAACAGATTGAGACAGAAAATAGTAACAAAACAGTGGCTAACCTGGAGAGGATTCTAGAAGACTACAAGGCCATCAGGCAAGAGAATTCTGCACTTGCTGCCAAGGTTAGAGAGGGCTAACTCTATACTACCTAGCGATGGTCACACTTAAAAACAACTGTTGTTGCTCCTTAAAAAGACTGAAACACATCATGGAAAGAAATCATTGCTGTCCATTAACACCACCTGGGTGCAGCTTTTCTTTACAAAGCCCATCCAATATATGTATCATGGAACCTGAACAAGCATTTAATTATGTAGTATGGATCCTCATGTCTGGTGCCAGAGTTTTCATGTTAAACACATTTCTGTCCACACATGCTCAGAGTACTTATACCCTAAATTAAGCAGCAGTGGACAGCAGATGTTGCCGCCTGACCTGCCTTATTTGTTTAAAGACCATTGGCGATATTGTTTGAATAATTTTTAGACCTTTTTTTTTTTCCACCCATCCTGATCATTTTCAGATTGAGCTACAGCATATTTGAACTGAATGTTGAGTGAATGGCATTTGAATGTGGTAGACTTGATGTCTAGATCTATTATTAAACTATTGTTTGTAAAGTATTTGACTTTAGAAACTTTATTACCAAATCTCAGCCAGACACCGCTTCAGAAACACATGGCAATGTGTTCAGCTGTCATCACACATTATCCTGGTGTACTAACAGTGCAATGTTTATATTTTTGTAAGGTACAGATGGAGCTGTTATGACAACACGGTGATGGAGGTGGAAAGAGTTCTAACATCTGGCTAGCTGAGATTACCAAATAGAGTTAAGGAGCTTTTCCGCCGCTGTGACAACTGAACAGCGATTTAACAACCACATTATGTCAGGTGTTAATCAAAGTACACTCACTTCTATGCATGCAATGTCACCATACCCTTGCCAGTCTAATCTGATCATGTATGCACTCTGCTCAGTCCAACCTTCACTTTAAAAAGGGATCAACTGTAACAGTGGAATACCTGCATGCGTAAAAATGAAGTCAAGTTATCAAAATAGCAAATAATAAATAAGACCACAAAATCAGATGTTAATTTGAATAGCCTGAGTTGTCACTCTTGCCTCAGTCAAATCAAGGGATATAGCTGCAAGAATAGACTGCTGTACGTTGCGGGTGCATGCCTGAGATTGGATGCATTAAGGCTGGGGTATACTTTCCGCTCGAACTAGCCGCGCGGAAGAGAGCCGTGCGGAAATCTGCTCGAGAGACCGTGTGTGACTGCGCGCGGCGCCTGCTCCCAAACTGCAGGGCGCAGTGTATCAAAAACACGCGTCTAGTACTGTACTAAACTAGACCGGAATAAATTTGCCATTGATGGTTGTCTCTGCGCAATACGTACACGGAACGCAATCGGTTCAACTAGGTTGTGCAGAACGCGTCTACATCCGGTCATCCTATTTTTTTGGCAGTCACATGTTAGGCATGCGTAATCTATGCCATCCGTCGATGTGTTTTACGGCAGCAAGCGTCCCTTCTCCAGTTCCAAAAACGCTATTAAGATAGAAAATTGAGAAATAACAACATAATCAATCTGTTTTTGCTTACAGTATATCATATCCATGGTTCATGTGGACAATTCATAAGCCATTTTCTTTGTTCCATAAATTATTTTAACCTTTTTTTTGTCGCCAATGGAAAAAATACAGATGGTATTTCCCCGTTTAGAAAACAACTGAAAAAGCCGAATCCTCTAGATCAGGGGTCACCAACGTGGTGCCCGCGGGCAGCAGGTAGCCCCCCATGACCACATGAGGTTTTCAGTTAATAATGTGAGAACACTATGTATTCTGAAACAAAATGTGAGTTGTGGATACCAGCATTTTGTGAATGTTTTGGTAAAACAAGCATATTTGATCTTTTTGGGTTGAAATAAGGTATGAAAATCATTTCCACAAAAATGAGTAGCTTGTGGCCATTTTCATTTTCTAAAAGTACAGACCCTTTCCAAAAAATTAGAATATCATGGAAAAGTTGTTTAATTTCCATAATTCCATTCAGAAAGTCAAACTTTCATAGATTATAGATTCAGGGCCCACAATTTAAACGATTTCAAGTATTTATTTGTTTATTTTTACATAATTTGGGCTTCCAGCTCATTAAACCCACGAAAACAGGAATTCAAAAAATTAGAATACTGTGAAGAAATCAGCCCAAATTTTGCAGGGCATGAATGTTTTAAACTGAGTGTCACACACTAATCATCTACTAAACTCAAATCACCTGCCCAGGTTTCCCCAGGTGTCATTAAATTGCTTCAGTTTGGTTCAATTGTCTCATTTCGGTTCAATATGGGGAAGACTGCAGACATGACAACTGGCCAGAAGACCATCATTGATACCCTCCATAGGATGGGTAAGCCACAAAAGTTCATAGCTAAGGAGGCTGGTTGTTCACAGAGTGCTGTGTCCAAGCATATCAATGGAAAGTCTAGAGGAAGGGCAAAATGTGGCAGGAGAAGATGCACCAGCAAAAGAGATGACCGTGGGCTTCAGCGGATTATCAAACAGGGAAGATTCAAGAATCTGGCAGAGATCCAGAAAGAGTGGAATGAGGCGGGAGTCACAGCTTCAAAAACCACCACATTCCGACGCATCCGAGAGATGGGCTACAACTGTCGGGTTCCTCAGGTCAAGCCACTCCTGAACCCGAGCCAACGTAGGAAGCATCTCCACTGGGCCAAGGAGAAGGACTGGACTGTTGGCCAGTGGTCCAAGGTCCTCTTTTCCGATGAATGATTTGGGGTGCAATGTCCGGTGCAGGTGTTGGTAAACTCTGCTTTCTTAAATCCAAGGTCACCACAACAGTCTACCAGAATGTTTTAGAGGACTTCATGATTCCTTCTGCTGAGGATCTGTATGGAGATGCAGATTTCATCTTCCAGCAGGACCTGGCCCCTGCCCATACCGCCAGAAGCACCAAAACCTGGTTTGATGCCCATGCCATCACAGTGCTTGACTGGCCAGCCAACTCACCGGACCTAAACCCCATTGAGAACCTATGCGGTATTCTTAAGAGGAAAATGAGGGGCACCAGACCCAACAACAAAGAAGAGCTGACAGCAAGCATCAAGGAAATCTGGGCTTCCATAACTCCCAGGCAATGCCACAGGCTGATTGCTTCAATGCCACGTCGCATCGAGGCAGTGATTAAGGCAAAGAGATTCCCAACCAAGTATTGAAGATTGACATATCGTTTTGAAAGTAACATATTTTGATTGATTTGATGTGAGCCTAATTTCTTTCTTTTTTTTCCTGCAAAAACTGAGAAGTCTGTTTTCGTGGGTTTTATGAGCTGGAAGCCCAAATTACGTAAAAATAAACAAACACTTGAAATCGTTTAAATTGTGGGCCCTGAATCTATAATCTATGAAAGTTTAACTTTTTGAATGGAATTATGGAAATTAAACAACTTTTTCATGATATTCTAATTTTTGGAAAGGGTCTGTAGCTCTCACAAGAAAAAACGTTGGTGACCCCTGCTCTAGATGAATCCATCATTGCACTCTACTTATGGTTGTTTACACTGAAATATAACTGCGTTTTATGTGTTTTATTCTATTTAGTCATGTATGTTAGACGTAACCGGATATGACGTTTACGTCTGCACTACGTGAGTTGCGTAAGTTTTTATGTAGCTCAGTTTTGGTAGATGTCATAAGATGACAGAAACCTCTCCATGCTAACGAAGTATTTTAACAAGAATCACTTATAAAATAACCTAACATATTACATATAGTGTGGTTACTGACCATTTATGTTCATACATTAAAAAAAATAACTACCACAGCACGTGACGTCGCAGAAGCGCTGTCGTAAAACTTAGAGGAAATGACGTAGTGCTTGGGCATGCGCGGGACCGATTGCTTTCCGGGTCCGTATTGCGCAGTGGCAATGCTGTGAGATGTCCACGAGATATCCGTGACCCACACAGAATGCGTCTGGAATTCGTTTTTTCCAGTTGAGAACCATTTATTTTAAAACACTTAGTAACAAATTTGACATGGAATCCCCTCTCGAATGAAAAACCTACTCTACACTAAAACTAATTTAAAGTGTTCCTTATAAATACTACAATACGCAGCCTAGTGCTGTGCTAATGAGGTGCTGAGCCATAGCTGCTTTGTCATGATACGCTAGGCAGCACATATGGTATCTGCTGTGGCGTGCAAAAACAAAAAAAAATCAGTCCGAAAGGCGTCACCCATTTACTGTATTCGTCACCAACTAGATGAATGTGCACAAGTTAAAAAAAAAAATTCCAAAAGTAACACGGCAACAGCGTACACACTCCGTTCAAAGCAGTCAAACACTTTTCTGTCTTTCCAGATCAACTGTTTACCGTTTGCCCGCTTGCTTATATACTCGAGCCTGCAGCGCCATCTACTGCACAAACAGGCCATAAAAACATATTTGGCTTCTATAAGTAAATACCTTTGCTCTCTGTTCAGCACCCCTACAGCCAAACAACACATTATACATGATCTGAGAGTTACGTGATGTACGTTAGGATCTGTTTTTTTAAAGGCTATGAATAATTATTTGTCTGATGTAGAAATCCTTGTAATGATTTCATGATGGCTCAATAATTATCCAGCATGCTCCTTCAGGCTGAAAGCAGCAGCCATGCAATATCCACAAATGTTCATTGGCTGCTTATCAGGCTAGAGCACAGCTCTCAGCACTTGTGCAACATGCAGTTAGAATCAGGTCCCGAGGGGCCAGAGTGCAGAGACTTTGGAGGTTATCATGGTTTCTTTGACAGAAGATTTGGTAGTCAAGAGGTCTCCTTTTCAGACCCTGGGATGGCAGTACCTGAGGGCAAATGTCAGGCAGCTGCGGCTGAGACACTCCTTAAGTCTGTCAGGAAGTCAGCACTTTTACAGCTGCTGTTCAGGGACTTGACGCTCTTCAATATCGCAGCACAGGAACGTGACTCCTGCATTGCTGCGACACATGAATTTGACACTAAGATGGCTGCAGCAGTGTGCCGCCAGACGGAAGGCAGGGAAGAGCAATATGGTATTCAGCTGGAACTGGAGTGAAAACCAGGGAACCAGGTCCTTGTGCCACAAGAGGGAGCTGGAGCCAGAGCCTTGGCTTGCTGTGGGGCAGAAAGTGGAGATGCAGAGACCAGTAGTGGACTGGAGGACCAGAGACTAGGCAGAGAAAGTATTGAAGGCCGAGGCCTCTATTGAAAGCACACATACATGCACATGTCAATTTATCCAGGGCGTCATAATTATTGACCTGTTTTTTTCTTTTAGTTGTTTGATTAATCGATTTATTGTTTATTCATGACAGGCCTACTCAGAAGTTATATATTTCAAGAAAAAAAACGCATATCAGCTTTGATATAGGTGAAAATGCCAATTATTAGTACGAACTTCGGTCTATGCGCATTTTTCCCATTTTTTCTTCTTCTTTTTTTTTTAAACATTTTCCAAATATTTAAACTTTCTTCTTAATGAATCTTTGTAAATTTACTGCTCGTAATATTATGACTTTGTTCCCATAATATAACTTCTTTCCCAACCTAATATTCCAAAAATGACAACTTTATTGATTTTGTTTCTTTATAACATAACACATAACAAAATATTACAACCTTTTATAAAAACCCAACTATATTTTCTTTATTATTTCAACTTTATGCTACTAATATGACATTGTTCCTCATAATATTCTGATATTGTTGTAAAACTACAACGTTGTCTTGTTAGATTACAACTGTTTTCTCTTAATATTGACCTTATTCTTGTAAAATTACCGCTGATTTTTTTTTATTTTTGCTGCTGTGCTTTATTTTTTTTAAAATCTGTTTTCTTTTTTAGTTTTCTTGTTAAATAAAATTTTCAGAATGGCTGCGGGCTGCAAATGACCCTCAGACCGCACTTTTGACACCCTTGATTTAGGGCCTAGTTTCCCAAAGTGGGGTACGCGTACCCCCAGGGGTACACCAGTCGTCATAGGAGGTACGTGAATAAAAATGAAAAACAGTTAACGCCTAAAAGTCATAATTACAAGCGCACCTGAACGCCTCATGGCACAAAAAGAAAGAAGGCAGAACATGAAGTGGTTCATTGCTCTGTGTGTATCATATGAACACATAAGTTGGATGATGGGAGTCAGGCCAGGTCAGGCAAGGAATGGATTAGTTGGCAGGGGAAGCTAAAATCTATCCTTGGACTCCATTCTGCGAAATCCATGTTTTCTTTCATGAAAGCATAAGACTGCAACAGCCTTGGGAGAATGTACTAATAAGCATCCATCCTTCCATTTTCTGTACCGCTGGGGCTGGAGCCTATCCCAGCTGACTTCCACCAATCAATCACAGGGCATAATATAATAAATAATACCAAACAAAACACAGATGCAATCTTTTGAAAATATTTATTGAACAATATACATTGTCCAGAATAAATGTACACAACCAAAGTAATTGGTTCCATTATACCAAATTAATTGGCTTACAGTATAGCAATGCATTACCAGACTTTGTCGTTTTGACTTTGTCTGTTTCTTTAGTTTGGGAAGTACTGCTCTGCAGTAGTACAAAGTACAACAATCAAATGACCAGAATTGTCCCACCCAGAGTGTTTGGTCTTTGATTTGGTAAATGTCATTAAAGCTCCATTTTATAGAGCAACTTTACTAATGATTCAAGAAATGTTTTGCATGCAGACGTAGCGATTTTCTTTTCAGAATTAGCCTCCATAATAAGCCTTATTGAAGGTTGCAGCAATGGTGGCTTCCATGAGCTACATAGGCAGGCTGACACTACCCGCCTATGTGTCGTGGGTGTGTGTGACAGGACACACTCCTTTTGTCGACACCATGAAGGAACAGAATGTCCTCTTAAATAAATGAATGAGCTGTCGAAGCACTGGCCAAAACCATCCGGCAGAAAGTGGAGGGCCGTTTGCGAGAAGCGTGGCTGCTGCCGCTGTCGAGCACGGAAGCACTTTAATGCCCCCCCACGTTTCGTTTTTCCCCGCTCATCCAGTCAATTCCAATGAATGTGAGGCTCATAGTCATAAATATAAACCCCAGCGCTGTGAAACATGCGGCCTGAAAACCCCAAAAACAAACAATGTTAGCATGGCATCAAATAATTGACCGATGTACTGCTGAAAGGTGAAGAAGTCTACCTGGATCTTTGGTCTTGAGTTCATGGGCTCTTGTTCAGTGGGGATGATGCGGATATAGAAAAGTCCGGGAAGGATGAAGATCAGACTGGGCGCAGTTGTTGCTCCTGAACACAAAAGATGGGTTACATTGACATTTTATATCAGGGAACAAAAGACATCCTTGCAACTACAAACGTATGTAAGGGAGAGGGAGTCCCTAACTTAAAATTTAGAGAATTAATCTTGTTCGAGTTTAAAAGGTGTCTTCCTAACAGTATAGTAGCATTCGACAGGAAGTGACCATCCCCTACTGCTGTAGTGCAAAGTGACACACTAATCTTATTATTTCATATTTTTTACATTTGAGAACAGTTCAGTATTTTGAAGTCAGGCGAGTCCTCAGCAAAACAGTTTAAGGATTAAATTAAATGTATACTTTGGGTTTTCTTTGGCTTTTTGTGTTTTGGGGCCACCGTAAGAGTACCAATGATGGCTATGAAGAAAAATGTGATGATAACCATAGAACTGGACATGGAATTATGTAGCGCAATATGAGCAATGCAGTTAATTAAAATATACAAATTACCAGTCATATGCTCTTTCCTTCACTGTAGTCTGTCAGGTGTTTTCAAAGGGTGAATCGTTATACTTTATTCCAGATTAATTTTGTTTAATTGTATGGTTCGTGTATTGGGTTTCTTTACACTTGAATTTCATGTGAGGACGTTGAAATGTCACTTTAAACATTGACATTTTAAACTAGGGCTGTGAAATGATAATCAGATTAATCTGTTGTCAAATTAATTAATCATGATTAATCACCTTTTGGAACAATGTCTGGAAAATTGCCCATTTTTACTCTTTTATTAACAGAAATATAAGTTAGCGGGCATTATATGTATTAACAGCTCAGAAAATGTAAATCAAGCTAAAAGATGCCGCACATGCCTGGAACTATTTGCCTAATGGTAGTCGCTTTCAACTGTAGGTTAATTGGAGACTCTAAATTGTCCATAGGTAGGAATGTGAGTGTGAATGGCTGTTTGTCTATATGTGCCCTGTGATTGGCTGGTGACCAATCCCCAGGGTGTACCCCGCCTCTCTCCCAAAGTCAGCTGGGATAGGCTCCAGCATACCCCTTCTTTCATAGAAGCGGAACATTTGAATCACACTTTACACCACGTTATTATTAGCAATGAGGGTTTCGTTCAAAGACACTACGCCATTTAAATTGAATTCACAGGTTACAGTGTATTTTCTGTGATTTTCAAGTGCACTTAAGTGCAGCAGATATACTTAAAAATATCCACCTATTGTTCGTCTTTGTCTTTCTGTTTATTTAGACCACACATATACGCATAATAGAGATAGTGTTGTGATGTTCGGAGTCTCCATGAATGCACCTCACAGTTGTCTAGTGACAATGAGGAATTGTGGTTCCAAGGAACACAGCAGAAGCGTGTTTGTAAGTTGGAGATGCATACCGTATACGGTGTTTGAATTGCACTGATGTTTATGTGTACAGACCAGAATAAAGTTAGGAAAGAGCATCAGACTTTGTGTAACTCTGTGTTGACGCAACGCCGCGCGTCCGTCTAATGTCATAACAGAGGTGTGGCTTGCCATGATGCGCATGCCTTGATTACACTGAAATCTAACGTTTACGTGATTAAGGAAATCGGTACCGGCGTTAACGCGGTGTATTTGACAGCCCTACTTTAAACGTTGAAACGTTATTTGCATGTTTGTCACACTTAAATGGTTCAGATCATCAAACAAATATAAATATTAGTCAATGACAACACAACTGAACACATAATGCAGTTTTTAAATGAAATGTTTTATTATTAAGAGTAACCTTAATAATGTAACCCGCCTCTCGCCCGAAGTCAGCTGGGATAGGCTCCAGCATACCCATGACACTAGTGATGATAAGTGGCATAGAAGATGGATGGATGGATTATTAAGGGGAAAAAAAATCCAAACCTACATGGCCCTGTGTGAAAAAGTGATTCCCCCCCCCCCCCCCCCCCCCCCCCCCGTTAAAACATAACTCTGATTAATTGAGATCTATCAGTCAGAAAAAGGTTATAAAGCCATTTCTAAAGCTTTGGGACTCCAGCGAACCACAGTGAGAACCATTATCCACAAATGAGTGGATGAAAATGAGTGGCCGGCCAACCAAAATTATAGCAGGAGTGCAGCGGTGACTCATCCAAGAGGTCACAAAAGACCCCACAATAACGTCCAAAGAACTCCAGGCCTCACTGAACAAAAATAACATTAAGGCTCATCTTAATTTTGAAAGGAAACACCTTGATGATCCCCGAGACCTTTGGGAAAATACTCTGAACTTTTTGGAAGGTGTGTGTTCCATTACATCTGGCTTACAAGTAATGCCGCATTTCAGAAAAAGAACATCATACCAACAGTAAAACGTGGTGGTGAAGGGTGTGACGGTCTGGAGCTGTTTTGTTGCTTCAGGACCTGGAAGACTTACTGTGATAAATGGAACCATGAATTCTGCTGTCTACCAAAAAATCCAGACAAAGAATGTCCAGCCATCTGTTCATGACCTCAAGCTGAAACCAACTTGGGTTCTACAGCAGGACAACGATCCAAAACACACCAGCAAGTCCACCTCTGATTGGCTGAAGAAAAACAAAATGAAGACTTTGGAGTGGCCTAGTCAAAGTCCTGATCTGAATCCTATTGAGATGCTGTGGCATGACCTTAAAAAGGCGCTTCATGCTGGAAAACCCTCCAATGTGGCTGAATGACAACAAATCTGCAAAGAGGAGTGGGACAAAATTCCTCCACAGCGCTGTAGGAGACTCATTGCAAGTTATTGCAAATGCTTGAGTGCAGGGGGCAATCACTTTTTCCACACAGGGCCATGTAAGTTTGGATTTTTTTCTCCCTTAATAGTAAAACGTTTCATTTAAAAACTGCATTTTGTGTTCAGTTGTGTTGTCATTGACTAATATTTAAATTTGTTTGATGATCTGAAACATTTAAGTGTGACAAACATGCAAACAAATAAGAAATCAGGAAACACTTTTTCCACACCACTGTACATTTTTGAAAATGACATTGGTGAAAATGCTTGACTCGGCATTAATCTTTCTATGCACGGTCATGTAATTTATTTCTATGAGTTGAACGTGATACCGGTAATTCCAAAGATGTCTCGAATGTTGGGGACAAGGATGACCAGCAGGTTGACGGTAAACAACAGACACAGGGCAATGGCAATGTGTCGCAACCAATGGAAAGGCTTCCCGGGGAACAGAAGCTGCTGCAGGGCACGGCGGATCTGACGGAAATAGACACACAGTATTGTACAGTAAGCATCTATTTCTTTCTTTCTCTTTATTATGTATCTTTCTACAGGCGATTACTCAAAATGAAAATGACAGGGTGCTAACTGCACGTACCCCCATCTCTCTGTGCACTTTTATATTGTCATGTTTCCATTTATGTTATTGTATTGTAAGGGAAAACATGTTTCAGGCATGATGTCAACTGCATTTAGAGTAAGCATGTTCATACAGGAAAGAGGACCACTGGGACAGTGAGGGTGACGGCGACCAGGACAGCCAATCGCACACAGAGAATCAGAGTATCCAGGGGGTCCACCTTACTGTAGGTATGGAGGAGCTCTGCTTCTGTGTTTTCTGTCGCAATGAAATATAAAAAGTCCCACCTAAATCTCAGGTCAAACGGAGCTAAATTATATGCTTTGAAAATGGTTTTACTCTCACCGTAGAAGGTTAGATAGCCAAATATTGCAGTGAGGAAGTACATAATGAACATGCCAAGGATGGAAACATTGCCAATATTCTGCATTCTTCTCTTGGTTGGGCTTGAGGGGATAGGATATAAAAGATCATTATGATATCCTATGACAAATAAATTAGGGGATATGTTTTACTTTATTGTCCTACCTTCTTAGTTCAGTGTAGATGGGAAGGACTTCAGGGTGACATACAAAAGCAAATGCCAGAATTGGAATAGCATATGCCGTCTGCAAACAAAGAGGGACAATATCTTAACCTTGTCTGGGAATCATAGATGCTTTAAAATCACACGTACTGTATGCACCCTAATGAGAAATGGTTCGTGAGAGATGAACCTAATTGAGTCTGTGCTCACCTCTTGGTTGATGGTGAAGAACTTGGTGGTACATGCATCCTCCGAGATGTCTGTGCTTACAGAGTAGTTGCCAAACACTTCCAGCGGACAAGCAATGTTGAATTTCTTGTAGATGACCTTACGTGGAAGGAGGAAGAGGTCAACGTAGTGCTTTATGACACATTTCTCAAAAAACGATACAGTTGATTAGACTAGAAGAGACCTACATATTACATGTGTCTGGTATCGGATGTTTTGCATCGCACACCTGTTCAATTTGATGCAAATGTTTACGAGATGTTAAAAGAAAGACAACCATGACATCAACTGTCACTTTGCTTCCCCCAACGTCTCTCATATACAGCATACAGTACCTCACAAAAGTGAATACACCCGTGACATTTTTGCAACTATTTATCCTTCATCGTTTCCTGGGAGCCATTGCTCGACGTGCTAACACCATAACCAGGGCAAAGAAGAGCGGGGGTGCTGGGCATGCCTATACGCTAGGTCCCCAACTTACGAACACCCGACTAGCGAACACTTGCGGATACAAACACAAGCCGACTGCTCTATATTTTATTTTATTTTGCCTTGTAGGCATTCGCTCAATCAGTATTTATACTGCTACTGTACATGCTTGATCAGTAGAGGGCACTGTGACACTGCTAATGCAGCCTTAGAGCTAATGAGACCAACAGAGGAAGAGTTAGACCTGGGGAGATACAGTGTAAAGCTAAATGGAAAGCTAAATTGTACAACCTGGACAGAGCGTGTGATTAAAGTTTATGAAGAGTTAATAGGCCTGCTTAATTCTACACCACCCACAGAACACTACCTCTTTTAGAAGAGTCTAACGACGACGACTTGTCCTTTTTTTCAATATCTCCTCCTCCAACTCCTCCACGACGACGTATGCTCGGCGACTCCTCTTCAAAGGTAAATAACATTTATCATTACGTATTATTATATCATTTTTATTATTGTTTTTTTCATTAATGATCCTCGTTTAACATTACTACTGCATCCAAACTCATATTTACATACATACGCATATACTGTACATGTAGTACCTATATCATTGGTAATATTACCTTTTCCCCTACTTAAGAACGATTCAACATAAGAACGGTCGTCTGGAACCAATTGTGTTCGTTAGTTGGGGACCTAGTGTATAAGGAAGTCCGGGTTGCATTGACGTCAATGGAACTTGGTGTAAAAAAAAACACAGCGTGCACAGCCGTCCAAAACTGCTTTCAGGGCTCACTTCCAAATGCGCAAACCTCATTATCTGCCGCGTTGGCATCGTTTACAACATTGTAACAACATTTATAGGTCACAAAAGGGGAAAAGCATAATAAACTTTAAACTGTATTTGTATTTCAGTTCATTTACAAAATGTTTATGCTTGAAAAAAATAATTTAGGCCAAGAATACGTAACATTTGCTTGACTGTGCATTTTTTGGACTAATAATAGGCCGTAGTCAACCACAAAACAGCAATAATAAATAAATTAATTAATTTTTGAAAAAAAAAGTGGGATGCAATGGAGCGAGGGATGACTGTATATAATAATTCTTAATTGATTAAATTAATCATATAATTACATTGAATTGAATAAATTAAATTAATCAAAATATAATAAATATAACAATAATGTTTTTAATCATTAATTACAGTACAGGCCAAAAGTCTGGACACATCGCATCTTCTTTATTTTCATAACTATTTACGTTGTAGATTCTCATTGTATGCATCAAAACTATGAATGAACACATGTGGAATTATGTACTTAACAAAAAAAGGGTGGAATTTATTGCCTTATTGGTTGGGCGGTTGGGCCCATCAGTTGTGTTGTGTGTGTCCAAACCTTTGGCCGGTACTGTACATCAAACAGGTGAGAAATAATTCAGAGTAAGATGTTTCATTGTGTGCTTACAGACACTGATTTGGAGAGTGGAGGGTGCACATGGCTTCAGGTCAAATGTCTCAACATTCGGGAACCACTGCGCTAAAGCTTCCGTAAGACTAGGTTGCATATTACAGCCCAATTCTGAACTAAACCTTAAACAGTTTGAAATTCAAATTTTCAGATTTTTTAAGAGTCTTAGATGGCAGTAAAGGAATGTGGAATGGATTGCCATCCTACATTCCTTTACTGCCACTGTTGAAGTCAATTAAAAGCAATTTCGGGCTGCTTTTGAGGGGCTATCCACACGGAAACATTTACAGGTGACAACGGCGAAGTATTTTATTGCTTTGGCCTCTCATCCACACGGAAACGGCATTCTGGGTGCGGTATTTTTTTGAAAACGGCTTCCAGAGTAGGAAAATCTGAAAACGCCGGCTTGTCCCTTCCGTGTGGACAGCCTACACGAGAAAGAAAACATACTATTACAAATGTGAAAATTAAAAGGGATGGGCAATCAAAGCTTGTAAGCTTGAGGTGAGTTTTTGGGAAATCCTCCAAAGAAGAAAACCAGCCCCTCCCCCCACAACGCAGCCGATTCTCCCAAGGACGGGAGTAATGCTGCATCCCATACTGCTGGGAAGCAGGACATATTTCACGTGCAACTTACGAGGTCTCACCGCAAAGCGCTCCAGTTGACAAGTAAACAAAAAACATGGCTGACGAGCTCGACGGGCATGTCGTTTTGCATCAGAGGTACGTTATTGTCGATTATGATGAAAACTAGTGGATGCAGCATGCTGTAAATTTAACCTTGTGTATCAAAGAAGCAAAATGGTAGATGCCATTCAGTGTAATTATGCTTTGACTGATAGCAAGAAGGTCCCTCGATGCTCCACACTTGTTATCCTCTGGGTTAAATACTTCACTTTACATTGCACATGTGACAAATAAAGCACACTTACCTTTAAAATACAATCACTGGGGGCCACTACATTTGCTACAAGTGCACAGTCAACAATACAACTTTCAATATGTATAAGCACTCATTGGTTAAAATAAGGCATACACTTACCACAGATAGGAAAAACACCATGCAGGAGAGGGAAAAGCCACTTGTGTAACCCAGATAGCCTTAGAAGCACAACAATATGTAACGTTAATCGAGAAATACTCATTACGATGGGAAATGTACTGTGTTTGCGTGTTTCCTTGAATTATTCTTGACCAAAAGCAATTATTCCTTTCCAACAGGGCTCTGTAGACAATGCAGCGGGTCATTACAAGATATATGTATAAGTGGAGGAAAGACGACATTCAGAAGTACCTAGGTGCTTCATCAGGGCCAGAGGAAGGATTATGCCAGCAGTGACTAGGATGATGAGGTAATTTCCGTTCATGAACCATTCACTAGGTGAGGAAGACACGAAGAGACAGTAGTGCTCACTTTTGCCACAACATTCACACTGTAAGTGTGACACTTTTGCTGTTATTCACATACTTTGTGCTTCAGGCTGTTGTGGTTGATCACACTTAATGCATTTGGTCCAATTGTGAATTATTCTTTCACATTCATTAACGGAATCATGAATTGTACGTCGAATTGCACAATTAATACTCAATATATTTTTGACGGTTTTCTCCTGAGAATTATGTGATCAACAACAGCCAATCACAGGCAAGGGAGTTGAGTAGATAATGAAATTAACATCTGTGTAATTGACAGGCATACATACTGTAACTACTGTACTTTCAAATATAGTATTTAAATATTCAGTACTTACTGAGAACCAGATGTTTGGCCTAAAAAAGCCTGGATTACCAGCGGTAACTCTGACTTCACAATGAACAGGTAGCTCGACATAGCTGCAAAACAACAACAATGTATTGGCCTGCAATTCATTTTCACATGATTGCGTCCATACATTGAAAATGTTCTAATTGGTAGTCAGAGAATATGTCACGAAGTTCCATGAGTATTGATAAGGATAATGGGGAATATACTAAGAAATTTTGAAATGTTTTGGCAAGTATTAGGGCCACATTGAGGAAAAAAATATGACAAGAAATAAAGTCGTAAAGTTCTGAGAATTTATGTCACAGGCATTGCCTGAGACAGCTATGAAAAGGGGAGACTCGTGGCCTTGGGCATGTGGAGGGGCCGCAGGCGGGTAAGGAAGGCAGAAGTGTGAGCGCCACATACGGGAGAAGGGATAGACACGCTAATCTGTTTGTGCTCAACTGCTCTGTTTTGCTGCCACGTTATAAATAAAAGTTTGCCTGAAGCAAGAGGAAAGTTTCCTTCCTTCCTTCCTTCCTTCCTTCCTGAAGAGCTATGCTCTTTTTTTCTCTCGCTCTGACACGTATGAAAACGAGGACACTTAATCTTACGACCTTTTTCTCGTAAATTTACATCTTTATTCTCGTAATTTTTTTACTTTATTCTCGCAAATGTACACATTTTTTCTTGTAAATTTACGACTTTATTCTCGAAATCTCCGATTTTTTTTCTTTTTCTCAATGTGGCCCTAATAGTCCGTCGTACCAAAAAACCCTAAATTTGTTGAACAAATATTTTTGACAGAATCTTTGTTAAAAATAAAACGGTTTAAGTTTTAGTTCAGTTGACCTATTGAGCTAAACTCTTACATTCCGTTTCCATGCCCAGTTAATTCTCATAAATTCCCATGGAACTGGACAACTCAACTTTTCCAAAATTCCTAAACTAAACTTTCCATAATAAGGAAGCAACCTTACCTCCAATGTTATGCAGCGTGATGATGACAGCTGCTATAATTTTGCCCGGATGGCCAAATGCTCTCATGCCCAGGTGCTCATATGCACGGATACCTGACAAAAAAACCCACAACAAAATCAAATGTAGGAGATACAGAAAAGAGTGGAAGTTAAATGAAGCATGTGCTTTTGGTGTGTTTTCTAAACGTTTTGAAGCCTTACCCACAACCCCAGCGCTACGGAGCAGGAGATGGATGGAGTAACAGGACAGACACGCGATACATATCAATAGGACCCTGTTAAAGTCACACAGCAACAAGAGATGCCCTTAGGAGTGAAGAGCACTGATGATTCTCATACAGTACGGTGTCCCCTCGCTACATTGCGGTTCACCTTTCGGGGACTCGCTGTTTTGAGGATTTTTAAAAGCAATTTTGCATGTTTTTTTGTTTTAACTGCGTATGAACGAGCACTGCGTTCTGCGTCATTGTGGCGCATTAGAGCGATCGCACATACACTGCACTGCTGATGGGGATGTCATACATTTTCATGTCAAAAATTCTCTTTAACACAGCACGGCATGTCCGACATGACAGTGAAATAAAATTCTCCTCCCATTCTGTGTGGAAGTGGTAAGTTTTTGGCTTCTTACTTTTAGTGTTGGGCATCATTTCAATTTGAACGATTCCGGTTCTGTTTCCTCGTTTCGATTCCGGTTCCTAAAGATTCTCGATTCCGATGCTTTTAAAAGGCAGGGTCATAAAAGTTTGCACGGTTTGAGGGCGATAACGAGAGTTATTTTTTTGCTTCGCGGATATTCACTTATCGTGGTCTGGTCTGGAACCAATTAACCGCGACGAACGAGGGACGAATGTATACTAATTAATTTTGGAATCACAAATAAGTCACAGCCCACAACTATGGTGCTTTCAAGGACTGCCGAACAAAGTGAAGCAAAATTTCAACGCTTGACGAAAAACATCAGTGAAGCATAAAGAAATGCTGTCTAACGGTGGTACGTGTGTGCAGTACATGTTACCTGTGTTATCACACATTTAGAAATTATTACTGACTTACGGTGCCTGTGTTAAAAATGTGTGTTAAAAAAAAGCATATTTTTGGAGAAAACTTGTATTTTTATTTAACAAAAACCTGCAAATTTGCAGAGCCGTGGTTGCTGTATCGCAAATGTGCGGGGATCCACTGTGTACACATTATTATCCACTCACAAGAAAAGCACAATGCCTGTGTTCGACATGGCGTATGAAAGTCCCAGAATCCCGCTGCCCATGATGGCGTTGCTCAGGTTAAAGACAGACATGCCAAGCGAGGTCTTACCCTCAAACTGAAAGACAATTAAGATGCAATGTTAAGCATGAGAGCACAAAAAGCTTCAAAACAACGCACTACAACTAATGCTGAAAACTAAGGCTAAATTTAAGAAAGTGTTGCGGTAGGCAAATAAGCGGCAGCGTTGTACTCACATCCGTAAACTGAGGCCTCTTTGATGGTTTGTTGTTGTGCTGTAGAAACATTTGTTCCTCTTGGGGGACTCTGGAAGTGGAACATTGCACTTTAAATGTTGACAAAACAAAGCCACTCGATTTATTAGTCATTAAAAAAAATATACAACATACTCTCCGTCTATTGCCACTGCAGCGCCATTGGGTTGATTATCATTTGATAGTTTCTCCATTTCCATATTCGGGTGGACTGATCTTGCTTAAAGAAGGTAAAAGTTCTGAAAAACACACATAAAATAGTCAATAATTCATAGTTGAGTTGTTCAAATAATTTTGCTATATCCAGGCAAGATGTACAATTATGCAATTGGTTAACAGAACATGCCAAAGGTGAGAAAAGAATACAAAATGTAAATACAATAAATACATCCATAGAGGAGGATACGTTTGTAATTAACAATGAAGTTGTGATCGACACTTAAACCTACGTGCTGAGGATCTGGTCAACTTACACTTTATAAGCTTCACAAACAAAAAACATAAAAAAATAGTCCGTGTTTTGAGCAGTTTCATGTTTGAGTTGTTGGGTTTCTTCCAACATCTAAGCCAGCCTCTAGAAAGTTTCACTTTATTTTCATAATATTTATATATTAGTAAGATACTTTTTTTTTTTTTTTAATCGTAGCTCTACTACTGTTTCTTGCAATTCTTCTTTTTGTTTTTTTTTTCTTTCAGCGAGGCCTGATCGCATGTTCGTCCAAACAGAAACACTGATAAACAAAGTGCGTCACTGAGAAAATAACGCGAGCGGCACAGCGCTTGTAAGCTATGGCCCGGCTTATGTCATCATTTTCAAAGTACACGACTGAGCCCATCGGGCCAAAACAAACCTTTCCTCCCGTATGTCTATTTGGTTAGGAGGAGTCAAAGCCATCTTCAGGTCAAGTCAGATTGATCACAGAAGTTATCTGAGGGCACTTCACTTTTAGGGCAAGTCTATACTGTGCATTCGCTATTTACTAACAAGTCAACATAAGTCAACATAAGCAAGCACTTGGTGCATTTAGCAGGAAAAAAAAGTGGTGTAAATAAACTAGAAGACCACGGTGAGATCAATCAACTGACATATAGTGGTGTGAAAAAGTGTTTGCCCACTTTCTGATTTATTTATTAATATTTTTTGCATGTTTGTCACACTTAAATGTCGCAGATCATCAAACAAATTTAAATATTAGTCAATGACAATTTCATTTTGGTTGGCCAGCCACTCCTGGGAAAGTTCACCACCGTTCCAGTTCCATGTTTTCGCCATTTGTGGTTCTCTGGAGTCCCAAAGCTTTAGAAATGGCTTTATAACCTTTCCCAGACTGATAGCTCTAACGGTGGGGCAATCACTTTTTCAGACAGGGCGGTGTAGGTTTGGATTGTTTTTCCTCACTTAATAATAAAAAGTTTAATTTAAAAACTGTATTTTGTGTTCAGTTGTGTTGTCATTGACTGATATTTAAATTTGTTTGACGTTCTGAAACATTTAAGTGTGACAAACATGCAAATAAATAAGAAAGCAGGAAGTGGACAAACACTTTTACACACCACTGTAACAGCCACAAGCCACAACAGATGTTTCCAATTGAAATGTAAGTAAACTATTCATTCAGAGTAACAGATTTATCTTATCACATTATTATATATTAGAGATATATATTATTCATTTCTTATACATTATTACATTATCCAGGAAGAAAGACTAAAAAGTCACTATTGTTAGCCAGTAGCCTGTTAGCATGCTAGTGCAGAAGCTCTCCCCTCACGTGGTGTGTTTTCCTACTCTTTCCTTGTCTTCTATCCATCCATCCATCCATCTTCTATGCCGCTTCTATGCCTCATTAGCGTCACGGGGATAAGCTGGAGCCTATCCCAGCTGACTTGGGGCAAGATGCGGGGTACACCCTGGACTGGTCGCCAGCCAATCGCAGGGCACATATAGACAAACAACCATTCACACTCACATTCACACCTATGGACAATTTAGAGTCGCCCATTAACCTAACATGCGTGTTTTTGGAATGCGGGAGGAAACCGGAGTACCCGGAGAAAGTCCACGCACGCACACGCGAAGAGAACGTGCGAACGCCACACAGAGATTCCTTGTCTTTTAATGATAGTAAAATCACTATTGTTGGATACGTCAGGGGTGATAGTTGAATGGTGATAGTTAGATACTCACATGTGCGCCTGGACTTGAGAAACTGCTGAGTGCCTACGTCTTTATGTAGGATTCCTGTGATTGTAAGTAATAAAACATTGCTAATCTCACTTTACCTTTCATGTTTCATTTGTTTGCATCTTATTTTATGAGCAAAGTTGGTAGCGGAAGAAAAGAGAAAAGAAGAAAAGAACTCCAGGAAAGGACAGAACGACAGAGGTTTAACATGACAGTGAAAAGGGTCAGTTAAGGCCATTCAAAGCCGCCCATTGATGCATTTTTGTCAGGCCGCACGTTACTGATTGCAGAGACTGCTGCTGGTCTCAACGTAGTTGGACAAAGATTTGTGTGTGGGTTTTTTAAAAACTTTTGTTAACGTTTTAACATCGCGTTTTGTGTTCAAGTACAGTAATCCCTTGTTTATCGCGGTCCCAGACCCGACTGTGACAAATGAATTTCCACAAAGTAGGTTTCCTTATTTACAAATGGAACATTTTTGTAGTTATAGCATAGAAAACCTGTTTATAACATTCTAAATGCGTTTTTTTTGCATTATTAGAGTCTTCTAGACATGAAATAACACCCCTATAGTCACCTTACCGAAACAATATAGTAAACACAATAAGAGTAAATGAGCCATTTAAGACATAAATACGACTTGTGCTCGTGCGTGTTACTGTAAATGTGTTCCCTAGGGGAGTGGAGTGATGGGCTGACAGGAATTGACGTTGAGTATCAAGTAACGGCCACAACGATAGACCGTGTTTTTATTAGGGATTACTTTGCCTGTTTGAGTTCATTCAAACTGCAATAAAATCCTGTTGTTCCGGTGATAAGGTCTGGCGTTAGTGTGTCTCACTGAACATTAAAGTAACATTACTGACATAAGTGTAGAATTTCTCTTCTCTTCTGAATGCCTTTTATTTGTATTTTTACCTTGCTTAAATGCTTAATTTTGACCAAAAAACCCCTGTAACATTTGCTTAAATATGCATATTTTTGACCAATAGGCCGTATTCAACCACAAAACAACATCATTGATTAATATATCTCGGAAAAACCATGATGCTGTTGCATGAAGGCAAGAAATCCGAAGCGCGAAGTGCGAGGGACGACTGTAAATATAAACATAAGCATCACTGCGGTAACGGTAGTTTGTGTCATCTGTGTTTGCGATGGTCACCTTGATGGGTTTGTTATGATTCCAGGGTTAAAGATGAGTTGGTGGAGCCTATCCCAGCTAACTTTGGTGGCACGCACCCTGTACTGGTCACCAGTCAATCACAGGGCACATACAAACAACCATTCATTCTCATAGTGAGGCGGATGTTCTAACCACATGCACCACTGCACTTCCCAGACCAGATGGTTTTTTTAGCTATATTTTGAGCAACAAGGCTATCCAATATGTGGATATCTGCACTGAAAGGACCTCAGCAGTGACGGACAACGTGATAAAAGCTGAGAATGACCTCCCTGTTCAAACACGGCAGATCGGCTTTCTCAGGCAGTGACACTTTGTACACGAGTAGTCACGTGGCGCTTTCTAATAGTGTCCCAACACAAATAGACACTGTAAATGTCTATCCTGTATATGTCTATACTGTACTGCCATGCATTACAGTATATGGTCTAAACCGACCGTGGTCTAAAATTAAACATGAACACACTGTACTACAGGAAGAAGACTGGAATACTGTGCTGGTGGTGGTGGTGATGTAGTTCAACTTTACTTTGTGTACTTGACACACAAAATAGCCTATTTACCCCAAATAAGATGAAAATGTCTATGGCAGTGACAATAACTCATGTAATACAGTACAGCCTATTAGCTGTATCTCGGTAGATTCTCAATCATATACTGTATTGGAGAACATTACAGAATCTGGATGTTTGCAGTGGAATTGTGGACAAAGACAAATGTGCAATGCAGCGAGCAGGTTTTACATTCAATTTCCAGGCTCAAAGTTCACTTAGTTATCTGCATGGAATTTAGATTCCCCTCCGCCAAACTGAACATACCGTTCCTAAAAGTCAAATTACTAAAACAGGTTTAGAACACCCCAACTTTTCTAGTTATTTCTAGTTATCAAGCTTTAACAGTTGGTGCAGTAATTCCTACAGGTGTTCCAAGTTCTGGTGTACTTACTACCTCCTCTGTCTGCATTAAAACAGTGTTCAGAACACACTGCGGCACTGTACCCTCGTGAACCTCAGTTGAACAGCAGTGTACTGGAGAAAGTAAATTGTTGCTACAAAAATGGCAAGAAAAAAGGGAATTAACAATGGAAGCGAGGCAGACCATCTTAACACTTAAAAATGCAAGTTTTTCCTCCAGAGAACTTTTGACTGGTAGTGTATCTCTATCCCCTCTGTTTCCCATTTGAAGAAAGGTCTCCTGCTCTGCTTTCTGGAAGAATCCCAAACTCCACTACATGAGCTCTCTAAAGACTTTCCAAGATGAATATTTCATCTCCAGTACTGCAAAAAAGGTCTCAGTATAGTCCTTTTTACTTACGGCGTCACACAAAAATGAGTATACACATTTATCTTCTCAAAGGACCATGCAAGGGTGTTGAGTTATTTTCAGTGGAGGGTAGCTGGCTACTCTTAAGTTGAAGTTTCATTTGTACAGTATTGTCCCTGTAGAACATATATTGTATTAAAAGTGAGGGGTGTATTCACTTTGGTGAGATACTGTATATACTTTTCAGCACTTTTCCCTTCCTCTTTCTGTAGCTCAGGATCAAACCGGATGCCTTCTTGATGTCAGGCAGCACATTCCTGCACATTTTTCATGCTTTCGCTCATTTACCAAAAATCATTATTGCTTCCTATGGCTGCGCTTCAGATAATCACGAAATCTACAGACTGGCTTCAATTACTCTTATGCTCGTGAAAAACTACAATCCTGCAAAACTGCAAAGACAGTTGAGATGAATATGGAAAATGTTATCAAATTATTACTGTATGCACTTGAAATCTGCATGAAGACTTATTTCGAGTACTTCAAAAAGCCAAAGCTAGTAGCTCAGTCAAGTAATTGACCCAAACTATGTGTTCTGAGTGTCTGGCAAGAGCACATGAACAGGAACAACATACAGGGAGCCTTCCTGCTATGACATAACAGCACAAAAAACACACACGTCACACATATTGTGGAATTACTGTATAGTACTGTATTGTTTGGTTTGACACTTGTTACTCCACAACCGACCCTACCCAATGTGGCGTCCTCGGGGAGATTTTATACGCCCTCCCCCGTCAGCGATTTACATAAGATTACAAAGAAATTGAATGGCATTGTTTTTACCGTTGTCTTTAATTTGCAAGATAACGTGTCACCCAATTGACATGGTTAATCAATGACAAATACTGTAAATATAAAAAAAAATGCCACGAAAAATTCTGTAAATAAGTGAATAAATAATAAATTATACAAATATGACAATTTCATTAACCACACATTTCGCACCAATAACTTTATATATAATCTACAGTTACATCATGCATTAATAACAATATACAAAAACTAAATAAAAGAGCTATATTCAGAAGCTATACATACCTACAGTATATATCTGCTGTATGTGCGAAACCATGCACAAAAATGATGGGCACGAGGAGACTTGTTTGTTACCTTTGTAGTAATGTGAATTAGGCTTTATTGCTTTACATTTGAATCAATGTGAGCTTTTCCATTTCAAGCACTCATAGCAACAACTAGTTTTAACAAAATTATTTTGAATTCCAGATGTTTCGGTGCCTCCTGGAAGCCACGGCGCCCTTAGCATCCACCGATACTGCCCAATGTGCCAGCCGGCTTTGTGTTACTCTGCCAGTGAAGTTGTGCGTGTGCCATGCAAGGATCGTTTACATTTTGGTGCAAAACCGGATAAAAATTCAATGATGCATCTAAGATGTCAATAATGCATACAGAAAATCATAAAAGACAGTGAACTTGCCACGCAAAAAAAAAAAAAAAACATTATTGTTTTAACGTGTATAACAGTGATAATGCGCTTCTGTAAATTGCATTCTCATGTGGTTTTACGGTGGGGGAATTTCAATTCACATTGGAGTGTTAAAATAACTTTTTATCAATTGGTACTACTACTATTACTTAGAATTCTTGTCGTTCTATTTAAATGTGGATCAGTTAAGTAATTAAACAATTGAGTAAAAACCCTCCCATGCACAGTGAACGCAACAGCCTTGAAGAGCAAAGCGGTGTTCTTCTTGGTGAACAGAGCTCCTCAAGAAGTCAAACCACGTGGCAGCAGTCAGTCCAGCTCATGGAGCACAGTGTTGGGGGACTTACCTCCTCAAACAAGTCCAGCTGATATCAGAAACAGGGTGGTCTCGCGCTGTGCAATCCTGACACCAGAACCTCGCTTTGGGCCAGGAAGGTGGCAATACGGGTCTGATTTGGAGCTCTGAATGGAAACACACTGTGACTCTGGGAAAGGTTGTGAAGAGAGGAACAAATATGGGAACAGGGAGTGAGGAGTGTGGGGGGGGTGGCCTGCTGAAAATGATGGTTTCAAGTTTCTGGTGATGTCACATGTGTAGGCAGGCACTCCGGCTTCCTTTCCACAAAAAGAAAACATTTTCAATGTGACTTTTTGTCAGGGCTCTGTCAGCGGATTGGTCTGTGGCAGACTGCCAAGACTACTGTGTCCACTTCATACTTGTGGACTTGTTTTTCTAGTTAAAGAAGCGCTGTCGTCCAGCGCCATGTGGTTGGAGTAGAAGGTTGAGCATGCTTGTTATATAAGAGTATGGAGTTGATGACCAGCCATATATGAGAGCCAATGTAGAAAAACGCTTACTCTGCACTGAACCAGCGTGGAAATGTAAATATATATAAACCAGGGGGTGTCCAAAATGTGGCGCGGGGGCCTTGTGCTTATTGCAACGAAAAAAATTAAAATTTCAAAATAATTTCCACAATATTAGAAACAAATGGAATAAAGTTGCAATTTTTAGAAAATTTGTTTGGGAAAAAGTTGTGATATGAGAACGAAGTCAAAATATTATGGGAAGAAAGTGGCAGTGTCATGAAAACAATTGCAAAAAGTACAAATATTTGTAAAATTAAAAAACAACAGTAAAGAAAATGGAAAAACAAGCAGTGGAGAAGAACTTATCATACACTTGTTTTTTTTCTTTAAACGTTTTAGAACACCCCACTTTTTCCGTTTATTTATTGAAATTCAAGTCGTTCAAGTCCAGTGAATAGCTTGAAATGGTACAAAGGTAAGTGGTGAAGTGCCAGAGGTTAAAAAAAAGGGTAAGGTTACCCAAAACTGAAAAATAATGTGTATTTCAGAATTGTACAAAAAGGCCGCTTTCAGGGACTACAATATGGGTCAACATTTTAAAGCTGTTTTGCAGAAGTGGCAGTTGGTGCAACTAATTCCTACAGGTGTTCCAAGTTATGGAGTACTTACTATCTCCTCTGTCTGCATAAAAACAGTATTCGGAACACACTGTGGCACTATAACCTCGTGAACCTCAGTTGAACCGCAATGTACTGGAGAAAGTAATTTGTTCTTCCAAAAATGGCAAGACAAAAGGGAATTAACAATGGAAGAGAGACACTTAAACACTTAAAAATGTGGGTTTTTCCTCCACAGAAATTGGAGTGTTCTAAAACGTTTGACCAGTAGTGTATATAATTTGTTGGCATAGCTGCATGGGTTGGTTTACAAAATAGAAAATATCAAAGTGACCCCCGTATCCTTTGATTTTATCGTATGCGGCCATTGCTGGAAAAAGTTTGGACACCCCAGATATAAAGCAATGATCCCCACAAGAGGCAACCTGAGTCCATGTCATTTAACACGACAGATGGTGGCATCCCAGGGCTCTGTTCGTGTATTACTTCCACACAGTGTGTGTCTGTGTTTGTTTATGTGTGCACTCGGAAAAGGGCTCTCCAGTGATTTAGTACTGCACTTAAATACACTATAAGACATGTAGGAATGTTCCAAAAATATGTCTGAGGGATGCAGACTTCTTGTCCCCTGTCTGCTTAAAAAAAAAAAAAAATCAGGCAGTAGCAGAGGTGCTATGATACCCACTTTTTCTGTGAAATAAATGAAAATAACCTGTGTGGCCATTTTAGCCACGCTGTTGAATGACAGTACAGTCAAAAAGTCGAAGACCTCTGAGCTCATTGAATTCTTAATTTAAACCAGATTTGCTGGTAAAACTCTTGCTTTTTCTTTGTTTTCCTTCTTTTCTTTTCTTTTTTTTTTTTTTTACAAAAGGCGAAAAACACCTCAACAAGTGGTGTTAAGCCACCACGACTCAAATTCAAAGCAGGAATAGGTATTGTAATGGTTTAGTTTATAGGAAACATCTACCGGCTAGTGTATGTTACCAATTGTGGTTTAAAAGAACCGATTGTACAAAAAAAAGTCTCTATTTTTCACAATTACAAATTAAACTGCAAAAAAATTGTCGTAAACTGTCGCTAGGCCCAAATAAGATGACTGGTCATAGGCTAGGCTATTCAGTTAATGATTACTGATCTTAGTTGCTCAACTTTGTCAAATCGCTATCAATAGCTGACAACAAACATAACTAATGCGTTTGTGTTACCCGGGGAATAGTGTAAGTGCTCCAAGCAGGAAGAGGGCGGGATATAATGCAGTACATTTAAAGTTAGCGCCCTCTTGGCAGCGGCCTATTTGTGACATACAGTACCTTTAAGTAAAGTTACATTGAAGTGCAGTGTTCCCTCGCTACATCGCGGCTCACCTTTCGCGGATTTGCTGTTTTGTGGATTTTTTAAAGTGCAATTTTGCTTTTGTTTCTAACGGCTTATGAACGCGCATTGCGTTCTGCGTCCTTGTGGTGTATTAGAGCGATCTATCGGTGCTCTGTTGTAAGTGTCTGTTATTGTATTTGCTACTGCTGCCAGTAGAGGGTATTGTATACTCATGTTGAAGACGGGTGCAGCCCCACCTCGTCTCAGTATGTGTTTACGTGCGTGTACGAGCATATTAGGAACCCACAGCAGACAATAGCCGGCTAAATATAGAGCCACAACAGTCCTTATTGGCTAAGGGAGAATCCGCCAAATTGTATTCTCCGTCCTGATTGGCTGTAGACCAATGTAAATCAATCTCATTCGTGCCGTTTCAAACTAGCTCACTGCGTGAACTGCTTGCTAACCGCCAATAAACAATAGCAGAAGAAGAAGAAGCTAACCGGCTAAATGAATCCCCGGCTCAAGGAGGAGGACGAGGACGACGGCAGGAGCAATATGTTTTAACAAGGATACAAAAACGCTACAGCCGAACGTCGCCAGGACGTGGCACGATCAGAGGAGTGAGTACGCGTGAGTCACTTAATAATTTCTTGTGTCCAACCTAGTAGACTGATCACTAAAATTCAAAAGAAATTTGAACTTTGAGAGTGTTTAAACAAGAGAGAAATGTGAGAAAATGTTCATGCCTGTCTGAGAAAAGTGTATCAAGCCTTAAAACATATATGATAATTCATTTTTAAACAAAATAAAGGTGGCTACTTTGCGGATTACGCTTATTGCGGGCAAGTTTGGGATAAACGAGGGAACACTGTACATCACATGTCAACACTTGCACAGTTCAACATGACCGAAAAGAAGTAGGAAGAAGCTGAGCTTATTTAATTCCACCTCTCCTCTGTGTCTCAGCAGTTACTGATAGTTTTTTTCACTTCCTATGTTTAAATGTTCACATACTACTATTTCCTTATAAGGGAAAATAGTAAAGGATAAAGTCAACTGTTGTAGAAAGCCTATTCTGTCGTAACGAATAAATAAATAAGACTCCAGCTTCAAAGTTAAGTTCCAGTGTTTTGTTGTTTTTACTTATTACAGCGGCTAACTTCTTTTTACACTTGAGTATTTTAACGAGTGCCCCATACATAAGACTACAGTATACTTCAGGCTTCTTCTGTTTATGGTTGCCGAGTAGTCGTTGTATATTTTCTTAACACATTGTGGACCCCATGACACCGGTCTACTTATTTCACATGTCGGTATGACTTCTTCACTCTACTGCAAAACTTACATTGACATGAACAGGGGCCCCTATGTAGGTTCAGCCAAGTCAAGCATCTCAAGCGGACGCATTCCACTATCGTTAGACTTCAGATAAAAACATTAGTCCTTCACTTGATTCCTATTCTGTCTAACTTTCTTTGTGATCTACCGCAGATGTGCAGAGTCCCAGTATATATGATCCGAGGTCACACTCCATTTCCATGCAGCAGGCAGCTGTTCTCAATGGAAATGTAGCGATGTGCACAGCAGCCTGCCAAGCAAAAGCAAACAGCAGACAGAGGAGACAAAGTTGGAATCGAGTTGGGTCATGTAATTTCCCCTTCTGAGGAGCCAGAGCAGAGTTTAATGCAGGGTTTAGAGAGAGAAAGTGACCTCTGAAGTGATTAGAGGAGAGGCAGGGAGGAATATGATATACTTTTTGTCCTAAGCTACCTCAGGAAGCTTGTGAAAGATATTCAAAGTCTTACACTGAAAACAATCAGCGCAGCGACAAATCACTATTATTATAACAATGCAATTAAATGTATTGTGGTAATTATGACGGAAAAGAGGACAAGATATGATTTGTATTGTAACACTGCAATGCAGTAAAAGAGGAGGGTCTAACAGAGGATTGTGAGACAAGTTTATTTATAGCCATTCGTTTGACAATTCAGCCACTACATATTGGCAAGTTGGTAAAAGAGCGCCACTGCTGGGTATTATGAGGCACTGCCTCCCTCTTCCCCTAATAGAGTGTTATGGAATTAATGTTATGAATGGATGCATGTAAGACGGCCCGAAAAATGCCTATTTTTCACTCTCTGAACAATTTAATATGCCTCTTACAGTTATTAACCACAATTTAAATTCAGTTTGCACATTAAAAAAACAATTAGAGGCATATGGTATACCAGTGGTGTGCCATCAAGGCCAGCAAAGCCTTCTCTGATGGCCTAAATGCTATCAGAAGCTGATACTGCTTCCAGTATAGTGGTTAGCATGGTTGTGTGTTGGCCACAGGGGATTGGAAGACCTGGGTTCGAATTTCCGCAGGGTTTGAATCTCCGCATGGGCATCTCTGTGTGGAGGTTGCATGTTCTCCCCGTGTGTGCGTGGGTTTTCTCCGGGTACTCCGGTTTCCTCTCACATTCCGAAAGTTAGTTGGCGACTCTAAATTGTCCATAGGTATGAATGTGAGTATGTGTGCCCTGCGATTAGCTGGCGACCAGTCCAGGATGTACCCCACCTCTCTCCCAAAGTCAGCTGGGATAGGCTCCAGCATACCCCCGTGACCCTAATGAGGATAAGCGGCATAGAAAATGGATGGATTGATGCTTCCATTACATGCATGAGTTTGTTAGATTTAAGCTTCTACTGTGTGTGTTGCCATGTGAATGTAATCTGTCCAGGGCCTTCACAATCAGGAGTACAGGCCCATGTCACTTAAACACTATCAGCATTGGGGCTCTTTCTTTAACCTGTCTGATTTCAGAACTGGGGGTTCAGAATTGAGTTTTAGCTTGGCGTAGGTTCCTGCAGCAACCTTAGCCCATGTTTTTATTAGTGATATTCATTAGGGATTATTGTGCCTGCTGTGAGATATTCAAACCTGCAATGAAATCCCGTTGTTCCGGTGATCAAGTCTGGCGCTTGTACGTCTCACTGAACATTACAGTACTGACACCTACTGACCAGTATAGAATACTACATATCATTCACAGTGTCTTCTGAATGCCTTATATACAGTATGCGTTTTAGTTCATTTAGCCATTATTATGCTTGAAAAGGCTTAATTGAGGCAAAAAAATATGTAAACTTTTCATCAATATGCATATTATTTTGCTAATAATAGGCTTTATTCAACCATGAAACAGCATGATTTATTAATTAATATACCTTTGAAAAACCATGATAGAGTGAAGTCGCAAAATTCAAATGTGGCGAGGGACGACTGTGAATATATTTTATTTTGGGAAAAGGTTTGTTCACCACGTCCAATGGAAGTCTTCCAGACCAGTGCTTACAAGTGAGTGTGATGTATTTTATTTCATTTTTTTAATGTTTTTGTTATGGTATTAGATACATACTGATTCTGAACTGCTCCAGATGACGTTGTAGTGTAGAGGTTTGGCGTTGTTGTATGATGTACTCGAAGATAAAAGGTTAACTGGGTTTGTTGCCTTAGTAATAATGGCATTCATCCCCACTTCTTGTTATATCGCTTCTTTGCTTTTATTTGTCTTTGTCTTTATTGATGGTGTGACAGCTTCACAGGTAAGGATCCCAGATGCAGAGCCATTCCACACAGTTTGAGAAGAAAAATGAAGTGTTTTATTGAACAAAGGATGACTAGAATAGTCAAATACAGAAAAAAATGGTGCAGACAAAAAACTGTGGTAGATGGTGCAAAACGGGGTATCAAACAAAAGGCACCATAGAAAAAACAGTAAGGGAGAAAAAACTACTAAGGCAACTAAGAACTACTAAATTGGAACAAAGAAAAAACGTATCAATGAGCAGGACGTTGTCACGAAGAGCTAGGAGGACAGGAAACAGGCATAAAGACAAATAGGCTAGAGCAGACAAAAAGACTAATACCAACTGGGTTGACGAGATGACGCAGACAAGGACAAAGCAGTACAATCCCACATCCTCCTACTGTAGCCAGGTAGCTAAATACCCCTAATGGCAAAGTGTCTACGGGTGACACCACCCTCTCAGGGAGTTACGGGAACTCAGGTGGTACAAAAAAGGAAAGGTCACCAAGGTAAACAAGCAAAACAGAGGAAACACGCCAGAACCTAACTGTTGGTTTGTATAATGGTGACATGATAGTGGCGCTTTTAACAGGTGAACTGGGTCGCTGAGCTGAAGGCCCAGGTACAAAATGTGCTTACGGTGTTGTACTTCCAAAACAAATGCCAAACCACAAATAAGCAGGGATCTGCTAATATAGAACATCCCAAAATCGAATTTACTAATACTGAAAATAATACAATGAAAACCAAGCAAATAGTAACCATGACAAACAAAAGCCAAAGTCCAAAAAAGAAATCAATAGTTCTCTGGTACTGATGGAAGTTTTATGGCGTGGAACCAGGGTTTACCTTAGCCAGCTTTGGACTGATAGCCTCATTCTATCAGCGTGTGCATGATCCAAACATACTGTATCATTCACAAAGACTTTGCCATTGTTGACTTCATTAACATTTTAAATCTTCTCTAAACTTTCATTAGACATGTCCACACAGTTTTGCAGAGACTTATCAACGCACACAACACAGGATGAGCACACAATTTACAAACACCATACACCAGCGGTGGGCAGCGCATTTGGTGCCTGGGCCTTTAGTGGTGACTGAAACGGTCAGAATTTTTTTAAAGCAGACACTGTAAGGGCCATTATCTTTTAAAAAAAAAATGATAATAAAAATTGTCTGTGACGGAATTTTTAACCACTGTTGCCCATTTAATTAATAACATCACAAAAATATAAAAAGTTGATGTCACTGTGGGCCAGCTAGCTCGCCCTGAGAGGCGAATCTGAAATCTGATTGGTTAAAAAAAAGCCCTGTTGCTAATAGCGTGTACAGTGTTCCCTCGTTTATCGTGGGGGATCCATCCATCCAATTTCTATGCCGCTTATCCTCATTAGGGTCACGGAGGTATGCTGGAGCCTATCCCAGCTGACTTCAGGTGAGAGGCGGGGTACACCCTGGCTGGTCGCCAGCCAATGGCATGGCACATATAGGCAAACAACCATTCACACTCACATTCATACCTATAGACAGAGTCGCCAATTAAGCTAACTGCTGCCCCCACGACCCGGACCCGGATAAGCGGAGGAAAATGGAATGGAATGGAATGGAATAGTATGAAATACAAATCAAATCATTCCACTACTCATAAGTCAAAACAAGCAGTTCTACATAACATTACCACAAGACGACAGTACGTTTGCCCTTGAACTAAAATTGGATGCAAACTGTCATGACTTGCCCATGCACATGTGTGGTGACTGAGTTGTCTGTAGTAACAGTAGTACAGTATAGTAAAAAGCTTATCAACTTAAATTCAATGGAGTCGGCTAGACAGTGATCCTTACATGAACAATGGCAAGTGGCCCGTTAAAAAAAAACATGCAAAACTGGACTTGAAAAAAATTTGCGAATCTGCAAAATGTGAACTGCAATGTAGCGAGGGAACACTATATGTGACATGGTCCAGCATTCCTGATTCTGAAGGCTCTGGGCAGATTACATTTGATTTGATTACATAGATTTGGCAACACAAAGCTGAAATCTGATTGGACAAAAAGTCTAACAAACTAACAAGTCTAAAAAAAAGCAGAGAAGACTTTTCTGGCCGACTGCACAACACTGCGATATATAGTATATCTTTTAATGCTACAATCGGTTACATATGTGCAAATCAATTTTCAGCGTCATCATCTGTTTGACTTTGTGTCCATGTGTTTGTTTTCTTGTTTTTCTCCTCTCAGCCAATCAGCACCGTGATCCACCCAGATCCACTTAGGGCTGATGTCATTAAGCTGCTCAATGCGGCAGGTGGAATGCAGCGAGAAAGGTTACCATGCATCTTCTTTTAGGACAGCTTCTGCATGCATAAAGCACTAAGACCATGTGTTTCTGGAGACATGCCATCATAACAATGGATTACTAGAAAATACTTTTTTTTCCAAGCGTGGAGGCATCCAAAGAGACGACATGGAGTGCAGCGGAAAGGTAACTGATGTGTGATGAAGATGTGTGAAAAGCATGAATGCAACACTGAAAATGAAAACAATGAAATGTGATTAATGATGAACAAAGCATCAGCTTGTGCAGTAATCATATCTAGTAATTGTATTAGTGTTTGAAAAGGTGGAATAATCACTGTGTAATACCAGATATCTTAATAGAGTCAAGTATTTTGTTCAGTTCATCATTCTGTGCGTTTATTGATTAGTCACTTCTTAGTTGTCTTTGTTGGTAAAGGATGTGTTGACTCCATATCCACTAATTAGTTTGTACAAAGGGAGTTCCCGCCAAGAAGCAAGATTACACAAGATTTGGCCCCTTGGTGCATATTAATAGAGGTCACAAATGTGCAACTTTCAGTCCTTCAGGGATTAGTTCTCTAAGTTAATTCATGAACAAACTGGCAAATTTTGAACAACATTCAGCAAAAGACAGCTGAGGTGAAAAAGTCCAATTAGGATCCTTGTCAGCAGTCCACTGCTCCGTTTTTGTATTTTATAGTTTGCTTTTTGGTTGTCAAGTTCAGATAAGTTACTTCACACCATGATGAGACAAATTACAGTTGAACATCCAGAAAACAATGAAAAATTATTCAAAATGACAAATGAAATGAATAAATGGACATTTAACATCACTTTTACCTTTAATGAAGACGGCAAAGAGGGAGAGGGTCCAACTTTTTTGGCCTCATAGCGGGCTATTTAGCAGTCAATAAAAAAATGCAAAAACAGTCATTCACCGACATGTGGGATGCACTCGATTTCGCGGAATGATATAGTACTGGACTAGCTTGTTACGCCCAATATTGTACAAAAACGGAGACTACGAGTGTATGAAAACTAAGGCCAAAAAATTTCATTATACATGAAATACAGATAAAATAATTCCACTACTCATAAGTCAAAACAGGCAATTCTACATAAAATTACCACAAGACGAGAGTACGTTTGTCCTTTAACTAAAATTGGATGCAAACTGATTTGCCCATGCACATAAAGTGCGTACGGTATGTGTGGCGACTGAGTTGTCTGTAGTAACAGTAGTATAGTATAGTATAGTAAAAAGCTTATCTACTTAAATTAAATGGAGTCGGCTAGACAGTGATCCTTGTAAATTAGTACATGAATAATGGCACATGGCCAGGGATTGAGTTTGTATCACGAAGTTCACAAAAACTATCAACGTCCCACTTTGCATTGTATTTTAGGGGGAAAAAGCATTCAAAACAACCCATTCAAGGTACTTTAAAATCATCACCTTGTAACTTACTGTACATGTTCCTTGGCAGACAGGTTGTTAAATATAAGATAATACTTGCAAAATTGATGTTCAGTGATTAAATAAGCTGCTGCTGCAACTTTTGCCCTGTTTTTAACCCTTAACTGAATGTCGTTGATGGTGACCATTTCTATCATAAGCATATTTGATGCAGGTTTTTGCCTCGATTACATGCACTTATCAACGTCTAAATGTATTTTTTGTGTCGACTCTCATCCACACCGTGTGCAAACCCTGTATTGAGGCCGCACTGATGTGTCGTGCTTTAGTATATTACATATGCAGGCACACCTGCTCTATAAAGTGAATATTTTAGAGAGAAGAAATAGAAGCATGTCCAATGTAAACAGATGCAAAATAATTTTTTTGTCATGTTGTGTGTCGTGTTCTAAATTGAATGAAAACGTCCCAGATTTCCGCCTTTACTATGCTAATGAATGAGTAAACACATACAGTATATGTTCCAATAGGTAACACCACACCTGATGATGGCTGTGGGCACAGCTGTGATTGGCTCCCTCCAGTTTGGCTACAATACCGGTGTCATCAATGCCCCTCAAAATGTGAGTATAATAATGAATGAACACAATCTAAAATGTGTTTTTCCCTATTAAGTCTTATTAACTGAAGAAACAGTCCTCTCTAGCATTGCACGCGTGCTAACCTGAGTCCCTGAGAGGGTTTAGTCCAAATTTGAAGTGACATGGAGCAGGTTAATGGGATTATACAGTGGTATGTTGGATTCTTAACGGATAACGGAGTTGAATGTTAGGCAGGATTAGCATCTTGTATTTGGACCCCTGTTATTTGGATTCAGTGGCAAGAATATATGAACCCCCAATATATACGCAGGTTGCTGGGGTGGTGGAACACTGCACGTCTTGCTCTGCTCCGTGTATATTTTCCAATTTGCATGCATGATACCACACAAAAAAAAAAAATCAGAGTTTAAATGCTGCTGCACCCCTGAGCTGAGTGTAGTGCAGTGGATCCTTGGTGCCTCTGGTAGCAACCTTCGGAAGGAACTTTAGATAGGGAAGTGACCAAACCCAAACCCTTCAATCAAGAAACTCGACTGCCTCCTGACGTGGGATACAGTGAGCCTATGGGCTTTGAGCCAGATGTACAGTATATGAGGTAGAGAAATGCTGACTACATATACAGTCATGGCCAAAAATATTGGCATGCCAATGATGCCAATCTTTTTGGTCATGGCTGTATGGAATACAACCAAATCAGCCTACTTTATACAAGTGCATATACAATACAATTAGCTCATTTAGCTCAGTACCTACATGTTGGACCCATCCCTCGTAAACAATGCAGTTATTTCCCCGGACCTTTGAGTTGGAGAATGTGGCTGATTGTGCTGATCTTCGATTTCCTGGGAGGGATGATGGAAGGTGTTTCCACTGGGGATGAATTGTCCTATTGAGATACTCCAATAGTCATGTTGGTAAAGGCGTTGTAACATGACGGACTGTCAGTGGACAATGAGAATAACAGTCTGTCGTTGTGCAAGCATGGAGGTGTCTGTCGGTCCACCTGACACATGGACACCCTAAGCCGCAGGTCAACAATCGACTTTGTTGCGCAGTGGGGGAGGATTCTGGACAGACCTGGCAGACCTATACATCTGTTGACAGGGTGTTGGGAACATTTGGTACAGGCTCCACTCTGACAGACATTTAAGTCACACCTACAGGAGAGCTATTTTCACATGATGTTGTTCTGGTAGCTTCATGAGCTGTGACCTTCACAGAAGAGTGTGAAGCTTCCAGGATCAGGGGTGTATTAAGTCATTTGGGGGCCCAAGGCAAACCCAGCCATTGGGGTCCTCACCATCCTTGTGCTGTACTGACAAAAGTTCTTTCAAATTTATTTTAATTTCCATTTTTACAAAAGGTGAGTATGTCATTTAGGCCAATTTTGTTCCTGCTTTTGAAATGTGTGTACAGTTATCTGTCATCTTAAGTTGCTAGTTACATAGCCATGTTTATACAGTGGTGTGAAAAAAAAAAGTGTTTGCCCCTTTTCTGATTTCTTTTTTTTTTGTCACACTTAATGTTTCAGATCATCAAAAAAATGTAAATATTAGTCAAAGACAACACAACTGAAAACAAAATGGAGTTTTTAAATTGAACTTTTTACTATTAAAGGAGAAAAAAATCCTAACCAACATGGCCCTGTGTGAAAAGGTGATTTCCCCCCCGTTAAAACATAACTGAGATGAATTGAGATCTATCAGTCTGCAAAAGGTTATAAAGATAAAGCTATTTCTAAAGGTTGGGACTCCAGCAAACCACAGTGAGAGCCATTATCCACAAATGGCAAAAACATGGAACAGTGGGGAACCTTCCCAGGAGTGGCCGGCCAACCAAAGAGCGCAGCGACAACTCATATAAGAGGTCACAAAAGACCCCACAACAACATCCAAACATCCAAATAATGTTTCGTCTCTCATCCCCGTAGTCATTGAGCATGAACTGATGAAGCCTGCTCGGATGAGAGGCGAAACGTCTTCTAAGACAACCTGAACAGTTCAGTTGCAATCGATTCAATGCCCTGAGAACACAATGACCTGGATGAATGACAATATTCACAGGCGTATGTGTGTCATGACAATCAATTGAATATGAATAGCTGCCTGTTAGTGGACTACATCAATCTTGTTTTTTAAATTCAGATCATTGAAAACTTCTACAATGAGACCTGGACCGACAGATTTGCTGAGCACATCTCGCAGAGCACGTTAACGGCTCTGTGGTCACTCTCTGTGGCTATCTTCTCTGTGGGTGGAATGTTTGGCTCCTTCTCTGTGGGCCTTTTTGTTAACCGCCTGGGCAGGTAGGAGTCTTCTGTCTCACCATATTTAGCTTACACTGTCATTTAAATATGTTAATTTGGCTATCAAATAATCCTAATCGCTTTGGTTACTCTGAAGGAGAAACTCCATGCTCATGGCCAACGTACTGGCCCTTACCGCCGCTTTGTTTATGGGCTTCTCCAAGCTGGCTGCTTCATGGGAGCTCCTCATCATTGGACGCTTCATTGTGGGTCTCTATTCTGGCCTGTCCACTGGCTTTGTGCCCATGTATGTGGAGGAGATCTCCCCTACATCGCTCCGTGGAGCAATGGGCACGTTGCATCAGCTGGGTGTCGTCATTGGCATCCTCTTGGCTCAGGTACATTTCTTATTCCACAAACAAAACAATACTATGCAAAATTCTCTTTGCACTGTTCCTGCCTCCTTTACTTTGCATCTGGTGATGCATTCATGGATGTGTACTGTAAATGCTTCCATCGGAAAATTAAAAAATAATTGCAATAACTAAAATGATTACAATATAAATGACTCCATGACTTCTCGTTACTTTTTTTTGTAAGTCTGGGTATGACTTCTGCCCTCTCAATTGTAATTATTTGATTCAGAATAATGTATCAGGTGTACCGTTATAACAAACATGTCAGGTTGCAAAACCTTTTGTTTGTTTTGAAGGATAACTCGTACCAAAGAACACAAAATGTGATTAAATAATCAGTACTATACTAATACTTACCGGGGTAATACATTGCTAGGGCTGAATATTATTTATTTTAATTAGTTTTATTTATTACAACTAATGGGGTACAGTGTTTCCTCACTACATCACGGATCACCTTTCACGGATTCGCTGTTCTGCGTCCTTGCGGTACATGTGTCTTACTGTATTTACTACCGCTACCACTAGAGGTATGCTCATGTTGAAGATGTGTTGGCTAAGGGAGAACCCACCCTTTGTTTTCTGCCTCCTGATTGGCTGTAGACCATTGTCAATCAATCGCCTTTGTTCTGACGCTAGCAAACTAGCTAACTGCAGGAGCAATATGTTTTAACAAGGATACAAAAACGCTACAGCCGAAAGGCGCCAGGATGAAGCACGGTAGAGGAGCGAATACGCGTGAGTCACTTCATAATTTATTGTGTCCAACCTAGTATATTTACCATGAAAATTCAAACAAAATTTGAACTTTGAGAGTGTTTAAAATGTGACAAAATGTTAATGCCTGTCTGAGAAAAGGGTATAAAGTGAATTGTGAGTGGTTGTACAGCCTTAAAACATAACATAACATAACAACCGTAAACAAATTAAGTTGGCTACTTCGTGGATTTCACTTCTCGCGGGCTAATTTGGGAACCTATCCCCCGCGATAAACGAGGGAACGCTGTATTGCCTTTCTGTGGCCAGATATAATTGTATTTTTAATTGCTGTACTTTAATTTATTGTACCTCATGGTATAATACATTTATGTGGCCAGCATTTTTTTAACTTTAATTTATTCTAATAATTATTATCAATAATAATTTTTGGGACTGAATAATTGTCATAATTAAATATTAAAAAATAATTAATTACTTTACTTTATTATACTTAATGGTATAATACAATTCTTTGGCAAAATATAATTAGTTTTAATTATGTTTCATTATTTTAATAATTATTAATAGTTAATTTCCTGCGACTGGCTGGCGACCAGTCCAGGGTGTACCCCGCCTCTAGCCCGATTAACCTATCCGGTTAGGTGGGATAGGCCCCAGTAGACCCCCACGAATAAGGGCAAGCGGTATAGAAAATTAATGACTGGATAATTAATTACTTTAATATATATATATTATATTTTATATATTTATATGTGATATATTTTGTATTTTCAGATTTTTAAGGCAAGGTATTTTCAGATTTTTTATATGTCGTAAATAAAAATAAAAAAGATAAAATCTAAAATGATATCCAACAAACCTCACAGACCACCTTTGTCATTACTAGGACAGTTTCAAATCAAGATATCAACAGAAGACCCATGTTGCGGTACGCTCTCATTACATAAATGCAATGGCTGTACTGAAAATAGCACTCAGCAGAGTGCAGCCCTCCACTAAGCCGAAAAACCAAAAACAAGTCCATTTGACTTGTTTTATTGATAAATCACAACGCAAGACCATACACTTACACTCTTGCCCTGGAGGTGCAGCTCTAGCTACCCCTGGGGAGGGACACTAAGCTCAATCCTGTTACGTTTGACTGATAGAATCACGACATGTGGTATCGTGTGTGTGCTACAAATGTCTTGTCATGGGCAGGTTTTGGGGATAGAATCCATCATGGGGAACTCCTCCCTCTGGCCCCTATTGTTAGGATTCACACTCCTGCCAGCCATTGTGCAATCTGTCCTACTGCCCTTCTGTCCTGAGAGTCCAAGATACCTCCTCATCAACTGCAATGAGGAGAGCGAAGCCAACAGCGGTGAGACACACTGAAAATGCATTCAGTCGATCAATATTTATATGTGATACATGTTGTTGGCATTTCAATTGAATGACTCACGAACCCAACACGATGTCAACATGATATTCACTGTTTGCTGCACTAGATATAAAAATGCACTTACTGTATAAAAGTGCCATATTTAATGTTAAAAACACACAGAATATGCGCCGTGCCCCGTGGCCAATAGGGGCCCCATTTTGTGCAAGGGGGCGCATTCTTAGCAAACGCGCAAAGGATGTGCATTGCTGCCATGAGGCATAGCGCACCAAGAACGAAAAAAAGAGACGAGTCATCTGACGTTGAGAGAATAAAATGGCAGTAATTAGTTACCTGTCAACATCTGGAGGTGTAATGGTACAGCTGCTACCTTTTGACGCAGAGGGTGTGTGTTTGATCCCAGCACTGGACTCTTTAAAAAAAAATCTTTACATGTTTTATTTTGTGCTAAAAATAATGAATGAATGATTTGTTTCTGGTGTGTTCGTATTAGTCCAAAACGTACAAATGTATCTTTTTTGGGCTCCAAATAAAATTCTGAGTAGGGCCCCAATTTGGCCCGGGTCGGTTAAAGATAAGGAAATAACATAAAAACAATCAGAAATGTAAAAATCTGAATAAACCCAAATAAAGTTATGCTGGTCTATTGTGGTTTGCTTTACTAGTCTCATCTCACAGTAAAGGTTGTGGTCCACAAAGACCTTGAAAAATGAAATGGACATAAATGTTTTACAGGGTGTTGATATTATATGCATCCGAGTAGGATTGTGCTTTCCATCCCTGACATAAACATATAAAAAAAGAACCTGAATACTTGTTTTGCAGTCTTAGTGAAGTTGCGAGGGACCAATGATGTGAGCGAAGACATGATGGAGATGAAAGAAGAGAGTCAGCAGATGATGACTGAGAAGAAAGTGACCATAGCAGAGCTCTTACGCTCTCCCATCTACCGGCAGCCCATTGTCGTGGCCGTCATGCTGCAGCTCTCACAGCAGTTGTCTGGGATCAACGCTGTAAGTTAGCCAACATCTACTGTGTGCTATCAACTGTCATGCTTTGTGACGTAAGAGGTGTAATGCCCTCAACAAAACGTGGTTTTATCCCATCTGCTGGACAACAGACTAGAGTAGTGACAACCACATTTGTCCTGAGATTGTCAGGTATGTTGGTGTTAAAAGTGGATGGATGAACATACTGTACATTGGTTTATGTCATTCTGGTAACGTAAGACGTAGGTTAGTTTTTTCATACTTGACTGAAATCCAGGCCTGCAGAAGCACACACTCCACGAGGTTGAACAAGCCTGTGTTCAGCCTTGTGATGGAGCTCCATCTGCTGGGTATGGTTGGACAGTGCACCACTTGGCCCCAATGCAGCAAACTGCAACAGGGACAAGTGAAAGTAAATTGGGACCCATCAAAGCTACGGTGAATATAATGTACATGCTTTTCGTCCATTATGACACAATTCTTCTTACAACAAGCCAGTGTGTCATTCAGTAACTTTATTTTATGGGTGAATACAGTGGAAAAAGTGAAAAGTTGTTTGCCCCCTTTCTGATTTCTTATTTTTCTGCATTTTTGTCACACTTAAATGTTTCAGATCATCAAACAAATTTCAATATTAGTCAATGACAACACAACTGAACACAAAATGTGTGAAACGAAACTTTTTATTATTAAGGGAGAGAAAAATCCAAACCTACATGGCCCCCTAAACCTAATAACTGGTTGGGCCACCCTTAGCAGCAACAACTGCAATCAAGTGTTAACTTGCAATGAATCTCACTGGCCCACTACTCTTTGCAGAATTGTTGTCATTCAGCCACATTGGAGGCTTTTCGATCATTCTTAAGATGCCCAGCATCTCAGTTGGACTCAGGTCAGGACTTTGACTAGGCCACTCCGTAGTCTTCATTTTGTTTTTCTTCAGCCATTCAGAGGTGGACTTGCTGGTGTGTTTTGGATCATTGTCCTGCTGCAGAACCCAAGTTGGTTTCAGCTTGAGGTCACAAACAGATGGACGGATATTCTCCTTTAGGATTTTTTGGTAGACAACAGAATTTATGGATCCACGTATCACAGCAAGTCTTCCAGGTCCTGAAGCAGCAAAACAACCCCAGTCCATCACACTACCACCACCATATTTTACTGTTGGTATGATGTTCTTTTTCTGAAATGCGGCGTTACTTTTACACCAGATGTAATGGAACACACACCTTCCAAAATGTTCAACTTCTGTTTTGTCAGACCACAGGGTATTTTCTTAAAGGTCTTGGAGATCATCAAGATGTTTTCTGGCAAAATTGAGATAAGCGTTAATGTTATTTTTGTTCAGCAGTGGTTTTTGTCTTGGAATTCTGCCTTTCAGGCCGTTTTTGCCCAGTGTCTTTCTTATGGTGGAGTCATGAACACTGACCTTAACTGAGGCAAGTGAGGCTTACAGGTCTTTGGATGTTGTTGTGGGGTCTTTTGTGACCTCTTTGATGAGTCGTTGCTGCGCTCTTGGGGTCATTTTGGCTGGCCGGCCGCTCCTGGGAAGGTTCACCACTGTTGCCATTTCTGGATAATGGCTCTCACTGTGGTTTTCTAGAGTCCCAAAGCTTTAGAAATGGCTTCATAACATTTTCCAGACTGATAGATTAATCTCAATTAATCTCAGTTATGTTTTAACAAGTGGGGCAATCACTTTTTCACACAGGGCCATGTAGGTTTGAATTTTTTCTCCCTTAAAAATAAAGGGTTTCATTTAAAAACTGCATTTTGTGTTCAGTTGTGTTGTCACTGGCTAATATTTAAATTAGTTTGATGATCTGAAACATTTAAACGTGACAAACATGCAAAAAAATAAGGAATCAGGAAGGGGCCAAACACTTTTTTACAACACTGTAGCTATCGCACACACTTGTACGGACTGTGAGACATATCGTGTCATATTGCTTCCAATTTTTTCATCCACTAAAACACACACCGTGCATATTCCTGTTGCAGGTGTTCTACTACTCCACCGGAATCTTTGCAAGAGCAGGTGTGTCCCAACCTGTCTATGCAACCATCGGAGCGGGAGTCGTAAACACTGCGTTCACGGTTGTTTCTGTAAGTCGCATAAAAAGACACGGAGGTTATAGTTGACTTTGAGCATGCTGGTAACTGTCTGTCTCCTTCGGTGCAGTTGTTTGTGGTGGAGCGTATGGGTAGAAGGCCACTCCACCTGATCGGTTTGATGGGAATGGCCATATCCGCAGTTGCTCTAACTCTTGCTATGGCCTTGTTGGTAAGTGTATACGGAGAACTTCCATTCCACTATTAGTATTCCATTGACTCTTTTACTTGATTAACTGTATTTTACTGTATATCAATGTGCTGCGTCCCTCAGGATCAACACAGTTGGATGTCCTATGTGAGCATTGTGGCCATCCTGAGCTTTGTAGCCTTTTTCGAAATAGGCCCGGGACCCATCCCATGGTTCATTGTTGCGGAGCTCTTCAGTCAGGGGCCCCGGCCTGCTGCCATTGCAGTTGCTGGCTTCTGCAACTGGTCTGCCAATTTCTTAATTGGCATGAGCTTCCAGTATGTTGAGGTAAGGCAAAGCAAAGATTTCTTTCTGTCGTGACGCTTGTCTTTGTTGATTTAAAATCAACAGTGATCTTTCTCTGACGTGAGTAATACTCTAGTATTCATCATACCAATGTAACCAGAAAGGGGCACAAAAAACAGGAACTGCACTCAGTTAGCTGTATTCGTGCATTTGTGTTCGTCCGACCACATTTTGGTGACCGGCAGTTTCTGCAGTCGGCAGTGTGTGCTCTGACCAGAGTGAGCAGTTAACTCCTTGTGGAACATCAAATCTTGTCATTAAAACGCAACATACAGTTAGTCAACGTAATCAACAACAAGTAATACAGTCGTCCCTCGCTACATCACGGTTCGAACATGGCTCCCTCACTCTAAAATAAATACAATACATGATCACTGTTTTGTGGTTGACTATGGCTTATTATTAGTCAAAAAATATTGAAAGACAAGTTATATGTAGTATTCTGGTCACTAGGTGTCAGTAATGTTACATTGATGAGACGTGACATTATATTACCTTCACACTGCATGGAGTCAGCCCTGGCATGTGCGACATGATAGAGTGAAAAAGTTTCTCCCATTCCGTGTGGAAGTGGTAAGCTTTTGGCTTCTTTCCTTCTTCACCACTCAGTTTGAAACTTTTTCTTAAGTTTAAAATTGGCGAGACTACGTAACTAGTTAGCTCGGTAGCTTGCTATGCTAGCGGTGGCTGTCTCTTATGTCACTGCAGTGAGCCCGTAGCCCGCTCAATGTGGTGTAAAGAAAGCATAATAGGATGTGAAAATAGGGGTGTCATTTCATGTCTACAGGGGTCTAATAATGTTAAAACTTGTATTTAGAAAGTCATAAACAGGTTTTCTATGCCCTTAAGCAGAGGCGGCAGGGTCTCTCTATTCTCTCTTCTGTCTGCACCGCATCGTCAATCAATCTCCTTTGTTCCGTCTGCTCTTGTGGTCATGGCGACCAAACTAGCTAACCATGTGAGCTGTTTGCTAACCGCCAATACTGTAAACAATAGAGGAAAGAGAAGCAGCTAACTGTGTGAGGAAAATACGACGGGCAATATGTTTTAACAAGGATACAAAAACACTACAGCCGAACGGCGCCAGGACGACGACGCACGATCAGAGTGAAATACGTGTGAGTCACTTAATCATTTCTTGTGGACACAAAATTTCAACTTTTGAGTGTTTAAACGAGAGAAATTTGAGAAAATGTTAATGCCTGTGTGAGAAAAGTGTACAAAGTGTATGGTGAGGGGTTTTACGGCCTTAAAATTAATAATTGTAAAAAAATATACAGTAGTTGGCTATTTCGCGGATTTCACTTATTGCGCGCTATTTTGAGAACCTATCCCAGCGATAAACGAGGGAACACTGTACAATGAAATAGAATAAGACTGGCATCAATAAAGTATGGAATTATGTTCATGGCAACTTTTGATTAAAAAAACTTTATTGGTCACACCTTACACAATTGAAACATTTGTTTTTGTCTTCCTACAGCAACTCTGCGGCCCGTATGTCTTCATCATCTTCACTGTTCTCCTGCTGGGCTTCTTTGTCTTCACCTACTTTAAAGTGCCCGAGACCAAGGGCCGTACCTTTGATGAGATCTCGGCAGGCTTCCGCCAGTCGGCTGGTCGGGCTGCTGACAAATACTCGGCCCCTGAAGAGTTCAACACACTCAGGGGGGATGATCCTGACCTTTGACAGCTTCACTCAAATTACCCTTGGGGTACACTTTTCAATCTTCACTTCATGAAGTTGATGGGCGCAGCGCCTCCTTTGAATTTTAGTCTCGACTCAGACTGATCTCTGTTTGGGGGCTAAAAATGAGAGCGTCACACTCACAGACCGTTTGTTTTTTGAAGCGGTCAAAGGAATTTTGCTATAGGACGACATAAGGTGGAGTCCTAGATTGAGGTATTGCCCAAGAAGTCACAATAAATGACCCCTTTATCCTTGTTGTGTAGGTGAAAGATGGTGCTCGATGAAGGTATTGAACATCCACACAACACACACAATTAAACAAAAACATTTATTGTGATTCGGAGACTGGGTAAGACGAATAAATACTTGGAAAATATTTGCTTACTTTGATTTGTACTAGGTTTTCACCCACGACGACACACGTAAGTATAGCTACCATTTAAAAATACATCATTGTGCACTTAAAATGCTTATCTCAGCAAATGTAAACTCAACAAAAACTAAACAAAGCTCCTGTTTTGTCATCCAACCGGATAAAAACAGGCGAAAGGCACAGGTGCAGTAACACAGATGAAAGGTTGCTGAAATAAAAATAGTCCATTTTGTACAAAGATTAAAGATTTCTTCATTTTTTTTCCCCCCCATCTAAAATAGTAACATTACCAGAAGATCAAATTCTGACAAAAATAGAGTGACGTAAACATTTTCTTCCTAATAGCAGCATTTGAAAATAGTTTTGGGGAGGGGAGCGCTTTTTCCTGTCCTTCGGTATAAAAAAAACCCAAACATTTTCATCAGACTATTCAGATTCGAGGAGTGCTGGCTCTGGGGAAGCATCCAGCTGTTCAAACATGTCATCGATCACCTGCCACAGGCAGTTCTCTAGTGGGAAGTCGTTGTCCACGAGATTCACCAGAAAGTAGTTGTCGTGGATATATTTGATGATCATTCGAGAAGGTGACTCGTCTTCGTACAGTTTGGCCCACTGCTCAATCCATAAGGCAAAGGCCTCATCCTGAATGAGATATGCTTGTCATGAGGAAGTGATGAAAATTTGGACCAGTGGATGTAAATCCTTACATTTCAGTCTCATTCTTACCTTCCAGAACATAAAGCTGACCGGGTCCACTATTGTGGGCTGAACAATCTCCCTCCCTGGGAATATCCCCCACGTCACAGCATTAGGCTGCATGTCGGGAGCGTTGGTAAGGTTATGGCCCTTTGGGGACAATAGTCACAGTTAGGTATTGACCGAGGCAAATCAGGAATAGCACCACTTGCTGTTAAAAACTTACGTGCACATTAACAATGTGGTAGTTGACGCGAGGTTCATACTTTTTCAGAACTTTAAGGAGGGCATTCACGTTTTCACTGGACGTGAAGAACTCCAGATAGGCCTGTTGAGGCATACCAACATACGCTTGACACCGCTTCGTTCAAAGACGCTGAGGATTACAGCAAACACCAAGTGGTCATACTTTCTGAAACACGTAGCCTCCGGGGGGTCCCCAGCCCACTATCGGGTCTGTGGAGGGTTTGCCGTTGATGTTGGGCTGGGAGTTGATGGTGAGCACGCCTCGTCTGTTCACCTTCTCCAGTTCATCCTTCAGTAGGTTGGTTTCTTGGGCCAGCGGCTCGTCGTTCCACGGCAAACACATCACCTGGCAGCACAAGAGGAATAGACATTTAGACATAAAATAGGCATAAAAGGGATTGACATTTCAACAGGGAGCATGTCAGCCGGGTTAGCCTACCTTGTGTCCATTGAGGTTTGGCTGGGCTGTGATGTAGCAGGTGAAGACCTCATAGACGCTTTGCTCATTCTTCAGCTCCTCGCCCCACATCTGCAGCAGGGCATCTTTGGATGACTTGCTCTTCAGGTAGAACAAGTAGTAGTCATTTAACTCACCAAAGGCAGGAGATGAGGAGTTACCCCTGGTGAGAGAATCAACAACAGCAGGATCTTAAATCCGTTTCTTGTGGTAGCTTTAACTTTTTATAGAAATAAATCAACATGAATTTGCGTCGCTGTCACTAGGTTTTATAGCGTTAACCACCTTACCATCTGCCATTAGGGAACTCATCCCAATCCTGGGTTCTGTAGATGTAGCTCTTGGGTCTGGATGCCCAGAAGATGGGTCGCACATCCTCAACCTTTCGCTTGGGATGTGCACTCACCGCCCACGGAAGGGGCCGTCTGACAGAAAACACAAGCTCTTTATTGGAAACCATGCAGGCTGTGCAAGGAACAGAGGCTTTAGCACCCATTCAGGATGATTCTGACACATTCACACCCAGGCACAGAACTCACTTACCTGGGGTCCTCTATCCACAGGCCGAGCTGTCTGAGGACTTCCATGGTGGCAACCTCTCTGTTCAGAGTGTAGAAATGCAGACCGGGCACTTTGCCGCTGTGCAGCAACTCTTGGCACATCTCCACTGCTTGTTGTATTCCATAGTTCCGAATGGCCGCGTCGTTGTCTTTGATGGGCTCAATGACTTTCATGATCTCCTCTGGCACCTCCAGTTTTGACAACTTGACAAGCTGACGCAGCGACTGGTAGCCCTGCAGAGGAGCATTGAGTCTTTCCTGTTACCAACGATTATTTGAACATACATACAAGTTACAATGGAATACATCACACATTACAATTCACAGTTCGGCATGTCCAAAAGGAGTAGGAAGAAGCAAAGCTGATTTAATCGCTCGTGTTAGTGCATTCTTTGAATTCCTTGCTCAATCCGTTCCATAATCTGATTCCACATACCGACATGCTGAAGGTTTTTAGCGTTGTTCTCACGTATAAATGTTTTAGCAGATTATTGTTTGTTTTATGCACAATTTTAGCTGTTTGAAAATGAGCAAGATCATCAAACGTTAATCATTGTGATTTTACAAATGGAGGATTTGCATGTTCTCTATACGCGGCGTTATGGATTATCCTAACTGATCTTTTTTGCAGTACATCTAGTGAGTGAAGACTGCGTTTATAGTTACCACCCCACGTCTCCACACATTAAGTTAGGTATGGGAATACCAGAGAGCAATAGAGAGTATGGAGTGATTTATGATCGAGGACGAATTTTGCTTTATTGAATAATGATGCATTTCTCGCCAACTTATGTTATATATTTTTAATGTGAGATTTTCAGCTCATCTTTTCATCTATTGTGACGCCCGGAAATGTATTTTCATTCACCCTTTCAATGTCCACTCCATCAATTTGTATTTGCACATTAGGTATCCTTTCTGCTATTACCAAATAGCATTATCTTTTTACTTTTTCGTTTTACTTAGGCTCAGGGATAATCTGTTTTTATCAAACCATCTTTTTACTAAAGTCATTCCATCTGTGACTTTTTTTTTTTTTTAGTAGTACTTTCTCCGGAACAGAAGGCAGTAGTATCGCCTGAAAATTGTACTAGCTTGAGGTCTTTCGTGACTTTACAGATGTCATTTACGTATAGGTTGAACAGTTTTGGTCCCAGTATTGACCCCTGGGGTACGCCGCACGATATACAGTATTTGAGCATGTTGAAGTATATTCTCTTAGCTTCACATACTGCTTTCTGTTAGCTGGATAGCTTTGAACCCAATTCAACACTAACCCTCTGATTCCATACCTTTCCAATTTTGTAATTAGGATGTTGTGATTTATGGTATCGAAAGCTTTTGTCAAATCCATAAATACTGCAGCTGCTCTCTTTCTGCCGTCTATTGTGTTGGTAACTTCCTCGGTTAGCTCTCGAAATGTTAGCACTGTATCTGTATTGTCTGTCCGTGACTAATTTATTCTTTTTAATAAATTTGTCAAACCTATTGTTGAATAACTTTTCATTAATGTTGGAAAATTGTGTTAATAACGAAACTGAGCGATGTTTGTCTCCATTTTTGAAAATCGGAACTACTTTCGTCTGTTTTCATTCGGTTGGAAATTTACCGGTGTGAAATGATAAGTGTTGGCGGTTCTGTGATCTGGTTGATTATCGATAATCTAAAGCAGGGGTTCGCATGGTCGTCAAGTCGCGACACACTTTTAAGTAATTTGATTTGTATTTATTTGTTGTTTTTTTTATACTTGACATTTGTATTTATTTATTTTTATTATTTTTTTGTATACTCACTTATTTTTTATAACTGTTATTTATTCTTTCTCTTTTGTATTTATTTTTTAATATTTATTTTTGTCATTTTTATTTAAATTTATTTGAATTACCATATTTTTTTTCATACTTTCATTTAGTTTTTTTTTTTCCATCTAGATTTGTAAAAATACTTCTACTACCAGTAATACATAAATTAAAATTACATACGAAATTACGACATACTAAATAAGTCCACAAACTCAGGTATTTTACTTATCGCCGTGCAGTGAGTAAATACCAAAGAGGAACTAAATGACTAAAATATTGTTCAATTTTATAAAAACCAAAAAAGGCATTGGTTGTATATTACATATTATAACGTAATTTTGGACTCCCCCAGAATAGAGCCGCGACACAATTTTGGGTCCGGACCCACCAGTTGAGAACCACTGATCAAAAGGGATTTGGTTTTCTTTTTCCTGTCAGGAGCGGTGGTGCCTTACCTGGATAGGGAAGATCCCGGGAAGAATGGGACACGTGATCCCAAGTGCCCGACAGTCGTCTAGAAATTTCAGATACGTTTCTGCCCGGAAGAAGAGCTGCGTGATTACGAAGTTTGCTCCTGCATCCACCTTCTCCTTTAAGTGTCGCAGATCTTCCTCGTAGCTTTCTGCCTCAGGGTGGCCCGTGGGATAGCCTGACACACACACACACACACACACACACACACGCACGCACATTTAAACCTTTTCAGAGATCAATCTACTTAGCGTACTATTCCTTGATGAGCTGAGTCCACACCTGCGACACATATGTCAAAGTAGTCGTCAAACTCTGATCGGATGTGTTTAACAAGGTCAGTGGCGTAGTTGAAGCACCCTTCCTCCTCCTCCCAATCCGTACCCACTGGGTCTGTGGATATTTTACAGTAGCACATCTTAGTTGGAATTTGTTAGGGGCCTCATGTATCAACACACGATAGTGTGTGAAATATCAAACATGGCCAGCAAATAACACGTGTCCCTCTCTCACCTCCTCTTAGAGCCATGATGTTTTTTAGGCCCAGGTGCTTTGCTTTGGCCAGGTAGCCAGTGATCTTATCTGTAGTCTGGTTGCAGCAGGTTAGGTGGAGGATGCTCTCCAGGCCACAGTAGTTGACTGCTGTGCTGGCAATCATCATGGAGGACGTTTCCTTGTCTGAACCCGGGTCTCCAGCCGGATGCCAGGTAACGTCTATGAAGAGCGGCCCACCGGAGCCCATGCGGTCGAATCTGAAGACAAACAAACATGCTTGACTGCTACTCTACTGGTATCAATGGTAGATCAATTCTGCTACTCAGCTGTTTACAGCACCAAGGTGCTGCTATGGTAGCAAGGAAGGAACCTATGAAATCCATGTTATTTTTTCCGTCTACACTTTACCAGCATAGAGTGTGTACTTTTGTGACAGTAAATGTAAGGCCCATTAATTACCGTATTTTCTGGACTTTTTTTCATGGTTTGGCTGGTCCTGCAACTTGTACTCCGGAGCGACTTACATGTATGGGTTTATTTCCCCACACTGACAGCCGTGAGAGGGCGCTCCAGGCTTGTGTGCTATCACTGCTGTACCACTGAAAATTTACAATGTAAACATCAACTTATAAAGACAACTGAGGCCCTGTCCACATGAATACGGATATTTTAAAACCGCATATTTTTCTATGCCTTTTGGCCTCTCATCCACACGCAAATGGAGGTTTTTGTCCTTAAAGACTGAGCTTTTGGAAAACTCCAGCCAGGGTGAAGAATCACGGCTTCAGCGGATTCGTGTGGATGGCAAAGACGGAGCTTTTGGCTGGTTGCTGACAGATGACGTGACAATTATGTGCCGTTACTTCCACATCAGGTAAGTATGATTTAATGTGTGCACACATGACATTGCTGCCTTCAAACGTGCTGAAATGACCTTTTGTGTGTGTAAGAGTAAACATAAGCCTACTTTCACTTTACATTGACAAACACAGGCGCCATTGTGGGCTTCGGGGGACGCTATACTGCTGCTGTTTTGCTCGCTAAACGGCTAAGACACTCCCACCAACAATGGCAATTTGGGACAAGACCAGTATGATACATCTACGGAAACGATGTACAGTCTATGGTTGCAGCGCCCCCTCACTCTGGCATGCACATGACCGCCACAAATGCCCCCAAAAAGAAAATCATATTCTGCAGATTACAAGCTGCAAGCAGTGAAACATGCAGCCAAAAACGGTAATCGAGCAGCGGAAAGAAAGTTTGGCGTGAACAGGAAACTTGTGAGGGACTGGCGGGAAGCGGAGGATACTCTAACTGCAATGAAGACAACAACAACAAAAAAAGAGCTAATCACGCGCTAAGAGCTATACGGCCACAACTAGAGGAACAAGTTGACAAATGGGTATTTGAACAACGTGCTGCCGGGAGAGGCTTGTCAACAGTGCAGTTACGTCTCCACGCCCAGGTAGGTGCCAAGGTGATGAGTATTGATGACTTTGAGGGTTGTTGAGGCTGTAGTTATCTGAATAACTACATGTTACGTTAACATACGTCTATGTAGCCTGTTGATCTACATTTAATTGTTATTACTGTAACTTGCCTTTTAAAATGAAATGTCTATTCCTGGTGTCTGATCTTATCAAATAAATTTCCCCCCAAAAATCCAACTTATACTCCAGTGCGACTTATATACGTTTTTTTCCCCCCTTCTTCATTGTGTATTTTTGGCTGGTGTGACTTATACTCCGGAGTGACTTACAGTCGGGAAAATAAGGTAAATGCAAAAATCGTCACATTTATTGATGCAATACATCACTGGCCAATTTTGCCCAGTATTTCAGAAACGGATGTAGCTGTGTAATTTTTCTAATGGGATGTCTCTGCACACACAAAATCCTCACCAAACTATCATGCCCGTGCTTGTGGTTGAGGAAGACGTACGGTAGTCACCAATGCAGGTCCAATTGAATTATTACAATTTTATGACACCCTCATTTTGTTTACACAATTAGACACTATGTGGTAAAGAGGGCTCATATTTTGAAGGTCGCAAATGTATTGAGAATGTCTGTTGACGGTTAAGACAAGCTGGGTGCAAGAATAAACATGCCTCTCTCGTCCTTTATGGAAACTAGCGTTTGCATAAACAAGCGGTAAGACACAACACTGAGTAAATACACTCATACAGCCTGAGTCACACACACGCACACACACTAACATGCTCTGCTAAACAAAGCTAACCCAGCTAGCTTGCATTCACGCTCCATAACAGTGGAGTTTCTCATTTTTTTCGGCAAGCTTTGTCGGTGTTTCAGGTCGCCGTTTCGACGGGCTAGTGTTTGTGATGAGATTCCGCCATGATTAAGCCGTCCACCAGGGAATTACTTCCCCACACAAGCGTTCCTTCTCACGAGGACAGCATTTCATTCACATTACGCCAATTTCCGTGAGATTTTGCGTTTAACAGTAGACTCCATTTTTATTGGCCAATTCCGCGATTCAGCAGGAATCATAGGGCCCTAGTATGATATACCCCTCTAGCATTCAATATAATAATAATAATACATTTAATTTTTAAGCGCCTTTCGAAAAACCCAAGGACACTGCACATGACACAACAACAAAGGATAAAAACAACATAAACAACTCAGAGGGAGTATGCAATTTTGAACAGATGAGTTTTGAGTCTTGATATGAAGATGGGGAGTGAGTCGATATTTCGGATGTCGCATGCTAATGAGTTCCAGAGTCTGGGAGCAGAGCGGCTGAAAGCTCTGCTCCCCATGGTGCTGAGGCGGGCGGAGGGCACAGTGAGGTGAATGGAGGAGGAGGATCTGAGGGAGCGAGCTGGAGTGGCAATGTGGAGGTCAGGGCTGAGGTTGTGTAAGGCCTTGAAGGTGTGTAGCATCAATAATCTTCATGAAAGTCGCGACGGTCCAGTGGTTGGGATCAAAAGAGCGGCTAATATTGGTGGGCGTCTACATTTTCACTTCCGTGGTGACTGCTTTCCTTTCCTTTGGCACACTGGCGCTTGGAAGACATAATGAAGTCCAAAAACGTATCTAATGAGCAATCTTAATGTTCTTCAGTGAGGCTGTGCAGGTACACAATGTACAGTATACTTCCAGCCAGCACGAGGCCCACACTGCATTCTTGTACTGCGCATGGCAGAGGAAAAAACGGATTCGTTCTTACAGAAGCCGCACCGGTTTTAAGGTTTTTAAAGTGTTCCCATAATGCATTTCGGTTGAGAAAACCATTTCATTGGAGGAGAGCATAGAACGCATACTTGTAGAAAATGCATGCAATGCTGCTTCTGTCCACCAGAGGAAGCCAGAGGACCAAAAGACAGGGAAACTGTGATGGAGGGAAGGTGACGTCATTGCAGCAGCCCACTGAATGTGTTGCTCAGATGCAATGCATTATGGGATACCTTTAAAATGTTAGCTTTTTCTTTACTTTAAAGTCACATTGGGGCATGTTTCAATATCTGTATATACACCTTTTGAGTATGAAGTTGCCGTGTGCTGAATGTAGTGCTAAAGTGTCTTTAAAAGATGACACAGTGAGTCAGACTGTTATATTGGGTATATACAGCATACTGACCCCCACTGACAGCCAACGGATTCACAAGCCTGTTGTGAATGCATTGATAGCTCCTGATTGGCTCCTGCCAAAGAAAGAGCTGCCACTGACTCGCGAGCGGCACAGTATTTAAGTGATCAGTAGTAATTCCCCCCAAAATTAGGCTTTATCGTGATTGTTAAACTTTCCCCTTCAATTTGGTATGAAATGAATATGCAGACTTAAAGCACAGCCATCGCGAGTGGACAGAAAAAAAAGTGAATCTCAAATTCGAGCCATTCAAACGGAAGAATGCCAACATCAGATTGGAATTTAAAAATATGCAGGATGATTACTTATCTATTTTGCAGTGCTCATGTGAAACGTTACCAAAATGTGACCGTGCAAAATAGTCATTTTTGACCTGGATTTACTATAAAATGAATGAACCAATTAATTATGTACAATATTCCAAGTTGATGCAGATAAGAAGGTTGCTGTTTTTTAAGTGTGCAGGAGTAGGGGGTACATGGCTTCAGGTCAAATGTCTGAAGGGGTACGCCACTGTAAAAAGTTTGGGCTCCACTGCCATAGAGTATATCACATACAACAATGTAACATTGAAGGAAAATAGCACTTTAAAAAACAATTTTGCTCATCATCCACAATCCCTATGTGAGACAAGAACATACGTCTTTCCCTTTTCCGTGTTTTGGGGATTAACCTACTTCACCTGTAAAAAGGGAAAGACGTGTGTCTCACAAGGATTGTGGATGATGGGCAAAATTTAAAAAAAAAGGAGTTTTTCTTTAAGGAGTGGGGCAGAATGACACAAATGTTAGCACACTAACATAGCTAGGTATGTGAGCGACAGTGCTAACATTACAAATTACAGTTTAAGTTCACCTGGAAAGGATATAGTGCATTTTAGGTTCATTCTGAAATTTCATCCAAAGGGCCGAATATCCCTAACTTTTAGTTCACATTATACATACGTGAAAATAACTTGACTTCAGTACCTCGATATGAGATTGACAGCACCATTGGCCGTCCTTGGAGGGAAGAATTCAAGGGAGAACCAGTGGTCGCCAGACTCCATCCTCCTCCTCATCTTGTCCCTCAGCCTGTCCGAACGATCTGCGTCCAGCACGGGTGTGGAACACCGAGAGCTCTCCTTGGAACTCTCTCCACCGCTGTTGCCTGCCCCGCTGGAATCACTCTTGCATGACTGCCAGCTGCCATCAGCTCGCTGAACCTGGTTGACCATGATGGAAAATGGATCTAACAGGATGCAAAGGGAGCATTATTTCATAGAAATCCCAGTGTGAAATAGAGGTGGGCGATACTAAGAATCAATCAATCAATTAATCAATCAATCGATACCAAGTAAACGCAGGGCTAGTATCACCGATACTGATACTTACAGGCTTTCTTTGAATGATTTTGTGATTTTGCCTTTAATTTGTTGATCATAATTACAGTATACTGAGAATAAAACACTGAACAAAGGCTTTTCGCATACAACGAATATTTGTATAAACACACACATATATATATATATATTTCATATATAACATGTATTACCTTTCATTACATACAATTATTTCAGCAAAATAGTCACAACAGTAGTGCAAACAACTAAGCAAAAGCAAACACTACTATTGGCTCTCATTCAAATCCTTTTTGCCAAAAAACAAACACACACGTTTGGAAAACTAAACAGACGAGAACTAAAAAAAATATCTATCTCATCACGCTCGTATCTATCCGATACAGATCCTACCTTTGTATCGACAATATCAATATTTGGATCGATCCGCTCACCTCAAGCGTTAAACCATCATCATCAACTAGCTCCAGACTAGGCGATCATAACTTCAAACTGCGACTGTAACACTTGTAAACGTCAGCATTTTATGCGCAACCTGACAACATCAGAAAGTTGACTTTTATGTTTATTTTAACAGAAAACTGCAAGTTACAACTCCACTCCGCCCATCCACGTAAAAGGGATACTGTTAGCTATTTGTAGTGGATCGGGACCATAAACACATCAAGTCCCAAACAAGGAATGACAAGACTATGCCCTTTTACAGCAGCTTTTTACGCCTTCACATTAAAGTGTGCGCCATTAATGTCCTTCTAACAGAATAACTATACAAGTTACCGCAGTTGTGCTAGCGGCTACTTGGTGGAGCACCACTAGCGAATTTGACTACGGTGCTGACTTCGGTATGAAAAGAAAAGCAAACAAGCTACAAGCTAAGCCCACGTCTACACTAATAACTATAGTCATGCAAAAAAAACACATTAGATCTCACACTATTTCCAGTCGCCTGTCTTTGTGTGTTGCCGGGTGTCCCAGATATTTATGGGAGGGCAAAAGAGGCTACAGCGTGGTGGAAGAGGGGGAGGCACGCTTGTATTCAATGCAATGTGGAGTCACGTCCATTGGGTGGCGCTGTAGGTTTAAGGAGGGGCAGTTCATAAGAAGATGCTGCCTTACGCCGTCGAATAATGAATAAAATGTTCAACTTCTGATTCGTGTAGCCTCATTTTGTAAAGTAAAATAAAATTAAATAAAAAATATACACTGACAATACAGAGGGTATGAACAACCAAACCGACTAACTTATCAACTAAAATGATTGACCCTGTTCACTTTTTTGTTTCAGCAATATTTAAATCACCGCAAGGGTATCCTAAACTGTGGCCTTTTGGGTAAAAATAAAACGAATTAATTTTGAATAAATGTAGTATATTATTAGATATTACAATAATTTGCATTGTCGCCTACAACACAAGGCTAAAATGTGGATATTCTCTGACAGCTTAATTGACCTACATTGTATGGGTTTTACCATCTTCAATGCACAGAAAGACATCAAAGTGACTCCCGCATCCTTTAATTTTTCTGTATTGGAAAGAGTTTGGACACCCCTCCTTAAACATTCCACATGAGATGTGCAAGTTTGTAACAGACCACATTTTCCATTTTGCTATTTGTGCTTTCTTTGTTTTTGGACACTTTATTATGGTATTGCTATGCATTTATGTTTGTATTTATTTTGTTGAGTGCAGTCTGTGATTTTTGTTGTAGCCATAATTACTACTGTTTGGAAACAAAACATGCAAAAAGGACTTACTTACTAATCTGCTTCATTGAACCCAACTGCAACAAATGTGTCCTTCCTTACTTTTTTTCATCTTTTGCAAGAGAAACTTATTGGATTTGATAAAAATCCATTTGATAATCTCAATGATTTGACTGTTTTTGTGTTGAAAACTCGTGATAACTTCACAGTCTGGGGCGTTTTCTGTACCATACGTCTTACGTCACTTTGGAACACTATTTACGGGTCGTGGGAAAAGTAGGAACTTAAATGTTTTACGTTATGTTGAGCAAAACATATAATATCAGATATTATAAATAAATAGTTGATTTATTGTTTTGTTTTGAGGTCAGTTGTAGCATAGATTTATAGTATAAAATGTACGTTGGCTGAACTTTGGCACACGTCTTTTTTCCCCAAGTGTGTTTTGTTTTGCCGAATGGGCTTTGAACGCAGCATGACACAACAACGAAGATGGCGTGTTGTGGGAACTGTTTCGGCTGCCGACGTTGTAGTGAAGAGGAGACACGCACGCCAGAGGAATTGGTAGGAAGCTAGCTGTTTAATTTGTCTAGTAGCACAAGTTTACATGGGAATTTTTGGGTGGATTTTTTTTTTTGCATCAAATTTACTTAGAACTCCTAGTTGGGATGCCTAGCCTGCTCAAGCCCTGTGCTACTACTGTATTGTTACTCGTTAGCACCCATTGTGACTTAATCACAACTAAATACAAGGAACGGTACAAATACAAGCATGTCACTGTTATTGTATCAAGTAACGATATTGCTTGATGTCTGCACCTCACATCAGTTTTAAAGGAACATGCACCTCCTGCTGCATCATTGTGTGGATGTTGGAAAGCATCCATTTGCACTGATGCTTGTGTGTATGTTTTATTATTAGTTTATGCTTATTTAAAGATATATCTTTTACCTTAACAAAAACCATAGTTTGTATTCTGTTGTTGCAGACAATTCTTGGAGAAATCCGAGATGAAGAAGAAGAGATTCTGCCAAGGAAGGACTATGAGGTAAGATAATCATGCAGAACATCCATGAGTTTTGGCCACTTGGTGGAAGCTTTTATTTTTCTTTGTTTAAAACATTGCAAGCCTTTTTCTTTGAATAGAGCCTGGATTATGACCGATGTGTCAGTGAGCCCTATGTGGAGCTTTTGGAGGGGATGGACAACAAGGTAAGAGAAGCTTTGGTGTTCAAGCCAGTGCAGCCTGGGGGCCATTTGCAGCTTGCAGCTCGTTTTTAGTAGCCTGTGGCACATTCTACAATAAAACCGAACAAAAAAGAGGAAAAAAAGTAAAAAGCCTGAGCGTTGTTTTATTCCATAATAGCGCCCTACAACCGGTTAGCTTCTTCTTTTTCAATTGTTTATTGGCGGTTAGCAAGCAGCTCACACTAGCTAGTTTGATAGGGATGACAACCACAACAGGAAACAGCACGAAGGAGATTTATTGACAATGGTCTACAGCCAATCAGAACGCAGAAGATAATGGGCGGTGCAGACAGAAGAGAGGGAAGAGAGAGAGAGAGAGAGACACAGCAACCTCATGCTAAAGCACAGAACGACAACACTCAACTTCCCACAATGCAATTCTTCTTAAAGAGCCAAGCTCAGCCTGTAACAGTGTTCATACGCTGCACAAAAAAAGCACTCAAATTCCACACAAAAAAATCAGCGAAACAGCGAGTCCATGAAAGGAGTACCGCGATGGAGCGAGGGAACACTGTACTGGTTAAGTTACGTGTTCCATCCATTCTATTTTTCTCGTAAACCTGTCCTGTTTAGGGTCACAGGGAAGCAGGGAGGGTCAGAGGTGAGAACACGATGACGTGATGGAGCCAAAATACAGGAACCAAAACAAACTTTGGCTGTTTCATTTAGCTGCATGAGAGTCGCAATATTAGAAACAGCTCTCAGTATGATGCATTGCAGTTGTACAATACCATAGTTAAATGAAAAACTGGAGGTATTGTCTTTTAGTGCATCTTGAGAATTTCTTGTTCAAATTGTCTTTGACCTAACAGAAAGCCAAAAAGTATGAAGCGCTACGATGGATGATGGTATTTGCTATTGGAGCATCTGTCGGATTGGTATGTGCTTCTGGACTGCTCCTAAATGTATTTTGTGTCCTTAAAGATACCACTGGTTAATCTCAAATTCCCTTTATCTTTAGGTGGGCCTGTTTGTGGATTTCTTTGTCCGCTTCTTCACCAAGCTCAAGTTTTCTTTGGTGGGTTACTGTATCCTTTTGTAAGCCTACAACGGATATCCCTCAAAACTGGCGCTGTCATTTATTCACTTATGCCTTTTGCACAGAGCCCAGCCGAGTAGGCTACTGCTGCACACAGCTATTAGAGGTCGTTAGCGCCCGGCGTGACATGGAATCTTTGTTGTGCAGTGCCAAATGCTTTCAACACTAGAGGACAGGAGAAGTGTGTCTCAGATGTTAAACGTCACACTCAGGTCCCAACATTGTAGAACACGTCCCGCCTCTATTACGGCTCTGTAACTACTTTTGTACGGCAGTGTGAAAGGGGCTTCAGTGACCAATGATTTCAAGTTGTTCTGCCTTAGTTTCTTTCCGTCTTTCAGCTGTAGAGGAGTGCAGTGAGAAAGGTTGCCTCCCTCTTTCTCTACTGGAGCTTCTGGCTTTCAACATGACCTTTGTCTTTATTGCCAGTGTGCTAGTTCTTATTGAGGTAAGACTGCTGGATTAATGCTTCCTGTTTTGCAATTTGAGTTGCGTTTTGGAGGCAAAAGTTGATACAGTGGAACCCGCTTAAGTCGGCCCCTATTTCCCAGACCACCATGTTGTAGCATATAGTTAAACAGCATTACAAGGTGCACTAAGTGAGAGTGACAGTAGTAACCTGCATTCTACCACAGCAACAAACAAAATTTACCCATTTCATGTTTTTTTTACCAAATCAATATGAACCAAACACAAACAGTTAGTGGTTTGGTCCGCAACATATCAGAAAAGCGACAAAAATGTTGATCACTGTTTTCTAAAGTCAAAGCTGATGTGTGTGAATATCTTGTTTTGCCTAAAACACAAAGATAATAAGTCTGCTTTCATGGATGACTAAGGAAATTACAAAATATTCACATTTGAGACCCTAACATCAGAGTATATTTACATTGAAATCAAAGATACCGGAAAGGAAAAAACAGATTTATACATATATAAGCCACACCGGACTATAAGCCACACATGTCTACATCATAAAATGGCATATTATGGCACGCACGAGTCCGTGAGGACCAGGCAGCTCTTTATTTGACAGGAGCCAATCATGAGCTATGAAAAACTCCCGACAAGCTTGTCAACCCATTGGAAATTACAGGAGGTCATTACTCAATATAACAGTCTGACTCACGATGTCATCTTACAAAGAACAGTAAACTCATCAGACAGCAACTTAATACTCAAAAGATATACCTAATAAACATACAACCATGTACCAGTACGAGTTTAAAATGGAAAAAAAAACATTTTAAAGTTTGCCCATAATGCATTTCGTCTGTGCAAAGCATTTCATTGGTGGACAAGAAGCATAGCAAATGTATGGATGGTGCTGCAATGCTGCCCCTGTCCACCAGAGGAGCTCAGAGGGAAGCTGACATAATTGCAGCGCCCCAATGAATGCGTTGCTCAGTTGCAATGCATTGTGGGAAAACTGTAAAAGAGTTGTTTTCTTCATTTTAAACTTGTATTGGTATATGTTTTTATATTTCTCAGGCATACCTTTTTAAGCGTTAAGTTGCTGTGTGATGAGTTTAGTGCTCTTTGTAAGATGACACCGTGTGTCAGACTGTTATAGATAATGACCTGAGATTTCCAGTAGGTTGACAAGCTCGTTGTGAGTGCACTGATAGCTTGTGATTGGCTCCTGCCAAAGAAAGAGCTACCGTTTCCTCACTGACTCCAGAGCTGCACAGTATTTAAACACTTAGTACTAGTTCTGAAGTGAAGGAGATTTCACGAGATTAGAACATGGCCATAAATTAGCCACGCCGCTGTATGAACTGCAGGTTTCAAAGTTTAAGAAAAAAGCCGCGGCTCATACACCGGAAATTATGGTAAATCAAAAAATGATTAATTGAATACCAAAATAGTTGTCAATTAATCACCAATTAATTGCTGCAACTCTGGTCTAAAGTCATGTTTGGGGAAACAATAAAGATAGTCAAAACATATCCTACAAACAAAGAAAAAGAGCTGAGAGGTTGCTTCCTGAGCAAGGAACCAACCTGCAAAGTGTTCAAAGTACTACACAGAATGTATTATTTAGAAGGTATTGTACAGTAACTGTGGGTATGACTCAATTCTCACACCGTACCTGTACCTGTTGTCATTATTACACTGTTAATTGTGATGGTGTATTCCTTTTGTGTTGTTATTCAGCCCGTAGCTGCAGGTTCGGGGATTCCAGAAATTAAAAGTTACTTGAACGGAGTGAAGATTCCCGGAATCGTCCGTTTACGAACTTTTTTCTGCAAAGCCGTCGGCGTTTTGTTCAGCGTTGCTGGAGGTAAAGTATGCTGATGAAACTAATATCGATGTAAATGTTCTGTTTTTCTTTGTGTGTCAACATGTTGGGTTTGTCATTTGGTGGAAACATGAACACAGCTTGTGATATGGTATCATCTAAAACAGAATAATGAAACAACTCATAGGATATGTTCGGGGGCCAACAACGAAGAGTAAAAAACCGTGAGTAACTCGTAGGCTCATAAAAAGGTCTATTTTTATAAAAGTGACTGTTGTTGTTATTATTAGATTAGATTCAGCTCCAGAACGCTCCCCGTCTCTCTTCAATACTCCTCACATGTTTACTAAACACGTTTTGAAGAATAAAATGTATTGGTACTCACCACTAATGACTAATGACCAATGAGCAGGTAGAATTGGAGTCATGGTATAGAAGTTCTATATAAGTTTCATGATGATCTGTGTCTCACAGCCAGTATAGTGCATTCAAGGACCACAGAACAAAGAAATCTCAACGCTTGATGAAAAAACATTATCAGTGAAGCATAAAGACATCACATGTAAAAATTGTGGGTTTTTTTAAAACAACGGTATATTTCTGCTGTACATTTTACCTGTATTATCACATATGTTTACATTTTTACAGCGCAAGGGTGGATGAGATGTTTTTTCTGCGGAAAAAAAATTGCCTTTTCTGGAGTATTTTCTTTTTTTAAACCAAAAATCTGTGAATTTGTGGGTACCCATTGTAAATGTCACAAGAAAATTGGATCAGATGAACCCTTTTAGTTTATTTGTAGTAGATTAGTAGTAGATGGACATATGCATAATTATAAAATATGTGCATGTAGATTTGTGTAAAATGTTTTATTTACACCGTCAACAGATCTATGAACAAACATGTTGCCATTAAAATGTGTTTACATTTTGCCCACATTTTTGAAGTCTCAATATGACAGTGAATGTGTTGTGTTTATGTCCACTCAGGTCTTTTTGTGGGCAAAGAAGGTCCAATGATACACAGTGGAGCCATTTTGGGAGCTGGCCTTCCTCAGGTACACAGCAATACATCCCAATCTCAGCATTGGTAATCAGGGAAAACAGAGTACTGCTGGTGGAATCGATTTCATTCATACCGTGGCATATTCTCTCATTTACGATTAAGTGTTTTTCTATGCGTTTGGAGCTATGCATGTTTCCCTATTCCGTATTCTCCCACTCCTGACATGCCCACCGTGCATAGCCAAGGGCCATGCGCGCAAGATTGCAAATGGAGGCGGGATTTTGTGATTTGGACTTTGCCATGACGTCATTTTCTATGCCGCTTATCCTCACTAGGGCCTCTTTGGGCGAGAGGCGAGGTACACCCTGGACTGATCGCAGGGCACATATAGAAACAACCCTTCACACTAACATTCATACCTACGGACAATTTAGAGTCTCCACTTAAGCTAACATGCATATTTCTGGAATGTGGGAGAAAGCCGGAGTACCTGGAGAAAACCCACACACAGGGAGAACATGCAACTCCACAGAGATGCCCAAACGGAGATACAAACCCAGATCTTCTTGATCTCCTGACTGTGTGGCCAACATGCTAACCAGTAGGCCACCATTTTCCTGCGTGCACGCAGAAAATAATTTGCATCCCAATTTTCTTCCTACGGGCTTTGCATGCTGTCTGCGGGTTTGAAAATCCGTGCAGGCACTATGCGTGTCTCTTGCGATTTTCCCCATTTTTGTACGTTGCCAGCACGTAGGAGTACGTACGTAATACATCCCAAACTTCAAGCGCAACATGTTTTACCTTCCCGGGGGGCTGGACTTATTGCAGTTTCAGAAGCGCGCAGGTGCAAAAGTACTTAAGTATGGGCGCAAGGCCAGATTTAACAGGGAACGCCCACATTTTAGGTTTGCTCCATCCAACCTGCGTGTCTTGAATGAAGGTGCACATTGACAGACTTGCCTAGTGGGAGAAAATCTGCTCAGATGAGTGCCTTCTCCCCCTTATGCACATGGGGGCCCAGCGTGCATATAGAATAATGATGTACACATACAGTTTATGTAGCATGTAAGATCCAAATCTGGACCTCGGCAGGCTATGGAAGTTTACAACTCTAGGAGCAGTATTGATGTAGTTGTTAAAAGTATGACCTGTATTGTCTTGCCACCAACCACTTTTGATGGTTGTTGTTTTTATTTGGTTATAAGACGTGTTCTCCTTCTATCAGTTTCAGAGCATCACTTTTAAGAGAATCAAATTCAATTTTCCCTTCTTCCGAAGTGACAGGTATAGTTTGGTACTCAATATTAAAATTCTCTACGTATTTTCTGCTCCCTAAAGATGTTGTCCTTTCTTTTTTCACCTCAAGGGACAAGCGAGATTTTGTGTCAGCCGGTGCTGCTGCTGGGGTAGCTGCAGCCTTCGGTGCTCCCATTGGGGGCACCCTCTTCAGTCTGGAGGAGGGTTCCTCTTTCTGGAACCAGGCCCTCACTTGGAAAGTGGTAAGTCTCACCATTTTAATTTGAAAGGAATCATGATCGAGTAATGCAATTACCTTGTAAAACTGGCACCAAAGACATCATTTATCTGGGTTTTGACATCTTGAAAATGTCTGCTAAACACATCTCCTGATCTCACTGCTACTTTTTGAATCTTGTGTTACAGCTCTTTTGCTCAATGTCAGCTACATTTACCCTCAACTTCTTCCGATCTGGTATAAACTTTAATAAGTGGGGCTCCTTCCAGCTTCCTGGTCTGCTCAACTTTGGAGAATTTAAGGTAAATATATAAATAAATGAGTAAATGAATTAACGCATTCAATCCCAGCCATTTTTCAAAAGACAGCCCCTTCAGTACAGTATTTTGACTGATCTTTCAAGGCGCACAGAATATTGTGGTATATGGCTATACAAACATGCAACCTACCAAAAGAAAGATCAGACTCCCGTCTTTCATCAGGAAAAAAAGTTAGTTTCTACCTTTTTCCGTTCTGTAGTAATCAGCAGTAGAACTTTGGTAAGTTTCAGGAAAATATCAGTTCCCAAATAGAAAAGGGAGAAAACCAGCTTTTTGTGAAACGATACATTTCAAACATAACTTTTACTTTGACACAAATATTTTTTGCTTTTGTGACAGCTCTATAACTATACCAACATAAACAACACAAAAAGGGGTTGTTTCAAAACAACAATTTATATACAAATATAACACCATGAACTGCCAAGCTCTTATCAAATGCACGTTTGTATGGCTTTAAATGAAGTGAAATGTATTAGTGGAGAGTTGTGTCATCAGCTCTTTTTGCCTCTCGTGCAAAAAAACGTAAAAGAAGTATAAATACCTTGTTGGGATTGGGTGTTCGGGTTTATAAAAATGGATGAATGAGTAATATAGAACCCCACAAAATCTGATTAACATATCTCATCAATTGCTTTTCTAATACATTTTTTAAATTGTGAGACCTTTATTTTTCCCAAATGTATTTAATTAACAAAGGGAAAAACATATATAACATATAACATAACCTTTATTTGAAGATATTAAACCAAAGTCTCACTTCCTCCTGAAAGACATTTCACATATTTACAAAAATAGGAAGTGTCACACGAAGTTAACTACCCAAATCCTCCCAATAGTAGCTCAACAGCTACTATTTGGGTGTCTACCACCATAATTAGGAGCTGTGAAATACTACATTGGCAAACAGATGTATCTTGAATGTATGTAACCATTTCAAATGAAGCCACAAATTATATTTGCCAAAAATCAGCAGGCACCATATCATGTTTCCTTTGTTAGTGTCCTGATGGAGATAAAAACTGCCACCTGTGGACTGCAGTGGACCTTGCCTTCTTTGTCTTAATGGGCATAGTGGGTGGACTACTGGGGGCGCTCTTCAACTGCATGAACAGGAACCTTGCCAAGTATCGCATGAGACACATCCACCCGAAGGCCAAGTTTATCAGGTAATGATGTGGCTCTTATCTGGGCTACTGACGCTCCTGCAGGACCTGAGTGAAGTTGGCCCCCCTACCCCACTCAAAACTCTAGTGAAATAGTCTCATTTGTTAGTGCTGCGTTTGTGCTGTTTTTGCGCAGTTAAAATGAACGTTTGTGCTTTCGTTTTTGAGTTATTACAGTTTATTTTATCGGTCAACCAAAGTTCACCCAGCCCCCGACATGCTCCAAATGAAACCAAAGTAGCCTAATTTTTTTGTGCTACTTTAGTGCTGCTTTGTGCAGTTAAAATGAATGTTGGTGCTGCTTTCGTTTTTGAGATAACCGGCCAAAATAGGGCGTGTCTCATCCAGGTAACTGTGGTACTCTAATACCATTTTTGCACTTAACACTCACTGCACAAACATCCCTCCTATTTAGGGCCAATATTTTTATAGCTCCTTTCTGACTGCTGCATCATTAATCTATGGCCTTGGGTCAAAATAGTAACCCAGTTATTTGTTCTACTGGAGTCAAAATTTTATAAAGAACAACATAACTTAAGAAAGTTATAACACAGATCTATACACATAAGTGGAAGAAAGAAGCCTTTTAAAAAAGGACACCACAGTAACATCTGTCTACCTGGGTTTGAAATGATGGTGTCTTGTTCCTATTCCAGCATTTTTCTCTTGTCTTTTTAGGGTTATAGAGAGTCTGCTGGTCGCCATGGTGACCTCAGTGGTGATTTTTGCCGCTTCCATGTTTTTGGGTGAATGCAGAGACTTGTACTCCCCCACCGGCCATAACACCACAGTGAGCATAAGAAATGGCATTACCGAGTACAATCACCTTAATAATGAAGTATTTCAAATGCGTCCCCCTCATATCCACTCATTTTTTGGGACTTGTTTCAGCTTTCTGTGGGCCAGGATATCAACTCGACCACCCGGCAGTACTTCTGCACCAACAAGACTTATAATGATATGGCCACACTGTTCTTCAACCCACAGGAAGCTGCCATCCATCAGCTTTTCCACCAGGATGGTGAGACTGGAGGAGACACACGTTGAAATCAGATTGTGTTGAATTGTTTCCATTGAAATTTCATTGTTATATTACTAGTAGAGATCTTTTTTTTTTCTAACTGATGCAAATACCGATAACGTTCTGCTTCTAAAGACGGATACCAACACAATAACCGATAATTTATTTATAGCTATGATTTATTTTTATTTAGACTTCACTGTAACACCTGGAAGTATGAAACCTAGCCAAATATGACATCACTACTATTAAACAACATATCAAAGTAACAAAAATCAGTTGTGTTTCTAGAAATGGACGTTTATATTTTTCAAACAAACAAAACTGTACAGTTCGAAGTCCTTATCCAGCCATCAGACCTAGTAAGCTAACAGGGCTAATATCACATGGCCGTAAATCAGTAGTGAAGCTTCTACCCTTATTTCCATCTAGCAGTGTATGCAGGAGTGTGGCAATCATGTCGTATTTTGCTGGCAAACATACATCCGAAAAATAGCGGCGGCTCGGAACTACCGTGGTTTCCGGTGTAAAAGCCGCTCCTCTTTTCTTAAACTTTGAACCCTGCGGCTTATACAGCGGTGCAGCTAAATTCTAATCTCATGACATCTCCATTACTTCAGAACTATTACTAATTGTTTAAATACTGTGCCGCTTGCGAGTCAGTGAGGAAACTGTTGCTCTTTCTTTGACAGGAGCCAATCACAAGCTATCAATGCACTCATGACGAGCTTGTCAACCCACTGGGAATCACATTAGGTCATTATATAAAACAGTATAACAATATAACAGTCAGACTCACGGTGTCATCTTACAAAGAACACTAAATTCATCACACAGCAACTTTTGACACTCAAAAGGTACTCCTGAGAAAAAAAAAAACATGTACCAATACGAGTTTAAAATGAAAAAAACAAAACCAAAAGTTTTCCCATAATGCATTGCGTCTGAGCAACACATTCATTGTTGCCTGCTGCGCTGCAATGACATCAGCCTCCCTGTGGGCTCCTCTGGTGGACAGAGGCAGCAATGCAGAGCCATCCATCCATTTTTTATGCCGCTTGACCTCCAATTAAATGCTTTGCTCAGACAAAATGCATTATGGAAAAACTTGAAGAGGTTTTTTTTTTTTTTCATTTTTTACTTGTATTGGTACATGTTTGTATATTTATTAGGCATACTTTTTTAGTGTTAAGTTGCTGTGTGATGAGTTTAGTGTTCTTTGTAAGATGACACCGTGAGTCAGACGAGTAATGACCTCCTGAAATTTCCTACGGGTTGACAATCTTGTGAGTTTTTCCATAGCTCATGATTGGCTCCTGTCAAATAAAGAGCTGCTTGGTCCTCACGCACTCGTGAGCGCCAATAACAATATGCATGTACAAAATGCCATTTTATGATGTGGACGTGTGTGGCTTATATATGTACAAATCAGTTTTTTCCTCTAAAATTAGTGGGTGCGGCTTAAACACCAGTGTGACTTATACACCGGAATTTACAGCACAAACCGTGGCTGTAAGTGGTTTACTAGCCGACAAAAGCCACTATCTTGATGGTAAAGGGCTGGTCGTCCAGTGTGGCTAGCTTTATAGCCTCTTCTTTGGCAGCGCTGGCGTCTTCGTAGGCTTTCAAAACACCGTCGTAGCGATGCTGGCGTGTCAGGTGGCTGATAGCGTCAAGAAGTCCCACACCATCAACGCCATGTTTGTTTACAAGTTAGTTTAGGGGATGTGTGCAGCACTTCACAGAAAAGTAGCGCCTGATTTGCTCACCGTAGCCCAGTAACACACACCACAGTATACTGAAGGTAATCACGCATCATTGGATAGTTTTTTTAAGTGATCAGCTATCAGAGCTATTTTTAATGTTATCAGATTTATTTCGTTGTGACGTCTTAATTCCTCATATCAGCTCAATAATTATCCGTCCAATAATGATTAAAGTGTTTTTTTATGTTTGCCTGATCATCATATTTTGATATTGACTGACTCTTGATCCTGCTTGCCTCCTGTCCCCACACTCAGGTACCTTCAGCCCTGTGACTCTCTCTGTGTTCTTCCTGCTGTACTTCCTGTTGGCCTGTTGGACGTATGGTGTGTCAGTTCCCAGCGGGCTCTTCGTCCCTTCACTGCTCTGTGGGGCTGCTTTTGGACGTTTGGTTGCCAACATCCTTAAAGTGTAAAAGAGGGAACAATCATCTTAATATTCTGCAGGTTTACATTCGGTATTGACAGGGCACACAAAAAGTAACTCAACTTTTCCTGCCGCCTTTTTCGGGATCTTCATGGTGGATTCTATTTCTTTGAGGACTCCCTCTGATTAACCCTAGACAGCTTTATGTGCACTTAACTTTGCATGTACTCTGCTTTGCACCCTGTCGTTCTCATTCCAATGACTGGAGTGATACTGGTTCTCACTGCGTGTCTATCTTGTGGCAGGAAACTGGGGATGGATATCTATGCTGGAACCTTTGCCCTGATTGGAGCTGCTGCATTCCTCGGAGGAGTGGTCCGGATGACCATCAGCCTGACCGTCATCCTCATTGAATCCACAAATGAAATCACATTAGGACTCCCCATTATGATCACTCTCATGGTAGGCCTTTTATGGTTTTTATTTTAAACGGAAAGATTTTCCTCATGGTATAAAACATCAAATAATTCTTTTCCTTGCATTTGTTTTCACATTTGACCAACAGGTAGCAAAGTGGACAGGAGATCTATTCAATAAGGGCATCTATGACATTCACATTCAGCTGAGAGGAGTGCCGCTTCTAGAGTGGGAGACTGAGGTTGAAATGGACAAGTACGTTTCATTTCTGTACAATGCGTTATCATGAGTTTATGAGCGAGGGTGAACAAGTGGCGGTCCACATTTATTGGACTATCCGTTGTTATGCAACAACAACATTTTTAAGAGAAAATAAATAAATACATTGAATTAAAGTACAAACACTACTAATAGCAAATTGTAAGGACAGTTGAACTTTGGCTGGCGTCATGAATCCATTCCAGAAGGTCCGACTCTGTGCGAAACAAACTCTAACTGAATCAATTTTTCCCATTAAAAAAATTACGTAAATCCAAATAATCCGTTCCAGAAAGCCAAAAATGTTAACACCAAACAAGTTTTTATAGTTTTACATGCAGAAAACACTTCAAAATGCATATAAATGAGGTATGAAAGGGATAAATTAACATTTAACGCCACTTTTACTTTGATAGGGAGACGTGATTGTTGACAAAGACGGCGATGTGGCAGCAAGATCCACACGGACACCTCCTTTTATGTATTGCTGTTGAGTTACTTCTTGACTTCAATAGTGTTTTTCATCTTCTGCATCAAAATGCTGTCACTTGCAACTTTCTTTTGGCTTCATTGTGGGTTATTTTGCAGCCGTGATCAAAAGAAAAGCGGTTGCTTGTGGCGTAACTGTGTTAGTTAGCAGAGAACGGCAGTCAATCACTGATGACATCACCGACTGGCAATGGAGCCGCCTTCCAGTTCCTGTGTCCATTTGTTAGCAAGCTAATAGGCGGCTAACAAGGACATTTGTGATAAAAATACATAAACAAAACAATTGGACTCATGCAGTGTGTTAATAACACTACAAGACACGCATGATATTGTACACTAACTGGTAAGTGTACGCAAACCAAGGCAACATTTTGTCGTACTTTTTCCACTGTAACCAAAAACCACACTGACCAGGGTGTACCAGGGGTCACCAACGTGGTTCCCGCGGGCACCAGTTAGCCCCCCACGACCACATGAGGTGCCCGCAAGCCTGCTTTTCATTCAGGTTTTCAGTTAATAATGGAAGAACAGTAGAAAGAAATGCATTCTGAAATACAACATGTGAGTTGTGGACACCAGCATTTTGTTCATGTTTTGGTAAAACAAGCATATTCGCTTTGTTTGGGTTTAAAATAAGCTCTGAAAATAAATGTTACAAAAATGAGTAGCTCTTGGCCATTTTCATTTTGTAAAAGTAGCTCTCACAAGGAAAAACGTTGGTGACCCCTGGTGTACACTAACCGAGGTTCCACTGTAATCAGTTTCAGTATATGAACTATGTAATCATCTTATTAAAAATATGAATATCACAGAACAAGTAAATGTAAACTAATTGGATCAAAAAACGCCACTGCCAGTCTTGCATGAGTCCTTGTTTATTTTTCGCTATCTCCCAAAGGTTGACAGCCAGCGACATAATGGAGCCCAACCTGACCTACGTATACCCCCACACCCGGGTCCAATCTCTAGTCAGCATCCTGCGTACCACCATTTATCACGCCTTCCCTGTGGTCACAGAAAATCGCCAGAACGAGCGGGACTTCATGAAGGGAAACATCCTAGTCAGCAACAACATCCACTTTAAGGTACTTCCTGTTCCAGAAAAAAATCACATTTTAAACGTCACCCCATTATTACTGATATTATTAGCATGGAAAACCCCATTTAACATGTCTTTCACAGCTTATCCAAGTGGAACATTTAGAATTGCATTATCCTGTCAATTTTCATAGTGACTTAAATTCACCACGGAAAATGACATTTATTATCTTGATAAGCTAATAAAGGATTCATTTGATTGGCTCATGTTGTGTCCTATTGCATTCTCTGCCCTTGATCCAGAAAAAAATGTAACTCTGGATGATAAACAACCTTTTTTTAAGCTATCAGATCACAAATATTTTATACAGATTTATGCTTTTTATGCTTTTTATGCTTTATGCTTTTTAGATCGGCCAGACTCGGTCTGTAACAGCGTTCTTACGCTGTAAAAAAAAAAGCACTAAAATTGCACTAAAAAAATTAGCGAAACAGCGAGTCTGCGAATTGTGAATATTTTTACGCGATATTGCACTCACAGTAATAAATATCGTTTCAGAATGAATGAATGAATACACTAATTAATTAAAAATAAAATGAAACATGAATACATTACATAATTGCGTTACATTTTAATTACATGTAATGAATTAAACAACATAATTAAAAAAAAAAACAAGATAAGGAAAATATCAAAAAGGCCCATGCTTCCTTACATTTTTTTGAACGTGGCCCTCGTTGGAAAAGGTTTGGACACCCCTGACGTAAAGCATAAGTAAGACATACAACGGCAGTAGATCCCTGGCCATTAGAAATTTGCAGATTTCTTTTCTCTGGTTTAAATTTGAAATTTTTTTTTAAAATCAACTAGAATAGGAAGCGGTTTGATTGCGCTATGGGGGGGTGATGCCACGTTGACTCCAGCAGAGGGCACTGTCTCACAAGTCAATTCACTCAGTACTTTCCAGCAGGAAGATGCTTGGACATGTGATGTTGTGTAACTGCATATGCCTGTAATTGTTTGGTGACTTAAAATTGGTTTAACTGTTTAGGGTATTAAAAATAGGCATTTTTGGGCTTCATATGGCTGCGTGTATTTTGCAGTTTTTTTGTTCCTTGGCCCCCGTAAATGCCGAAAATCTGCGAATAGCCGGGAGGGACTGCAAAGGAGTTGCTTAATGAACCTCCAACTTCATCCCCTGTGAACTGTCATGTAGAAAGCCAGCATTGTGTCACGTGCGAGCGAGCAACGACGACGCTGCCAGTCTATGAAGTCGTATCCCTCCAGCGAGCTGAGGAACGTATGTGATGAGCAGCGTGCTGTGGTGGAGCCGGCCGATGAAGGAGAAGACCTCTTACAGCAGATGCTGGAGAGGAGGTAGGACACACACCTAAGAACATCATATTACCTGTGGAAATCTTACCTTCTCATAAAAATGACTTCAAGTAACAAGAACGAGCGTATTATTTATGTATTGATATGCCATGTTTAGGCATATGCCCTACCCCAACCTGTACCCTGACCAGTCTCCCAGTGAGGAGTGGACAATGGAGGAGCGTTTTAGACCACTCACTTTCCATGGCCTCATTCTGCGCTCTCAGCTGGTCAACCTGCTCATGAGAGGCGTCTGTTACGCTGAAAACCAGTCGGTCAGTAAAACAGACACTCCAGTCTTCCCTTTTTGTGCTCGTCGATTATAACCAGCTTCTAATTGGAGCATGAAAATGCAAAAAGAATATAAATGAGCGATCGAGTTGGTAATTTAATGACTTACTGTAAGGGGCCACTGACATGATTTATCAACTTTGCTTAAATATATTATATATTGTATGTACAATATATGTTAAATATTGTATGTAATTATGTCCTATTTTGTTTGTTTTTATAAAACGAACAGTAAATTCACAAAAATTCACACGTATAGTCCATGGCGGCAGCCATGACGAATTTGTCGCAGCAGCGCGTCATTTCTGGAAGTGAGATCAGCGGAGTAACACCTCTCAGTTAAAGCCGAGTAAACAAACGCATCTCTAGGTAGCTCGCCGACTTCGTTCGGTGTATGTTTTTCATCAAAATAGTAGTCATGCCAAAATGTCGTGTTGCTGCTGGATGTTTACGGTAACCGAGTGGTGCTGTAAGTGTGTTTTCTTTTCCATAAGAGGAAGGTTTACGACAAAAATGGACAAAGCGAGTGCAGCGAACGAGGGACAGATGGACGTCCACCTTGAGTTCTTTTTTTTTTTTTTCACTGTTCATTTCACTGATGACTGCTTTGAAGGAACATCTTTAGAAGAAGCAATTGGCTCGAAAGTACAGTAGAAACGCATTTTGAAAAAGAAAGTTATTCTCGCTGACGGAATAATACTGGCCGGTAAAACAGGGGAAAAAAAGACAAGAATGACCACTACGTCAAAGTTGCCACAGAACAGAGTAAGTCATGTCTTGTATTATATTCTAAACACTATTTTACCATAGCGACAAGGCTGCAAACATTATACATGTTGTATAAACATCATGTTTGTGTAGCTGAGAGGTATTACTCCGCTTGTGTGCTTGGGACCCCTAAACTCAAGCAGGCTGTTCATCAGCTGATCAAAATTTGAAGACCATAGTCTTAAAAAGTCCAAATCCGCGCTAGACAGCACCACTGTAACAAGCGAAGGATGCCCAGCGGAATGCAATTCTTGAATTCTCGTTTGCAACACTGTTGCTTTCACTTTGTTGCCTCAACCATAACAACGCAATGGTAACTTTCAATGTTTCATGTTTGAAATAATCCTGTTAGAGTGCCACTCAGCCCAGATTGACGTATGCAGAGATGACAGAAGATTACCCACGTTACCCTGATATCCACGACTTGGACCTTACCCAGCTCAGCCCCCGCATGATTGTGGTACAGTCCATCTAGCCAGCCATTGTTCTTGCAACGTTTGATAGGTTCACTGCTGATTTTACCAGACACTCTCTGTTTTGACAGGATGTCACTCCGTACATGAACCCGTGTCCCTACACGGTGTCACCCAACACCCGAATCTCGCAGGTATTTAACCTTTTCAGAACAATGGGCCTGCGACATTTACCAGTGGTCAACGCTGTTGGAGAAGTGAGTCGTTTTTATCGGAGTGTTATTTAAGGATATTTTTTGTTATGTCTGACTTTTTATTTTCCATTTCAGATTGTTGGGATTATCACAAGACATAATTTAACCCACGAATTCCTTATGGCCAAACTACGACAGCACTACGTCACGATTTAATCTGAGCTCAATCTTGACCATTCCATGTTCATTCTTGTATATTATTGTCATTTTTCTTCAACCCCAATTGTGTCTTACTAATTATTTGTAAACTACACTTTTGTATACCTGTGCAATCTTTTTTTTTTATTTAATTATATTGCTTTGCAATATTAAATGTGTCAAAAATGATGCATTCATGACCCTGACACCTTATTTTGTCTCCACTATGTAGGATGCAGACATGCAACACATGCATGCTTCTCTGGTATATTTAATTTAAAATACTTATTTATGCTTCCTCTACTGCAGTTGTTCTCAAATGGGGGAACTGGTACTCACATATACAGTATGTATAGATAAATATTTATATTTTAAATCATTACATTTATAGATTCATATTTATTTGGTCTGTCAAATGATTCAGAATTTGAATCAGATTCGTCACGTTTTTTTTTAAAGTATGATGGTTAATCACCATTAGCAAGTATGTCTGAAATATGGCCATTTTTTACTGTATTGAATTCACAGAAAGATAAATGACAAGACTGCTTTATATATTTTTGTTTGTATTAACAGTTCCAAATGAACTGAATATGTCAATCAAGCTAAAAGATACCACACAAGTCTAAAAATTTATTTTTCTAGCACCAGTCTCTAGCAAAACATTTAGATCACACCTATTATGCGCAATGAGGGGTTGCCTTCAAAGACATCACGTAATTTAAGGTAAATAGACATGTATTCAGTGTATTTTCCAGCATACTTAAATGTATCAAATTGTACATCCGAATTAAGACCTACGAAGTGAGTGATGAGAATATCCACTTCATGTTTTTCGTTATCTTCCGTTTATTTACACACACACTCGCTTATTTTTGTGACGTTCGGAGTGTCACTGAATGCATCTCGCGTTCTATTGTAATGAGAATGAGGAAGTGTCATTCTCAGGATGAACGGACCAGACACGTGTGAGTTGGAGATACATACAGTACTGTATATGGCGTTGGTATTGTACTGCTGTTGATGTTCAGGTCAGCATGAAGTTATAAAACAGCGTCAGACTCTGTGACTGTGCGGGGACGCTCCACTGTGATTCCGTCTGCCGTCATAACAGAGGCGTTCTTGCTCTGTTGTGTTTATTGTGTTTATTACACTACAAAATGTAACGTAATGAATGAAGTCAATTAATTACCGCCGTTAATGTGTTATTTGTGACAGCGCTAATATTTTTATATGCTGTGTATATGAAGTTCTGTCTAATATATATACAGTACCTGTATATATAGTGGGAAAATAAGTTTTGATTTTATAACTTTACATTTTGCAAACGTATGAACTTTCATGGTCTCAGATAAACAGAATTATTAAAAAAAATCAGAAAGAAAACACTAATAAATCAAGTTTATGAATTAGTATTTACATTAAGAATATATCTTTATTATAATCCCAAAATAGGGCACTTTTAAGTTGACAAATATTTAATGTGCACAAAACTTTATTTATAATGAAGTTAATTATTTGCTTATGAAGGTAATTAAGTGTTATTTGTTTACAATTTAAGCTATTTTATTTATTTATTTTTATTCCAAAACGGAACACTGGAGATGAGCACTTTTTTTTTTTTTACCAAAAAGGCTTTTTTATTGGTACTTGGTTGATGAAAATAATCCACAAGGTTACAACCTCTGATCTACTGCATCAGCATTTAGTGTCAAATGTTATGTGAATATTAAAGTCAAAATTATGTAAACAAACAACAACAAATAACAGTTTCCATAGTGAGTAAAAACATGGTGTGGAGAATGGACTATGGTCACTTGTCACTTGGCTCACCAAATAGTTGTAATGGGATGGCGTGCACTTCATTGGTGTGTTGCCTTAATGTTCTACAGTCACATACTAAATCCGACTTGACATTGCATTGTGACCGGCTGTGTGTTGCTGTGACCCACAATAATACCTCCCTTCTGCTGCTTGTCATTTGCAGTCACTCAACTGTAATGAATGGATAAATCAAAGCCACATTTCCCTGCATGAATGATGTCAAAAGTCTCACTATGTTTTGACTGGTTGGACTCAAGCCATAGGACCGTCCAGGCGTCGTTCCTGTTTACGTAATTCTGGTCTATTATATTTTTAGACGGCAGCACGGTGGTGCATGTGATTTGCACGTCTGCCCCACAGCCAGGAGGTTTGAATTTGACTCAAAATTGGCTCTAAATCGTCCATAGGTATTAATGTGAGTGTGAATGGTTGTTTGTCTACAGTATATGTGCCCTGTGATTGGCTGGTGACCCGCCCAGGCTGTACCCCATCTATCACTCGATATCAGCTGGAATACTTGTTGAAGTCAGCTTTATGAGTGCAATTTGAAGGTGAAGACACTTTGTGAAAAAATGAACTAAGGAAAATAAGTTTTTATTCGTATTTTTTCTCAGACCATGTGCAGTAAATGGATGTTGTTGTTATACTGGGTGTTCCTCACAAAATTCATGATGTCACACACATACACATAAACAGAGATACACACACGGGCATATACACATTTTAAAATACAGAATCATATATTAAATTTCTCATCTGTTTATTATTGAGGAAATGATCCTGCACATGTCCTTCGGGAGTGTCAGCCTAGCCTGAAAAAAGAAGAGCAGATCAGATATGTTATCAATAACAGTATGAGTTCTAAAGGATGCATTTACTGACACCCAATGTGCTTTCTTGCAGTGTATATCAGTTTTCTTCCTTTTTGCAACATGTTTGCCTCCATTATTGGCGCTTCATTGTGTGACTTCAAGCAGCAGGTTGTTGCTTTATGTGTGCAATGAACCTGAATTTTTATTTCTAAACAAACCGTCAACCCCAAAGGTATGTGCGGTAATAAAACCATCTATACAGTATTTTTTTATGAACTGCCTGATTTTTTGTGTTTATTAAATAACATTTCCGATTTTATGTTTATATTTTATTATAACAAAAAGATGCATCCAAAAAAAGGTTTTCTTTTGTAAAATGTTTTAGGGAATTAGGAAATATTACAGAATTTCAAAATACAAGGACATTTGTCTGATGAAGCAATTAGAATGCAGATCGGTGCCACTTGACTGTGCGCTCACCTCTGCCATTGTTGCAGCCCAAACCGCTTGCGTTCCCAATGCGGTCCATCCTGGCACCGAAGCAGCCGGACGTCCGCTTCCTGGCAGTCAGCAGCAGGTCCATTAGGCGGCTCTTCTGACTCATGGCCCGGCTCTGGGCTTCAGAGAGCGGCGGGGATCGGTCCAGTGTCACGGGTTCCTGGGCTCTGTCCTGCTCTGTGTTCCATGCTCGGTCGGTCTGGCTGCGCTCTGGTTCTTGGTTGGCCGTTGCGTAGTCTGTTTCAGTGCTGTCCTCCTGAGCTACTTCGGACAGGGTCTCCTCAAAGCGTTCTAGCAGAGACTGTAGTGAAGAATGCATGGTGAATTAATGAATGCAGTGCATTAATGACAGGTGCGCTGCGTGGCACTCGTCTTACCTTGAGCTGAGCCAGGTCATCAGTGGAAGAAGTCCGTCCTAAAATGTGCCCGCTAACCAGCGTGTATTGACACAGCAGGGGCAGCAGGCCCCACAGGACCACAACCCTCATGTTATCCTTCACAACTGCAAGTCACAACACTGGAATCGTCTTATATAAGCACAGGAGGCCGCCAATGGCTCATCCTCTTGTATATCGCTTCAAGTGCATTCTAACACTTCTGCACGATAAGGCTGCTGGTCAGATGTACTCTCAAGTGGTGCTTGGAGGACATTTTACATGTCTGTGTACCATCACCCTTCCCGGCAAACAGCGGCATGACCTCAGGAGCCATCTCAAAGCTGTGAGCTCAGACTTGGTGTTTAGTCACAAGAATGCCCTCTGCATGCAGGCACATACCATAGTAGGTGAAAACAGGGCCTACCCAAAGTGGCATCTTAGGCAAGATTTTTTTCATATGGTCATGCAACTCCAAATTCTGTATGTTTTGGATGGGTTACATTTATGATAATGTTGACTCATTCCTTAATTCCATGTTCCCATCCCTTTCATATTTTTAAATACTGTAACTTGTTGGATGGTCATAGAGGCTTTCTTCATGAACATGCTAGATGTTCTTATTTGTAGCTACAGTAGTGTGAGAAAGTGTTTACCCCCTTCCTGATTTCTTATTTTGTTGCATGTGTGTCACACTTAAGTATTTCAGATCATCAAAGAAATTAAAATTTTAGTCAATGACAACACAACTGAACACAAAATGCAGTTTTTAAATGAAACGTTTTATTATTAAGGGAGAAAAAAATCCAAACCAAGACGAATTCCAAGACAAATACCACAGCTGAACAAAAAGAACATTAAGGCTCATCTGAATTTTGCCAGAAAACATCTTGATGATCCCCAAGACCTTTGGGAAAATACTCTGTGATCTGACAAGACAAAAGTTTTAACTTTTTGGAAGGTGTGTGTCCCATTACATTTGGCGTAAAAGTAATGCCACATTTCAGAAAAAGAACATCATACCAACAGTAAAATATGGTGGTGGTAGTGTGATGGTCTGGGGCTGTTTTGCTGATTCAGGACCTGGAAGACTTGCTGTGATAAATGGAACCATGAATTCTGCTGTCTACCAAAAAATCCTGAAGAAGAATGTCCAGCCATCTGTTTGTGACCTCAAGCTGAAACCAACTTGGGTTCTGCAGCAGGACAATGATCCAAAACATACCAGCAAGTCCACCTCCGAATGGCTGAAGAAAAACAAAATGAAGACTTTGGAGTGGCCTAGTCAAAGTCCTGACCTGAATCCTATTGAGATGCTGTGGCATGACCTTAAAAAGGTGCTTCATGCTGGAAAACCCTCCAATGTGGCTGAATGACAACAATTCTGCAAAGATGAGTGGGCCAAAATTCCTCCACAGCGCTGTAGGAGACTCATTGCAAGTTATCACAAATGCTTGATTGCAGTTGTTGCTGCAAAGGGTGGCCCAACCAGTTATTAGGTTTAGGGGGCAATCACTTATTCACACAGGGCCATGTAGGGTTTTTTCCCTTAATAATGAAAAGTTTCATTTAAAAACTGCATTTTGTGTTCATTTGTCTGGTCATTGACTAATATTTAAATTTCTTTGATGATCTGAAACATTTAAGTGTGACAAATGTGCCAAAAAATAAGAAACCAAGAAGGGGGAAAACACTTTTACACACTACTGTATTTCATACATGCTGGCAAGACCACACAAAATAAACATTTTGCATTTGGTCCATAATGTGCATCTTTTTATGTACAGTATTTTAACAATTTACAGGCAAAGCAGTCCTTAACCCCCCCCCAAAAAACACTACTCACGGTTACTTTTTTATTTTTTATTCCACCCTCTGTGAAATAGGTATTAAAAATATCCTGCAGTGTGCTATCCGTGGTGCTGAAGTTGATTATTTGGGGTTTAACCCAAAGACACAATGGACAATTTGCAAGGATGATGCAGAAATACAACATGTGGATCTTAAGTTATGTTTTGATAGACATGTATACATTTTGTTTTTCTTCAGCCATTCAGAGGTAGACTTGCTGGTATGTTTTGGATCATTGTCCTGCTGCAGAACCCAAGTTGGTTTCAGCTTGAGGTCACCAACACATGGCCAGACGTTCTCCTTGAGGATTTTTTGGTAGACAGCAGAATTCATGGTTCCATTTATCACAGCAAGTCTTCCAGGTCCTGAAGCAGCAAAAGAAGCTTGAGACCATCACACTACCACCACCATATTTTACTGTTGGTATGATGTTCTTTTTCTGAAATGTGGTGTTAGTTTTAAAGCAGATGTAATGGGACACACACCTTCCAAAAAGTTAAAACTTTTGTCTCGTCAGACCACAGAGTATTTTCCCAAAGGTCTTGGAGATCATCAACATGTTTTCTGGCAAAATTGAGACGAGTCTTAATGTTCTTTTTGTTCAGCAGTGGTTTTCATCTTGGGGCTCTGCCCTGCAGGTCGTTTTTGCCCAGTGTCTTTCTTATGGTGGAGTCATGAACACTGACCTGGACTGAGGCAAGTGATGCCTGCAGTTCTTTGCATGTTCTTGTGGGGTCTTTTGTGACCTCTTGGATGAGTCGTTGCTGTGCTCTTGGGGTAATTTTGGTTTTCTGGCCAATCCTGGGCAAGTTCCCCACTGTTCCATGTTTTCGCAATTTGTGGATAATGGCTCTCACTGTGGTTTGCTGGAGTCCCAAAGCTTTAGAAATGGCTTTATAACCTTTACTTTCTTTCTCATTGGGGGTGGGGGGGGCAATCACGTTTTCACACAGGGCCATGTAGGTTTGGATTTTTTTCTCCCTTAATAATAAAAAGTTTCATTTAAAAAATGCATTGTGTTGTCAGTGACTAATATTTGAATTTGTTTGATGATCTGAAACATTTAAGTGTGACAAACATGCAAGAAATTAAGAAATCAGGAAGGGGGCAAACACTTTTTCACACCACTGTACATTGTTCAATAAATACCATTTGGGAGATAAATTCTTTTCAACCTAAGTGACTTTTTTTTAATCCCTTTTGTTTGACATCGATGAAGTTTGGTTGAAAAATAACTGACATGTTTCGCTGCTGTAAACATTTATTAAATTATTCAGGCCAAAAAGCAAGCATGATGGCATACATATGTTTCAATAAATATATTCATAAGGCACAAACAATGTTTAATAAATATTAGCTAATAAATATCAAATGAACAGAAAATATCTTTTGGTAGAGACATTGCAGTTCCACAAGGTTATACTGGAGATGGTAAGACTTCATCTTGATTTTGAATCTGCAAGAAAAGAGCATGATAAATGTGATAAATACGGTAAATATTTGGTTTATGGTAGAAATTTCGACTATTTAGAAGTCCGTCGCATACCCTCGACTTACTTAATTTGCCAACATTGTTGCAGCCCAGAGAGCTCATGGAACCTATTCGGTCCATACGGCGACCAAAGCAGCCAGAGGTTTTCCTGGATGTGTCGCTGCGGATGCTCTTCAAGTTTTTGGCTGAGAGGAACTCCCTGACTGAAGCTTCATCCAAAGCATCAGGTGGCTGCTGTGCATCGGCGTCTGTGTTCAGGTTGTCAGCAGGGTCCTTCTGCTCCATCTCAGTCTGCACTGGAAGAGACTCTTCTAATTTGTGAAGGAGCACCTACACACACATAATGAGGTATGTTAGCTTTTAGCATCCTCGGCAGTGATGACGAGGAGAATGTGCCAGCTTTTAAGACCTACCTCTAAGATGTCCATGTCACTGGAGGTCAAACTCGTGCTGACAGGATATGCATTGGGTAGCTGAAGGTTCAAGATGAGAAGAAAGCTGCAGGCAATGATGGAGGAGAGCATCTTTTCTTATATCAAGTAGTTGTGCCAGAGAGGACCTTTTCAGGGTTTCTTTGTTGAACAGCTTGTGGATGCTTGTGGAGCCTAAAGGACCAACCTCTAGTCTTTTATACATGAGCTCCATCCATGGGGGTATGCCAGGAATTGGACTGGCATTCCTGACACCTGGTCCTGATAACCCAAGCTGTCGGAAACGACTCCTTTTAAAGGGTTGTCTCTCAGAAGTGGGGCATTCATATGACATAGCGGCATCCATGCACTAGCAGAAACATACCAACACCACCTAACACGGGACCTCCTTGTCACAGGCCCACAGGAAGTAGTAAACCACCGCACTATACGTGGGTGTGATGTTACTAAATTAAGGAGTGTGTGTGTGAGAGACTGTTGATGGTTGCCTTCATAAGGACAAACTGGATGCAGACTACCAGTCTGCTGGAAGGTTCTTCAGACATCCTATTGGCTCTTATGACACTTACAAAACGACCCCAGACCTTTGCACGGCAGAAAGCAGCACAAAACCTGAAGGAATAAATCATTAAAAATTCTAAATTTCAACTCCTAGAAAGTTATTATTGATTGATATTATTACTGACTTTTAAAAAAATACTTACAATAATAACATGTCAGTACAGTGTTAAACACTCTCAAAAAACCTTCATTTGAATTGTAATAATCAACCTTAATGATCAACACAAGAAATGATTAAGTCACTCACATATATTTCACTCATGTGACCGTGCCTTTTCGTCCTGGCGCCGTTCCGCTGTACTGTAGCGTTTTGGTATCCTTGTTAAAACACTTTGCTGCAGGCGAACCCAAGATTCATTTACGAGCTAGCAAGCAAGCTAGCGATGACACCGGAGACGAAGTAAAGGTAGAATGGTCTACAGCCAATCGGGGCGCAGAAAACAATGGGCGGTGCGGACAGACAGCTTTCATACACTGTATTTAAAAAAAAAAAAGGCACTAAAAAAAAAAATCTGCGAAACAGCTAATCCGTGAAAAGTGAACCGCCACAGAGAGAGGGAACACTGTATAATGTCCTGTATAACATACAGTACATGTGGTGTCCATTTACACTAAGTTGGTAACTTGGTAAGTATCTTATAATAATATAAATAAATAGCATTGATAAAAGTATAAATATTAGGGCTAGGGTTGCGTTCATATACAACACGTAATTTAGGCCAAATGTACTTGTTTGTAGTGTATTTTCCAGCATACAAATATAGCAAATTGTACATCCGAATTAAGAGTTACGAAGTGAGTGATAAGAATATCCACTTCAAGTTTTCTTTATGTTCCTGTTTATTTACACACACACACACACACACACACACACACACACACACACGTATTATAAAGCCGTTTTTGTGACGTTCGGAGAGTCCCTGAATGCATCTCGCGTTCTTGGTAATGACAATGAGGAAGTGTCGTTTCCCGTACTAGACACTGTGTGAGTTGGAGATACATACTGTACAGTATATGGTGTTGGAATCGTACTGCTGTTGATGTGTTCGGGTCAGAATGAAGTTATAAAACAGCGTCAGACTCTGTGTGACTTTGTAGGGACGCTGCACTGTGCTGAACTCCGTCTGCCGTCATAACCGAGCGGCGTGCTTGCTCTGGTGCACATGCGTTAATTACACACACAAAAAAAAGAAATAAATTAGTTACCGCCGTTAACACGTTGTTTTTGACATCCCCAATGAATATAATACATATAATTTTAGGAAATGTAATATAATTATTAATATTAGAATACAATATACTGTGTAATTTAATATATATATAAATATGCATATTTTTTATAATTAATATAACTAATTAGATTAATGTATTTATATATTAATAATTGATTACTTTGAATTGATATATACTATATAATATAACCATATTTAGTATTTTAAATATATATTATGAAAAATAAAAGCATAAATAAATGAATAAAAAAACATTTTGTTCTGTGGCTCTATGGTATGCTCATACTGTACATGAAGATTTATTTGAGACATATGGACATAAATAAATACATACTGTAGATAAACCATCAGTGAATCAACCACAGATCACGTGTATGCAAAATACTTTACTCGCAATGCAATATAATACAAGCCGGCTGTATTGTTACCAACAAAAACAATACAAAAATAATAAATAGCCTACTTTCACAATAACTTATGGAAAGGGAGACTGTACAGTCGTGTGTAAACCAATAGCGATGGCTTTGTACTTTGCCGATGGATCTTGATGGCGTATGCCTGGCAAAGAGAAAAAAAAATATTTCTATTAGTGCATCATCGCAACTGGACCCCCACCTGCTCCTGCTTAATGACAACATGTCACCATGATGTATGGGGGTAAACAAGCTCATGTTATAAAGTACTGTAGTGCCTTCAGGTAGGCAAGATGCTTCACTAGTTGAATTTGTTTGTAATATAATTAGAAATATGATATTAATAATGCAATTATTTGTAAACTATATCTAGCTATCAAATTATTATTATTATTATTAATATATATCATATAAAAAGCTACCAGCACTTGACATACTGTAAATGATGTAATAATTAAACGGCAGTCAAAATCTAAGGGGTTCTTACCCTCAGCATCCCAGCCCGCTGAAAGATCCGATCCTATCCAAGCGGACCCCAAAGCAGCTCCTCAGCCCGCCTTTCTTGTACCGGCCCCAAGAGCGCTTTGAGGTACGGAAGAGGTCTTTGAAAAGACGGGAAAAGACGTGTGTTTTAGCCTCCAGTGCAGAATTACTGGGATCCGAGGAGTCCGAAGGATGCCAGTCAGAATCTCCATGCTCTGACTTCTCTGTGGTCTCTCGACTGTCTTGCATCTCCTCTGAGGAGTGATGAGGTATGTGATGAATCTCTTCCAAAATCTGCTTCAAACTCTGATGGGTAAGGAAATGGAAAAAAGTTTACAGACCATCTGCAGTGTCTATGGATGAAAAACAAAAAGGGAATATGTCAACTTACCTGTAAATCAGACATGGGCTTGCCTCGAACATAATTCAGCAGTAAAAGCAGATTGAAGCAGCAAAGAGACATAGATAGGTTCATGTTCGTTTTTCTTTGTGCTGGAGTGCGACTCAGCCTGTCTGTCCTCTTGTTGCTTTGCTTGTCAGCATGGCCAGGTGAAGCCTTTATAGTGAGACCTGACGACGTCACCAGGCCTGGAAAATTAGCGTTCCGTGACTAATGTCGTAACGTGTGGGAGTACAAGCATGGTTGTGTATGAATATGAGGGCTGGGACACAACTCAGTTAGGACAATTCGGACAGCTTTCATTTGGAATACATCCATGCATCCCATATTATTTTACTGCTATGACTCCAATGAAAAGGAGCAGAAGAAGAATGAATGGGGACATGCAGAAAGAAGTTTTGGTAGCCTTGTCGGCTCTGGTTGTAACACAGGTAGACGCCACCCCCAGCACATCAAAGTGTTCAAACGTCTCAGAGACCAGTGATTCTCAACAGGGGAACCCAAAAGTAGGTTGTGGGTTGTGTCTAAAATGACTTTAAAATATTTCATATGCAGCCAATGTTTGATGTATTGCTTTATTCTCGATGCAAATATTTAACTTTTTGGCCTTATTTAGTATAATATTGAGATTCTACAACAGAGTATTAGGGCCACATTGAAAAAAAAATAATCATCTGAGATTTTGAGAATAAAATCGTAAATTTACGAAAATAAAGTCGTGAATTTCCGTGGAAAAAAGTCATAAATTTATGAGATTGAAGTCGTACATTTATGAGAAAAAAAGTAGTAAATTTCTGAGAGAAAAGTCGTAAATTTACGTTTTTGTATGCAGGAATGTACATTTTGTACATACAAAGTTTAGTATATTTATCTTATGTCGTGTTATATTGTTTAATTTTTTTTAACTTTGTCTGCCCGTATAATTTTAGAATTTTTATTTTTTGTTTTCATTACTAGCCTGTTTTATGTTGCACCATCACACTGCACAAAGTTCCTAGGTGGTGTAATTAAAACTATTATGATTCTGATTCTGACCCCTGAGACAGCTATGAAAAGGGGAGACTTATGTGACCTTTGGCCGTGGGCATGTGGAGGGGGCGGGGTAAGGAAGACGGAAGTGAGAAGGGATAGACATGCGAATCTATTTTGCTGCCACATTATCAATAAAAGCTTGCCTGACGCAAGGGGAAAGTTTCCTTCCTTCCTAAAGAGCTATGCCATATTTATGTATCTTTTTTATGTTAAAGCTGGTTACGTCTTGTTTTAATATCACACAAATACGGGAACAACTCAAAATAGCCTACATAGTTCAGTGTTTAAGTTATTTCAAAGTAAGCCGACACATGCACTCTGCACTTATGGTCACAGCTTCTAGCATCCTGACAGAGGAACACAGAGTCTAACGCTCTTTTTAAACTTTATTACCGACCTGAACACACCAACAGCAGTGCTCAGTTCCAACACTGCACACACATTTGTCTCATTGTTGTCACAGTAGCAACACAACACTTTATCGTTATTCACCAGTGACGATCACGGCAAGCGAGGTGCATTGACGAACAGCGGAATTCAGAACATCAACGCAAGCAGGTTGTTTTTTGCACATTCTCTGTGTTTTGTGTATCAAGAGAATTGGAAGGGTCTGAATTACAGTGGTGTGAAAAAGTGTTTTCCCCTTTCCTGATTTATTTTTTAGTTTGTCACACTTAAATGTTTCAGATCATCAAACACATTTAAATATTAGTCAATGACAACACAACTAAATACATTATACAAATTAAACGTTTTATTATTAAGGGAGAAAAAAAAATGCAAACCGACATGGCCCTGTGTGAAAAAGTGATTGGCCCCGAAACCTAAAAACTGGTTGGGCCACCCTTAGCAGCAACAACTGCAATCAAGCGTTTGTGATAACTTGCAATGAGTCTCTTACAGCGCTGTGGAGGAATTTTGTCCCACTCATCTTTGCAGAATTGTTGTAATTCAGCTACATTGGAGGGTTTTCCAGCATGAAGCACCTTTTTAAGGTCATGCCACAGCATCTCAATAGGATTCAGGTCAGGACTTTGACTAGGCCACTCCAAAGTCTTCATTTGTTTTTCTTCAGCCAATCAGAGGTGGACTTGCTGGTGTGTTTTGGATCATTGTCCTGCTGCAGAACCCAGGTTGGTTTCAGAGGTCACCAACAGATGGTCGGACATTCTCCTTCAGGATTTTTTGGTAGACAGAATTCATGGTTCCATTTATCGCAGCAAGTCTTCCAGGTCCTGAAGCAGCAAAACAGCCCCAGACCATCACACTACCACCAACATATTTTACTGTTGGTATGATGTTCTTTTTATGAAATGTGGCGTTGTAATGAGACACACAACTTCCAAAAAGTTCTAGTTTTGTCTCGTCAAACCACAGAATATTTTCCCAAAGGTCTTGGGCATCATCAGGATGTTTTCTGGCAAAATTGAGACAAGCTTTAAAGTTCTTTTTGTTCACCTGTGGTTTCAGTCTTGGAACTCTGCCATGCAGGCCATTTTTGCCCAGTGTCTTTCTTATGGTGGAGTCATGAACACTGATTTTAACTGAGGCAAGTGATGCCTGCGGTTCTTTGGATGTTGTTGTGGGGTCATTTGTGACCTCTTGGATGAGTCGTCGCTGTGCTCTTAGGGTCATTTTGGTTTGCCGGCCACTCCTGGGAAGATTCACCACTGTTCCATGGTTTCACCATTTGTGGATAATGGCTCTCACTGTAGTTCGCTGGAGTCCCAAAGCTTTAGAAATTGCTTTATAACCTTTTTCAGACTGATAGATCTCAATTCATCTCAGTTAAGTTATGTTTTAACGGGGGGGCAATCACTTTTTCACACAGGGCCATGAAGGTTTGGATTTTTTTGTCCCTTAATAATAAAAAGTTTCATCTAAAAACTGCATGTCATGTTCAGTTGCGTTTAAATTTGTTTGATGATCTGAAACATTTAAGTGTGACAAACATGCAAAAAAATAAGAAATCAGGAAGGGGGCAAACACTTTCTCACACCACTGTAAATGTGTCTGAAAACGTCTGTCCATCTTGTTTCTTTTAATCCATTCATTGGCTTGGATTGTTTAGCGGCTGTTCATGTCTTTGTCAGTTAACATGCTAACTACTTTCCAATTGGATTGGCTTTATAGTGGATTTCACTTCCACACACTAGAGGACATTATTACTGTCTACTATACTTTATTATAAAATACTTGTTGGTATGTATTGCAAAAAAATACAGCAGTTGAGCATTTGGACAAGACTTATGAAAGTAACTGAAGAAGTGTCACCAGTGTATCCATTGCACTGAAAACAGTATGATTCAAGGCAAATGCAAATAGTGTTACATCTTGCATGGGCCATCACATCCAGATGTGAGCCTCAAAGGCTAATTGGAAGATACAGTGTGTGTGTGTGTGTGTGTGTGCGTGTGTGCCTTTTTCTGCTTCTTTTAAGTGTTTGACTCACGCCTCCGACTCAGCCTCCGTGCACACAGACGAGGACTAAATGATGAGCGATTAGCCCTGGACCCTGTGAGCCTCAACTGGCTTGTGGAGGTGGATGGCTGCTAATTGACATTTCACCAGCCTCTCCACTGGAGGGCTATTATGCTAAATTGACTCAGGCCTCATGGCAGCAGTTCCCGCTTCACATATGGAGAAAATCACTTATAGCTGTGTCACATTGCAGATGTACACACTTTTGCTTATGCTCCCATTTTTCATGAGATGAACTCTTAAAGATCTAAAACTTTTTCTGTGTACACAAAAGGCCTATCTCTCTCAAATTTTGTTCACAAATCTGTGTAAATCTGTGTTAGTGAGCATCAGCAGGTGTGCCTTAGACTGGCCACAATAAAAGACCACTGGGAGCGCTGCGTTTATATTTTTGAAGAGTGTATTAGGATATGATTGATTTTTATGCCCAAAAGTAGGAGAAGACACAGTCTGGGGCCAGCAGAAATTGGAGAAAGTGTGACTGATTATTCCGAGCTTGAATTTTTATCAGGTGATGGTTAGGAGGAGGCTCCTCTGCTATGGACAGACACCATTCCTATCCAGACCTGACCCTTGCCTTTGTTAACAAAAAAAAACTTTTTGATATACGCTCTATCGCGGTTCACATTTTGCGAATTCGCTGAATTTTTTTGGTGCTTCTTTTGTTTTTGTCTTACATCTTATGAACGCTGTTACAGGCCGAGCCTGGCCCTTTAAGAAGAATTGCATTGTGGGAAGTTGAGTGTCTCTCTCTCTCTCTCTTCCCTCTCTAGTCTGGCTGCACCGCCCATTGTTTGCTGATTGGCTATAGAGCAATGTCAATCAATCTCCTATGTCATCGCTAGCTCGCTTGCTTGCTAGCTTGTAAATGAATCTTCGGTTCGAAGGAGGAGGACTGCAGCAATTTGTTTTAACAAGGATACAGAAATTCTACATTACATCGGAACGGCGTCAGGACGAAAAGGCGCGGTTACGGAGTGAAATACATGTGAGTGATTTCATAATTTCTTGTGTCCGACCTGTGGGTTGATCATTAAAATTCAAGGTTTGAACTTTTCTGAGAGTGTTTAAACAAGAGAGAAATGTGAGAAAATCTTATTGCCTGTCTGAAAGTGTATAAAGTGTATAGTGAGGTGTTACACAGCCTTAAAACATTTCATAATTGGAAAAAAATCAAGTTGGCTATCCCCCGCGATAAACAAGGGAACACGGTACCCCCAAAATGCACATCAAAATCTTGTTTCTGATCACCGACCTTGATCTCGATAATGTATTTTTGTTATGCGTTGGCAATTGGGTTGCCCGAGAGCCATTCAGCTTGGTGCTTCTCACTCTCAATTAGTTCGACTGACTGACATTTAAACCGCTTCACTGTCACTCAAATGAAATATGCGCCCTTGTCCCTCACACTGGTTCCCCGCCATTAAAAGCCTTAATTAGTGCTTTAGTGCCTCGTCAATTAAACAATAGCTTGCTGAAGTCTGAAGGGAGCAGGATTCAGGAAATTAAATGTCACAAATACGTCAGTGGTGTTGCTAGTGTTCCCCCGGGCGTGAATGGTAATTTACTTTTATGAATGGGTCTCCACATTCATAAAAGAGTGGGCGGGATTGCCCGCACCCATCAAGTCTACCTGTTCACCAAAGTTACAGCACCTGAGGAAAAAAGTTAAGTTTAAGCTAAATTAATCAGAAAACATCCTCCAACAATGTTGATATCCTTCCAACTTACCAAAATTTCTCCAAATCAGGTACTTGGTGGGGGTGGGTGATACTGCCAATGTTGGTATCGGTCTGAGACCATGTAAGTACGTACAGGGACAGTTTGCAAATACTGATACCGATATTTTTTACTTGAAAATGTTCCATCATCATGGAATGAGTTTGTGTTTTTGCCTTTAGTTTGTTCATTATGATTATAATGACAATAAAATATAGGATAAATATTTTAGGCAAGCAAAACAAACAGTGGAACCTTGGTTTTCGACATTTTATCATTCATTCCAAAAGGCCCTAACAAAACCAAAATGTACAAAAACTGAGGCAAGTTTTAAAACAGGAAATAATGTCAATTCAGTTAATCCATTCTAGACATCCAAAACTACAGTATGAACAAAAAAATACATTTTAGGGATTAGAATGATTATTTTACCGATGTGGCCGAGTGGTTGGCATGTTGGCCACGCAATCAGGAGATCGGGAAGACCTGGGTTCGAATCCCCCTCGTTGGGCATCTCTGTGTGGAGTTTGCATGTTCTCCCCGTGCATGCGTGGGTTTTTCTCCGGGTACTCCGGTTTCCTCCCACATTCCAAAAACATGCATGTTAGGTTAATTGGTGACTCTAAATTGTCCATAGGTATGAATGTGAGAGTGAACGGTTGTCTGTATGTGCCCTGCGATTGGCTGGCGACCAGTCCAGGGTGTACTCCGCCTCTCGCCCAAAGTCAGCTGGGATAGGCTCCAGCATATCCCCGTGACCCTAATTAGGATAAGAGGCATAGAAGATGGATGGATGATTATTCTACATGCAGAAAGCAAAATCATTATAAATGACAAAAGGATGAAACTTATGGTTGATGCGTACTCCCCCTGATTGTTTTATTATTAGTTACTTTTATCGACATTTCAGCTTCTTCGCTTTACATTTTCCCATTCTGCTCTATTTTTCTCATTTTTGCTGGGTGTTTTGGTTTCAATTTGATTTTTACAATGTGCCGCAGGCCAATAAGAACCAAGCTGTGGGTCGAAAATGGCCCCCAGGCAGCACTCTGGACAGCCTCCTGGGTGGCGTCACACCGCCATTCACTTTTCCCAGCAAGGTTAGTGATGATGGCGATGGCACATTTGCAAGAGTGTTTTATGCTGGTTGGTGCATGTGGAGAATGTCACACATGATAAACGATGGCACAGTTGCGGTCGATGCTCATCTCCTGTCATCACTGATGCAGCCCCTCCCACAGAAACTATGCTGAAAGAAACATTCACTCCTTATTAAGATGACAATCATTCCTCTTGTCACTGAAAGATTAAGCTTCATTGAAAAGTCAATCATTTTGTCCACGCTTAAAGTAACATGGACATGGCATTGGTGTCTTCCATTTCCTGTCAAGCCTTCCAATTAAGCGCCGTTTCCACTAAGCAGTGCAGTTCAATTTAGTACAGAACACATTAGTTGTGTTTACACTGTATGACACTGTTTTGGGGAGGGATAGCATATGAAACTGTAGTGCAGAATGGATGTAGATGATTTTGTGTGCCACACCCTCAACACCCAGCCATTGACGATGTGCAGTGGCGGTGTCGACTTGTACATCCCACAGCGCTAGTTCTGCCAGTGATAAATTATACTAGTGTGGATTTTACCTGGCTATGCGGCTATCTATGTAATGTCTACGTAGATAACACTATGTGAGTAGATTTTCAACATCTACGTGAATATCATAACCGAATAAACAGGGATGCTCCGACAGATCGGCCACCGATTAGTATCGTCCCATTTCCGTAAAAAACGGATCGTGATAAATGCTTTTCAAAGCCAACATGACAATTCAGGCCCTGTCAACACAAACATGGCTTTTCTTGCATCTTTCTTGCCGAGCTCAAGGCCGCAGTTAACTAGCTAGCTAGGTAGCTAGAATTAGCCGCATTGCTTCTCGTCTTCGGACTCCAAGTGTGACTTTTTACCACAAACAAGCAATGCGGTTAGTTTGGAGCTCATTTTTGTCCCACGGGGAAGTGGCTATTACGTATTACGTAATTATGTCTTGTCCTCCAAACACTGTTTTTGTGTTGTTGTTTAGTGAACGTTATCTATTTGCCAGGGTGCCTTAGAATTAATCTAATGGCAACCCTGGCCAATAGCACTCATAAAGAAATCATAAATAAATTGAAAAAAGTACAGTTAATCCATGTGATTGGTATCGGACGATTTCACTCACGGATGATTGGTATCAGAATCGGCATCATAAAACCCAGATCGGAGCATCCCTACTGAATAAATTGTAAATATCATTGTTTAATAATATAATGCCACATGGACACTTGCACACATTTTGCCTCCGCATTGTCCTCGCAATTCGCCGTGGCAACATGTGTCATTTAGATGGTCAGCCTGAAAAGCGTGAAGACGAGTTTGCACACTGTTTACGAGTAACTTACGCACTTAGCATGCAATTCATGACTGAAAATGGTGTGCATTTGCTCCGGCATGACTTATTTACATCTAAAGCGGTGCTTACACTTGCGCACATTTTGCCTCCGCAATGTCCCGCCATTCGCCGGGACCATCCGCGTCATTTATTTATTTGTTAATGGTTTATTGACTAGTTTGTGCACTGTTTGCATTCAGTGACTCGGCATGCAATTTGTGACCAAAAATTGTGCGCATTGGCATGAAATGACCTCGCTCCTACGCAACTTACAGACAAACAATCGTTCACACTCACATTCATACTGGGACAAGAGTTTCCGATTAACCTAACATGCATATTTTTTTAATGTGGGAGGAAACTGGAATACCCGGAGAAAACCCACGCACAGGGAGAACATGCAAAATCCACACAGAGATGATATCAAATGACAAAATACACAAATATAGCTTCATTTCGTCAGAAGATTGTCGTCATGTGAAAGATTCCTTCAAACAGGATGGACATTTGGAACATTAAAAAAACAAAACAAAGCCAAACCCACTCATGCAATTGACCTCCGCAAAGTTTCAATGAAATCTCTAACGACACTAAAAAATGAAGCAAAAAAATGGCAGTTCAAACAGCAGCTCTCCCACTTGAGCTTATGAGCTTGGCGGACGTAAAGACGTTGGTCCACTATCTAAAACTATGTCCAGTGGTCAAGTTAGGTAGCGTTTTACAGTCTCAGAGGGGAGACAATGACATGAAGAAAGATCCCGCTCCCAAAATATTTTAACCATTCGCCTAAGCTTGTTTTCAGGAATCAGTGGGAGACGTAGCGGACATGACACAAGATAAAAGTGGTTACCTAACGTGGCTGAGCAAGGTATGGAATTAGCAATCTAGCTTTGCAGTCTGCAAACATGATGAGCAGCATTGAAGCATTTAAGCAGGATGGCCAACAAAGATGAGGCTCTCACGTACGTATGGTTGCTTGCTAAATTATGGTATGACAGGCTGACAAGCTTGACGCCAAGAGAGGTGTCATTAACCCCTTCCTGGTAATCATTGACGACATTGCTAAATATAGCAGCCGGCAATTGCTTCAGATCAAGTTGGCTTGTTGGTAAAGACTCGAGAGTTGCACTAATTGAGATGACTGTGGGCAAATGTGACGTGTGAAACAACACATGGATGGGTCTGGCTTCAGATACACATGCACACGGAGGTCACGTGTGTATTGTGCTTATTAAGCTTGTCTAAAAGATCATAATAAAACAGTTGGCACAAGTCATTGTGAGTTAATTCTATGGCATTCATCGGGCCTCTTATCTATTCTTGTCATAGAGTGATCCCATGCTCCATGCTCCCATGCCATTACATCATTGCCTTTGGCCACTGGAAAGACCAGCATATACATGTGACCCTTCCAATGGCACCTTTAAACAGATAAGGCTATTTTCACACAACAGGGATGTTGTCGCATATATTTAGCGTTAGCTCATGCTATTTTTAACTTGTTTTCACCTAAATAAACACTTCTATTAAACGCTGGCTATTTAGCTTCTTATTTACATTTGCCAGTATTTTCTTCTTTTACTATTTTGAAGCTGGGTGCTGAACAGAAAATGAATGCACTCACATTTTTTGTGTGTATTATTAATGATGGAGCTGAGGGGAAAAAAAGCCACACTTTTGCTGGGATAGCCAAAGTGCACAATTAACGGGAAGGGCTGCTCACTGCAGCGTACCTGCTTGTGTTGCCGCAGTTATTACTCGCTATTGAGAAAAAAAAGCTCATTAGGGCCCACTTTTCCCGTAGAATGAGACCACCTTTGGGTGAGACATGTTCAGACATTATTATAAGCAGGTGAAAGTCGATGGAGGAGCCCTGTCCTAACATTTCTCTCCCAAAGATGGTCTCATTCCACGGGACAAGCGGCCACTGGTGAGCTGTTTTGCCACCGGGTAGGCCAAAGACCTATTGTGCAGGACGGTTCACTGGCCACGCCTGATAATAAACACAACAACTCAGTTGTGATCACCCCCAGGGGACACACCCACCAGCGAACTAAGTAGGGAGACTCCACGGCTAAAAAATTAAACTGAATAAGCCTCTTGGATTAAAGGTGAAACGTCTTCAGCAAACAAGAAGAGTCCAGTTGCTTTCATCTACACAGGCAATAGCACAAGTAGAAACTTCCAGTTTTATTGTTCGTGGTAGTAGCGGCACTGACAGATGCATATTATCACCCTCTTATGACAAATATGTAAAGTGGAGTTTGCCCCTTCTTGATTTAAATGTTTCAGATCATCAAACAAATGTAAATATTAGTCAGTGACAGCACAACTGAACACAAAATGCAGTTTTTAAATGAAACTCTATTATTAAGGTAGAAAAAGATTCCAAACCTACATGGCCTCTTGGATGAGTCGTCACTGGGGTAATTTTGGTCGGCCGGCCGCTCGAGGGTTCACCACTGTTCCATGTTTTCGCCATTTGTGGATAATGGCTCTCACTGTGGTTCTCTGGAGTCCCAAAGTTTTAGAAAAGGCTTTATAAGCTTTTCCAGACTGATAGATCTCAATTAATCTCAGTTAAATTAGGGCCTTGTAGGTTTGGATTTTTTTTCTCCATTAATAATAAAAAGTTTCTTTTAAAAACTGCATTTTGTGTTCGCTTGTGTTGTCATTGACTAATATTTACATTTGTTTGATGATCTGAAACATTTAAGTGTGACAAACATGCAAAAAAAATAAGAAGCCAGGAAGGGGGCAAACACTTTTTCACACCACTGAATATCAGCTTTCAGATTTTTTCCAAAAGCATTAAAAACTATTTTCATTTTAGACCCACTACCCAAATGAATAATGATAACATAAAATATGAATATGTATCCATTGAACTGTATTATGAATGTATTATCTGTATGATTCCAATTGTTTTGAACATTTTCTTATGTCAAAATCGCGGAAATTTCACATTTCCTCATCAAATGCAGAGCAGAAAGCTAAGATGAGGCTGCTGTGAGCGTCTCTTCTCAGCTTAGTGCGCAAGCCTTGCCTACCGTCTGTGAGTGCACCAAGTCGGATCATGGCGCCTGCCAGTTTCTGTTTGTCAGCATGTCGCCAATAATATCATGTTGTAGAAACAGTTAGTATACACCATTACTTTTTTTTTTACAGCCAGTGTAATGATTTTAATGTAAGTGTGACGTCCTTATTCTTGCTAATCATACAATAAAATACAGAGAAATGTCTTACGCAAAGCGCTTGCAGTACTCGCTTCATCCTGAAGGTGTGGGGGCATGCTTGAGCTGGAAGGTGCTTGTCACTGCTGTACTTCCATACATAAGTACAGCATGTTTGTAGCACTAGCTAGCAGCAAGTGAAATGCTAGATATTGTTATGTTCTGCTGAATTAATTAATTAATTACACCTCCCAGATGGGGGATTATATACCCAAGCTCACCAGGAGGTGATCAGACTTTTTATTTATGTTTTAAATATCAAAACTTTTCCTGGAGAATGATCGGGTGTATGTACTTCAAATACACATCAAATGTAAGAACACAAACTGTTTTTTCAGTTCATAAAGAATACTTAATAATTAAATGAGGCTCATGAGAATTCTCTTCTTTTTGTTGACATCCTCTTCATGAGCAACCAGTATCAACATGAAAAAAAACTCCAAAGGAGTCAGCGCCTCATCAGCCGTGAGCGTAAGCACACGTCATTGATCCTTTGTTGTTTTTGAAGTGAAATCTCAAATGTGGACTTACTGTTCATGTGCGTGCAATAACGCCATCCTTTTGAGAATGGATTCCACACATCTGTTCACGTCCTCTCGGCAAGGTGAGACGACATGTATCCGCACAGCTCCAAACGCCATCTGCATAATTCATCGTTTAATGGCCTGCATGCATCGATTACAGTCGGTCCAGTGAAAACAGACATTATTGCCAATCATCAAATAAAAACATATTCATTCATTATCCACGGCTGTCAGCACTCGTTCTACTAAAAACAAAGTAAAGGCTCTCTCACAACAGTGTCTTCTGTGCGCTGAAGCGGAATGATGCGTCTAAAGGACATCGGTGGAGATATGGGTTGTTTAGATACATACAGAATCGCGATATATTATAAAAAGTCAAAATCATCGTAACACGGCTTGAACTGGGTTATCAGTGGACAGCAACAATTCAGTTCTAAGGCTGTGCCCAACGCTGACGACTTAGATCTTTCATGTTTACTCTCGTTTGCCATTTGTGTTGCTATTTGTTTCAGATTTGCCACATTAAGTCAAACAGTATGTGAAAGTAGCTGGGAGTGCAACACAGCACAACACCGAATTGCTCTGAAAGCAACAGACGAAGTTGAACTGTCTTGAAGACATTAAGAATGTCATTAAAAGCTCTTTAGCAACATTTTCCCTCCAACTGGCCTCCTACTGGGTTCAGATGTTGTTCAGCGGCGTGGTCTCAGGCTGCGAAGACCCCCACTGTTCACTTCATAATTATAATAGCATGACCAAAATATTATGAACCCCTCTCAGTATGATCTTGCGCAGCTTGTTTACACCACTGAAAACTACTATTACGTTGGCACAACTGTTGCATTTGTTTTATGGCATTTGTGCGTGTTTGATTTTAATCATTTCTATATTTTTAGCATTCGGACGTTGCTGTGCATTCACCCCTGTCGCCCTGTAGTATGCACATCACTGAAAGACATTTACCTACTGTAATGTACAATATTAACACGTGTACATGTACACATGTAGTAGAACATGTACTATTTTAACACATAAGTGAGATTAAAAACTCATGGGGAAAACTGTATGTATGTATGTATGATATAAAACTGATCCATCAAGTACATTCATAGACAAAGATTATGGACAATAATAGTACAGTAATCCCTCATTTATCCCGGCTAATTGGTTCCAGACCCGACTGTGATAAGTGAATTTCCGCAAAGTAGGATTCCGTATACATTTATACAGTATTATTACTTATTATATTTTTTGTAGTTAGAGCATAAAAAACACAGTTTTTAACATTACTACAGCACTCTAGACATGAACTAACACCTCTATAGTCACCTTTACATCCCTATTCAGTTCAGTTTGTTTATTTCACGCCTACAAATTTACATAGGAATGCAACAGTTCCACAAAAAGGAGTCGGAAGCAGCAGAGCTTACAACCCAATGTTATATTACCCAGTTATATATAATTATAATATTAGGCAATATAGTAGACATAATAAACGTAAATAAGCCATTTCAGACATATTCACAGAAGTACAGAATACAGAAGAAAAAGAAGACATTTGTAGACGGTCCCTGCGCTCCGGTCTCGCGGCCGGCTTCTCATAGAGATCAATATAAGTCAGACTGCACAGAAGGCGGCTCGTTTTGATAAAAACTGGGTTGTAGCTGTTTGTCTGTGTTGCCACGGTTGGAAAGAGGTATGGTTTACTGTGTTAGAACCATTCACTTGAGAGTTATTGCGTTATTGATGAAGTGTGAGTATGTGAATATGTTTCTAACTTTACCGCAGTCTCTTTTGCGTTACCTCGAAAAAGTTTGTTGTTTGTTTGTTTTTTTTACCCATCATATTTTTTTCTCAATGTCCCCTCCGGGGCTCCGTACGTATTCAGCCATGAAACAGCACGATTTCTTCATTATTACATTTTTGAAAAACCATAATCGAGGGAAGTCACGAAATTCGAAGTGCGAAGCGGCAAGGGATTACTGTATTGCATGTTTGAGTGAAATAGACGGCTGTGTAGACTAGAACGTTATCTAAATAAGTCAATAAAAATGATGTAAATAAGAATAAGAGCCATTTAGTCTGTAGTATTTACAACATCTGATGATGCATAGTGATGACTATGGCTGTATGACTGCTCTTAAAAGTCAATCAGACACCAAAGCCCAATGATTTTGTAAAACGTTTTGACACTGAGTAATACTGCTGCGTACAAACTGAGTGTAAGATATCGCTGCAGTCCTAAATTGGCACACACCGAGGTAAAGTGCTGACTGGGTTTTTCAGCAGGTCTTGGGGGCCCTCTGGTGGACATAGTACAAAACCTTTAATGGAAAAAGAAAACTAAGGAATGAGCCCATTCCGTTTTCTGCACCGCTTATCATGTTAGGGTCACAGGTGAGCTGGAACCTATCCTATCTGACTGCGGGCAAAAGGCAAACTAAACCCTGGACTGGTCACCAGGCGATCACAGGGTACACACTGACAAATAAACTTTCACACATATGGGTTTGGTAGTCAACATGCATGTTTGTGGAAAGCCACGCAAGCAATGAAAGAACATGAAAACTCCACAGAGAGGCCTGAGCCGAGATTCGAACCCAGGATCACCTAGCTGTGAGGTAGACGTACTAAACACGCTATACCAACAAAGACAAACAATGTTGTTATGACTCCCTAATTCTGCTAAATAATGTCCAGGGCTGCCTAAGGAGGTTGTTGTTGTTGTAGTTTTCATAGCCAGGCAGAAGGTCATGTTTGTCTTCACCATTGCTTCTGGATTGGCAAGGCTGAGAGGGCTCCAACCTTCCCTGCAGTCCCCCAATCATGGAGTCTGGGGTGCCATCGCTGCTGCCTGAAGGCCCCATCTGAACTGTTACACTCAGGCCTGGCTGATCAGATCGAGGCTGTGGTGGGGTTTGATGGGACACTGAGGACGGAAGGGAGACTGGGGTGGTGGCGTTTTCACTGAGGCTCTGCACCGTCACTGATGACTGACACACGCACACATATAGAAAGTACACACACAAAATACTAAATACATTTCAGCTAGCCATCAGTAGACAAACTGTCAATGTATGTTTGCATGGTGTCATAACATACCAGTTCTTAATAGTATGTACAGTATTTTATATTTAATACAGAGTACTGATTTAATCACACATTTAATGTACAGTATAAATCAGGGGTGTCCAAAGTACGGCCCGGGGGCCATTTGCAGCCCGCGACTGTGATTTTATCGGCCCGCAGCACAGTCTAAAAATGTAATTTAACAAGGAAATTAAAAGAAAAAACAACAGCACCAAAAATGGGAAAATCAATCAAAAGTCAAAATATTAAGAGAAGATTTGTAATCTAGCAAGGAAAAAAAAGCCTATAATTTCACAAGTAATAGTATGTCATTTTAGTAGCATGAAGTTGAATATATATAGTCAAAAACAATGAATAAAGTTGTCATTTTTGGAAACTTAGGTTGGGGGAAAATTTATAAAATGAGAATAAAGTAAAAGTTTTAGGAGAAGAAAATATACAGAAGAGAAGAAATATTTGGAAAATTATACAAAAAACCCCCATCAGAAATAGAAAACAACAGAAATTTTACCATAGTAAAGTCTAAATATTAAGAGAAAAAAATAGTTTTGTAATGGGAAAAAAGTTGCAAGTTTATGAGAATAAACTTGTAATATGAGGAAAAATATCATTTTAGTGACAATGTTGAAATAAAGAAAAAATACATTTTTTTTTTAAAGATAAAAAAAATATTATGGGAATAAAGGTAGAATTACGAGGAGCAAAACTCACAAAAGGAAAGCTGAAATGAAATAGTTGGGGAAAAAAACAGCTGTAATTTTACAGGAATAAAGTCAAAATATTAAGAAAAAAGTCATAATCGAATGAAGAACAAAAGTCGCAATTTTACAAGAATAAACTTGTATTATTATGGAAAAAACGTCATTTTTAATAGCATTTCACCTACATTACAAAGGTGAAATGCAGTTTTTCTTGAGCTCCATATAGCTTCTTAGCATATGTTGGTTTACAAAATATCAAAGTGGCCCTTGCATCCTTCCATTTTTCAGTATGTGGCCCTCCCTGGTAAAGGTTTGGACACCCCTGGTATAAATAAACTGGTGTCATAAGCCTTCTAATCATATTTTGACTTAATTTTCTCTATTGTCAATTTCAAAATGAAAGCAGTTATACTCACATTGTCCACAGAGACATCACTGCTTGCTACTGCCTTCTTTTTCCTCGCCTTGTTGGGATTCCAATGGCAAACCAGACTGTTATTCTGGACACTGTAGTTTTTATGGCCAATCAACCAGTAAGTGCTCATTTTGCCTTTACCCTGCCAGGAGCAGCAATAGGGATACTCAAGTAGAATGATCCTTTTTGAACTGTCAGTAAAATCATGAACAAAACAAAAAAAGTGTAGACCCTCGCGCTCACCTTAACTTCAATCTCTCCACGGAGCTCCAGCTCGTAGGCGTTGTCTTTGACAAGGGCCAAGTACGTTTCCGAGCTCGTATGGATTCTCTGAGCTGTCACAGAAATATAAATATGGTAAAAAAAATACACAACCTAGAAAATGGGATGCTATTAATAATTGTGCATGAATTACCCTAAATTGCAGACTGATTGGGAGCACCTGAATATAAGCCGCCCCCACTGAATTTAAAAAGAAAAGATTTACTGCATATAGGGCGCACTTGTCTACAAGCAACAGGTGTTCATGTTGTTACATATGGAACATATGGAAGTGTCAGTGCGTGATGCAGGAGTAGAACCGCACATTAAAGGAAAACTGCACTTTTTTATATTAACAAATTAGCATATTAACCAAGCTACAGTGACATTATTATTATTGTTATTGTTAACATTGTTACGCCGAAGAACTACTTTATTGTCGTAGTGACACCTCGCCACACCACACTGGCTAGCTACTAGCTTCACCACACACTCGCCCGCAGCACATCAGCGCCACGCTCACAATGCCTCCGGCCACTACCAAAAGGTAACGCTACATACTGGAGCTGCCGCCACTGCTGCTGTGTTTTGGTTTTTGAGTTTGGAAAAGTTAATGCTAGGTGTAGCGTTTGTTTCTATGTTGCTATGTGAAATCAGCACGCCCAGGGAGGAAGTTCCGGTAATGTTTAATACTGTAAGTATTCCATGTTATCGTGAATGTGCCTGTTAGTACATGGTCATAGCATGTATATAAAACCATAAAACGTTGGAGGTTTTTGGAGGTGTTTTCATAGCAGGCTTTGCAGGCGGAATAGGTGTGTCCCATTACGTGCAGTAATGAGCTGCCACTTTTGATCTGTTTATATCTTTAGAACACAGAAAAAAAAGAAAGACATGTGTTTTGTCTCACATAAGGATTGTGGATAATCGGCACTTTTTTTTTTAAAGCGCAGTTTTCCTTTTAGTGCTTTGGGCACACTACAGTATAAACCTTGCAATCTTATCTCCACTCGGTGTTCACAGCGTTGGTGGGTGAGAGGCTATTTTTCATACGTTTTTCGTGAGTTCAACAGCTGTCGGCTTGTGCTCGTATCCGCAAATGTTCGCTAGTCGGGTGTTCGTAAGTTGGGGACCTAGTGTACTTATGTTAGTGATCTATTTAATTGTCATATATGGAGGTGTTAGAAATCGCCCAGTAAAATCACTAGCAGGTATATGGGATTTTCAATGTAAATTACCATTGTTAAATGCATTTGGTGTATGTTGAATCTCACATAGAACTTATTTATTTTATTGATTTTATGATCCCATGTAAGTTAGAAATGATTTGCTTTATGTCTGTATGTTTTAGGGACGCGAACGATAAACCGATGTGACCGGATATCTGGTTTGAGTAGCGAACGATACCGATTCGCCGGTAAAAGACTCCTGTATTGATCATCATCAGCCATAAATCTTTCAATTAATCGATTGTGGAGACGTGCAACAAGTATCATGAGAGAAGCAATCGGTTGACGGTGTCTTACAAACAACGTGAGAGCCTGGGGTGCCGGCGAAACGCGCCGGCTAGCTAGCCAGGGCCAGCGCTCCGGCTGCTGGCGCTAGCTGACTAGCTGGCATTGGAACGCCGACGTTTGGAACATTTTTGGATTAATTTCAACAAGGGTGCACAACTTGACAACTTAACCAGCTAGACCAACAGAGGCAAGTATGGTAATTTTTCTGCTTTGCAACCCTAATACTTCGAAAACTTGCGCCTGGAGTGTTGAAAATACTATGCTCAGTGTGAAATGTCGTACCATTACCATTATTATGACATTTTAAGTATGGGATTGTTTACTTTTCCAAGCTAAAACAGCATTTTCATTGCACTCATGTGACAAATACTTCTATTTACTTATCTGTGCTTGGGGCTTTGCAGTGTTTATTTATTCTGTGTTATTAATTAGACTGAATGTTGTTGACTTGGGTATTTTCATTATGTTTGATAGTATATAGATGGATAGATAGAGACAAATCCAAATTTAACAGGTATAAAATCTTTATTTCATAATGTAAGATTAAAATCTACATCAGCAAACACTGACCGCAGAACTGAATCAAATCTAATCGTATCGAATCGTATCGTTTGTACACCGCATCGAATCGTTCTGTTTTTAAAATATATAGCTTTTGAATCGTATCATAATCTGTGTATCTAGATTCGCATCGAAGTGTCTCTCACAAAGAGATTTACATCCCTAGTATGTTTCGTTCTTCAGTTTGCAATTTGGATCATCGCTTGTCATTAACGGGTGATGGTTGGTGCCACAGCCAAACCAGTTGAGAAGTGCCACTGTTTAAACATATCGAATCAAATTACCATAATTCCCGGTGAGGAAGCAGGGAAAGATATACAAAGCACTTAGAGCACCAACAGTAAAATCTACTTCAAACTAAATGGAGGCCCAGGAGAAGCAAGAGTGCTTGTTGTAAACGATATCAGCGATATGCATGCATATTAAAGATCGCTTTGCTATGACAATAATGGAGGATATAACCCACAAGAGAGAACCATGCGGCTGGAAGGACTATGTTCAATAACAATGACATCGATATAATTGTTGCAAGGGCCAGCTCAATAAAGAAATAAAACGAGGAACTCATGTAACTCAGGCATATTCAGTGACACTCACAGTGCACCACCAAAGACGGAGGATGTGGATATCAACAGGGGAGAAAGGAAAGGAAAAAAAGAAAGAAAAGGAAGAGGGAGAAAAAAGAAGAATTTTTTTTTTCCATTATAGTATGTGTACCAATAAGTACCAATACGAGTTTAAAATAAGAAAACTATTTTAACAGCTTCTCATCATGCATTTTGTCCCAACAAAGCATTTCATTGGTTATGGCTGCCTGGGCACTGCAATGACGTCAACCTCCCTCTGGGCTCCTCTGGCTCCCTCTGGTGGACAGAGGCAGCTGAATGAAGTGTTGAATGAGTAAGTGCTGAATGAGTGTTCAGTTGCTGTGTGATGATTTTACTGTTCTTTGTAAAATGACACCGTGATCAGACTGTTATATTGAGTAATGACATCCTGCGATTTCCAATGGGTTGACATGTGGACATGTGCGGCTTATATTCCGGTGCGGCTTATATATACAAATCAGTTTTTTCTCTAAATTTAGTGGGTGCGGCTTAAACACCGGTGCGGCTTTTCATAAGTTTAAAAACACTTTTTAACTTGCAGGGGGGCTTGGGTTCAGAAACTGTTACTTGTCACAACAGCTTTAAATCAACGTTTTTGAGCATTCAGCTTCGACAAGAATGACTTCATTTCTACATGTCAACATACGCAGGCTGGTAGACTCCATTCTAGATGCCGTGTTCACCGTATCCCCAAACAGACAATATCTTGGCATCTTGTAGCCCACTATTCCGGCCACACATGGACCTATGAAGGGAGCAAAACAGGGATCAGCAAGCAATTAATGGGGGGTGTCACGAGAAGTGCACCCACCTGTGTGGATTCCAGCTCGAAGCTGCAGCCTCTGGTTGGGCATGTGAGGGATGGACACCTGTCTGACAGCTGCAACCAGATCCAGAGCCATTTTAGCAATCTCATCAGCATGTCTGTCCCCATTCCTCTCCGGTAGACCACTCACCACCATGTATGCATCACCAATTGTTTCAACCTAGATTGAAAGAGTATACACAACACCTGAGTCCTGTAGCTGACATTGTGTACCTCATACATGGTATGTGAATCCTCTAGACAATTTAAACGGAATGATTTGATTGATAACATGAACAGTGGGGGAAATAATGACAGTGGTACCTCCGTTTCTGTTATTGAATTGGCCCATAAGGTTTGACAAAAACCGAAATGCACGAAAACCGAGGGAATTTTTCCCATAGGAAATAATGGAAATCCAATGAATCAATTCCAGACACCATGATAGTAGTTTTACATGCATTATAAATGACAATGGAACTTATTGTCGAGGTGTACCTGTCCATCCTGGCGAGATGGAATTCAATGGTGTTTCTCACCTTCTTTGTCAAAGTTGTGACACTCACAACTCTCTTTGGCCCCGTGGCGGGTTATTCAGCAGTCGCGCTCCAAAAAAAAAGTGAGACGTGTTTACTTTGTAATAAAAGTAAAGGCTGTTTCAAAGGAATGTAACCTGCGGAGGCACTTTCAGACTAAGCATTGAAACTTTGGTGCAGTCCATACCCCCATCCCTGTGACTATTGATGGGTGGGGCGGTTCTGGATTTTTTTTATTTGTACCTGTGCAAGACTCTGGACTTTAGTGGCTTGCTGCCACTAGAACCCAGAGTATCTGCTGAGAATTCCTTGGACAGCTGTAATTGAGGACCCTAGGTCATAGTTGCAGTATGTGCTTTCAAATTATGAAATAAGAGCATTTGTGCATATGTCATAATCCTGTTCCTTTCGTAGTCAAACAGAATTCATGTGAAACAGCTTTCTAGTTGTTGCAAGGCTTTAATCTACTTGAGTGGATAATAAAGCATAGCTGAAGGGGTGGGGGCAGAGCCACGGAGGCTCAGCTGCATCTTATAAGATTTATTACGTCTTGAACACTCACGGCATGACAAGGAAATTGGTGTCTCTCCATCATCATCATCAGGGAGGATGTGTTTGTATTGTTGTACAACTTCACACAAAACTAAAGGTTGTTCCTGTGTTCCATTAGTGCGGCCAGGGGGGCCATTTTCAGCCCGCCGCTTGTTTTTTTATTAGTCCGCGGCACATTCTAAAAATATAATTGAAGAAGAACAAAATAGCAAAAATTGAAAAAATCTGCAGTAATTTTACAAGAATAAAGTCAAATTACTAAAAGAAAAAAAAAATCTAATGTAATCTAACGAGAAGGAGGTGTAATTTTACGAGAACAACGTAATATTATGAGGAAAAATAATGTCATTTTAGTAGCATAAAGGAGCATAAAGTAGCATAAAGCATAAAGAAAGTTTTTTTTAAGTTTCTAATGTTATGAGAGTTGTAATAGTTGTAATTTTTGGAAACAACAGCAAAAATGGGGAAAAAAACAGCAAACGTCATTCTAATAATGCACTTTTTCACCTATATCTCAGAGCTGAGATGCATTTTTTTCTTAGAAAATGCCAAAGTGGCCCTTGTACCCTTTCAATTTTGCACTATGTGGCCCTCGCGGGAAAACTTTTTGACACCCCTGCATTAGTGTATGGACCTAAGCACCTAACTAGTTCAAAATTCCAATAGCAAATGTGGAGCTCATGCAGTAAACAGCCACTCCCTTTAATGGGAATTGAGGTATGATATGTGTGATTTCTATATAATCAATAAGTGAACATTTACAAACATTTTTTACAGAAAAATAAATTAAATGCTATCCTGGTAGTGGTCCCTGCTATTATTGTTGGTTTTTATTTGATAATAATGTGTTATTCTTGAACGACAGTTTTCCCATCCTCCTTGTGCGAGTGTGGTGGTTTGAAATTACCTTGTACACGTCATAAGAGTCGATGCGTGTGTCAAAACACATGTAGAGGTTGTTGAGCATTTCCACCACTTGTAGAGGAGTACAGGATGCTGAGATGGAGGTGAAGCCAACGATGTCTGAGAAAAAAATTGTCACCTACAATACAATAGAGGAGCATTTTCAAAGAAAACATAGCGTAAGTGTAAAATTGAATTTTCTTGTGTTTCAAAAAATATTGACTTGAGTTTGACGTTTTTAACATCAGCACACAACATGCTTGAGGTGGAACGACTTAACCTGCACACCAAAGATTACATAATCGGTTGCGATATTTTGCAAGTGAACATGCAGTTTCATAATTCCATATCAGTCTGAAATGGAGGTTTCAGTTTATTTCACACCATTAAACCCCCACCCCACTGCTTTTTGGTGCTTTTGGTACAGCTGTTCAAACCTTCTTAACAAGCCAAATGCAATTTTCAGCTATCAAGCTTGTTTTATCTTCTGATGAATATGGAGCAGGGCAATTATAGGTAATTACGTCAACAATAGCTACAAAGCGAGCAAACACACGTTCATTCAGCATGGCCGCAGATGATGCAGTGGTAGCCTCCTTGCAGCCGCCTTAATTTTAAAAGCTCTAAACATTTTGGAGATAAACATAAAGCATGTGTTAAAAGCTTTACATGGTTATGTACCATATACTATGTCCAAATCCTCTCAAAATTTGTGCCTGAAATGAGTTTCCTCCATAGGGTGGCTGGACTCACCCTAAGAGATAGGGTGAGGAGCTCAGTCTTCCGAGAGGGGCTCAGTGTCGAGCCGCTGCTCCTTCACATCAAAAGGAGCCAGTTGAGGTGGCTCGGGCATCTAGTCCAGACACCTCCCGGACACCTCCCTGGTGAGGTGTTCCGGGCATGCCCAGCCGGGAGAAGGCCCCGGGGCAGACCTAGGACAGGGATTATGTCTCACAGCTGGCTTGGGAGAGCCTTGATGTCCTCCAGGTGGAACTGGAAGAAGGTGGCTGGCGACCGGGAAGTCTGGACTTCCCTACTGAAACTGCTGCCCCCGCGACCCGGACCCGGATAAGCAGAAGAAAATGGATGGATGGATGGATGGATGGATTGATTGTCCTAAATTTTCCCCTCTATACAGTGTCCATGTGCACCGATGTTGCAAGGATCTGTCTGCAATTCCTGGAAGCGTACCATAAATTCCATTGTGGAATCCGCTACTTTTTTCCTAAACTTTGAACCCTGAGGCTTATACAACGGTGCGGCTAATTTATGGCTAAATTCTAATCTCGTGACATCTCTTTTACTTCAGAACTACTAATTGTTTAAATAGTGGGCCACTTGCGAGTCAGTGAGGAAACGGTAGCTCTTTCTCATCTCGAACGAACGAAATGCGTTATGGGAAAACTTTCAAATGTTTTTTTTTCATTTTATATTTGCATTGGCACATGATTGTATATTTATTAGGTATCCCTTTTGAATGTTACGTTTCCATGTTATACTGAGTAATGACCTCCTGCAATTTCCAATGGGTTGACAAGCTCGTTGTGAGTTTTTGACAGCTCATGATTAGCTCATGATTAGCTCCTGTCAAATAAAGAGCTGCCTGGTCCTCACAGACTTGTGTGTGCCACAATATGCCATTTTTTGACGTGGACACCTGCGGCTTATACACCGGTGCGGCTCATATATGTACAAATCTGGATTTTCCTCAAAATTTAGTGGGTGCGGATATATATCGTAATTTACGGTATTTTACTTTGGAAGCGTTTGTAGACACATTATCTGTTTATCTTGTGATATTAAATAGGTTTGATTTATACTGGACAATTTTTTTGTAAAGAAAATATGCCTATAATTATGGATGTCCGATTATATCACCTGACAATATCGGTAATTGGTAATATCGGCCGATGATACTGATATTGGCACGCAAGTGACAGCATCAAGCTAGCTAGCTCAGTATGTCTGCAGTCTGGAATTATTTCCAAGTTTCACCTTTAGATTGTAAATATGCAATTTGCAATGAAAGCGTTGGTTACAGTATGTACCACATCTTCCTTTAATACTTCTAATGCAATATGTTTCGTTCATGCTGCATTCATGCGTTATTGTGGATGTTTGTGCAGCATAGAAATGTGCAGCTTTCAAAATTGTACTATTATCCGCATTATTTGGATTCTTATTTATGAATTTATTAAGACTAACCTGTCTTACTTGATGGTAGTAGATGGTAGTTGATCTTGGTATCAAACTAGTAATGAAGTGCTGGACAATATTGGTATATCAGTTATTGGAAAGAAAGCCAATGTCGAGCGTCTCTATTATTAATCACTTCCTGTACAAGGAAGCTAAGGAGAAATGCGATATTTTTAAAAATACAAGTAAATTCATTTGATCACATGGTTGACTCTCTGAGCACTAAAAGAGAAGCACAAGTGAATACACACAGCTTTGACACAAACCTTCTCATAGCTCTCGGCCTCTACATGTTTATGCCGGCGAAGCTGTTTGGCTACGGATTTTGGCAGCATTTGGTGCAGCAGGTCTTCGGCCCGCTGTCTCTGACGCCTCAGGTCCTTCGTCTTCTCCTTTAAACTGTCGGTATAGTTTTGGATCCACTCAGTCATCTGCTTAAAGGAGAACATGACCACTGGGTAGCTGAGGCAGGCGATTGCCAGCAGGCTGATCTTCATACTGAGGCTTGAGGACAACGACCGGGACGCCATTCTGAGTACTGGCACTGCACGGCCAAACAAACACTGCTGGGTGTCTGTCAGAGCTTGAAGTCCAACGCGGGACCCGGGTAGCTCTTTTCCTGGAGAGAACTCCCACATGTTTGTGTCAGGAATATGTTTGAAATGCTGGCGTGAGTTAAATTTTTGGTCTATGTTCTCTAACCAGCAGTCATTCAGTTGTTCTGTCAGAACTGCAGCAAAGCTTAAGTGCTTTAACAAAAAAATCCACTTGTCCTGGAAGTCAGGTAGATCAGCCATGTGGGGGAAGTCCATCAGCTGGTAGTTGAGCTCTTTGAATATGAGCAGAAGCCTTGCAGCAAGAACATCTCTCCAGTTCGAGTCGTGTTTGGCTTTGCTTAAAGTATCTTCTACTGTTCCCCACATATCAAAAAGTCCTCCAATGAACACAGACAGAGCAGACGTGTGGTTTTCACTTGTTTCATTATCGAATGAAGCATTAAGTAATCCATGAACACTCCTCTCCAACTCCCGGCATATTGCAGCCACCTCACCATCGCACGGTAGCCCATAGCCATCACTGTGAGCCACTATCTCACCACAGAGATCAAACACGGGAGATAAACCCGCAGAAGCGTTAGCACCGAATGCCTCGTTCGCCATGTCTTTTCTTAACAGGTGGCGCATCATTTGAAGCTTGTCGAGGAGGTGCGAGATGACTACGGCCCTGCATGAAGTCAGCTCTTCATAAGCAGCTTGTGCGGAGTGGAGCAGGTCAAAGTTGGAGCTGAGGTCGATGGATACAGAACCAAGCAGGGCCAGGAAAGAGAGCAGGCACGCCGTTAGAATCCGTCGAACCATACGCCCACTGCCAGATTTGGACAATATGGAACACCTGGAAGGAAGGAGCACGACTGATGTTCAGCGACAGCTCGGTTTCGTTTGAAAAAATACGTATTTTTCCACTTCTTATGGTAATACTTTGTTAGTAATCAAGTCCAAAGAGTTTTGCCCTAAAAGTGAATGCTTTAATTTTAATTTGTAATTGAAAAGAATATACTGAACCCTCTAATTGAAAATGTAAGTGACCAAAAGAGGGCTGTATCAGTGGCGGCTGCTGGTCATTCAAGGAGGGGAAGCTCATTTTTTCCGGCCTACATCATAAATGCGTTTATTTATTTATATGTAAATTCTAGTATCTGCCACGATGTGCAGCTTGCTAGCAGCTCGAGCTGCTGCGCAAGGCTACTGTGTGACCGGCTGTGAGTGTGAGTGATTGTGACGGGGGGGGGAAGCTCCGCAGCTGCCGCTGCTCATCGGGGAAAGAAACCACAGCGTGACAGAAGAGAGTCGCCAAACACAACGCCAGTCGTTTTTAACAAAGACAAAGTGCGGATCAGTTCAGAACAACGGAATGAAATACTTCGCTGATTCGCTTATTTCACTGTCAATCAAAAAGGGATTCCGCCTCTGAGAGATCATCCAATCATAATGCAGAAGCTGAGCTTCCGGGCCACCCCACTGCCCCAGAGACGCGGGGCGTCCGATGGCCGCCCAGTTTTGCGCAGTGGAACAACCCACTGTACGCTTTCCCATCGAAGTCAGTCGACGCTCAGCGTCCGACTGTGTAAAAGCGCCGCGGCGCTGCAGGAATGAATGACAAGTAGCTGATTCAGAACAAAAGATTTAGTCAGATTTAGCGCATATTTAGTCAATGAAATGTACGCACAGCAGTACATATTTCAACACTTTTTGTTGTTGTTGTTGTTTGGGGACGCTGAGCTTCCCTTGCAAACTTAGAGCAATCGCCACTGGTCAGTATGCACATGTTTTGCAAGCATAAATGGGTAAATATTCTAGTGAGGATGTATGCTCATAGACAGTTACCCAAATTCTATAGTAAAATCAAAAGATGTTCCATCAAAAGTTTAAAGGTGAACACCTTCTTTTAGCTGATGTTCACATTTTCCCTAACATTTATACTTTTGTGCAAACTTTGCATGAAGAAAAATATGCAATATGAGTCTTAGCAGTCTTGGTGAGAATTTCACCTTCATCTTACCTGCACAGCTGACATTCTGTGTTCACATCCTTAGAGTTGGCCCTTGGAGCGACTCTCCTCTTTCTGATAAATCTTCTTTTTAAAGAAGCAGAGGACAGTGTCCTTGATGCAAAACAGTCCTTTTTCATCAATTCCAGTGTTGACATGAGACCTGAGCTGCAAGGCTGACTTTCTCACACTGTTTGCTCATATCAGGATGGATGCCAGAGAGCACTGTTCTGCCAGTGAACGCAAAACACAGCAATAGCGCAGTGTTCATTTCCGCTTTTGTGCTTCAAAATAATTGGATTCATTGGCGTCTCCTCTGTTTTCAAATCCTTTAAATGTGTGCCTAAAATGCACACATGCACATAAAATGGACTGGACTTGCCAACAGTAATCTAATCTATTATAACATAATACATTATATACAGGTATATTGTGATATAACTGTCTGCTTGTGTTCAAAGGTTTACTGTGACCTGAGTAGACGTTTTAGTTGTAAAAGTGAAAACTATCATATTATGCAGACAGTGAGATGATGCATTCATCGCCATCATCTAAAACGGCGTAAAACATAGTCTTTAGCTAATATTACAAGAAAATAAAGGACAATTAAAACCTTGTTTTCATTTAAGACGTTATTTTACGTATACACTGTGTGTAATAAGATAAGCTTTAATTGCGAAGGCTAATACCGGAAGTCGTCCTTAAACATTTGTTCTTAAACCACTGGGCGATAGTGCAAATTTTGGGATCAAATCGATCCCAAGTAAACACAGGCCCAGTATTGCCGACACAGATACTGATACCGATACGTTTTCCTTGAAAATGTGATGATTTTGACAATTGAATGATTTTGTTGATTTAAATTGTTGATCAGAATGATAATCAGAATAAAACACAGGACAAATAAGGCAAACAAACAAAAAATGTGTCTTTTAATGTCTATTTAACAATATATAATACAACAATGTAAGACAATGTAACAACAATAACAGAATAATCCAATGCATTCTCGTTGGTATTTATAACAGTTTGACAAATAAAGTCAATAGTGCAAAATAACTATACAAAATAAAAACGTGTAAACAATTAGTCAGTATAGTTGAACAACACAACAAAACAAGCACATATTTGTGAAAATAAACATGTCAGAAAACGGGAAAATATCGATCTCAACGAGCTAGTATCGATCCGACAACGATACTGCTTTAATATCAATAATATCGATATTTGAATCGATCCGCCCACCTCCATCGCACACTGCCTGAACTACAAGAAGTGTTGTGCTTGTGGAGTGTTTAAAGAGTTGCGTACATGTTGTATTTTAGTTCGCTTGGAGCTATGAACAGTTAGAAGCTATGAAGTGATGTGCCTTTTAGCTTTGGCGGCTGTTTTGGCGGCGGGGGGACGGTGAGTGAATGAAGCGTCGGTCTCAGCACTTGAACAAAGGGTCTTCTTCGCTCGAAGTCACCATTGTTTTGCCCGGAGAGCGCCTCTTTTCCAAGTGGTCCAAAGGTGGGTTCGGACGGGAATAGTAAGCCAACTCCTGAGTCCTTGCATCCTCTCAAGTGACACAGCCATGGAAATGTCGACTTTTAATGCAGTGGAGCTCTTAGGAGACCGCACATGCGACTAGCCAAACCTCGTAAACATATTAACACCGGTGGGACAGAACGCTAGCTCATATACTTCTTTCATACATTTGTGTACTAGTAGGTTTATTCGTGACGACAACTAACGACTGATGTCTTCCGCTAGTTCCACTCTAAATAAACACAACTGAATCTGGAAAGAACTGCAACACAGACAAATGTTTACATATTCGAATAGTGGCAGAAAGTACACCATGTACATGCAATTAAAAATATGCTGGGTTTCACAGCAAAAAAACAACCCCAAAACACTCACCTAATCATTGCTTCCTGGTAGATTAAGAAAGGCATTTTTCATATGTAAATCTGAATGAAAACAGTCACGTAAAGCTGTTGATGCAGATTCTGTATCACCAGTGCATTCACGTGAATTGAGCGTTCAACTGCAGCGTACATTCAGATCATGAAAGGTTCTGTTTCCTCCTTATATGTCTAACTAACTAACAGCTTTTGCAATGATGTCTGTGTTGGTAGGTGAGGGGCAGCTGGTGCTCCAGTCATGACCCCTGGGAATGGTAACACAAACAGTAGCCAACACAGAGGACAGAGCAAGCCAATCCAATCCCTAGTTAAGTCCCACATCCTGACCCATTTAATAGAAGGCTTTGTTATCCAGGAAGGTGCTGAGCCTTTTCCGGTGAGTATGCTGCACGTCACGTGCCTCTCAAGTCACTAACTCGCAAACACACCATTTTTGATACACTATGGTCAGTATTAAAGGTGACACGTTTTAAATAAGTCTCAGCAGTGTGCTGGAGGTGTGTTGGCCAAAATCTGACCGTGATGCGGGAATTTAGACATCTTAAAAGTGCTTTTGGTAACTACTGAGAACGTGCCGTTTTTGAATGTGGTGGCGTTTAATGTGTATTCAGCAGAACTCCAAAAAGTGCTCTTGTGCTTTTGAATTTTGTGGCTTCACTCTATCACTGTTTTTCAAATATATACTGTATTAATAAATCATGCCGTTTTGTGGTTGAATATGGCTTATTATTAGTGAGGGAAAAGCAACAGCAAAATGTACATATTTTTTGCTAAATTGAGCATTTTCAAGCATAGTAACTAAACTAAACTAAAATACAAATATAAGGCATTCAAAAGATGCGATATGTAGTACTCTCCGCTGGTCACTAGGTGTCAGTAATGTTACTGTTATGTTCGGTGAGACACAGACTTGATTGCCGGAGCAACAGGCTTTTATTGCAGGTTTGAATTATCTCACAACAATAATCCCTAATAAAAACAAGAGGCTACTGTTGCAGTCTTAACACACGCCAAGCTAAAACTCAACCCTGATGTGGCTGAATGACAACAATTCTGCAAAGATGAGTGGGCCAAAATTCCTCCACAGCACTGTAAGAGACTCATTGCAAGTTATCACAAACGCTTGATTGCAGTTGTTGCTGCTGAGGGTGGCCCAACCAGTTATTAGCTTTAGGGGGCAATCACTTTTTCACACATGCCCATTCTCCTTAAGAAAAAGTTTCATTTAAAAACTGCATTTTGTGTTCAGTTGTGTTGTCATTGACTAATATTTCAATTTGTTTGATGATCTGAAACATTTAAGTTTGACAAACATGCCAAAAAAAAACTAAATCAGGAAGAGCACAAGCAAAAAAAAATGTTCAAAATGTTAAAAAAGCGACAAAATCTTGGCTGAATTGGAGTGTATGTACTTAAAAAATTTTTTTTTTTTTTTTTTTGTGAAACATGAATATTGGATGATTAAGAATGGTACCATTTGCAAGTAGAGTTATTTCTTTTTCCTGTCTGCAGGTGGAACGTCCTTCCTTCTCAGTAGATTGCCTCAGGAGACACACGTCCGACTCAAGGATGAACGGCCTCTCACCAAAGGGTAAAGTGATTTATTGATTGGTTATCCAGCGTAAACACAGTGCGTCTCACCTGGAACTCTTGTCTCAGTCATAACCCAAGTTGTTAAAATGATTGACATTCTCGTGCCTACCAGCACACCTTCAGATGCATCCGCATTTGCGGCTTTTTTGAAACGAGCACAGACGAGCACAATGGGACATTAACTGGAATTCAAATAATTGTGCTAATGGAGACAAGAAAACGGGCTACACAGTAATAACGGTGCATCTTTGCTTTGTGCATATGTCTCATTGTCTTTTCTGCTCTCAGATTTAAAGTCTCAGCAAGAGCCCACGCTGACCTGTGAGCTATGTGGCAAGGTGGACTTTGCATATGTCTTCAGAAGGTCCAAGAGGTTCTGTTCAACAGTATGTGCTAAAAGGTAATATGCAATGCGGAACTCTGTCTGACGTCAGACTACACGTCTTGAGCCCCATCTCCAAATGGTGTTATGGTTCAGATATTTTTGGTTGCCTTTCCATTGTAGAAAGGTGCCAAAATAATAGATCTGTACCAATTCCAGCATACATAAGACACGGTGGTATGGCATGGTAGTGGTAGGGTGGAGCAACAACAGGAAGCATACAAAATGTGCTATTTAAAAAAAAAAAAAGTGTGAATTACGGCAGGACTCAGCTGTTGACTCTCCCGCCTACATTTCCTGCGGTAGGAACACATGCCACGTCCCAAGTTTACTGTTCCAGACTGTGCCACTTGGAGGAATGTGTGTGGATAGTAAGGACAATTAATCTTTTTTTAGTCGCCTTCCCTCCTGTCTCACAACTGTGTGTTAAAACCAGTTATTATCCCAACTTTAAACGTTGAACTAAGATGCTTCCTCCCATGGAAATGGCTGCCACAAAGTTATTTTTCTAACTCCAGAGAGCCATCGGGTCCACCATCGTGCTGTTACTACCTAACTGTAGTACTAGTGCTGATTAATAATGCTGGATTAAACCTTGTCTATGTCATTAGCTATTGTCACTTTGTGGGTATGCAGTAGTATCCCGCATATTGCGGTTAATTACTTCCAGTTGCGATCTTGAATTTCAAGAGTGAAGTAGAATGAAAGTGAATTTCCACGAAGTAGGATTCCTTTATTTGTAATTGGAGTATTTTCATAGCTAGAGCATAGAAAACCTGTTTATGACCTTCTAAATACGTTTTTTAACATTAGAGCGCTTTAGACATGAAACAACACTCATATTAGGGATGTCTCGATCCACATTTTTTGGCATCTGGTCCAATTTTTTCATTGTCTTTCCCATCAAATCCGGTACCGATGTGCTTTTTAAAAAAAGATAATAAGCATTTGATATAAACATGAATTCGTACAATTGAATATAGTTATGAAAATAGCTCTTCAAATCATTAAAAATAATGCAGCCAAAGTATTGCTGAATTTACTTTACAGCATGACCAACAATATTGTTTGGCTTTTGTAACAAACCTCTTTATAAGTCAGGGTCCTAATCCAATAAAAGATCCGATAAAAGTCCATTCAATAAAAGTTCAAATTGGAAAAATGGGCGTGCAAAATACTTTTACTTTCATTTGACACTAATTAATTTGTGGTGTGATTTAGAATATATGACTTTTTTTTTTTTTTTACAAACTCTTCAACGCAATCGTAATTTATTGATGGTCCCTAGTATAAACAACCAGCAGTTAGGGCAGCACTTCCGTGCGAGCTCCCCGCACCATGACACAGCAGTCCGGGCACATTGAGGGGGAACTACCGCTGAAGCTACGGGTTGTCGCACCTACCGTGTTGGAGTGCGGCCCAGATTTACGAACGTTATACGACAACCGGATCGGCCCGATCTCGTGGCGGAAGCCGATATTGTCCAATCTTCAAAATACAGCTCGGGGCATCCCTGACTCATATTCACCTTTAAACACACATTACCCAATATCGTATACATAATAACAGAAAATAAGCAATCTAATACATAAATAAGGCTCATGTGTGTTGCTGTAATTGTAATAAATATATAATAATAATAAGCTGATTGTTAGTTGCCGTGGGTTACGGACGCAACAATAGCATGTGTTAGGCTTTATTGTGCATGTTTTGAGATCATTCAAACCTGCAATAAAGGCCTGTTGTTTTCCGGCGATCAGGTCTGGTGCTTGTATGTCTCACCAAGCATCACAGTAACATAACTACACCTCGTGACTAGTGTAGAATACGACACGTCATCCCAGCGTCTTTAAATGTGTCTTCTGAATGCCTTATATTGGTATTTTAGTTCATTTAGCCATTTTTTAAGCTTGAAAATGCTTAATTTAGGCAAAACGTACAAGAGATACAAGATACAAGAGAGTTTTATTGTCATGTGCATAGTAAAACAGCAGTTATACCATGCAATGAAAATCTTATTCTGTTCATTCTCCCAAGAAAAGAAATAAAACAAATGAAAGAATAAGAACATAAGAAACATAACATAAAATGTGCTTAAATATACATATCTGACTAAAAATAGGCCTTATTCATGATGATTTAATAATGAATATATTTTTGAAAAGCCGTGATCGAGGGAAGGCTGTAATCTAAAAAGCACATTAAGAGACTTGAGTTTGAGCTAAGCTTGTTTCCACTTTTTTTCTCGTAGATACAATGTAGGATGCACAAAAAGAATGGGTCTCTTCCCAAAAGCTACCGTGGAGGACACGAAGAAACAAAGAACACTGAATGAAAACCACAAAAACTACAATTTGGAGTCGAAAAACAAGGTGGGGCTTGAGTCAGATGATTTATGTTTCCACAGTGTCTTTTATGTCATGCCTTCAATTCCACTTTTGCGTTAACTGACGTTAAAGATCAGTCATATTTTGTGACTAAAGAAGCTGTGTCGATGACACGCCTGTGTTTCCAGACCTCTGCCTGTGTGCAGAAGTCTGCTGGTCACGTGACTCACCCTGCACAGGGAGAATCCAGCCAATGTTCAGACTTGACCAGCTATAATCGAGCCCCATCCCCCGTCTCGGCCAGCCAGCGGGTGCCTCAAGTGCAAGATTCTGAAGAGCGCACAACGCCTTTCGACTTTCTACCTAGTAACCCCGGCCAGTGGAACGTGGACGATGTTTACGTATTTATCTGCTCTCTGCCAGGTGCGCAACGCCCAAGTGATTTTAAGTGTATGAAGACACTTTGGACCATCGGCGTGCGCAGCTGTGCTGTAAACTCCATGTTCTCCATGCCTGCAGGTTGTCTGGAGATTGCTGAGGGTTTTCGTTCTCAAGAGATCGACGGTCAGGCTCTGCTGCTGCTGAAGGAGGACCATCTCGTGGGGGCTATGAACATCAAACTGGGCCCCGCGCTAAAGATTGCTGCCCAAATTAGCATGCTCAAAGACTTATAGCTCATCCCACACACTCTTTAGCTCAGGTCATCCATACGTCCATCTTCAAACACTGCAGCTTATCCCCACGAGCCTTACTTAAATGATTCATCGTACGTAACTGCCTTCAAGAAGTCTTTTTCTCAGAGCGGTAGAAAGGTTAATCCATCATTTGCTGTCAACTACTAAAGTGTATCAAGTTTTTAGAAGAGTACTCCAGGCCTGACTCCCTCAAAATGTTGAAACACTGAATTATGTTTTCATTTTAAAGAGTATCAACTTGTGTTTGTCTGTTTAGGTTCATGTGTTCATGTGCTTGTGTACCTACAAACCCTCAATCCTTCACCATATCTTGTACACTACTCTTATTGTTATTAGCTAGTGATAACATTGCTGCAGGTCATGTTTTCAAGCGGTGGCGGAAATATTTTCAAGCTTTGCGGTTTTGTTGTAGGGGTTTGAGTCCAGGCATTTCTGTCAGTGTTCATAATGCATTAAGGGAGTTTAACTCTTCAGTTAAAAAAAAAAATCTAAATTTGAGCGTGTTTTTTTTATGCATTTTATTAAACAGAATATTTTTGGATTTGCGTGTGAAGTTGAAATTAAATACTGATTATTCAAGGCAGTAAAGGACAGTAGAAAATGATTTCCAGGGTTAAGGTTTTAGTTACACCGGCGTATTGACTTGCAGACAACAATTCAAAATGCATGTATGCATATAAATGAATGAAAGGGAAAAATGAACATTTAACGTCACTTGCACCCTAATTGAAGACGTGATTGTTGACAAAGACAGCGATGTGGTAGCGAGATCAACACGGGGCACCACCTTTGTGTTTTGCCATGAGTCATTTCTTGAATTCAGCAGTGTTTCTCAAGTCTCTGCATTTCTTTTCATCACGGCTGCAAAATAACTCAAAATGGAGCCAAAGAAAGTTGCAAGTGCCAGCATTTGATCAAGAAACCTTGAGGGAAACCTTAAATGTTCATTTTGTCTTTTATTCATCATATGCATTTCAAATTGCTTTATGCATGCAAAACTATAAAAATGTGTTTAAGTCAACTGCTGTTGACATCATAGACCGGCGACAGAGCTGACCTCTACTTCCTGTGTCCATGCAGTAGCAAGCCAATAGGATGTTAACAAGGCCATAAAATGCATTAACTATTTTGACATTATGCATGCATTTTTTAAATCACAAAACGTCCTTCCTTGTTAGCATCCTATTAGCTAGCTAAACAAAATGGGAACTGTAGGTCAGCTACGTTGCGTCCTCCATCTGTCATCAACTGTTGACTGTCAAAAATGTGAACACAAAACACATTTTTATAGTTTTACATGCATAAAATTCTAAATACACATAAACGATGAAGGGGATAAATGAACATTTACTGTTACTTTTACTTTCATTGAAGACGTGACTGTTCCCAGAGACACTAAGTGGCAGCGAAAACCACCGCCGCCTCCCCCTTTTTAGTCATGTTAAGAATCACGCCTTCGGCGACAGCAAAAGTAACGTTAAATGTTCATTTAGCCCTTTCATCATCATTGAAATGTATTCATATGCATTTCAAATGGTTTTCTGCACTTTACAAAAACATCTAGTGTTCATTTTTGTCTTTCTGGAATGGATTAATTGGATTTCTATTATTCATTGGAAAAATTGATTCCGTTAACTTCCGTTTCATTTAGAGTCGGACCTTCTTTCATGAATGAATGACACTAACCAAGGTTCCATTGTGTAAGGTTTCAAAAAAAAATGTCGACGTACTCCGCCCAGCCACAACATGAGGTACGCTAGCAAAATCTGAGTGGATGTCACCAGCTAATGAATGTGGTGATACTGCTGTGGCCAGTTGGTGTACACGTTCATTTGATTTGATGGATGCTACACGTGTTAGAACAGTACATTTTCAATCAGCCGCCGTGACTGCTGGAGACCCGCTGAATAAGCAAGAGGGGGAGATCTGATCTGATGGCAAAGAGTGATGAGAAAGCCAAACAAGAGACAAGACCAATCAGGTGATTTCTTGTTAATTTAATTGAGTGAATCATTATAAAACATCAACACACAGGAAAGAAATCAATCCAGAGAGTTGTAGCAAAGTGGCCAGCGGGTACACACAAGTTCTGTAAGGACGCCTCAACATGGAGCCATTTTACATAGACAACAAATGTATAACACTTTCACTATGCAGTCATGCGCGTTCCCACGTGGTTTTCATTTTCCAAGTGAAAGTAATCTTAGTCAGAATGCATCATGTAACTTGCTGAAACAATAGTGCCACGGAAAAGAAAATTATATTAGGTCATGACTCCAATTGGAAATGAATTTAGCCTGCAATACATATAATATCCTGTTCTCCAGGTGGATTAAGAAGGCCAAGACGTCATTAAATAACTTCATGGACAGTTGTGGTTCAGGTTAGTTTGCTCGTTTCTTGACTGTAACGGGCACTTTAGTTCACTTACAAGTCGCATGCTTCAAGTGCATCTGCTATGTTTGCTATGACTCCAAGGCCTCTTACACGCAAAATCTGATAGAACCTCACAGCGAGGCGACTTGAAAACACTGTGGATCTCCCAACTCAAAACTGCAGAATTAAATAAATGTATAGTGAACCTTATCAACCAATAACTTGTGCTCCCATTTAAGATCCTTCTTGATTTTAATGAAAACAATTTAATGTTAATGCTAAAATCCTGGAACGGTCCTTTTTTAAGGAGGTGGTGTTAACGTCCAGGTTAGCATTGCTACTGTCGATTTGTCACCATATGATATTTTGAGAAGTACACAAAGTGCATTTAAACAGATAGCAAACAAAAACAATCTGATTGTAGGTTGAGCTGAGGAACTGAAGAATGGAGCAAAGGGCTCTGCAGCAACACACTTGTAAGATGGGAAATGCCTCGATCTGTGCTGCCACCACTCACACACAACTAAAAAAAAAAAAAAAAAAAGATTTTCAATGATTTATCCTGCAGTTCAGTTTCATCATACCTTGCTCCTGAAGAGAGGCTTGGCGCCAGGACCACAGTACTCATTGTAAATGAGCTTGAAGAGGAAAAGGTGAAAGAGCGTGATGAGCGAGGCTACACTGAACCAGAAGAGGAAGGGCAGACCCGGGTACCTGTTGGCCATGTGCTCCTCGTGGGCCAGGATGGCCTTGAGGTGCAACGTGTGGCGCAGGTCCTGCAGGTGGCGCAGGTCCGTGGAGATGTAGAGCAGCGGGGTGATGGGCTGGGTCACCATAACGGGGAATGTGTGACCTTTCACTTCTGACGTCAGCTCTACAGGCTCGTTGAGGCAACCCGCCTCGCAGGCGTACAGCTTGACGGGCTTCTCCTGCGGCTTGACGGACACGTGAAGGAAAGGCTTGCCCTCCACATCCAACAGAACAGCCAGGCTGATGAGGTCCTGGTTGTAATGGATCCCCCTCAGGGCATAGCTGTTGTGCAGCACATCTGGATCAGCCTGGAACTGGAGGTGGTTTTCAGTGAACTGAAGTCCCCCAAAGCTGAGCACCATGCCCTGCATGGCTCCGTGCGCCCCGGCTGCCACCAGCACCTTGCAGCCTCTCTTCTGCAAAGTCAGAGTCCAAAGCGTGACCAGTTGCAGGATCTGAGCAGTGCTGCTCACCCTCTCGGGCCACAGGTTCTCGGCGTGCATGGTGGCGTGGCCGCTGAAGCAGTGGTCAGCATAGTTGAGGCTGGATTCCAGACGGGCGCGATCCTCACTGCTTAGCCTCCGCTCCAACAAGGGAGCCGTTGAGGACGCCAGGATGTAGTAGAGAGTGGCATTTACCGTGCGGCTCGATGGCGTGTGCGAGTCGGTGATCTTCCTCATTTCCACACCTGGACAAAGACGCTAATTAGGTCAAGCAGCAGCCTTGTTCAGCGGAACCTTGCAAGTCCAACACAATCCGTTCCAGGATGCAGACTTTCTGTACCATGATCCAACCGTCACCATTATGAAACCACCAATAACTGCACAGCCAAAATTTTAGCTAACATTTATAATCAATTACTCCGCCGTTAAATATTCTGTCCAATTATTTAAGTTTTGTCATTTCAATTCTAAGATTGTTTCTTGATTAATTGCATCCTGAAAATGCAAATGAGGCTCAACGGCGTGCCAAGGTAGACTTGTCTCAAATTGTAAAGCACGTTTATTTATTTATTGGCAACAAACCGTGCAATACAGCAAGTGTATTTACCAAACAAGACCGGTGCAAAGTATTCAGAATTCAAGTATACAGTTTAGTAGCAACTGTAAGTTGCAAAACAGCAATACAGCTAAATGTTGTTCTTTGTACTTTTCGACTGAGTGTAAAGGCATCATTCATGTCTTTGTTTCAATGATATGACACTGCATCAGTCGGTTCACACCATCGTTTACTCTTCTTGTCGTCAGGAAGGCCCTGAGCGAAAGCGTTTTGTTTTTTATAAGTGTAGACATGCTCGCTTCGTGACACACTCGTCTCTACTCTGTGTTGGCGCTTGAGATGGTACAACAAATTAGTCGTGTGTAGAAACCAAACCACTTCCACATTACAGAGTAGGCCAGGGCAATAAACTGTAAATGTACCAATACCGAAATTTACTACGATAACCGACATCATTTTTCCCATGTTGATAAATTTGGTGATTTAATAAAAAAATAAAAGTATTTTTTGTCTGTTTTGACTGTGTGTGCTGGTATGCTATGTTCATTCCCCTTTAAGGCGAGGTACAGTGTGTGTGTGGTCACGTGACTCCACCCATCCACAAGACGAGAAACAGACGAGGGAACGGGTGATGGTTCAAATGAAGCGGCTGTACAGCGCCAGCACTTCACTCGCTTACGCGCCTACAAATAGACTGTGCGAGTAGAAAACATAAAAAGGGCGCACACGTGCGACTACGTTTTTCGACCCTTTCATTCGCATTTTGCTCCTGAAATAAGTCCACACAAAGTGAATCAAATTAGAGGAACATTTTGGCGCATCTCTATAGAAATCTACAAGTCTACTACTACTTTTCTTGGCTCACATCGGCAACTCGTGTTGACGCGCCGTGACTCGTGTTGACGCGCCGTGACATCTCTGAAGTACAAGCTGCCCTCGCCGACGTAGCTAACGAGCTATGTTATCAGTTGGATACGGGCGTGCTGACTGCTCTGTGACGTAATATACTGCTTTCCCAATCATGCGCTTTAAAAACACTTTGTTTTGTATGCATCGTAACGCCGCTCCCAATGATACAAACACATGACTTGAAATATTTGGCTTTTAAAGCCTTTAAAAAAACAAAAAACATGTACATCATGACCAATTATGCAAAACTGACAAGTGACAAAGAGCAAGATAATAAAAACATTATAAAAGCGTCTCTATAGGAAACCATGATTGGTTTGCTCTTCAAGGATTCCCTGCTTCATTTGATGTCACTAATAGAAGGTCACATGGCTACAAGGACATGTGAAATTCTCTTTTCATTGTGTAAATGGTCATTTTGATGATGGTTATCTATGCAGTGTCTAAAGCCAACACGGCACACACATATCGGCAAATAACATGACAATGGAGTCTGGAATTGAATAGAATTGTTAGCAAAATGAGAAAGTCACTGTATTATAAATGGTTTTATTATTATTGGAATATATTACCTGACATGGTCGTGGTAGGTTGGGTTGACATCAAGGCCGTTCTTCTTGTGCAGTGTGGTAATTAGTAATGTAACTGCATGACACGTGATGCCAGTCATGTTATGTAGCTGTATGTGTATCTTAGTACACGTGTGTACAGGATGTAGTATGCCATGGTAGGTACCATGCATTCACATTTGTGGACCGCAGTCCTGGGGTGATTTATTTTCCACAAAGATGATGTTGAGCAAAAGAACACGAAATGCAAAGTCAGTCTGAAAACTGGCGTAACCACCCAAAGCACATTATGTGAATGGAGCGTTTTGGGCGCTTTTTGGAGGTTTTTTCAGAAGGCTTTATCGCCAAAATGGGTGCGTCCCATTACGTGCATTATACTTCATTGAAAGTAACATGTGCCAGTTGGTCAATAAATCAACAAAAAGCATTTAATTTGCATTTCCTGCAATTATTTTCAGATGGCAAAGATATATAGTGGTCGGGGATTTATCCTGCATTTATCATTATCGAGGTAAAACTGCCCAATTTATCCTGATATTAATTTGAGGTCATATCGCCCAGCCGTGTTAGAGGTACCTCCCTCCCCGTTTGGCAACACTTTCTTCGTCTGTAGTCTCTGCTTCTCCTCCACCTTCAGCCATGCTCATTTTCTCTTTTGTTGTGGTGCACGTGAGGCGCCAATGCGTCAACACAGCGCAGTTGCAGGAAAAACACGCCATCACCTCTGCTTTTTTCCCCATTTGAAATGATCATTTCTTCCAGTATAAGTCATTCTCTTATTATTGGAAGAATTTATACCGGTATAGAAATATTATCACCCAACCGCAAATCCATTTTTACAGGCATTACACGGCATAATTCACAATGAATGTGGCTGTCGTTATTTTCATGTCATTTCTTCACCAATTATCATTTTAAAACACGAAGGCGGTGTCTGTCTGCAAATTTCGTTCACGACACTGCCTTCATTATTAACTCGCATCGTTGCGTTATTATAACGGGTGAGTCTGCATGTAGTCGATAACATGATGAACTGCAGTTATTGCAACAACGCTCACCTGAAATGAAGAGGTCCATCCAGGCTTGTTGGTGATCTATGACCAGATCATCCACAGTAGCCTTCAGCAGCTCTCCCAGCTCTTTTTTGGCTCCATCGCGGAGGCTCACAAAGGTCTCCTCCAGCTTTGAGGGCTCGATAGGCTCTGAAGTCCTCACCACAGACACAATATTGTCTGTGTACTCAGTGTTGGGAAAAACCTGGATTCTGCTGTTGAGCTTCTTGGTGACCACAACCACCAGCACCATCCGGTTCTTCTCTAAAGGCACTCTCCCCGAAGAGAAGACTATGTCTTTGTCCTCCACTTTGTCTAAGCTGGTGGAGAACTTGCTGCCGAAGTCCATGGGTTTGGAGGCGATCTCAAAGGTAGCTGTCTTGTCAGAAGGGTTGTTAATGTGGATTCTCTGAAGATAGACGTTGTGTCGACTCCTGTGGGCGATAAACTCCTCTCTGATGGTGACACAGCCCCGGGCTGACTGCGCCGCCGCAGGTGAGACACAGCGGACTGACAACACAGATCCTTTCCGGAACCACATCATGGTAGCCCGTGCTTCCGTCTGCTTCCCCTGGGGGTGAACACCAACTAATGGGGAAAATTCTGTCTGATGGACCGGAGCTGAACCGGGCTGTGAAGATGACGCGACCCAGAGTTTGTTAGAGTCAGTGTCAATAAGAATATGGCCGTTACCTGATACAAAGGGTGTGTCAAGTTGTTCCTGAGATGTGCTGTATAAACCCTCTCCACGTTCCACAAGATACTTCCACCTGTGGATTTCCGCCTGAAGACACAGTCCAACCGCCCCGCCGGGCATGCCCGAGCCACGAAAGAACCTCCAACTGCGCTCCGCTCCAAGGTACCAGTAGAAAATGAAGAAGACGAGCAGTCCGATGAGAAGTCGCCTAGCCCAACTGCTAGATAACAAGCCAGGTAGCCCCTTCAGTCGTTGCTGTAGCCACATTGTTTGTTGAAATGGAGTCCGAATACTTGAAAGTGACACGTTTATCCAGTAATAAAGTCAACGGCTGCTAGCATGTGAACAAAACTAACATTCTGTTCAGGCTACATTTGCTAAGCTACGTAGTAGGAGTGTGAAGAAAAGCTGTCGTTATTGTGCTTGCTGTCATCTTCATCACAAAGCTAGTACGACACTCACCGATTACGTTACATAAAAGGTCATTTGTTTTATGTTTGATTTACGTGACAAAGAAATAATTCTTGACAAACAACAGCGCCTGACACTTCCGCTTTGTACAACTGTCGCAAAGCTACTAGTCGTAAAGTTACCCGGAAGCTAGTAATTCTTCCAGGTAAACATAATATCGCCATCTAGCGTGTCGGAGAAACCCGTCATCATTGTGAAGATCACCAACAGGGAATTCAGAAGTGCACTGCTGAAACAGAGAAATAAGCAAAGAGGCACAAACGTCTACATGAATGAGCATCTGACAAAACGCAACACTGACATCGCCAAGAAAGCCAGAGACTTGAGGAATATATCAAGCTCAATGGAGGTCCAGAAGAAGCAAGAGTGCCTGTTGTCAAACATATCTACAATCTAGATACATATTAAAGATCATAGGACCACGACACAAGAAAATGGTGGATACAGCCGACAAAGACAGAACCATGTAGTTAGAAGGATAACATTCAATGAAATTTTACTTTTGATATCATGTGATGTAATTAATGTGAAGATTTTCTGTATGCAGCCCTCGGAGGGAAACGTATCGACACCACTTCATTAGATACCATTAAATACTGCATTTGAAATGTAGTTATGTACAAAATTGTTTATAATGCACTGCATTCGGTATACTGTAATTTCTACAGGACGTGTGGGCGGTATCCACCCATTAGTGGTGGACTACTTCACATTTTAGTACAGTATTGATCTGATACCAAGTAAATACAGGTCCGGTAATGCTGATCCACTACTGATATACATACTGAAATACTGATAATGAAACTTTTTGCTTCAAAATTTTCGAGATCATTGAATGATTTTGCGATGTTGCTTTTATCATGGTTATAATTCCAAACGATTTTAGAAAGATTTTTTAATCAACTTATTTATGAACATTTTAACAATTCAACGTACTGTAAATACAACAAAGGACAATGCAACTACATAAACAAAATGACAAAAAGTTCCTGTTGTTACACACAATTGTTCGAGCAAAATAAAGCAAATCATGCAAATGTGTTGATTGTCATTGTTCTTCTATAAGTGACAATAACATTGTATTCTATTCTAAAATATTTAAAAGCAAAGCTACAGGCTTTCATTCTACTGATTTGGCAAATGTCGACTTCATCACGCTAGTATCGATCCTCGTCTGATACGCCCTTTGGTATCGATGTTGTCGATGTTTGGCTTGACCTGCACACCCCTCCTGCGTGTAGGAGCTCACGTTCACCGAACAGCTGGGATTACGCTTTTCATTTGCGTTGTACATTTACACACGCATCGTAAATCACTGCTTATTTGTTTATCGTGACTGTGTAGAATCCTAGTCACCGAGGTGACTGTGATCCACTGATCTTAAATCCAAGGACTCTTTGTTTGCACTTTTTGTTTGTTCACAAGCACTTGAAAGCATTTGGGAGGGAGAGGGGGAGACAGGGCGGGAGAGAGTGAGAGAGAGAGAGAGAGAGAGAGAGAGAGAGAGAGAGAGAGAGGCGTTTAAAGCCACTCGTCCTTTACAAGCACGGGCCAGTCAACAGGGGAAGTTTCAGGATTCCACACTCCAGCCATCCCGTTAAACGGATATTGTAAATTCCCAAGATGAAACTTTGCCTCCTGTTGCTGCCCGTCCTTCTTATCTGCACACTCCTTCCACTGAGTGACTGTGACGAGCAACACCTCAAAGAAGGTAATCCACCTTGGTTAGTTAGGGGGTTAGTGGCAATGGCCTCACACATCACAGCTAATGACACAAAACAGGCTCAAAAAGCTTTACACAACGTGTGTCTTTAAACATGGGATACTTTTTTGATACAGTTAGCTTTAGCTGCGTCCTCGAGTTTGGTCGTTTTAATGCGGTCGTTGTGTTGAGCATTTTACATACACCGCGGGGTTTCTTCCAAAGAGTTGAGAGGAAATGAGGGAATATACATTTGCCCCTCCGGCCGTGAAAGAAAAAGTCAGTCGGTGTCGCTGACGTGGACAGCACTGCTCATGTTTGTTTCCGCCACACTTGCTCTCCCATGGGATTAAATCTTTAACGATGAAAACGTGTGCTCGATTTCAACGAAACGACTGGCACAGCGGCATGGAGTCACGTAGGAGCATGTGTCGTCTCAACTCGAGGACTTCCATACGTAGCATTTTGAGTGTGTTCATGATGCACTCAAAAGTGTGAAATAATAACATTTCAGCTTTTTGTCTTGACATTGTGCCTTTTAACTCTATTGTTCCCACTTTTGCTTTTACAGGATAATAAAAAAGAATCCTGTACCGCAAATGGCCACCGGGCCGCACTTTGGACACCCGGTTATATATGTATAAAAATAGACAACACGTTCTTGCTTGAAGCGTGAGGGCACAGACATATAGCGTAATACTGGGTTAACTGTACAACAGATGTCATGTTACATATACAGAATACCATAATATGGAAAAAACGGATAGTATACTCGATGGTAGTATAAACAAATGTTGGGGTTTAATTGACAGGATGTGGTCTCTTGTCCCTCATTGACTGCAACGTCTCCAGCTTCAGCCCACTGTTGTCACCAGTCTATTTAATAAGTGTGTTGAGAGGTGTCATCTTCAGATGTCATGACAAATTCCTCTCCTTCCAGACCAACTTTTGGTGGTGACAGTTGCAACTAAGGAGACTGATGGCTTCAGGCGTTTCTTGAGATCAGCGAGACACTTTAATTACACTGTCAAGGTAGGAAACCGAGCGTCTTCTGTATTGTTTGAAAGAAAACATGAATGTTCACTTTGTGTCCCACAATTAAACCTTTTTATATTGTTTTGATGTGTGAAAACATGCTTATTTGTAGTAATAAAGAAAATATTACCCCTGAAGCACTTCTACTAGGCTCCGTTAGAGTGGTACCACAAAAAAATAGTGCATGGAAACAGTTAGTGATTTATTAATAACAAGCTATTTGCCTTTTCCTAAAATGGTATGTGGATTAGATCAGGATTACATTTCCTTGGAAACATTTCCTTGTACAATAATATTGTACATATTCATATTGCCGTGGCCAAAAGTTGTGTTCTTTGCTCTTCAATAACAAATTTTTCATTTTAATGATGCCCACAAAAATGGCTTGTTTCAGCATATAACAGACACTTAAAATGTTTCCTTAAAAAGTACTGAGGCTGCAGGGTTATCGAAGAACAGGAAGAAAGAAATCACTCCCGAAAGATTTGTCCATGACTGTATTTATGAAACACTGTACATATATTCATTCATTATTTGTCCTGTGTGTTTACAGGTCCTTGGTCGGGGCCAGAAATGGAAAGGAGGCGACTTCTTGTCAACCCCTGGAGGAGGTCAAAAAGTGCGAATTCTAAAAGACGCCTTGGAGGAAATGAAGGATGAGGACAAAGTTATTCTTTTTATTGACAGGTAATAGGGCTGCACAAAAAATGTCTCAATTCACACTAGCTTGCCATCTAATTGCTGCATAAAAAAAAATACACAACTCTTTGAATACCAAAGACGTATTTCTACATTTCTATAATCTCGAACGCCCGATTACAAGAACATACTCACATGTCTTTTAAGTCTTTTTGTACAAAGACGTGATGATGCAACTCTGCTGTGAATGTAACATTTCACAGAACTTCTAAACCATAGAAGCGGCGACGAGGTGGCAGAAGTGCGTTTGATGAGAGCTCAGCAGGGGTCATTTCAATGGAGGAAGTGAGTGAGCGTGGAGGAGTGTAGTTTGCAGAAGATTACGCATTGGAGGGACATTTTAATGCATGCCCACGCACGCATGCGCGCACAGAATTCAGTTCCAAATGTGAAAATTGTAAATGGTTCATGGTGGTATATTTATAAATAAATAGTTATTTTGATGTAAGGCAACCCCTATTTTGTGTTGTTTATGTTGGTATAGTTGTTTCGGTAGTTAGCTGTCACAAAAGCAAAGTTTGTGTCTAAGTGAAAGCTATGCTTGAAATGTCTTCACAAAAAGCTGTTTTAGTCAGGAACTGATATTTTCCTGAAACTTAAGCTATGTTCTACTGCTGATTGCTAAAGAATAGAAAAAGGTAGAAACACATTTTTCTTTTCTGATGGAAGACGGGAGTCTAATCTTTCTTGTGGTAGGTTCCATGCTTATATAGCCATAGAACACAATGTTCTGTGTGTCTTGAAAGATCAGTGAAAATCGTCTAAAATGGCCGGTACCGAAGGGGTTGTCTTTTGCAAAATGGCTGGGATTGAATTAGTTAATGAGCTGCATCACAAACACTGCCATTTTACTCAAGGACTCACGCTGCACTGGCGTTGACGGCCAACACTTCCTCCTCACCCTCCTCGCTTCTCGCCGTTCTCCACCGAGCCTTGCCGGTCAGGGCGAGTTGGCTTCATTGCCGTGGTTGACACCACTGCCGTGCCTGCCTATCATCCAGCAGCTCACGGAGGGAGCAATTGCATTCATTAACTGAGTTTTCTTTTGACTCTGATTACTGATATTGTGAATGTACTGTCAAGTGAGTGGGCGGGACATTTTTCATTCATTCATTCATACATTCTCTATGCTGCTCGTCTTCACCATGGTTATGGGGGCATGCTGGAGCCTATCCCAGCTGACTTCAGGCTTAATTTTGACTCTTTTTATTCACTTTTTGTTATTCGTGTTTTATTTCGGGGGCCTCCCATTAAGAACATCTAAGACCACTGGAGGTTTCATAATAATAATAATAATAATAATAATAATTTTTAAAAAACTGATTTTTTTAAAAATGCTGTTATTTTTCAGGCTTGTGCTCACCGTTGAGATGGTAAATTCAACATAGTTCTCAGGTATAAAATGTTGTGAGCAAACGAACATCTAGCCGAGTCTCAAAATTGACCAACTTTTCAGCTTTTTGCCGCAGCGTTCTACTGTACACGTACGAGGCATGATTTATAACCTAGCGTTGCATTTTTCAAACTCACAGGCGATGCAGCAACAGGTCCGGTATTGTTAGCTAGCTCTCAATAGTGGCCTGAGACGATTTGTGTGAGTGGCGCTGGGAGGGAGGCGCTGTGTCACTAGGCCAGAAAAGTAGTTCTTCGGTGTTAGCTCCTACAATAACAATGGTGCTGTAGATTGGTTAATATGCAGGTCACGTGATGCAAATGAAACATTGCTGGTGTTTTTGTTCAGAGGGCTTTATAGGAAGAATCATTCTAGCTGTTTTCTCTCTTTAGAATGCACAGAAAAGGGAAAGATACGTGTTCATGTCTCACGTAAAGATTGCAGATGATGGGCAAAAAAAGTGGAGCTTTCCTTTTAACACTTTGAGGCTTGTCCTTTTTTTTAAGTACCACAAAAAAAATAAAAACCTAAAGAAAAAAGACACATCCTCGGAGCTAATGAGTTAGTTATGAGCTGAGGTCGTGCTTGGATGTTAGTTATGAGCTGAGGCCGTGTTTGGATTTGTCACTGACCACTTCTGTGTTGGACTGCAGCAGCATTTCAGAACTTTCCTTCCTGTGTCGCACAGCTACGATGTGATTTTCGCCTCAAGTCCCAAAGAACTGCTAAAGAAGTTTGTGCAGGCCAAACACAAGGTGGTGTTCTCGTCTGAGAGCTTGATTTGGCCTGACAGACACTTGGAGGATAAACACCCACATGTCCGGGAGGGCAACAGGTTCCTCGGCTCAGGAGGTATGAGCTCATTTACCGCATTAATTTTCTGTTGTGTATAGGGAATGGTTATCACTCAGTTATTATTCATGGCAAGATATTTCAGCTTCATCTCTTCTCAATTATACAGGTAGATTGTTTTTTTACAGTCAGGTAGCTTAGTGATCATGTGACTTTGCCTCCATTCTATCATTCATTTGGGATTTCAGTCTAAGCAGAGATGGTTTGTTTCAGCAAAATTTTAAAACATGTAGTTACTGTAGCTGGAGAGAAAGACCACCTTTGTAGGAACAAGAACATTTACATGAAGTAAGCACACGGCAGAGGCCATAAAAAGTAAACCTGGTGGTTATAATGAAAGCTTTTTGTGTGTCAACTTAAGCACGTCACGGCACACAGCAAGGTGCCAGAGCGCCTGTTTACACTAGTTTACTGCTTTCCTCAGGCTTCATTGGCTACCTGCCCAACATCAAAGAAATGGTTGCTGACTGGGCGGGAGCAGACAACGACAGCGATCAGCTCTTTTTCACCAAGATTTATATCAATCCAGATAAAAGAGTAAGACAGAGGACACTAAGTTTTAGATTTGCTGCTTTGTCGTTTCGTTATCCCATTAAACATCTGTTGCTATCTTTCAGAAATCTATAAATATCACACTGGACAGTAAATGCAGATTGTTTCAGAACCTTCATGGAGCCCTTGGTGAGTGAAATCTCTTATTCTTTCTTCACTTTGCAGGCCAGGGGTGTCCACTTTTTTTCCACCGAGGGTCACATACTGACACATGAAAGGATGCAAGGGCCACTTTGATATTTTGTAAAAGACATGCTAAGAAGTTATATATATTTTTAAGAAAAAAAACTGCATCTTAACTTTGTAATATAGGTGAAAAAGCACATTGTTAGTATGAATTTTGCTCTTTTTTCCAAATTTTTGCTGTTTTTTTTTTCTTTTTCAAATATTTCAACTTTTTCTTGTAAATTTTCTTCTCAATTATTTTTTTCTCATAATATTGCAAGTTTATTCTTGTAAAATTGTGACTTGACATGACAGAGACTCTCATGCCAGAATTGGACTGCTGAGCCACGCCAGACACTGCTCTCAACAAGTCTGAATATTGACCAACCGGGGCGCTACCATTGTCTATGGAGACAGAAGGATGCCACACATCATTTTGCATTTTATGCTCCAAAATGCTTAATTTAGGCCAAAAAAAACACATACAAGTTGCTTAAATATGCATCTTTTTTACTAATAAAAGGCCACAGTCACCCGTGAAACAGCGAGGAACCACAGTATGATTTTTCAAATAAATACAGTATATTTGGAAAGAACACGATGGGGTGAAGCTGGGAAAGCTGCGAAAGTGGCGAGGGACGACTGTACAGTCTGTGGATCAGCCTCCTGAACGGGGTACCAAAAGCGTGACACAGCAAGCAAAACTGAGTTATTTTCTAACCAATCTGCATATTAAAATGAAGTATTAAATAAATGTACATCGCTGTATCATCTATAGCTATCACTATAAATGCTTTAAGCTTACCTTATATTGTCACAAACATGCTCCAAAATAGCGATGTGTCTTGCATGTAACACAGAGCTAGTGGATGGAACTCGCTTCAAACTCTGCAAGACTAACACCATGTTCTTTAAAACATTGTTAGTTTGTACTGCAGTAACACACTTCACCTTCTACCTTCACCTAAAGGAGTGGCTTATGTCCAAACAGGTGTGTGATTATGACAATGGCCAGGTGTAGAGTACTGCCCATGACAACAGCCAATGTATCTTATTTTATTTTATTCTGGACGGTGCATGGACGATGCATTTCAGCGCTTAGCCTCAATCATTTCAACTAGCTATGTGTATTCTCTAAGTGTCTTGTGTAATGTAATTCAGTTGTAAGGTTTTTATTACTGTATGTGTTTTATTATGTTTAGCCTTTTAATGCGTTTTAAATTGTTTTTAACTAGGGCTGAGCGAGTACACCACTAGCTGCATCTGTATCTGTTCACCCATCTAAATTATCTAAATTATTATCTGTACTCTGAGTGTGCGGGGCGTAAACAGGAAATGGGCTGGGCGTAAATCGTTACATTATTTTAAGTCTGAAATTGACATGAATTGATCATAAGTTGCTATATTATTATTCAGTTGTACTATGTATGCGTGTAAGTCATCTGTAAGACTTGTGTGAAGTCGGTGATTCATACAAACTAAGAAAATTAAGTGATGGCAAAGAGGGACATAATCTGTCCGCCTTGTTCACTGTATTTTTCTCAAAAACAGCGCGTACAAGCAAAATTTTACATTATACCACTAGCCAAATTATAAGCAAGCAGACGAAAAAAACCGTCAGTGACTGACGCTCGAGCTGTCTTGTGAAATGCACCGCATACATTACGAAACATGTTTAGGATTGCATACTGCAACGTATTGAGAGGGGTGTAATATTTGACCCCGATTATGTATCAAATGTAGTACGATAGCCATACAGACAGAATGTTTGATGCAGCTGTGCAGGTGTACATAATGTTTTGGCCGAAATAGAGGCGAGCCGAGGAAAACCCTAATAAAGCAGAGGCAACGCCACACGAGCCGTTTTCAACTTGCCAATTGCGCCGTGTACTTGAATGAGGCACCGCTCACCTCCTCTGCGGCTCCAGCCTGCACAATGTGTTCCGGGAGGGGCGGTCGCTCTGTGTGACTGGCCAATCACAGAGCGTGAAGAGCGAATACATAATGAGGATTTTCTTTCATCACGATTTCATCACGATCGGCAAAAATGCAATATCCCTAGTTTTCACTGTCTTATTGTGTTTAACATCAAGCTTACCGGGGACAACAGATTGAAATTTAACTTTGGCTAGAATCTGACATATTTGTATATAACGTACATGTTCACCAATATGTACTGTCCCTATCTTAAGTAAATAAATAAATATGGAAGCATGTTGTAAAAAAAAAAAAAAAAAAAAGTACTTCCTCAAAGTGTATTGATTAGAAAAAATATATCAGCAGAAATCCTGAAGGGAACAAATATCCTGGACATTATGCCATATTTCATTTTCACTACTGTCAGAATTTGGGCTGAAAAATGAAGAAATAACATGCAAATACTTAGAATTTCACATTGTGTGTCAAGGCAGAGGTCAGCTCATTTGTCATTGTAGTCTTGTGCGATTCAATTTTAGTTACATTGCGTGCAGCGCTGGTTACATTTGGTACGCACACAGGTTTCGGATTCAGCAAAATGCGTTTGTTCCACAATGAGGGGTTATACTTTAGAAATGTAAGTTCCATCGTTTGGTGTTATTTCTTTCTTTGTGACACACTTTTGCACGTCAAAAGATGGCGATGCACAAACGGGCTGAAATTGACATAATTTTGTGTTTTATACACAACAGGCCAGAATAAAATATTCAAAACTGTTTCCCCTGTTTATTCAATATGTTTGCCGTATCTTTTTATTTGTTTATTGCTGCAAATGACTGTAGTCTGTGACAGCACCCTCTCTGGTACCCCTTTCAGGAGACTGACCCATATACCAGGGGTCTTCAATTATATTTGTCATTATATTTGGCCAGAATTTTTCTCGCCAGTGGCTGTGAGGGCAAGATGGTATTGTTAAAAAAATAAAAATACATTAAAAAAAAGGATTTCTCTGGTATAGAATGTATATCACAATGAAACAGGTTGCAGCTGCCTAGACGGGGATGGCAGGTTTAAACATGAGCTGTGCTCTGCAGTTTCTCCCGGATTTTTTTCCAAGAAAGGAATTTGTTAGGTGTACGTGAGGTTGGGGTGTTAAAGCTCTCATAGGTAACATCCTACTGATCCAAATGATGAAAACGGGGCTTCAGACTCACGCTGTATATAGAAGCAGGAGACATGAACACCCTGCCTAGGCCCTCCTTAGGCACGAAGCAGTAGATGAGTGAACATCTCTAAGTGAATGTTGTGTGTATGTGTGTGTTGCGTTTGCAGATGAGGTGGTGTTAAAATTTGAGGATGGACATGTACGAGCCAGAAATTTGCTGTATGATACTCTACCTGTCATCATTCATGGGAACGGACCGACCAAGGTACTTACTAGTCCCACAGTATGACGACTTTATATTTGGATCTTCTTTTGGCACTGAATTGATGTAGTAAGGTGTTTATTTAAGGGTCAATCTAGGCTACTCAGCCAAAGCAGCAAATTAGTAAAACAACAATCATAATGTTGTTTTATTGTAAAGATTAGCAGATTTTCAGAATTAGCAGAATGTGGACAGTCATGCCACATTTTGAGGATACTTGTATTCACTTTTTGATGTCCCGAGAATGTACCCTTTGTCATACCGCTTACAAAATGCTATTTTGCTGGATATTAAGAGATGCGATAACCTACAAGAAGACGTTGTTTTGCAGCTTCAGGTTAACTACCTGGGTAACTACATACCAAACACATGGACGTTTGAGACCGGCTGCACCGTGTGTCACAAGGATCTACTCCCACTCGCATCTCTAAAGGTTTGTAACAAATATTTGCTGAGAGGCAGCATTGTCTTCTAACAACTCTGCGTTACCAGCTTCATTTTAAGTTTACTTTTGATGTTCAGAGTGTTTTCTGATCAGCTGGTGTGCATGAAACAGATGATCACTTTCTCCTGACAATCAATATTTTCCCCCCATCAGGAAGACGAATATCCCTTGGTGGTGATTGGTGTCTTCATTCAGCAGCCCACCCCCTTTGTCGGTGTGTTTTTCGAACGCCTGGTGAAGCTCCAGTATCCCAAGAATAGGCTCAAACTCTTTGTTTTCAACAAGGTAAAAGGACAAGCTTTACTTTGATGTCATGTTATCACCTGACTGCAGGTGTGTACAATGGCCTCATCAATCAGTGGTGTACAGAGTTGGATGTTACTATGACACGCCCCGAAGCAAGTCACATGTCTGATCTACTCATCAGGACTATCTGATTTAGATTTGATTATTTTTAGGGTTAAGTGGCCGAGATCAAAGTGACAAAATTGTAGAATTGGAATGATATCAGACAAAAGATGGAATTGGCTTCTCCTGGATAGGTTTTTGTTGGCTAATGTCTCCTGACGCAAATATGCTGATGTTATTCGTGTAAATCTGATTGGTTAAAGAGTTGCTACTAGTGTGTATGTGACGTGGGCCAGCACTCCTGATTCTGAAGGCTGAAATTTGATTGGAAACACGTACACTATCGGAGGCTGTGCAGCCAAGAGATGCGCTAAGAAATGAAAATAAGATTTCATGGAACAAATACTACAATTTAAGTTGTAAATGTTGATCAGTGCTTCTGTGTGTGTAGTGTTTAGGCCAGCGGAGAAGGCCTTGCTGGCCCTGAGGGCACACCACTGCTTCTATTAAATATTTATATGTATTGTTTTACAGGAACTGCACCATGAGCGTGAGGTTAGTTCTTTCCTGCAGGATTATGGAAGTCTTTACCTGGATGTCAAGTTCATTGGGCCCGAAGAAGGGTTAGATGGAGCAACTGCACGCAACATGGGCTTGTGAGTCACCAAGTCACAACACAGTTTTCAGTAAATTGACTCGATCTACATCTTGACACATGTTTCTCTGTTTTTAACATTTTCCTCTATTCTGTTTCATCTCTTTCAGTGATATGTGCAGGAAGCAGGCAGACTGTGACTATTTCTTCAGCTTGGACATTGAAGTGGTTTTGAAGAATGAGAACACTCTTAAAACTCTGATCGAACAAAACCTGCAAGTATCAAATGTTGACTACTAAATTTCACCGACTGTATTCAGACAGATTTAGAATTCTAATAACGCTTCTTCAATTGCTTTTTAGACCTATTGTGGCACCAATGTTGACCCGTAGTGGCCGATTGTGGAGCAACTTCTGGGGAGCCCTCAGCGCAAATGGCTACTATGCCCGGTCTGAGGACTACGTGGACATCGTTCACGGACACAGGACGTAGGTTACTTAAACGTTGTTCATTTTCCTTCTATTGAAAATATTGTTTTGTCATGATACAGAGGAACCATGGCTAGTGTTGTTAATCCGTCCCACGAGGTTCGACTCTAACCGAAACGTATGCTAACCGAATCAATTTTCCCATCAGAAGTAATGGAAATCCAATTCCTACGTTCCAGAAAGCCAACAATGTTAACATAAAACATGTTTTACAATTATAATTTCACATACATAAAACAATTCTAAATACAGTCCATATAATACATATAAATGATGAATGAAAGGGATAAATATATGTATATGTGTATGTGTAGTCTTCCCTCGTTTATGGCAGGGGATAGGTTCCCAAAACAACCCGCAATAAGTGAAATTCGCGAAGTAGCCAACTTTAATTTTTTACAATGATTACACAAGGCTGTAAAACCCCTCACCATACACCTTGTACACTTTCCTCAGACAAGCATTAACATTTTCTCACATTTCTCTTGTTTAAACACTCTCAAAAGTTCAAATTTTGTTTGAATTTTAATGATCAACCTACTAGGTTGGACACAAGTAATAAGTGACACACATGTATTTCACTTCTCTGACCGTCCCTCTTCGTCCTGGCACCGTTCCGCTGCAGTGTTTTTGTATCCTTGTTAAAATATATTGCTCCTGTCTTCCTATTTTCCTCCTCCTCATCATCCTCTTCCTATTTTCCTCCTCCTCATCATCCTCCATGAACCAAAGATTCATTTATTCCGTAATGGCGCCCTACAGCCGCAACTTCTGCCTTCCTTCGGCATTTGCAGAAGTCCAAGTTTTTGTGCGATGGCTGGCTTCCTCTGCCTTTTGGGTGCAAAACAATTTGTCGACATTGTGGGTTTTGTCAGGGAGACAAAACCCATTATTACAGCCTGGTAATAATGTTGGTGTATAAAATGTCTAAGGTTGTCCTGTTTTCAGGGGAATATGGAATGTCCCATACGTAACGAGTGTGTACCTGATGAAGGCCAGCCTCCTCCGCTCAGAGCTCTCAGACAGTGATCTGTTTCACTCACACTCCTTGGACCCTGACATGGCTTTTTGTCAACATGTTAGAAATAAGGTGATTGAAATATAAGACAAATTAATCGGTCATAGTATGATAAATGGAAAGCAAATTGGAATGCATTATAAATATAAAATGCCTTGCCTTTCTCCTCAGGGAGTTTTCATGTATGTAACCAACATGCAAACTTTTGGACGGATCCTGTCAACAGAAAACTATCAGACCAGTCATCTGCATAATGATCTGTGGCAGATCTTTGAAAATCCTGAGGTGGGAAACATACAGTAATCAGGTTTGAATGTCACAGTGAATGCCAGAGAAGGCATCCTATATAGTACTGTATTTTATATTACTATACAAGATTATATATGATTTTTGGCTGCATTTTTTTGTTTGTGACCAGCGTTAATCAAACATTTGTTAGTCAAGGTTGATGAAACTTTATAGAGGGGTTTCTGCCGGTCTTATTACTTTTATTCCACATGCAAAAACCTAAAAGACCAGTAAACATTAAGAATATGGCAGCGTCAGTTGTGGTGATAGTTTATACAGTGGTGTGAAAAAGTGTTTGCCCCCTTCCTGTTATCTGATTTTTTTTTTGCACATTTGTCAGACTTAAATGTTTTAGATCATCAAATTAATTTAAACATTAGTCAATGACAACAAAACTGAACACAAAATGCAGTTTTTAAATGAATCTTTTTATTATTAAGGGAGAAAAAAATCCAAACCTACATGGCCGTGTGAGAAAAAGTGAGTCCCTCCCTTTGGGACTCTAGCAAACCACAGTGAGAACCATTATCCACAAATGGTGAAAACATGGAACAGTGATGAAACTTCCCAGGAGTGTCCGGCCAAGCAAAATTACCCCAAATTACTCATCCAAGAGGTCACAAAAGACCCCACAACAAAATCAAAAGGCCTCGGTTAAGGTCAGTGTTCATGACTCCACCATGGGAAAGAGTTCCAAAACCACTGCTCAACAAAAAGAACATTAAGGCTCGTCTCAATTTTCCCAGAAAACATTTTGATGATCCCCAAGACCTTTGGGAAAATACTCTGGTCTGACGAGACAAAAGTAGATCTTTTTGGAAGATATATGTCCCATTGCATCTGGCGTAAAAGTAATGTCGCATTTCAGAAAAAACAACAAGAAAATGTGGTGGTGGTAGTGTGATGGTCTTGCTGACTTGTTGTGATAAATGAAACCATGAATTCTGCTGTCTACCAAAAAATCCTGATGGAGAATGTCCAGCCATCTGTTTGTGACCTCAAGCTGAAACCAACTTGGGTTCTGCAGCAGGACAATGATCCAAAACACACCAGCAAGTCCACCTCTGAATGGCTGAAGGAAAACAAAATGAAGACTTTGGAGTAGCCTAGTCAAAGTCCTGACCTGAATCCTATTGAGATGCTGTGGCATGACCTTAAAAAGGCGCTTCATGCTGGAAAACCCTCCAATGTGGCTGAATGACAACAATTCTGCAAAGATGAGTGGGACAAAATTCCTCCACAGCGCTGTAAGAGACTCATTGCAAGTTTCCGCAAACGATTGACCAGTTATTAGGTTTAGGGGGAAATCACTTTTTCACACAGGTTTGGATTTTTTCTCCCTTAATAATAAAAAGTTTCATTTAAAAACTGCATTTTGTGTTCAGCTATGTTGTCATTGACTAATACTTTAATTTAGTTTGATGATCTGAAACATGTAAATGTGATAACCACATGTGGGGTAACCACTTTTTCACACCACTGTATAATATAAACGGTGTCAGATTGTTTTGTGTAGTTAGCTGAATATCATCTTTTGTGTGTTATTTCAGGATTGGCAGGAGCGCTACATTCATGAGAACTACACTCGCATCATGAAAGATAAACTCATTTTAACCGTAAGTTGGGATGAAGACATTTTGAATTTTAACAACACCCTCTAAGTTACTTCAGCTTTTTGAGCGATTGGTATAACACTCAATTCACTTGTCTTGGTCACCGTTTTCCTTTCGCAAGTTTCAACAAAAGCCAGGTGAACAGTTTCTCTCCTGTGGACGTCACCTTGGTAAAGGTGTTTATTATCTCACAGAAGAAGACAATTGGTGCATTCAGTAGAAGATAGCAGTCGAAGGTCCAGAATCCTGAGAAGGCGGTGCTGGAATAGTCAGTCATGATTCTGTCTTAGTCTCGCAGTTCTTTCAGGCAAGGGATCCCCCTTCTGACACCAAGTTTTTAGTGGCAAATCCTGTTAGCGGGAGAGTTTGGGGGAGGGGACTGGCCAGGAATAGGCAGCAGCATCTACCACTACATTATCAGTGCAACTAATGGATCCTATATGGTTTCCAAAACAATGACAGTATACTACTTGAAGCGAGGACACATGACGTGTCATGGGCTGTGGCCATGACTGCAAAAACAACAGAGGCAAGGTCAGTGTCATGCCACACATTGCAAGACAGTGAGAGGATGAATTTCAACAGGATACACACGGTACATGTCAACTCAATGTCAGGAGGAATTTGATCAGAGTTTGCCAAACAAAAATATTACTCTAGCCATACACAGTTGGTATTTTTTTTTATTATGTCATGTAATTAAGTATTTTGCAAATACAATTGTGTGCCCTGTGAGGACCATTAGAGATGACTGGCGAGTTACAGAGACGCAAGGCATGCTGGGAGCCGACGTCACTCCCGTTGCTGGGAGACCTTCCGGCTCCCCAGCATGCTTTGTGGTACTTGTTTTGTACGCGTGTTTATTTACCTGTTGCATGTGGTGCTGTCATTTATGTGTTCGTACCGTGATTTCTTTTCTGTTCTCTTTTCTGTACGTTCTAAAGATATAAAAAAGAGACATCTCATTACTTGGAGGTATTAAAACACCTCCAACAAGGTTTTATGGTTTTATATACATGCTGTAACAATGTAGTAACGGGTACATCCTTGATAACATGTAATACTTACAGTATTTTTAAGCATTACCGGAACTACACCTAGTGTTAACTTTCCCAAACTCCAAAATACAAAGACGGCAGCAATGGCGGCAGCTCCCGATATGTAGCGTTACCTTGTTGGTAGTGGTCTGAGGCACTGTGAGCGCGGTGCAGACGCACTCTGGGCGAGTGTGTGGGGAAGCTAGTCGCTAGCTGGATAGTACTAGCCAGTGTGTTGTGGTGAAGTGTCAATGCGGCAGTAACGTAGATCGATCGGTGTAACAATGTTAATAGTAATAATAATAATAATAATGTCGCTGTAGCTTGGCTAACATGCACGTCACATCATATGTAAATGGAGCGTCGTTGCCGCTTTTTAGATTTTTTTTCAGAAAGCTTTATAGGCGGAATAAGTGTTTCCCATGACATGCAGTAATGAGCTGTCTCTTTTCATCTATTTTCATATCTTTAGAATGCACAGAAAAGAGAAAGACCTATGTGTTCATATCTGTGTATAAGGATTGCGATGATGGGCAAAAATTTTTTTAAAGTGCCATTTTCCTTTATTTAAAAAAAAATAATGCAGCCTAAATGAATTAGTATTACATGAACAACATTCAGCGGTCTATAAAATGTTAGCATAACATGGTAGTGGTGTGACTTCCATGGTCAATCAATAGTCTTTTAAACCTTGCTTTGTCATCTCTGCTTGCCAGCCTTGCCCCGACGTATACTGGTTTCCAATATTGTCCGATATCGCTTGCAACCACCTGGTTGAAGAAATGGAACACTTTGGGAAGTGGTCAGGAGGCGGTAATGTGGTAAGGTTACCATCCTATTGCAAATCGACCACAATGATCTGTGAGGAGCGCACATTTTGTTTGTATGTTTACCAGTAATTGAATCACTATAATCACAAATATGAGTACGTTTACATGCAGTCAAATAACCCTATCATTAGCGGAACATTAGCAATGACCCGGTTGCGCACGGCCATGTAAACACCAATAACCCTTTTGAAAACCCCAAATATTACCCCTGGGTTACTCCTTTTCTAACCTGAAAATGGGGTCATGTGTACGCCTATCGGGATATCCAGATCAAAAGGAACATTCATTTGTGTTGTGCGCATGTTCTGTTTGAAAGGAATCGTGAGTCTTTGGCAGAAAGCACTTGTAAACATGACGACACGCAAAACCCCAAACTTTTGGAGAGGGAAACAAGCCACCTCGTTAGTGTGGTGAAAGACATGAACATTATGGTCGAAAGTACCGCAATAGCGAAATCTGTCGGAGAAGTTACGCAAAGCAGGGTTTGTACGAACGGATCTTCAAAAGTGTCCGAATACAGCATGGATGTGCCCGCCTGCCGCCTTCCATTAATGAAGAACGTGAGACAGAACAGTGTCAAGCACTGGTGTTGGGTCAGTACCAGCACCAAAACGCAAACAAAGGCGTTCATTTTGTTGTTGTGGGTTTTGGATACAGGAAAAAGAGGCGGCAATGACGCGCATTGCGTCATGACGTTTACCGTGTGTCGAAACATTGTCCGTGCGTTTGTTGTTTTTTTTTTTCACGTCACATGTAAACGGGTTATCCAGAATGTTTCAGAAACCGGAATATTGACCTGAACCTGAATACTGACTGCATTTAAACGTAGTCACTAAATTTAGAGTAAAAAACTGATTTATAAGCCGCACCGGTGTATAAGCCACATGTCATAAAATGGCATATTGTGGCACGCACAAGTCTGTGAGGACCAGGTAGCTCTTTATTTGACAGGAGCCAATCATGTGCTATGAAAAAACTCACAACGAGGTGGTCATCCAATTGGAAATTGCAGGAGGTCATTACTCGATATGACAGTCTTTGAGTCACGGTGTCATACAAACAACACCCAATACAAGTTTAAAATGGAAAATAAACATTTTTAAGTTTTTCCCCGAGCCCAGAGAGAGGCTGATGTCATTGCAGCGCCCCCATGAATGCGTTGCTCAGACGTAATGTATTATGGGAAATATATTTTTTTAAATTCATTTTAAACTTGTATTGGTACATGTTTGTATATTTATTGGGTAGGTATTTTGAGTGTTAAGTTGCTGTGTGATGAGTTTAGTGTTGTTTGTAAGATGACACTATGAGTCAGACTGTTAACGTAATGCTGGTATATATAATGACCTCCTGCAATTGGTTGACAAGCCTGGTGTGAGTACATTGATAGCTTGTGATTGGCTCCTGCTAAAGAGAGCTACTGTTTCCTCACTGAGTTGCAAGCAGCACAGTATTTTAAACATTTCGTAGTAGTTCAGAACGGATAAACAGATATAAATTAGCTGCACCGCTGTATAAGCCGCAGGGTTCAAGGTTTAAGAAAAAAGTAGCGGCTTATACATCAGAATTTACGGTCATCTTTTTTTAATCAAGGGTGATGGAGTAATCAGTACGTGTTGTTGTCCTTCTCTAATGAGTGAGTGATAACGTTTTTTTGACTGCCAGGACACTAGAATCCAAGGTGGCTATGAGAACGTCCCCACCATCGACATTCACCTGAAACAAGTCAACTTCGACAAGGAATGGCGACAGTTTTTACTGCAGTACGTTGCGCCCATAACAGAGAAAATGTACCCTGGTTACTACACCAAGGTAAGACAGTTGCACATTTATGTGAGGTTGAGATAAATCTTCCTGTGAGCTACAGCGGGAGATGTGGGACTCGGGTGGTTGCTTGGGAGACTTGTAGCAGCACCGAGGCATCCCGAGAAAAGGCATTTGGTTAATCTGCCGTTTGGATTCCAGAGCCTTACGTTCTGCAGCCGAAACGCTAAGACGCTACTGTTGGAACTGATTTTTCTCCCCTTTTGTTGGTTCCTCTGCTCTTGTCCCGTGTTCTGCTGACAAACCTCTTCTTCCAGTGTTCCACCCCCTTGAACTTCGTGGTGAGGTACAAACCGGACGAGCAGCCCCTGCTCGAGCCTCACCATGATGCCTCCACATTCACTATAAACATTGCTCTCAACAGCAAAGAAGTTGACTACCAGGTAAACGGGGGAGAAGCAGGCTGGTAATAAAGCTTCAGGAACTGATGATGCGGGTGATGCGCGCCACTCTCTGCTTGTTCTCCCCCATCTGTGGGCATGAATGTTGGATGCGGACGCAGGCCGATGCTTGTCTTTGCTTAGCAGGAGCCGCGCCACCGTACATGCGTCGACAAACTCTCTGTGTGTGACCACTCCAGCAGTTTCTGTGTGAATGCTTGCATGACTTTCCTTCCTTTCTTGTGTGTGTTTGCAGGCTCATTTTGACTTGGCCTTTGTAGTTAGATATAAGCCAGATGAGCAGCCATTTTTGAGGCCACATCACGACGCCTCCACATTCACTATAAACATAGCACTCAATCAGAAGGTCCTTGATTACCAGGTGAGTGGCCATTACATGTTGAATAAAACATTGCGAAAAAATTTTGGGCCAATGAGTTGAACAATTCTATCGATCTGTGGGATGGAAGGGTGAACGCATGTGGACTAATAAGACAGTTTTCACATTGCTGTAGAGTACTACAGAACAAAGTACAGTTAGGCAATTTGTCCTCTTTAAAAGTGAATCACTTTGACTGGCATGTCCATCACATTCCTGGTGTTTCACATGTTTCCACTTCATTTTTTTTTATCGAGTCCGCATTTGTAAGCTTGTCCCCTTTTGCATGAATCATGAATCTAAAAGCTAAGGGCTTTGTTCTTGTTGTTGCATCCATCTCATTTCCCTGCATCTTCAATCCACTGAGCTAATCAAGCAGCATAATTGGTTTCTGCTAGTTGACAGGCTCACACTTTGTGACGTTCACGTTATTCTACATTGTGGGTTCTGTCCTACCTTGGTTTTTGTTAATGGTTCCGAAAAGTAGGAAAACCAGGGACATTTTTCCAATCGGAAATAATATCAATCCTGTTAATCATTTCCAGAAACCCAAGAATATTACCAAAAATGTCATGTTATACTGAATAATTATAGTTGTACATCTTTCTCTGGCCCCATGGCGGGTTATTTAGCAGTCATACGCAATAAAAATGCACAGACGGCGAGTTAAGCGACACGTAGGGTGCTTTGTTTGGCCACTTGATTCGAGTAACACACTACAGTACTTTGTTGCGTGCAATATTGTATGAAAACCAAGACAAAATTGGATGATCAGACTGTATGCTCGTGTATGTCTTAAAACTGAAAAGTCCAGTAACAATACGTTTAATTGCAGGCAGCACAAATGCGCACCTTCGCTGGTGGCTGTGATTACCTTTGAATGTGACTTTGTGGTACATTTGCGGCACACTGCCTGATGGGCACGCATGGCATTTGTAAAGCTGACATTTAAAGTGGAAGTTTAAAGCGAGAGGTCAACCCCTCAGAGCAGGGGCACTCCCACATTTTCAGCCTGCGAGCTACTTTAAAATGACCAAGTACCAAAGATCTACCTCCTATGATAATAAATACAGAAAATATATATTTACTGCCTTGATAAATATTAAATATGAGTATACATTGTACATGTATAAAATATTAAATATAAACATAATATACAGTTTCAAAGTTTACAGGTAATCACCGTAGCTAATATCAGTAACAAATGATTCGCAATTCAAAGATATTACACATAATTCCTCAATAGTTGTGTACATAACCTGAGTACCGGTAATATGGCCGTAAAAATAGCTACGTAGTGTTCATTAGACAAAAAGTTCATGTGTTACGTCCAGTTAGCATTTGCTATCAACCATTAGCGATATACACGAAATGAAAATTATGCAATAGACAATGCAGCCGAAGTCAAGGCAACATATTAAAAAGGGCTTCCGTGTAGGGTGTTTTTCTAATTCATCATGAAATAATAGTTTAAAAATGGAAGTGTAGAAAAATACGCATTTCTATAGTGGAGTTTGTGACGCGAAGCAAAGCCCTCAAACAGCTTTTTTCCCCCTACATAACTAGCCGCTACAAGTGAAATCAAAACCAATGGGGAAAGCTGACAGAACAGACTTGATTTATCACACGTTGGGGAAATTCAACATTACAGTATAAAAGTGTCCAAATATGGTTCCTTCCCCTGTAAAGACCTACATCGTTTTCTCAATATATTTTATATTTAAAAAGTGGACAAATGCCACAGAATCTATCATGAAGTCAAACAGGAAACAACAGCATACTTCTGCTGGTATGTCTCAATGTCTGCTTGTGACCTTAGGGTGGCGGATGCAGATTCCTACGCTATGACTGCTCCATCGATGCTCCACGTAAAGGCTGGGCCCTCATGCACCCGGGGCGCCTCACCCACTATCACGAAGGCTTGCCCACCACGGCCGGTGTCCGCTACATTGCAGTGTCTTTTGTGGACCCCTGAACGAGGGCACACGTCACCCAAGAGGACACATACACACACACACTGGCAGCATATTTAAAATAGATTATAAAGCATCACACAGAGTGTTGACTGCTGCTTCTTCACTTGTTTCAATGTGACACATTCTGTTGAACAATGAGTGGGCAGACCTGGGTTATAAAAACACAAAAAAAGGGAACTAGTGCCAGTAAATTGTCTTAAAAAAAAAAAGTCAACTAAGTATACTGTTGAAATTTCAATTGTATTTATTTTTTCCCACATAACGGGGGACTGTTGCCACTGAAAAGTCCCACGCCTACTCTCATGTGCCTGAAGTTGGCAGTGTGGGGCATATGTCTCATAGTGGTTGGTACGAAAATTTACTCCACTTTTTGTAAAACCTCAATGTTGAAATGACAGCCGTTCTTGTGCCTTAACTGTAAAAAACAGGTCAGCCCAATAAATACTTGTACTGTCAACACTGCCTTTTTGTAGTTTTATTTCAGGGTACTTTGTACACAGACATCACATTTAAATCACAACACTATGTCAAAGTCTGCTATGGTATAGAACACAATCACACATCAGTCACATGGCATAGCACTGACTGGCACTGTCTGACCACTTCTGTTTCAGTCAGGCCATGCAAATTCAAACGAAAATATGTTAAGCGTTTTCATTTACATGTCAAGTGACATTGAAGATACTGGGGAAACTTCTGTTTTGTGGTCATTTTACATTTAAAATTTAAAAAAATAACGAAGTTAAAAATGCCAACTAAAAGAGTCACTGCATAGAGTAAAAACCAACAAAGATGAAACAAAGAAAGCAGGCAATGTGATTATAGGCGGAAGCGGTCAGAAAAGTTGGGTGACTTGGGAACTGTGAGTGGAGCGTCACTCTTCTTCACTTCCACAGTCTTGTAGTGGCGGATGGGTTGTGCCTTGTGGACCTGCGGGGGGGGGGGGGGGGGGGAGGTAAAAAAAGGTGTTTGATCAGAATGCTGCTGCATCGTCGTTATGGTAGCTGCTACAGTACAGTATATGCCACACTAAAGTGTTCAGAAAAGTGCAGTGGTGAAGAGTGTTGAACTCTTATTACGCATGTCATTCAACTGAAATGGCTCGCCAATAAACCAAAAAAGGACAGTAAGGGAAAATTTGTGCAAGCAAAGACCTGCCAAGCTTGAAGACTGCAAATTCGCCAAGAAAAAAAAAAAAAAAAAAAAGTTGTGAGGTTCAGGGTGAGCACAGAGATAGCAATGCCTATACACAACAGGCTAAAAACCAGGATTTCTATTGAAAACATTTAACAAAGCTTTATGTTATCAGTTATTAATAAACATTTCAGCCTTTCCTCGTTACATTATGCATTTGTGAGCTACTCAAAATCAGCTGGTGAGCTAGGACAGCCCTGTCATTGTATCACTAACATATGGCTGGACAAACTATGTGGTTGATCTCTTATAAACGACAGTGTTTTGAGGACAAGACATAATTAGTATAATGGCAACAAGAGAGTAAAGTTGTTCCGTGACACTTGAAAGTTAGTATGTACCCCCACGAACGTGATATCAATCATCAAAGGCGGATAACTCTAGCTAGCTAGAGTCCAGCCCAGTAAAGTCCAGCCAGTGACAGCTAGGCAAAGCGTGTAACGATGCAAGAATAGTCGAACTGAGATAGCGTAGCCTGTGTCAAGCTCAATATGAGATGAGTCATTTTGTGGGCAACCTTAACGTGACAGAGCAGACATGTAGGATTTGCCGCCGCAAGCCGATACGTTTTTGTGATGGGCTTTTTTTTTTTTTTTTTTTTTATTAAACGGAAATCTGCCGATATGATTTGGTGGCCGATCGATCGGAGCATCCCTAATTTCTACGCATCCCAAGGCAGCTGGGGTAGTCTCCAGCTTTCCTGTGGCTGAACAGAACTGAACGGTTGCTTTGGCACGCACTTGTTCTTGTCGTAGCTTGACGATCTCCATTTTCTGCTTCTCCTCCTGCTCGCGTCGATGTTGCTCTTCCATGTGTGCTAAAAGAGCCTCTCTCTCACAAAGTAGCTGCTGAAACTCACAGCGGTCTCGAGCACGCCGCTCTGTTGCCAGCTCAAAGGCCTCCACTCCTATGGAAAAGTAAAAGGCATTAAGAGTGTTCACTGATACAGCGCTGTTCACCTTCAGCCTTCTTACGATTACAATCGTCCACTAAAGTCTGCAAGTCTTACCCACTGCAGTCCGATCTTCCTTTTTGGGCTGGAAAGGTTCCTTGTGGGTGATTTTGTTTGGCCTGGCTTTGAATGTTGCAGCCTCTTTCATTTTCCTCTGCTCCTCTTTCACCTAAATCCCAATAAATGAATAAACCCCAATATTCCTATTAAGTACAGTACAGTAAATGAAATGCAAATGTTTTCGCATATCCAACTGTATTATGGTTCTCATGACTCGTGTGTTGCTGTAAATGTGTTCTGGTGCTAGGGGAACCAAGTGGGGGTTGGACAGGAAGTGACATCGGGGTTTGGAGTGTTATTTTAGCTTGCTGCGATTTACACCAGCAACAGTAGCCCGTGTTAGGGACTGCTGTGAAATAATTCAAACCTGCAGTAAAAGCCTGCTGTTCCAGCAATCAAGTCGGGTGCTTGTGTATCTCACCGAAGATTACCGACACTAGTGACCCGATTAGAAAACTACATGTCTTGAATGTCTTTGAACGAGTCTTCTGAATGCCCCATTGGTATTTGTTACTTTCGCCAATTTAATGCTTGAAAGTGCTTCATTTAGGGCAAAAAAAAAAAAAAAAAAAAAAGGTACAATTTGCTTAAAAATGCATATTTAACCAACACTTTCTATGACATACTTTCTATGTCCTTCATTTGCTTGTTCTTTTGTATCTTGTGGTGTCCTTGAGTTTGTGTACACATACATAAAATACTGTATATACACACAAAAATAATGTGACAAGACGTGAATATCTTTAAAACTAAACTAGCATCTAGAGAACCAAAGGTTGGAAGCCGTGGGTTCTTCGTGTATGAAGTTGTGTACCATGTGTTCCCAGCGGTCATTCTTGACAGAGCCACGCTCGTCTGCCAGTAGTCTGAAGGGTTCAGGCTTTGTGGGCTCCAGCTTCTTCCTCTCAGGAAGGACCACCGTGTCAAAGTGTGGCAATGGCTGAGCCTTAAATGTCGGAACCTGGTAGAGGGAGGGGAGGGGGGGGGGTGGGATTCAGAGAAAATTGTTGGAAGAGATGCGTGGAAACTGGCAGCCCCAAAGACTTGTGTTGGAGAGAGACGGCACCTCTTCCTTTTGCTCCCTCGTCTTCTGCTTCCTCTTCTCTTGCTCCCTCTGCTCAAAAGAGAAAGGACACACCTCAGTGTGTCGCTTCTCTGGCAGCATGGGCAGGAAGGGGACGCCAAAGTGAGGAACTGGGGGAGGCTTCATAGGCGAAGGGGGTTTTGCCTGGGAGGAGAGAGAGAGAGAAAAAAAAAGTGTTCAGCATCAGGAAGGATTTTAATAATTTCAAATTGCACCCAACAATTGTAAAGGCGGTCCTCCGTTGACAACATCTCATGGTTATGGACGCGCTCCCAAGTTTTGACCCAAGCAGTTTGCTTTCATAAAATACAAGACTCGGTCGAAAACTAGTTACCTGCACGCGGCGGAAGGATACATTAGGTAGTCACGTCTAGCCCCTTGTATTTTACAGTAGGTGTCCTGTGTACATCGAGAGCGACTCAGGAGTTAAAGAATTATGCTTCAGTGGTGTTTACTATGCTGACGCTTCTGACAACGTCTTTGGAGCTCGGTGGTGTGGGCTGGTTCATGACTTGCAATTAGCCACTTGGCCAATTAGCCCACAGTTAGCTTTTTGGGAGATGAATGTCAGGGATTGAAGGAGCCAGCTGGTGTAGCTTGGTGCTGGGACTCTGGCTTAAGTTCCAATTTACAGGGTTCCATCACAGTTTACTTTTCGCAGATTTTTTTAAAGTGCAATTTTAGTGCTTTTTTTTTTTTTTTTTTAAAGCATATGAATACTGTTACAGGCCGAGCCTGGCCCTTTAAGAAACGCATTGTTGGAATTTGTGTTGTAGTTCTGTGCTTTGCACGAGGTGGCATCTCTTGTCAGTCTGGAGACCCATTGTCTTCTGTGTCCTGCTTGATTGGCTGTAGACCATTGTCAATCTCCTTCGTGCCGTCCTGCCGTGTCGTGCAAGTTTCTCCGACAAAACCTTCTGCACCCAAAAAGCAGAGGAACCAACCATCACTTAAAAAGTTGGACTTCTGGACATGCTGACGGAAGGTAGATGTTTCAGGATAACTGATTCTTTGGTCCATGGAGGATAACAAAAATACGACAACAGGAGCAATACTGTACGTTTTAACAAGGATACAAAAACACTTCAGTGGAACGCGGCCAGGACAGAGGTGCCATTAGCGGAGTGAAATACACGCGAGTAACTAATTTCTTGTTTTTCCAATTTCTAACCTAGTAGATTCATCATTAAAATACAAACGAAATTTGAACTTGGAGAGTGTTTAATCATGAGGAAATATTTATGCCTGTCTGAGAAAAGTGCATAAATTGTATGGTGAAGGGTTTAACAGCCTTAAAACATAATTGTAAGAAAATACAATTGGCTACTTCGTGGATTTCACTTATTGTGGGCTATTTTGGGAACCTATCCCCCGCGATAGACGAGGGATCACTGTACACTTAAAATCGACTGACGCCATCTTGGGAACGGAACTTGGGACCTCCTGTACACGCGTCCTTACCTCTTCAACTTTCATGTCAATGCGAGTTCTCTTGGAGAGGATGAACGCTGGAGAGTGTGGCACAGTTGGCTGCTTGACTTTCTTATCTGGAACTCCCTGTTGACGAGAAATCCCATTGACATTCACTTAAAATAATCGTAATACCCGTATGCTTTGGCATAACGCTTTCCCGACGAGTAAACTCACCACGACTCCTTCGAGGATCTTCCTGGGCAGCTCATGTGCTTTGAAAGTGGGCTGCATCTCTTCTTGGGGTTTGGTTGCCTGCCTCTCCTGAAGCCTCTTTTCAATGTGCATGCTGAAAGCCTCTTGTACAGTGGGCGCCTTCACCTCGGGCTTTTTCACAACCTCCTGTTTCTCCAGAATTTTTTTGTTCAGCTCTTGGGCTTTGAAACTGAATCTATTTGGAACAGAACAGTAAAACAATAAACTTTACAGCTTAGATAGGATGCAACAGAGATTATAGTCAATTACGTTTTTTTTTTTTTTTTTTTAAATCTTACTTAAGCTCTTCTGCCTCTTCAGCCTCCAGTTCAGCACTGCTCTTCACAGTTTGGGGTCGGCTCCTCAGTCTCGTTGAGAAATTAGGGGACTGAGGCCGAGTGAGCTGAAGGCGCTGACCCTTCGCTTTGGGCGGACCTGACGAAAGGATTGTCACCCTTGGAATTTCTCAGGTCTCATGCAAGCGAAAACAAACAAAACCCACCTTTTTCTATGGCCTGCCGACTCAGTTGATGGAAGCGCTGAGGTGTTCGCTTCTGTAACTGCATTATGTGCTGGGCCACCGGCACATAGGGGTCTTTGGTCAGCTTTTTCTTGGTGCCCATCGAAGACTTCACAGGTCTGGGCACAGGGGAACCACCTACATTTGACTAACAAGGGAAAAAAATGTTTTACTTTTTTTTTTTTTTTTTTTTTTTTTTTAGAAAGTTAAAAACATGCACCTATCCAGGGTTCTTCCAAAAATATTTTACTTTCTGTTGAAATGATTACATCATTAATAGTGATGTGCAATACCACTGATTTCCTTTCTGATCAGATACCAATACTACCAATACTGGTACATGCTTGACCAGCAGAGGGCACTGTGACACTGCTAATGAGACCAACAGATACAGGAAGATGAGGAAGGGGAGAGAGGAAGGCTAAGAGTTTTATGATACAACCTGGACAGAGCATGTGATTAAAATTTAAGAGTTAATAGGCCTGCTTAATTCTACACCACCCACAGAACACTACCTCTTTTAGAGGAGTCTAACGACGACGACCATTTGTCCTTTTCAATAACTCCTCCTCCTCCACCACAACGACGTATGCTCGGCCACTCCTCTTCAAAAAGGTAAATAACATTTATTGCATATTATATATATCATTTTTATTATTGTTTTTTTTTATTAATTATCCTCATTTAATATTACTATTGCATCCAAACGCATATACTGTATATGTATACACGTACATGTAGTACCTATATCATTGGTAATATTACCTTTTCCCTGACTTAAGAACAATTCGACTTAAGAACGGTTGTCTGGAACCAATTGTGTTCGTTAGTTGGGGACTTAGTGTACTTGCATTATTATGCCATATAATTAATAAAAAAAAATATCTATCGACGAGCAAAATGTGTTATTGTGACAGGCCTCCCTAAAACTGTCCTCATGTGGTTACGTATATTCCATGCTAAATTGTTGTAAACTTGTCAAGCGCTGTTTGTTTGCAGGATACGTCCCGATTCTAGGAGGATTGCATGGTGACAGTATATTTGCATTTTCATGCCACTGTGACTCAAAACGGAAAAATGGTGAACAATTCCTTGATGGACACCAAATTTACTGGGTTAGCCTCTTGCCTGGCACGGCAGACAAATCTGGAACCAAATCTCGCTAACTCTTGATATGAGCAGGTCAAGTGATAAATAGAAGGGAAAAAAAACGTCTCCCAGTGTACCAAAATTGACCACTACTTCCTAGTGTCGTTTGATTTGTAGTAGCCAAAATCTGTCTTGCGCATTGGAGGACATGGCGAGCTATAAAACATAAATGGTCCTTACATAAACAGGTGTGGCAAACAAGCAAAGATGGCGCTTCGCAAGCCACAAAAACATTGCTTCCATGTAGCACGTTACCCGACCAATCAAGTTCTAAGACTGACATTAGAGGCGAGTTCTTCCTTCCTATTCAGCCACAGATGTGTGTCATATTGGCATCCCACAAGCAACACCCTACCAGCTACAGTATGTTCCTTCAGTAGTCAAAGCATGACTTCACATGTGTGCTGCAAAGACAAAACTATCATCCTAAATTTATTACATCACGGAACTTGTAGAAACCTAATTGGGAATTAAAGTAAGCAGCACAAAGTTTGGTGTTTTTGCAAGAACTACTTACTGAGAAAGAAGGTTCTTTATGGCCGTGACTCTCCGATGAAGTAGCTTGAGGTTCTTCCTCTTCATTGTGGCCTTCTGTGACTTGCCCCTCAGCGCTATTGGAGTTCAATATACATAAGTGTTATATCTCAACTACCCGAGGACCAATTTCAAAAATCTGAATATCCATCCATTCATTTTCTATGCCGCTTGTCCTCACTATGGTCGTGGGGGTATGCTGGAGCCTATCCCAGCTGACTTTGGGCAAGGGCAGGGTACACACTGGACAGGTCAAAAATCAGAATAAAAATTTGGAAATGCATTTCAAAATAAAATATTACAACTAAAAGCATATATGAAACGGCCCGTTAATTACTGTTACACAAATAGTGAGGCAGACAGCTTCTCCACAAGCAGATGCTCTTTCACAATCAAGGACTCGATTTGCACTGACACGGCTCAAGTGTTCCAATTTCAGAGCATGTTAATTCACATACGCACAGGAAGTGGGAAAGCACCATTAGATTACTATGGAGCTTACCTCGTGGTAGGTTTAGCACAAGTTGCACTCCGGGTCCTTGGCTGTGTGCGCTTGCGCTGTGTTAAAGTGGATTTTTGAGTTGACTGCAGAACAGGACTCCTTTAAAATAAAACAGTCACCTTTTCAGCACATATGTTTACATATGTAGCAGGAGAAAATGAAGAAACAGCACTTACTTTTTATACTTTTTGAGTGGTTGGGAAGGTGAATTGCCTCCATGCCCTTTACGTTTTGAAACCCTACACAAATAAAGTTTCCATAATTTAAATAATAGTAATATATTAATACACCAAAGGCATCTCGGGTGTACCTGCGCGGTTGGACGCTGGTCTTTGGTATGGCTCCAGCATTGGAAGTTGGTTCAGAGTCGGCAGCACCGGAAGCTAATGACAGTGACGTGCAATGTTTATATTAAAAAGGACTAAAGCAACTTACATTAGCCGATGGAGAGCAACAAACAAAGCTAACCAGCATCTGTAACTGCAGTCCTCATTGGACCCACGATGGCGCTGGGTTTGAGAGTTCCATCATGTGGCCTGAGAAGCTGTACAGCTTTGTCAGCAAGCACATCTTGTCCAATGGCCTGTTGATCTGTACAATAATAATAATTACACATTATTAATCACTACTAAACAAGTCAGTATATATTAACCCATTTTACATGAGGGGGAAACTAAATAGACCTTGCTTTCCAATGAGCATAACAATGACAGCAAAGGGTGTAACCGCTTTTTCAACCCAATTTTGGCGTTAAAATCCAAAACACATCATGGTAAAATATCATTAACAAGTCAGACTGAGCCACCAACCAAACCATGAATCATCGCAAGGCTCGTTTTCCAGTTGCTTGAAGTCGACGACGTGAGACGGGGCATCATACTCGTACACGCCCGCCTCTTCGGCCATTTCAGCAACTCCTCTTAATCGACTAGTCTAAAAAAAGTAAGTCAATGGCAGTTAAGATAGGACAGATACAATGTTTTAAACTTGCTTAATGTTTTATACGCATAACCACGCGACCATTTTGAATGAAACGGGCGGTTGCATTACAATACTACGCCTATATAGTTAAAACACACGATAAAGCAGCATACGTTCTCCACTTTAAATATTTAGTGTTGAGGTTTCCTAGTTGTCCCAACATAATTATTAAAAGTCGCATATATAAAGAATATCTACGTAATACATACCGTGTGCGTGCGCGAGAGACTGAGTGCAACAGATTAACAACAGTGAATTTGTTCAGTTATGGCGGAGCTTTTTAAACTGTCCAATCGCTGGCCGTCTCCTCGCCGCCTTTACGCTTATTGGCTCATATTTAGTCAGGGCTCCTGCTAGGGCCAGACCATGTCTATGACCAAACAGTCGCCGAATGTCAACCCGAACTGCACAGGACAACAAACAAAAACACCGAAAATGGAGTAGAATTGTATTTGAGGAGACGCACATTTTTCACTAAAATGTTTTGATAGCCCCGACTCTTGTCTTGGAAACATACCAGGGAAAAAAACTCTAATTAGTATAAGGATGTTTTAATAATCGCCGTAAATATATTTCCTGTAGTGGAAATGAGTCATTTTACCACAGTTCCACGTTTATGTCTTGCCATGGTAATCTGCATAGGAAGCTACAAAATGAAGCCCTTCGACAATCTTGACGTGTACGTTTTGGAGGTGGGGCCTGCATGTGACAACACCAGCTCTCATTGGCTGAAAGTATGCATGTTCATGACGCAACCTTCCAACACTGAGGAACTGGTAGCTCCGACAGGAAAACCAAAGAAAGGCGAGTGCCTCGACCTAAACTGTAAGTGTGTTTTACTTTACGTCTGTGTAACTTCTTTCTTGGCTTCGTGGCCCTCGATATATATATGTATGTATGTATGTATGTATGTATGTATGTATGTGTATGTATATATATATATATATATATATATTTGACACACCGCTAGAAAGTACAGAACAAAACCTTCGCTCGACAAGTGACCAGCTGTCAAATCAAGCTATACATTAGCATGCTAGCAGCTATCTTCCTGTTTGCTACAACATCGCTGACATGCTACTTGGTAAAAACAGAGGACGTATTCTAACTACTATTGTTTAGTAGGTCAAGTTATGACGGAACGTTAACGCAAATTGACTGCTACAGCATGTAACTAACTTCATGTGCAATCCTCAGTGAGAGGAATATCTTCTACTTCTCACTTCTCAGAGGAAATTAATGGAAAGGCTACAACGATGCAAACACAACCATGCTGATTATTAACGCATATAAATAAGTGTGAATTTCTTTGACGGTCTTTAAACTCTATGCTCTCGGGATGTGTTGAAAAACTGGTTCTATACTTCCTTGTTTCTGTAAATGGCAACCAAAAACAAGAGCGACCGCCCATCCAATCAGCAACACGGTTCCTGTGATGCATCCGCTCACAAACAACATAGCCACACAATGATTTATTCCTTACGAAATGCAGTAACACCATCACTAAGTAATTTACAGCCTTACGGTATACCTACTACAGGCCCAACAACAAAAATCTCTCTGTTTTTTATTGGCTATGCTTATTTAAACTACTTGTACACATTTATCCTCGCTGAATGTTCTGTCACTAATCATGGATTATGGATGAGAAACGGTCTTTTTGTCCACCAGTGATGTTTTGTTTTTTGTCAGGTTCTGTGATAGCCTGCTGTTTTGCAGATGTGCATAGGGAAGGAGAAATTATGTATTAGTCAGGCCTAGGCCTGTCCCGGTAACACATTTTGCTGGACAATAATTGTCCTACAAATTATGGTCGATAATCACTATTATTGCCAAAACATTTTGAGAGCATTTTTTCATGAATCATATGGCATAAATAACACGAGTACATCGTATCAAAAGCAATAAACGTCTAATTTCTGAAGAGTAAAAAAAAAAAAAATGGATGTGCAAAAATACTTTTACAGTAGGGCTAATCATTTGACATGGTTACATATGAGTTTGATAGTTTGATTTAGAATTTTTTTTTTTAACACAGTCTCTTCATCGCAATAGTAATTTATTGACGGCCCCTAGTATAAACAACCAGCAATTAGAGCGACACTTCCCCTGCGAGCTCCCCGCACAATGGGAGAGCAGTCCAGGCACATTGAAGGGGAACTACCACTGTTGCTACCGAGCCGAATATTCAATTGCTAATGTTAAATTAAAAGTAATTTGTACAGGTGGGGGAACTCTGGTGCTTTTCGGACCCTCCTCAAACTCAACTAAATTGGACTGGTATGAGATCAAAGAAAAAGAGGAATGCGAGTTGTCCACCCTCTTGCCTGCTAGCTTAGCATACTAGCTCAGTGTGTGTTTCTTTTGCCTTCCAAAAGTCTTCGTCCTACTGTCTCTGTGAGGCCGACCCCCGTGTTGTGCCGCATGGGGGATACAGGCGGTACCTAGTATAAACAACCAGTGATTAGAGCGACACTTTCTGTGCAAGCTCCCCGCACCATGAGAGAGCAGTTGGGGCACAGTGAGGGAAACAACCGCTGTTGCTACGGAGCCCAAGATTCAACTGACAATGTGAAATTAACGAATATCCAACGTCCTAAGTGAACCCTCTTGTCATTCAGCCTGTGCAGTAAAGAGAGAAACAAACACGCACGCACATGTCAATTTATTGAGGCCGACAAAATTCTCGACTTCGTTTTTTTAGTCATTCAATTTATCGAGTGTCGTGACAGGCCTTACATTACTGTGTTAAAAGAAAAAGTAATGCAGTATTGTTAATGCGTTTCTTTTGTGTTGCATTACTCCCAACACTGATTGTAAGTAACTAATGCTCACGTGAATTGACAGAATTCAAATTTCTTTGATGTATTACACAGAGTGAATTCATTTCTCCTCATCTTCATGTTGTCTGCTTCTGTTCATTTCTTTAGATGGCTACAATCCGAAAGAAACTGGTGATAGTTGGAGATGGGGCATGCGGCAAGACGTGCCTCCTCATAGTGTTCAGCAAGGATCAGTTCCCTGAGGTGTACGTGCCAACAGTGTTTGAAAACTATGTTGCTGACATTGAAGTGGATGGTAAACAGGTACGTTTTTTGTCATGCTTACAGCAATTATTTCAACGAATAGTAGGCTTTTTAGTATAGGTCTTGTGAGTCTTTGAAGACTCTTCCCTGTCAAACAGGGCCCTGTATTCCTAAGGATCGCTCCTAGTGCTGCAATTCTAAAAAGTTCCAAGAAAAGTCATTAGATTTTCAATAGACATACAAAAAAAGAGTAAAGACTAAAGCTATTCATAAAGGATCTTTAGCCTAAGTGCTCTTAGCTTAAAAAGTACTAGCAGGGAAGAAAATGACTTACCGGTATTCAGATTTTTTTGGTATATTTACTTATATTTGCTTGCGACCATTTTAAAATAGCATTATTTGAACAATGCATACTTGCAACAACTTTTGGTCTTTACTTGTTCTTATTATTAATTAAAAAACACACATCAAGAATGTTAATGTGTTTAAATCAGGGTTTTGCAACGGGTCTCAACTTGGATCCCCTTCCCCATGGCCGTCACAACCCACTTTCACTGAAGTAAAACCAAGTACATTTATTGTTTCAAAATAGTGTTTTCCAATGTTGCTGCGAATGAATTCATATACTTTGCAAGTAATTCCCAGCCTCCAATTTTCCTTCATGTCTTTTATACTTTTTTTGAAATTACAGACAACAATCCCAACTGCATGTTCCTCACTGATGTGACAAAAAAGGAAATCATTGATATTGTCAATAATGTAAAGCAAAAATATCAACTGATTGTCATTGAATTGAAATGGGAACAATAAAAAGGGTCATTAATGAGATAGCAGAACGGCTGACGTACATCAGTAACTTATCATTCAAGACCGGTATGTTTCCAAACAAAATGAAAACAGCTTTAGTAGTACCAATTTTCAAAAATGGAGACAAATATCAATTTACAAACTACCAGCCAGCTTCCTTATTACGACAATTTTCCCAAATCATTGAAAAGCCATTCAGCAACAGCTTAGATAAATTTAGAAATACATATTAACTTTGGGGTGATAGCGGTCAACTAAAATGATGGACTGTGCAAATATTCTGTCCTATGTTAACTTATGTGTTAAGTCAGAAAGTCGCAAGGTGTATCACACAAACGACCCTGTCAGTTTAGTGTTTAAAAGTTCAAACAAAGGAACTGGATGACCTTACCCTGATAAATATTTGTGGTAATCATCTTGGCGTGTTGCAGGTGGAGCTGGCTCTTTGGGACACAGCGGGCCAGGAAGACTATGACCGCCTGCGACCTCTCTCTTATCCAGACACAGACGTCATCCTCATGTGCTTCTCCATGGATAATCCTGATAGTTTAGGTGAGGTTTCTCTCTTGGGTGTTGTTACGTTTTCCCTCTCGTCTTGATGTGCAACACAAAGTTGTATTTGTGAATGATGCAGAAAACATCCCTGAGAAGTGGACACCCGAGGTGAAACACTTTTGTCCCAATGTGCCCATTATTCTGGTGGGAAACAAGAAGGACCTGCGCAATGATGAGCTCACACGCCGAGAGCTGGCCAAAATGAAACAGGTGACTGAGAGGGACATCATTGTTGTATGACTTTCTATTGTGTACATGAACGTCACTGGTCTAAACCTCCTTATAGCTGATGTTTGGTATTATTTGATACAAATGATCGTATGTATGTCATGGCTTCTCTATTGAGCAAAGGTAAGACTTCTAAAGTCGGCAGAGTGTAGTTTTATTTGAAGAGGAGGACTTTATTGTTCACATTTCAAATAGTAAGTTGACTTTAGTATTTATTAATATAGTGTAATGTTTACCTATATTTAGGCTTAGAAACAGCAAAGTCAAACGTAACCTAGAATAGAATAGAACAAGCCTTTATTAATCCCGCGTTGGGGGAATTCATGTTCCAGAGCAGCAAAGTGGATAGTAGCAACACACAAGAATGAGTATCTGTATCAAATAGGGACAAGATCTCGCAAGATTAAAACGTGACGACATTTCTCGTTTGGAGAAAATCTGTATCGTGAGAACCGGGCAGCCAGAAGCCAATCAAGACTGAACTATGGCATCGCTACTATGAATGGTAATAAACATAATATGGACGTGGCAGTGTGCAAGGCATTATTGGAAGTGCACAGTAAGTGCTTTAGGCACACCTTGCAATCCAACCTACCTTGGTGGGAACAGCATCAGCGTCAAAGAGTAACATGTTGCTGCTTGCTTACTTATTGAAGTCCAAGAAGAAGCTGTAGTAATTCTACATTTGTGCTGAGCTTTATTATTATAATCATGACAGTGCTTCATTTGGTCTGAAAAAATCTTGACAATAATATCTTTGAGCTTCAATTTTTGGGACAATAGATATTTCAAAACACGCCTGCATTGTTTTGTGACCCGGTTAAATAAAATAGTCTGTTTGTCCAGTCATATTTTTTCTTTGTCTTTTTCTTTAATATGAATGTTAAAATCTCATCTCGTGGACCCAATCTCGCGCATCGTCTCGTCTCGTTGGTTATGGAGAATATCTGCCATTTTGTCTTTTCACTCAGACCTGTTTTGGCAGAATAAGTGTTGTAGAAACATTCATATTGAATGTGTTCGCTATTGTCATATTTGACAGGTATTTTGAAGTACTTGTGACTAAACTAAACTAACATTGGCTCACACCTTTAACCCTGTGGTTTCCATGTCTGATCATTTTGTCATCTAATGTATATCAACAGGAACCTGTGAAGTCAGAGGAAGGGAGGGAAATGGCTAACCGCATTTGTGCCTTTGGCTACCTGGAGTGCTCGGCAAAGACCAAGGACGGTGTCAGGGAGGTGTTTGAAATGGCCACCAGGGCAGCACTGCAGGCCAAGAGACGGGGTAAAAAGAGCATATGCCTTCTTCTATAAAGTGTCTGTCTGATCACACAGGCTGAAATGTAGAAGGGCAACCAAACCAAGCCAAGCAAACGCCATCATTTTGATACTTTTTTTTTGTGGGACACAAACATCAAACAGACAAAAAGAGACAAGGTCAGAGAGAGTATAGACATTCATGTCCGATATTGTAATGAGTATATTTTCAGTAGACGTAAACATTTTGTTCTACAAGAATGTATTATTTGGCCTTTCTCTTTTATGATCTTCTGGTATTAAATTCTACTTAGCGCAACATTTTATGTGAATTTCAGTGTGAAATAATAGCTTACAGTAATCAACTTGACATGACACTGGCTTGTATTAAGGGGAATAGTGTCTTGTCATTGCCGTGGTGAGCCTTGATAACCTACTTTAGCAATACTGGTGGGCCAACTGGGTGTGTTAATGCTAGCGTAGACTTGAGAGTCAAAATTTAAGCACACAATTTAGCTTCGACAATAAAGTTGGCAAGGTTGTTTTGCTTTTTTTTTTATTTACTGCACACAATCTTTTGCCTTCTTGTTTAGCTTGGGAGAAAGATGACTAACAAATGCACAGTTTATCTTATTTACTCTTAAGTGGCTTAAAGCTAAATTACGCTTCGCAAGTGCAGATTGGAGCTCGGGAATAAAGACCCGTATGTGCTGCTGCTCCAAAGTACTTTACAGAGCAGAATGACTGTTATAGTGAGCTAATGTGGACCTCCAAATACATTTGATGTCAATAATGAAATGTATCTGTTGTGCAAAAGGAAGTACAGTACAAAAAAACTCCAAATTAACCTTTTAGGTCCTACCTCTGCTTTGCTATTGTATTTCTTCTACATTGCTACAAGAGTGCAGTCAAGTGCCTTGACAAGTGTTTGGGGTATCTTAAGTCATCCATTGACTTTGGCCTCATCTTTTTAGATCACACATCCGTCACTTAAATGGGGATGTGTAGACATTTTATATCCACCGTGGTGGCTAAATATTTAAATGACTCAATGAAAAGTGTTGTGTATTGAGTATCATGAGCAATAAAGAATTGCTTTTGTAAAATGTACACAGGTGGTCCTCGGGTTTACGAACGAGTTCCTTTCCTAGACTGTGATGTCTAGGTCAGAAGTCAAGTTTTAGTGCAAGTCGGATTAACTCCTAAGTCACTCGCACTGTACACAGAACACGTGAAGGATGTGTAAAAAATACAGTGATAAAAAGATTAAATACAAGAATTCAGTGAAACAGTGCTAAAAAGAGAACAACTCCTTCATTTTATCCCTGTGGTTGTCCTACCTTCTTAAAATATTGTCCCAGGCAAGTCTGAAAGGATAACCTCCTCTTCTTGCCCCAGATCAGCGCATGGTGGCAGCACAGGGAATCCATGACCTTTGTAGCGTTCACTAGCATTCAGTAAACTTTATTCTTAAAGGTTGTCACAATAGCCGAGCGGTCAGGACCAAAAGAGAGGCCAATATCGGTGGGCGTGTCTCCTCTTTCGGAGCTTTTTATGATGTTCATTTTCACTTCCACGGTGACGGCCTTCCTTTTCTTTGGTGCACGGGGAGGCTAAATGAAGTGTAGAAAGTGAACTAATAAGTGATGATATTCCTTCTCGGTGTGCGCGCTGTATTCTTCCGCCCGGCACGAGGCACACACTGCATTCTTGGGCTGCGCATGGCACGTATTTTTCCGCCGCTGTAACTAGTTCTTGAGCAAGTTTCTTATTTACAGACCAAAAATGTTTTTTTTTTTTTAAATTCATTTATGGGAACGCGTCCCTAACCAGGAAACTTGACAACAAGAAACGTCGGAAGCCGAGGACCACCTGTATGCAACTTCGACTAGCTCCCTTCTACATTTGTGTGTTTGAGCAGAGGAGCCTTGTGCCGCAAAAAAGCGTCATAAATCACAATTTAAAGATTCCTGTTTTAACAGTTTGATTAATTGCCATATTGTCACCTTCAAAGTCAGGTGATGAATATAAGCAACTAAAACTTAAAACAGGCACCGTACGTTTACTCATTCAGGTATACTTGTATTGGGAGAAGCCTAGCATTAACATGGGATCCGCTTATTTTTCCATGACTACCTTGATTAAGGTATGTTTCTGCTTTAACTTGTTTGGTGATCCGTGACCACATCAACATGACTTTATCATACTTGCCCTGCTATTGTGTTGAGAATCTCTTTAGATGCAATACTGTGTTTTGTATCATAGCTCCAATTTTAATCATTTTATCTCAACTACTGTTTTTCAGTCACACACTATTATGTGTGATAAGAACACACCTTTTAATGGCAAATTAGTATGTAGCATAACGATGAGAAAATGAGTGGAACTACAGTAAATCTTCACAACTTTGGTTGACGTCACTGCACAGTGAACAGCAACTACCTGTATAAAAACACCAGTATAGTCATTTGGCCTGGATGGTAAACACCAGTGTGCAACTTTCTCTGACCGAATGACAAGAGGGAGCAAATTTGAGCCTTTCTATCTTGTATTTGTTTTCCATATGACACCCTTTTGCCAGCTTTTACATGAGAATGTACAGAGTTAGCGCAACTGTTTGTGTCTCATAACATAGTCATGTTTTCCATGTCATGTTATGTGGTATGTTCATTTAAATGTAATGTCATATTTGCTTAGTTGACCTTCAAACCACAGAAGTGGGTTCAAAGTGTGATAAAAGATCATTTTCAAATTGTGAAATGGAATGCATTTGTGAATTGGGGATATGCTATTTGCTTACCAATGTCATTTTTCTCTGTCTTTTTTCATGTTTATGAAACAAAGTCAATAATAAGCCAATTAACACATTATACTGGTGTAATAAAAGTTTTGACATCACATCACGTGTCATGAAATGATGCAGCAAATGTACATTTCCATTTGATGCGGACACCATACGTGTAGCGGTCGTAAAGTGCCTGAACAAGCGTCTTTGAAAGCATTTAAGGACTGAAGAAAGTTTGTAATGACGGTTCCGTAATGAGCCGGTTACGTAATATAATTTCTCATAGGCTTGCCGGCGCATCTAAACCATACCGCTATCATCTTTGAGTGCATATTCTCAATTTTATCCCACCATAATTGTGTCAGGAAAACTTTTGAAGAAGTCAATAGCAGGACAACAATATGATCAGGCAATTTATTAGAATGTGAGGGTGCAGAACATCCATCGTAGTGTAAAACAATCCCTGTTTGGAACGGCAAGCTGCTCTGATACCTCATTAGAATTAATGAACTACTTGCATTACAGTGTTGGCACAACTACTTTGATTTTTAATAACTATATAAACATTGTAGTGCGAGTTAAAGGTTGTTGTTGTTTTTTTGTTTTTTTTGGAACAATCCTAATGTTTGATTTATACCTATGCTGTTGGCCTTAAATGGTGGAGACTTGTTCTATAACGCTTGATGGAGTCCGGACACAAATTCTTGGTAAAATGGCTCTGAGGAGAAAAGAATTGAAAAGAGTTTAGTCAAAAACAATAAATCAGTACACACAGTTGCAGCTTAATAAATAAAAATATCTCGGAAAAGTACATTTATTTCAGTAGTTCATCTAAGTAGAACACATTCTATAGATTCACTAGGCACACAGTGAAATACTTCAAGAATGTTTTTCTAATAGTATTTATACTTTTCACAGCTAATAAACCACAAATGCAGTTTCATAAATTGTGATGAACCGTAAAATAAAAAAGTTATATATTGTAAATGAACTGCAAAAACTCATGAAATCATAACTTCTGCACAATGTTGAAATTGATGGCGTTTGGCCTGTACATTGTAGAATGTGACTAACCTCTGTCAGGCTCAATAAACGAATGTCTAACAAGGAAGTCCAGCACCACCAAGGCACTGTTTGGTTTGAAATCTTCAGTGGCCACACGTTCCTTCACCTGAAACCAAGACTCAATCGTAATATTTGGAAGTTGAAGCAAGTCATTCGTGATTATGTAAACTCGCCTCATCTATGGGCAGAAGGTAGAAGTCCTGCACTTCTCCATCGCCTGCTCTGGGATTGAAGGAGGGAGGAAGTTCCAAATCAAAGACAAACTGACTTTCTGCAAACACCCCCTCTCCATCTTCATAGGTGTAGCTGAGGAACAATTGTAATAGTTCGAGACGTGGTTGTTAATATTCTATTAATGACAGTAGTGTGTATTATCTTAACATTAACTTGGATGTTCAGCTTGACGATGGACACTTGCCTTACAGTGGACACAGGGCGGGCCTTCTCTGCAAGGGCTTGTGGGATACATGCTTCTTCCTGGCATTCTTTCACCAGTGTGTGCTTGATGCTCATGCCAGCAGCCAGACCGCCTGCTGCCTTCAAAGACACAATATCTGATCTAGTGGATTTGGTGTTTTGGTATAATTTGCTTGTTTAAGGTCAGTGTACACAAGGGGTGGGAATCTCTGGCCACCTCACGATTCGATGCGATTACGATTCAGAGACCTGCGATGCGATGATAAAACGATTATCGATGCATCTCTTTTTGTGATCAATAGTTTTTTCATGCATAATTTTTTTCTATATATAATTTCTTTTTACTTGCTGTGTACTACGAAAACACCGCATATTTGTAACAATCCACAATTAAAATAAACATGAAACAGATGAATTTACTTCCGTTATCTTTTAATAATTGGAAGGTTACATCTACCAACATATTCCCATTGCACAGAGCCAGCAGGAAAAGTAAAGTGCGCCAGTAGCAGCATGTATAAAATTAACCAACATTAAAAAATCTGCCATTATTCACAAATACATAATAGACTTCTGAAATCAAACTAAAATCCCGAGCTTAGAATCTTAAAATAATATTTTTGCTGTATAGCAAAGTCAAAAACAGCTTTCATACAAAACATCGATTTCTGTACCAGCGGCTCTCAGACAAGAATAATGTTTGCAGTATATTATGAATAACCAAAAACAACTAGGCTGCCCTTATTCACTGCTGCCCTGAAAGCCAAAGTGCTTCCAGACGCTCGCTATATATCCAGCGGGTGCGGGTCGGAGTTGACGCTCAGCCATTCTGCTAGCGTCTTACACTTAGGTGCACCACCATAAACTGTCCGGGCGGCGCTTCCGCTTTCCGTTTTTTTTTGTTCCGTCAGCATCTATTATTGACATTTATGAATCGATTAATAATCGGCTATGTCCGCATTGCGATACATCTAAGAATCGATTATTTCCTCCCACCCTAGTGTACACTGTGTTCCAAATTATTATGCAAATGATAGTTTTCTCTGATTTTGCTAAATAGTCAATATAATCATAATTTTCACGTCATCAACCTTTTGAATTTAGAACTTGAATGTTATTGAACAAACCTCCCAATGATAACAGTTTTTTTCAAAAATAAAAACTTGAAATGCACGGTTCCACATTATCATGCACAACAGAGTTTCATAGCATTTCACTGGTTGTTAAGAACCGAAAATGGTCATTTGTTGAATTTGCAGCATAAGGAGGTCATATTTACCGAAAGCAAAAGCTATTTCAATCACTAACATTTTAACAGGCCAAGTCACATGTTAGCAAAAGATCCCTTCTTTGATATAACCTTAACAATTCTTACATTGAACCTGTTAGTTTTCGGAGCGTTTCTGTTTGAGTTTCTTTGCAAGATGTCAGACTAGCCTCCCACAACTGCTGTTTTGTTGTGATCTGCCTCCCCGATCACAATCATAGATTTTTTTGCTTGATGATGCTCCATAGGTTCTCAGTTGGGATGAGGTCAGGGGACAAACCATAGGTTTCTCTCCTTTTATGCTTATAACAGCCAATGACAGAGAGGTAGGTATTCTTCGCATCATGAGACGGTGCATTGTCATGCATGAAGCCCATTTTGCTACAGAAGGTACGGTTCTTCATATTGTACCATGGAAGAAGGTGGTCATACATACTTTGCTGAGGTCATTTTCACACCTTCAATGACCATAAAGGGCCTACAGGGCTCTCTCCCAATGATTCCGATCCAAAACATGACTCAGCCACCTCCTTGCTGACATCACAGCCTTGTTGAGATACGCTGGCCGTACTCTACTGCATCCATCCGGACCACCCAAGGTTGCACGGCCTTCATCAGTAAACAGGATTGTTTGAAAATGAATCTTCGTGTATTTGTTGGCCCACTGCAACCGTTTGTTTGCGAGTATTGGTTAGGGGTGGCCAAATACAGTAGTGGGTTTATGCATAACCGCAAGCCTGTGGAGGATCCTACACCTTCAGGTTCATGGGACTTAAGAGGTTCCAGCTGCTTCAAATACCTGTTTGTTGCTTTGTAATGGCTTTTTAGCAGGCGCTCTCTTGATTTCATAAATTCGTTTGGCAGAAACCTTTCTTATTATGCCTTTATAAGCACAATCCCAGCTGTCATTTCAGTCATTCACAAATTTCTTCACTGTACAAAAGTTTTTGTGAATTATTGAATGTTTTCATGCCTTGTCCAAGGCATTGCAATATTTGACGCATTTTTTTGTCAGCAGAGAAATCCTTTTTTTTCCCCATATTGCTTGAAATCTGTTGCATGCTTAATAATATGGAACATATTTTTAAGTAGTTTTCTTTTAATTGGTCTCACCTGGCAAACTTATTATAATTATGAGTTGTCCGAGATTGATATCAGTAATCCAAAGAGCCTCAAGACACAACGCCATCCACGAATTTCTTTGAAAAACAAAAAAAATGTATGTTTATGACACTAAAATCCTATTTGCATAATCATTTGGAACACGGTGTATACTAAATAATGATTGCCAACAACTCGACACCGTGCTGTATGGCTACCAAGAGTGTTTATTCGGGCTGCTCGTTGTCATCAGTTTGTACTCACTAAATTGTCCAGCAGTCCAGGATAGGTCTGTTTCGTGGGGGAGCGCCGTGCAAGCCACATGCTGACTTCCCCGCTCTCATTAACGGTGTAACCATTGACATGGACTCCATAGCGCTTCACGCCAAAAAGACCTGTTGAACAGTAGAACAGGCAGCAGACAGGCCACTAGCACTACAAAGGTGCACACTGGGTGACTTACTGGTAGCTGCTCTTTCCATCCACATCACAGGTGAGTCTGAGAATTTGTCCATAACACTGAACCTCTGATAGAAGACAATTAACGATACTATTTTTATGTCAGCGTGTGTGTGTAACTGGACAGACACTGAACCGGTTTTACCAACTTCAAAAACTGATCAGTCATCGGATATCATCGAGATTTGCAACGGTCCGCCCAACCCTAGTATTTAAACTACATTACACCCGGCTGAAGCATGTCTCACCTCATCTCGCCATCCTTTCAAGCAGTGCAATGAACGGTCTTGTCTAAGCATCGACAGGACATCATCCACAGCCTCCGATCTTTTCGCGTACGAGTCCAGGCTGTCGCACAGGGACACTGCGCCCCCTTGTGTTGGTTTGAACACGTCTCCATAGCGCGTCAACAGTGAAGCGACGTGCGGGAGAATCCAACCAACTTTGCTTCCGTTCACCTCAAATCGCAGGCAGTTTGCGCGACAAGAACCTGTGGACATCGATTTGTGAGCGAATCGCATTACAGACAAGTTACACGTATATTAGTCATTTACCTGGCAAATAGAAGTTATTCATTCGGTGGAGCAGCTGCAGTATTTTATCTGACCAGGCAGAGTTAGCCATTGATGCAATATGTCTGGACTAAACCTCTTAATGCGCTATTGGACTCCAGTAAAATGTAACAACTTGGTATAAAGTTTACTGTTTCTAAGAAGTTTGTTTACACTCGCGTCAATGGATTCAATGTCTAGAATTGCTTTCTTCTTTTCTGCCGGGAAAACGGATTTTAGGTACAATACTGCCACCTACTGGAGGGTGGATATAACGTTCACTTGAAATACAATAAATTGACTGTGCACAGTCTTTGACAGTAGGTGGCGATAGTCACTTACAATGTTAGGTATGGAATTGCTAGGGGATACAGAATAAGAAGCATCTGCTGCGTAATAGTGCTGAAAATTTCGTCTCTTTTTAGTGAGTCGGTTTTATTCGCTCGGCTCATAAAAAGAGACGGCTCTTCCGGCTTACCAATGGCTCCTCAGATTTTTTTTGTTGTCAAACTGTATTTTATTACCAAATAATGTGTGTTGTGTAAAATAAATTACTAATGTAAAAAATGCACGATGTCAAATGTTTATTATTTCTATGGATTTATTTAAACCTCAATGAGCGGCTACAAAATATAATATACAATTGGCTCCCAACGACGCTAACCGATTCGTTCGCGACCGACACATCACTACTGCGTAATGGGAAATGTACATGAAGGAAGTCAGAGGAAGATGGAAATTTGTATTTCAAGTAGCAAATTTAGCGATTTCATATTGAATGGAATCGAGTCAATGCTCGCACCTGTTGTTTCCAAATAAGTCGTAAATTTGAGCTACCTTTAGCAACCATTTTGCTAACGTCAGCGGTCGTTTGGCTAAGGGTTGGCTAGCAGGCTAACATCAGTGACACACAGAAGGTAAGATTTCATTGTACCAACAGACTATAAAAATAATAAAGTGAGTCATTGTAGTTGTGCTACGCCTCACTTAGAAATATCTACACCAGGGGTGTTGAAAGTGCGGCTCGGGGGCTATTAACGTTCTGTTGCTTGTTTTTTTTAACGGCTCGTGGCACACTGTAGAAGGAAAATAAAAGTGACAAAAAACTCCAGCAAAACTGGGAATAATACAGCAAAAAGGCACATTGCAAAGACAAAACGCTGAAATGTTGATCCTAACAAATAATAACAAAGCTTTGTCTTTTTAATAATAATTTCGTAAAAACATTCAAGCGGCCCTCTGCATTCTATGAATTCTTAGTGTGCGGCCCTCTGTGGGAAATGTTGCCAGCTTGTTGTTAGCAAATTTAGCCAAAAGAGTATCAGCGAACATAGCTGTGTTCACACATGCACTTCAACCGTCCTCCTCACTCGCGCCGCGCACACACAAGTGCTCCCCCTGATGTGTTCATGGCCACACAAAACAGTCGGACATGACAAAGTCTTAACACTCCACAAATATCGCTACATCATCATACTTGCCTGTTGAGAGACGTTTCTTACAACCTTATGTAAAATTAACAATAATGATAATGTAGCTACTTGGAAGTTAAGTGCGATGATAAATGTTCTGTGTTGTTCGACTGTATGTGAAGCCTTGAAAGCGTCGTGGTGAGCGTGTGTATACAGCGCTGCAGGTGTGATGACAGCTACGTTTGCTGATATTCTTTTAGCTACATTTGCTAATATTCCTTTGCCACGGTTACATCTTAAAGCAAACAGAACTCTTATATCAGCATCAGAAGCTATTCATATTGAGGTATTGGGATGGGATCAGAAGTAAATAAATGTGGATCAGTGCATCCTTACCCTGGTTTACACATTTTGAAGTGACACTGTATCAAACTTGTCACTTTTTTGTTGATTTGTCACCGTCATCCGTGTTCTAATCAACCATATTGTTATTGCAAACTCCAGTTGAGAACCATGGCTTCACCCGAGGTGAAAATGCAGGAAATGAATGAGGTCGTCATCGTCACAGTGTCCGAGGAGGCCAGTGGGAGCCTCACTTCTGTGGTGGAGGAGGACAAAACAGTGCTAGTGACGGCACAGCTCGGCCATCAGCCAGGGTTTGTACCATCACACCACACAAACACATTGAAGGGTGATATTACCTGCCATGACAGATCCAGTAGCACATCCTGTGTTTTTGTTTGGATGTAACTTTCCAGGGAGGAAGTCCTGACAGTTACTCAGGTTGAAACAGATGATGAGAGTAAAACAGATGGCCTGTCCAGTGAAGAAGCCGTGATTGGTAAATGGTTCCATTATATGCATCAATGCCAAGAGTGATGGAGTATGGATGGAGATAATGACTAAAGGACTTTACAGTAGAATAATGCATACTTTCAAGTTAGCTTGGATTTTGTTGCTCAATTGAAGGAGAATTTTGGTTTCCCTTGACCATGTTTTTTGTTTTTTTTTGTCTGCAGTGAAGTTAACAGAGGAGGTGGATGTGGAAGCTGATGTGTTCTACCCCATCACATGTGGAGACGCCAAAGCGACACTGGTGTGGAAGAAGTTCGTCTGCCCTGGGATTAATGTGAAATGTGTCCAGGTACAGTCTAGGGTTGACAAGGCAGCGTATTAATGAACCAGCGTATTAATGAAACAATTCAATTTCCATGGCCTAAATAGCAGTGTTGACAGATCAACGTAATTGTATTGGTACCCAATGTTATTTGAAAAAGAAATGGCGCTACAAAGTCATGAAATCAGGAAAAACATGAATACTAACACCATACAGTATACTGTATAATGTTGTAAATAACTGTGCTCTGTAGTTGCCTACTCTCACAGTTGGGAATTGAGTGCGCTGCTCATAGATACTTTGTCAGTGCTTGTATCTCTTTTACTGCTGGTCCCAGTTTCCGGCTTTTTTTTTTTTTTTTTGCTCTTCTGCTTTTAGTTCTTGAGCAAATCATAAACCCAAATATTTACAGACTGAGCTACTACCATCATTAACATATTTATCTTTTTTTTTTTTTACATATATATATATATAACTGACGTGGTTTCATGTGGGGAATAATGTAAAAATCTTTGTCTTTTGTTAGTTCAATGATCAGCTCATCAGCCCAAAGGAGTTTGTCTGCCTAGCAGGCAAGTCCACCCTGAAGGACTGGAAAAGAGCCATCCGATTCAACGGCACCATGCTCAGGTCTGGATCAAATACTATTTTGTAATCAATGACTTGGATTATTTTGTAGGGGCGCAACGATTCATCCAGTAGATCGATGCATTGATTGATATTCCTACAATTCAACTACAACGATCTGAGTTTAGCAAGTTTTTCATTCTTGGATGGCATATATCGATCTAACATCGTTTAAAAAGGTAATCAGTCGATTGAATCCATACCAGGAAATAAAGTATTGGATTTAAGCACGGGAGGCGTTATATAGATGTGTTTTTTTTTTAGCACTTTTAATGATAAAGACATTCAGTCTGTGTCTGTAACGTCATCGTCTTCCAGGCATGTGGTGGTCATGGGAGTTGTAGTGGACCTGTGACATTCAGTTGATTCGCTTTTTCTTCTTTTGGTCAGTTGAATTCACTTCATTCAGTAGTCATATTTAAGTCATTATTGTCATTATTTGAAATTCCTTTTAAGTGACATTTATGGGGACATTATGCAAAGTAAAGGCCTTTTGTACGCCTGGAAGTTTGCAGTCTCGTAGCAATGACGCTTCGTGATGTCATCATCCAGCGCGGCGTGTCCATGTCAAAACATATACTTAGAAGATGGAGGAGTCATCCCGACGCTCTCAGCGGCAAAAGGTACAAGGAGGCCACATTACTTGGTAGTTGCTGCACCGTTCTTTCAAATGGCTGCTCTGATCAGGAGGATTATCAGCATAAAAAAGCCATTGGCGTGTACAGGTGAAAAAGTTTCAACACCTACGGTAATTGAAGATACCATTTCACATTAATTTGCTGAGGAATTTGCATAATGTCCCTCATTTTTGGATGCAAGGTGCAGGTTTGGATTGCACTATTTAAAGTAAATAATTCATCATGGCAAGCTATACTACCTACCCTCCGTTCATCCTGATTTTGTATTGCATTTTTAACCCATTTTTTGTAGTCACTGATAATGTATTCTTAAGTATGTCAGCATTATTAATAATTTATACCTGATTCCCTTACACAAAACAATGGGAATCTAGGAAACTTCACCTGCACTGTCCAGTATCCAGGTTTTTTTTTTTTATGCCCTCCAAAGCAAACGTCTCACCGTAAGCTATTTCTCAGGAAGATCATGGACTCAGGCGAGCTGGACTTCTACCTACATGCAAAAGTCTGCTCCAACACCTGCCGCAGCACTAAGATTGACGTGGTGGGAAACAAAGTGGCCGTCAGCGCTGATCAGTCTGCTGAACTGGCTGGTGCCGCTTCATCCAGTGCTTACTGTGAGTAGATCAGACCTTATCCTGTGAAGTTCAACTCTCCCTCAGGACTGAATCTATCCTCCCTGACATCCATGACACCTTATCTCTGGACACCTTGGAAAAACATCACATTTGCTGTTTTTTAGGGGTGTCCCGATACAACCTTTTCCACTTCTGATCATGAGCTGAGTCATACATACTTTAAGTACTTATTTTGTTATTATATACTGTAATTATTTTCTTATTATAATGCTGTACATGTCCAGAAAGTAGACATCAGTGTAGTTTGATCCTGGCAATGCACACACACACACACACACACACACGGAATAGTTTTTGTTTGTTTTTTGTTTTTGTTTTTTGACTGTTGTTAACAGTTGCGCCTTGGTGAAGGCCTGTGCATCATGCGCCTCCCCAGAAGCTGGGTAAGGTTTTTTCCCTTGACCCAGCTAACATAACATAGACAAAGTTCACTGCAAAAAAGAGCTGGCCAAATATAAGACAAAAAGACTCGATTTTTTTTGAAAAAAAAACGGAAAAGTACGGGTAGTGAAATTATCTGTCCATGCAGCAAGTAAATTTTACTTGGTAAGATATCCTAAATTCTGATTTCTTGTCATTTCTTGTAAATTAAGATCTAGAAATAAGCAGGACCGAAGTCCGAGGTTTAGGATCTTACATCTAAAAATAAGCAGGACCTTTAAGCCGTAAAGCCTTATTTTTAGAATAAAATAATCTGTTTCAGAGCCAAACCGTCACCAACATAGCATTAGTATTAACTACACAGGCAATGGTTTAAACAACATTTGACAAATTATGTTCTGTTTGGATTGTAGTGAATGGAGGATCCCTGACAGAGGCATCTGAGGAACCGTCAGAATGGGTGACAGCCATTAGAGGTGATTCTGAATCTGCACACACCAAATAAGTTTAACTTTAGGAGACTGTGGTTGTGGCTAACAGTGTCACGCTGTTTGTCTGCTTGTGTTTCTCCAGAGGACTCTGTAACATTCTGGCATGCAGTGAAGGAGGCAGGGCTGCTGGAGGAGGTGATTGAGGACTTCCAGAAAGAGCTACAAGAGGTGCTGAAGGGGCTGCAAGAAAGAGTGTCTGAACCACCACTGCAGGTCAAAGGTCAGATCCCCAAACTAGGATGGTGTAAAGTTACAAGTTGATTTGTGATTTGCCGTGGCCGATGCTTTACATGGCTGTTAACATGGGCTCATTTGTTTTATCAGATGCCGTTTTGCTGAATAACATTGTGCAGAACTTTGGGATGCTGGATCTGGTGAAAAAGGTTTTGACTAGTCATAAGAGCCAGATGGATCATTACAGAGAGCAGTACACCAACAGCCTCGCTGGTCAGTCTTTTTTGGGGCTGGTGCCACATACAGCAACATATATACTGTACATTATATCACAGATGCTTGCTATTTATTGTCTTGCACTTTCTGTGTATGACTTGCTCTTAGTATTGATGAGATGTGTTCCTCCGCAGCTCTGGAGCAGCAGTGTGATCAGCACAGGAAGCGAGCCAAGGAGCTGAAGAGTAAATCTCAGCACCTCAACAATGTCCTGATGAACCTCACCCCTGCACCTGCAACCCCGCCACGCAAACGCGCCCGATTGAGCCGCACCACCTCCAGCCCAGCCACGATCAGCCCAGCGCCCGCACAGGTCACGCTGCCTCTCAGCCAGCTGAGCGGCGTGGCGCTCGGCAAGCTGCTTACTGTGGCGGGAGCTCCCGCAGCCACCAACTTGGGCGGATACACTCTGCTGACCTCGCCCCTCAACGGCTCTGAGCTGGTGGCCGACGCGTCCAACCTTACAGTGCTGTCCACTGTGGCGGGTCAAGAGGGGTCATCCGCCGAGAGCAGCTCTACCGTCTCTTTTGTCAAAATGGTCAGCCCTCAGTTCCAGTTAGTGACTCTGCCAATACAGGGCCTGGCCACCACTCAAAACACGGCCATTGCACAGCCGGTCGGAAGCATCGCGGTGGTGGATGCCACGGCGACCAGTGCAGACATTTTTCTACAGGGAGTTCAAACTGGTGGGGATGAAGGAGGTCAGCCCAAAGAGGTGAGAGGCGATGACATGCAGCAGCTGGCGGAGCAGCAGTGATGGAAAATTAGCATTCTGTTTATTCAGGGATACTTCCTTAGTTTTTCTTTTCTTTTAAACTGCAACTTTTTCTTGGCCCTAGCAGTATTGAAGATGTTCTCACGTTAATTTAGTGCAATTCATATAATAGCTGAGGAAAAGTGGCACACTTTAATTAGTCAAGTTTAGGATTACTTGGGTTCTACTCTTGTCTTTCTGCGTGAGTGTTTACTGTATGTTTTACAGTCATGGAAAAAATGATTAGACCACCCTTGTTTCTTGATCATTTTAATGGCTGATTCAACTAAAGGTACCTACCTTTGTTCACTCAAATATAACAATGACAACAAAAATAGCTTCTAAGAGTTACATTTTTTTGGCAGTACAATGCTATAGCTATTCATGTAAGAACTTAAGTGATTTTGGTTATTAGCAAGAAAAAACATGGAAGTTGCTAGATATCACCTCTTAAATGAAACCCTTATGAGCTGTATTTGTTATCATTGTTACATTTGTCCAAACAAATGTACCTTTTAGTTGTACCAGGCGTTAAAATGGATCAGTAAACTGAAGAAACAATGGTAGTCCAATAATTTTTTCCATGACTGTATCGTCAATATGTGTCCTGTTATTGACTGGCAACCAGTCTGGGGTGTTATACCCCACCACTCACTCTAATTTGACTGGGATAGGTTCCAACTCACCTAGCTTTTTTTTTTGACCACATTGGGAAAGAGTAAGACCAGTGTCTGTTCTCAAACCTGTACTAAACGGTCGCATGCCAAGAAGAAAGAACATGATGGATGGCCTAACTTTTCCTGTGTTGCGTTCTGCTTCTTGGTTGAGTTCCTAATCATGTTAAGCAATTTACACCAACAAACAAAATGTCCCATTTTCCTTTGCTGTTCTATAAATTGCTTGTAATAATACGTTGAAGTATTTTAATTTCTTGCAACTGTAACTGTTTGACATGAAATATTTGATTAGGACTTTTTCATTTGTGTTATGATTTTGTATGTATCCCATGTGATGTATGTTGCTGCTCCTCTCCCACACCCAGTTGGTGTTTGCACTAATGCACACTATATCATTTTCTTTAGTCACGGGCGCTATTAAATATAAAGATTTCAAGTCCCTAAATAAAAAGCTGTTTAGTAAGATCTGTACAGTCTAGATTATAGACTAGTTCATAAAATACGTCATGACCTGTAAATGCATCATGAATTCATTTTGAAAATCCTGTGCCTTGATAGTGCATTGAGACAAAGGGAAGTTCAGTTTAAAAAATGTAGTAAGATTGTACATAAGCACAACAAATTAGTATGCCATTGGGATGAGATAAGATCAAGATATAATTGAACAGGTTGGAACTGTTGTCATTCTACTAGAGGGGCAACTACCCAACACCCCGGCTGGGGCTGGAGCCTGCCTCCACAAACCCCAGCGGAATGAGAATGAAGTTGAGCGCCGCTAGACCATGTGCTAAAAAGCCCGTGCTGTCAACTCGATGTCCAGCGCGGCTCTTAAGGGCCAGAGAGTGTATCTTGACCTGCACTAGAGTGGTTTTATTATTATTTTTTTTAAATCTAATAAAGAAAAGTGAATAATATAAAGACGGCCCCCGCATCCTGTAATTTTTCTACATGCGGCCCTCGGTGGGGAAAGTTTGGACACCCCTGTCTTTTGCTGACATGTACTAAACTGTTGCAAGTTTAACAGAACAAACCTGCCCATGCGAATGAAAGGAACAGGAATAATGCCCTTGATTTCTTCGCCACAAGGTGGTGACAGTATACAGGCGCATCTGAATACATAAGAATCTGATGCATGTTATTTGATTTCAGGAGTACACTTCAGGCTAAGAGACGGGAAGCCTTTGATTACAACGTGAACCAGTAGTTTACAATACCGAACTTTTTAACAATGTTTAAAATTTTATGAGATACTGAAGTTTAGGTTTTTACTAGTTGTAGGCTATAATCATCAAAACTATTATTCCTGTGGCAGAGCTACGTGGTGGTCGTGGCCACCCTTGGTCACTCTCTGGCCTGACAAACGCGGCTCTGTAATGCAGAACGTTAGTTCAGCCTAACCGCCGTTTCCGCTTGGATGCATTTCACTGCAGCACACAACTTTCTGTGTGGAGGAACTGTCAATAAAACAGCGTCTTGCATGAACTGGTAAGTTTTCCATGAGTACTTGGTCAAATTTTCGCACTATGAGTGGGCATGTCAACCAAGGAGTCTAAAGTTAAAACAGGAGTGCCAATCGGCATCCTCTTCCGTATTAGACCTCTGCGGGTTTGGCCGCCATGATGGTGAGCAGAATCCAGAAACTATGCATTGAAAAGCAGTGGCGGAGCTACGGGATGACCGTGGCCACCCCTGGTGACTCTCCGGCCACCTCACTGGCCATGTAGACAATTCAGGTATCAACATATTGCCACTGCTATGTGAGTAATGGTCTCACCTTGGCCACCCCAAGGAAACATTTCTGGCTCCACCACTGTATTATACTACTACCCATTCTTAAAATATTTCACTGTGTAGTGAATGGATGCAATATAAGAGATGCACTTTTTCAATTGAACTACTGAAAAATTCCAATTTATTGAAACGCACCTCTTTGTGGTGCCTGGTTCCTGGAAAAATACGGAAGAATGCGCAATAAAAATGTGAATAATTTTAAAGGAATAATATATTAATGCGACTTTTTTCACATCAGATTTGTTTTTGTTAGATTTGACATATTCACCGTGCCGTCATGTACGTGCGTGCAGTGTGTATGAATCAATTCATTTTAAATTGATCTACGTTGAGAAATAACCAACACAACAAAGTTGCAATACATCTTGGACATCACTGGCAACAAAATGGGGAAACTTTTGTTTTTTTCCCCTTATGTGAATTTGCATTTAGTTTCATTTAATTTTGCTTTTGTGGACAAAAGTTGTAATCGCGGTCTTGATGATTTTATTAAACAAGCAGTGGTGGACAGCAGACAAACTATTACACACACAAGAAAGCGGGCGAATATAGCAGGCATGTTTTGCCGCATTGTGGTTCATCTTACTTCCTGACTCAGTTGGTCGTAGTTTGAGAAGAAAGGCTCCTCGACCGAGCGCGTTAACATCTTGAAATGACGACGCAGGAAGCCTCCGTAGCGTTTGTCCCACTTGATGTTGTTCAGTTTGGGTCGGATCCTCCTCATGAAGCCCCCGTAACGCTTCTGCAGCTCGCCCATCTGCTCCTCGGCGTCGCTTCTCTTTGTCTTGGGGCCAAACTTGCGTAAAAAGCCACCGTAACGTTTAACGAGGTCATAGCCGCGGAGCGTGTCGTCCTCTGCGGCGCTCTCGACTTCTTCACCCGGCTTCTTCAACAAGTCGCGGTCGGTCCACCAGGGAGAAGCCAGCAGATCCGAGGTGGTTTCGTCGAGCCTCTTCATCAACTCCACTTCGGCTTGTTTACTTGCCACTTCTCCCTCCTCATCTTCTTCCTCTGCATCTCTCACGTTCTCCAAGGCCGGAGCGTCCTCACACAGCCCCGCTTGATCTTGACACAACACCCCGCACCACTGCAACACACCCACGGAGGAAAGTGAAACCCCCAGAAGAACATGGAACGAACAAGTGATTACAGGTGGGTGGGTCGATTCATAGGTCGATACCACGGCCATGTGTTTGATATCATTCAGTTTTCTTTGTTTATTTTCAGAAATAACTGTTTTTGTGTGTGTGTGTGTTGTTCATATTTACTGTTGACAAGCCCAGGGACACAGGATTTGAATAAGAGCCAATAGTGTTTAGTTGTTTTGCTCCATCAGTTGTAATGAAAGGGAATAACTCTATTAATTTGTTAATGTTGTGTTGTTTTTTTTAATGTAGTGCTAATACTGTTACTACAATGTCCTGTTATTTCAACATTGCTAGATTGTTCACAGATATTTTTGTTTGCCTTAAATCTTTGTCCTGTGTATTCTGACTAAAATAATGAGCAACAAATTTAAAGCAAAAAATTACAAAATCATTCAATTATCTTGAAAAATATCCAAGTAAAAAGTGTCGGCAATACTGGCCCTGTATTTACTTGGTATGGGATCGATATCTCTATTTGTAGTGTCGCCCACCTTAAGTAATAAATTGTAACCAACAGTAGCTTACAAGCTAATATAATTAGTAATTAATATTAGCAATATTACCCTAATTAGTCATTATATTTAGTATTTTTTGTATTTCCATACATGTAGACATATACATATTTTAAAGAATATTAATAAAAAACACAAAAGAAAAGAATCTAAGAATTTATATTATACAGTATGAGATAAGATATTTTAAAATGTAGATTTTAAATGTAGAAAAATAATACATAAAATCAACTTAAATGATGCAAACACACGACGGGATCACTTATAAAACTGTCACAAATTGCCTTGTCTTGTTTTTTAAAATACTGCACATATGTCAAGGAAAAAAAACAACCCTCAAAACATGAAAGCAAAAACTAAGAAAAGGGGTAACTGAATGAAATGTTCTTACCAGACTGCTGAAGGCGCCGTTGGGCTTTAGGATGTGCTGCAAGCATTTGTGACACTGTGAGGAACAATGTGTGTGCATGGATGGGGGCAAGCTCAGCATCAACACCAGAACATACCACTCCATTCTGCGATCGATTCCTGACAACACACATAGGCATAAGTTAGGTCTGGGGGGGCAGCGAGGGTACGTCTCATGTTGATGTCAAAGTATGGAACCGAAGAAAGCACTCTTACAATCTGCATTGAGTTGTATCTACCTCCGAACAAACATGTAACGGAAGCTGGAGGAAAGTTTGTTAGAGATGGAGGATGTGTGTGTACCTCAGGAGTTGAGCAGATACTTCCAGCCAAGTGAAGATGTGCAGAGTTGCATCCACCATCTGACGTCCCTGTCCTCCCTCTGACTCTCAATGCTTGTTCCTCCTCCTCTTTGCCTTCTCTTTTTATTACGGGAATTATGACGGTGTCACTGCATGCGCATCACCGCAGCGTCCCAGTGCACCAATGGGAGAGAACCAGAATGCGTAAATATGCTTGGGGAGTTTCTGACAAAAACACCCACACACAGTAGAAGGCATTGAGAAGACGTATAAGGGAGACCACGCAGTTAGCCCTCACAAGCATAATACTGAAATGTCTCTAATTACGAATGTAACCTTTTGTGTTTACCGTCCGTATTACAATTATTGTTCTGTTTGCTATCCAAGAATACAGGGGTACCTTGGTTAGCGTCCCTACTAGTTCCAGAAGGTGTGACTCTAACCGAATCAATTTTTCCCATAAGAAATCATGTAAATCCAATTAATTTGTTCCATAAAGCGAAAAATGTTGACACAAAACACGTTTTTATAGTTTTACAGTTATAGTTTGACATGCAGAAAACAGTTAGAAATAAGTGTTTGCCCACTTCCTGATTTCTTTTTTTTTTTTTTGCATGTTTGTCACACTTAAATGTTTCAGATCATCTAACATATTTAAATATTAGTCAGTGACAACGCAACTGAGCACAAAATGCAGTTTTTAAATGAAACCTTTTATTATTAAGAGAGGGGACCAGCTTACAGAGGTTTTAACTGACATTTTTAGTCTCTCCTTAGTGCGTGCTATTGTCCCTGCCTGGCTTAAATTGGCCACCATCATCCCGGTGCCAAAACATGCCAACATCAGTTCCCTTGACGACTATATACCAGTGGACCTAACCCCGATCATCTCAAAGTGCTTCGAAAGACTCATCCTTAGGCACCTGAAGACGTCTCTCTCAGCCACATTAGCCCAGCACCAGGATGCTTACAGGGCAAAAGGATAGATGGTGATGCAAAAAAAATAAGAAATCAGGAAGGGGGTAAACACTCTTTCACACCACCGTATATATAAAGTATGAATGAAAGGGATAAATGAACAGTTAAGGTTACTTTTACCTTCATTGAAGACATGAGTCTTGACTGACCCCAAAGACACGATGTGGCAGGGAGATCAACCACCACCACCTTCCTGTTTTGACATGAGTTGTTTCTTTGTCAACAGCAGGCATCGCTGTACGTCTTCAAACAAAGCACGAGGCTCTGCGAGCTATCCATCAGTCAGCTACAGACACGGGAGCTGTGAGTTTGATCATTTTGCTTTTCTTCCGCGAGCAGGCTAACCTAGCATGCTGTTAAAATATGACTGTGGTGTTAGCATTGTAGCTCACATAGCTATGCTAGTGTTGCTAACGTTTGTGTCCTCCCCTACTCCTTCATGTTATGTTGTTTTATGTGATAGAGTTACATTGTATATGTCAAAAGTGGATAAAGTACACATTAGCGCTTGTGCACACTCTGTCAGAAACAACACAGCTCATTAGCAGTAAAACTACAGACACACAACACAGCGTGTTCCAATTAGGGCTTATTAGCTGGATATATTCCAGCATCACGGGCAACACAATGCCAATACACTATTATGGGACCTCTGAGACGTATTTGAAATAGTTGAAAAATACTACACCACATAATTTCCCAATAAAAGGATGGCCTAGTGCCTTCAGTCCAATGGTGAACATGAGGACAACTGCTGTATCGTCAGTGGTTCCAGCTGGGATGAAAACACTTCTCAACAAGATGTTTTCAATCACGTAAGAACCCTTCCCAGCATATTTCTTCATGAGAAAATAATGAAGACCTCAATACATTGTGCCTATGAATGGACACTAAAAGGTGAGCTGAGAATCCTTCCTGTGGTCTTGACATAATGAATCAACAGAGGCAGACACTGGTGCATTCACTCTCCCCTTAAGGGTTTTCATTTTATTCCAGTCACTCACTCTCATGAAAAGTGATGATCTGCACGGAGAGAGACCCTGCCAGGTAGCGTCCTTAAATTAGAACACACTTGGGTGCAACCACCGGTGGTTTCGGCGCAGCTACGCTACTCTCAACATATTTTACTCTGAAAGCGGTATTGAATGGCTTATTTTCTGCTATCATGTCTACTATGTTGGGCAATAAGAGTGTAAAAGGTGACTGTGGGGTGTTATTTCATGTCTGGACGGCTTTAACAATGTTAAAAAACGCATTTAGAGGGTCCTAAACAGGTTTTTTATTGTATAACTACGAAAATATTCCATTTATAAATAAGGAATCCTACTCTGTGGAAATTCACTTATCACGGTCGGGTCTGGAACCAATTAACCGCGATAAAACAAAGGATTACTGTAATTCTTTCCAAGCAGGGATGAATGCAGGGGATATTTTGTCACAAATAAGGACGTAGTTTCCTTAAAATAAAGATTACGCCTACATCTGATTTATTTTGTGTGAGCCCCTCAGCTGTGTTTGAGTGCACTTTTATACATATCAAGCCTCTTTTATTTGCTCGAAGTTTCCTTGGCAACCTGCCGTGGGATTTCTCTCTTTGTTGCCGTCGGGTCTTAATCTGAACCTTGGTCGTGCCGGCAAAGATTTAGCAGCTCACTCAACCTGTCTTGCGCAGAGTACACAAGGCTACTAGTACATATACTGCTGCCCTTTACCATCCATGCTGCTCACCTGGCATGTGATGGATGCGACGTACAGTACACTTCTCCGCATAGAATTGACTATGAGATTATCTCACCTCAGCATTTGAGGCCCAACGTCCATCCATTCTATCCGTTAAGAATAATGAGAGCAAATATCCTTGCTTTGATCAAATTCTAATGTAATACTGTAGTTCAATTATTACCAACTCCTCATCTTGGCTGCTAATGGACGGGCTCGAGATTTCACATAATGCACCCATAGCTAAAATGCAGCTAATGGTACACAGCACCCAACATTTTGTTCACGGCAAAGCTTTTTCACACATCGTGAATCAGTTCTAGCCTTCTGCGTTGTCGTCACAAGTAGCATACCTCTAAAAACTCCATTAGAGCAGTGGCAGCAGTGAAGAAATAAAATATATTTAATTTATTTTGAGCATACTGTAAAGAGATTGAAAGTGACGGTGTAGTTTTTCTCTTGGTGACTGGGACCAACAGAAATAAATAAAGAAATAAATGTAGCTCGGATTAAATGCTTAAAAGTAGGATTTTTATGTTAAGCTCAGTTAGGCTTCCATCTCGTGTTGATCAGCCAAAGACATCATCTTTGTAGGAAGTACATTATGTGTGTTATAAGTTACTTTGAAGATCATTTCCCTCATTGATACACAATAATCACTTGAGCTAATTATCACAGCAAGGCTGCTGTTTCAAGAAAGTCCAAGTCCTTTGTACGTTTTTTCATGGTGATACTGCCTTGTGCTAACAGCAGTGACGGTCATCACCATGGCGACATTAGCAAGAAATTGGAAAGCCTATGTACATATTCAATGTCCATTGATACTCTGCCAAGGAGCTTATGTTTTAGCCGGCGTTTATTACCTCCGCCAGGGCGCTGCGGTTCTGTTTTTGCTGGCGTTTGTCTGTCTTGTATGTCTGTGTTCGAAATAACTTGAAAAGTTCTGAACGGATTTGGATGAAATTTTCAGGAACTGTTGGAAATGGGATATGGAAGAACTGAGTAAATTTGGGGGGGTGATCCAAAATTCAAAATTTTCCCAAAATTGGCCCTTTTGCCGATTGCCTGCTATTACTGCCACATTTGTCAACCGATTCAAGATTGAAGAGTTTTATTGTCATATGCACAGTAAAGCAGGTAGTTGTGCTATGCAATGAAATTCTTGTTCTGTTCATTCTCCCAAAAAAGAAAGAAAACACAAATGAATGAATAAGAACATAAGAAACATTAATACCAATAAATTAAGCAACAACAACAGAAGAGACATTAATACAGATAAATCAATCAATCAATCAATCAATAAGTAAATAAAGAGTTATGAGTGTGTGCGTGTGTTGCGTGCGGCGTGTGTGGGTGCTTCGTTGAGAAGCCTGATGGCCGGTGGGTAAAAGCTGTTCGCCAGTCAAGCCATTCCAACATCAAACTGTTCAACACACATTCAGGCTTCTTATATTTATAAAAAAACATTCAAAATTTTCCCCAGATTCACACCTTTCCGTAAAACTGCTATTACCTACTGCTACTTCCGCATTTCTCAACCGATTCACCTCATTCCAACATCAACTCATCCAAGAAAGTCAAGACATTCATGCGAGGAGCCACAGCACAAACATTCCCACATTTTTTCTTCCGGAACCCAAAATGCTTTTGATCTAAAGAGTTCTAGCTACTTCCACATTTCTCAACCGATTCAGACCGTTCCAACAACAAAGCATTCAACTAATTAAGGACATTCATGCCATTTTCCACATACCAAGAATTCCCACTTTTTGTGACGTTCCCATTTTTCGGAATGCAAAATTCCTTTGATCTAAAGAGCTCAAACTACTTCCGCATTTCTCAACCTATTCAGACCGTCCCAAAGTCCAAATTCTCAACTCATTCGGGACGTTTCGCCTTCCCAGTACATTGCGCTTAGCATGAATGTTAGCATGTTAGCATTGCTAGCATTCTAATGTTAGCATATTTAACTATTATCATGGGTAGACACTTATATAAACACTTAGCGCTATCATGCTAGGTGTTAGTGCTTTAGCATTAGCATAGTAGCATTTTTGGCCATTTTCATAGGTAGGCACTTGTATTAAGACTTAACACTATCATGCTAGGTGTTAGCATGCTAACGTGCTAGCTTGCTAGCATTAGCATAGCAGCATTTTTAGCCATTTTCATAGCTAGACACTTATATAAACACTTACCATTATTATGCTTTTGGATGAAATTTTCAGGAATTGTCGGAAATTGGCTATGGAAGAATTGATTACATTTTTGGGGTGATCCGGATCACGGTCTGGATCCTGGAATTGTTTTTAGGATTCTTTAACATCGTGAGATAGGACCATTTTCGGCATTGGTGTATATAACTCCGCACAAAATGGTCAGAGCACTTGCAAAAAAATGCAGGACAGGACAGGTTTCCAACAGGTTCCACAAAATATCAAAGACTGATACAGATAATGGAGTAATTCTGGATGCTGTGATCCAGAATATGAAAAAATAGGCGACCTTCGGAATTTTCAGCACAGGAAGACAACAAAGGAAGCTATAAACATGCAACAAACACCATTACATACAGCTAAGACGCTGTGGAATCTGGAGTGTGCCAAAGGATTTTTTCTATCTGCAAAAGCTACGGAGCTAGATCCAGAAGAAAACCACCATTATGGAAAATTCCATTTTTGGGAATAGAAACTGAACTAATATTGATGTCATTATGAATGCAATTGCTAATGGTATGTTTTCATGCTTTTCTCCACTATAGAAATGCGTGCTTTCCACATTTTTGTTTGTTGCACTATTATTCCATGATTAATTGGAAAATGTTCCCATTGCTGAAACCTTTTTTCATATGTTGCCTTTGCTTCAGCTGCATTGTCTTTTGCATAATCGGTGATGTTTGATAGCAAATGCTAACTGGATGTAATACATAACTGTGTGTCTAAAGAACACTACATTGCTATTTTGACTGACATACTACCGGTACTCAGGTTATGTACACAACTATCGACAAATTATCTGTAATTATCTTGATTGCCATATTAAATTGAATTGTGACTTACTATCGAGTACTTTGATTACCTGTAAACTTTGAAACTGTGAATGTGAAATACTAATCATTAGTATTTAGACTAATAACGCTTCAAATGAATTAATCATGATATTTAATCACCATGTTAGGCTATGTATGAAATATTCCCATTTTTACTGTATTTTATTGAAAGAAAGATAAAAGACAGGGCGGGATTATATATATGTGGATGTATAAACAGCTCCAAATTAACTGACAATTTAAATCAAGTTAAGAGATGGCACACGTCTGAAAAGAAATTTACCTAACACTGGTTTCTTCAATAGCAGAATATTTGAATCAGACTTTTAACCACGTTATTATGAGCAATGAGGTGTTGCATTCAAAGACACCACATCATTTACGTTGAATTCACATGTTTTGAGTGAATTTTGGGGATTTCCAAGAATTTTTAAATGCTGAAAATTTTACTTCCGCATTAAGAGGTACAAAGTGAGTGATAAGAATATCAAACTTATTACTTTGTGTTTCTGTGCATGTCTGTTTATTTAGACCACTAATACGTGCATAATAAAGACGTTGTTGTGATGTTCGGAGTGTCCGTGAATGCATCTCGCGGTCTGTCTGGTGACAATGAGGAAGTGTCGTTGCAATGACGAACGGACTAGAGACCTGTTCGGTTGGAGTTGGAGAGATACAGTATATATTTATGGGGTTGGAATTACATTGCTGTTGATGTGTTCAGGTAAGAATAAAGTTATAAAAGAGCGGCAGACTCTGTGTGACTCTGTGGGGAGCTACACTGTGCCGCCGTCTGTCATCATATTAGAGAGCGGTGGCTTGCCATGATGCGTATGCGTTAATTATGCTAAAAAATGTAATGTAATTAATGAAATAAATTAGTTACCGCCGTTAACGTCCTATTTTTGACAGCCCAAATATATTTATAAATGTATTTAAGTTTATAGTAGGAGGTAGATGTTTGGCACTTGATCATTTTAAAAGTAGCTGGCAGGCTGAAAAAGTGTGTGAGCACCCCTGTGCTGGACAATATCGGACATGAGTAAGAAGGACAATATTGAGCGTCTGCAATCATAAATAATTTATTTTTTTATAGTACAGTAATCCCTTTCCACTTCTTCACCCTATCACGGTTTGTCAGAAATATATTAATTAATAAATCACTTTAGTTTTGTGGTTGAATATGGCTTATTATTAGTCAAAATGTGCACATTTTGCGTATGGTTTCCTAAATTAAGCACTTTCAAGCCTCAAAATGGGTAAATTAACTGAAATACAAACATAAGACGTTCAGAAGACGCATTCAAAGACGTTGCAATGATATGTAGTATTCTACACTGGTCACTAGGTGTCAGTAATGTTACACTGATGAGACAATAGCCACCGCAGGAAGTACTGTACAGAAACCCGAAGTTTAAAAAAAGATGCTTTGGCAAGATGTGATGTTGTGAAACTGCACTGAATTGAAAATATGTTTAATAACTGTGAGAGACATATTATAGGGTTTAGTGTATCAAAAGTCTGCCTTATTTGTGTTTTTTTGCAAGTAAACCTTGGATAGAACCTGTACCCCCATCTGCCTCGAGAAGGGGATGACCTGGAGCCTTTTGCAGGACTGTAACGACCTGATCTGTCAATCACCTGTCCTGATGGTAACCCAACATACATGTTTTTGAACTCTGGCAGGAAGCTGGAGAAAACCCACACAAAAGGAGCTTCCTACCTTTTGTGCGATGGCTTATGTTTTTTTCTGAAACGCACAATCGATGTCTATCCGATTATTCCTTTATTCGACATACGCGTACATGTCAACATGCTAGCAAAATCTCACTCACTGCCAAACACGCTGGACCACATCCTCTCATCAGCACATCACATTTGTTTGCATTTACATTCCCCAGTAACCCGGAGACAACTGCACTTCATCTCCATCATTAGCTCACTACTCCCACATACTGTAAAAACGCACACGCACACACCCCCCGAAGCCTTATGTTCATCATGGTTTTCCGTCTGAAATTCAGCAACGGTTAAATATTTTATTTTGAGGACAGTATTTTTTTCTTTAATTTGACAACAGGGATATTTCCTTGCATGTATTTATATAAATGTATATTTGGTAGTGCCTCACACATCGATTAGTAAGGTCTGTTATGAGACAAACGTAAGGTGCTCACACAAGCGACCCGAGCGCCGAATCTGTTGCGTAAGTAACCATAGCAGCTGTTAAGAAATGCCTCCATCTGCACCATAAATAACCCTTCTTGAGCAACAAAGTGAATCATAAACTAAGGGCGACCTCGAGATGTTTTTATAAGGGACATCAACTTTATCTTTGACGTCATTTGCGTCACACTACAGTATGGCGCTAACTGCAGTATGAAAGCCGACACTTTAGCATGTTAAAAAGCGAAAGTGTTCAAATTAAAAGAAACAATAAACAGAGGATATCAACCGTCTGGTTATCCAGTTCAGCCTGTAAAGTTGTTTGAGTCACCGCAACAGCAGGCTAAATTTGACCTTGTGAGTGAATGCCTCTTAGACAAACAATCGAGAGAGGAAGATAAACACAACAAATACAGTCCTGTGAAAAATAAGTACCTCCCTTGGAGATTTAAACAAGCAAACCTGTATTGCAGACATTTATGTAAACAAACAGCTTTTCCATCCATTTATTTCACAGTACAGGTACATCCATTTATAATATGTACCTCTCAATGCAGTGTGCAGTAGTACAAATAAATGGCTGTCAGACGGTGTCAGTCAAAAGTGAGCATTATTATCCTTGTATTATCTATCTCAACGAAGCACTCACACACGCCACACGCAACACAAGCACACACTCATAGCACTTTATTTATTTATTTATTTATTTATTTGTATTATTTATTTGTATTAATGTCTCTTCTGTTTTTGTTGCTTAATTTATTGGTATGTTTATGTGTTTATGTTTCTTATGTTCTTATTCTTTCTTGTGTTTTCTTTCTTTTCTTGGGAGAATGAACAGAATAAGATTTTCATTGCATGGTATAACTGCTGTTTTACCATGCACATGACAATAAAACTCTCTTGAATATTGAATCTTGAATCTTGGTGTGAAAAAGGGTTCCCCTATTTTGCATGTTTGTCAAACCTAAATGTTCAAGATTGCAGAACAGATTTAAATATTCGTCAATGACAACACAACTGAACACAAAATTCTGTTTTTAAATGAAACCTTTTATTATTAAGGGAGAAAAAAATCTAAATTTACATGGCCCTGTGTGCAAAAAGTGATTTCCCCCCATTGGAATATAACTGAGATTAATAGAGATCTATCAGTCTGGAAAAGGTTATAAAGCCATTTCGAAAGCTTTGGGACTCCAGCGAACCACAGTGAGAGTCATTATCCACAAATGGCGAAAACATGGAACAGTGTTGAACCTTCCCAGGAGTGGCCCTCCAAGCAAAATTACTCCACGAGCGCAGCGACGACTCATCCAAGAGGTCACAAAAAAACCCACAACAACATTCAAAAAACAGCAGGCCTCACTTGCCTCAGTTAAGGTCAGTGTTCATGACTCCATCATAAAAAAGACACTGAGCCATTGCAGAGTTCTAAGACAAAAACCACTGCTGAACAACAAAAACGTTAAAACTTGTCTCAATTTTGCCAGAAAGTATCTTGATGATCCCCAAGACCTTTGGGATAATACTTTGTGGTCTGACGAGACAAAAGTTAAACTTTTTGGAAGGTGTGTGTCCCATTAGATCTGGTGTAAAAGTAACGCTGCTTTTCAGAAAAAGAACATCATACCAACAGTAAAATATGGTGGTGGTAGTGTGATGGTCTGGGGCTGTTTTGCTGCTTCAGAGAGAGCCATTATCCACAAATGGTAAAAACATGGAACAGTGGTGAACCTTCAAGGAGTGGCCGGCCAACCAAAATTACCCCAAGAGCGCAGTGACAACTCACCCAAGAAGTCACAAAAGACCCCACAACAACATCAGTTAAGGTCAGTGTTCATGACTCTCACCATAAAAAAGACACTGGGCAAAAACGGCCTACATCTCAGAGTTCCAAGACAAAAAAACACTGCTGAACAAAAAGAACATGAAAGCTCATCTCAATTTTGCCAGAAAATGATGATCTTGATGACCTTTGGGAAAATACTCTGTGGTCTGACGAGACAAAAGTTGAACTTTTTGGAAGGTGTGTGTCTCATTACATTTACCAATCTTACCAACAGTAAAATATGGTGGGGTAGTGTGATGGTCTGGTGCTGTTTTCCTGATTCAGGACCTGGAAGACTTGCTGTGATAAATGGAATCATGAATTCTGCTGTCTACCAAAAAATTCCGAAGGAGAATGTCCGGCCATCTGTTGGTGACCTCAAGCTGAAACCAACTTGGGTTCTGCAGCAGGACAATGATCCAAAACACACCAGCAAGTCCACCTCTGAATGGCTGAAGAAAAACAATATGAAGACTTTGGAGTGGCATAGTCAAAGTCCTGACCTGAATCCTATTGAGATGCTAAAAAGACGCTTCATGCCCTCCAATGTGGATGATTTACACCAATTTTGCAAGGATGAGTTGGCCAAAATTCCTCCACAGCGCTGTAAGAGACTCATTGCAAGTTATCACAAACGCTTGATTGCAGTTGTTGCTGCTAAGGGTGGCCCAACCAGTTAATAGGTTTCGGGAGCAATCACTTTTTTCACACAGGACCATGTAGGTTTGGATTTGTTTGATGATCTGAAAAATTTAAGTGTGACAAACTTGCAAAAAAAGGAATAAGTTGTCAATCAAATGTCTCACGACTGTACCTAATGCTGTGGATGGTCGGTATACTGTATATGCTTAATCATAGCTGAGCAGTGGTAATTGGCCTTTTCTTACCCCGCTCCACCTATTTGACAGTTTGGATTTAGTGTGGATTTCACTATGGAACTAACGTGTAATGCTATATACAGCCATGGAAAAAATGATGAAACTACCCTGGTTCCTTCAGTTTCTTGTTCATTTTAATGCCTGGTATAACTGAAGGTACATTTGTTTGGACAAATATAGTGATGACAAGAAAAATAGCTCATAAGAGTTTAACTTAAGAGTTGATATCTGACCATTTCCATGGTTTTCTTGATAAGGTTGAGACTACTAGTTTAGACTACATTTAGGCTGCTGCCACACAACGACAAGATTCTTGGTTGGACTCCTGGCCAGTCTGTGTGTGAGTTTCCATAGTGTAGAAAAAGGTTGCATAAGGTCATAGTTGCATTGTCCCAGCAGGACCCAAACATAGCAAAAAACGCCACTTTTCCGAGGGGTACATTTTCTGCCTTTTTTATTTTCAGGTCCCCAGCTGTCGCATAATGTCATTTTTCAAGTTGCTTCCACCACACTTTTCTTACCCGGGTGGTGGGGGAAAACTCCCACACACTCATCAAGGGGGGGGGGGCTTAAAAGGCAGAAAACACCACTTTTCCAAGGGGTCTGTTGTGCATATTGTCAAGCGTGTGTTTTGCATTAAATTGATCAAAGTAACGCATAATCTATCCAATCTGAATGTAATGTATAAACCATTAAAAAAATAATGCGCACAATATATGGAGCATTGTTTTTGTACCACTAGTGGTGCTGCCTACACTGCCCTCTTTGTGTGCAGCATGTTCCCATAAGAACAAAAGTCATTGCATGGCTGCATCTGCTGACTTGCAGGTTTGTATGAATTACAGTTTGAGTCTACTGGTAAACTATTATTGATTTTCTCATCCGTGAACTAGGTGAAATATTGCAGTATTTAATTCCAAAGCCTTCCTGCTGTCAAGACTGTTTGGCCAGTTTCATTTAATCCCCTTAATGTTGTTAAGATTGTGAGAATTTTTATAATGAAAGTCTTATTTTGCATAATACAGTAAGAGCACGCCACTTTGCGCTTCGAATTCCGCGGTGTTGCTCTATCACGGTTTGTCAAATACAGTATATATATTAACTAATAAATCATGCAGTTTTGTGGTGGAATATGGCCTATTACTAGTCAAGGCCGGTCTTGGTTCTCCCTGTTCCCATGGGGTCGGTGGCTCTCGGGTGATGTGGCCCGCACTGGCTGTGTGGGACGGGGCATGCTGGGTGGTGGGAGGCAGTCCCTCACCTTTCACACATTCTCAGTGACAATTACACGTACACACATGCACGCACACTTATACACACATATATTTATATAGAGACTTGTGCTGAAGATCTTGGCATCTTCACCCACGACGGAGCACCGCGGCCATCTTGTTCACGTGTGTGTTCCACAGCGGAAGAAGACGCGAGTGTCTTCGGCGCATACACGTGAATGGACAGGCGACAGTGCGCAGTGATACGGCGGGAGACAAATATAACTGCGAGCGATTTGTGAGGTCTGATTTTTTTCGAGGAGGCATTTTTGTGATGCAAATGTATCGTTACTCTTTTGAACGCATATTGTTTTGAGAAGCCAAACTCCTTACTTGTGTACCCTGGCGACTACCTGGAACAACGTTCTTCATCACCGAAATAAAACCAGGACTGGACTTAGGAGACCAAGTGGAGTGTAAGTCGCTGTTGATGGATACAACTTACATACATATACAACTTCATGTCAAAAAATCCGAACTATCCCTTTTAAGAGTATTCATGTTAAGGACATTTCTGAAACAACTGCAATAGCTCGATGTTGTTTTGATTTATTTGTTAAAGTTTATATATTTTACAATGCATATGACAGTAAAACTCTTGAATCTTGAATCTTGAATATTGGGAGATAAATATTTTAAATTAAAAAAAAATCATGAAATTAGTAAATTACCATTTATTACAACATAAACACACACAAAAGTACCAAAAATTGGTACCGCTGAGTCCCGGTACCGTATCGATTCAAATGTGAAAGGTACTCATCCCTAATTGTGGGTGATTTGCAGTTCGTGTATAATGTATCATGTACAGTCTTATTCAGTATAGAGCATGTACTTTTTTTTTTTTTTTTTTAGCTGTTGCCTTGTAAAGCTGATGTTGATTTGTATTTACAGCTTTAACTCAAGTTAAAATGACACTCCACACTACTCACACTAGACAAAAAATGAAACAAAAGCACAACAATTACTCCTTGCTGCTTTGAACAAAAACTATTGCCCTGTTCTTTTTTATTTTCCTTACATTATTTGTCTTTGCTTTTAAAAAGTAAACGTTATCCTTTTAAATGTATGATGTCTCATTCATTCCACTGTAAATATGAGATTATAAATGTACAAACCAGTTACAGAACTGCATTTCGTGCCACATGCAGATTACAAGACACAGTCAATATGACACAAATGAGGACAAATCACATGACACCTCAAGGAGGCATTTTTTTTTTTGTCCTGAATGCAGATGCGTTGTGTGATCTACAAAGGAGCTGGCACTAACAATCATATCCACATCTATTCACCTCTACATCAGCAGTATTGGCCTTCGGGTTACCGTGGTAACGCTCGACGTGGAGCTGTGGTTGTGAGCGTTTGAGTCAGAACCTGAAGTGTGTGTCCCTGAAACTTGTGAAAGATATTTATCCTGAAGCATAATAATAATGGCAGAGCTCAGTTCTGGCATAGAACCTCTGCAGGCAGACAAACAGAAAGTATTGTGCAAGGTCACAGACGCACACACACTGAGCGTGAGCGTGAACAGAGCATGAATATGCTCTTCAAGTTGACCGAAGTGTTGTTCTTTTGAACCCACGTACACACAATTTTAAACAGTGTGCTGTAGACATGGGTGCTCCAAGGTTGCTCAAGATGTCTGTCATTTAAAATGATGTGGGTCTGTGCATGCATCACCGTAGTCTTTTACATTTCTAAATAGTGCACATCCAAATCATGTCTCTTTGGTTCATTACAAGTGTTCGCCCCCTTCCTGAGTTCTTATTTTTTTGCATGTTTGTCACACTTCAATGTTTCAGATCATCAAACAATTTTAAATATTAGTAAGCGACAACACTACCGAACACAAAATGCAGTTTTTAAATGAAACTTATTATTAAGGGAGAAAAAAATCCAAACCTACATGGCCCTGTGTGGAAAAAGTGATTGCTCCCTAAACCTAATAACTGGTTGGGCCACCCTTAGCAGCAACAACTGCAATCAAGAGTTTGACCGCCACTTGCAATGAGTCTCATACAGCGCTGTGGAGGAATTTTGGCCCACTCATCTTTGCAGAATTGTTGTAATTCAGCCACATTAGAGGGTTTTCCAGCATGGAGCGTCTTTTTAAGGTCATGCCACAGCATCTCAATAGGATTCAGGTCAGGACTTTGACTAGGCTACTCCAAAGTCTTCATTTTGTTTTTCTTCAGCCGTTCAGAGGTGGACTTGCTGGTTTGTTTTGGATCATTGTCCTGCTGCAGGACCCAAGTTGGTTTCAGTTTGAGGTTGCAAACAGATGGCCGGACATTCTCCTTCAGGATTTTTTGTTAGACAGCAGAATTCATGATTCCATTTATCACAGCAAGTCTTCCAGGTCCTGAATCAGGAAAACAGCACCAGACCATCACACTACCCCCACCATATTTTACTGTTGGTAAGATTGGTAAATGTAATGAGACACACACCTTCCAAAAAGTTCAACTTTTGTCTCGTCAGACCACAGAGTATTTTCCCAAAGGTCATCGAGATCATCATTTTCTGGCAAAATTGAGATGAGCTTTCATGTTCTTTTTGTTCAGCAGTGTTTTTTTGTCTTGGAACTCTGAGATGTAGGCCGTTTTTGCCCAGTGTCTTTTTTATGGTGAGAGTCATGAACACTGACCTTAACTGATGTTGTTGTGGGGTCTTTTGTGACTTCTTGGGTGAGTTGTCACTGCGCTCTTGGGGTAATTTTGGTTGGCCGGCCACTCCTTGAAGGTTCACCACTGTTCCATGTTTTTACCATTTGTGGATAATGGCTCTCACTGTGGTTGGCTGGAGTCCCAAAGCTTTAGAAATGGCTTTATAACCTTTTCCGGATTGATAGATCTCAATTAATCTCAGTTAAGATATGTTTCAACAGGGGGGAATCATTTTTCCACACAGGGACACATAGGTTTAGATTTTATTTCTCCCTTAATAATAACAATTTCATTTAAAACTGCATTTTGTGTTCAGTTGTGTTGTCATTGACTAATATGTAATTTTTTTTGATGATCTGAAACATTAAAGTGTGACAAACATGCTAAAAAGTAAAAAATCAGGAAGGGGCCAAACACCTTTTCACACCACTGTATGTCTGACTGGGATAAACACTCCCCAATAGTAACAATAACTGGGCAGTTTAAAACAAAAACCAACATACTGTATATACATAAATTATATCCCATTGTTATAAATCATGATACGCCAAATGTGCACTTAAATCCAGCGCAAAAGCATCAGTGCAATTGAATTATGCACAATACGCAAGACACAGTCAGTGAATTTAATACACCATCGCATATCGGAGCAGTCTCCAGTTGCGGGTCTTAACTGAGAAAGGTAATGTTAAAAAACAAGCCGTGCATTTTCGGTTTGTCAATACAGGAAAATGTTTTGAGACATAGCTTTAGTGTGCATGCACGGCTCTCATGCATACACACTATAATTGTACAGCAGGAATAAATGGCAGGGCCACATCACGTTGAATGGTTTTAATGCTATACCTTATTGTCACACGAGATGAATTATTCATGCAGCATTAAATCATCCACAATTGTGGTAAAAAAAAAAAAAAATGCCAAAGGAGCTGTTATTCCAGCTTTAACCGCAAGAGGTCAGGAGTACAGCATTTTCAACATTGTTAGAACTGGCTTTATAACTTCTGTTTTGTTAAGGTAGGTTTGAAACGTTAAATGCATCTAATTGCATTTTAACAGAGACCAAACTTGTAAGGTACAGACTAGTTAAAAACAGCACGTTTTGTGAAAAACTGGAGGTAGAGTCTGGGTGAGGCTAGGACGTGTCAAGTATTCCACAAAAATATGAAACTTAAATATAAAAAATTATAATACAGTTTAGGTTTGTTGAGAGTGCTTTTGGCTACCCAGCATGCCTTGTTGCTATAGAGGTAACGTAGTATAAGTAGTATATACAGAGTGGCCACAAAATATGGTACTACCATGAGTTTGAGACCCCTGCTGTAAAAAAAGCTACAGTATATCTGCTAAGTCATTGTTTTGAATAATTTAGTAATTAAGCTAAAAGAAGACATAATGCCTAAGAATGAGCAACATTCCAGCTGAAATGTCTTGGGTCCGTGCATCTCCAATTTGGATATGCAGAGTGAAAATAGTAATAATAATTGACACAATTTTAGCTTATGAGTTCTCCTGAGTGTCACTGTGATTAACAACATGTTAGACACACAAACAAAACAACTTATTCTTATCTCCCCAGGGTTTGTAATTGGCCACATTTATTTTGTGGGAAAACACAATTACCAACCATTTCCCTCAGCTTCATCCCATTCGAACTCCAGCATCTCCAACAATCAATCTTAATATTTGTATGGCGACATAATATATCGAATAAACAATCTCCATTATTGGTAATAGCTTTGCTCCCCTTAGTTCCCCCATAGCAATAAAAGTCAGTCTTTCGTTTGTGGATTTTGATGTGTGCAAGTTTAATTTACTTCTATATGCTGTAGTTGGTAATGTCTTAATCACCACCATCATCAGCTTTAGGTTGCGAACAGATGGCCTGACATTCTCCTTCAGGATTTTTTGTTAGACAGCAGAATCCATGGTTCCGTTTATCACAACAGTCTTCCAGGTCCTGAAGCAGCAAAACAGCCCCAGACCATCAAACAACCACCATATTTTACCGTTGGTATGATGTTTTTTTCTGAAATGTGGTGTTACTTTTAAACCAGATGTAATGGAACACACACCTTCCAAAACGTCCAACTTTTGTCTCGTCAGATCACAGAGTATTTTCCCAAAGGTTGGGGATCAGCAAGATGTTTTCTGGAAAAATTGAGATGAGCCTTAATGTTCTTTTTGTTCAGCAGTGGTTTTGGTCTTGGAACTCTGCCATGCAGGCCGTTTTTGCCTGTGTCTTTCTTATGGGGGAGTCATGAACACTGATTTTAACTGAGGCAAGTGCAGTTCTTTGGATGTTGTTGTGGGGTCTTTTGTGACTTCTTGGTTGGGTTGTCACTGCGCTCTTGGGGTAATTTTGTTTGGCCAACCACTCCTGGGAAGGTTCAGTACTGTTCAATGTTTTCGCCATTTGTAGATAATGGCTCTCACTGTGGTTCGCTGGAGTCCCAAAGTTTTAGAAATGGCTTTATAACCTTTTCCAGATTGATAGATCTCAATTAATCTCAGTTATGTTTTAACAGGAGGGCAAGGCAAACACTTTTCCACACAGGGCCATGTACGTTTGGATTTTATTTCTCCCTTAATAATAAAAAGTTTCATTTAAAAACTATTTTGTGTTCAGTTGTGTTGTCATTGACTAATATTTAAATTTGTTTGATGATCTGAAACATTTAAGTGTGACAAACATGCAAAAAAAAAACTTTTTCACACCACTGTAAATTCATTCCACATAGAGAGAAATATTTCAAACCTTTATTTCTGATTACAGCTTGCAGGTAACGAGAACCCAAAATTCAGTGTCTCAGAAAATAAGAATATTACTTAAAAACAATATTTTAAGCAGAAATGTCAGGCTTCTGGAAAAATATGACATATGGGTTTGACTTTCCAAAACGAGTCACAAAAAATATTGAACTTTTTCACGATGTTCACATTTTTGTGTGTATCTGTATTGTGAGACTTCAGCTCAGTGAGCATCTTAAGAATGAAGTGTTTTTCCTTCGGCTTTTTGGCGGTTTTGTGACGTTACCACTGTGATGCAATTGTGACGCAGACCACAGAAATGGAAATGTAACTTATTGGAGAGCGGTGCACATGTCCCTGTCCTGGCTGTTCAGTGCAAAGTGGGTAAAGTGACAAGATGACATCATACTGCAGACACGACATGGCCAGCTGTTGTTTTCCGCCACTGCAGACATTGTTTCATCACAACAGAACAAACCGAAATACAGCGAGGTAATTCTCCAACTATCAACTGACTAACATTTAAACGGAATCAAACTGAAAGAGACCTTAGGAAGAAGGCACCTCGCACTAGTAAACATTCAGAGTCAGGACACAGAGTGCATGAAGGAGCACAAAGCTGACCACAAGACAAATAAACTCGACTGTACCAAAACACAGATGTTATGCACAAAAGGAGACAAAAGTTCTTCAGAGTGTGGAGGACAATGGTGAGAACTTTCAAGGACACACAGTCTTCTGGTGTTTGCTATTGTGAAGCCTCAAAGACTGAACAAGCTGCTCTTGGCTGATTCAATAGGTGCAATGCTTTCTAAAGAATGAATAATGTGCAGCGATGGATCAATGGCTCATGCAGTGATGAAAAGGAAAGAAAAGAAGGAAAAAGTGTTCAAAAAATTATAAATGAGCTAATGTGACTTTTTTTTTTTTAAGTACTGACAGTACTGTACTGTATATGGCTTGTGCAATGTTGAAGGAAAACAAAGAAATGAAGATAAAGATAAATATAACATAAAAATGCAATTTGGGGAATTAAAATAAGAAGATACAGCATTCATGATAAATATAAAATGAAAGAAGTTCAAAGAAACGATGACGGATCATTTAATAATTCAATACAATTCATATACTGTACACTTCTCAAAAAATAAAGGGAACACTCAAATCACACTCAGTCAAAGCTGCTGTGCCGTTTTTCAAATTGGCCACTTAGGAACCAACACAGATTGGCCTTCAATTTCAGAATCTGTTGAGCAAATGGAATAGACGACAGGCGGTGTGTTTTTCCAATTTCATTGTGAGTGTGACTCCAAATCCAGACCTCCATGGGTTAATACATTTGATTTCCATTGCTAATTTTTGTGTGCTTTTTTTGTCAGCACACTCAACTACGTAAAGACCAAAGTATTTCATAAGAATGTTTCATTCATGTGTTATTTTAGTGTTCCTTGTATTTATTTTTAGCAGTATATAAATGGCAGGGATAAAGGAATGAAAATAAGGAATGGTGTTGATAAAAATAAAATATCAGGAAGCAAATAGGAGTTTAAAAAATGGCAGTATATGGTGTAGCTTGTGCAAGGTTAAGGAAAAAAGAAAAATGTTAAAAGTAAAGTTAAAAATAAAAGTAAAAATGTAATAAAACAAGAGTGATAAAACCGGAAGAAATTGTAATACTGAGTAGAAAACAAGTTACAAAAATTATTAATTCTTTCGTTTTCTTTGCCGCTTGTGGGGGCGGGGGTATGCTGGAGTATATCCCAGCTGACTTTGGGCGAGAGGCGGGGCACACCTTGGAATGGTCGCCAGCCAATCGCAGGGCACATACACAAAAATGAATTACATTAAAATAAACACAAGTAAAGACATTAGGAATCAATTATTAGGAATAACTGTCTGACATGCAATGTCATGTGTCATTTCTGGACACTGATCAAGTACTAACCTATTGGTACTGATCAGTGAATGAAATAGATTGCTTCATGTTGAATTCGGCATCATCAATGACATAAAGTTAGTATTGCAGTGTTGTAGTCAATTGTTGATAACGTCAAGCTGCATTATGTCTTTGTGTGTTGTTTATTATTTACAAGATGATATCAACATTTGTCGAGTTCCTTGATGTCTTTGACTAAAAGTACTTTGGCTCTCCATTTAACTTGGCATACATTTTACAGTTGGTGCTCCAAGTGCCTTGAATTTTCTTCTCCTTCCTTTCTTTGCGATGTCGGTGATTTGGGCTTTGTCAGATGCTGATTTTTTGGTGCCCAATATGTCAACTGCGATCCACCGCAAAGGTAGTGTGGGCAGATCGTCCATTCAAAGCATCCGCTTTTTCTTCCAGCGTTTTGTTTATGAAGTGATGCAATATTAGCTTGTCCTTAAGCAGTTTTTCATGACATAAAGATGATTTAATGTTAAATTTTATATGTATAGCTCCATTTTTGTAAAAAAAAACAAAACAAACACAATAGTAATAAAATCCACAATTTATTAATATAATAAACACCAGTGTTAAAAATACAGCACACTGCTAGATCCAGAAGATGTTCGAGTGACGAGTCACTGATGGTGTGAGTGAGTTGGGAAAGGCTGCAACTCCCCATGACCATGAACAGGATAAGAAAAATGGAAAAAAAAATGTTTTGTCTGATATTGAATACATTTTTAAATGTGTGTATAAATCCACTCATCTGTTTGGCTGTGCCTGACAATATCCCTGCCATCTCTCACCGTTCTTTCCCTGTTGTGTGGAGCAGTATAGCCTTGTAGTCAGCTCACACATTTGGGAGTGAAAATGAACAAATCAGGAGGAGGCCTACCCACCTTTTTGGTACCCCACCTTTATTTAATGTGAAAACTTCAATGAAAAATCATAATCATAGGTATTATATACACAATGTTGTTGATTACAGCTCTGGAGGCACACACCTGCTACACAAAGAAGTGCTGTGCATCATTTGTGTTCCTGCTGATTGCAGTGCAGTGGGCTGGTGATGAGCCGAACAAATAAATCATTGCTGGCCACTGAGCAATGACAATAGACAGTCTGCTCTTGTAAGTCCCGTCAGCTTGGTATGCAGCACAATGAATGATGCACAGTGGAGTGTTGGAATTACACCCTGCTGGCAAAAACAAAGGCATCCAAGGGGAACAGATACACACCATTGAAGGTTAATTTTTTAACACGTTCCTCCTCATGCCAGCACATCTCAGCCACTGTACCGTGACATCATTGTTCTTAGCATTGTGCTTACGACTGGGCTTGACTTTAACTCTATTTCCCATTTATTTTCCAGTGAGAAGTAATGCTATTAAATTGATTATAAGTCCTGCCTTCCACCGTAGACTACAGCTATAACCGTATATTTATGTACTGAACCAATATTTATGGTTGCACATATGCACTGTGTAAAGTGTAAAGGCAGACGTTTTGAAAGTGTGGTGTGATGTGGTTTGTTTTGGACAAGTTTAATAATTTACATTAAGTCAGTTCGCAATTATTTTCTGTCATGCTCCCCGTCTCCCCGTGGCAGCAAAGTTTGAGCATGGCAACGCTCAAGCAAGAATAAGGACACTAACAGAGCTGCCAACCTCAAAGAAATATATAATATACAGTCCTGGAAAAAATGATGAGACCACCCTTGTTTCTTCAGTTTATTGATCCATTTTAATGCCTGGTGCAACTAAAGGTACGTTTGCTTGGACAAATATAATGATGATAACAAATATAGCTCATAAGTGTTTAATTTAAGAGGTGATATCTAGCAACTTCCGTGGTTTTCTTGATATAGTATAGCATTGTACTGCCAAAAAATGTAACTCTTATGAGCTATTTTTGTTGTCATTGTTATATTTGTCCAAACAAAGGTACCTTTAGTTGTATCAGGCATTAAAATGAACAAGAAACTGAAGAAACAAGGGCGGTCTAATAATTTTTTCCATGACTGTATAAAAATATAACCACCTTGCCTCTCACCACCACCCCCAACGCCTCACCACGTCGCCCACAGATCTATACTGATCTCGACCATAGTTACAGATCTCTTTGCTGACACCACTGGCTTGAATACCGTCTGGCATGAGGAACTAGATGGTTCGAAAAAATGCCGTGGAGGAGAAGGCGGAAGAGAGCCAGGAACTAGGTACATGAATGACGAAGGAGAGCTGTGTAAATATCAACGAGCTAAACAATAAAATATATCAACAGCATGATGACATGAAATACGTTAAGAAATTAAAAATGATAATGCATCACTTTGTAAACAAATCATTGGGCAGGAAGAAAAAGTGGATCACATTATATCGCAAATGATGCGCAAGACCGATGGTTGATTCGGAGCAGAATACACAGATGAACAATGTGATTGTGACTGGGCTTCACATTACACGAGGAGGACAATAAGTTGATGTCGCTTCAACAGAGTAACACGTGGCCAACTTTCTCAACTCAAAGGGGACGGGTGTGGATGTCAGCGACATTGAGCGTTCCAACGTCTGGCAGGAATAACACCACACTTGTCATCATCATCAGAAAGTTCACCAACAAAAATAACATAAAGCACCGATGAACAGGGAAGCAAGCTGACAGGAACGAACGTCTTCCTCGGATGAACGAGAAAGCCGAGAAAGCACGTGACTGAAAGAAGCATAAGAAAATTCAAGGCACTTATGGCGCCAACTGCAATGTCTTTGTTGTCGAAGACATCAAGGGATTGGACAAATATTGAAGAAGACGTCCTCATCATTTGCTTACTGGTGTTTTAGTTTTTCCATCACCTTCCAATTTAAATGACAAAATATAAGTAAACAAAATACTGTAATTGTCAACATGTAAAAGTTACGGTGTGAATTAATTATCAGTTTAGACATGGAGAAGAGGTAGGATTAAATAAAATGTGCTTCTTCTGCCTGCTTTTCAGATATGTTGACTCTACAATAATTCATGTGTTTACATTTTGTCATTAAAAAGTTTGTTCACTTCCCGGAGGGAAAAGGGTGTTAAAAAAATAAAATAAAATATAATTAAATGGAAGTACAACAAATTGACAGAGTCCACCTTGGGCAGTAATCAGGAAAAGAAAAAATTAAAAATGTGTAAAAAAAAAAAAGATTTAAAAAATAAATAAATAATTGCAAATAAATAGAAAAAAATGTGCATTAATAACCAATAGAAAATAAAATAATTACAGGGTTTAAACACTAAATAAGAAAACACTGACACTGACAGAAACATGTAAATCATAAATAAATGCTGAATTTAAGCAATAACCTATTAATAATGATCAATGAATGGAGTACATTGGATTAGGTGGTTATAAAGTTCTGACCAGTCAGTGTAAGCTAAGAAAAAAGTAAATCAGGTTTGTCCAAAAGCTATTATGGTACATAAAATGGTATACTTAAACGTTGCTGGAAATTGTGTGAGTGGTGAGTATAGTCTTCTACATATAAATAATAATTATGTGATTTATTACCACACGACTGGAGGATGCAGTGTTGTGAATGGGCGGGACACCATGCCTCTGTGCACGTGCTGCTCTCGTGTTTTCCCACGCTGCCACCGAGGTGAATGGACAAAGGACTGCGGTAGTCGGTGACATACCTAGTTCACAATGATTACTCTGACTAATACTTTTAGCAGTTGTAACAGTAATAAATTACGACTGGCGTTCGACTTGGACTGTATTTCTAAATCAAAACATTTGTGTTGTCCCCCATTGTGAAGGCGGAATCACTGCATGCTAGCTTAGTCTGTCAACCAATCAGCGTCGGCCTTAGCTGCTACGTCTGCAACAAACCACGCCCCATGTTCTGGACGTGAGCTGGAACATTTTGTTTTTGAAGCCAATTGAGTTCCCAGCTTATCTTCTGGTAGCAGTAATACGCTGACTTTGTACCATTTTATGCACAGTATTGACATTATACGTGCCGTTAAACGTCTCTTACATGATTAGGCGTGAAGACGTCAAATTCGATTAGTTTGGAGTTAAAGTAATGCAATGTAAACACGCCCCCCATCCATGCTCATTTTCAAGAGAAAGTAAATCATGGATGTTTGCGACGGCAAAAAGAGACGAAAGGTAAGCGGGAGGTTGCAGGCTTGCAGGAGGAATGTGGCGAAACGAGAGGCGGCCAAAGTCCTCCGCTCCCTCAAGGTGGAGGACAATAACAACCACTCGGAGTCCATGGAGGAAGAGGACGACGAATACTGCTTCTCTATTAGCTTCCTCCGGACAGGTAGGCCAGAGCCTTCCTTACCGGTGCCTCCCCGGTACACCCTTATCCGAGAGGTGGGCCGGGGGAGCTATGGGGTGGTGTACGAGGCCATAGCCCGGAAAACTGGAGCCAGGTTTGCGGTGAAAAGACTCCAGTGCGACGCCCCGGAAAACGTCGAACTGGCTTTGGCAGAGTTTTGGGCCCTGACGAGCCTGGAGAACCGACACCAGAATGTGGTCCAGCTGGAGGAGTGTGTCCTGCAGAGGAACGGACTGGCTCAGAAGATGAGCCATGGCAACAAGAGGTCCAAACAATACCTGCGACTGGTGGAGACGTCACTCAAAGGTACACAATCAAATGTCACGTTTGACTGGACAAAAACACTTCAATTACATTGGAAACGCTAACTCTTAACACAAAAAGTAGTATCAGTGCACGACAGTTTGCGTTCAAATCCAGGAGGAAGTCATAGCTATGTTCTGAAAAAAAGTCACTGTTAATTTGATGACACTTTACCAAACTGTGTTCATTCACATGGAAACAAGCGTCATCATATTCTGCAGGTTTTCCCCTTGAACCTAGCAGTGCATCATATCCATACATGTCAATATAAGCATACATAGTGGGCACAAAGACAACACTGTTTTCCCCAGGTCTCAGACGAACACAGTGTTCAGCAGTTTCACATTTTAAATTGGGTCACTATATTTTTTATAGGTTGTATGTTATCAGATTTGACCCACTTCTTGCTGTCCTTTGTCGTGGTTAAGCACGCCCTGGGGACAACTAATGTTTTCGTACAGCTGTCATATTTACAAGTGATCACTATAAAGCACTGTTTGGAAATGTTACATGCAAGGTTTGTGTCACTTTGCAAATACTTGATGTGCCCGTTTGAGTCGTAAAAGTTCAAACACCTTGACGTGAAGGGTCATAGCCAGTATTATTGCAAACCCAGTTATATTTTGTTTTCGTAACTTTGGAAAAAGGCTCTTATTCATTCAAGTGTTGCTCTTCTATAAAACTCACTGGTGTCTAACTCATAAATTGGGTGTGTAATTTGATGATAAAATGAGTACAGTGGTCCTCGCCATTTGGCAGTTTGAATTCTGCGGCTTCACTTGATCACGTTTTTTAAAAAAAAAATAAGTTATCACTGTTTTGTGGTTGACTATGGCCTATTATAATCCAGAAACCCCCCGCAATGCTAACATGTGAGTCTGTGTTATGTTTTATTTCTGTCTCTTATTTCCTGTTATTATGTCTGCTACAGTCATGCCTCGTTTATCAGGGTTAAGTGGTTCAAGACCCACCAGTGGTGAGTTAATTTCCGCAAAGTAGGATTCCTTATTTATAAATGGAATTTTTTTGTAGTTACAGCATAGAAAACCTGTTTATGACCTTTTAAAAAAAGAGGGTTTGTAACATTATTAGAGACCTCCAGGCATGAAATAACACCCGTACAGCCACCTTTGCACTCGTATTACCAAATACACGCGCCAATTGCAAAATTTACATTAAGTTAAATGGAGGACTGGAGTAAGCCAAAGTACTCGTTTTCAAAGGCATCAAAGAACTGGACAAAATATTGACGATTACATCACGTCGACTACAAGGAAATTAAAGACATCGACTACAAGGAAATTAAAGACATAACCCACAAAGACTTGATGCAGCTTTGAAGGCAAAATCCTCAAATGTTTTATTTAATGTTTTACTAATACAAATTTATTCCTATATATTATTAACAATTTATCATTTTGCAAATTTTATTTATTACCTTAATGTTGCACAATGTTTATCGTGTCATTATTTTAACGCCCATTTGCTTCTTGATGTTTAACGATATTCTTTCCTTTCATACAGGAAGTGGAAAAAATTTAAATGACAAATGTTGGAAAGTTAACTATTGTGTCAACAAGTAAAAGTTATGGTGTAAATAAATGATCAGTAGTAGACATGGGGAAGGGGTAGGATTAAATATAAGCTCCACTTCTTCATGTTGAATTGTGCAAATGTAACCATGTGATGTTCCCTCATGTAACTTGTTACGCATGTCTGAAACAAATAAACATACCATACCATACCGTATAGTAGACATAATAATAGAAAATAAGTCATAATATAGACTCACACGTGTTAGCATTGGGAGAGTTTCTTATTGTTTCTTTTTTTTTTTTTTACTTCTGAGGCTTCTCGTGGTGGCTAATGTAACATTACTGACACCCAGTGACCAGTGTAGAATACTACATATGAACGTGTCTTTCAATGCGTTTTCTGAATGTCTTATATTATATAGGATGCCATAGTTTTGTGTAAATTTAAGGATTGCGAGATTTGGTGTTGGGTGACTCACCGTGCCAAAGGGTAAAATACGCGCAATATTACTGTAACGGTGCACAAGATCATAGGCAAAATTTTGGTGTACATTTTTGTTGACAACCGAATCATACAAAAACTGGTGTGTTGGAAGAACGTAGGTCTGACTGTATGTATTTTAGAAAATGTACTGTATAGGTTATACTTTTGCCGAATGGCTTACTGACTATATTCATTTTCTGCCTGTGCAGGGGAGCGTATTCTCGGTCACCCGGAGGAGCCATGTTACCTCTGGTTTGTCATGGAGTTTTGCGAAGGTGGAGACCTCAACCAGTACATCTTGTCTCGTCGTCCCGACCCCCTTACCAACAGGAGTTTTATGCGCCAACTGACGAGTGCGGTAGCTTTCTTGCACAAGAACAACATCGTTCACCGTGATTTGAAGCCGGACAACATTCTAATCTCACAGAAATCGGGTGCACCTGTCGTCAAAGTTGCTGACTTTGGCTTAAGTAAAGTTTGTGCAGGCCTGAGTTCTAAGAACACTGAGGTGTTGCCCCCAGGAGGCAGAGGCAGCCACCAGGACAACATTGTCAACATCAACAAGTTATGGCTGTCTTCGGCTTGCGGGTCAGACTTCTACATGGCCCCTGAGGTGTGGGAGGGCCACTACACAGCTAAGGCGGACATTTTTGCCTTGGGCATCATCATCTGGGCAATGATCGAGCGGATCACATTCATCGACGCAGAGTCCAAACGAGAGCTGCTGGGCACTTACATACGACAAGGCTCAGAGATTGTGCCGGTCGGTGAGGCGTTGTTGGAGAACCCCAAGATGGTCCTCCACATTCCTCAGAAGGCCAGGAGCTCCATGTCAGAAGGGGTAAAGAATCTGCTCCAGGGCATGCTTGCATTCAACCCTCAGGAGCGACCAGACGCCTGCCAGCTGGAGGTGCTGATGGACAGAGTCACGTGTGCCGCGTGACCGCCCTACCTTCTCAACCCTTCCCCCTTTTTTTTTCTCAAAATAGACAAAGAAGGGACTTCCTGATTTTCCAGGTAAGATCAACTTCCTACCAGATTTACTTTATATTGTTTCATCTTTGACAATGGTGCTAAAGCCGACCATCGTGTCTGTCTACTTCCTGCTTTGACCGGCTGGACGTTTTGGATCCGTTTGTCTGCAGGGGTTTAAAACTTGTGGATCAGACAGGCTTTGTCGTGTGAATAAGTTCGCCCTCATTGTTGAATATGTGAGTGTTGGACAGCCTCCAGTTGCTGCTGAATTAGCTGCAAAGCCTCTCATTGGGTTGCTATTAGAGCAGTTCACACCACATTAACCCAATACAGCACATTTCATCTGTAAGTCTGTAAGTTCAAACACCTCTCATGCAGTGTTAAGTATTGACTGAGGGTATTGCTTTACTTGTCCTAGATCAACTGGACAGATGGCTTTAGAAGATGACCCAACACTAGTCCTAGAGTCACAGTCCTGCAGCAAGGCTACATACAGTACATGCAAACTGTCTACCCGCAGAGGAGAAGCAGTTAGTGAAACAGGGTGCTGTCATGATTAGTGAGAATTAAAACCTGCAGTCTTCTGGCTTAAAGGGAACGATGACCCTTGGTAACCGGGTTTTTGAAAACAGCTAATCTTCCTTTCAGCAGGCCAGCCTGGCATCATCAGCAGTTCCTTGACCTGGTCACCAACTGGGTTGTCGCCTGTTCAAAAGACACTGGATTTTTTAAATGTAGTTGTTAAATAAACTAAACTTTCAGCTTTGCTCTATCATCAAGAGGAAATCAGTCAACTAAATATAACAATGGCTTTTAAACATAAAGCCTAATGTATTGTTATAAACCAAATGCGTCACAGTGACTGATAAGATGGATGGTCATCAGCCATGAAAGGAGTGTGGCTGTCAGCCCAGCACAGACAGAGTACAGCCCTAGCCTGAGGGCAAATGACCTGGGCTTTCATCAGATACACAGTATTATGTGTGTGCGTGCATGGGGCCTTATGAAGAGTGAAGCAGAAAGCAGTTCTTTTTAATATGATGACGATCCCAGTAAACCTCTTTCACATTATGTCCCATACTCAGGACCTACCTACCTGAAATTGTGCATTACATATTATTGTTAACAATGCAACTGTTGAAAAGTAGTTTTAAACACACCATCTTCAAAACTCAGCTCAATAAAATTTGGCACTAGGATCTGGTATCGTTTACATCCATCCATCCATTTTCCTCCATTTATCCGGGTCCGTGTCGTGGGGGCAGCAGTCTCAGTAAGGAAGCCCAGACTTCCCGGCCCCTGGCCACTTCCTCCAGCTCCATCAGGAGGACACCAAGGAATTCCTAGGCCAGCCGTGAGACATAATCCCTCCAGCGTGCCCTAGGTCTGCCCCGGGGCTTTCTCCTGGTTGGGCATGCCTGAAACTCCTCACCAGGGAGGTGTCCACGAGGCATCCGGACTCGATGCGAGAGCCACCTCAACTGGCTCCTATCGATGTGAAGGAGCAGCGGCTTTACTCTTAGCCCCTCTCGGATTACTGAGCTCCTCACCCTATCTCTAGGGTGAGTCCAGCCAGTGGAGGAAACTCATTTCAGCAGCTTTCATTCACGATGTCGTTCTTTCGGTCACGACCCAAAGCTCATGACCATATGTGAGGGTGGGAACATAGATCGACCGGTGAATTGAGAGCTTTGCCTTCCGGCTCAGTTCTCTCTTCACCACGACGGTCCAGTACAGCGACCGCATGACTGCAGACTCTGCGCTGATCCGCCTGTCGACCTCACGCTCCAACCTTCTCTCACTTGTGAACAAGACTCAGAGATACTTGAACTCCTCCACCTGGGGCAGGACCTCATTCCCAACCCAGAGGGAGCAATCCACTCTTTTCCGACTGAGAACCATGGCCTCGGATAGAAGAGACGAGAGCCTAAGGCCCCCGAACTAGACTCCCTTGACGCCTTGGCTGTGCCTAGAAATTCTGTCCATGAAAATTATTAACAGAATCTGTGACAAAGGGCAGCGTTTACGGAGGCCATCGTTCACCGGAAACAGGCTCGACTTACTGCCGGCAATGCGTAATATTAATATTTTTGCAACGGTGCTTGAACTACAGTGTTACCTCACGCCATCACAGTTCACCTTCTGCAGATTTGCTGTTTCGCTGAATTTTGTTAGTGCTTCTTTTTTTTTTATTACAACTTATGAATGCTGTTCCAGGCCGATTGTGGTCCTTTAAGAAGAATTGCATTGTGGGAAGTTTAGTGTTACTCTCTTCCCTCTCTTGTCTGTCCACACTGCCCATTGTTTTCTGTGTCCTGATTGGCTGTAGACAATTGTCAATCAATTTCCTTCGTGCCGCCCTGCCATTTCTCCTGTGTCATTGCTAGCTTGCATGCTTGCTAGCTTGTAAATGAATCTGTGGTTCGACAGAGGAGGACTGCAACAGGAGAAGTACTGCAGCAATATGTTTTAATAAGGATACAAAAATGATACAGTACAGCGAAACGGCAGCAGGACGAAAAGGCACGGTCATGTGAGTGAAATACGCGTGAGTGACTTAATAATTTCTTGTGTCTGACCTGTAGGTTGTTCATTAAAATTCAAAATAAATAATACAAAAGGGTGGAACTTAGGTTTCAGTGATTCCCGAAGCATAACACTTCATAGTGCGCCAAATGCATTTTGCTGAATCTAAAACCTGTACTTTGGCCAAAATCAGACCAAACGTTAGGACTATTAAACATAAGCAGCGTATTCCAGAGTATTTCCGGGTTATTTCTCAGTTTTTTTTGTCAGTATTCAGACAATAACCAAAGTGACACTGAATCAATATGAGAAATATTATGATTTTTACTTAAGTGCAATTTTTGCTAAAAGAGACTGAGAGAGTCCATTTTATTTTCATTGTGTTTTTTTTTGTTTAATTTATTAATGTTGTTTGTTTATTTTATTTAAAAGCTCTTTACATTCAAATTACAATTTTAAATACGCTTGAGAAATTAAAGTTTATTGCTTTTGGTACAGTCTGCACGCATTATTATGTCCTATATTATCGTTACATTAATGAATAAAATGGTCTCGAAATAATGTTGACAATAATATTGTTTATTGGCAATAATTTGTTGGACAATTATCGTCCAGCAAAATTTGGTATCGTGACAGGTATAGTGGTTACTACCATTTACTTCAGCACTGGTGCCATTACGATGCCAATTTTTGGTACGCATTCCTATTTGGCACAAAATAATAGAAGCAGTAGTAGTTTAACATAATAGAAGAACTACATTGTAGGTGACACAGTAGTACCCTATTTGCTATTTACTGAAGTGGACTACAACCAACAACTACTATTTAAAAATTGGCATTGTTATTATTTACATCTCAAATATAATTGAGGAATCATAGTCGCACTTGTGTTGAACCTGCTGCTTTATACAGTATTTGTCTTTTGAACTGCAAGGTAATTACGTTGTAATTACGTGTAACACACGGCATAGGCTCGTCATGAATGTATTTTTTTTTTGACAAAATGATGATTTTAAATAATATGCGTAAAACATGTTAAGAAACTGCAAATTCACATTTTTACAGTTTTTTCTATTCCCTGCGCATGTTTCGTGTCCCTCCCAACAAAATCGCACACAGACTCTGTCGGAACGTTTTCTGCTGTGTCAGAGAGCTGTCCCCTCCCGATTAACGTCACAGTGTGCTATGTAGAGCAGAAAGTCTGTTGGCCACATGCTCGGTGACCCCCAAAAATCAGTTGGTTTAAACTTAAACCTTATATTGGCAAGTGTTTGTGTTTGATAGCTCTCAGCTCATGCAACCATCCCCTTTTTTGAAATACCCACAGACCTTGTGACATAACACCTCTCAACTCCCAGCTATCCGAGCGATTGCTGATGCACTCTGAGCACGCCATTGTGCGCTGGTAGATACTAGCTGCTCCAGATTAGTTCTCTCGCAGTATGATGAAAAAGCGCGTTATGCAACAGGCCTGCATACCGGCAACTGGCCCTGCAATGGTCCACAGAGAAAGGGATTAGCGCAGTAAACATTGACGGAGGCAGGGTCAGATGTTTAGGGCGCCTGGTGGTATTTATGTCACATGTAGGTTAACTCTGGGTATGGCTGACATCAACACAGTTAACATTCATAGACCAGTAATGGGATTTAAGACTAATGGAAAGGAAATCTTAAAACCTGTAGTTGCCGCCATAGTTTCTTCATTGGTTAACTCGGTGCAAGGCTGCTCTGAATGGCGGTAGACTTGCCTGAGTACAATGTAGTAAGAATGGATGCAATACACAACATCACAATACAGTGATTATATGATAATGGATGTTGGAAAAAACATCTATGAGATACTATCATAATATATTCTCAAGGGAAAATACTATAGAAATGCAACCTGGATTTTATTTAGTCCGTGTACAGCTTTTATAGTTGTACAGTCTAGGTTTATATATGACTCAACGCACAGCCATTATTGTCTAAACAGCTGGCAACACAAGTGGGTACCAACATAACTGTGTCTCAAATCAAGCATGGTCATGGTCTGGGGCTGAATGAGTGCTGCCCGCACTGGGGAGCCACGGTTCATTGAGGGAAATATGAATTCCAAAGCAGAGCATGAGGAAACTGGGCCGCATGGCAGTTTTCCAACATAATAAAGAGCCCACGCACGCCGCCAAACTGACAAGTGACTTTGCTGAGGAAGCTGAAGGTGATGGAGTGGCCAAGTGTGCTTCCAGACCTGAACCCAATTGAGCACCTGTGGGACATCCTTAAGTGCACTCAAGTTCAAGTGCAACTCCACCATGTCATCATGGAGGAGTGGAAGGGTCACTTTCCAGTAACAACCTGTGCAACTCTGATGAATTCCATGCAGTGTTATACATTATATATATCAATCCAATGGTGCTCACACTACATATTGATAAATTGGATACAATTTGGACATAACTTGTGATGCTAGCTTTTTAAACAATAAAGGTAGAAATGAAAAGATCAGGGTTTTATGCTGCCGATTCCAATACCGATCATTCATGAGTGAAATTGGCTGGCACAGACTACAATACGGATTACATGAATGAACTGTACATTTTTAAATTTATTTATGATGAGTGGTATTGGCCAGGGGTGCTGTATAAGGGGCAGGGTAATTAGGATCATTCCAAGGTCCCCTGACTGCCAAGCCCAAAAAATAGGTAATTATTAAAAAATAAAAGACAAAGGGGCCCAACGTGACCCCTGCTATCGGCTATATGATCTGAAAAAAGGAACCATAAACTCACCTTTAATTTAGACAAAAAACTATTTTACTTATTTATCAAGAGAACGTTTATCACTCGTGAAACTTAAGAGGATGAGAGGCCTTCTTTAAGGAGCCTTCAAATGTGAGAGTACATTGTGTGATGGTGTTCTAGCAGGATATCCAGGTAGCACATACTGTGGGCTCCAAGTGAGAGAGCATTTGGCGATCCTGGTGTCTTCCACCGCTGGTCATGACTGTCACACGCATGCGGGCGAGTGTTGTCCACATGGCTGCGTTAGTTGCCGTTTGACCGATGATCACACCGTGGGCCTCAAACTCACCATAGTTTGTCAAGTGTTTGTTCTTCAAATGCTGTATTAAATTCAAGCATTTTTTTGTAGCACGTTTTTCATTTTGTATCACTCTCACAAATGGCAGGTAAGTTCCACACGGCAGACATGTTTCTTTTGGCTTTGGCACGCCTGCGCAGTGTGAAGGAAAGTGAGCGGGGGATGCTTCTCCAAGATGTTAAAGCAAGACACTGCCCTGCACACAGGGATCGCGACAGGCTGCAGGCTGCAATAGTGCTCGGCAGAGGTGATTGGCATTGAAAGGCATTTATCGCGTATGCTGATCTCGTGCTTTTTCATGGAAATCGGCCGTTGTTGATCGGTGGCCGATCGATCGGAGCATCCCTAGATAAAGGCTTTGTGTTATTTTTAGAAAAACATAAATGCTATGTTGCTTTTCAAGATGTACACTGACTATTCTTAAGTTACACCCAAGTTTCATTCATACTATATTTTCCCTTGAGAAGTTATCATGAAATGGGTGCTGAAATGTGATTGGTGTACACATGTCGTCACTGTAGCTTGTACATTTAGAGCACCGTCTAACAGGCCATTTTTATTTCTCATCTTTTAGCAGTCGATAGCAAAATAAAACACAACACACAAGCCTTGTAATGTTATCAGTGAATTCCCTTTAAATGTTGCATCGAATTCAACAAAAGCAATTGTTTAATCGTGAATTTACCCATGATTCTGACTTGTGTGCATCGATCAGACTCGCATGTGTCAGCATAATAATAGGCGAAAGCGTAAACACAACTTTTAAAAGGAATGTGAAATGATGCGTGACGAAATGACGCCTGACACTCGCCTATGCATGGCTCATCATACGGATACGCCCTTACGTGACGTCTTTCCCTTTTCACCATGTGTTACAGATTGCGGAAATTGGCCCATAATTGTGGACAGTGAAGAGCAATATCCCTCGGGACTTTACTTAGCATGGGCAGATGCAAAGTTGTTAATGCCAAGGATTGACATTTGGAAATCATTTTACAGACAAAGAGTGTTAAATCAGGACCGCATGTACCTCTGGTGTGCTTGGTACACTAGCTCATCCTCACCCACACCTCCTCCTCGGACAAGTGACAGTGCCACATGTTATTGCCCAGCTTATGGCGGCCTGGAACATTGTGTGCCCCTGCTGACACCTTTCCACATGTATGGCCTTCCTTACTTGGGAATCCTCTATGAATTCACTGACAGCAGGAAAAAACATTGATGAATGCCAAGTTCAGGCATCTTTAGGTTAATTGTCTTTGTATGGCATGAATGCCTGTTTTCATTTTCAAGCATTGTTTTTTTTTCCTTTTAACCTTTTGAGGGTTTTTTTCACCATCTGGTCGCCATACTCCAAAACAGCATGCCTTTTAATAAAGACAGCAGGGATAGAGAAAACAGTCTTTTGGTCTACAGGAAATTAAGTTGTTTTGACAAATCTGAAGGCAGGGCACATACACGCAACAGTATGTTATGTAATGGCGCTCTCACTAGGGGTGGTTATTACTCTGAGACTGAGAAGTGCCTCGTAAATAGCTTTACTACATTTACAAGATTCGGGGAGTAGGTGTGATGGACGTCACCTCGTTGACATAGTTATGCAACAATACAAAACACAATGACTGTGGTTGTGAAGGAGGGCAGCACAAACAGAATCGTCTTCGCGTAGCACCTCTGTTTTTTCTGTGTTCATAATTTAACCACAAGGAAAGAACACGGCGAACTATAGTCGGTTGAGAAAATTTGTGATTGTCACTTGTAAATCTGTCTTTCGTCATTATAACTTCCAATAACAAGGCATCGTACATCTGTTCCACTTGCAGCCCTCATTCATGGTGGATGTGATGTATCTCATCAGCTTTAAGCTTTTTATACCATAATAATCCCCCTCAATGTGTATGAAGCAGTGGTACGTGGTCCCCTTGGTAATTTTGTAATGTTCTGTGCATTGCAGATAGGAGTCATTTTGATATCTGAATTATAGATGAAAGGAGGCGTGGTCACCATCTGTTTCTAGAGAACAAAGATGGAGCTTCTCTTGAATTTGGGAGAACATAAAATATAAAGGCAATGCACTGATAATTGATGGTGTTTCCATTTTCAGTTACAAATATATTGTGATATATGCTTTTCTTCCAATATAATAAGCACACTGTCACTGTATCATCAAACGTCAATGGCAAATATTGTAAGAGATAAACAGAGGGGCCAAACTATTGTGCCCCTAATAATGATGTTTGAAGATAAACGCTAATTGATTTTTTAAACTTTACTTATTAGATTGTGTGTTCATCAGCTCGACGCAGTCAACATTGATGTTAAACGCCATACTGCACAATGAATGTTATTTTATTTAAATCATTTGCATATTTTTAATAAGTCAATCCTAGCAACAGGAAAATGAGATAAAAATAACAATGCTTACCCTAATAACACAATGGTTAACTTGGTTTAAATAATTATTTATGTTTGGTTGATACTGTAGTGTGGACTGGAGTTGCTTTAGAGTGCTGCATTCATAGTCTTGTTTGCATGTTGCAAAATATAGTCACAGTCCAGGTTTTGACCTCAAACTCACATAATGTCCCTTTTGTGCAGTCACCGTTTCATTTTAGAACTTCCATCAAAAACTAACTTCAGGTGTTTATGCTGTGTTCTGTGTGTTGTAATATGAATACACTAGATCCGGGGTTTATTATCTGTTAAAAAGTTTGCCAGAGATGACCCGAGGGCTGAAGCGAGCTGTGATTTCATTATGGCAGCACTTTACCGTCTGCTTTTGTCGGCTAGTAAACCTCTCGGAGCTACGGTTTGTACTTCTGAGCCGCTGCTATTTTTAAAAATATTTTGTTAATAGTAGTGATGTTATGATTGGGGTGTAACGATTCATCCACTACATCGATGTATCGATTTATATTCCTATGATCCAACTACATCGATCTGTGTTCAGCAAGTTGCCATTCCGGACGAGATATATCAATCTAACATTGTTTAAATGGTAATCAATCAATTGCATCGATACAAGGAAGTAAAGCATTGATTTAAGCACGGCAGGCTTTATATGGATGTGTGTGTGTTTTTTTAGCACTTTTAATGATAAAGACGTTAATTGTGTAACAGTTTGGTGTAAGTTAATTAGTCATACCTGTTGAGTGGGGCACACGGATGACGTCATGTATGGTTGTAGGAATGTTACAATCCCCGGAAGTAAGCGACGGTGAAGTCTGACACTGCGTGTGCGCTCAATTAGGAGAGTCTGTGGGGACGTCCTTGAAAATGCAGCTATTTCATATGATATCGGGTGTATTTTCATTCGTATACATGTTTGTTAGGTAGATGACTTCTTCCTCTTCAATTTTGTATCTGATTTATGCTAAGTGTTGGACCACATCGAGTCATACGAGTTAAGTCCAAGCCTTTCTAAGCCTTTCAAATGTAAATGGATACTCTTGACTTTTAAAACAAATGTCACAGCATACTGTTATGATATATTTTGTAGTACGGTTGTACTTGACCCGTGCAGCTTTTGTCTTGAATCAATATTAAATCAATGGAAACCAAAGGCACTATTTCCCGGTATGAAATTTGCTCAAACGTCTTTAATACTTGGGGTGGAGAAGTGAATGAGGTATCAAATTAAAGTTCAAGTCATGCTTTATCAGATAGAATTAATCAAATACTTCATTTAATTCAACCTGTTAATTCACTCATTGTTAATTCAACCTAACGTGTTGGTTGCACTTAATTCAAATAAAATGTCAAGGCATTTGCCAGAACATGTTGTTTACTTGTTTGTTTATATCCATGATTAATTTATACCTGGTTCCTTTACAAAAAACAACAGAAATCCAGGAAACTTCACCTGCACTGTCCAGTATCCAGGTATTTAAAAAGTTACTGCCTCAATTTGGATCGAATCATTCTAAATGAACCAGTGTCATCCTTGAATCGTATCGGCAACCACGGATCGTGTTACGAATCGTTATTCAAACGAATCGTTACACCCCTATTGTTTAGGGCAAATCTACAAGTACAGTTTCTTACTTTCAGGTGTGCACAAAGTACAGTTAAATATGAATCTAAAAAATAATAAGTAAAAAAGTTATCAGTTTGATAAAAAAAAAAAAATGTGTATCTCTTGATCATATATTAACTTGTGTCCACCTCACTGCAAGGTTTCAGGTTTCAGATTTGCAGGGTTGTGAAAGCAAAATCACAAATGTGTGGGGAGCCGCTGCATATTATAGTTAAGTTGAGCAGAAAATTCTGATTACATGGCAGTGCAAGTACTGGGTTTATTGGTTTAAAACCTTAATAGTGCTGTCCATGTAAAGGTAGCCATTAAGTTTGCACATGTCCAGCAATAACTCCAATCATTCTCAAGGAGACATTATAATATATCACATTTGATAGAACAAAATGTGCCCTAAACTTTCTCAAGTCTCCTTAGATCTAATAGTACAGATAGGAGGCAATAAAAAAATATATGTGCCTCATAAAAGCTGCAACTGCACACATAAAATTTGTTTTTGATGCCTCGGAAATTACTTGTCAGCTTTAATGATTTCATTCTGTTTAACGTCTGATCAGATTGACAGTTCAATGAACATATAAGACTCTAGGATGAACTAAACTTGGCTTTTAGCCTGATCACTTTAGAATGTCTCCATGGTAACCTTTGTGCTGTAGCTTAGTAAAATACGTCCAGGCTAAATTCAGACATGATACCCCCAGCTTATTCCGTTATTGATTTTCTTAGCCCTTGAAGCGGCTGGTCGGTAGATGGCTGCAGTCTTAGGTTGCCACAGCATTAGATTTCTAACAGATAACCATCAAATTGGGGCCAAAAATTACATCTTTGTCGGGACGGGTGCTGAAAAGACTCGCGTGCATGCACACACCTCCACTTACATAATAGAAAGTTAAGCATCCTTAAGGAATGTGTTTCTCTGCATGCCACACACCCATAAATACACCTCAAGCTTGTAAAAATCCAGAACTCTCTGCTCTATCCAGTAATCACTGACAGTCCCACAGTGTCTTGGGCCTACAGGAAACCAGCCTCCACAACTTACACCCAAAATACCGGTCTCTACTGGTTTTTACAATGTTTACTTTTGGGTTATGCAACAACAAATAGTTGACTGAAGACCTCACTTGCTCCAGGTTGGAAACCTTAGACGTTTGACAGGTTTTCCTCCTTTTATTTATTTTTTTGTTTATATAGCTATAAAAAACACAGTAGCACATAAACTATAGAAGGGTCGTGAAATTGCTCACAATAGAGTACTCAAGTCGGTAACATAGAAAGAGCTGTGCCTAGCACTTTGGCTATATCCTAAATGATATACACAGTTATTCCTGAGGATAGTGAGATGAGATTTATACATACAATTGCCTAACACCGCCTAAGCAAAGACAATTGTAATCATAAACTCAACACACATACATCTGTCATTGCATGGAGTCAATAACAGTCATTGGACTGTTGTCAAATACAAACTACACATTATATTAGATCACATACAATGGTGTGAAAAAGTGTTTGCCCCCTTCCTGCTTTCTTATTTTTTTGTCACACTTAAATGTTTCAGATCATCAAACAAATGTAAATATTAGTCGATGACAACACAACTGAACACAAAATGCATTTTTTAAATGAAACTTTTTATTATTAAGGGAGGAATAAAATCCAAACCTACATGGCCCTATGTGGAAAAAGTGATAATCTTTTTCTTTTTGTTCTATTGTTGTTCTCAGATGGTTACTGGAATATCAAAAAAAATTAAAAAATTCCATAAACTCATGAATTTGCCCATTGTGGGATGCTGACACTGAAACTGAAACTGAAAATTATGTAAGACACAATAACAAACACATTGCACACCTTTGAAAGCAAAGCACCAGTACTATTCTTTATAAAAAGGAAGTCACGTTTTAAAATGCCCTGTGATTGACTGGTGACCAGTCCGAGGTGTTCACCTCTGCCTCTTGCCCAAAGTTAGCTGGGATAGGCTGACTCGTGACCCTCAATGGATAAGTGTTAAAATACATGAATGTATTTTACTCACATTGTGAATAGCGTGTTGCCTTTTACAGCATCAAAATGGCTCCACCTCGGTGGTGACGTAAACACTTTCCATGTCTCTGCATCAGCAAGATGCGCGTGTGCCGCTAAGCTGACCCACTTGTGTTCATACCATGTGCTGCGCCGTTATGCAACCCAAGAGAAGAGTGACACATCACTGCCTGAGCTGTGCCCTGCTAGCTGCTATTCTTAGAGCGCTGAACACAACACATTATGAGGAACCAGTCTGCAACCTTCCTTCCCATTGTGTACACCTGTGATGATGCCATCCTGTCTGCATGGATTGGATATGTACACGGTACAGACAAAAATACTGGGACAAACCTCTTAATCAATGTTATCAGTCAGGTGGTGGACTAGACCACAGTTTAGGAAAGGCCCTCTTCTGGTACACTACGCCGGCTCCTCGCTCCTCCTCCGAACCCCCAAAACTCTTGTATAACTTAAGGTGCTCCTCAGGTGCACTTCACAGTTACGCACACCATGAAGCAAGCCTGTGATTGGTCGGCTTTTGGTACATTATTGTGTATATATAACTGCTTCAGATGGCATGCAGCCCACCTTTTGCGAACGCCTTCTCCTCCGGTTTTAGATCAACATTTGCAGTAAAAGTGACTGTCCAGCTATCGTAAGTTATGCGTCAGGTGCCATCATGACCTACGGAATGTAGAAACACCAACACGACTATCATTACTGACCTATAACGTCATACAAAACTTTTCTTGCAATGGCTTTTGTTTAAATTGCTTAGATGCCTAAAGACATTTATTTCTAAATTGTTATTTTGGTTCTGTAATGAGCAGTTCAATAAGAATACAATTTATTTATCATATAGTGCATATAGTTATTTAATGCAATGTTTATACAATACATTTAGACTTTTATACATTAATATCAAATGTATCTAACATTGTTGATCATATTAAAATATTTTTTTGCGTTTTCTAAAATGTAAGACTCCTATTAAGGACTTCTAATTTAAGTTACATATTACAGCAGGTGACCAGATCAATCAAAAACAAAAAATAATCTATAAATTACACGATTGAATTATTTTACAGGCCGCACAGTGGCTGATGGAGTGGTTAGCCCGTTGACCACACAGTCAGGAGATCGGGAAGACCTGGGTTCGAATCGCCGCTTGGGCATCTTATTGATAATGTAATTTACACATGCACAAACAGCTTTTAGAGCGGTTTATTTGCACTCACTGGAGTAAAGCCTCGTTATCCATCACTTTGTAATTATTTGAGTGCAACTGTAAAGTGCCATTCCTAAAGCTAACCTTCTATCATTTGTTTTGTCTGCAGATTTGTTTACCGCGTGGATCTGGACTGTGAGAGAAAGGGACTCTTGATATTATGAAACTGTGAAGAACACAACATCTTCATTTGGTACAGATGTGATTACAGATTCCAAGACACTGGGATGGAATCACTATGCAAAGGATTCTTCCAGCATCAGCAACATCCCGTATCAGACTATGATGACTCGTTCACTGATATATCAGTGATGGTCAATGTATTTGGGATGTGGTAGCCAGGGGTCTAACGCGTTTTCCTCCCTTTTTGCCTGCTTTCTCTCTTTATTGTGGTGCACCCAGCTGTAGCACAGAACCTGATGCAACCGGTGCCCTGAGGTAGTTGCTTCCCCTATGGTGGTTGTTTGATGAATAACTATGATTAGGCCATGCATCAGTTTCCCAAAGTTGTGCCTTAAAGAGGGTATTCCTAACTCTGTAACACACAGTAACTAAAGAGTCCTCTTCCATTTCAGTGTGAACCGCAAGCTCTGTTAGCCTCCCATCTGGCTGAGGACAGACACGCAGTGGAAAGGAGACTAGAAAGCAAGGGACGGGAAGGAAAGGTAGAAAAAGTTGGTAAACAATGCCTGCATTTGTTGCCTTGCAAACCTGCCGTCATGGTTTCCTCGCACACGTATGAACATATTGGAAACTTGTGGACTGGCTGAGATAGCTGGCAGCTAATGCTTGCTGTGAAAACAAGACAGCAGCAGTAGAATGAGCGTATGGAATTGGGAGGATGGAACAAATTGTTAAAATACAATTCCTTTCAGTCTTAAATCTTCTTTAGCCAACGTTATTGTGATTGTTTTATTTGACATGCTTTTAAGTGCAGTCTTTCAAGATCTAGCGCAGCATTATCATGATTATCAGTAGCATTAAATGTTTTTCCATTTAGGAAGGGCATTATATATCAAGCCTGGTACACACACAAAATAATTGGGACAGTTTTAGCCAGATCTCCTCCGTCTCACCAAAGTCAGCAAAAGCCTGATTATCTGGTGAAACTATCACATGGAACAATAGCCAACAGGTAAGCGAGCGACCAGCACTGCAAGACTTCAAAAATAAAGCTTGTCAAATACACAGATTACACAACCCAAAACGTACCACTTCCACACAGAATGGGAGAATTTTTTTTCACTATCATGATGGCTGACTCCATGCAGTGTGAAGGTAATGTAATATATAATGTAACATTACTGGTGCCTAGTGACCAGAATACGACATATAACTTGTCTTACAATATTTTTTGACTAATAACAGACCACAGTCTACCACAAAACAGCGATCATTATCAATGAATTAATTTTTGAGTGAGGCAGTGATGTTCGAACCGCGATGTAGCGAGGGACGACTGTGTTTAATGTGTCATACTGTACAAGTCTTGCCACAACAGAGTAGCCAAAAGACGGCGCGGCAGATAAATTAACAGCCTAGCTCTTCTTCTTTAATTTTCCCAGCAGTCTGGGTGCCCTGTGGCTCCTTGCTGATCCTATCAGGTCAGTCCAGGTACTACGTCAGGCCCCTGTTGGTGTGTACACAATAAGAACACATGCTGATTTTATTGGCATGTGGGGGGTCTCTCATCCAGAAAATCCTTGTGTGTGTGTGTGTGTGTGTACCAGGCTTTAAAATGTAACTGAAATACTTACAACAACTCACAAGAAGTTAGGAATATTTCTGATAAATTTCAGGATGAACTTAAAATGTACTACTGTATAACCTTTACGGGTGAACTTAATTTGAGCTCCTCTAATTTTGAATGCCAACATGTTCAATGTTTCAGTACTTATTGCACAACTTGCTGTCCTCTAACAGAGCAGTTGTGCATATCCCTAACGGTTTTTGAGTAATATGCTTTTTCTACCTTTTCCATCTTTGTTAAGGGAAACATTCTGGACGTAGCTGTATTGAGCCAACTGGATGTAAAGGTTCTCCAGATCAACTTTACATTTCCTACATTCTTTCTTGAAGAGCTTCATATGTTTTTACAGTTTTCGCTCAAGGAGGTGGCTAGTCAGTGCGATGCTCGAATGCCAGTCTAACCCCCTCACGGTGTATAATGCAATCATTATGAGGGAGAATTCAATGCAAAGTTCAAATACAGAGTGGTAAACTGTAGTAGTCTTGTGTACAGACAAGTCCGAAGAGCCCTCCCTGAAGGTTTGGTTAACGAACATATAGAGAGCGCTCCACTAACCTTCACTCTATGCACCTGACCAAAGTATGACGTAGCATTTAATTTCAGTCACTCAGCAGTAGTAGTTGTATATGTGGTGTGGAGCTACCTCATTCTAAGCACTCTGAACCTCGCTACCTTTAAACCCTCATGTCTCTCACAAATATCCTCAGGTTCTTGGCAAGTTATTCAATACTCAACTCGTATCTGAGTAGTTTTCTTTGTTGTGTGCTGTTAAAAGGGACTGTATGCAAGCGCCGGCTAGCATATGTTACCAATAGTGGTTTAAAAGAATAGATTGTAACATCAAAAATGTGATATTTTTGGGAATTTTGAATTAAACTCCGTCAAAATGGTCATAAATGTTCGTTTTACATGCACATTAACGTACGCGCACACACAAAAGTAGTCTCGGAGAAGCGACTGACAATTTGGAGTCATTGTGTACCGGTCAATTTAGACTACCGTATTTTCCGCATCAAGCGTACCGGATTAGAAGGCGCACCGTAGATTTTTGAGACAATTAAAGGCCACCTTGTAGCCGTTTTTGTGGTTTAAAATTGCTCTGAAGTGAAATGCATTAGCGGAGAGTTGCGTCATCACCTCTTTTTGCCGCTCGCGCAAAAAGACGTACAAATACGTTTTTGGGATCGGGCATTGAGGTTTATAAAAACGTACAACTATGTCTTTGGTATTGAGTGAGTTAATGATAGGCGATACATTCAGTGATTGCTAATGTTAGTAGCTAAACTTTGCCAAATAGTTATCATTAGCTGACATTAACATACAGTAACTGGTGTGTGTGTGTGTGTGTGTGTGTTATGTCAAAGCAGGAGGCGGGATCTAATGCTTGCATGCGTGCGAATGTTTGTGCCCTCTCGGCAGCTGGAGTACCCCGCTGCATACGGTCCCTTTTAAGCCCAGCATAACCGATAACAACTTAAGACATGTTGTAGCACTCACTCACTTTCTTCTTGCCCTCAGTACAGTCACCTTATTGTCGCCTCGTATCTGTGATGTGTTGTTTTTGTAAAGTTTTACTCACTTTTTAGACAATCTCAAAGCAAAATGGAACTATATTGCCTGTCCAACCTGCTCCCATTATGCAATTCAAGTCCCACACCCAGTGCACAAGAACATTTCCACACAAATGGATTAGTTTAAAGTCACTTTATGGGATCACTGCTTCACAGATTATATTTTGATTGTGGATTGTAAAAGTGCTGGATCTATGTGTCGTATAGCAAGGTTGACAAGTTATGCAGTTAAAGTTTTTTGACTTGTAGTGCTGGAGCTTATGATGTGATTCGGGCTCTTAAAAATTAAGCTTCTCGTCACGATATTTTCTTTCACACTGAGCGTCTTCAGACTGGTTCCACTTGAAAAAAAAAAACACGTCACACTATGCAAAATGTCTCACTGCCTCTCTGGGAACAATTGAAATATACACTGTTTGTTTGTGTGTTTCCACCATGTAGTGAGATGTATGTTTATTATATTACGTAAATAAACAAGTCATTTTGTTACTGAAGTTGAAAGGAGCCATTTAGATGTTTGTGGGCTTTTTTTTTCCTCCTGAAAATGTGTCGGACAGGTTTTCTTGAAATAAAGCGTTCAAAGTTGAGTGACGGTGTGGATGTTTGTTTTTTTATTCCACTATGCTACAGTGGGGGTGTCCAATGTGTGTTTTGTTTTTTTTTATTTGCCAATTAAAAATACTAAAAAATGTACAGAGAACATGCTATAATGTCGATGTTAATAATCTGGCTTCAGACTCGGACCACCTCACCATCCTTGTCCTCTTAGACCTCGCTGCAGCCTTTGACACCATCCGTCACTCCATCCTCCTCTCTCGCCCTTCATCCACCCTCAACATCCCTGGAACTGCACTCACCTGGATTCAATCATACCTGGCTGACCGTCATCAATCCATACACATCAACCACTGCTCCTCCACTACCCCCCTGCCCCAAGGTGTCCCCCAGGGATCGGTGCTTGGCCCCCTCCTCTTCATCCTGTATTTGCTTCCCCTCTGTAGCATCCGCCGTCATGGTCTTCGGTTTCACTGTTAAGCCAACGATATATATATCCACCAAATCCATCACTGCCTCCACACACACCACGCTCACCTCCTGACTCTCCAAAATAACCTGTGACGAATCTGATATCATAATTGGTCCAAAATCTCGACGGCACCTCCCTTACTCCCTCACCTCAAGTCCGAAATCTTGGCCTCTTTTTTTGACAGCACCCTCCTCTCCTGTGAACACCACATGAGCCAGATCACCCGAGCTGCCTTTTTTCACCTTTTTTTGCCCTTCCCTCTCCCTTTCTACTCCTGAAACCCTCATTCACGCTGTCATCATCACCAGATTTGATTACAGTAACAGCATTTTCTACGGACTTCCAAGCAAAACTCACAAAACTTCAGTATAATCAGTGACTCCCCACATTCTGTTAATTTTTCAGTATCCTACCTTTGGTGGAAAAAGTTTAGACACCCCAATTCTGCAGAATAAAGTCTCATTCTTTGCTTTTGAATGCTCTCACATCTCTGAACTAGCAGAAGCTTGAGGCATCTTGAGGCAGACTTTATTTTGCAGGAACAATAACAACAAGCAAATGAAGAATTAATGATCAATTAACTGGTCAGCAGAGGCTCAGTCTGCAAGGCTTCCGGGGCGGAAGTTGGGAGCATTAACCCCTATGACCGCAGAGGAACCAGGGAGATGTTATGTGGACACTGTCAAGGGGCTCATGAGCAAGGCATTGGACCCCTTGGTCTTGCTTCAGTGGAACTACTACCAATTCAACACACGACCCGGCCTAACCAGCAAGATGTGGAAGGTAACACAGGTATCCTTAGATCAGACTAATCCGAATCTACAAGCCTTTAATCTGCTGTGAGAATACACCGTCGTGCGTCAATGGCATGGCCTAAATCATGATGTTTACCGGGGCCATGACACAGCACATAGACAGACACTGAAGCCAAACCGGCTGTGATTTTTAATTTGTATTAAAACATAATAATAGAGAACCTGGGACAAAAACATGTTCTTGTTGCATTATGACTGTGTTTTAGAACTACACGATTATTTTGTTTGCTACTATTCTTTGCAACACAAAGAAAAAGGCAACCTCTGAAGTGAAATATCTGCATGGCTATGTACATGGTGCAGGACAAAACATTTGGAACATGATGTCCCAGCAGCAGATTGTCTTTTTTTTATGCATGCCAGCCGTTTGCAAGTTGTCATGCACAGCACCGTTTATTTAGATGGAACAGTGCTGCACCCTTTCGATTAGCAACAGGACTACAGCCCTCAGCGCCCTCTCTTTGTGGAGGGGGAAAAGTGCAGGTGGGTAACGATTCTTGACATTCTTGAACAATACAACTCAAAATAATTATTAATTATACACACAAAATACTGTATTGTTACACCTGTTGCCATGCTAGCTAGTAGCATGTTAGCATTTTAGCTATTTTACTCGCATAAAATAGAAAGTGTGCTGTCTTGCTTGGTGCTAGCATGCTAACTGTTAGCATGTTTGCTTTTCCACTATTCTGATATTACGTTATTATTACTAGTGATATGCAAAAATGTGATATACTGAGTTATGATATAATTTTATTATAAATTCTGATTAATATAATTCAACAGCAATAATAATAATGAAATGATAAATGTCAACAGGTTTTGACAGCTGTCAGTGCTAAAGTCCTTTAAACTTAAAAATGAATCATCATGAATATGACAACATAAGAAATCCCACATTTTTTCTTTTACGTGTGCTTTATTTAAGTCAGTGGCGGAGCTACAGGGTGGCCGGCCACCCTCACGGCAAAGGCGGCTCTGTGGTGCAGGACATTAGTTCAGCGCACAACTTTCCGTGCGCAGGGGCTGTCAATAAAATGGCGTTTTGCATGAACTGCAAGCAGTAGGTAAGTTTTCCATGATTACTCTGGTCGGTTCCGGTCAAGTTTTCTCACTATGTTGACTTTGACGTAAATTCCGACGTGTGATTCAGCACATAAATCTGTTAATAATGGAAGCTCTCTGTAGCAACATGAGTGGGCATGTAACCAAGGAGTCTAGAGTTAAAACAGGAGTGTGAATCCGCATTCACTTCCGTATTATGCCCTGCGCGGATTAGGTCGCCATGATGGAGAGCGGAATCCAAAAACTATGCATTGCAAACATGTCCTCGGAACACTGCTCAGCTATTAATTGCTCAAATAGACGGCCCAAAAACAGTGGCCACCCCACTGGCCCTATAAACAATTCCGGTATCAACTTATTGTCACTCCTAGGTGAGTAGTGGTCTCACCTTGGCCACACCAATGAAAAATGTTTGGCTCCGTGAAGTACAGTGGTAGAGACAAGTGTAGCGTTTGGTGTGACCGAGAACCAATCTGTAGTTATAGGCTGCCCCCTTGTGGTAACAATGCATATTATCAAACAAGAAACGATGAGCTCTGCAAAGATTATCCTTGTTTGGAATGTGTCCTTCAAGGTAGAAATGATTTAATTTACAAACACCTGCTTAAATGAATCGTTCTTTAGGCTACATACATTTTGTAATATTTGATGTCAGGAAGATGACATGAAATGAGCTCTTGTTGGCTTTACCCTATTAAAACACTATTTGTCTATCTGTTCACCAATCAACTACTATTCAGAATAAGCAGAGAAACTACTGTGTATCAAACAATGAAACCTTCATAAGCGCAGATGATAAGTGGGTGTAGATAAATTTAAGATCATTCTGCCTTTATCCTTAAATCCAGCATGTGTTAACCTTCGTCTCGCAGCAAATCAAATGACATTTTAGATGCATCTGGAGAAATAGCAAGCTGCTTTGATTTAGGATGTGGCAAATCTCCGCAGCACTAAAACAGCCCCCACTGCTGCCTGTGTATATCATTTTAAACAAGGGATAACAGAAAATGAAGTGCACCTTTGACTTTTGATTGGATTTTCTGTAGATAGATGCTCTTGGACATTCTAATGATCTTAGACATTCATCCCTGATCCTAAAGCCCAAACAAGAGTCTTATGTGGACTGGTGCAACACCTATTTGGGCTCACCTCATGGGATGTCAAGCCTTCTTATATTTCCACCCGAGTATCAATACCATAAAACAAGAACACCCCCAATCCTCACATATTTTATTGTTGCAATTATTTGAATGTTGCTGTTTAAAACAACTATAAATAATGCATCTTGGGTAAAGATTGGGTTATTAATGTACGACAAGCGTGGTTCTAGACTGGCTCCATTTGTACAGTGCCTTGAGATACCTGCTGTTGTGAATTGGCCCAATATAAGTAAAATGGACTTGACATGGGTTCTGCTATTAAGCCTATCCTATAAAGCAGAGGCCCAGCAACACAACTCAAGCGTCTATACGGCTGATAAGTGTGCTGCACGTCAAAGACGAGGGCACCTTGACAAGCTCAAGTGTGTCGAGCTGCTGATTGGACCAGTAGCAGAGACCTATCAGCCGGTCTGCTGGACATGAGAGGGGGTCTGATAAGAAGAGATAATTGCAACCAAAGCATGGAGGCAGCAGCGAGATGATAATTGCGGCTCAGATGATGGAATGAGACCTTCAAAGCTCATGAATTAGCTCGTGATTGAGAAAAACCTGATTACACGAAATACATTTACACACGTTTAACCTATTGAACAATATGGACAAATGTGATTTGCATGACAAAGTGATGTCAGTGACACAGGACATTTGGCTGGTTGCTTGATACGGTCTTGTGTCCTTGAGCAAGACATTACACTATTTGTAGCTCCTACGACAGGCTGCGTTAGAAGTGTGGTGCAAAATGACACGTGTCGTCTGTGTACCACATATCATGTCATGCATAGAGAAGACGTGGCACAGACGCTGTTTTGCTTAGATTGGGTTTAAAGTTGTCCTCTTATTTGCCAAAGTATAAAACATGGTTAGAAGGGCAAGGTCACGTGAGTGTTGGTTCGAAACAGAACATGTAATTTCCACCAGTTACATCGACTAAAGACAAAAACAAGTGAGTTTATGATATCTTGTCAAGAAACAACGCTATAGTAACAACATGGATGTAACTTAGAGTAGTCATTGTACAGCTTGTAAAGCAGTGTATACAATGGTGTGAACAAGTGTTTGCCCCCTTCCTGATTTCTTATTTTTTGCATATTTGTCACACTTGTTCATGTTTCAGATCATGAGTCAATGACAACACAACTGAACACAAAATGCAGTTTTTAAATAAAACATTTCATTATTAAGGGAGAAAAAAATCCAAACCTCCATGGCCCTGTGTGAAAAAGTGATTGCCGCCTCCCCAGAAAGAAAGTAATTGAGCTCCATCAGTCTGGAAACGTTTTGAAGCAATTTCTAAATCTTTGGGGCTCCAGCAAACCACAGTGAGAGCCATTATCCACAAATGGTGAACACATGGAACAGTGGTGAACCTTCCCAGGAGTGGCCGGCAAACCAAAACTGCCCCGAGAGCGCAGTGATGACTCATCCAAGAGGTCACAAAAGACTCCAACAACAACATCCAAAGAACTGCAGGTCTCACTTGCCTCAGTTAAGGTCAGTGTTCATGACTTCACCATAAGAAAGACACTGGGCAAAAACGGCCTGCATGGCAGAGTTCTGAGACGAAAATCACTGCTGAACAAAAACAACATTAAGGCTTGTCTCAATTTTGCCTTTGGGAAAATACTCTGTGGTCTGTCAAGACAAAAGTTAAACTTTTTGGAAAAGTGTGTGTCCCATTACATCTGGCGTAAAAGTAAAGCTGCATTTCAGAAAAAGAACATCATAGCAACAGTATATTATGATGGTGGTAGTGTGATGGTCTAAGGCTGTTTTGTTGCTTCAGGACCTGGAAGACTTGCTGTGATAAATGGAACCATGAATTCCAATGAATTTCAGCCTCTCAAATGTGAATATTTTTTAATTTCCTTAGTCTTCCATGAAAGCAGACCTATTATCTTTGGCAAAACAAGATATTCACACACATCAGCTCTGAGTTTTGAAAACAGTGGTGGACATTTTTGCCTCTTTTCTGATATGTTGTTGACCAGACCACTAAAATGTGTGTTTGGTTTTTCTACCGAGGGCCACAGAATGAAAAATCAAAGGATGCAGGGGACACTTTTACATTTTTAGACCAACCCGTGCAGATACAAGTATATCAAGACGTTTTTTATATGTAAATAAAAAAAAACAGTCTGCATCAGGTTTATGTAATTTTTTAAATATTATGACCTGTTTGTCCTTACAGTACATTTTTTTGCTGTTTTTTATTTTTGATTTGTACAAATATTTCAACTTTCTTCTTGTACATTTTTTTCTTGTAATAGTATGACTTTATTCTCATGTTTTGACTTTATTGCCGTAACATTTGACCTACCTAATTTTCCTAAAACTTAATTCTTTGTTTTATTTTCGTTTAATATTTAATATTATTTAAATTTTTCAAATTTATGGTATTTTTTTCTTCATTTTGAAAAAAAAATCGATCAGTCTTACGCATGAATTGTCACACTTATTGTGAAGGATTAAAGCGGAAGTGATTACCGTGAATGTTACAGTAGTGACAGTCAATGAGAAAAACGTCGAGTATTTCCGTCTACTTTCCGGCCGGGCTAACTGTAACCAGCAATGGACTCGCTCGGAACCGTTCCCACGCAGACCAGCGATGTTGAGGTCGATACTGCACCGGGAGCCGGGGGTGTGGATGCCGCGGTTCTTCTGCTGGGAGCAGGAATGACTGCTGTCACACACCCGCTGCTTTATGTGAAGCTACTAATACAGGTAACCTTGGCGAATGTAGCTAGCACACAGTCACGTGATCAGCCCCTGTCGTTGTACAGTACATACAAGTGGCACCTCGCATTTAATTAAATACGAATGTGTACTTTGGTATTTAAAATCATAGTGGGACAGCAACTACTTATGCAGTGTATATAACGAGTAAACTACAGTACCGCTTACGGTTTAATGTAGTTTTACCCCCTTTCCAGTACTACTCTTCCAGTGTATTTTGGTATTTAAAGTCATAGTGGGACACCACCTACTTATGCAGTGTATATAACGAGTATATAACGAGGGCTTTGCTGCCTCACCCAGCAATGAAAGGACAGGAAGAGTTTGCAAAGCACACTGTAGAAGACAGGCCAACATAGCTCAAAAGCTACCCAAGCAATTGCCATTCTGTTTTTTTTTTTTTTTTTTTTTTTTTTTTTTTTTTTTTTCCCCCTGTCCTGTCCAGCCTTTAAAGCAGATAGAATTGTATACCTAAATGCCGTCAAGTGCTCAACAGATTTACTCTGCCAGAGAGAAGTGTGATATACACTTCCCCTGTCATACAAAATTTATTCGACCTTGATGCTTGTTATAAAGCAAATTTGGAGCGCCCGGACCGGAGCAGGAGGGGACAGAGAAGAAGAGAAAAGGAAACGGGGGGGGGGGGGGGGGGGGGGGGGGGCGAGAGGGGACAAAAACAAAAAAAAGAGAGACAAGAGACAAGGACAACAGCAGCAACAACAACAATTGTGACAGAACAACAGAAACATACCGAACGACATCAGCAAATAAATGTCCGTGACAACTATAAAGACGAACAAGGATAAAGGACAAATCAATATCAACAACCACAATGACAAAGCTGTCAATGACAATCAGACATAATAGCAGTCATGAAATGATGACCTATGACAGTGATCACAATGACAATACTGCATTGAAACAGTCGCACACAATAGCAGTCATGAAATGATGAATTATGATAGTGATCACCATGATAATACCGCATTGAAACAGTCACACATAACTGTAGTAATGAAATGATTATCCATGATAGTGAATAGAATCAAAGTTACTGTAATGCACATCATTGTAAAAAAAAAAAAATACATATACACACATACATACATACATACACATACATAAATACATATATACATATATATATATATATATATATATATATATATATATATATATATACACATATATACCGCACATACACACATATATATATATAGTCATACTGCTGAAATCACCGTCGCTGTAATAAAACCAACATAATAACACCCTGGATAACTCAGTGAGTAATGTGGGGAAGTACGTATGTACTGTGAGTGTGCATATGTACAGGTATCTCTGTATGTAAGGAAGACTTCATATATATATAAAGGTGCAGGAATGTGTGGGCGTGTGATTGTCACTGAGAGTGCATGAAAGGAAAGGGGCCGCCTTCCACCTCCCAGAGAGCCCCGCCCCAAATAGCAAGGCCGGGCCCCGGCCGCCAGAAGGCCACCAGGCCCATAGGGGCAGGCAGCACAAAGAACAGTGCCCCAAGAGCCAGCCCAGAGAGCCCCCCCCCCCCGGGAAGACCAGTAAGGGGCCGAAGAGAGGTAATCCCAGCCAAGGACAGGGCGCCAGCGGGCCGGAGGACTGCCAACCCCCGAGACCAGCGAGAGATCACACCCCACAAAGGCAGACGGGTACCGGGGGCCACAAACCGGCAGGCCCAGAGACGCCTCCACAGCTGGAAAGAAGCCCGCCCGCGCCGGAAGCGCCAATTCCCCCCCACCGCCACCCCCACCCCCAGGGAGCGGAGCCCGGCCCGCCCCGGGCCAACCCCCGCCCGACCCCCGACACAGGGCCGCCCCGCCAAGGGATGCAGGAGGCACACCCTCCACCCACCCGGCGGAGGCACGGGCGGCAGAGATGTATCGCCCAGCACCTGACCCCACGGAGCAAACCCCTGTATGCCCCCCCCCCAAATAAATAACTAAAATAAATAAATAAATAAAAATACACACACGCACGCACATACACACTCCTACGCACCCACACACACGCACATAAACACTCCTACGCACAAACACACCCCTATGCGCACGCTCATACACACTCTTACTTACTCAAGCGCGCACACACACACACACACACACACACACACACACACACACACACACACACACAGTGGTCGACTGCCCGACACCCGGAAGCCCCACCCTATCCCCCGTTGGTAACCCAAGGAGCAGCGGAGCCGGGGACCCCGGGGTCCCAGACATACGATTCAGAACCCAGGGGCAGAGAACGCAGACTGCCGGGGAGCAGGAAGACACCCGGCCACACCCCCCCAGCGGTAGGACGCCGCCAGCGAGGCAGACAGGGGAGTCAGCGAGGAGGAGAGCGGGAAACCGAGCAGGCAGGCGGGAAAACGGGCGAGCAGCCAGGCGAACCACCACACAGCGCCAACCGAGACCCGCGGGCCAGCAAACCCCGAAGAGAGAGCGGGAGCACCACACCCCAAGCCGCAGGGAGGCCAAGCACCAGCGCCGAGAAGGCGAGACCAGCAGCCGACCAGCCGACGGCCCCCACATACCACCAGAAGCCAGACCAGCCACATGCCACCAGAGCCGACAGCGCACCACCCGCGCACCGGAGCCCCACCCCCGACAAGCCCACAGACAGACCGGGGGAGGCGAGGACACAGACAGCGGCCCGGCAGCGCACAAAGCGCAACGGCGACAGACGCCCAAGCGCCCGGCAGAGCACGACCCCCCCCAGCGAGCCCGGCCCCAGGGCACCCGCCCCCCCACCCCCACCCCGCCACCCAGGCCCACAGTACCCGCAAGCATGACCAAGCCCCAACCCACCAGCTGGCCCGGCGCCCCAGCAGCCGCCACAGCGCAGCAACCACCGGCCGCCGCGACAGCACACGGGCCACCCGAAGCACCAGCACCGCCCCCCGGAGACCGCCGAACCCGCCCCAAGAGCGCAGAGGCGCCCGCGGCACGTGTCAGTCCAGGGGGGGCACCGCAAGCCGCCCCCCCCGGCGCAAGCCCCGGCATCAACAGGCCCCAGAGGGCCACCCCAGGGAAGGGCAGGCGAACCAGACAAGGGCACCCCACAGGCCAGGCCGCCCCGGGCGAGCCACCGCGACGGCCAGGCCCCCGGCCACACCGCCGACCCTGGCGGGCAGACGCCGAGGTGCACGAGGCACCCCAATCCAGCCCGCCCCACCCGTGTATGTGATAAGGTGTGATAGTGTCTATGATGCAATTAAAAAAAAATAAATAAATAAATAAAATAAAATAAAAGAGGATGGTGTATCTGTGTGCATGTATATGGAGTGTATGTGGATGATAGCTAATGATGCAATTAAAATCGGGGGACAGCTGCCGCTCGGAGGGCCCCTCACCTGGCCAGCCCCCCCAAACCCTAAGTGTCTACTCTGCGATTAAAATTGGGGGGCAACAGGTCAGTGGCACAGCAGGAGCAAAGGAGCCCCGCAAGGCAGCTCCCCTCCCCAATCACGCCCGACCGTAGGCCACCCCCCAATGTCCTATATATATGTGAGGTGGTGCAGTGGCACAGGAAGGACGGGGGCCCCACACCCCAACGCCGCCCAAACCGAGCAGGGGGGGGACCAAGGACACATGACCGACCGGCCGCCCACCACAGCCCAGGCTCGGGCGTGCCGCAGGACACACCACAGGCCCTACCCGGCCCGCCAGGATGCCCAGTCCGGCCCACCCAACCCCCCAGAGGCGATACCCCCAGTGCCCCCCAACACCGGAGCCCCACCGGAGGTAGCGTTCACAGCGCCACCCCCAAACCGCCAAACACCACGGACAAGCCACACGCCCCCAAGGCAGATCCGACCGCCACCAGGACAGCGGGAGCCGCGCCCACACGCCCCCCGCATACCACCACGGCCGGCAAGGGAGCAACACCACGACGACCACAAGAGCACCGGACCCCACATAGAGCGGAGCACGGCCGCACCCACGAAGCACGCAGGCCAGAGGCGCCAGGGAGGGACAGAGAAGCAAGCACCGCACAACCGGGCCCGCGAGAGGAGCGGCCCCCGCCCGGCGCCCAAGCAGATGCCCCCGCCCGCCCCGCCCACCGCCACGCCACAGACCGGCCACCGCCCCACCCCCCGCCCATCCACCAACACGCCAAGGGGGAAACCCCGGAGGGAGGGAGACAACCGCCGGCCCGGAAGCAAGGACCAGCCCGACACCAGCAGGCAGCAGGGACCGCCCGCCAGCCCCCCGCCAGCCCGACCCCCAAGCCCCCGGCCAAAGCCACCCCCCGACCGCCCCACCCCGGAGCAAGCATCCTCCCGCCGATCCCGGGAAGCACCACGCAGATGGACACCACGCCGCCCGCCCCACCGCGCAACCCGCCCACGGCCCCCACACGCCCCACCCACCGAGCCACAGCGGCCCCGTCCCTGAGGGGAGAAAGCAAGGGATCCCCCCCACCCCAGCACCACGCACCCCCCACCCCGAGCCCAAACCGCACATCCGCGACCCCCACCTCCGCGCCCCCCGTCACCCGGGGGACAGCCACAGGCGCCGGAGGATAACAGGCAGCTCCCACCTATCACACATACACCACACACATAAATCAGCGAAATAAAATAAAATAAAATAATGCCATTCTGTTTTTAAAAGCGGTGTGGCATGGAATGAATACATTTTGCTGTGGATCCAACAATTGAAAAAAATTGGTTGTCAACCACTTTGTAGTGCACATTACTGTCACCCACAGGCCTGTAATAGAACCGCTGTTACACTAGTTCATAAGCTTGGAGGAGGAGGAAAAAATGTGTCTTTAACTCTTGTTCATATTCTTCTCTGCAGTTATTTCTTTCCTTGTCTTCAAGGTGGGTCACGAGCCGCTTCCCCCGACTGTGGGCACCACAATGTTCGGAAGGAGAGTTTTATACCTTCCTGGATTCTTCTCTTATGGTGAGTGGACTTATTGATTAGCGTCTCCAGTGTCATGGCGCAATTGTTCATTACAGCGTGCAGGAAATGCGGTTTGTTTGCAGCACAGCACATAGTAAAAGTGGATGGAAAGAGGGGACTCTTCCGTGGCTTGTCACCACGTATGGTGTCTATTGCCATCTCCACTGTGATCAGGACCAAAGTTAAAACGGTAAAGATGCTCTTTGTACTTGTACTTTTTGTATAGAACATTAATAAGAGCTTGAGCGTCGTGCCTTCACTATGTCAAATGTCTTCATGCTTGATGACCTGATCATAAGTGCATCATGTTGAATTCATTGGATTTATAATCAAATGCAAAAGAGAGTATTTTATTTATTTTCACTATAAAGCTGAATTAATGCATGGCAGAAATCATAGGGAGTTAAAGTCATATCCCCCAAAAGCCCCTGTATTTATTGCATGTCCAATATTCTTGTGTCTATAAAACACATATCAAAGTCACTGTCAACACAAGCTGGTTTCTGATGTCATATCCTTCTGCAGTGTATTTGTAATTGTTCTTCATCAACAGACAGAGCTGTTATCCAAGAAAGAAGACGTGCAAACCTCTCTGAGGAAAGTAATGAAAGAGGTAAGGTCAGTCACTTGGAGACGTGAAAAAAAAGGTTCTACATCTGTGATATGCTGTATTAGTATTAGTGAAGTTGCTGTTCATTTAAAACTAGGGTTGGGTGTCATTTACGTATTATCTGAGATACCAGTGACAAATCGGTACTTTTTGAAATGGTGTCGAAACGGTGCCCAAAAGATACCAATATTGTTTAAAAACAATCCCTTTTTTATTTTTACAGATTTTTGTGACATGCAAGTTGAACAGAATGGCAATTTAAATACGTGAATAATAATATATTTGACAAAGTAATTAATTCAGCAGTATGACATAAAATCCACAACAAATTGTCATCATTACCACAGCAAAACAAAAAAATGCTCACAATGCGAGCAGAAATTGATAATTGCAAGTTTAGCGTGTTAGCGGGCGCTGCTGTTGGCGTGTTCAAGGGTCCCTGACACGATTCATCAACGTCGCGTAAATATGTTATATATCGTTTGTAATATTGTTCTACATTGTTCGATTTTGAAAGCGAATGGTAAATTTGCAATCATTACATTTTATAGTTAATGGCGCCTGCCTCATTTCCGGAAGTGACACCATCGGGGTACTATCACTCAGGTAAACAAACATAGCGGCGTACGAGACCAAGGATGTTTACAGTGATTATTGCGAAGATTTGAGCCATATGTCAATAGTTTTCGAGGAGGAAGAAACATTTAGAGATGAAATAGAGAACTCGCAGAACATGTACTTAAGCCTTAAGACACGGAGATGAAGATTGGTCGCCTTCAAAACACAGAATGGTAAGTGTAAATTACTCTGGTTGCTTGTCCTTCAATTATTGTTTTAAATCGTCTTCTTAATGAGCGTAAAGGGTTTTTTTATAGACTGTTTCGTCGAGGATAAATGTTGGCCACATAAACATTTTTGGTCCGGTTACTACCGTTATGATGATGTTGCAGAGTTTCGGTGGGCATCAGATTTAAAACATGCCTTACTGCTTTTAGCTCTTGCCTGAACTGCTCATATGCTAAATGTGTAGGCTTGTGCGGGGGGACTTTTCAGAACACTGAAAAGTTTGCCAAAGATGATAGAAGACGCCATCAGATTTACGAATAACTGTTTTGTTGTTACAGTATTGAACAGCCACGATCCTGGAGACCACCATGTTTGCATCATATCACATTACTCAAAATGTTGAGAACACAGCTGCCGGTTCTTTGGGAATTGTTTCCACCCACACATAATATCCCACTGCTCGCTCCCTTTTTGTCTGTGGGAAGGGTGTGAAGATTGGTGTTTGTTGCCTTCAGATTGAAATTCGCAACCAATGGCATCATACTGTGGGTTCCCGTAAATAAAAACAAGCATGTCCTTTACAGTGCAATGTTGTGGCACTTTAAATAATGAATGGTAGATGAAATCAATTGCATTATTTCAATTTTATGACATTTATATATAATGTTTAGAGAGCAGCGTGTGCTAAAAACAGTGATTCCCAACCAGGGGTACGCATACCCCTAGTGGTTCACCAAATTGCAGGGGGTAGGTGAAAAGATTGAATTTCCAAGATAAGTAAATCTTCTCAGTCATTTCATATTAAGTCAGACAATAAAATGGAACATGCGCGCTACAACTAGTTTCCCCAGGGAGACAATAACCTGTGGCACAGGTGTGCCAAAATCATAACAGTTGTGTTACGTTCTACTTCTGGAGAATTATCAACACGTATGAGTGAGGGTGTACCCATGGTATGACAAAAAGGCTCTGGGGGTACACAAGACAGAAAAAAGGTTAGGAAACACTGGCTTAAAAAAAAACGCATACCGGTAGTCGGACACAACTTATTTTTCTGTGTTTTACTGACATATGACCATACCCAACACTTCATATTAACATTTGGCATAAAAGGCTGTTTGGCTGTTGGTTTCTTCATGCTCTTTCTTCTATTGCAGACTTCTCATGAGATGGTCATCCAGTGCCTGTCTAGAATAGCCACTCATCCTTTTCATGGTAAGTGTTTATGTCAAGTGCTCGTGCTACTTCCGCAGCTGCTAAAATCTGTACCAAAGAAAAGGCAGACTACACAGTCATCTGTAACAAATTTCCATGTCTTCTAATAGAGGCAACCCCCCTAGGGTTTGTGAGCAGCCAAGGAAATGACATCACAGCATTTTGCGTGTGTGTGTGTGTGTGTGTGTGTGTGTGTGTACTACATCATAAGAACCTTAACCATGTAAACATAGATATCACAGATGTTACTTGAACTATTCCAATGTTCTATATCATGCTTATGTTTTCATTTGCTTATGGTGCAAGTAGCCTAATTAAATCAAGTCAAGTTAAGAGAGGACAAATTGAGAGGTTTTTGCAGCTCTCCTCACTTTTTACCTTGGTACACATTGACGTCACAACATATCATAACTATCCCCGATTCCTTTCAGGTGTGCTTTTTAGGGCTGTGAGCAGACACCTAGCCAAGTCTTAGAATGGCTCTAATGCCATCACTCCTCTCCTTTTATATATGATAACCGCTAATAGAAAAACTCAAACTAATCCACAAAGTCAAAACCCATGACACACTCAGATTAGAGTACATCCATGCACGTAATAAAGACTTGACATCATTAATGCAGTCGCTCTGTGACACAGAAAGCAGAGAAATGCAAATACACAACTATGTAGAGACACAAAGGACATGTTGTCATGTAAATAACATAAGGCTAATTATAGTAGTTTGTTAAAAGAAACAATGCATAGATCTTTGTTTATCGTGATGTTATCATTCTTTGAGGTGTACCTGCATGAAGAGTAGAACCTTCAAAGGTGTCTAAAGTGGTAGTTGTATAAATATGTCTCAAAAATGGCATAAACGCTATGCGTGACTTCAGCATTGCTTGTGAGACTTGAGCTCAGTGAGCAAGATTGATGTGATGATAACCATAGAATATAATGTGGCATAGGGAGCCATTTACTCTCTGTCTCTGTCTCGGCTGCTCAGTACAATATGGCTTAAGTGACACTGAGTCAGACTCTGGAATGCATTATTTCTATTTCTATGACAGGAAACATAGTCTTGAACTACAAACAAATTGGATGTTGTTCAGCGTCCTGGAAGGGAATTGTGGTTGACCCTCCCTTTTTTTTTGTTTTTTGTTGACAGTTTTGTCAGTGCGTTGTATGGCCCAGTTTGTTGGCAGAGAGGTCAAGTACAGGTAGGACCAAAGTTTGAAGTTGTCGTTTAGTATCACTATTGTATTTTATTGCACCTTGTTTCGTGACAATGTTTAATCTTTTCATAATCAGTAAATGCGTGTGTTTATATAAGCAGGCAATAAAAACTGGAAAGGATATACCGGTATTAATATTTAAATGTTCTTCTCTGGTCTCCACAGTGGAATTTTCAGCGGTATCGTCAGGATTTTTAAGGAAGAAGGAGTCAGCGGGTTCTATGTGTGAGACATTATTTTCATTCTTCACTTGAAGTGATTACTGTAATTCACATTAGTGTGCTTAGGGACCGAGCTCTGTGAATTATTGTGTCTGCAGTGGTCTAATGCCGCATGTGCTGGGAGAAGTCCTCTTCTTGTGGTGTTGCAACTTGCTGGCGCACTTTATCAACACCTACGCTGTAGATGACAGTGTAAGTTCAGAGTACGGGGAAAAATAATGAAAAACGCGAGTCAATATGAGAAACCCAAGTCAAATAGTGCTGCTCCTTAAAATCACAAAGGCCGAGTTTAGGACACATTTAGACACGTTCCTTACAAGATGTGTTTGTATGATGTTGTTTTACAACGTTCAGAGTAGATGATTGCGTCATGCAATTGCATGGTTTTAGAGCAGCAACATGTTTCTATTTTCTATAAAATGTTCGTAAATAGCAGGGATCGTGTCACACTTTCAGGCAAATTTGGCAGTGTTCCTGTAATTGTACGCTTCATACACACACATACGCTATATAAAAGGTCAAATTTAGCCTCTATTATACATCAAATATATAAATCTGCATTGGTTCGTTGTGGTGAAGAGGGAACTGAGCTGAAAGGCAAAGCTCTCAATTTACCGGTCAATCTACGTTCCTACCCTCACCTACGGTCATGAGCTTTGGGTAGTGACCTAAAGGACAAGGTCACGGGTACAAGCGGCCAAAATGAGTTTTCGACATAGGGTGGCTGGACTCTCCCTTAGAGATAAGGTGAGAAGTACTGTCACCCAGGAGAAACCGCTGCTCGGAGCCAGATGAGGTGGCTCAGTCGGATGCTTCCCAGACCCCTCCCTGGGGAGGTGTTCAGGACACATCCGACCAGTAGGAGGCCTCGAGGAAGACCCAGGACACTTGGAGAGACTATGTCTCTCAACTGGCCTGGGAGCTCCTCGGGATCCGCCGTGAGGAGCTGGACGAAGTAGCCAGGGAGTCTGGGCTTCTTCCTTACTGAGACTACTGCCCCCGCGACCCGACCTCGGATAAGCGGAAGAAGATGGATGGATGGATGGATGGATATACATAAAATATGTCTTTATATTTGAACAACGTACACAGAATCATTTTGGTTGTGTTATCATTTTTGTCTGCAGTTTAGCCAGGCCTCAGCCGTGCGGAGTTACACAAAGTTTGTAATGGGGGTAAGTTGATCTTTGCTACTTTTCATGGACGTGTTTCTATTCCGTGCAGCACACCGTCATGAAAGTGTTTGTTGTTTCCTCCAGTTTGCAGTGAGTATCCTAACATATCCGTTCATGCTGGTGGCTGACGTCATGGCGGTCAACAACTGTGGGTGAGTCGCTCGTGCGCGCACATCTTAGCCATATTCCAGAATGAGAAATCTTGACCTCAAAATCAGAACCTCCAGGTCTGGACAGCAGTGTCTGTCCATAACGGCAGCGTCTGAGCACCAACTGTTATTAATGTAGATGCACACATCCCCACCCCTCCTCTTTACCGGAGTCCGATGTGTGGTACGTCCTGCTAGCTCCACAGCTAAGTCGGGAATGTTTCCATGCAGCCAGGTCCTTGTTATCACCATGATACACCTGTTTATCCGGTTGTTAACATCCCATTGCTTAATCTCGTCCACTGTGCAAACCAAAGAGCGGACGCTGGCAAGAAAGATGCCCGGAACCGCTGGTTTATGCGGAGTCGCAGTTTGATGCCGGCTCGTTTGCCTCGTTTCCAACGTCTTTAGCAGCACCGCTGTCGCCTCCTTTCTGTCGGTTCTCGCCAGCGTATCCTCTCCGGGAACGAGTCGAACCCTTCTGGGAGAGTCCAGCTGTACCGGTGTTGTTTCAGGCTGATCAGTTCGGTTCGGGTGTAAGTCCTCCTAAATAAGACATAAGACATAAATAAGACATAGTATAGACCCACACGTTAGCATTGGGAGAGTTCCATGTTGTTGTTCTTTTACTTCCTATTCTGGACAGTACCTCCTGCTGGCTATTGTCTCATCAGTGTAACATTACTGACACCTAGTGACCAGTGTAGAGTACTACATATCACAATGTATATTATTTGAATGCTTTGTATATATGTATTTTAGTTTGTTTAGCCATTTTTATGCTTAAAATGCAAAGGCAAAATGTGCTCAAATGTGCATATTTATGACTAATAATAGGTTGGATTCAACCACAAAACAGCAGCAATTTATTCATGAATACATTTTTGAAAAACTGTCATAGTGAAGCTGCGAAATCCAACCGGCCTCACCGCCGCAAACCACCTGGAGCCACACCTGCCCAGGACCTCCACAGCCATTCTATGCTACTACGGCCTCTGCATTTTCGTAATGTGACTGACTGACCTTGTTATTGTTAGTTTGACTGCAGGTCTTCCTCCTCACTCGCCCATCTTCACGTCATGGATGCACTGCTGGCGTTACCTCAGCCAGAAGGTATTCTACTCCTACACAGTTAGCAGGTTGAGGCTGATGCAAGTACAGTAGTCGATGGGTAGATAAGTGGGTTCTCTCCCATCAGGGTCTCCTGTTCAGAGGATCCAGCTTCTTTTCTCGCCGTGTGCCGGTGACCTCTCTGCCCTCCATCAACGATTGATCATTATCATCATCACCACATCCTGGACTGCACGTCGTCCTCCTGTTCAGTGTTGTATTCCTATTGCTGACACTCCGATAGGGGAGGAGGAGCGAGTGACTGTGCTTGTACAGTGCAGTGCAAAGATGGAACTGGTCAGAAATGTTTGCGCTTGAGGAACACGTGGGGTGACAGCAGTGTTACGGAATCAAACCAGCGGCCCTTCCCTCACAGGCTGCCTTCTTAACCACGCATTCCCCCCACTGTTCCAACAACACAGCATCAACTATACAGTAAAGTGCTTACGTTGCGGAAGGTACCTACCTAGTAAATGTAGTTCGTACCTGCATGATGTCAACAGCTAAACTTTTTTTGTGTTTACTTGGAACAATGATTATTTTATTTAAGTGTAGAGGATGATTTAAAAATAATAATAATCACTGACCTCTGGATTAGTTTGAAACTTTTCAGCAGCTCCTTACTGCAAGAATCTACCAGTCCGAGTTTGGCGTCTTGCTTGTGGACACTTCAACCGTGCTCAGGGATCAGAAGCGCTTCACCAACCAGTCCCAGTTTCCATATTTCTAAGGCATGTCCTTAAGGGCTGCTGAAGGTCAAACTAAGCACTGCAGCAGGGAAGAATTGCAGATTTGTGGGACGTAGGAATTTGAACTGTCTGTGCGGCGTGTAAGTCCATCAGTGATTGACAGGTGATCCCGATCAGTTGAGTGCGCACGCCACGTCTTCACCTTAAGTCAGCTGTGATCGACCCCAGCTTACCTGTGACACTGCATGGAATAAGCAAGTGTTGGATGTCAGGGTGAAAAATGGCAATGCAGGCAGACGTTTGAAGACGGGCCACAGTAGCACCACTCACAGAAAGTTAGGGATATTCACAACTGTTGTGTTAGAGAACAGCAGGTTGTGCGTTAAGTATTGAACATGTTGGACGTGTGCATTCAGAATTCGAGAAGCTCAAATTAAGTTCACCTGTAAAGTTTATACAGTAGTACATTTTAGGTTTATCCTGAAATGTATCTGAAATATCCCTAACTTCTTGTGAGTAGTAGCCTATACCATAAAAGTAACTGTCAGCTAAAAGCAAGAAATGAACATTTGTGTGGTCTAATAGTTGTCCATTTCTAGTGGGACATTTGTATGATTGTGTCAGAATCCAACATGGAAACATTTACATGAGTTGATTAAATGTTGTATATCAATGCCAGAAATGAAAGATATCAAAAACACATTCATTTTGTGTTCGGTATCAAAACGGTTATGACGTCTTAGTCTTAAATGTCATATTTGTGCTTAATGTTGGTCATGATGGTAAAGTTCGGGAGGAAATGGTACGCCATCACTTACGCAGGCAACATTCCGGTACAGTACTGTCTAATACGCTCTTAATATACTATAATATACATATTACGTTTCATTTTTCCTTTGATGGGAATGTACGTACTAAACCGCTTAATACAATTTCAGCTATCTTGCAGACGAGTTGATAAACTGCACACGCCCCAATGATACAACACTACCACCTAGTGGCCATTACACGACGTGACAGTGGGTTGGACATACACCTTCACCGGCTAGCATGTTACCAATTGTGATTTAAAAGAGCAGACTGTACAAACAAAGGTTACATTTTTCATAATTCATTTTTAAGCTGAATAAAGATGGGCGTAAAGTGTCTTTCGGCCCGAATAAGATTGGTAACTCACGGCTGGATGGTATTGGGCTACATTTCCGGAGCCCTTACACACACACACAAAAGCAATTTGATCAACAGTTTGCAGTAATTCGGTGGGAATGATAGCTAATCATTTGCTAACATACATACTACTACTACTAGTAGTGCGCGTGCGTGTGTTACGTCTGGCGTACCTTACTTCCGCAAAGCAGGAAAGTTTGCGCCCTTTGGGTCGGTCTCTAAACAAGGCTGACTGCACGTGAGCGATTCAACTCAATGAAAGTTGATTTATCGCTCATTCAAGAGTAGTGTAGTTAAGGAGACAACATATTAAGTGCAGAGTAATTCATTGTCAAATAGCAGGACAATACAAAACAGCCTCACACTGTGAAAAGAGAAGTGGTTTAAATAAAAAATAATGTACATCCCACTGTCCCAAATCCCCCGCACCTCACACGTCTAGATGACAGAAGCAAACATACACACATTTGTAACACAGATCTTGTCATTCCAACATGGACACTACAAGTATATTGCTTTTTAAGGCGACTAAGCACAATCACTCCCCTAACAGATCACTTAAAAAACGTACTCAACTTCATCATACAAAGTCTTAATTATAGACAACCTTCATACAACGACTGTATATGGAAGTTCATTTGTCCTCATAAAAAAAGATTACATGTAGCATGGTTCATGTAAAAAGGCAATGTGAAACTAATGTTAACATCGAAGTGGACTCATTTGACCTTTAGTCGTCATTCAAAAGGAAAAGCTAGGTGTTAAAAGTGGCGCAATGGCATTGCTTTGATTACACCTCTTTGCATATCCATCCATGCATATTCTATATTCATCCATTCATTTTCTATGCCGCTTGTCCTCACTAGGGTGGTGGGGGTATGCCTGAGCCTATCCCAGCTGACTTCGCGCGAGAGGCGGGGTACACCCTGGACTGGTCGCCAGCCAATGGCAGGGCACATATAGACAAACAACCACTCACATTCATACCTATGGACAATTTAGAGTCGCCAATTAACCTAACATGCATGTTTTTGGAATGTGGGAGGAATACCACATACCCGTACCCGGAGAAAACCCACACACGCACGGGGAGAACATGCAAACTGCACACACAGATGCCCAAACGGAGATTCAAACCCATATATTCCAGGTCTCCTGACTGTGTGGCCATGCGCTCAATTTTGCATATCTTCTACAAGATATTTAATTAAATCACTGATATTAAAAAGAAAAACTTCAAATAGTGAACTTGTGTGATGCACTGTCATTACAATGCATACTGTGTCATCCATCCATGTCAAAGCTGCTATGGAGCAAACAGGCTTACATCGTTGTATTTTGTACATTCAGACAATCAGCATTTGGAATTATTGGAGCCAAAAAAACAAAAAGCTACACCTTAAAACTTGCTTTACATTCATTTAAAAAAAAGACAGCATGTTGGATATTGTGGACAAAGGACAGCTTCAGTCATCTAAGTGGATGCAAACTAGTATCAAGGGTAAGCAGTTGCACTGTGTGTTGATTCCATTCCTTAAAAAAAAATTAAAATAAATCACATGCGCGCTCCCGTCACCTGATGGGACTACTTAGGACAGTTGGGTTAATCTGCCTCCATGCATGACCTTGATTCCTTTGGTGCGAACTGTAGGCCAAAAACCCCCAAATGAAGACGATGGCCTGACTAACATCACATAAGGTGCTAAAGGCAGCCCATGGCGGATGTATGTAACCATATTGCAATGTTACTTTACTCAATTCCCTCTTGTCATCACGCAAGATTAGTATGCAACCACCACTGGAAGTTATTACATGGGGGGTGGTTCTTGATCCAGTCTTTGGTTGGACACCATTCCAAACATTTGGAAAAAATCCCTGAAGAGCACTTGATTCCCGTCAAGTGCCTACCCAATGTGTACAACCTGTGAGTGAAGAAGTGGGGGGGGGTTCAAAGAAGAAGAACAGTGCTGGCTTAGAAAGAGGGAATGTGACGATGCTGGTATCAGAGTTTTAAAAAAATATATATATTTCCCCATTTGCCACTTCCACTGGTGTAAAAGAGTCCGAGTTCAGTCTCGTGTGCGTGAGCATAAAGCAGGAGGGTGGCCCTGGAGGCATCAAAGTGAAGATGGAGAGAAATGAAGGCAGCAGATCCTATTGTGGAAAGCAATCACCCCCACGTCCCCAGTGGGAGAGATCAGCTTGTCCGTCCTCGGACAAGGGTTTAGGCAAGGACTTGTTTGTGGCCTGCAGCTTCATCTCTTGGTGGACTTCATGTAGGATGGTATCGCTCCCCGAGCGGTGAGGCCTTCAAAGCGCTTGTAGGTGTAGTTGATGAACACCCAGTCCTTATTCTTCAGGTCGGCGTCTGAGTGGTTGGACACCTGAGTGGCTGGAGGAAGACGGCCACGTCATTCAGATGAACTCAGGAGAGATTAGTCACCATTTTTAATGCATGCATGAACATGCCACGTGGACTCTAACCCCCCCCAAAACTACTGTCACTTTGAGTGTATGAGCCGTTACTTTTTTCTTAAGCTTTGAACTCTGCGGCTTATACGGCGGTGTGGCTAATTTATGACCATGTTCTAATCTCCTGACTAACTACTACTAATCGTTTAAATACTGCGCCGCTCGCGAGTCACTGAGGAAATGGTGCCTCTTTCTTTAGCAGGAGCTTGTCAACCCGTTGGAAAAACGCAGGTGGTCATCACTCAATACAACAGCAATTTACTTATTCTAAACTTAAACTTGTTTCAAACGGAGCGGGGAAGAAAGATGAGGCCAAAAACGTACCAATTCCACACGGAATGCGAGGAGAACCTATTTTTCCACTCTATCTCAGCCATGGCATGTCGGCTCGGCTCTGCTGGCTCAGTAGCCAGTCTCCTTGCAGTGTGAAAGGTGATGTAATCTAACGTCATGTCTCATAACATTACTGATGCCTAGTGACCAGAACGTGACACATAACTTGTCTTTCAATACTTCTTGACTATAATAGGACGTAGTCAATCACAAAACAGGAACCATTTATGTTTTTTAAAAAGTGCGATATAGTGAGGGGGCGATATCAGAAGAGCGATATAGCGAGGGATAACTGTACATGTGAAAAGCAACGTGAACATACCTGTTGGTGTGAGGATATCCGAATCTGGGAATTCGTCAAAGTTTGACGTGTCATCGATGCTTTTGATCTCAATGGGGATGGCTGCAGGTCTCTCTCTGCACAGCAAACAGGTTGTCATATTCATAGTCGCTTTGCATCATTCTGCGGTGTGTAACGAGTGTGTGCAACTCAGTATTTATCCAACATGCTGCAGTTGGTCTCTTACATGAGGCACAGAGCACAGTGCAGTTGTCTGTGCTGCTATTTGTGTGGCGTCATGTTCTCTGCCACGCCGCTTAAACAGCAGTACCCGCTGGGTGTGTTAGTCATAAAAGGAGGTGTGGTCAACCGCATTGCCACCACATTCCCATCTAGGCTAAGATGAAAATCACACACTTGCTTTGACTGCATTCGCTTGCACGTACATACTGTAGATATACAACAGTCCAAGTATGTGCTACTATATGAGTTGTAATATAACAGAATTAGGAAAATGTGCATAACAATGCTGCTTCGAGGTCTTTCCCTTGAAAGCTTTACATGGGATATTTATACATCTCTCCTGCAGTCCTGAAAGCAGCATTAGCGTGATTGTGTTGCCCTTCAATAATGAATGATCAGATTTTCTTGGTACAACGTGGGCTGGGTGTAATCAAACACGGCTGTTGCACGCACGTCTTGTCATCTTTTGTTGCTTTGTCGTTGCGGTCAACTGATCTTTTCTACATATTTTCAGTGTGGTAACTGCAAAAAAAATACAAGGGGTCAGTGTTACCTGATATGGTCATAGTCTACACCCTCAAAGAATGGATTGGACTTGATTTCCTCCACACCAACAGCACCTGTCCTGTGTTCCTCTTCACAGCAGAACCTGCAGACACCAAGTCTACGCTTATCATCACACACAAAACTAACGGCCATTGCACCTCGCATCTCTGATCCTCACAGTGTCATGCTGCGGCATCTGCGTGTGTGGTGGAAGTGAGGTCCTACCTGAGGATGAGGTCTTTGGCCTTCTCTGAAATAGGCACTTCTGGAGGGAATGTGAGCGTCTCCCGCCAGTTCATGACTTTCCTGTACGTCTCTTGAGGCGTCTCCGAGCAGAATGGCGGATAGCCTGAAGACGCATGCATACACAGTATTAGCACTATTGGTACCAGGTCTGGCTACCACTTGCAGCGGTGTATAAGATGATGACGTACCAATGAGCATCTCATACATGATGACACCCAGGCTCCACCAATCACACAGCTTGTTGTATCCGTTCTGCAAGAAAACCTCAGGGGCGATGTAGTCTGGTGTTCCCACAGTGGAGAACGCCTGAACGGGGATGATAGGAGAAGTAGTTACATTCCTAAGACCTTGAATGTGATTTCTAGCCGATTTTCATCAGGGACATCATGCAGAGTGATCAAATGGAAGACCCAAAGTAAACATTTACCATGAGTGATACAATACAGAACCACTGTACAGAAATCCCTCCTTTACCGCGGTTAATTGATTCCAGACCCGACCGCGTGCGACAAGCTAACTTCCGCAAAGTAGGATTCAATAATGAATTGAATACTTTCGTAGTTATTGCATGGAAAACCTGTTTACAAACTTCTAAATGCGTTTTTTAACATTATTAGAACCCTGGAGACACGAAATAACACTCTTATAGTCACCTTTACAATTGTATTACCCGATATAGTAGCTACAATCAGAGGAAATAAGACTTATGAGACATAAATAAGATAGACTCACACATTAGCAGTTGCTTGTTGTTCTTAGTACTTCCGGCGTACTTTCACATTAGTGCAAAGCTCCCACAGTCAAGTGTTGGTTAACCTCCATCATAGTCAGTGAAAATGTTTGGCTCACAATAACAAATAGATGTGCAGCTGTTTTTCAGCGTTTTACATTCACGTATACAAGGTTTGTGAGGTGATGCATGCAGCATTCATACCAGCTGCCTCCTGTTTCTCTTCCAGGTCTCTGCTTTCCTCTTGGAGTTCATGTTCTGAAAAGCTGTGAAGAGAAAATATGTCAGTATCACAATGCTCTTATGATTGACTTACACAATAGGGGTGTCCCGATCAGACATTGGTACCGGTCTGATATCAGGAAAAAAAAAACAGTATCAGATCATATCAACCTGAATCTAAAATCTCTGATACAAGCAGTTCATTCCAGACTCCGCGCCAGCACTTCTATGGAGCAGCAGGACTTCTATTCGGCATGCAGAGCCCGCGTGATCGCAACAGTGTGCGCTAACATGTTTGCCAAGGCATTGCATCCAAGTTTCCCGTGGTGGCACAGAACCAGGGAAGTTTACTACAACCGACCGCATCGTGTATTTGAAGCAGGATTCCTGCACGGCTTCCTGAAACATCCACCGCTGTTTGACACATTTTGCAAAGTGTGAGAAACGCCCACGGGACGGCAAAAACTCATTGGTTACTACGGATGAGCTAGTACACCGCTATCTGTATCGGTTCACCCATGTCAATGATACTGTGTCCGTATTGGTACTCGGAGTGGGCGGGGCATAAACCGGAAGTGGTCGTGGTTTAACTGGACGTGGGTGGGACTTAAATCTGTACATTATCTTACGTGTGAAATTGACTTGGATTGATGAGAAGTTGCTGTATTTATTGTGTGTACTGTGTGTGTGTGTGTGTGTGTGTGTGTAAGCGATCTGTAGGACTTTAATTATTTTTTAATGAACTGTGTGAAGTTGCTGATTCATGCAAACATCCAGTGATGGCAAACGGGTAAATAATCTGTCAGCCTTGTTTACTGTATTTTTCTCAAAAGCACCGCTTTCAGTGCTACAAGCAAAGCTTTCCAGCTGACTTTACACCACCAGCCAAATTAGAAGCAAGCGGACAAAAAAAAATAAGCCACCGGCAGTGACTGCCACACGAGGCGTATTCAGCTGTCTTGTGAAATGCAACGCGCACGTTACGAAACAAGTTTAAGATTGCAACGTGCATACTGCAACGCACTGAACGGGGTGGAATATTTTACCACGCTTGTGTATGTAATGTAGCATGATAGCCATACAGGCACAATGTTTGATGCGGCTGTGCAGGTGTACCTAATGTTGTGGCCAGTCAATGCAGGTTACTGTTACCACCGTCTGTGTACTCCCAACTGAAAATGAACTATATTCTTATATTGTAGGTAGCACGCCTGTTTTATGGTGACTTCATGGAGTAAGACAAAAATACATTTCAAGGAAACAAGCGGTCATGCTCCACCAGTTGAGTTGCTGCACATGTAACTGACCCAACACAAGCCTGCACAGCGCTGTCTTGTCAAAAGCACCACGTACTTTACCGAACAAGTTTACCAAGTTTAACTTTAGATACAAACCGAAACAGAGGAGCAGAGAGGCAGTGGACAGCGCCACATGAGCAGCTGTCAACTTGCCAACTGCACCGCGTACGTGAATGAGACGGCGCTCAAGCTCCTCTGTGGCTGCCGCCTGCAGAGTTTGTCTCGGGAGGGGCGGTCGCTGTGTGTGACTGGCCAATCACAGAGTGTGAAGAGTGAATACATAATGAGGATTTTCTTTCATCACGATTACAGATAATGACGAGATGTACTCGTTTATTGCTCGTACTCGTCAAAAATGCATTATCCGTAACGGATACTCGTTCATAACGAGTATTCGGCTCATCCCTATTGGTTACATGAAAGAGCCAGCCCCTGAGCATGTTGAGCCTTGCTACGTTATGCCTATTACCAGATGGATAAAGAAGCAAACGGGTTAGTTTTTCTCATTCCTTCTGTATAGCCCTTTGCAACATTCCATGCTACTAAACACGTCATAAAAGTATGTACGATTCGTGCTGATATCGGATGGGTCTCGGGCCGTTACTCAAAGCTGCAATATTAGAATTGCATCGGAAGTGAAAAAGTTGTATCAGAACATCCCTAGCACTCGATATGTAAACCAAATGTTAGCGACTTTGTTCAAAGTGCAACCGTGTTGTGAAAAGAGTAAATAAGAACATAACACAGAGATACACGTATGCAAGAAATGATTCTCAACATTCAACACTGGATGGCTGCATCACATTAAAAGAACCACTCATTTTTGGACCATGTTGAGATGTCCAGATCTCTAACAAAGTGTGAACAGTGTGTTCATCATTGGAGCCACAATGAATCATTCGTTGGGTTTCCCTGGCAGAACATAATAGCTACTCAAAATCATTTCAAAAGCCGAGGAATATGAAAGCATGTTATTTTGGGTTTACAGCAGATCCCCGCTTTCTGCGAACAAAAACACGCAAGTAACTAATGTGTCCATAAAAATGTCTTGCCCCCCCGCCCCACCTCCAAACCCTCCTGCTATCTTCACGTTCCCCTCTGATTTGTCATTATGTTGTAATTATTAGAGGAGATTCAGCTCCAGGACCGTCTGCGTCCCTCCTCGATATGCCTCACACACACATGAAAGGCATTTGAAATGATGACATGCATACGTACTCACCAAAAATGAATAATGTAAGATGATCGATAAACAGATGGTATCTGGATGACAGTGTAGAAGTTATAAATTTCACTTTTGCTTCTCACAGCAACTATGGTGCGTTCAGAGACCACCGAAAAAAGTGTAAAATCTCACACTAAAAAAACTATCAGCAAAACACAAAAACAAACGTAAACATTTTTTCTTTTCGTCTTTGACACTGGTACGTGTGTGATGTACATTTTACCTGTATTATCACATATTCATTATTACCGACTTGTCCAGCAGATATGTTCGCTGTGGAAAAAGTGACAATTTTCTGAGGAAAATAAATAAGTAATAAAAATGTCTAACAAAAAATCTGTGCATGTGCGGGCTCGTGAATGCTGAATGGCAAGCATGCAGGGACTGCTGTATGTATGGATTGAAAAACATAGTTATACTCCAACTTATGGTCATGCATTGTATGTGAAGACTGCTTTCACACGAAATGTCACTCTTTGGATGCGCAAATAAGCACCACTCTGGTTTCTTTTGCGGCTCAAACATGCTTACTGCAGATACTGTGCGACTTTCATGACATGAGTGCTTGACAAGAGGAGTGAGAGAACTGCTGTGCAATCAAAGTACGTTGGAACCAAAGGGAAGATGTTGCCTGACTTTGCTTACTGAGGTCACTGGGCAAGCTATGGTTCAGGTTCTTGTAGAATTCTGTCCGGTGTGCTCTCTTAAGTCCCGTGCACAATCCAAAGTCAGACAGCTTCACATGACCCTGAAATAACAACACAGTCAATACTTCCATGACCTCCTCATGCAACAGTACTCAGCAGTTACACTTTTAACATGTTTACATTTTACTTGTTGCCTTCTAATTAACATTTAAAAACATCTTTATTCAAATTATGTTATAATATAAAATGAGTAGATAAAAATGCACTGTGACTATTGTAAAGCGCCATGACAGCACAGGATAATTCACCCTGGAGTCCAGCAGGAGGTTGTCTGGCTTGATGTCTCTGTGGATGAAGCCCAGCTGGTGGATGGAATCGATGGCCAGGACCGTCTCTGCGATGTAGAACTGAGTGGCCTCCTCTGTCAGAGTGTCCTTCTTCATCAAGAGGGTCATCATGTCCCCTATGGGAATAATAGCAAATACCACAAGCATGTTTGCTGAAAATGGCCAGTTAGAGTTAGCAGTGTGGCTCGTACCCCCTGGCAGAAACTCCATGATGAGGTAGAGGTTCATCTTGTCCTGGAAGCTGTAGAACATCTTGACCACCCACAGGCTGTCTGCCTCCACCAGGATGTCCCGCTCAGCACGTATGTGACCCACCTTAGACAATCAAACCGACAATTAACCGGAGTAACACCAGATTTGGAGCAGCACTGCGTCGCTTGCATCATGTTGGCCTCACCTGTTCTTTTTCCAGCATGTCAGCTTTGCGAAGGATCTTCATGGCGTAGACATGGCCCGTGTCCTTCTTCTGTACCAGACGCACCTGCAAGAAAGCAAGAAGATAAAACACTGGTCCTGACTGACGTGGTTTTATGTGGCCTCGGCGGTTTCAACCACTAACAACCGTGTGTGAGCTACTTGTAGGCGTCACCGACAATCTGCTTTCCTTGCCAGTCTTTAGCCAAACACAGAACACCATGACATCCAGGATGTGATTTTACCTCTCCAAAAGCTCCACGGCCGATCACCTTCAGCGACTCAAAGTCTTCCAGACCGAGTCGGGTCCGCTTCAGGCGAAGAAATTCAGTTTCTTTCCTGGCGTGCTGAGAACGGCGAATGCGTTTCTGCGGGCACCACATTGTCAGTATTAAACACAGACGCGCAATACCAGTAAGACCAGCACAATAACTAATAAGTAGATATGCTCCAATCCATCGGCCAGCGATCGGAATCGGTCGATTTCGTGATCGGCATATGCCGATAAATGCCTTTCCATGGCCATCACCCGTGGCTCGTACTACTGCAGGACGGGAACTCCAACCAGGAATGTACCAGCATGTGACCACACTCTCACATTTACATTTACATGACAGAACAGTACAGCTTGTAACAAGACAACATGTCCATATTAAACTACTTTGTACGGTTGCTTGAACAATATAACACAATACTTAAAATTAAATTGTTAAAAAAAAAACTAACAAAAAAATGATTTATATGAATATACCTCCATATTTATGAATAAGCAACAAAGTTCTGCATATACAGAATATGCATATTCTGAGGGCATTCAACTAATTTTATTAAAATAAAATCTACTTCTGCTTGCACTTTGGACTTTCAGAAATGTACACACGATTATTTGGTTTTTGAAAAAGTACGGTAATCGTTGGAAATGTTATCAGTTTATCACAAAATTGATGCAGTTTTATGCCTAATACGTAATGATCACATACATTTTTTGGCCCATTTTACTAAGATTATCAATCACTCAACCGCAAATTAAGAGATTATTTGATTATAGAAATGCGTAGGGCGTGATTGACGCTTCAGATGTAAAATCTGAATGTCTTTACGCTAATGATTCCTTTACCAAAGAATAATCCCGAACGCACACCGTCTTCACTCCATTCAAATAATTCCACTGGTCTTAGCACAGAACCGACACTCACCTCTTCATCAGCCAGGCCTTCTTGATCCATCACTTTCTCCAGTTTCTGTTGCCTAAGCAGAATATTTTACACTTTAATAGGGGTGTCACCATACACCTCACGAAACGACACACAATGCTGGGTTCACGAGAACGAGACGAGACTATTCACTTTTCAGAAAACGACAAAACGAACAGATTTTTTTTTTTTTTTAAACAGTCACAAAACAATTCAGGTGCACTTTGAAATGTTTTCTAACTTTCCATACATGACCTAAGCACAATGCTTTTAAAATAGTAAAGTAATGTTTATGTTTGTTTTAAATGTCAAGGTATTTGACCTACATTATGGAGGACAGCTAATGTCACATTTTGCATGAATAAATACTGTACATGTATGAGAAAGCTTGTTCCACTATCCAATTGACCAGCATGATGGGGTATTTACTTTCCTTTCACTCACAGGAAAGAGCTTTCATACACCACAAAAGGACCTTTATTTATATTTTCTATGAGGTATGCATGTGCTCCACGGCAAATAAGGGGTCTAAATTTATTGCCACTTGTCCTCAGTTAGTTCATGTCAGCACATAAACCTTTTTTTTTTAATCTAAAAAAGGCATTTGGCACACTGCCCAGACACACGAGCCCTGTCATCTGTAAGTCATGTTGATTACGGTAGTTTTCCCCACCTGACAATGCATGACATTGTTCGCCATTACCTCATCTCTCGCTCTTCGTGCTGGGCAATGAGGTTGCTGTAGAAGTTCTCCAAGGTCACCTTGGCCATAGTGACCCGTTCCTTGGTGTGGTTACTCATGGAGGAGCATGAGCTCTGGCCCGTCATTGCCATGCTTTACCTGAAACGACACACATATATAGAAACGTGAGGCAGGCAATTCATCTTGCGCTGCATCGCTAAACATAAATAACACCGCTGCGGACAAATCCTAATGCTAATTCGGTTCTTACCGCATTGAGCCAGAGAAAACTACAGCCTATGATATCATATGAAGACCGATGAATAAAGAGGAAGGAAAGCAAGAGGCATTGTGACAGCACAGTTCTGAAGAAACAATAAGGAAATGTGAAAGATCAAGGTGGAGTCGAACTGAGAGCAGTTTTAGCTCACAATAACTCGTCTATGACAAGAGGAGCAAGTCAAACCCATAATGGTTTTACAGTGACACTTGTGTGTGCCAACAAAGCAATTTCACAACCAATTTACCTGTAATCATCTTTAATTAGATAATTAGATGGCGTGTGCTCCTTTACATGGTGCTAACATCTGTTAAGGGATTTTATATACAGTATGTTAGAAGTCACAATTGTCGGAATACAATATATAAGTCACATTTCCATCTTTCTATCACTCACTCCAGACTAGACATGGTGGCTCGTTCCATATAGGACAGGTGAGACTAGAGGAAATGGAGAGGTATTTCCTGGTGGTCTAGCCAAGATACGGTGTGTTGACGGTTCAGCATCATGTTTGCTACATTAGCTGCTGCATTCATACGGCAAATAGATATCACGAGGAAAACTACAAATAGTGTAACGCCATTTGTGAAATAAGGTACCGTTTTACATTTCAAACACGTTCGTTTAGGGGTGCAACGATCCCTCGAGTAAGTCGAGTGCTTCAATTGCAAAAAATAATGAAGGATTTTTTTTTCTGCCTCGAGGAACCGTTTCCATCACCAACGCGCTTGGGAGAATGTGAATAGGCAATTTAAGAGAATGAAAAGAAAACGTAAAAAAGAACAAAAAAAAGACAGAAAATGTGGCTAAACAGCAGGTTTAGCACCGTGACGTGCATTCGTTGTGACGCGGTACTTGCATACCACAACAGCACTTTTTATATGCAGCATCATCTCCTCCTGAATGGAGCGGCGGAGCCAAGACAAGGTAACATTAACGTAGCGCAAATCAGTGAGATTAAGGTTAATGTACCTTACTAAAATAACGTTAGCGGTGTGGAGAGCTAGCTTTCTCTTAACTGTGACTACTGTTGAATGTGTGGCAGTTTATTCCGACGGTAACGCAACTTCATTCAGGGTTTATTTCAGCGACAGGGAGCGAGAGTGACAGAGCGCGGCGATGCGCCTGCTCACGCAACAGTAATTATTTCACGTTAATGTAGCTCAGAATTGTGCTACTTCAAAATTAAGGCACAAATGTAACTCCATAGATGTGCACCTCCAAAAAACGCCGCTTGTTAGGACTGACTGTTGTAACAAAGCCTCACTCAACCACCATCGCTCGCCCATGCCAACAAGACAAAAAGACTTGCAGTTCGCTCGAAGCGGACGCCACAAGCCCGACAAAAGTAGGGGTGACCAGAGTGCGGCCCAGGGGCCGTCTCATTTGTCATTGCATCACTGCAGAAACAAAATACAATTTCAAAAAACAGCAAAAAAGGTTAAAAAAAATAGAGCAAAAGGAACAATGAGAATATAACGTTAACACAAGGCTTTGTATTTAAGGACAAAGCTTTAAATATCTATCACTTTTTATATGTATAGTTTCAATATATGTGGGGGGTGGGGGGTAGCTCTTGTGCAGGAACAAGGAAGTTCGTGTCTCACTCACTCGGTTGTTGTTCCACTCCAGAAGTTGTCTCCATTTTACTTTGAACACTGCAAAAACTCAATATCTTATCAACTATACTTGTCTTATTTCTAGTCATCCTGTCTAAGTTTAGGCTAAGTTTTAGGCTTTATAAATGCACAGCCATCAACACAATGGAATATGTAATTTAGTCTTAGTAAAGTAATTATTTGTCTCCTTTTCCAGTAAACAGTTACAGTTTGGGATGGATAAATTCATCTACAAAAGCACCAAAATTCTGAAAATACAGTTTGTTCCGATGCACAACGTGAAGAAATAAGAAGAAATAAAACGGTCGATTAACTAAAAAAATTAAACCAATTGGTCGCTCATTATTTAGTGAAATGTTTTATTTTCTCTTGCGTATTCAGAATTGCTCTTCAACCAAGCAAAAATAAGTTTTTTCCGATTACTTGATTAATAAAAAAAAAAATGTCAGTAGAATACTCGATTACTAAAATAGTCGATAGCTGCAGCCCTAAACATGTTTACTAATTGTATTCATTTCTCATATGGACAGCGTCAAAATAATATTTAATCTGCTTAAAAAAAAAACAAACAAGTCGATACTTTTCTTCTGTCAACATTAAATTGACCGCATTAAGCTTGTTGACATCTCACAAAGATGTTCATGATTTTACTGTGAAATGTACACGTCAGGCTGTCATGTGGGAGGACAGACTATACACTAAGAAACTATGCGCAGCTGTGATTACATATTTCTGAATATTTGGAAAGACGACATTGCGCATTGATCTTACTGCCACGACTTGTGTGACGTGACATTAAGTTTGTATGACTAACGCAACACGACCGAAATAAAGCAGTACGACGACACGCAGCGTCGACCACGACGTCGAAGGGAGTGGAAGAAAACTAAAAAGGTCACAAACTATCATGAAATGGTGAATAATGGCCACGCAAACCATTTACCTTAAAGGGCAGGATACAAGCAAATCCACACAGCATATGAAGCAAATGTCTCCAGCGTAAACGTTACCTGCTAACGTTAGCCGCTTAGCTTCTAAAGTTCCAGACAGCGTCAAGTTTTGATGAGTAACACAGGGTGGTCCACAAAATGCAAGTTTACCATTTTGTAGGACTGGTGGTTTTACTGCTCCTTCAGCGAGAACAACGTTTGGTTAAAAAGTTTCGCTAACTCGTGTATAAACCACCTTGACAGTAGTTAGTTAGCTAACTCACGCTAGCCACTTATTTGCTGAAGAACATCGAGAGGTTTAGTGAGCGAAGACACTTGAGACAACACTATCAACATGTACAACAGAGGTTAATACTTTTACGCATACTCGAAATATTTGTTTATCTTTGATCAACAGTTGGAAGGCTGTTCTTTGATCATCTATTACCTTTATCGAAGGTGTTGTCTGCCCTTTCTTCCTCTACTGAACAGCGCCCAATGTGTCATCACAATTTGAAGTCAGTGGGACACCTAGTGGCCAGAACTTGAAGACACCTTAGAAAGTCTACTGTATTTCCCTGGTGTATTTTTTTTTTCAAGGGACGGAAAAGTCACTTTTATTTACTTTTCCAAGCTATATTATTACTTTATTTTATTTTTATTCTATTTCGACTTGTATAATTAAACAACCACCCTTTAAATAATGTTGATTATTTATGCACTATTATTGTATTTGTACTTTATTTATCCCACAGCGGGGAAATTCACTTGTTACAGCAGCAAGCAAGATACGCAAGTAAAGAATACAGTGTAAAGAATACATAGTGACTACAACATGGTTCAGGTGATGCAGGTGTTGTAGAGCCTGACATATTATCAATTTTATGGATCTCGACCACAAGAGCCAGTGATGTTGCGTACAGGGCCACCCCTGGCCAAATTGGGGCCCTAAGCAGAATTTTATTTGGAGTCCCACCATTACAAAATGACCATCACAAACACAAATTCTTAGGCACCATGAGAAAAATCACATTGACTCCAGACTGGCAGCTGTAGTCACCCTATAGGACCTAGTTGAACAATTAAAAGCTATTTTTATACTATTTCACTTGAACCTGAATGTACTTAGATGCATATTATTGAGTAATACAAATACATAGGATATATTTTGTTCAATCAATTATTTTTTGGGCAGGAGTAATACAAATACATAGGATACAAATTATTCAATCATTTTTTGGGCAAAACAACAAATTGACACAACTGAATAAAAACTGTCCAAAGCTGGGATCAAAATGGCACCCTACATTAAAAGGCAGCAGCAGTACTATTACACCACCAGGGACTGTGAATGAAGTGAATGATTACATTTTGCTATTTTATTTTGCTGCATGTGGCTACGAGTGCAGTGTCAAAATTGGTCTTTTTTCTCTGCCTCTGGCTGACTTTGTGCTCCATTCCTCACGGCATGTTGCGTGTAGGGGGTGGCGGCCCTGATAGATCAGCATACTTTTGTATGTTTAGTAGCTGTCATTCATCTCATTTCCATCTGTGTTTCATCAGTGAGCTAGTGGCCTTAGTTCATAAATACACAGGACCTGATGGATGTCTTTGTTGCCAATAGATGGTAATCACATGAGGCGTGAATGTTGAGAGTGGCGTGGGAATCATGGGAAGGATGTCAATTTTGGGACACATCATCAGCAGTGTTCCTTTGAATCAGTGGGTGTTTCGGCCTTTCCACACTAGACACCCTCATCAAAGGCGGCCAACTACAGGGTGATCAAGCCTGAGCCTGTGTCCCAAGCCCAATCATGAGTAAAGTATTGCCTGGAAAGTGGAGGGAGATGAGCTAGGCAGTTAGGTCCCGACCTGGGACAAAAAAAAAACTGCCCCGCCCACCCGGTCATAGCTCAGCCTCCCCCGTGCCCCACCCTTGGGTAAGGGCAGGAAGGAAGGGGATGGGTTTAAAACTTCTTTAGGGTCGTTAGGTGAGTACCCTCCTTCATTGGTGTTTCGATAATAGGCCCATGACACCTCCATGGGCCACCGTGTCCATTTCCTTCCGTTGACAGAGGTGGTGCAGCATTTCCGACGGTCTGATCTCTGGAGTCCTTCAATGTCATCTGTAGTCTCACTTTAGGGCACTAAAATTCTTCAGTGAGGCTCGTGGTGGGTAGTTCAAGGACTCCTTCGCCATAGATGCTGATGTTGGTCAGAGTGGGACCCCAAGCCACTTTTCCACCGTTGTTATTGGGACCTCATAGATCGTGAGTGGCCACATTATCCTAGGGAGAAGTCCAAATTTTAGACACCAGAGTTTGAGCTTCCCTGGCAGCATTGTCTTGTTGATGGTGTCTAGACTGGTGGTGATGTCCTGCCTTAATACCCGCACCTGGTCTTTGTCCTTGAGGCTTGCATTGTATCATCTGCCCAGGCTTTTGAAGGTTTGCTTAAATTATCATCATCTATGAAAATAGCTGTATTAATTGTTAACAGTGCACTATTATGTTCACATTAAAATGAAAAATTCCAACAGTATCAAAGCCCAAGACCCTCGTCAGGGAAGGTGCCAGATAAGACATTGTCCATTCCATCTTATACATGAATCAGCTGCTGGAAAAAGTTGAATGCGGAGTCAGAATGCAGGCACTAATGGTCCCATGTTGAGTTCCACCAGACTGATGAAAGAGCAGAAAGCATCACCCGTGTTTCTTTGCATCTGTGAGAATGTTTCTGCCACATCCTGTGGTGGTTGTGTGGCTATAAGCAGCAATGCACTCACTTCCTGTACATCTCGCTGTTCAGTGTCTCTGCTGTCACGTAAGCAAGTTAGATTGCTGCAATCAAGTTAAATGTATTTTATTTAGTTGTCAGCAATTATCGCATATCAACTCGTACACCTGCGTTCTGTTAGGCATCATCTGGAGGATGTTATTTCATTGGCACTTCTTGGCACTCAACTATCAGTGGAGCACCAAATGCCCCCATGGTTACAGCAGGCGACCTTTTGAGCAGGTGCTCTGCTGATGCAACATCAGTCAAACGGCCTTACCTTCATATTGCAGTTTTTAAGTGTCTGGTCGTACCATGGCTTTGTGAGCATTGCATGTATATATAGCTTAAAAAACTAGTCTTTATTTGAAATTATTTCCTGCTCACCAGCAACAGACTGTAAACCAGTGTCTTGACAAAGTAGCAGCAAAAATAGCAATACAGTATGTGTCGCACTTTGGTACATCAATAACAGAAAATGACAAAATAAAAACAGTGCAACACTGGCATGTATTCCTATGTTCCTATCATATACACTCCGGACCACATGCAAAGAACTAGTGTTTCTTTGTCTTTTCCTTTTTCTTCTTTTCCTGGTATTCCACAATCTTTTTGTGAAATATTCCTACAAGGGAAAACAGAAACTTAAATTAATGTGCTAATCAGGATGTTAACATCCTGAGATTCTTAATATATTTGTGAAGCTATAGCATATCGGAATAAAAAGTAAAGTGGAATGCAAAGCTGCCACTAGGGACTAAACAGTGCTCCCGGTCCTCACCCTGCTGGGGTCCAGTCTGCTGCTGCTCCACCTCCTGGATGAACAGATCAAACATCTGTGTCTGGATAAACTTCTTGACAAAGTGGCGTGTGGTCTTTGACTCGATGGCCTTGTAGAAGCTCCTCTTCTCAAATACCCTCTGCTTTCCAGCAGGATTGCTTTTCACATAGGACATATAATGTCCAACTGTTTTCACAAAGAACAGAAGGAATGCCTCCGACACCACACGGTTCAGATCTTCTGTCGCTGAAATATAGAGTTTGTGGTGAATCTACTGTGTATTTATTTTTTTGCATTGCTTTTGCAGTGGACCTACATGATGCTTTCTTTCTCTGACTGAGTGCCTCTTGGATTTCACTTTGGAGTTTGGGGGGCAGAATAGAGCACTCGTCACCAATCTATAAGAAGGAAAATTCAGAACTTTTAATTACCGGTAAATTGCGGACGGCAATGCTTGCCACTATTATGTCATGTAAACCTCAGATGACTTACTGAAACAATGAAGGTTTTATTTTTGTTCTCTGATAGATCCACTAACAGCATCTGTGTGACAGAAAGGTCATTGCACCATCATTGTACTGATAACATTTGAAAACACCAACACTGCGCCTCTATAGAAAAATCAGAGCTTGGTTGTACAGTGGAACCTCGGTTTTCGTCATTAATCCATTCCAACAGCTCCGACAAAAACCAAAACCTCTGAAAACGAAATATGCCATAAATAATGTAAATCCAATTAAAGTGTTCCAAAAATATTAACACAAAAAACCTTTTAGAGAGAATAATTATAGTTTTACATGCAGAAAACAAAGCAAAATACATATAAATGATGAATGAAATGGATAAATGAACATTTAACATGACTTTTAACTTTATTGAAGCAAACACAGAGATGAGTGGAGGGTATGGAATGGAAGAGCTATGCGGACATCTTAATTTCAAACATTGGACGTCAGAGCTGTATACTTGCTCACTTGAAGTTTATCGTAAGCTTCCAACAGGAGGTATAATCATCCCGACACAGACTGGCGCAGCTCACTATCTGTCATGAGTCTCGGTTAAACTATTCCCCCTGCAACCTGTGTTAACTAAGGAACCTTTACATTACAATCCTATTGTAACAGACGCTACCTTTGTGTTTTGCTATAAGTTCTTCATTAAATTACATAGTGTTTTTCCCCTTTTTAATCAAAGTTCTGCCACTTGCACCTTTTTTTTGCAGCCGTCCTAAATACATTTTTAAAGAAGCACAGATTTTAAATACGCAGTGTGCTTGAACGCCTCATCAGCCAAAGATGCAGTGCTTGAAAACACTGAAACAATATGTTTATTCATTGTTCTGTGTGTGTTATATAAACAAATAAAGCACCCCCCCCTACACATAATAGATGATTCAGGGATTCCCTGGCCGGAATCTGTCTATAGTGTCCCGACTATTCTTTATAGAGCTATCGACTAGTTTATTAGTTGCACTGCCTGGCCGTATGATAACAGTGTACAGTGTACAGAGACAGTGTACAAAACATTTGTGGCAATAATTTTCATCAAAAACCGAACCCTACCAATCCTACGTATCTGGAAACCGAGCTTCCACTGTATCTAAAAATTGGTTGCGCTTACGTCATTTTGGTCGGTGACGTGGTCCAGCAGCCGCTTCTGGACCCCCAGCAGATATGGGGTGGGCGCCATCACGACATCAATCAGGATCTCTGGAACTATTGAAATCAAGGTGTGCTGCCAGGTAAAAGGATAAAGAAGGGCTGCAACTGCATGAATGACCTGAGATAGCGTGCTGGAGAGACACAATATTGAGAAAACACTGTTAGTCCTCAAAAGGACACTGGTAATGTACGCATTTAATGTATTTCTTCAGCCATCGATAGACCAAAATAGAAGATACATTTAAATGTTTGCTCCAAGGCCGTAGTCACAGACATTGTATCCACTTATTCATTTAATTATCCTAACAATCAAAGTTTCAACATATCTTGACGTGTCGTGCTAGTGTCAATGCCCGAAAGCAAGTAATTATACCCACTGACAGCTTCAACAATTTAATAGTTTGATATATATTTTTTTAAATTAATGACTTGTTCATCTAATTATGAGTAAACATTTCCAAGCTTCTACATATCTTCCATCAGTATTGTGCCGGTATCAATGTCCTAAAGCAAAGGATTATACCCACTGAACAGCTGCAAGAATCCTTTCAGTATATATATTTATATTTTTTAATGAAATGATGATGCAACTCAATATAAGGTCAATAACAGAAAATGCTATTGAGCCATGAACATGGTTATAAGCTTTGATTAGGTTGTTTCAGATATTTACAGATCAGTCGGTGTTTGTGCGCTTTGGTCCATTATCAGTACATAACACAGTTTAGACGTTTGCGAGTCCTCCTGCATGATTTTTGAGGACGGTTTCTTTATGTTTCCCCCACCTGTGATTTTCAGACATAAAAACTAGAAAAACGAGTTTTTCTGGTTTGTCTGTTAGTCCAAGGCAAGGAGAACTAGGCTGTTCGGTAAAATACAAGAATAGGCTAACTGAGCGAGGGTGTGAGGTGCTTCTGGCATGTTCAATTGGAACTTGTCTCTGTGGGTAGAACCCAGACATGCTGCAGTTTAACAGTTGGCCAGGGAAGGCTTTGATATCCCGCCGGCAGAACAAGAGGAGGTGGCTAGGGACAGGGAAGTCTGGGTTTCCCTACTTAGACTAATGCATCGGTGACCCTGATAATTTACAGTTTAGAATTAAATAAACAATTGCCAAGTATACAAGATGAATGGTCATGATCAGTTTACATTTGCTGTATTCAGGTTATTCAACAATATCACTTTTTGACCCCTTTCATACATGTACGTTTTGTATACAAAGTAAGTATATTTTCCTGGCCTTTGTCAAAAACCCCCCAACCATAATTCAAATGATTAATTCAAATTTCCCAGTGAGTTTACAGTATACCTCCGAGGCGTGTTCACTTGTGTAAGAGCTGAGTGTGTATTACCCCAACTCATCAGCAATGAAAATGATGCGTCTCTCTAAGACAGCTGCCGCAAACACCAGAAGCACCTCCTCATCTGTAAGGCAGCTAAACAGCACTTCAAAGTTGACATGTTCCAGCCAGGAGTCCAGCGGCCGCGTCAGGCTGATGATCTAGTAAGAGAGTTACCACACAAATACCAGATGTCACTACTGCTCATAGCAGCTCATCACGCAAATGTCATTTTGCCTTAAGGCCTTGTTTGCCCTAATGAAAGCAAAGCAGCAGGTTATTTTTTTATTGCACATTTATCCACTGCCATACCACTTAGACAAACTACTCTTGAGGGGTGACTGAAGCAACTATAGCGCCGACTGTAGCAGGCATGACTGAATAACTGCACTGACTGTGAGTCACTAAAACATGGTACGTAACCTCATGCTCTGAGGGTAGTGTTGAGCAATGTAGGACAGGTTGAGACATCACTCCAAACAAACACACCCACATGGAAGCATGAGGACTCTCTAGTCATTACACCATAAATGCACAGTGCTCTTGTTTAAAGCTTGGCCTTCCTTTTGATGTGAAATGGACACATGTAAAGTTTCAAGACTTAAAATAAACAACAGTAAGTTTTTTGTGGCAGGTTTTTGTACCAAAAAAACAACTGATGCATAAAACAAAAGAACCTAACTTGAAACTACCTTGATGTAATTGTTGCAGCGACAGCAAATAATGCAGAACTCACAGCAACAATAATTAATACTTCAGTGAAACACAATAAAACTACCCTAAATTCTACTTTGCTGCAAGGTTTACAAACTTGCAGTAGTTTGCAATAAACTAAACAAAATGAAAACAATTAAAATAGCTCAAATCATCTAAATTGCAAATGGTCACTTCTTTTCAAAACTGGCCATCTACTGAAAATTTGTACATTTTGAGAATTTACAATTTGAGTGTAACTGTATATGACATGTTTGAGACACACAAACACATATGTGTAACTATTTATATGTAACTATATACAGTAGTTACATGCCTTTTGTTTTTTCTCCCATTTTTCATGAGCTGAAAAGATCTGAAATGTACTCTATGTACTCAAAAGGACAATCTTTCTCAAATATTGTTCAAAAAATCTGTGTAAACTTAGGACAGTGAGCAATCATCATTCATGATCTTATTCAACTCACGTATGGCATATCAAGATGCCGATGAGACAGCATGATTTTTGCACAGATGTGCCTTATATGTGTGTGTGTATATATGATGTGCCACAATAAAAGGCCACTCCAAAATGTGCAGTTAACTGTATTGGGGATAGCCTAGAGGGGGTCCGAAAACCAGTCAGTATCTGGATCTGGTGTGACCACCATTTGCCTGAAATAGCATGCTCGCCGATCCAGAGAATCCCAAACATGCTCGCTATCTTCAAAATGCCATCAATTAAATGCACCGTACGCTGTATTTTGAAGATTTGATAATATCGGCTTCCGCCACGAGATCAGGCTGATCCGGTTGCCGTATCACAACTCTGGGCCGCACTCCAACATGGTGCAGTAATGCGCCTCAAAGCTGGTTGCCACTCGACTCCCGCGACCCGTAAGAAGAATGCGCAACACCACCATGCAGACATGTCCGCTGTTTAACGTGGTGAAGTTAGTTTCACATCTAGACATTTTAAGGTATCAACTTATTGCCACCCCATGTGAGTAATGGTCTCACCTTGGCCACCCCAATAAAAAATGTATGGCTCCTCCACTGCTCGCACGAGAAGTGCTGCTCTAACCGCTGATTGTTTATAGTAGGGACCGTCAATAAATTACTTTTGTACTGAAGAGTTTGTTAAAAAAAAACAAAAAAAGTCATATATTCTAAATCACACCCCAAATTGATCTATAACCTGTAACCATGGCAAATGATTAGGCCTACCCTAAAAGTATGTTGCACACCCACTTTTTTTCCAATTTTATCTTTTATTGGATGGACTTTTATTGGATCCTTTATTGGATTAGGGACCTGACTCAGAGGTTTGTTACAAAAGCCAAACAATATTGTTGGTCATCCTGTGTAACAACAAGTTGCATAATTTTTTATTGCTTTTAAGAGATATTTTCATCACCATATTCAATTCCACAAATTCATGTTTGTAACAAAAGCTTATAATAAAAATTAAAAAGAAAGATAAATACCGGATGGGATTGGCAAGACTATAAAATAAATCAGATCGGATCGGAAGCCAAAAAATGTGGCTCGGGACATCACTAACTATTTTTTTTAGCCTGGTGTGAGAATTAAAAAGATTAAAAAACACACTGCATGAAGTCGCATTTTAGCGAGGTTTCCTCTGCACTTCCTTAAACTGCGACATCAAAACAATGAGCAGTTTTATTTTATTTGTTTAATTGCTTCAAAAATATGAACAAATCCAAGGACCACCGGAGACCCGGAACTGACTGTTTGCAACTACTAGACTAATAATAATAATAATAACAATAATACATTTAATTTGAAAGTGCCTTTCTAAAAACTCAAGGACACTGCACATGACACAAATAAAACAAAGGATAAAAACAAACAACTCAGAGGGAGTATGCAATTTTGAACAGATGAGTTTTGAGTCTTGATATGAACATGGGGAGTGAGTCAATATTTCGGATGTCGGATGGCAATGTGTTCTAGAGTCTGAGCTTTCAGCCGCTCTGCTCCCCATGGTGCTGAGGCGGGCAGAGGGCAGAGTGAGGCGAATGGAGGAGGAGTGTCCGAGGGAGCGAGCTGGAGTGGCAATGTGGAGGAGGTCAGTCAAGTACGGAGGGCTGAGGTGTGTAAGAGGAGTTTGTACTGTATTCTGTACTTATAGACTACATTATATTATGATATAATGCAAAATCATTTAAGCTATAAGATGTAGATTTTAAGACATATTTATTCAGTACACACAACTCTGCCAAGTTGAGGGATAAGATTGCACTAACCTCAGTGCCTGACTCAGGAATGAAGCTTTTAATCTCCACAGTGTTTCCAGGAGCTGGGAATGGAGCCTCTCGCAGTTTCTGCATGAATGGATATATCATAGCCATGGAGATCTGCCGCCTCTTCTCGACCTCATCAAAAATCTGTTCACACAGAAAAAAAATGAGTCACAAGATGCCTTACCAATAAATGATATTATTAACTCGGCCTACTGTATATCCCAGTTCTGTCACAAGTATTCACTAACAATACATTTGGCTCAGAAGAATGGTTTGGACTCCAAAACTCTTTAGTTTTAAATCACCTTCGAAAACAGGCCAAAACAAGCCAGGCTGCTGATGATACAGTATGCCTCAGGTGGACGAGCCCCCTTCCCGCCAGGCTGCAGGTTAGAAAGTGAAGGTGAGGTCAGGCTATATTACAGTTATTCTCACGTCACACAGTAGCCTCACTGACCAGCAGTCTCCTGCAGTATCCATTTCTTCGACTGCCGTCAATCTCCGTCAACACAAATGAAAAGGTCTCGCTGCAAACATATCGAGAAAACTATGACCGAGGGATGCGGAAGACCAATCAAACCATAAATAAATGTTTTGAAAGTGATCAACAGAAGTCATGCGTATTCCGTTGTACCTGTGATATTCTGTCAAAGGTGCCCATTTGATACCCTCAGGGAAGCAGAACAGCGTGATTGCCTTTAGTGTGCGCTCCTCTTCCTCCTTTTGAAATCTCGCCATCCCATCTCTCTGAAAGCATACGCACGGACAGTTTTCTTAACTGGGTCGAAAAATGGTGTTTCTCTGTGTGAGGGACTTTGCATTATTTTATATTTTTTTTTACATTGTGAAGAATCACATCGGAAGTTAGTGGTTAGTTCCACACCACTTTTTAAAATAAACTGTGTGATTTATTTATTTAAATGGGCACATATGCAGTCAAAATTCTTCTATATTTTGGTACTAAAACAAGAGTTAAAAACAAACCTTAGGAAATTGGTAGGTGATCTGAGGTTCGTAGTTGCTGCCATTCTTGTTTTTCTTGAGACTGACAACCACCAGGTACTCAAAAAAGTATTGACCACTGACAAAACGTGGTTGCCTGGTCGCTTTCTCTTCCAAAATCGGGCCTGGCTCTGGGGGTTCTTGGTCTTTCACTCCTTCAGAGAAATATGAAAATTACATTTATCATAATCAGACTTAAGTAAATGTATTTTTAGTTTTGGAGACATTTTACATGGCATTTAATCTATGGAATTTTTGTTCTACCAATTGATAATAAAAACACCACAGTTTATGACCTCCATGACCCCAACACCACAACTAACCCACAATAACCCTGGTTCACAAACGCACACCTCCAGTGTTTTCTGCTGCGTTCCTTAGTTCTTCTCTGAAATAAAAGCAGGGGCCAGGGTGTTGGCGCCCTGATTCTAAATATTAAAACTACTGTATTTAATGTGGGTGGTTCCTCTACTTTGTGTGGAAGTTGTTAAATTACAGTTTCATCAAACCTGCATGGCTTCCTCATTTTTTATGTCGAAACCAAAGATGAATGTACGTGCTCGTACTTTTTGTTCATGTAAAATCTCATGTGCAAATTGACGCACAAAATGTGAACATGTTAGAGATCAGTGGTGACCGAAATTGCAGACATTTTATAACAAACTTCTTAAAAGTTATTAAATAAATCACATTTATTTATTTACATTTTAAATGTGAAAAGACTGTTTGCAACGTGGCTGCCTAGAGGCTGCAAACTTGGATGTGTTGCAAGCGTTATAGCCCGCCCTCTTCCTGCTCCGAGCATGTAAGCTGCACCGCAGGTAACACACACATGCACAGGAGCCTTTGCTAAGCGCTGGCAGTGTAATTTTGAGGCAGTTGGAAAAAGTCCATTCAATGAAAACTTATTAAAGCGCAGTTTGAATTTGCGGTAGTGCAAAATAACTCGGGTGTGCCAGCACAAAATAAGTTTCATGATCAGTTCAGTGACAATAGGTTTTTTATCCAAGTATTCAAAAATGATTTGAAAAAAAGTGTATGTAAAGGTTTTCAATATATTTCATATGCAACGTCATGTTCAATCAGAGCATTTGCACATGCACCTGGATGAGAAGTGAAACAAGAGGTTAAAAATCAAGCGAGTCCAGTTGCTCTGATTCAACACTCAGGAAGTAAGTTTAATAATAATAGGAGGACCATTTCTCCTGTAGACCACCCACCCCTCTGTCTGGGCCAATAGATCAAATTGGGCATTAAACAGTACCGTCATACTGTAACTGGTTGTCTTCACTGTGGGAGGAATTCCCGCATGCAACACAACGTAAGCTTTCGCTTTATGCCGCGCTCTTCTCCGAAATATATCCAGCTTTCGAGCTGTGTGTCAGACGAACGGCACCTAAGGTCCACACTCCATGTCCTTCCCCTCCCACTCAGGCTTGACCAAGTCACCCATAAACATAGCACATCCCTCGTGGTGGTGTAGCAAGCCAATAGCACAGACATAAAGTCTAAAAAGTATTTTACTAAAAGCATCAGGTTTCACATTTACTACCTACATAGGAGCAGTGACGGTTAAAAAATGTTCAAAGTGCACGTGACATAACGTTTAGCGGTGTCCCTATCCCATATCAGGCTGAAATCAGCAGCAGTGGCCAGATCCAGATAGACCCTACCTTCATATCCATTGCTCTATTAAAATGTAAGAAGAAAGCTGTCTGGAATGGTTATTTAGTAACCTAGCATGTTAGTCAGTTAGTGTAGCACAGTGGTTCCTAAACTTTTTACACTCGCGTACACCTTCAGATATTTGACCTGAAGCCATATACCCTCTACTCCTGCACACTCAAAAACATACTCCTTTTGATGTAAATTCATTTGAAATCGTGAATAGAATTGTTATATATTATTTTTTTATAGTAATTGCGGATCAAAAATGTGTATTTTGCATCATCACATTTTGATAGTTGTAGTTTCACATGAGCATCGATAAATAGATAAGTAATCATCCTACATGTCTTTTATTCTAGTTTGATGCTGGCATCCTTCCATTTGAATGGATTGAATTTGAGCTTCACTTTTTTTGTCCACTGATGATAGCTATGGCTTAAGTCCAAGTTGAAGGGGAAAGTCTAACAGTCATGATAAGGCATTATCCGAAGTACAAAAATACATACAACCAACAATAAAGCCTCATTTTCGAGGGAATCCCCACTCACAGTGACAGGTTGTCACCGGTGCACCGTGCAGGGATTGGAACACTAATATAAATGAAAATCGCTAAGAAAGTAATCATCAAAGTTACTAATTTGTTCATATAATGCACACAGAGCAACAAACAACTTCATGCGCCGTCTCCTTTCTGCTGCGTTCATCTCACGCCATGAGGCGTTCAGGCACACTCATGATTGTGAGTGTTAGGCACTAATTGTTTTTCCATTTTTATTCACATACACCCATCACAATTGGCGTAGCCATGGGGGTACGCGTACCCCACTTTGGGAACATAGGGTGTAGCACATTAGTGATGCTACCATTTGCGAGAATGCCCTGCCAGTATAAATATAATTTCACACGTCAAATTAACAAAGAACAAGAAAACTAATGGCTGAAACACGGAGACTTGGTATGATTAAATAAGCTCTGCTTTTTCCTACTCCTTTTCTGCTTTGAATTGTGCGAGTGTAAACATGTGATGTAGCTCAATGTAACCTTGTTAAGCATGTTCAAAATATACTAAACATTACCGTTACCATTAACATGACCCTTGACATTACAATCGCCTGGCGTGACTACACAAAAATGCTTGCATAGATGTTATTATGTCATGGAACACTTACTATCTCTTTTGCCTTTGCGAAAGGATGACCACATGGCACTTAGCCTCTTGAGGGCTTTCGGTCGTCCACCCCCATCTTCACCTGGGATGGTTCCTGTTTGGTGCAATGATAGCATTTCACTCATTATGGAAACATTTGCAAATCAATATGAGCTTTGTCACAATTCTGTAACCCTATCTCCAGAGAGGTTTCTAGTAGAGATGCTCAATATTGGCTTTCTTATATCCTTCATTACCGAAACTAATATCAACCGATACCAACTAATGTTGTGTAATTAATCCATTGTGCTTTCAGTACTGGATGCATTTCACAAATACTGTTTTTTGCAAAATACGACAAAAAACTGGACAAAACCAAGCAATGTTTAGACCAAATGGTTAAGAAAAAAAGAAATTATTATTGTACTTACCACCAGACTCTGAGATCAGACCGCTTTTAGGCAGTTCACCTAGAAAAAGAGAGAAATTTTTCAGTCAGTTGATAGACTTTCGAATGCATTGTGACTATGGTAACATGATTGTCACGGTACAACCAAGCATTAGTTGTACTCATCAGTAAGCATCGCAACACAGCTGGGCAATGTAATACCATCAGGCCCTTTCTTGATATGAAGCTTCTAAATGTGGTTCAGATGAATACAGATCGCTTTATTTACAATACCTACTGCCAGCTTACTATCCAAAGGTATATGTAACATGTAACAAGTATTGAAGATCACACTCCTTATACGTACAGTATATACCTTATATATATACAGTATACCTTTATAAAGACCTATGTGTTACCACCATTGCCGTATTTTCTGTTATCCATAAGGTATTTTGTTAAAGTCTTATAATAATTATAAACTCTCTACTATAAGCTTTTTTATTACATGTTTTTCTGTGTCCAGGCAGCGTTGTACTCCACTAGTCTGTGCTAATAATTCTTACAGCATGCTGTTGTATCGCTGACAGGCTGCTGAGAGACATTTGTTTACTTCAGACTCCAGGGAAAGAATTTTCATACTTGTTCTGTATTCACAAAACAAAACAACCTTGGAAAGTAAAACTCTCTCAAACTCATACTTTAAAAGGCAAAAAGGCCAGGGAAGACAAAAAAAAGTTTTGTTAGATTTGTATAAAACAACTATTTTTGTTAGTTGTAAAATACAATTAATAGACAACCATGAAGTTTGCAAAAGGTTCTACTTTTGATAGTGTTTACAGCTAACTATAGTGCAGGGAGACATCTGTAATAGAGGTACTAAAGACTCCACAAGAATGTCACATAACATGAATGAATAGGAACTCATGATTTGTTGCTGCGCCAGTCTTGTTATTCACCTCAAAACATTTTTTTTCAACTGTCCGCAAATGTTCTCAATTGGATTTAGATCAGAGGAAGACGCAGGATGGTCCAAAAGAGTGCGTGATGAAGTTCGTTGTCAGGCGGACATTGTGAACTGCAGCGTTGTCCTGTTGAAAAACCCAGTTATTACCACACAGACGAGGGCCTTCGTTCATGAGGGACGCTCCATGCAACATCTCCACATAGTCGGATGCAGTTTGACGCCCCTGCACAACCTGAAGCTCCACTGTTCCATTGAAGCTAAAAGCACCCCTGATCATGATGGCGATCTCCTTGTCAATCCAGTGATGTTGAAAGCCATCAGGACCATCAAGGTTACATTTTTTGCTCATAGAATAAAACCTTCTAGGGCTGGGCAATATATCAATATTTTAAAAATATCGATATCGTTGATATCAATATAGATTACATTTGCATTGTATCTCCCTCATCCCTGCATGCATGAGGATGGGCGGAGCAGAAGCCCGGCGGCTCCAGTCAAAGCGACAGCATCTGCAGTGGAAGAATTAGTCAGCAAGGACTAAGCGGTAGCTCAGTAATGTGGAGATACTTCGAATTCAAAGAATAAAAAAATATTTTTCGCCACCTTAAAACTTGGCACAAACTCCAATATGAGGAACGTGTGAAGCTGCGCGCTGTCTGCCACGCTCCTGTTGCGTTTCTCATGAAGGGAAAAGCCAATGGTGTGCTATTATAAAGAGGCGTCCTATCACATTGCTAAGATATGGTCCCCGTTGCGACAGTGGAAAAAACGCACGATATCCAGCGAGCTTTGCAGTCACAATTATTTAGCACGACAAGCTCTACCACAAATGTACAAGGAACTTAAACAGTTGCTAAGCCTGATGCAGTTGACAAGTTGGTGTTCCTGGCACAAAATAAGGACATGCTTGTGTCTTCTAAAAATGTTTACCTAAAAAAATACTGTTTAATTGAAAGTATTTTTGAGTTGCTGACATTTTTAAATTTCCTCTTAAACCGGGCATTCCTTCATACTTTGTTCTTTTGTTAGTAGCTGAGGATTTGAGCATAGCTAAAGGGTAGTTATAAAAAGATTATATTTGACTTTTTCTATATTTTTTTCAGATAATTATTTCAAGAGAATGGCCTACTTTACTTTAGAGGCTATTTTTAGATTTAAAAAAATGTTTTTATGTGCATATGCATGAAGCTTTAAAATAAAAAAAAAAAAAACATCCTCATGTTAAGTATTTATTTTAATAAAACAACTCGACACACATATTTGGCTTTGATTTTGTCTAAACTCACTTTGCTTAAAAAATATACATCATATATCAATATTCAACGCTATAATTCGCCCAGCCCTACCTTCTTCAACCTTTCAATGTCCCATGTTTGTTGCTCTCGTGCAAATTCCAAACAGGCAATTTTGCGGCATTACTGTAAAGGGGACAAGGCCTTCGATGAAGTTTTTTGTTCTTAAAACCCTTCTCTCGCAGATGCCCTCTGATGGTTATTGGACTGCACTGGGCACCAGTAACACCTTTCATTTTGGCCGAGGACCATCCCATGTCTTAACAGACAGACAATCAGATCCTCTGGGTCAGGACCGGTGACATTTTTTTAGGTCTACCACTTCACTTTTTTGTTCCATAACCCTCAGGATCTTTTAAGTTTAAGTTTAAAGTGCAGGTGTTTTTTTATTGTCATTTACACAGTGGTACCTCGGCATACGGGTGTCCCAACTAACAAGTGTTTGTTTTTTCCTTAGATGTGAGCCGCCTCTCGGCATATTTTTTTGCTTTGAAATGCAATCTAAAATTTGGGCTACCAGGCAGGCATAGCCGAGGACAGCTAGTCGGGGGGGCTTGTGTCAAAGTGACAAAGGCGAAAGCGAGCGAGCACACAAACAACGCTCGATGAGACTGTAGTAAAGGCTCGTGAGGGAATTTGTTAGCATTACTTTTTTAGTGATTTATTAGCATTTGTGATCTTTCTTTGTTACACGTATTATAGATAAAAACTTATTTCTATTTGCGATGAATTGATATCATCTAAAATCAATCATTTTTATCTTTACAACACTTTGAACAAGCTATGCACGCTTTAACTCGTCACGTCTCTAATGCACGTTACACTGGAATAAGCCACAATGCACTCTCTCACTTACAGTTACCAGTAGTCCAGAACTCTGCAGCACGGCTTCTAACAGGAACCAAAAAAAGGGAGCACATCACCCCAATTCTAGCCTCCCTGCACTGGCTGCCTGTTCATTTTAGAAACGATTTTAAGATATGGTTTGTTTTTAAAGACTGGCCCCTCAGTACATCTCGGACCTCATCCAAATTCATACTCCAGTGCGCACATCGAGGTCCAAAGCCCAGCTCAAGCTAGTGGTGCCTAAGACGAGACTTAAGACCAGGGGGGACCGGGCCTTTTCTGTAGTCGGCCCCATGCTGTGGAACACTCTCCCCCCTCATGTAAAAACAGCCCCCCATGGTTGAATGCTTTAAAGGGAAACTGCACTTTTTGGAATTTCGCCCATTATCCACAATCCTCATGTGAGACATGAACACGTAGGTCTTTCTCTTTTCTAAAGATATAAAAACAGATAAGAACAGACAGCTCATAACTGCACGTATGTGAACCACTTATTCCACCTGTAAAGCCTTCGTATCCAAAAAGTGGCAACAATGATCCATTTATATATCATGCGACATGCATATAACCAAGCTACAGCGACATTGTTATTATTATTACTATTTTTAACATTTTTACGGCAATCGAACTACGTTACTTGCGCATTGAACACACTGGGTAGCTACTAGCCGGCTAACGACAAACTTCATCCTACATATACAGTATATATCTTTTTTTTTTCTGGTTAACAAATGATCAAGGTCTAATTCCTGTTTTTTTCTGCTTACACCACCATGATGGATAGCCGTGGGTCACATGGGGGGAAAAAATTTGGAAGTGGGTCACTTGAATCATGCAGCCTAAGTGTATTTACGTGTGAAGTAAAATATGATTCTAACAGTAAATAAGTTGGCTACAACCCGCAGAACTGACAGCTGCAGCAAACAAATAGTTCAATGTGAATGGTTTCAATTTCTGTCGTTACTCAGCCAACTTTGCCAAAACAAACAGACAGTGTCAAACATCATATATTGTTGATAGAAGTCTCAATACAGCCAGAATATCTTAAGCGTACACTCATTATAGTCAGTTAAAAATAAATGTCCTCTTTAACAGCCTCATGCCCAGAGGCTCCTGAACATGTCACAACAGCATGCTGTCAATTGAAAAGAAAAGGGAATGGCGCAGTCCAGGGAAAAACTTCTGCCATATAAAAAGACTAAAGCCCATTGGTATGCTGTTATTTCATTCCCATTTAACTACAGTAGTTACACATAAAGCTACTTCTTTCCCATACAAACAATACCGTAGTTTGTTCTCAGGCCAAAAAAATACGTGTCATGGCATCCCCAGAAGAGCACAGCACTTACTAAACGTCCAGTCTGATTACTCTAATGCCATCCCTATAATGCTAATGTTTTCATTCAATTGCAATAGTATGCTGTGATGTATCAAGTGTTTTTTTTAAACTAGAATTTCCTAAAATGTTGCTATGTACTTTCTTTCACTCAAATAAATACGTTTTTTCAATGTATTATACTAATTAGTAATTTTCCTCACTCGATAGTCTGCTTTTTTGGTGCGTTGTTGTCACACTGCCAGACAACATTCCCTAAAATCCCCATTTGAAACTATACTGGCTTTCGGTTTTTGTTACTTTGCTCGTATTGACGTCATATAACTTATCAACGTGACATATGAGGATATATGAAACAATAAAAATGTAAAAGACCAAAAACGAGTCTAGCTCTGACACCTGACGGCGGACTGAAGCACCCTTGCACACAGCGAACACACACAGTCATCGACAGGTGGGTGGACAACATGTCGTCGATAAACATTCTGGTGTTCCTCAGACATTTGTGTTTCTAGCAGTGGTTTTGTCGAACAAGTGAAGGCAAACATCGACTGTAACAGTTGCCAAAAACTTACTCCATCTGCTTCTGAAGTCCGCCAGACGGCGTCCTGCTCGTCTTCTCGTCACAAGTTCACTCATCGCCGACTTATTACGCCTTAAAACTCAGGTTTTCAGCTGTTTTGGGCAGGAAAATGACTAAACCAACAGAGGCACGGCATGGTTTCCATTCCCGCTCATAACAAAGTCCACCATCATGGTGTGTGTGTCTCGCCGCCCTCGCCTCATGCTACACTGACACTCAGGGCTCGAGCTGTGTTGCCTTCACTTCCTACCTGCTGCTGTGGGATTTCTCGCAGACACCCACAGAACTAAACTCAACAAGCCCACGATTGTCAGTTTACCTGACGTCTCACCTGTTGTCATTTCAGAATGACAGCAGAGCAGAGGTTCAGCAAGTGTTTCAGTTATTTGAGTTCCCACAGTTAAAAAACACTGAAGTGAAAGATGCTGTACCCACACTGTTCAAAGTGCAGAGTAGGCAGCCAACGAGCTAAATCAAACTTTTCTGAAATGTCCATTTGTCACTACGTCATTGAAGGCAATTGATTGATTGAAAGTACATGCCGTATTTCTTTCAGCTAACAGTGATACTGTACAGTTTTCAATTTTCAGAGGTTTTGAAATATATTTTCTCTGTAAAGTTCACAGGCTCTCTCAATGCTTGAGTTGGTTCTCTCACAGTCCACAAACATCTATCTTAGGCTCACTGAAGATTTGAACAATTAAATTGTCCACAGGTGTGTCTGTGTCAGTCATGTGACTGACAGGTGATTAGGCTGTATCCCACATCTCACCTTAGGTCGACTGGGATCTACTCCAACTTTCCAGTGACCCTGAATGGGCTAAACTGCATAAAGCATCGATGGTGTTATACAGTATGATATGTTTTTTTTGTTTAGGACATCTTTAACAAGTGACATTAAGGGACGTTACGTGGTTACGTTTGCACAATTCAACATGTCCGAAAAGGAGTAGGAAGAAGCAGAGCAGAAAAAAGCAAACATGAGTATTAAAAAGAAATTTAAAAAAAACGGACAGAAATAAAGATAGCAAAATACAGATAAAAACTAATTGAAACTGTAATGTTAAAAATGTAATGTAAAAGTAAATAAAATAAATCAAATTGCCTGTGGCTATTGTCATTCATCTCAGGGCATTCAATCGATCGCACCTGGACTGTTCAGGCTGGCTTAGAAGGCGTTTCGCCTCTCATCTGAGCAGACTAGGTGGGACACACACCAGTCAGACGGACAGTACAGTCAGTACGGAACAGTCCAGTCGGAATCGATTGAATGCCCTGAGAATAAATCACATTCAATTTAATTTCCCCATGCAAGACAATTCAAATGAACCATAACTGTGGTTGTATACCTTATGATATCTCCTTTCCTTTCTCCAGAGCACTGAGAAACACATCTGTTCTGCCTTAAACACGAGCAGAACACCAATAATTTGTAATTTCACATATTAGAATGCATTTACTGTATAAATGCATGTTTTCTACATTTTAAACCGGATTTAAACGTATATCCTGTTGGATTTTAGTGCACCTTTTGGTGTACCTGTTTTGTCGGTTTGGACCTCAATGCTGTGTCGCCGGGCAACGGAGGCAGTGTCTCCATGCGGAAATGTTTCTGTGAGAACATTATGAGAAGACGTTGGAGGTCAACTGAATTTACTTTTGCCACCGTGGCAAGGTCTTTGTAAAGGCACATGCTGATCATGAGAGTTGCTGAAGTTTTCTGTTTCGATAGAACTCATAGAGCATAGTAGTGATGACATTTACCTCTCCTTGAGAACTCCCTGGCTGATGAAAACGACCATGCACTTCTGTGCTTCGAGAAGCCATCCTCTTCACAACTGTTGTTCCTTTCTGCACACAAAGAGTTACCATCAGATGATAGGTGGCGATCTGGCGATCTCGATCACCTTGTTATAAAATGACCTGTACAGTCTGTGGCTCCCTCACAAGCTCACTTTTAATGCGCAAAGATGAAAAGCTGAAGCTCCTCCTCGAGTTTTGGGACAGTCGCCCCCCTGCACCCTGTGTAAAATGGAAACAAAGACAAAAATAAGAGATGAAAGAGAGTTTCTTAAATGTACTGCAGGGTGAATTTGAATTTACAGACAGAGAGAAATGTCAGTAAACCCTCCTTTACTGCCTTGCTCGCCGGCACAGTCGGCAAAAGAGTAAAAGCGGCCTTTCGTTTTGGATCATTTCTGTATTTGGAGCATTTGGTGGTTGTTGATGGTTTCCCCTGTCGGCTACCGTAATAGTCAGTTTACAAACAAATGCCCAAAGTAACGCAGGTCTAGGAGCAACAAATGCAGATGGGCGTGATTATTTGATTTGATGACAGCCGATTTCATCTTGTGCTCATTTGCTTCAGTTGACTTGACGCAGTCACAATGGTCTTTGTGTGACCGTATGGTCCGCCCGAGGCTCGAACCACGGCCCACTGAATGGGAGATGAGAGTGCTAGCCATCGAGTGAAAAAACAGAGTTGTCTTAAAGGAAAACTGCACTTTCACAATCCACAATCCTTATGAGACACGAACACGCATGTCTTTCTCTTTTCTGTGTGTTCTAAAGATATAAAAACAGCTAAAAAGAGGCAGCTAAGAATGCACATAATGGAACGCAACTATTCTGCCTATAAAGCCTTCTGAAAAAAACACAGACAATGCTCCAGTTATATAATGTGACCTGCATATTAACCAAACTATTATTATTATTAACATTGTAATGCCAAAGAACTACTTTACTGGCATGGTGACACCTCGCCACCGCACCTGCTAGCTATAAGCGACTAGCGTCAGCACACACTCGCTCACTGCCGAAATGTAATGCTACATATTGGAACTGCCGCCACTGCTGCTTTTTTGTTTTTGAGTTTGGAAAAGTTAATGCTAGGTGTAGCGTCCGTTTCTATGTTGCTATGTGAAATCGGTGCGCCCAGGAAGGAAGTTCCAGTAATTTGTAAAATACCCAGGAAGTACGGCAAAATACTGTAAGTATTCCATGTTCGCATGAATATGTCACAAAAAGTTCTTCTCCCATTCCGTGTGGAAGTGGTGAGTTTTTGGCTTCTTAAGTTTAGAAGAAGTACATTCGAGGTTCACTGGTTAGCTAGCTAGCTAGCTTGTCAGTTTGCTGGCTTGCTAGCTTGGTAGCTTCCTGCAGCATAAGAGCTGGGCAATGTGGTGTAAAAAAAGAATAACAGGAGTGTACAGGTGACTGTAACCGTGTCATTTCATGTCTACAGGGCTCTAATAATGTTAAAAACTGTATTTAGAAAGCCAAAAACAGGTTTGTTATGCTCGAACTACGAAAATAACCCATTTATTAAAACTGAATCCTATATTGCGGTAATTCGTTTATCGCGGTCACGTCAGGAACCAATGAACCGCTATAAAAGAGGGATGACCGCGCTTCCGCACAACCACACTGGCTGGCACCCGTTACGCTTGCATGCAACACAGCACCAGTATTACATCCACGAATTACACAACATTTGAACTGTGATGGAAAGCTTTCAATCTTCATTAACTTCGCATTTTGGCCCACTAAAGACAGCCACTGCCTTTTATTCATCCGCAATGTGAAAACTATTGAATGACTTGAATTAAATGACATTATTATTATTATTTTATGTATTTATTTTATATGACACCCACTATCGCTCCTGTTGCAACACAGGAAATGTCACATACCACAATACTAAGTTTAAATGCCCAAAATAAATCACCTTTAGGGCAGCTGAGATAAAAAGTAAACTACAGTCCACACAGCAAAGCCTATGAATGTACGTATATCACTTACCTCCTGTTGGTCCTTGTCCATGCTTGAGCAGCTGAGGAGAAGTCGTCATCAAGCGGATCCAAATGGAACAGGCTTTCATACACTGAAACGCGTCTTTATGACTAAAAACAGGGACTACGGTGCTCTTCCCCACAACATACAGTGTGAAACTGGCAACAACAGTTCCAGCACGCGTATGAGGAAGCGCACTTGTTGAAGTGTTGACAGATTTCAGTCTCTGCTGGGATTTCCTCTTTCACTGCAAAGTCAGATTACAGTGATATCATGACATGGCACGTGTTTGTGTGCTAAAATGTGTCAATAGTTATGTGTTCATGTAACGTTGTCAGTATCATCAGGGGAAAATGCAGCAAATGTTTAGATTAAAGACCAACAGGCATTAAAAGCAAAGGTCAGAAAGAGGTGAGGGAGTTGATACAGGCTACTCAGAGGAGGTGTGGCTGGAGGGGAAAAAACTGAGAAGAGTATTGTTGTCAAACTGGTTCTACTGATGAGGTTGGCGTAATGAACTGGGCGAGTGGAAGTATATGAAAGGTCTACAGTTGGTGGCTCCTCCTTGCCGTTGGCACACCTGTAACGGTGCAACTTAAGAGAAAGAGCAGATCTAACGCAGCACACACGTGGCAGACAGATGGTACATCACAATAGGACGGCAGGTGAATTGTCAGGTACTCAGGCACAAGTGCAAACAAGGAAAGTCTGACATGTGGCCAGATCTCACCTCATTGCTTTAAGTCAGCGGCGTTCGTTCATGATTAGCGTGCAAACGTGGATATCTGCTGGGCCTGGCGCGTTGCGCTCATCGGGTGGTGCTGAGGCTGTCGGGCATTCAGGTAATTCAACTGGAGACACCTCCCACCCGAGACAGGTTCCCAAGTTTTGAGCTTGAGCACTTTTTCTGTGAAGTCCGCCATTTTTCATCCATACTACAGAAGCAATTTGATTTAATTTTGTCAACAGACATTGTTCCTGAAATTAGATTGCGAGCACCATAGGAGCTTTGAACACCCCAAAAAGCTGGCGGCTGCACCTATAGTAATAATATACAAGAAAGACGCAGTCTATCCTCTATGCCAGTCCATTTATGTCCTTAGGAGTAGCGTTCTTTGGCATTACATGCTCAGGGAACAAACACGGCATTTGTTGCAATTCTTAAGACGTGCAATAATACCACAGACAGTGCATACACAGCTGAGTGTAATACCGACACCACACAGATCAGTACAGATCTCATATCATGTGCAATATTTCAGTGTGTGTGTGTGTGTGTGTGTGTGTGCATGTATATATCACAAATATCTGCAATGTCTGTGTGTTTTTTTTTAATTGTTCTGTTGTTCATATTGTTCCATTGTCGTATTACAAGGAATGAGGGAGTAACTGTTTTGTTAATGTTGTTCCACTGTCTTATAGTGTTGTACTGTACAGTGGAAGCTTGCTTAGCGTCATTAATTTGCTCCAGAAGGTCCGAAAGTAACCAAAACGGACATCAACCAGATCAATTTTTCCAATAAGAAATCAGGTAAATCCAATTCATTTTCTCCAGAAAGCCAAAAATATGAATACAAAACACGTTTATATAGTTTTACAATTACAGTGTTACATGCAGAAAACAATTCTAAATGTATAGAAATGACGACTGAAAGGGATAAATGAACATTTAAGGTTACGTTTACCTTCAGTGAAGATGTGATTCTGTGACTGTTCCCAAAGACACGATGTGGCAGTGAGATCGACCACCACCATCTTCCTGTTTAGACATGAGTTATTTCTCCAATTCAGTATTGTTTCTCACTTTCTTTAAATGTTCCCTTTCATTCGTCATTTACGTGCATTTAGAATTATTTTCTGCATGTGAAACTGTAATTGTAAAACTATAAAAATGTGTTTTGAGTCGGCCGCTGCTGACATCATAGCCGCGCAACGTAACGTAGCTGACTTCCGGGTTCCGGTCGCCATTTTGTTAGCTAGCTAATAGGATGCTAGCAAGGAAGGACGTTTTGTGACAAAATATCCATTAAGAACACAGTTGGACTCACGCAGTGTATTAACAGCACGACAAGACGCGTGCCATATTGTACGCTAACCGGAGAACGCACGCAAACCGAGGCAAAATTGTGGCATACATTTTTGACACGCTAACCGAGATTCCACTGTATGTAGATATTATTAAATTGATCACATATAAGTTGCATTTTTGTCCCTTCTTTGCCTAAAATCTTTGTCTTGTGTCTGGTTCTCTGTTCTTCATAATCAACAAATGAAGGGCAAAATCTCAATGTCATTCAATAAGCTTGAAAAATATAAAATAAAAAGTAACGGTATCAGTAGCGGTATTGGCAATACTGGCCTTATTTACTTGGTGGTGGACCGATACTAAAATTTGCAGCATCGCCCACCCCGAATGAACAAAACAAACCCACTGAAAACCCAGTAGAGCATCTTAAGTGTGTGCAGTAGATACTGTCCAAAACCAGTATTTTGCATTTGTAATATATCAGTCCTCTTGCTATAGTGCCATGATGATATCAAATCTCAGTAAAGTGGAGCACTGGGTTATAGCTTAGCTTTGTCCAGCACAGGGCAGCATAGAGCTGCATTCACTGGCTCTTCTTCACTTCAGGTTTCTCCACACCACCACCACTGTTTTTCAATTTTTACATGACGTGATAATTGCATGCCCGAAAAGGCAGCACATCCGATGTCATGGTTCATGATTTTTTTTTCTCCATTTATTTGTTTCCTTTTTTTGTTATTTCTGCTTCAAGTCCCTCTCAGAACGACAGATTAAGAAGAGAATTTGTTTAATGGGTGATGGAGCTGTGATGGCACAATAGAAAGTATGACAAAATTGCTTAGATCGGCAAGATACCTACGCGGCAAGTTCTGGATAATTGTGCTTGTATCATAGAGCAATGTTCCCCTAGATCAGTGATTCTGAGCTGGCGGTTGTGAGTCTTAATCTTGCATTTTTATTCGGAAGGGCATTTTATATTATCGATCTCCTATTGATGACGACAACGCTCTGTAGTGCAATTTGAAACCCTTTAACCTGCCTTTAAAACACTGAATGTGCCAGTTCTGTCTTTTGTTGAGCCTTAGAAAGTGTTTGACTGTAAGTATTTTGCGTATTATGTATCAGCTGTTGAAGTGGAATGTGCGTCTTTGTTATCTACTATCCCTGTTTTATCGATAGGTGAATTTCCGCTAAGTCAAATATTTTCGAGGTTCGAGCATAGAAAAGCTGTTTAGGAACCTTCTAAATACATTTTAAACATTATTAGAGCCTTCTAGACATGATCTAACACCCCTATAGTCACATTTACACTCGTATTACCCAATATATTAGACATAATCAGACAGTTTAAGACATAAATAAGACTTGTGTGTGTTGAAATAAATGTGTTTGTGTGACGTGTGGAGGACAGGAAATGACATCAGGGATTCAGTGTTGCGTTTTAGCTTGGCGTGGGTTACGGCCGCAACAGAAGCCCGTGTCTTTATTAGGGATTATTGTGCCTGCTGTGAGATACTGTCATTCAAACCGGCAAGAAAAGCCTGTTATTCCGGCAATCAATTCTGACGCTTGTGGGCCTCACCAAACATTACAGGAACATGACTGACACCTGCTGACCAGTGTAGAATACTACATAGAATCACAATTTTGAATGCATCTTCTGAATGCCTTATATTTGTATTTTAGTTCATTTAACCATTTGTATGGTTGTGAAAACTGATGGCTGGAATGAATTTTTTTGCTTTCGGTAGCGGTGTTGCCGTAACCAAACACTGGTAAGAAAATGTGCCAATCACTCGCCTGTATGTAAGGAAAAAAAATCTGAGCTTTTTAGAGTTTGTATTTGATTTGATGGTTTACCACTTTTATAGAAAGACAGTGATTAAGGTGTATTTGTCTACCAAAATTAATAATAATAATAATAATAATAATTGATGGCTTGTGAATGAATAATAATTGGAAACAATATACAATAGCATCCGTTTTTTCATATTTATCAAAATGTGTTGTCTTGTTTTAACTCCAAAGTTGCATTTGTTGAGGGCGTCAGATTGTTCAGATAATATTACATTCTGTTCACTTATCACAAAACAAAAATAAACTTGCGCTGTGTTGTCTGTCGCCCGGTCTGCTCTGTAATGCAGGACAATGGGCGTACTCATTGAATGGAGCAGTCTGTTGGAGCCACACAATCTGGACCTCAGAGAAAGAGGTCACTCGCAACATAGAACGGGTAACTGGCATCTAATCACAAAGTCCTTGTCCCACATGTTCAATTTATCTGTGACGTGCACAATTGTTGTTGTGATTTTAGACAAATGATGAAACGCTGTTCTCGCGTAATGCATGCTGAAGTTCCAGCGTGGACTTGCAGACAGCTCACTGACACTCAGATCCTTCTTCAACCGCAATATGGGATGGTTTCAACATGGAACATTTTCGGTACTCACAATGCAAACATTTTAAACTTTTATAGTGAACATTTTCCTATTAAGGGAGACAATCTCAACCGACACCAAGGCAGGTTTCAAGGCAGTCACAGTCCAGTTATAATGGAATTTCCGACCGCAAGTCCTCAGTGCATTGGGCGCCACCAGGACAATAAAATAAATAGCATTTTGGGGAGTGTAACTCTTTACATATACCGTATATCCATATTATGGATGTGATCAAATAAGCCAACATTAATTGGTAGCTAATGTGATATAATCGGTGGAGAGCGGGCCAGAGTCGCCTCCACCTGCTGAGGAGACTGAGGTCCTTTGGTGTGTGCAGGACTCTTTTACGGACCTTTTATGACTCTGTGGTGGCCTCAGCCATCTTCTATGCTGTGGGCTGCTGGAGAGGGGGCAGCACGGACAGGGACAGGAGCAGGATCAATAGGCTGATCAGGAGAGCGAGCTCTGTCCTGGACGGTCCTCTGGACTCCGTGGAGGAAGTGGGGGAGAGAAGGATGTTGGCTAAGCTGACATCCATCATGGACAACACCTCTCACCCGCTACATGACACTGTGGGTTCCCTTAGCAGCTCCTTCAGCAGTAGACTGTTACACCCACGGTGTAAGAAGGAGAGGTTCCGCAGGTCCTTCATACCGACCGCTATCAGGCTCTACAACACCTGCACCACCTGAACCATGTTGTAGTGCTTTACTTTACTGTTCTCTTTACTTGTCTTGCTTGCTTGCTGCTGTAACAAGTAAATTTCCCCGCTGTGGGATCAATAAAGTACATACAATACAATACAATACAATACAATACAAAAGGGATCAGGGTGCCATTGAAGCAAGCACGGTTACTGGATGTGATGTCATGGAGAAGTGTGTTTCAACCTGGAAAAAGGCATACAGCATGCATTTGCGTGGCGAACACGTCAAGGCACTTTTTGTCATGTAAAATTTCACTTGATACAACAACGGTTGCTTCGAAGAAAGGTGACGCATTTGTGGCTGTGAGTGTGACTCAACTCCTCTAGAGGGTTCAATTTGACATGCACGGAACATTTGAAAGAGTCAGTTAAGTCAGCCACCTGCTACACGACTGTGTGTGTCCCATGAATGCATTGTTACAAACAGCACACAAAATGTGACGAACATTTAAGCCATCACAGAAAGGAACATACCATTAGGGATGAACTGGAGCAGTAGGGAGCTTTCCGGCTAATCGGGAAGCATTTATGTGGCTTGCATGTTCTCACCATGTGTGCCTGGGTCCTCGCGTGCACCCACATTCCAAAAATATGCATGCTAGGTTACTGCGATAGGCTGGCGACCAGTCCAGGGTGTACCCTGCCTCTTGCCCAAAGGCAGCTGGGATAGGCTCCAGCATACCGGTGACCCTAGTGAGGACAAGCAGTCCAGAAAATGGATGCATGAATAGTTGGGGCAATCTAGGGACTCTTTGGTTTCAGACTACATTGATCCTCTCAACACATAAATGTTGTCGTCTGTTCCAGGTCACAATTCTTTACAGGAAGATGAAACAATTTATTCATTTATGTTGTCATGCTCATCCTATTCAAGGTCCCTGTGAGCTGAAGCCTAAACAGGGCACAAATGGCTCAGGAGGCAAAAGCGGGTGGTGGATCCATTCTAGGTGAATCGCAGACATCTAAGTAAGAGATTACATGAAAATATGTTATATACAATATAAATACATAACATACTGTCTTCTGTTTGTTTTAGTTTTGAAGTAAAATTGAGCAATATTTTAGTCACCTTACTCCATGATGTGTAATCATTGCACAGCTACAAGTGACATATCTGCTTTTGTGGTATTATTTACTGCAATTTTGATACTTGATTTTCATGGATGCATTATTTGTATGCATGCAGTTATCATGTTCCCCGTCGTTTCCTTCATAAAATTCCTCTAAAATGACTGAAAAGTGGGTTGCGACCTCTTGACCATTGGAAAATGTGGGTCCCGGGTTCATACCATTTGAGAACCTCTCATATAAACTAACAAACAGAGCCGCTCCTCCCTACACACGGAACACGCGCTGTGTGGGGCCCCACCACATTTTGCTCAAGGGGCCGCATTCTTGGCATCGCTGCCGTGAGGCGTAGAGCACCAATTCACTGATTTGTTGCCACGATCATTGGTGGCACGCAGCCCCCGTTCATGATACAGTCATTTTTGTATCGTGTTCGGAACCACGCACACCCAGAACCACCTGGCTGAGAACCACATCCACCATCATGCTACGACTCCAGGTCATATTAATATACCCGTGTGTACAGGGTCAGGCAAAAAGATCTGACACATTTGTAGGTTAAATAAAAGGCAAATAAAGTAAAGAAACAAAAAAAGTGTTTTTATTTTCGAAAAGTACATATAATGCCATTTTTTTCATAAAATGCCATTTTGCTTTGTTTCTTTATAATGCCATTGTTTTTCGTTTCTTTTTAAGTTGCTGCCATGAATTGGACTGATGAGCATCGCGCTTTGATTGTGGAAACATTTGTCAAAACAAACAAATCTGTAACTGCAACACAACGAGCGTTCCGTTTGCTCTTCAGTCTTGGTAGACGTGATCCCGTACCAGCTCCAAACTCCATCTTGTTATGGGTTACCAACTTCAGAGCTACTGGATCTGCATTGAGTGTGTGGACAATAATGGATCCCATTTGACTGATTTAATTTTTAAAACATAATGAAACAGAATGGCATTATATGTACTTTTCGAAAATAAAAAAACCTTTCTTGTTTCTTGTTTTTACCTTTTATTTAACCTACAAATGTGTCAGATCATTTTGCCTGACCCTGTATAAAGTGATGACACAGCTCCATACCTTTATCTTTGGCCCTTTTCCCCTCTTCGTCTTTCCTCTTTTTCCTAAATTGTGCACCCGATGGTTTCGACTTTCTCGTATCCATGATGTTTTGTTGACACTTCATCATCATACCCACTGTTGACACCTCAGGTAGCAGACAAGGCTAAGGCCGTGTCCACACGGAAACGTTCCTAGTTGGGATGCTCCGATCGATCGGCCACCGATCAAAATCTCCTTCCTTTTTTGTAGACAGCAGAATTTATGGTTCCGTTTATCACATCAAGTCCTGAAGCAGCAAAACATCCCCAGACCATCACATTACCACCACCATATTTTCCTGTTAGTATGTTTTTTTCTGAAATGCGCTGTTACTTTTACACCAGACGTAACGGGACACACACCTTCCAAAAAGTTCAACTTTTGTCTTGTCAGACCACAGATTATTTTCTCAAAGGTCTTGGGGATCATCAAGATGTTTTCTGGCAAAATTGAGACAATCCTTAATGGGGTTTTTTTGGTTCAGCTGTGGTTTTCGTGCATTTAAAAACTGCATTTTGTGTTCGGCCCTGTTGTCATTGACTAATATTTAAATTTGTTGGATGATCTGAAACATTTAAGTGTGACAAACATGCAAAAAAAATAAGAAATCAGGAAGGGGGCCAACACTTTTTCGCACCACTGTATGTTTTCAGACTCAGCTTTATCCACTTCATGTGAGCAGTTGGGGGCGCCGGAATGCCACATGTAGAGGATGCCAATGAGTGCCGGGCATAAATAAGTATGAATTGCTTTCCCCCACTCATCCCGGCAATGCCCCGTGGAGAATGCCACCCCGGGCAATATGTTTGGAGGCCTAGACAACTGCACCGAGGACCACTCAAATGTTTTTACTTTGTTGCAGGATCAATACGAAACAAAAATGAGCAGGTGGTTGGAGGTTGGTTTTTTCCCACTGACTGAATTATTTGTGTAACCTGCAGATAAGGAATCTCAGTGCTACACGACAGACATGACACACGTGGATGAGTACACTCTAGTCTCACTGTGGGGAACAAAATGTGAAAGCCAATGAATGTTGGATTGTTGGCTTTGCACATGTTGCACATGCTATTGTGCCAGAGTGTCCTTGCTGCCGCTGGAGCCTCTGATCTGAAATATTTGCTTATTGCGACAACTGAATTTATACTTCTGTCTTGGACTTTGCAGATGGGTGCATCATGCACATTATCCACGTAATGATGATGATGTACTTTATGATGATGCCATGGAAGTATAAGCAGCTCTTCCACAAATTGATGACACAGCAGCAGGACCTTCCTCAGGGATACTTGGGTAGGCCTGAGGGATGGGGGGGGGGCACTCCACCACAATATATGTGGCAGTAGGGGATGGCAATGCAAATTGCAACAATTACAAGTGATAGTCCACCAAGAGCTGTGGACATTTTCCCCCATTTTCCAGCTGTACAAAAATAATAAACAGTGGATAATGCCACTGCTGTATATCCATTGCAGGTAACATTGTGGTCAAATTAGCATATGCCACTGCAACAATTCGATGGGCTTCGCAAAATGTGCCGCATCTGTGAGAACGAAGAGGGGCCACGGAAGGAGAATAACATTATCTAGCTGTGACGCAGGCAGCCACAAGGAGACGAGATCTCCCTTCTGGCCTTATCAAAGCAACAGTGAACATCTGTTACTCACAAACACTTGAAAGGCCAGAAAACACAATTTAAATGTGATCACTCTGAAGCATCTCTGGATGTGTATGTTCGGATTCAGCCACGATATTGTCGCCATGGCACAGCAAATGAAATCACCTGTGCATTATGTCTCCAACAATTTAATCCTGGTGTGCACACAACACTTGCAGGGATGCTTCTGGTATTCATTCATGATTATGCTTATTTGCACCTAAAATATGATATTCACTGATCTTTACCTCTAAACCTAAATGATGAAGTCAGACTGCAGTTTATACACTCTCAGTATGCATTATAGTGCAAATGTTTTTTGGATGACTTGTTTCAGCTGTGCTTTTATGACTGCATTCAACATGTATGGCATTCATGTATGGTTTTGGAGATATCCAGAAAGAAGGCAGTTTGACTACTATGAACGGACGGAAGCACGCTGCCTCTTGGGAGCTGCTGTGTATTGAGATACCTGCTGTATATCACAACCGCCTTCAGTTACGGAGATGTCCATATCCTCGACGTTTTTGTGGCACCCCCAGGAGGCCACGGTGCCGTTAGCACTTGCCTATCTCGCCTACCAGGCTGGCCGGCTTTGCTGTGGAGGATTATGGGAAATCTTTTGAGCGCAGTTCAACACTCTTGCACCACCAAAAATACATATCTTAAGTTTTTCAAATCTCTTACAAAAGGCATTTTGCAGTTTTACCCTTTCATAACCTGGTATTTGTTAAAGGTTCAGGACGAACGCAGATAAGTGAATCCCAATTTCGTAATTTAAGTAATATCTCTATTTTCCCAAACAACAAATTTATTCTGAGATGGCCTTCTGAAGCGTTGCAAAGGGACAAGATAACTTCACCCTTGTTGCTATAAAATGAATCATCTGTTTTCCGTGTCACTCGGGCCCAACGTCAAAACATCAGGTCAAGTTGTGGTAAACAATATCTTGTCGAATTGTTGGTGAACTCTAAATGAATCCTTGATTGCAGGGGTGTCCAAACCTTTCCCAGCGAGGGCCACATACTGAAAAATGAAAGGATGCAAGGGCCACTTTGATATTTAGTAAACCAACACATGGAAATATGCTAAGAAGCTATATGGAGCTCAAGAAAAACCTGCATTTCACCTTTGTAAGAGGTGAAATGCTTCTAAAAACAATTTTTTTTTCCATAATAAAACGAGTTTATTCTTGTAAAATTGCGACTTTTGTTCTTCATTCGATTATGACTTTTTTTTTTCTTAATATTTGGACTTTATTCCCATAAAACTACAGCTTTTTTTCCATTTCTGCTGGGTTTTTTTTCCCAACTATTCCATTTCAGCTTTCCTCTTGTAAATGTTCTTCACGTAATTATAACTTTATATTTTTAAAACAACAATGTATTTTTTCTTTATTTCAACATTGTTACTCAAATGACATTTTTCCTCATTTTACAGGTTTATTCTCAGAAAATTGCGACTGTTCTCTCCATTTTTTTCCTCTTAATATTTTGACTTTACTCTGGTAAAAATTCTGCTGTTTTTTTGGTATAATTTCCCAAATATTTAAACTTTCTTCTCCTAATATTTTGACTTTATTCCTATGTTATACATTTGCACCCAACCTAAGTTTCCAAAAATTCCAACTTTATGCATTGAAAAAAAAATTAAAAATCAACTTCATGCTACTAAAATGACATTTTTCCTCATACTATTACTTTATTCTTGTGAAAGTATGGCCTTTTTTTCCTTGCTAGATGACAACTCTCCTCTTAATATTTTGACTTTTGATTGATTTTCCCATTTTTGCTGTTGTTGTTGTTTTAAGTTTCCTTGTTAAATTACATTTTAGACTGTGGCGCGGGCCGCACTTTGGACACCCCTGCTTTATTGTGTATGCTGCACAAAATTATCTCTCAGTCATGTCCGCCCATTCACTGTTTTGATAATAAAATGTGTTTTATTATAATAAAAAAAAATCAATCATCTCGATTCATCTCCACTTAAAAGGTATATTGTCAGAGAAATAAATAGAGTCTATATATATATATATATATATATATATATATATATATATATATATATATATGTTACCGGACAATTAATTTACAAATAATTTACAAACAACAGAAAATACTACCGAGGTTTTGCTTATTAATGCAAAGTTATGAAAGTGCATGGAATATTCTTGTCTAAAAACACTTGGAAGGCAGTTAGAAATGAGCTTTAAATACACAGCAAAAGGGTTGAATATGAATAATCCGAATAATCCAGCACCTACAAAAGTATTCACAGAAAAAATATATATAATACAGAAGGTGGCACGTGCTGCTGAAACAGAATAAATAAAACACCGCAGCTAAACAGCTGTGAGAAGAATAAATATCTTTGCCCGTACACAAAAGCGTTATTCTGCAACCTGTGCAACACCAGTGGGCCATGTTTGCTGCAATTCACTCACAAAGGAATGTGCTTAAAATGAACTTAAGGATGCAGAACATGAAACAAAGAGCAGCATTTTTGAGAAGTATGGTGTCATCGCCCTCCCTTGTCCAGGCACGGCTGTAGCGACAGCTCACAGCTTATGAAACACACTCGTCGAAAAGAACATCTGAAGGAGTCAAATGATTAAAAGGATAATGTCCTCGCTGTGGTTCTTGAGGGAGGTCCACTTGTCGTGTGCTGTAGCTTCATCTTCCTGCGTGTGGACGAAACTTTGGTTTTCTTTGGGAATGAAGGCTTCGTTTTTTTCCTATAAGCCTCCCTCTTTGGACTGTTGGGTGGCCCCAGGTGCTCTAAGACTCTTTTGTGAAATACCGCCCGGAACTGATTGGCCTGCAAGAAAAAGATAAGCGTTTCAAGGACTTGGTAAGCGCTCAGTCTTGCCGTATCTGCTGACCTTGGACTGTTGTTTTACCTTCTAGGATTTGCTGCGCGGACACCTGGTTGGCACATGCATTGGTGCACTACAAGCATGTTAGCATTTTGGTTTGAAATGTTCATAGAAAATTCACGTGTACTAATATGTGTTCACTTTTCTGCCTGTATCGTGTGTCACACCACATATGTTAAAGTCCTTATTTGATCTGTTTTGATGGCAACAACGTGCGACAGCGCTACAGGAGGCTGTCAAAGGCGAGGACGCATGTTTACACCCTTGCCATTCTCTAATACACAGGTGTCCAACTCAAGGCCCGGGGGCCAGATTTGGCCCACCATATCATTTTATGTGGCCCGCGAAAGCCTTGAAATAATGCATGTCAAAAGGACACTTATTTTAATATTATTTAAAAAAAATATTTCTATAGACATTGTAATTTAGTTATTAATACTGATTGTCTACTTTTTAAAGCAATATTTTTCATTATTTTACTTTTATAGTATTGTAAAACTGTATGCTGTAATTTAATTTTGTTTTTACTTAATATAAATTTTTAAAAGAGTACAAATTGTAATACATACAAAATATTTTTACAATAAAATAAAAGATGTAATATTTAAAACATATTTTTACAATAATTTAATAAACATTTACTGTTACATTTAAAATAAATAAAGTAATAAAGTACAAACAAAATTAACATTAACAAAAACAACTTAAAAATATATATTTTTTTAATCAAAAAGACCATCTTTCTTGCTAAATGTATTTGTTGTCAATATTGACAGAAAACCTTATATTTTTTGGTTGTCAAATCCAAATTGAAATGACAATTTTTCTTATTACTTATTAATGAAAAATGCATGTAATAATTAATGAATGAATTATAAAAAGTGGCCCTCTGAGGATAACCATCATTGCGATGTGGCCCACAGTGAAAACGAGTTTGACGCCCCTGCTCTAATGAAACAATATTAGGGGACTACTTTTGTTCTACTGCTTTTTTGGTCCATGTAGGTTTGGATTTTTTTTCCTCCCTTAAAGGGATAGTTTGGATTTTTTGACATGAAGTTGTGTAACATCCCCATCAACAGTGACTTACCCCCCTGTTTGCTCCCACCTGTCCAGTTCTGGTCGGATTCCCGTGACGAGCAACGTAGGTTGTTTAAGTAAAGAGTTTGGCTTCTTAAACAATATGTGTTCAAAAGAGTGTAATACATTTGCATCATAAAAATGCCTCCTCAAAAAAAAAATCAGACCTCACAAATTGCTCTGCGTTTTATTTGTGTCCCTTCGCGCCGTCGCCTCTCCATTCGTGGGTATGTGATGAAGACGCTCGTCCTCTTCCGCTGTGGAACGCAGCGATTTGTGAGGTCTGATTTTTTTGAGGAGGCATCTTTATGATACGTGTTACTCTCTTGAACGCATGTTGCTTTGAGAAGCCAGGCTATTTTCTGAAATGACCCAGCAACTAAGCGGAACTACGTTCCTCGTCACGGAAATCCGACCAGAACTGGACTCGCGGGAGCAAATGGGGGGGTAAGTCACTGTTGATGGGGATGTCATACGACTTCATGTCGAAAAATCCGAACTATCCCTTTAATGATAACAAGTCGGGCTGACTTGGTACTCTACTGTTTGTCCCACGGCAGTGATGCACATCCTTTGCCCAAATGGGGATGTGGGAATGGGGATTGCTCCTTCTTTTCACCACATCAGATTGTACGGCATATCTTAAACCGCTATACTGAAGCAAAGTAGCATGTTTACGTCCCCAAAAAGTGCATTCCTTACCACGTCTGTTTGTTTCGTGGTGTAGGGTCCTGTGCTTGTGCTTGGCCATGCTGTAGTCTGCTGCTGCTTCTTCGGCTTAGCACAGTATACCTCCAGATGATGCAGATCGCAGCCATTTGACCTGCAACATTTGTCCACGATCCCCTTCCCTCTGGGCCGAGAAGCATAACCAGACCGTGTACCTTTACCTGCCACGAGACACAAAGCCACCATGAGGACCTTTCAGAAATAACCACACTTCCAGAAGACCAACCATACGCTTGCATACAGCATGTCACGTGATGTTGTAAAATACAGGAGATCGGGAAGACCTGGGTTCCAATCTCCGTTGGGCATTACTGTGTGGGTTTTCTCCGGGTACTCCGGTTTCCTCCCACATTCCAAAAACATGCATGTTAGGCTAATTGGTGACTCTAAATTGTCCATAGGTATGAATGTGAGTGTGAATGGTTGTTTGCCTATATGTGCCCTGCGATTGGCTGGCGACCAGTCCAGGGTGTACCCCGCCTGTCGTAGTTTGAGGAAGCAGCCGTGACCGTAGAGCTACAAGTGGGAGCAAATACTGAGTACAAATGGAGAAAGAAAGGGGTCTTTTGATTGGTAAACTTAGCTTCGAAGCCCTGGCAGATGGCTCTCACAACAAACAATTCTCAAACAATTCGCTGTCCAATTGTCACGCACTACGTCGTCGTCGGCTTGGCAGAGAGAAGCGGGAAGGCACTGAAGCACTGCACCGCTCTTTTTTATTGTCATTTATACCGTGTTTTTTTTTTTTTTTTTAGATGCGAGCCGTCTCTGGGCTGATTTTTTGCTTGGAACCGTGAGCTAAAATTTGGGTACAAGCTGCTAGTTGACGGCAGGCATAGCCGAGGACAGCTAAGTGGGGGCTCCTGTGTGACCATGGCTGAGGAGCTAGCAGTGCGAGCATTAGCAGCGCACTAGCTAGTCATCAACACATCAGTAAAACAAACGTACCTTATAGCGATCTAATCCATCTTATTTAGTATGTATTGTGTCAAACTATGACAGGAACGACGTCAAATTAAAAGTGCAAAATGAATACAGACCCACCATCCACCAGTACGAGCCTGGACTTGGTTTTCAGAGAGGTTGTGTACCACAAATATGCACTTTTGCACTCAACAAGGTCATCAAATCTTACGTTCATGCATTCCCACATAGTATCAGCATTTGGGAGCAAATGTGAGACGGGAGCAAAAGGGTAAAAATACAGTATAGTAGTCTATCTGTGTGAATTTCTCTTGGAGATGAATAAAGTATCTACGTATCTATCTATCTATCTATCTATCTATCTATCTATCTATCTATCTATCCATCTATGAAAGTGTGGTGCGCTCAAGGACTGTCAAACAAAGTGGGACAAATTGCCGCTCGCACTAAACATTCAAAAACTGGGGGATTTCTAACTGTGTATTATTTTGGAATGAAATAATGGCCCATATTTCCAAAACTGATATCCCTTCATATAAAATTTGATGTCATTATCGTTGTAGTTCCGTATCGAATCCTTTTATTATTATGGATTATTATTATTATCTATTATGGATTTTAAAAAATTCATTTGCGGTTAAATGTGATTAATTATGAATTAACTATGGACAAAATGCGATTAATCACGGTTCAATATTTTAATCAATTGACAGCCTTAACATATTTCGATTTTTCAAATAAAACAACACCAAGTGGGGAGGTTCAAGAATATTTTTGTAAGGCTTCAGCCCCCCTACCCTGACCCCCAAAATCCACGTAATGACACCACTGTCAACAAGCCACGTGATCCAAATACGGCGCTATTAAAAACAACGTTCATTTTAGGATATCAGGCGACGTTAGCGTTTGCCGCCAGTGAACTCGCTCTGCTCCCTTGCAATTTCTCTCGCTCGCTCTTTTTTTGGACACAAAGCCGTTCTCAGATACGAGAGCAAGTGTTGCGACAATAACGCTATCACACAATGTGGCACGGCGTTCTTGTGGGCATGCACCCATTTCGACGGATTACCAACCACTTTGATACCAGACGGAGAGAGCGGCCTTGGTCTGAACGGGAGAAAGGTAATCAGGTGAAAGGGCCTTGGGGTGACTTTTGATACTAATAATGTCCAAATGAACGTGGGAAGCGATAAAGTATGTGCTACCTTCAACTCACGAAACATTATTATGGTAAAAGCTCTAAAATAATCATACAGTAATGCAATACAGCTATCTTTATATCTTTATCCAACTTGCTGAAAAGAGCACACATATAGTGGAATAGATAGTGGCATAAACAATCAAAGATGACCGTGGCCGTATCTTTGTTTACCACAAACGGAACGAAAAAAAGCCGTGTTTGCCAGCTCCATATTTACACCGCACTCCAGTATCCAAAAATGTATTACGTAACATCCAATCAACGAATCATCAGCTGAAAACTCAATTTAGATGTATTCATATGGCTCATAAAAAGTTTCGAAAAGCTGTCATAGCCATTGGTTGTGTTCTACGTCGCACCAGACTGGCATCCTTGGCATCCCATAAATGCTCGTGCAAATATTACGCGACGTCTCGAGCTCCAACCTTCCAGCAACTGTGAAACAACACGAAGCTTGAGGACAGACGTACCGAAGTAGATCCCGCGATCGCCACACACGAACAGGAGGTCATTGAGGAGGTCCGTGCCGCAGCGGAGCTTGGCTGCTTCCGAGTGGAGAGGCCAGTTGAGCAGACACGTGGTCGAGTAGAACACGCACAACACCTGAGGACCAGAGGACACGCAGCTTTACTCTGTGTTTGATGTGACACGACAAGCGGTGGCCGGAAAAAGTTGTTTTCAGACTACAGTTAAGTTTCATTCTTTAAAATCGGAGTGATTTGTTTTTGTTTTTTATTACACGCGCATCCGTAGAAGACAGTAAAAGTTCATATTGTAGTTCCCTCTGTATGTAGCCTTACTAGCTGGCGACCCACGTTTTCTCCATATTAAAAAAAAACAACAGCTGATCAAAATACTATTGAAGGCAAACGTTAGCACATCTGACACACGCGTGCAGCGGACCACGCATGCGCATGCTTGCTTTTCCATCACATGAAAGCAGTGTCATTGGGCATACAGCACGGGCATCTGTCGTCATCGATCAGCATGAAGTATGCTAGCTTCATGGTATAGCTCCAGATGATTTGCATGACATTTGCGTGAGTTTCAACGACACCGTGACGAACACATCTATAGTAGAATGTCAATAATAGACCAGTCAACAATTTATGATAAAACCCATGCAAAAAACCCCACATTTATACTTTTTAAAATATTAACTGATTTAGGGTTTGGGTTTAGAGTAAAAAAAAACCCCAAAACAATTTAATGTGAGTTTAATCTTAAATAGTTGGAAATGATTTCAGCAGTTTTTAACAACTAGACAGAGCTCTGAAAAATAGCTTTCTATATGGTGTGTATGCACTATGCACAGCATCACCGTCTGTAGAGGAGAATCCTGTTTAATCATGCAAAACAGCATCAAATGACTTCTCTTACCTTCAATGTCCACAATCTTCCGGAAAGGCATTGTGAGGCCTTCATCCTGACTGTGCGATGTGACTTTTGCACACCTTCAGTATTATAGTATCTGCGGGCGAAGGAGGGAGGAGGACCATATATCCCAGAGATGGCCTCCCTACGCTCGCTTGCGCGCTTCCACCCGCAAATCTTGAGCGATTTTCTTATCAGATGATTCACCATTCTGTTACAGCGACTGGACTTGTTCTGAAAATGTTCCTACTTTGTTTGTCACATGATATCCATCACGTGTGATAAGATGATGCGGTGAATAAAATAAAAAGTGTGCAGGCCCATGCTAAATTGCTTTTGTCGCAGCACGTTAATCGCAGGACTTTCTAAAGGAACAAAAAACGGAAATATTTCCTACTTGACGTCTTTGTTTGTGAATACCAGCGCGACGGCAGCCTTTCTCCACACGAGATACCTTGCACCCCTTGTAAACTAGCAAGTCCCGAGCGTTTTTGTGTTTTGTGCAGATGGAATGATATTCAGTTGAAACCAGTGACGCATGGTCAAGGGAGGAATCTTGACAAATGAACAAAACAAATGCAGGCGACCCTCGCCACTTCGTGCTTCGAATTTGTTGGCTTTCACTGTGTCACGGTTTTAAAAAAATATAAAATTTGAATCCGGCTTGTTAGTGGTCAAAACAGATGCATGCTTGCCCAAATTAAGCATTTTTAAGCATAAAAATGGCTGAACTAGAAAAGCACTTTGAGAGCACAGACCTCCGCCAAGCGCCTTAGTTCCCCCCATATTGTGATTTACACCATAAATATTAGTCCTACATTTATTTTATCTACATATTTCGATTGCTAATGTTAGCATGCTAACACCTAGCATAATATTGGTAAGTGTTTATATGTGTCTAGCTATGAAAATGGATAAAAAAAGTCTACAATGCTAATGTTAGCAATGCTAACATTAGCATGCTAACATATAACATAATAGTGCTCAGTGTTTATATATGTGTCTAGCTATGAAAATGGCTAAAAATGCTACTATGCTAATGTTAGCATGCTAACACCTAGCATGATAGTGCTAAGCCTTCATATCAGTGTCTACCTACGGAAATGGCAAAAAATGCTACTAAGCCCATGTTAACATGCTAGCAATGCTAAGTGTTTATATACTGTATGTGTCTAGCCATGAAAATAGCTAAAAACTTTAGTAAGGCTAACATGCTAACGTTAGCATGCTAACACCTAGCATGATAGTGCTAAGCCTTCATATCAGTGTCTACCTATGAACATGCCTAAAAATGCTACTAAGCAAATGTTAACATGCTAGCAATGCTAAGTGTTGATATACTGTATGTTTCTAGCCATGAAAATAGCTAAAAATGTTAGTAACGCTAACACGCTAACGTTAGCATGCTAACACCTAGCATGATAGCGCAATGTACCGGGGAAGGCTAAATGTCCTGAATGAGTTGTAACTTTCGAACGGTCTGGATCGGTTGTGAAATGTGGAAGTGCACTCGTTAGTAGTTAGGATGTCCCGAGAGCTTCAGGATCGGGATTGGCTGCCGATCGCCTTTATTTTGAAGAGTGGATAATATCGGCTTCCGCCAGGACATCGGGCCGATCCAGTTGTCGTATAATGTTGGAAGTGATGGATATTTCGGCTCGTTTTAGAGAGCTGGTTTTTTAGGATCGGCTCACTAAAAATAGTTAGCTCTTTCAGCTCCCAAGTGGCTCCTCAGATTTGGTTGTTGTCTTAAATTGATTTATCACCAAATTCTGTGTATTGTGTAAAATGACTTACCGATGTAAAGAAAACATGATATCAAATGTTCATTATTTGAATGGATTTATTTAAACCTCAATGAACAGCTACAAAAGTATATAATACAAGTATAATGTTATGTTATAAAAACAAAGAGCCATCTCAATAGACAAATCACGTCAAAAATGGTCAACTCTCTTCATGCGAATTCCTCACAAACAAATCGGCTTTCAGAGCAACACAGGGTGTTTAACCCCGCCCCTCCCCCCTGCTCAGTGTGGACACAGCGCCGCCGCCACAAATCTTGACATTCGCCTTTAACAGAAAAAAACGACGAGGAAATAACTCATCGGCTCCCAACCGGCTTGTGTCGTTCATTTCAAAGAACCGGCTCTTAAGAGCCCATTCGTTCGCGACCGACACATCACTATCGGTAAACTCTGGGCCACACCCCAACACGGTAGGTGCGGTAATGCGCCTCAAAGCTGGTTGCCGCCCGACTCTCGCCACCCGCGAGAAGAAAACGCTCAATCGTGACGGAATCTCATCACAAACACTACTAAACAAGTGGAAACCTTGGAAACCCCTTTGTTACGGAGCGTGAATGGAAGCTAGCGGGGTGAGCGTAGTTTAGCAGACCGTAGTGCAACTGTGTGTGTGTGTGTGTGTGTGTGTGTGTGTGTGTGACAAGATGAGCCAATAATGAATTGCATCAATAAATGTAAGGATTTTTGCATTTCCATTCATGGACATTTTATTCACTAACCCCAATAGCACACACTCTATGCTGGTAAAATAAGAGGAAAAGGTAAAAAAAAAAAAACGGAATTCAAAAAAATTAAAATGGAATTTGGGAAAAATATAAAACGGATTAAGAGAGTTTGTTAAAAAAATAAAACATATTCGAAATCACACCACAAAATTGAGCCATGATTAGTCCGATCCTAACGGGGTTTTTCACGCCCATTTTTTCCAGTCGTATCTTTTATTGGACGTACTTTTATTGGATCTTTTATTGGATTAGGGACCTGGCTCGCAGAGGTTAGTTACAAAAGCCAAACAATATTGTTGGTCATGCTGTGTGATAAAAAAGTAAATTCAGCAATACTTTGGCTGCATTATTTTCATTGCCGCATGTTAGGTTAACTGGAAATCCTAAATTGTGAATGTGAGCGTCTTGTATATATCACACCTCTCGCCTGAAGTCAAGCTGGAAAAGGCTTTAGCTCACCCAGGACACTAATGAGGTATTGAAAACGGACGGAAAGATTCAAATTTGAAGAATAAATTCACAATCTGGAGAGTTCTCTGTCTTCTTTACTGTCAAGGTAAAACTCAAGACCGCAAAATGTATCCTCATCCTTACAAACTTTTAGAATTGTATGTCCAATCGTGAATACGAGTTTCCCCGCACTGCGTGCCTAACAGACCCAAGCACTTCATTAGTGTTTTCATCTGGACGCTCCTGTGACTGAGGTACCTCCGCCACCATGTGGATTATTTAAGTACTCCATCTCTTTAAAAGAGCTCAACTAAAAGCTACAGCTCTAACCACTGCACCAATGTCACTCCTTTTTCGTTCCTGACCTTTAACCCATAGACGGTCATCAACCAAAAGGCCTCAGTAAACCACCTTGACTGTCTAGCAGCTACTCAGATTTTGAGGCACGTAGCTCAGGTTGATCAGGAAATGGAATACCTTAAACACGAGCCCACGCCTTGGGACGAAGAGTTCCATGACACGCAGGACTGCTCAAGACCGGTCCACGAGGATCTCCCCTATGACGTCCCTCTAGCCATCATGCCTCTATAGCTGACACCCCCCAAATAACTTGTTCTTCTTTTATTACAAATTATATATAGTGTACATATATTGCAAGTAATCATAACATTCATTCCTATGTCCATTTACAACACTTCAATCAAGCTTGGGCTAAGTCTACAACAAGCAATCAGTGTTACACAGCAATTGCAGGACAAATGCAAACGTCACACCCAAGATTCTTAATGCTCAAACCACAAGGAGGCGACGAGTCAACATACCTCCCTCAGTCACCATGCTACCAAAACCCAAAACAGTGTGTGAAACTGAACCGCACAGACTATGCTAGGATCAAAATAAACACTGACACAGCGCATACATGCAAAACTCCTATTTTATACTCGGGTATAATCCGCAAAGCATGCTGGGAAAGTGCATGTATTGCGTGTTCCACACGTTTTGTGTTTTATAGCGCCAAAGGAGATCTTGGGTTTGATCATTTTTTGTCTTCGTGATGGGGGAATTTTCGGGCACGTGCACGTCCCGAATATTCCCCCCCGGTGCACGAACACCTGCCCTTTTGCCCTGCGTGAGGGCAAAAATGACTCTGTCATTGATTCCCCCACGTTTTGATATCTGACAGGGCTTCTGAGTTCTTGTCAGAATTCTACCCCGGCCTGCATGTTCTATAAATGTGGTATATTGTGTAAATATACGGGGTGTGATCATAAGAGTCACAAACACGGGGGGGATCCACCATGTATGTTATTTGCTGCTAAGCCCCCCTCGTCCTCTAAACCTAGTGGCCTCTGATATTCCCATTGACATTGCAGTGTCAGATGATGGCCGGATACGCAAACTGACACCGCCGGGTGCCTCACATCACGCCGCTTCACCGCTAAGTATGCACGCCTTTTTTGCCCACCAACTGTTGTAGAATAAAATATTCCATTGCAATGCTGGATGACGCAACATTGAATCAGCCAAGAGAAACGTCATTTCTTACACTTTAACTTTTCATTTCGTGGTATGGAGGCTGTTGAGAGCGGCCTCGGTCTGTTTTAATTTGGCTTTTATCTGTGCGATCTTTTCCCGTTGCTCGAGCTCATTAAAGTCAAAGTCATCTCTCAGTGTCGAGCAAAAGTCCGAATCCACAGTCAGACTCATGGTCCACTGCTGGTTGTCATTTGGATCGGCATTCCAGTCTTCTTGCACTTCATCACCAGCTGGAGGGAACAAATCCGTTTCTTTATCATCAGTCGGAGGTGACAAATCCGCTTCTTTGTCAATAAATTGTTCTGCTTTGTCGCCACACGGGTCCTCGCATGTGATGTGCTGCTCCACCGGCTCACTGTCATTCACCTTTTTTTTTTTTGGAAAAAAAGAAAATGACACATTTAACTTAATTGGAAGTAAATTATACTTATTAATATCCTCACTGGAGTCTGTCTTTTTTAAATGTTCAATTAACACCAACGACCACACCTTACCAAAGAGTACGTGTTTCATGGATGATGAGGTTCATCTCCTTTTTAGGCTGACTTCACACTGCACTAACTTGTAAACTGCACCAATTCTCACCAAGATAACACCTTTACTTCATATGAAACCTCATTTGCATTTTTGGTAAACAAATGACTAATCAACAGTAATCATACTTCCCAGGAAACACAGAGGGATAGAACGAATACTGCATGCCCCAAAAGAGATCGTTCGGGTTATTATTATCCAATTGTCCTCATTCTTACCTTCTCCTGTCTCTCAGCTGGTGATGCTGAACGAGCGACGGGCTGCTGGGCTCTGCGTGTCAACTGTTGGCTCGGTTTGACGTTTCTCATCGCCAGGTAAAGTTGCTCGTTGTAAATGATGATAAAATCCTCACAGCTGTCAAGCGCCACTTCTGGAGACAAGAGGGCGGTGTGAGGGGGGCGGGTCGCAACCCTCCCTGACGCATTGTCCCTCAACACGTTATAAGCCTCGACGCTAGAAGAGACAAAGGCTATTTTCATGGGGCTCTGAGCGAGCTGAAACTCAGCCGTCAGAAGTGAGGATGCATTTCGTTGTGTTGATCCATGGCCTTTGCTTCGCAAGACCACTGGACAAATCCAGATGCCTCGTGGGGAATCTGCAATCACGTCTGTGCCATTGGGGTCCGTGGTGGGGAGGCCAATTGCTCGGACCAGTGAGGATGGTAAAGTCCAAATTGCTATGCTCTTCACTTGAGCCTCCTCTGGGATGAACACCTCTAATCCATCGAGGACATTCATCTTTCCTGAAGACACAGAGTTCATCGGCGTGTTGGCTTACAATGTTTTGCAACAGTGGAGGTCATACAATTTTGCAAGTCAACAACAATATTCAGAGAAAACTAGTCATAGATTTAGAGCTCAACCCCCATCATGCATGATGTCACACAATACTTCATCAGAGCTCAGGTCAGCAAGGGTCAAAGGATTCGGTCTGTGTGCACTTTGATTATCATCTGTTTAAGATCGCCATTTATCCTGAAAGATTACTTCTACGGGAGGTCCTCGGTCTATGACGTTCCGTGGTTCCGCACACCCATAAATTACTTACAAACTTAATTTCGACTTAAGAAGTTTGGTTTGTAAATACAAGACTTGCTCGAAAACCTCCGTAATTTCCGGTGTATAAGTCGTTACTATTTGTTATTTACTATATACTTTGCTGGGATGAAATGCATTATGGGAAAACATTAAAATATATGTTTTTTAACTTGTATTGGTACTTGTATACTCCTTAGCTACAGTTTGAGTGTTCAGTTACTGTGTGACGATTTTAGCATTCTCTCTAAGATGACACCGTGAGTCCGACTGTTATATTGAGTAATGGCCTCCTGCAATTTCCAATGGGTTGACAAGCTTCTCGTGAGTTTTCTCATAGCTCATAATTGGCTGATGTCAAATAAAGAGCTGCCTGGTCCTGGTGTGCGCCACAACATGACGTTTTATGATGTGGCCATGTGATGCGGCTTATAGTCCGGTGCGGCTTATACAGTATATGTATAAATCTCTTTTTCTCTCTAAATTTAGTTAAACACTGGTGTGTCTTCTACATCGGAAATTACGGTAGTTATGTGCACACAGTGGAAGAATACATAGTCCCATGCACCTACACGGAGGGTTGATAACCTACCACCCTCCAGTATGACTCCTGGCACTTGACTCCCTTGATGGCAGCGCACTAAAGAAAAGGAAAGCCACCACCACGAAAGTAAAACAAGACGTCGAAAAAATGCTCAGAAAGGAGACGACACCAATCAACATGGGTCGCATGACCTGCCCAAGCCACTCGATCACCGCAACCGTCATCAAGAAGAAATATCACATCCTTGAACATGTGAAATGATCTGCTGCTATGAAATTGACAGCGCTAACTTCATGAGTTCTATCTGTGTGTCAGTGACTTTGGTGCTAATTTAAGTATAAGCTCAGATTTACACTACAAGTCTATTTACAACACATAGTAGGAATGGAACTCGTTCTCCATGTACTGTACTTGATTTGAAACTACTCTGAATTTGACTGGTGTCCTGGTGTGGTTCGTGTTCAACCTTAGCGTTCCACTGTCAACTACTATTCAAAACTATTCACGTTCACCAAAATATATACAAAAATATGTACTTTCTATTTTACTTCTGTTAGCCGTAGCAGTCTTGCTGTTTCAAGTGACAATAAATAATAATGAATTATTAATAATGGAAATGAATAATAAATAATAATAATAAATTCAATGAATAAAGACAATTATTTAGCCAATAATAACAGACTGCAGCTCTGTAATGTAGCACCTGAAGCTGTAACGTTTCAGTCGGGGACATCACTCATACATCGTGGGTACATTCAATCCTGGTCAACATTAAATGACTAAATGGCAGTCATTTAAGGTCATTCCAAATTCTCAAACATACATAAAGTGATCAAATAGCAGACATTTTTTTTGTCTAAAATGCATAAGAATTATGCATAAAGATGTCAGCCAATTTTCAAGATGATAAAGCCCAAATGCTCTGTTGCCCCTTGAGCTGTGACGTCATACCAGTAAGACATCGCCTGTAAACATCATGATAGTTTTAAACACATTTTTGGAAGTGTTTTGAAGAGAATGCCAAAACTTTGTGTCACGGGAGGGTGCAGTAACGGCACGGATCACGGTGTTCGTTTTTTTTAATTGGCCGAAAGCTGAAAAAGTTGCCACGAGCTGGACAAAAAAAAAAAAAAAGGCGGCATCGAATTGGTCGTAGTCATGCTTGGTGCACTCGAACACTTAGTGTCATAGGGAAAATAGGGTATAGCTCTTCTGGAAGGAAACTCTCTTGCTTCAGGCAAGCTTCTATTTATAATGTGGCAGCAAAACAGAGCAGTTGAGCACAAACAGATTAGCGTGTCTAGCCCTTTTCCCGTATGTGGCGCACTGATCTGTATTATATATCTGGATACACCATTGGTCAATGACTTGTGAAGCCACGCGGCCGCCATATTACCACTCACAAGAAACACTTCTCGGACAATGACTTATGTCAGAACTTGTGAGTTGTTAAGTCTGTTGTTGTTGTTGTTTGTTACCCACTCACACTAAATGCAAGGTCAGGTGTACTTCAGCTTAGCCATAAGGACTCGCGTAAGATAATTTTGAAAAATTCTGTCGATATCATACCATACCTGAGTCATAACGGCTTTACATAGGGGGCCGTTGGGGATACGTAAACAAACAACCGCGACTAGACTACTAAATAATTTGCTGTTGCTTGCAAATATTAAAAAAATAAGTTTTTTTTTTGTTTACCCAAATTTAAAATGAACCCCCATATGGAGACAATGTTTATATATTATTACATATTATATTACATATTATTCCTGTGGTTTTTGTTCAAATATATTTCTATATCAGAAAAGAGGTTACTTCTATTTCATAACACAAACAAAAAAAATCTGCAAAATGTTAAATGATCTTAAACCTTGTCCAGAGTCACTCTCTTTTATGATTCATATTTTGTACAGACGAGAGCATAGTGAATTGTATGAAAGTCAGAAAAAAAAGAGTAAAGGATCATGTCCATGGATTTTAGTGGAAAAAAGTGATGGGATATGCAGTTAAAATTAAAATCTCTTTCTAGAGGAGTAAAACTATGCATTGCTATAGGGGAGTGCTGAGCCAGGGTGCACAGTAGAATTTTGTCCCAAAGGCAATGAGAATTGGAAGGGGAAAAGTACATTTAATATAGCCAGAAGATAGAGAATAACGTATCAAATCGTTTTTAAGGGACGAATGTTGCGTTACTTGAAGGAATGGGAGAATCTCCCCGCTTTTTAATTTAAAATATAGATGCCTCTTCATCTGCTTTGTACACTATGTACGCTGTGCCAATGTAGTCTGCTACGTACGAGATGTGAGTGGTAAAATGGCCTCTCTGTGGCTTCAGCAGCTTGCACGGGCGCGTGCGACGTATGATCTATCCAGATTATTTTCGTACAGATCAGTGCCACATGCCCAAAGGTCGTATAAATCCCCCATTTCATAGCTGTCTCAGGCAATGCCTGTAACAAAGTTACTTGTTTTTTTCTCGTAAATTTACAACTTTATTCTCGTAATATTACGATTTTTTCTCATATATTTACGACTTTACTCTCATAATATTATGAGTTATTTCTCGTAAGTAATTTGACTTTTTCTTGAAAACTTTTGGAAATTTTTTTTCCTCAATGTGGCCCTAATACTCCGTCATAATATCGAGCTTGAACAGACAACTGTCACAAGGCAACGCCTAACTGTGACGTCACAGCTCTACACCAACTTTCAAATGAAATTGCTCAAGTTCCCCGGAAACCGAAGCTTTCTGAAGCAGTGAATCAATATGAAGCAATGTGTCGAAATGGTTCAGTGTTATGAAGCATTTGGCACGAATCAGTGTGGTGAGTCACGACACTGCTTCACCGCTGCTTTCTGTACCACTGAAGCAAATGTGTTGAAATGGTTCAGTGCTTCGAGGCATTTGACACAAATCAGTGTGGTGACATCTGCTGGACAAAAATATATTGAACTTTCATATAACCAAAGGACAAAGTGTCATCTGAACAACTAAACCTGTGGGTGGTATGGTGGTTACATAACTTACTTAATGTACACGCAGTATTAGGTTCGACTCCTGGCCTGAAATTTAATTTTTATTCTTCCCCCAGATGAATAATAAAAAAAAAAAAACGATAACCAAAAAAAAGCTGTTGTGTTACTTTTGAGGGATATTTCCCCTTTTTATAAGCATTGTGAGTTTGACTGAACCAAATTGACTGGCTCGACCCCTCCCTACCTGAGTGACACGTAGACGGTCACGGCCGACACGCGTGTGACGTCACAACGCTTCGCTTCCGCGGCCAGGTGATTTTCCACTGAATGAAGCGAGACATCGGTACAACGTATCGGGATACTTGTTGCCGCGAGCGCTCGACACTTGTCTGGCGTCTGCTTCGAGCGTGACGTCACTAGCTGTTCCACCGGATCCAGCGAGACATCGGGACGACTGATTGTGATACTTCTGCCGCGAACGCTCGACACTTGTCTCGAGCGTCTGCTTCCCCACATGTATGTAAACAGTGTTTACATACATGTGGGGAGGCACTCTACCTGTCGACATTGTGTGATCTTTAGAACGAACATTTCTAATTCAAACCACCCGCTGGCTCTTTCAACGTGACGCAGCATTTCTACAGTAACTTTCGTTACCGTTGTAAACAAAGTAACAGAATGTGGCGTCTGAGTAAGTTCGGCGCCCTTTATTGCACATGGCAATGAATTAAAGCCGTCGAAACACGAATTTAACCTCTGGCAAACGTTATGCTCGCCAACACCATCCACGAAACAAAGAAGACGTGTGTTTCTTACTATGTGGATGTCGGCAGGCGTCTTCTTCATCCTCTTCCGGAGACCAGAGCATGGCTGGTGTTTGGAGTCAAGCGTCAAGCGATTATTGACACATGTTGTGCGCTGCTGTGCGTCTTCAAACGTTCACTTCTTACATGGAACTAAACTTTCGTTTATTTCCCCCCTGCTGACGACCAAACCACAGCTCAACAAATCCCTAATAAAGTGACTGCTTCCTATGAACGTCGTCAAAGATCTTACAAAAGTAAACGGAAGTGGAGATTGGCGAGGTATGGAGACGACAAAACGACATGTTTTGTTAAAATGCTTGGCTAGTTAGTCGTTTCCGATAATAACCTACAACCAAGTATACCACAGTCACAAAATACATTTCGAAGCCAAGTCATTAGTTTGCCACTTGCTTCGGTTGTTTAAAGCTGAATGAACCAATCTCTTCTTTAAGAACATCTCTGTCTTACAAAGCGCCCTTATTTTTCCAGATCTGCAACACAAAGACCGTCGAATAATGTTGACAATTACCTGTTTTTATTGTATAAAATAAACAATGTTATAAAAGTGATACATGCTATAAAATGATAATGACTAAACATATATGTCATATCTCTTAAATACACAATTTAACGAAATTGTTAGTGTCGACTCAAGTGCTAACATTAGAAGAGGCCTGGCTGGTCCACTCACAAGTTGCCATGACAATGACAGGGACATTACTCACTATTATAAGGCAGTGTATATGACTTTCACATTTTTAGTCTAATGTACACAATGACAGTGTTATTAGAACAGGGGTGGGCAAACCTTTTGCATCGCAGGCCACATTGGGTTAAAAAATTAGCAGGGAGGCTTCTCCATATAAGTGGTCAGCAAACAGAACTACATACTTGGTTACGGTGCAACCAAACGAAAACAAAACACATCCACGGTAAGTTAATGCATCACACAAATCAACTACTGATAAACAACTAAGCACTAAACGTAACACGTAACTCAAAACTGTTATTTCCAAATGCCCGCAAGGCATGCTGGGTAGTCCAGTGGCAACAATATGAACTATGAGCAATTAAACATTGGCTATCAATATGTTAAAGCCTTCTTGTTTACTTCTCTGCCACGATAAAACGTTGGGAGAAAGAGTATCACAAGCTACCCAGCATACCTTGTGGCGGGAATATATGGGTGTTTTGTTTGTGGCATGGGTATTGTGCATATTTATTTATTTGTATGCCCACACTGTGCAGCAGATTACTTTTATTTTTATTACTTTGTGCGTGTTGATGTGTCGCTTGGATCGCTTTTTTTGCACAAGCTACAGATTGCATCTGACTATTTTGGCGACTCAAGCATGCCACAGTAGCACTGCAAGTCATGATGCCGGCTTCAGTTTCCATGTTAACAGTTTACAAAAAAAGAATTTGGAAATGCCCGGTGGACCGGATTGATGCTTGGCGAGCCTGATGTGGCCTGCGGGCCGCAGTTTGCCCACCCATGTATTAGAACAAGAAAACAGACAGCCAAAATAGATACAAATTATACATTTACCTTTATAAATACACCTTTACGAATACCTGCACAATTAGTTAAACGTTGGTCTTTGAATGCCTCAGGTTTTCTACAATCCAGTTTTCGACAAAAAAAATGTCTCCAAAATTGGTTCCGTGCAATATTGCTTGTAACTGTAATTGTTGTATTTTACCCATCTTGTAGTATTAATAAGATGTGGATGAACGACTCCCAGCATTGCTTCTTCATTCAGTCCTACTGGATCACAAACCCAACAGCAACCTTTGTTGACACAATAGTACGGTATCCTGTAAGGCACATTCATTTGGCAAACATAAATGAGAATGTTACACAAACACGTCCGTTTGCCACAACAAGTTCCATCTTGGTGAAGAATGAAGACATCAAAGAAGCTAACGTTGCGGAAGGGTTTATGGGTGTTAGCGTCCAAGATGTTGAGCAGCTGTTGGTGTGGATCCCCTCCTCTGAAAGCAATGTTGAATGTTCATTTGATCAATTTATTCATTATTTATAATTATTTTTGCATTGTTTTCTGCATGTTAAATTCTAATTATTCTCAAGAAAATTTATTTTTTGGTAATATTTTGGGTGCCAGGAACTGACTAAATGGCTTTACGTTATTTCTTACAGGAAAAATTGCTTGGGTATTCATACGTTTCAGTTATTGTGGACCTTTTGCAACAAAAGGTACCACTGAATATAAAAAATATGGTATAGTCCAGACATGTATTAATGTACTGTTCAGTAGCAAAAGGGAATATCCCACAAATGTGATGTGGGTTTAGGGCAGAAATACTGACAACAGCTAACGTTAAACCTAAACGTTTATTTTTGTGATTGTACAGTAATTGTCTCACACGAGGAGTGTTTGTGCAAAGTTGAGGTCAGTGTCGGACTTATGTAGAGTATATTTCCAAGAAAACAATAAATAATGCAGCGCTGGTGCACTTGGAATTCCAAATGATCCGTTGGTGGATTATGCTCCCGTTTCCACTTTTTCGTTTCATTTTCCTGTTTATGCGAGTCCATGGGTCTTACATTCTTTTGTTTGATTTGAATTTTTGCTGACGTCCACCCCTTTTACTCGTGTGGTCCTTTGACCATGTCCTCCTCTCTTGCTCCTCTACCCTCAGGCTGGACTTTGCCGTCCGACCCGGACTACCTGGGACACAACATGGACACATTGTGCGCTTCCTGGCCCTTCCCATTCTACTTGTATTTGTATGAATACTATTGAGGGTCTGGATTTCGGAGTCCGGAGAGTCAGGAGTGTTATTTTCATCTATGCTGAAGAGATCATCATGGTCATCTATTGGCTCCACGTAGCCAACCACTGGGTCTGTGTCTCGATCATGCGTGTGAGGACTTAAAGTAACAATAACTCCTGGCAAATTATCGTCATCTGAAAGTTTCGCTTTTTTAACGCTGGTGCTTTCAGAGCCCTTTGCATTGTATCGGTGCTGCGAGTGAAGTTTCTTCTCTTTCAGCGGGTTTCTGGTTTCCTTAATATCCCGTGATGACCTCTTCTGTACAGGCTCTTTGGGTCCACCCTCAGAGGATGCTGCATCAATCCTCTGCAGGCAAATTTTCACATCAGCTATAATCCCAAAGATTTTCCTGAATTGGTGGTCAGTCATTTGGTTTGTGGGAGATGATCTGCAAACTGTCAGCGCAGTTGTAGACATCTGCAAGAAAAAAAAACAGGAGTCAAATTAAGAACAACTTAGGTATTCTGCCACCAATCCCTTCAGTAATGGATCCATATTTTATGTTATTTGACCAATTTTACTAAGACACAAGAAGTACTTTAAAGTCTGCAAGTGAGCTTTAGCTAAGCTTTAGTTGTGGCATCACAAAAAAATACTCTTCCTTTGATATCAGGCTCGAGTAACTGTTCCAGTGAAACAGTACGTAACCTCTGTGCAGTTCTGCACTAATGCTGTGACTGCTAGTAATCACTTGGAGAAATTAGCACTCATTGCGGGAAATGCATCTACAGTGGAACCTTGATTAGTGTCATTAATTCGTTCCAGACGTCTGACTCTAACTGAAACAGACACTAACCAAATACATTTTTCTCATAAGAAATACGAAACACATTTAGTAATAGTTTTACAATTATAGTTTTACATGCTGAAAAGAATTAGGGCCACATTGAAAAAAACTAATATGAGATTTCAAGAATAAAGCAGTAAATGTACGAGAAATAAAGTTGTACATTTACAAGAATAATTTGCAAGAAAAGCGTTGTAATTTTACGAGAAAAAGTTGTAATATTATGAGAATAAAGTCGTAAATTTACAAGAAATAAAGTCGTAAATTTACAAGAATAATTTTGGAGAAAAAAAGTTGTATATTTATGAGAAAAAAAGTCAGAATTTATGGGAATAAAGTCATAAATTTACAAGAAGAGTCGTACATTTAGAAGAATAAAGTCATACATTTACGAGAAATAAAGTTGTAAATTTACGTGATAAAGTTCTACATTTACAAGAATAAAGTTGTACATTTACATGAAATAAACCTGTAAATTTACGAGAAAAAAATTCATAATACAGTACATACATAATACATACGAGAATACAGTTGTAAATTTTTTAGAAAGTCGTAAATTTACAAGAATATTTACGAGAAAAAAAGGCGTAATATTACGGGAATAAAGTCATAAATTTACAAAAAAAAAAAGGTCGGAAATCTAAAGAATAAAGTTGTACATGTACGAGAAATGGTTCTAAATTTACAAGAGAAAAAAGTCGTAAATTTACGAGAAAAAAAAAGCCATATTATGAGATAGTCGTAAATTTACGAGAATAGTCATAAATACACAAAAATAAAATCGTACATTTAAGAGAAATAAAATTGTACATTTCTGAGAATAATTTACGAGAAAAAAGTCGTAACATTACAACAATAAGGTCATAAATTTACAAGAAAAAAAAAGTCATATTACGAGAATAAAGTTGTAAATTTGTGAGAATAAAGTCGTAACATTACGTGTCATCGTATCATATGTGTCAGAGGGAAAATCGAGCATAGCGCTTCAGTCAGGAAGGAACCTTTCCTCTGCTTCAGGCAAGCGTTTATAACGTGGTAGCAAAACAGAGCAGTTGAGCACAAACAGATTAGCATGACTAGCCTTATATTGCACAATATATTGCCATCTGCTAGTTGAATTTCTACTGCATTACACTCTTCTGCAGTGATGTCCCGACCCATATTTTTTGGCTTCTGATCCGATACGATTTTTTAAAATAGTCTTGCCGATCCAATACCGATCATTTTTTTTGTTCATTTGTTTTAATAATAATAATAATCTTTTGTTACAAACATGAATTTGTAGAATTGAATGTGGTTCTGAAAATACCTCTCATTATTTATCACACATCATGACCAACAATATTGTTTGGCTTTTGTAGCAAACCCTTGTGAGTCAGGTCCCTAATCCAATAAAAGATAAAATAAAAAAAAATGGGCATGCAAAATACGTTTAGGGTCGGACTAATCATTTGATATGGTTATAGATCAACTTGTGGTGTGACTTAGAATAAGATTTTTTTTTAACAAACTCTCTATTTTAGCAGGATGGAGTGTTTGCTATTTGGGTTAGTGAATAAAATGCAAAAATCCTCACATAAATTGATGCCATACATCATTGGCTCATTTTGTCCAGTAATTGACAAATGGATGTAGCTTCAACAAACTGTAATGCCCGTGCTTGTGATTATGGAAGATGTAATCACAGATGTAAGATATTTTAATGACACCCTTATTTTGTTTACACAATTCCAACAATGACAAATGTGCCAAAGAGTGCTGTTATTTTGAACGCCGGAATGTGTTTTGTGTGTGTGATACGTGCCAGGTGCAAGAATAAACGTGGATCTGGTCTTTTTTCACTCAGAAGCTGCACGTCGTCAGTGGGAAATGGAAAATGGTCCTTACATTAAAGCAGTAACACACAACACAGTGAAAATATTAGGGATGTCCCGATCCAATCTCCAGGATCCCTACTCTTCTGTACTCTGCGTGCATGCTTCCACCCACTGAGATAAAGAGACTGTATGACTGACAAAAGGGCTCACTCCGTTCATGCCGTAGTTCTATGGAACAAACAAATGCCAAGGTGCTGAAACCAATGCACAGATTGAACTCTCTTCCTGCCTGTTTGGAGGAGGGAGACGAGGAAAACAGACATGGATACAAATGGCAATGTATTGAGGCAGGCAAAATTATCAAGTTTATTTTAATTGATTGCGTCATTACTTCGTTTATTTATCACCCTCTCAGGCCTAGTGCCCATGAGACATTTTTTTTTTTTCTGAACGAGAAATTTTGTCACGTTTTAATCTTAAAAGATCTCGTCAATCCTCCAAATGAGAGCGCACATCAGCAGGGAGGTAGTGACAATAGAAAGAAGAAATTAGGAGGAATAAAGTGACCCAAACCCACTTGGAACACATTAGTAGTTTCCTCACCTTTATTTGATGTGCGGCTTCTCCTTCGTTGTGGTCTGAAAGACTGGAATCTGACAAACTCTTCATTTCTAAAGAAAGCTGCAAGTTGTCAGACTGTTGTTCAGTGCTATGTTGACCGTTTATGACCGAGTCCTTCTTGTTGTCTGTTACTGCTTCAACCCTTGTTGTGTTTGGGCTTTCACGTGTTAGCTGATCATGGCCAGTGTCACAACGACTGAGGGTTGTCTTGTTATGTTCAGTCACACTTTCCAGGTTCCTTGTGGTTTCATTCTCAAGTGTCTCCGCTACCAGGCATTGTGTCGGGGTGGATTCCGATTTTGGTGGAATATAGGATACAAATATTACGTTATCTTCATCCAAAGAAGCGGCCAATCGTGTTATTTGACACAAATCCTCTTCATTATCGTCATTGCAAAGGTCGATCACGTCATGTGGCTCCTCTGAAACGACTACCGGGACTTGTTTGCGGTGGCAAACTTTTGCTGCTGCGGTGGGCGAAACGGTTTCCTTGCTCCCCGCCGGAAGTGAAAAGCTGCACTTTTTGGCAGCAAAAAACACCCTGCCATCACACATCACCAACTCATTTCGATGATCACTCTCACTTCTGGTCAAGAGTGATGGAGAAACAGCTTTCACTCTTTCCACTACTCCGACGTTTTTGTCGCCCTCTCCCGCTGCTTGGACAGGCTCGGGGCTAACGGAACATGAATGTGAACGGTCAAAAGACGACTCGCTGGAGTTAACCTCTTCAATCACCCACTTCATCGGGCTGTTGGACCTATGTGAAACATTTGGAGTTAATTTCAAATCTGCTTTGGATACTCCCAATGACCGTGGTGCTGAGCAAACGTACTCAGCTTTGGAATGATTTGAACGAGAACTGCTTTCACAAACAGCTGTCTTCGAAGATCCATTGGTCCCACTGGTTGGACTTGATAAGATGTTGGCTGACGGTGTAAAGATCTGCCGGGTCACACCAGAGGCAAGTTCAAAAGCCGGAGCTGCTCGCACCTGGATTCTGGGGAGCACCTGCTGTACGACAATCCTTCGTGAATTTGATGGCATACCAAGCGCCAGTCCTTGATTTGCTGTACCAAGTCCATCCGGTATGGCATTCACAAGGGGGACCTGCCTGCTGACTGGTTGTTGGGTGGGTAAAGAAGCCAAGGCTGCCTTTCTTCCACTGGGAACAGGTGCAGCTCCACCTGTTAGTGGTATAAACTTGCACGTTGGATGATGCGTTTGGGGTTTCATTATTTGACTCCGGACAAATTTCCCATTTACCAATTGAACAGGAATCAGCGTCATGATCTTCTTTCCATCAGCTCCCTCCCCAGGTATGGCCTGGTAGAAGACACCTGTCCCACTGAAAAACAATAGCCAGAGAAATATGATAATTAATAAGACATGACCATAGAGGGTCATTCAATTCAAATTCTGTACATTTTATTTTACTATGTAATGTGAAGCACACCAAAGCAAGGTTAGTTTAGATTGTAAAGGGTTTATTAATCACGTGTTATAGTAGTAACCTAAATCAGAACAATTTGTATGCCAGAGTGCTTGCTTTGCAAGATACTGGGCATTTTACTAGATTATTAGCATCATGGCTGCTCTGCAACATCACCTTGATTTCTATGTTATCTTTTCAGTCTGTTGGAGTCGATAAAGGGTCCTGCCATCACGCGCTTGCTGTTCTCTTCCTACTTTGCATCTCTTAACTGCCCTGCAAAGCACTTTGTGTTCATTGCCTTGAAAGAATACAAAATGAATACATTCCCCCTTTAATGAATTACACTGTTGAATATCACTGAACGACGTTGTTTACACTTGATAAGAGGGATTTCATATTCTGCCCTCCTCGTGCAGCTAAATATTAGAAATGTAAATGCAAATCCACAGCATAAGAAACACCTCAGTATGCATAGATACAATAGCTGGCGATTGTACCTTTGAGCTGTACGATCTTCTAGACGTCTGGCGTACATGACTCCCTTAAATAAGTTCGTACTACTCCACCAGTGGAGGCTCAACACCAACTTGAAAGAGGCATCCTAATCCCTGGAACAAGCAAACGAGGGCAGGCTAGCAAGCCAGTAAACACAACGTCCGCGTTTCTTCATCCATCAGACCCGCACAGCCTCCCTATAACTGTAGATTATATTAACCACTATGTAAAATTACGGCCATCGTTCTTTTTCTTTTGATGTGGCTGCGCTTTTATTTCCCAGTACTTCCGGAAGCGATCGTTTCGTCCTTCTTCTTTGATTTGACGCAGCTACAATAACCTTATGGTATCAATACCGCCCCCCTCTGGATACTAGTGTCAACTGTCACGTGATCTACGGTACCTCGTCTAAAAAACAACAACAGCGTTGCACTCAAAATTGGGAATTTACAATTACATTTATTTAAACTTTAGTTTGCTTTGCAAATAGGTCGAATTTATAATGAAGGCTGAATAATTTCAAGTGCAACTGCAAACTTTTTCCACCGAGGGCCACACAATGAAAAATCAAAGGATGTGGGAGTCAAGTTAAGCTTTTAAGTTTTGCAGTTAGGCTAAACATTTTATATATATTTAAAGACAAGTTTTTGTGTTATTATTAGTTCTTAGTATAGTAACTTTTTCTCTTTACATTGTGCCTTTTTTCTCCCATTTTTGCCAGTTTTTTGTTAATTATTTTTTGCATTGCTTATTGTTAATAATGTTATGCTACATTTATTTCTACAATGTGTCACGAACCAATACAAAATTAAATGCGGGCTGCATCTTGACCTTCACTATCGGGAACTTTGATGTGGAGGTTTAAGTACGCGAAGGAGCGCCATCCTTCTGAAGAATTTGCCCTCTCGTGATTTGGAAGGTAATGGGCAGCATGTACTGTATTTTTTGATACTTCAGGCTGTTGATGTTACCATCCACTCTGCAGATCTCTTGCTGACCCCCACACTGGATGTAACCCCAAGCCATGATATTCCTCCACCAAACGACCATTTTCTGGGTGAATCTTGGGTTCCTGCGGGTTCCCGAAGGTCTTTTGCAGTATTTGTGGTGAGTGGGATGCGCTTTAATGAATGATTCATCAGAAAAATCAACCTTCCGCCACTTTTCCACCATCCATCCTTTCTGCAAGCTGTGGGCCTTGGCAAATGCAACACCATTGTTTAGTTCTCTCTAAATTCTTATTGGCCATTACCGGTACCTTCCAAATTACAAGAGGGGGCAAATTCTTCAGCAGGATGGCGCCCCTTCTCACACTTCAGCCTCCACATCAAAGTTCCCGTTAGTGAAGGTCAAGATGTTCCAGGATTGGCCGGCTTATTTTGGTATGCGACAAGACTTTTGTCCAAGCACAATTGGACCTTTTTGTCCCAATTAAATGATAAAACTCAATGAATAATACAAGACCTTATTTTGATATTACAAGCATAAAAAGTTATTATTTATTGTTCCTACGACCTGGATAAGACTTTGGTCAGGCACTGTAACAATGGTTTTAGGGATTTTGTTTTCAAGGACAATAATGTCATGGATATTACTTAGACATAATGTACATTACTATGAATACATGAGTTCAAGATAGAGCGTAGTTGTGTTGTGTTGCTCACGTTCTCTCCTTGGCAAACACTGCTTTAAAGTTAATTTGGGTTTTACATGCAGCATGCATATATATATATATTTTTATTAACCGTAAAAAACAATGCTGAATACCAGCTGTCCCCCTTTAAGTGACTCCTCAGGAGTGTTTTATTTCATAAAACTGTATCATTGTGCAACTGAAGATACTAAAAAAAAGACGCTGGCTTTTTGGATGCGCTCCCTTTCATTGTAAAACGTAATGGCGAGAAAGGTCACGCTGTGTTCTTCAGGAGATCATCCAGAATCCGCTCACACATATACAGGCAGCGAGGCACATGGAAGGGTCCTGAAGAGTTGAGAAGAGAGACACGATGATCTGTAAGCAATTATCCAAACACTGAACATCCAAAGATGCTCCAGATCTATGCTGTTCTTACCCTTAAAGGGGCCTCCTTTAAAATCGACAACAACTTTTCCGTCTCGGGACAAATAGCCAAACCATTCGCCATTCTGGGCATCAGAAAACTGCACACAGTCAGGTACATGAAAATAGTACATTTGAGAAATATATATTACAGTATATATGCACAACAGCAGGGGTGTCCAAACCTTTTTCCACAGAGGGCCACACACTGAAAAATGAAAGGACGTAAGAACCATTTTGACATCTTGTACAGATGTGCTAAGAAGTTATACACATTTCAAGAAAAAACTGCATCTCAGCTTTCTGGTAGAGCTGAAAAAGCGTATTATTAGGGAACTTGCTCTTTTTTCACATTTTTTAATTTTTCAAATATTTCAACTTTCTTTTCAAATAATATTCGTAAATACTCTTTTCATATTATAATTTTATTCCGATAGTATTTTGACTTTACTCACATAATATAACTTGTTTCCCTCCCAACCTAATTTTCCAAAAAAGACCAGCTTTTCTTTGTTTTGTTTCTCATAATATAATATCAAATTACATTTCTAGACGCACCGTGGGCCAACAAAAAAACAACCCCGGGCCACACTTTAAACACCCCTGCGCTATACCTTTAATAGAATTTTCATGTTAACAAAAAACTGTTGGCTTTTGTAAACAAACATTAATCCACATTAATGTGAACCTGTTACTCCCTTGTCAGACAGGTACTAAGACAACAAAGTAACTTGTTGACATTATCAGGGAGGAGGACTGACCGCTTCTTATTTACAATGTTGCCTGCAACGGAGAACAGTCGCTCACACGGTATCTGCTCGGCAGCAATGCCAGCTTGTTGTGAGCTCCGGAATGAGCTGACCACCACTCCGACTGCCCATTTGGGCACGTGCGTGGGTATGCCCACTTGGACAAAAGGCCGGGCGTTTTAGGGAGTTTGAGTCATTCTGCGATGCAGATGGGTTAACTGCGTTAATATTAGGGCTGTCAAAAATAGCGCGTTAACGGCAGTACCTGATTTATTTCATTAATAACGTAGATAACACATTCGCATCATGTCAAGCCACACACCTCTCTGTTACGCCGGCAGACGGAAGCATAGTGTAGCACAGGGGTCACCAATGTGGTGCCCGCGGGCACCAGGTAGCCCCCCACGACCACATGAGGCGCCCGCAAGCCTGCTTTTCATTCAGGTTTTCAGTTAATAATGTGAGAACACTAGAAAGAAAAGTATTCTGAAACATAAAATGTGGGTTGTGGATACCAGCATTTTGTGAATGTTTTGGTAAAACAAGCGTATTTGATCTGATTGGGTTGAAATAAGGTATGAAAATCATTTCTACAAAAATGAGTAGCTCGTGGCCATTTTCATTTTCTAAAAGTAGCTCTCACAAGGAAAAACGTTGGTGACCCCCGGTGTAGCAGTTACACAGAGTCTGACGCTTTTTAATAAATTTATTCTGGCCTTCAACAGCAGCGCGATTCCAGCACCTTCAACTCACAAACACGTCTCTAGTCCTCCTCGGAACGACCCTTCCTTATCGCCACTAGACCACCGCGAGGTGCGTTCACTGACACTCCGGAAATCACAAGAATGTCTTCATTATGCGTGCATGTGTGGTCTAAATAAACAGAAAGACAAATACAAATAATAACCGGATATTCTTATCACTCACTACCATAGCTCTTACTGCGGAAGTACAATTTGCTGCATTGAAGTACGCTCGGAAATCCCCCCAAAATACATCGACACTCAAAACACGTGAATCCAACTGAAATTACGTGGTGTCTTTGAACGCAACCCTTCTTGGCTTGTAATGACACCGTTAGCGTGTGATTCAAACGTCGTCCTACTATTAGTGTTACGTTTTCAGACATGTGTGCTATGCTTTAACTTGATTTAAACTTTCAGTTCATCTGGAGCTGTTAATACTTACAAATACATATATAATCGCGTCCTGTCATTTATCCTTTTGTTCGTGTTATCTTTTTGCTCATAAAACACAATAGTTGCAAATGGTGATTAATCGTGATTAATTAATTTGAAAACTGCGATTAATTTGATTAAACATTTGAATCATTTGACAGCCCTAGTTAATATTTTTAATCAGACTAATAAGATGATAAACGATTCCACGTTAACATGTTCATTTTGACAACCCATAGAAAAAACAGGAACACGTCCGGCCCCTTTAGTGCTGAGGATTATCCCTTGGCGATACATGTAAAACGATTCACATGTAGACTCAGAATTATTATCCCTGAAAAGGCAGAATTTTTAATTCAGCTCTCAAATTGGATTTCGTGTGTGCATGTGCATGTCTCCCTAATGCAGTGGGCCATGGCTGTGGATCATTCACAGGCTGTGCTTTGAACACATGCACAGTGTCAAAATGGTTGGCAGGGCTATTATTGATACTCACGTGGCTAAACGTGTATTCGTAAACCTGAGAGAATCTCTCCAGCAGTTGGGGTCTTTTGGTTTGGCTGTAGGCCATGAGGAAGGCGATGAGAGCTTCACAGTGAGGCCACCACAGCTTCATATTCCACTCCAACTGCTCAAACACAAGAGAGCCTGATGTCTTTGTTGCTCGACTGGGTAGACTGGTGTCAGGTTTGGGCAAAATTTCGTCGTACACTGCACTTGCAGACTCCTTTGTGCGTCGTACGCCACACGCGCACCCCACATACGAAATTAGTGCGGCCAACGCACGTTCAGATATTTCGCACGTCCTCCACGCGTGCAGAGATCTTACTCATTCGTGGTCACCTCAACTACGTTCTCCACAAAAAAAAGTTATGATAATTGAATGTCCGCTTTAAGCGTGTTAGCTTCCTTCGTCACAAGTGAACAAAGACAAGGTTGGAGATGCAGAGTTTTATCGTCGCTGATCTAATCTAATAATTACAATTTTTACTGAAAATGCTAATCCCAAATCAGAGGAGAAGTCCACCTCGAGCTAGCAGGAGTGTTTGGAAGGGGAAGAGTGAGGAGTGTAGCGTACACTAGCACCTGCACACAGCAGCATAACAGGCGTCTCAATTATGTTTAATCCTTGCCACTGTCCCCTTAACTGTTCTTAAGGCTGCCAGTATTTGTACTTATTGCATTTTGGGTGGTTCTTGTCTCCTCAAACACCTGCTAAATGGCACTGCCTTTTTCTGCATGTGTATGTGGCACACTAACACTAAAACATATAATAGATATACTGTATAAAACACATACAGAAGGTCGAGTTAATTTGACTTCTGTTTATTTTCATTTCCTATAGACAGTGTTCCCTCGCTTCAATCGCCGTTTGAACTTAAAACAAAGAAAAGTTATAGATAAATGTTCCTTTATTTACCGTGGATACATTTCAGGGAGCCATTTATTGAAGTTTTTATTCAACTTCTCAGAGATGCTTCTGAGTCCAGGAACTCCATGCTCTTCTGGAGCAATTTTTCTGTTTGTTTGGCAAAATAAACATGCTTTAGGCAGTTAAACAAAGTTGTTTGTACTATTCCACATATTTACGCCAGTTTTTACACTTTTACCGCAAATGAATACCGTAAAGCACCGTGTATAAACCGCACTTGTTTCCCCACTGGTAAGAAGCAAAAAATCGGGGTGCGGTTTATACACGATGACAGGTCTGTGACCAGACGCAGAAATTGACGAGACCACCATTTTAGAATCGCCGTCTGTGGGTCAGACAGTTGCTTTGACTTTAGCGCCCTCTGCTGTACAGTTGCTGAAAATACTAGTGTATGCAACTAACTTATCTGACGCTGTCTGTATTTTCACACAGTGAAACGATCTCTATATACACTGAAGCTAACCTAAGCTTCCAATGTAAAATACAATACAACGTTGGAGTTTATTCAAATTCACACTGAAGCAATGCAATAAAATAATAATAAAAAGAGAAGTAGTGAAAGATAAAATATCAAAACATCTCTGAAAATGGTAAATTTCTTTATTTTGATTTATTATTATTATTATTATTATTAATATTAATCTGTGCTTAGCCATAATATTAAAGATCTAGATGCTGAAGTTCAGATTTCTCCTTTATTCTTCTTTTTGAAATTGCTTAGTACCTTTAAGCATGTTGATTTGAGATGAAAGAGTTGGCAAGCATTTATGAACTAAAAATCTTTTTTTCCCCCGCCATGAGCCTGAAAATGGGGGTCCGGTTAATACACGCGTGCGGTTTATACACGGTGCTTTACGGTATCTGCTCTAAATATCGGGTATCGGCCTCCTTAACTACTAATAATCGGTATCGGTCCTGAAAAACCCATAGGCGAGGAGCGTTCACATTACATTTAGCTGTGCTACGTTTGCTTCAAATAAGAGTACAAACAAAAATCACAGGTAGTGGTTGCTGAATTACCTGCGTTGGACAGTGGCCATCCACATCAAGGAAGTAGAGGATGCCGCCATGCTCTTTATCCCAGCCGTATTGAAAGGGTAACTCCACAAACTTATCGATGGCTGTCCCCTGCAGCTCCATGTCCCCCCATTCCTTACTGTACTGAAGCAGGAACCAGCCTGCTTCCAGGGCATGGCCTGAGTAGGAGGCCGGAGGTGAACATAAAAATCAATCCGTTGAGGTACAGGAAAGAGGTTAAAAGAAGAGCCTTGCTGGAGATGGCCCAAGCACTCACCATGTTTGATCAAGTACCTGCATGACTAGCAAACAGTGGAGGGTTTACCTGGATTCTGCAGCCGGCCTTGACAACCTGGCAACTCTGTTCCCTCCAATGAAACGTTTTCTAAGATAGCTGTGCCACCTCTCTGTAATAGGAAGATAAATATTTTAGGTTTTATGTTGCAAACATGAATTACATTGTACATCTCCATGAATGAAACAACCTGTCTACAAAGTTACATGATCGCATGTTCATACCTGGATATGTTTGAGAATCTGCTGTACACACCAGCTGCCCAGCTTCTTGTACTTCAGGACTACCTCCTGCTCTCGGCCCTCTGTGAGTTGCTGCACTAAACACAGCAGCATCATCGGAACAGCCATGCTGTTGGTAGGTATGTCTCCAGGCAGCTTGGGCCGGCCCAGACCTGTTGGGTCAACCTGAACCCAGAAGATGACCTGCGCCATCATCTCTTCAGCCTCTCGCTGTGGGGAAAAGAGGCAGATCGGTTTTCCTGCCAGCGCTCCATCATTTCCAAGCATCTTCTTCAAATGTATTGCCCATGAGTACGTAGGTCTGCCACAGTAATCAATAAATCAATTAGCCACACAATAAATAAAGACAAACTTGCTGGCCTGGTTATTTTGCATGTGTGTTTGTTTTCCTCCTCTCTCACTACCAAACAGGCTGGATGACAACAGCGTTCACTCTGTGCATCTGTCTCGACACCTGGGCGCATTGGTCCGATAGCGGAATGAACAGAGGGAGTGAACCCTCCTGTCAGTCCTTCAGATCAAACACAATCTCATGTCAATTTCAGCCCGTTTGCGCGGCGCCATTTTGTGACATGAAAAAGTTTGTGACAAAGACATTTAAATAAATAGCATAAAACGGTCGCACTTATGTTTCAGCTGCCGTGGTTCACTAAGTGTAAATCCTCATTGTGCGCCATTTTGCTGCATTCAACACATGCACCTTGACCAAACTCCGACAAAACGTTACACCTAATTAAACGCAAACAGCGTATTCCACACACAATCATGCTAAAAGTCAATCAAGGAAGCGTATATGCAAATGAGCTGACGACTACATTGACACACAATGCGAATTTCAGAGTATTTCCGGGTGATTTCTTTGGTCAATATTCAGACAATAACAAAAGTGACACTGATTCAAAATCAGATACATGGCGTAGTGTCCATGACACACGTTATGTGTCGGTTTTCTACTGACATATTTTCCTAATCAATACACTTTGGGAAACTATTGTTTTCCATCATGTTTCCACAGAAGGTGAAGTGTGTTACTCTTGCGTTAACAATCTATCGAAGACTTCATTTCCACGGACGTGCAATTTGGTTTACAGACTTGATACTCCATTTCATTCATTGTTTTTATTGTTGTGGTTTTTATTGGGAGTGTTTTTTTCTTAACAGGGACAGGGTCTATTTTTATTTTATTTTATTTTTTTTTTTACTGTTTTTGGTTATGATTGCGATTTTTAAGTGCAATTTTTGCTCAAAGAGACTCTGAGTCCATTTTATTTTCATTTGGGTTTTTTGTTAGTTTAATTTATCACGTTGTTTAATTTATTTCACATAAAAGCTCTTCACATTCTAATTACAGTATGGAGAACGAGACGGTAACTGTCACTAATTCAGTATGTGACACCACCATTTGTGTGTCATACTTTGTACCTGCATGTCCTTGTCTCCAGTGACTCTGCTGAGTTCATCTAAGGCCATGATGTAGAAACACTCGCTGAATATGGTCCTCTGTACTTTCACTGCTTTACCATCTCGTGTTAAGCAGAAAGCGCACTTCATCTGACCACTGCTGCTGGAAACACGGGCAAAGTTCCTGAGGAAAGTCACTCCTGAAATGTAAGAGAATGAGGTAGTTAATGAGGACAGGACATATCAGCTAAACAGCAGCTACAGTGGTGTGAAAAAGTGTTTGCCCCCATCCTGATTAGTCAAGAATATTAGTCAATATTAGTCAATGACAACACAACTGAACACAAAATGCAGGTTTTACATGAAACTTTTTATTATTAAAAGAGAAGAAAAATCCACATCAACATGGCACTGTGTGAAAAAGTGATAGCCCCCCCCCTCCACCCCCCACCCCCCCCAAAACCTAATAACTGGTCGGGTCACCCTTAGCAGGAACGACTGCAATCAAGCGTTTGCGATAACTTGCAGTGAGTCTCTTACAGCGCTGTGGAGGAATTTTGGCCCACTCATCTTTGCCGAATTGTTGTCATTCAGCCACATTGGAGGGTTTTCCAGGATGAAGCGCCTTTTTAAGGTCATGCCACAGCATCAAATAGGTGCGTCCCATTACGTGCATTATACTTCATTGAAAGTAACGTGTGCCAGTTGGTCAATAAATCAACGAAAAGCAGATAATTTGCATTTCCTGCAATTATTTTCAGATGGCAAAGATATATCGTGGTTGGGGATTTATCCTGCATTTATCGTTATCAATTTATCGTGATATTGATTTGAGGTGATATCGCCCAGCCTTACGTCATACTGTACCTGGCAGTTTTCGCTGTGGGCAGAATCTGCCCATGCAACACAACATTAGCTTTCGCTTTATGCCGTGTTCTTCTCCCGTAGATTTGTAGCTATCCATCTGTGTGGTGGACTGACGGCACCTTTAGTCCACACTCGATGTCCTTTCCCTCCCGCTCGAGCTTGACCAAGTCGCCCATAAACATGGCAAGCCCACGACCCACTGAAAAACGTCTGGTCGCGACCCACCAGTTGAGAATCCATGTTGTATTGTATCATGGCTGTTACATTATGTACTGAGTCAATATTGGTCACTGATACTGATCACAGTGGCGATCATGTGAACGTTTGTCATCATGTTGTCTTGCTTGTTTCAGTAACCAGGAACATGATGAGGTATGCTACAAGACAGACATGTGGGGGAGAAACAAGCAGATTGCTGATCACTGAAGGCGGTGATTCATCTCTTTTGCCTCATTGCTGTTGGACTGGCCAAACGTCAGATTCCCCCCTCCTAGTTTAGCGGCTAAACCATGTGAGTGTGAATGGTTGTCTTTGTGTGCCCTGTGATTGACTGGTGGCCAGTCCAGGATGAATCCCGCCTCTTGCCAAGTCAGCTGGAACAGACTCCAGCTGACTTTAAGCGTCCACCTTAATGATTAGCCTGCTGACCACCCGATGACCGCATGACTAAATCGACGCCCAATGATGGGTGCAGCCAAACCAGTATGAAGGCGGTATGTACCGTATACAGTAGCCCGAATCACAGGGCTGTGGTAGAATCTCATGCTTTCATATCTCGTCTGGAAATTTTTTTTCCGTACCACATGATCCGGCCAGTTCAGCTAATCTATCAGTAAATCATACCAATGCCCCAGTGCCAAAAACACACTCTTATTTGATCTCCTGAAGATGAGGTTTCCCACTGTACTTAACATGAACACACATACCAGCTTTGGCTGCTTCAAGGACTTCAGGCCTGTGGAAACGCTCCATCGTTCTGTACAGGCGGCAGTACATCCACACCTGGGAAAGAACAAGATTGTCCAAGAGACACCAGACAGACGATAGGAAAATGTGCACGTCTTTCTCGACACATCCACCACAGATGCTTACCTGTCTACCCTGCAACCAGACGTACTTCAGTTCATCATAAACCTTCCCATTCTTTCCAATACAATTAAAGAATCCCCTGAAACGGGAAAGCAGACTGTAGTCACAAGGACTTTTACCTACTTCACATTTGACACGACTACAGTACCCATAAACGGTGTCATGGGAGTATTTGAGCCAGAAGTCCACTATGTTGTTCAGCTCTTCGCGAATCTTCTCCCGGCACTCCTCTAACTTCACCATAGACATGATTCCTTTCTGAAAAAAACAGAAGAATGACTGACAACTAAACTTAATCCAGACAGTAGAAAACTTTGTCAGATTCATCTGAAGTTACCCCGAAGTTTTACAACACTCCAATTTCTCGAGAGGAAAAACCCATTATTTTTAGGTGTTAAGTTTGTCTGTCTTCCATTGTTAATTCTCTTTTTCTTGCCATTTTTGTAGCAACAAATTACTTTCTCCAGTACATTGCTGTTCAACTGACGTTCACGAGGGTATAGTACCAGAGTGCGTTCCGAACCCAGTTTTTATGCAAACAGAGGAGGTAGTAAGTACTCCAGAAGTCGGAACACCTGTAGGAACTAGTTTGCACCAGCTGCCAAGGCTTATCAACCTCCATTTCTGCAGAACAGCTTTCAATTGTTTGCCCATTTTGTGGTCCCTGAAACAGGCCTTTTTGTATAATTCTGAAGTACACATTATTTTTCAGTTTTGGGTAAACTTACCTTTTGTTTTACCTCTGGCACTTCACCACTTACCTTTGTACCATTTCAAGCTATATATTGGACTTGAACGACGTGAATTTCAATAAATAACTGGAAAAATTGGGGTGTTCTAAAAGTTTTTATCAGTAGTGTACCTGAGGCACATACCAATGTACAGGAAAGGTGGCATTACAACCACTTTAAACCTTGCTGCCTCCATCAACACTTTATACTATACGAGGAGAGATTGAAACCTGACAAGATTTCTTGTTAAAAAAAAAAAAAAGTCTAGTGGGCACTAGCCATGTGACGATAATAAATACATTAATCACACAATTAATGAAAATGAACTCGATAGCAGGGATGTCCCGGTCCGATCTTCAGGATCGGGATCGGCTGAGCTAGATTTTGAAGATCGGATAATATCGGCTTCCGCCACGAGATTGGGACGATCCTTTTGCCGTATCACGCTCGTAAAGATCAAAGATGGCGCCCTCCGTGGCAGACGTCTCTGTGACACTCTCCCGTGTTTTTCTATTTTTTGCTATTTTATTGTTCATTTTGGACATTCAACACACTCACGCAGTACATTACAACAGAGAGACACTTTTGAACATCGGCAGGGTTCACCATGAACCTTCATTTAGCCTCTCAGACTTTGCCTTTCTTCTGCGCCGGGAGAACGCAGCAGCCTGCGGACCTGGTGAGCTGAATACCCGGCGAGCAAAGCATCCGAGGCGTAAACGAGGCAAGCGAGCCGGCCTGCATGCTAGGCTAAAAGCTAGAGCGACGAGGCCACCGCTACCAAGCCTGCTGCTAGCCAACGTCCGCTCTCTTGAAAACAAGATGGACGAACTACGAGCAAGGATTACAGCTCAACGTGAGATCAGGGAATGCTGTGTCCTCACCTTCACAGAAACCTGGCTGACGGAGGATATACCGGACTCGGCGATCCAGTTGGAATCATTTGCTGCTTACCGGGGAGATCGGACTTTAGCGTCTGGTAAACACAGAGGTGGCGGCGTCTGTGTTTACGTAAACAAACGGTGGTGCACAGACGTACAGACGATGGAAAAGCACTGCTCGCAGGACATTGAGCTGCTGATGGTGAAATGCAGACCTTTTTATTTGCCTCGTGAGTTTAGCGCTGTGTATTTAACTGCTGTTTACATCCCACCACGAGCTAACACTGCTAATGCACTAGGCCTCCTGCATGACATCATTGATAAACACGAGACCAAACACCCAGACGCTGTATTTATTATATCTGGCGATTTCAACCACTGTAACCTCAGGACTGTCCTCCCCAAATATTACCAGCATGTGAGCTTTCCCACAAGGGAAAATAACATCCTGGACCAAGTCTACTGCAACATGAAAGGTGCTTTGAAGGCTGTTCCAAGACCCCACTTTGGAAAGGCTGACCACATCTCTATATTCCTTTATCCAACATACAGACAACTTCTTAAAAAAGCTCCCCCTGTACGTACAGCAGTTAAAGTATGGAATGAAGAAACTGATCAAGTACTTCAGGACTGCTTTGGCTGCACAAACTGGGATGTGTTTAAAACTGCAGCGGGGAGGGAAGATTGTACTGTTGATTTGGATGAATATGCTTCTGCTGTTACTGGCTACATTAGCACATGCATAGAGACTGTTACCACCACCAAGTATTACAGAAAATACCCTAACCAAAAACAGTGGATGAACTGTGATGTAAGGGCTAAGCTACGTGCTCGTTCGACTGCATTTGTCATGGGCACCGCTGATGACTACAAAAAGGCCAGATATGACCTGAGGAGGTCCATACGGGAGGCCAAGAGGCAGTACAGACAGAAGCTGGAGGGCTACTATTCCACCTCAGACCCTCGGCGCATGTGGGCGGGGCTCCAGCACATCACAGACTATCGACAGCAGAGTAGCGTAGCCACGTCCAGCCAAACCACACTTCCTGATGAGTTGAATGAGTTCTATGCCCGCTTTGATACCCAAACTCCTGATGAGCAGAGAGGGTGGCTGAACCTGGGGAGCACACAGGACTCACCTCTCATGGTGACATCAGCTGATGTGCGCAGGGTTCTAAACAAAACAAACCCACGAAAAGCAGCAGGGCCAGACAACATCTCAGGACGTGCACTTCGGGTTTGCTCATCAGAGCTAGCTGATGTGCTTGCTGACATATTTAACCTGTCGCTTGCACAAGCATCTGTACCGACCTGCTTTAAGTCCACCACCATAGTGCCCGTACCCAAGAAGAGCAACGTGACCTGCTTGAATGACTATCGCCCTATAGCACTCACTCCTATTGTTATGAAGTGCTTTGAAAGATTAGTCATGACCCACATCAAAAAGAGCATCCCGGCGGCAACCGTGGACCCTCTACAGTTTGCATATCGCCAGAACCGGTCCACGGATGATGCAGTCAACACTGCCATCCACACAGCCCTTTCTCACCTACAGGGCCAGGACACATACGTCAGAATGCTATTTATAGACTATAGCTCTGCATTCAATACAGTCAGCCCCCACAAACTCACAGATAAGCTCCTCACACTTGGCCTGTCTCCCTCCCTCTGTAACTGGGTGTTTAACTTTCTCACAGGCAGGCCCCAGTCAGTCAGAGTCCACAACCGCACATCCAGCTCAAGAATTGTGAGCACTGGGACCCCACAGGGGTGTGTGCTGAGTCCACTCCTCTACACGCTCTTCACCTACGATTGCGTGGCCTCCCAGAACAACACCAGCATCATTAAATTTGCAGATGACACTACAGTCATCGGACTGATCACTGGTGGTGTTGAAACATCATACAGAAGAGAGGTGGCGGACCTCATAGCTTGGTGTCGTGATAACAATCTCCTTCTCAATACAGATAAGACTAAAGAGATGATCATCGACCCAAGAACAAGGGAAAAGGAGCCGCATAGACCCCTGTTTATTGATGAGACTGAGGTGGAGAGGGTGAAAACCTTCAAGTTCCTTGGCACACACATCAGCGAGGACCTCACCTGGTCTCACAACACCCAACAAATTCTGAAGAAGTCCCAAAGGAGACTGTACTTCCTGAGAAGACTGAGGAAATTTGGCATGTCCACCACAATCCTGAGTTGCTTCTACAGATGCACTATCGAAAGTGTCCTTACCGCCTCCATCACTGTTTGGTACGGTAACTGTACAACACGTGATAGGAAGGCACTCCAGCGGGTGATCAAGACCTCACAGAACATTGTTGGGGCAGCCCTCCCCACACTGCAAGACATTTATACATCTAGAGTCCTACGCAGAACACACAACCTCATCAAGGACAGCACACATCCACAACACTCACTATTCACACTCCTACCGTCAGGCAGACGCTACAGGAGTTTGAAGTCCAGGACCACAAGGCTGGCAAACAGTTTTTACCCACAGGCCATCAGGCTCCTCAACGAAGCACTCGCACACGCCGCACGCAACACACGCACACACTCATAGCACTTTATTTATTTATTTATTTGTATTATTTACTTGTATTAATGTCTCGTCTGTTGTTGTTGCTTAATTTATTGGTATATATGTTTATGTGTTTATGTTTCTTATGTTCTTATTCTCTCATTTGTTTTCTTTCTTTTCTTGGGAGAATGAACAGAATAAGATTTTCATTGCATGGTATAACTGCTGTTTTACCATGCACATGACAATAAAACTCTCTTGAATCTTGAATCTTGAATCTTAACTCTGAGCCACACTCCAACGTGGCAGGTGTGGTAATGCGCCTCAAAGATGGTTGCCACTGGACTCCCGCCACCCATAAGAAATAGAAAACACAACACCACCATGCAGACATGTCCGCTGTGTTCCGTGGTGAAGTTAGTTTCACGTTGGACGCTGGATATTCATTTGGCTCCGTAGCTACAGCGGCTGTTTCCCCTCACTGTGCCCAGCTTGCTGTGCCATTGTGGGGGGAGCTCGCACGCAGTGGCGGAGCTACGTGGTGATCGTGGCCACCCTGGGTCACTCTCTGGCCACCCCACTGGCCATCTAGACCTTTCAGGTATCAACTTTTTGCCACCTTTATGTGACAAATGGTCTCACCTTGGCAACCCAATGAAAACTCTCTGGCTCTGCCCCTGCTCGCACAAGCTGCTCTAAACGCTGCTTGTTTACACTACGGACCGTTGATTAATTACTATTGCCCTGAAGAGAGTTTGTTAAAAAAAAAAGTAAATCTAAATCACATCAATTCATCTATAAACACGTCAAATGATTACTCCTACCCTAAAAGTATTCTGTACGCCCATTTTTTCCAATTTTATCTTTTATTGGATGGACTTTTATTGGATCTTTTATTGGATTAGGGACTCGATAGTTTTGCCGGCCTTAATCTATTGCCATGCGCATGCGTATCTGATTTCCTCATCTCTCGCCTCCAGCGAATCCGCGAAAGGTGAACTGCGACAGAGCGAGGGAACACTGTATACCACATATGCATGTATGCTGGCCTAAATATGTGTCTCCTGTTCACGTTCCTTGCTTATTTTGTGTTAAGCTGCATTAACGCGTGTATTTGCTAGTAAACTTCAAAATTTTGTTCTGCCTTCTTTCCTTTTTAAAAAGATTTTTCCTCTTAAAAAAAAACATTGTGACTCACAAACCCATACAGTAGTGTGTCAATGACACTATTTAATTACCTCTTTGTCACAACGAGTTGGAAAATGAGCGGGAGAGTACCTGGACGGAGTACAGTACAGGCAGGGGCAGGAAGTCGGACAGACACACAGCAAATTACACTAAAAACTATACATTTTGCAGTTCAGTCACAGCTCCGTATTGAATATTAAAAACATAATAGAAAGAAAAACAGCGCCATCTGGTGTTTGGTACTACTCAATTAGATTTTTATAATCACCTTATTATGAATCTCTGCCCAGACATCAAGTGACAATTGTTGCAGATTCATCCATGCACGTATGTCTCACTCAGTGCACGTATGTCTCACTCAGTGCTTATTCTGCTTCTGGCATAATTCTGCATTCTGTATATTCACATTTTGGCTTTGCACACACACACACAGGCAAGCAAGTTAAGTTAAACAACGTCATAAAATGTACGCTGCGCGATGAAGTATGAAGTTAATCCAACAAGTTTCCGCTTGGGCCGGACAAAGAAAAAAGGCAAACACATTAAGTGAAACAGCACAATAAGCAAGTAGCGAGTAGTTACCTGCCGCTGCCTTCTAGCAGTCGGACTGGGCAGTCGTATGATTACACAACAAGCTGAGCTAGGAAGACGAAGGAAAGCGGAAAGCCTCCTGTGACGTATCACTGGAACGTGACACCGACGTAAGAGTTCAGGAAGTGCTTCAATCGAGCTGTCTATGTACAACTCACCGTGTGTATTACTTTCTCCTTTTGTCTTGATCTCTCTGTAATGTACTTTATGTCGTTATGTTACAGTTAAATACGATGATCTTGTGTTTGTGGTTTGGAGCGAAAAAAGATCCCTTACAGCAAGCACTAGACATATGAAGGTCGTAATTCAAAATTAGTATTGCTATCATTCTGTAACAGTATATTACACAACTAACTGAAACAGGTGATGGAGAGTGTAGAAACAAAGCAGCACCCATTCATCATTTCACTGTCACTTATAACCCTAATGGAGTTAGGGGATAAGTCCGAGCCTGCGAGCATCTGCTTCAAATATCATCAATTCTCTATAGGAGAGAAAAACAGATTAGCCAGAATGACAGCTATTAGTGAATTGGCAGCAGCAAGAGACTGCACCCATAAATAGTGTTTAGACTACAGTACATGTTTGGATGTACATACTCTGCAGCTCGTGTAGGAATATGCCAGAATTACATTATTCTGAGCTCTGAAACTAGTGTTCGTTTGAGGAGGAGCGTTTAGTGTTTGGGGCAACATGTGCTGACCAAGCTTCTGTATTCCATGTTGAAGTTTATACTTCCTGTTTTGTGCCAAATGCAGCTGACATTGTAGAAATGGTTTCCTCACGCCCTCCTCTGGTCTGTAATCTTGGCTTCAGCTCAATAACAGTTGCAGTTGTGTAAAGTAGACAAGGATACACTGTATTTTAAGAATACAAACTGGCCACTTTGTGGTTTGACTGACCACATCGCTAATATAAAAAATGGCCACATGAAACTGATGTGTTCGATTAGATAGAAAATAAAAAATGGTGAAAATTACACAATTTCCTGTCACCACTCAAAAAAGCACAACTGAACTGTTATCTCATGGTTTTGTTCAGTTGTCTAGTTGACATTTGCAGGGACATGAAAAAGATAGTGTACTTTCCATTCATTAGTATTGTATTACTATCAAAACTAGTCGGTTATGTGTGAATTACACACGTACAAGACCACAATGGGACCTTGCGCCATATGAACTACAAACATGAAGGAAACCAGTAGTAGCGCAAAGAAACATGAAGGAAACCAGTCGTAGCTCAATCAGGACTAAGGTTGGGTATCACATCAGCGGTGGCCATTATGTCGATCGAGCTACCGGTAGATCGCGTAAACGTCACTTTGTAATTGTCATATGACATCAGTCAGCTGACATTAAGCGCCCCTCCTCCGCGCTTGCTCCCCTGCAGCGTTTCAAGGTACACACGAAGGTGTAGCTTTCATCTTTATTATTCTGATTATGGATGAACTAACTCTGCGGTAAAATGTCTATATCTATAACAAAAGCTGTCTGTCCACTTGTAGCGGCTAGTTACGTAGAAAAAAAGTATATTGTTTACTGGCTTTGCTTCGCGTCATGAACTCTCCTACAGAAATCAGTGTTTTCTACACGTTCGCTTCTTAAACTATTATTTCATGATGAAATTAAAAATGTGCCCATTGGTGAAACCTTTTCAACATGTTGCCTTGATTTCGGCTGCATTGTCTTTTGCATCATCATTTTAAATTCTCGTACATCGGTAATGTTTGATAGCAAATGCTAACTAGATGTAATACATGAACTGTGTGCCCTAATGAACGTTACATAGCTAATTTGACTGACATATTACCAGTACTCAGGTTATGTACACAACTATTTAGGAGTTATGTGGAATTATCCTCATTTCCATATTGAAGTGAATTATGATAGCAACTACTTTGATTACCTGTAAACTTTGAAAATGTGAACGTGAAATACTAATCATCAATATTTACAATAGAATTTCAGAGTTTACTGGTTACATTTTGTATATGTTATATGTTTTAGAGAAAGAGGTAGATCATTTTGACTTGTACTTGCATGCTGAGAAAGCGCGTGCACTCCTTGTACTCCTGGTGCACTTTCTATATTTATAGTAGGAGGTAGATCTTTGGGACTTGGTCATTTTAAAAGTAACTCGCAGGCTAAAAAAGTGTGAGCACCCCTGACTTACGTACAGTTGTGTGAAAAGGTGTTCCTGATTTCTTACTTTTTTGCATGTTTGTCACAATTAAATGTTTCAGATCACCAAACAAATTTTAATCTTTGTCAGTGACAACACAACTAAACACAAAATGCAGTTTTTAAATGAAACCAATTTTTTATTAAGGGAGAAAAAAAAATACTAATCCACAAATGGTGAAAACATGGAACAGTGGTGAACCTTCCAAAGAGTGGTCGGCCAAACAAAATTACCTCGGGAGCGCGGTGATGACGCATCCAAGAGGTCACAAAAGACTCCATAACAACATCCAGAGAACTGCACGCCTCACTTGCCTAAGTTAAGGTCAGTGTTCATGACTCCACCATAAGAAAGACACTGGGCAAAAACGGCCTGCATGGCAGAGTTCCAAGACGAAAACCACTGCTGAACAAAAAGAACATTAAGGCTCAGCTCAATTTTGCCAGAAGACATCTTGATGATCCTCAAGACCTTTGGGAAAATACTGTGTGGTCTGACAAGACAAAAGTAGTGTGATGGTCTGGGGCTGTTTTTTCTGCTTCAGGAGCTGGAAGACTTGTGATAAATGGAACCATGAATTCTGCTGTCTACCAAAAAAATCCTGAAGAAGATTGTCCGGACACCTGTTCTTGACCTCAAGCTGAAACAAACTTGGGTTCTGCAGCAGGACAATGATCCAAAACACACCAGCACGTCCACCTCTGAACCAACCATCAACACCTTTTTTTGCATATCATATCAAAGTCAATGCGACGTGATTATCAAACAATTGTTTCAGTTTTGTCACTGACTGATGCAATCAAATTGGAATTATAACATAGTTTCGTAAAAAAGGCACATGATTTCAACATCCTGTGGCGTGTCATAACCATGGTTTGGCAGAGATAACTCCAGGATGGAAAATATTCATGTCTTTACATGTTTGCTGAAGACAGCAATGCAGGCAGGTGTGTTTGGGAACAAAAAAAATCTAGTCCACCAGCACTGCGTGTGTCTCATCCTGCATAGACGTCTAGCTGTAGTTCCTCAGGTATACTAGTTTGTGAGGCTGGAACTTCTCACGACACAGGGGACACTCTGCCTGTAAGAAGTCATGCAAATGACACATATACTTCTTGGAACAACTGTTTACACAAAGGAAACATCTATGAAAGCTCAAAACATGTAAACAGCACATTCTGTGTGCTGTAGAGTCAGAGTGTGCTGATCCTGACATGAGCCTTACCTTGGTGTTGCACCACTCTGTGACACACTCCCAGCAGAAAAGATGTCCGCAGGGAGTAGAGGTCGGGTGTCTGCGCTCCTCCAGGCAGAGGATGCAGCGAGCAGCCCTGGACCCTGACGTCTGGGTTTGCTCTGGGCTAAAAACAAAACAGGGTGTCAACGACAGTGAAAAGTGTCCAACTTGACCATGTACACCATAAATACTGGATGCTTTCTGTCAGGTGATACAGAAGGGGTACTCACCTGCCAGTAAGGTTTCTGTAGAGCTTCCACTCCTGCCTGGCTCTCCGTCTCTGTCTGAAGTTATTGAGCTGCAAACACAACGTAAGGAGCAGCTGGATGAGGGACACGGTTCCCAGCAGCCTGTAGCTGCTCCTGATGGTCCTGTCATCGCTCCTCAGCCCCGTGACACGAAGCTGCACACACATGCACGCTTGTAATAATTAATAAATACATACTGTACATATACACTGCTCAAAAAAATTAGAGGAACACTTTGAAAACACATCAGATCTAAACTGGGGGGAAAATGATCTTGAATATCTTTCCTGATAATAAGTGGGTGATGTATTAGTAACAAAATGATGCCACATCATTTGATAGAAATGAAAATGATCACCCTATAGAGGGGGGAAATCAAAGACACCCCAAAAATGAAAGTGAAAAAATGATGCAGCAGACTGGTCCATTTGGCTAAAATGTCATTGTAGAAACTCAAAATGATTCTCAGTAGTTTGTGTGGCCCCCACGTGCTTGTACGCATGCCTGACAACGTCAGGGCATGCTCCTAATGAGACTACGGATGGTGTCCTGGGGGATCTCCTCCCAGATCTGGACCAGGGCATCCATGAGCTCCTGGACAGTCTGAGGAGCAACCTGGCGGCGCCGGATGGACCTAAACATAATGTCCCAGAGGTGTTCTATTGGGTTTAGGTCAGGTGAACGTGGGGGCCAGTCAATGGTATCAATTCCTTCATCCTCCAGGAACTACCTGCATACACTAGCCACATGAGGTCGGGCATTGTCGTGGACTAGGAGGAACCCAGGTTCCACTGCACCAGCGTAGGTTCTGACAATGGGTCCAAGGATTTCATCCCGATACCTAATAGCAGTCAGGGTGCCGTTATCTAACCTGTAGAGGTCTGTGCGTCCTTCCAGGGATATGCCTCCCCAGACCATCACTGACCCACCACCAAACCGGTCATGCTGAATGATGTGCGTATTTGATTGTATTGTACATTGAACAGGACCTAAGCATGGGTCTTGGATCTCATTTAAGTATTTTTATAGGCAAACTCCAATCTACTATTCAACTTGAACTGAAATGATGTAAATGTATACATTTAAGCTAAATTGACTTACGTAGCTGATTCCAGCAGTCCTCTTAGACAGATGATAGAAAAGGCCACTGATGTAAAAGAGAGCCACGTGGAATCTGTGCAGGAGGCTCAGTGTCTGCTGGAGGACAAACACAGCCGGCAGACACTTTCTCCTCTGGGGCTCTGACAAAACTCCCACTGCCCTCTGCATGCATCTTCTCAGCCAACGCTCCAGGCTCCACGGCCCCGATGCTACCTGCCGCCGTCTGATTCCGCAGTCTGGCTCCTGTCCTCCTTCTAGCTCGTTCTCCAAACACACCAAGACCTTGTCCAAGAGGTACGGCAGGAATGTGTGACAGAAGACAAAGAGGCTTCGCCTGGCTGGCGTGGGGATTCGTCTTCGGCTGGGGTCAACTTGGATGATGTTGACATACTCCTCACCCAGGGTTTGGTAGCCTGACAAGGATGATAATGTAAAGGATGAATAGTTACAAATACTGAATTCAGATCAGATTTAAACTATTGTATCCAGTGGGCACAGCAAAAGCCATTGTGTCAAAGGTAGCTGCAGTTGGTTTATCATTAGATATGTGGGCCACTGTGACCACGGATGCCTATCTAGCTGTGACATGATGTTTTAGAGATGCAAACAACTTGTTTGCATCTAATTAAACTTAGGCCTGCTCTATTTCCCCGAAGACAAAAAACTGCTGCAAATATAGCAAAAGTAAAGCAGCAATTTTTCACAGTGGAGTATTACACGCAAGGTAACTTGCCTTGTCACTGATGGCCAGGAAGTATTTACTAATATAAAAGGCTCTGAACCAAAACATTGTTTTGGCAAACTCCAGGAAGCGGGGCTCTTTTAAAAGCAGCACCATTGGAAAGGTGAGTTCCTTTATTTCAAAGCAATATTCTAAATCAGAGATCCTCAAATGCATCTGTCCAAGGGCCAGAATTGTTCTCACGAGATACCGTGGGTATGTTAGAAAAAACAACAAAACAAAACAATAATAGGAAGAAATTATTAAAAAAAAAAAAAGGATTTCTATGGAGATATACTGTATATATGGTATTTTTGGCCTTCATCAGTGTTAAGACTCATATTACGTGTACTGTGGGAAGGTCTGTCCACAGTCTTAGATGGGTCCAAATTAAAAAACCCAGTACCGTCCTTCCGTCAGCATAAGCGGGAAGATGGGGGGGGATGGACTGCATCAAAGTTGTGTTGTTTCATCTGACATTGCCTCCTTATGTTATATTCCTTCAAAACAGAGTTTACCCTGTTACACATCGGCTTCCCCACCGCATTCTCTTTAAATGCATATTTTGTCGGGATGTCAAATGATTACACTTTAAAAATCAGATTAATCACAATTTTCAATGGCCATGATTAATCACCATTTGCAACTATGTCTGAAATATGCCAATTTTTACTGTATTTTATTGAAAGAAAGAAAAATGCCAGGACAGGATTGTATATATTTGTGTGTATTAACAGCTCCAAATGAACTGAAAATTTCAAATCAAGCTGAAAGATAGCACAACATGTCTGAAAATCTATTCACCTAACGCTAGTTTATTTCATAATAGCAGAACATTTCAATCACACTTTAACCGTGTTGTTAAGAGCAATGAGGGTTTGTGTTCAAAGACACCACGTCATTTAAGATGAATTCACATGTTTTGAGTGTATTTTCTGGGATTTCCGAGCATACTTAAATGCAGCAAATTGTACTTCTGCATTAAGAGTTACAAAGTGAGTGACAAGAATACCCGCTGATTGTTTTTCTTTGTATTTCTGTTTAATTAGACCACACATAAACACATAAAGACGTTGCTGTGATGTTATGATTCGGAGTGTCCGTGAATGCATGTTGCAGTCATCTAGTGACAATTAGGAAGCATCGTTCCACTGACAAATGGACTAGAGATGTGTTTGTGAGTTGGAGATACATACAGTATATGGTGTTGGAATTGCACAGCTGTGGATGGGTCAGAATAAGTAGATCTGCAAAACGGGGTACTGCAGATTGACTTTGTCACCGTATCAAACAGATCAGTGTGTTGATGCAAAACAATCTTCACCAGCTAAACTCAGACAAAACTGAAATTATTGCCTGTGGCCCACTGGAAAAAAAGAGAAAGTGTTATTAGTCACCTGGAGACTCTCTAAAACTTGAACATCAGATTAGAAATCTAGGAATAATAATCAACATCTTTTTACCACCTCAAAAACATTGTCAAAATCAAGGGAAAACTCCAGCAGGCTAGACTACTGTAACTGCCTTCTCACCGGGCTCGCTAAAGGAGCTGTAAAACAGATGCAGTACATCTAGAATGCTGCTGCTCGACTCCTGACTAGAATCAGGAAATATGACCATATTAATCCAGTGCTCAGGTCCCCGCACTGGCTTCGTCGCTCAGAGAACAGAAAAGCACAGTCTTTTCATGGTTTTGCGCCAAAGCACATCTCTGGCATGTTAGAGCCACATGAACCAACTCGGGCTCTGAGAAGCTCAGGAGTGGTCTCCTGCAGGTGCGCAGAGTCAGGACTAAGCACGGTGAGGCTGCCTTTCGGTTTTATCCTGCCAAAATCTGGACCGGTCTTCCAGAAGATGTGCGGCATTCCTCAACATTGGCAATGTTCAAATCCAGGCTGAAAACGCTTCTAGCCAGCTGTGCATATGACAACTGGAATTTAATTTTTTGGTTTTATGGAATTTTATGTAATGATTTTAGAATGATTTTTTTTGTTTTATGAAGTGATTTTACCCTTCTTTTATGTAAAGCACTTTGAATTACCTTGTATACTGTACAAATTGTGCTCTATAAATAAACGTGCCTTGCCTTGCCTTACACATTGGAAAAGCACATGCCACATGCTCCAATGTCTTTCTGACCTCAGGGAACCTGTCAGAGCAGCTCTGGCAGGCCTACACACTGACATCGCATCACTATCACCACAACAGTATGACACTACAGTAGAATGTCCTTATTTAATGGTACCACAGATGAGCTGTCAGAGGAGAAGTGTGTCATTCCCCTTTTCCTGATGCTCCACCACCACACACTGGAGGAGGAGGGGGAGGAAGAGAAACGGGAATTTATACAATTTTCCGCGAGCACAGCAAAGGTTGTGAGTCTTAGGAGACAGTTATGGGAGAAACTATACAGTACACTTTGCAATCAGTGAGCACCATGCCGGCACTGCTCCATGTCAGATTTAAAAAGATAGCTTCTTGAACCCCAACAAAGCAGGAGATGCGGAGAAGAGGCTCCCTTCTGAAAGTGCCGCTGCCATTCCAAACTGTCTTGCTCCTCCTCATTGCAACTTCACATATCAGAAATGTTTTCAGCCTCTGAACTGCAGTTAATGGATAGAATCTGTGTTAAATTGTGTTACTACATTTCGTAATTTACAGTCTGTCTGTCATAGACAACTGTGGCCTTGTGGCAAGCTTCACACACCAAACACGTGGTGTTGTTACAATCACATGGCCTGTTTTAGATTTATTGTCCACTAGGTGGCACAATGGAGCAAATAATGCACAATAATGCCTCATGAAGCTCCATCTCACCATTGCAAGTTTGTCTGCAGGTTATGGCTCATCTGTGTTGCTCGCTATTACTGTCTGTGTGCCGAGTAATTTTAGCGCACACTAAATCTTAGTGTGCGCTAAAATTAGATCTCGTGCCACAAAACCTTGCAACATTAAATAAAACGTGACAAGATTTCATGTTCAGAAAAAAAACAAGTCTTGTGGGCACTGGGCCTGGGATGATAAATTCATTAATCACACAATAAATGAAAATGAAATGCCGGCTTCAGTATATTGCCATGTGCCTGCGTGTCTGTTTTCATCGTGTCCTGCCTCCAAACAGGCAGGAGGAGAGTTCACTCTGTGGACTGGTTTCCTCACCTTGGTGCGTTTGTTCTTTAGAGGAACGGCATGAACGGAGTGAGCCGTTTTGTCAGTCATACTGTCTCTTTTTCTCGGCGGGTGGAGGCGGGGCCGATAGCATACACACAGAGTGCAGAAGAATGTAACGTAGTAGAAATTAAATTAGTAGATTGCAATATACTGTCATATTTTTTTTCTTTTTACTTTTCTTAAAGGTAATGTTAAAATCTCGTCTCATTCTCGTAAAGCCAATCTCGTGTATCATCTCATCTTGTGAAGTGAGTGTCTTGTGGCACCCCTACTAAATCTATATTGTATACAAACTATACACGGACTACACTAGGGGGGTATTCTGCGGAGCAAGTTTTGTGGGTTAGCGAGCTGAGTTGAGTGGAAAGCCGGACTTGCATGTTCAGCGAAGGTAGCTCTCTTTTAAAGAAAGCTGTATCGCCTTGGTAACTTAGGTCATAAGCCTGGTTGAGACCAGGTTATGTCCAGGCTTTCAGCTTAAAATCAGCTATGAAAGTGCCACTGTTTCACCATTTAACTAATTCGGAGATGGCGTCACCACTTATTTAGAACCTACGAGGTTCCCGAGGGGTCATGAGGAAAAAAAAAAAAAAAGATAATTTCCTGATGATGATAATATGCATCTATGAGTGAGATAGATTTTCAGCTGAGGGAATACGCTAGATATGTTCACGTGATCACCAGAAATAAAATGAGATATGAAATTCCAATAATTAATGTTAGCGGATGTAAATGTCATAGGAGTCCTTGCGTGAGTACTGAGCCTGTTAGTCTTCTTATATTGCAATAGTTGCTGGAGGAATAAACACTCTGAGGCATCAATCAACCGCATTAAAACACTTGTTTTATTAAGAAAAGGAAAAAATTAAAAAAGTCGCCACAAAACACGTCATACGCAAAACACTGCCATCTAGTGGTCAAAATGAGCTATAGCAGATTAAAATATTTCATCAACTTAACATCAAAAACGAAAGTTGTTGCTCCAATGTATTTATTTTTTAAATGGATAAGTGTTAATATGACAAAGTTGTGAAATTTTGAGCGTTGATGAAAAGACTAGTATGGGTATAGTTTTTATAATAACTGCATGCTGGCATGCCAGCGGTCCTCCGTCGCTGTATTGGCGGCGGCAGTGTTGCTTTTAGCAGTCGTAATCTTTTGCAAACTCCTCATAACGCTCCATAATAATTACGTACTCATTTTTTGTAAAATACACTGGCTGGGATCGCTTCACTTTTCAGCGGATGTAGAATAATATGACGTCCAACGCCCCCTTTCATGTGAACGCCCACTTAGCACAAAGCCGAAAACCGGACTTGACAAAGTGAGTTGATAACCACCGTCGCGGGACCAACTAAGTCTGATTGCGGATGTTGGGTTTTGTTGAGTTGCATCTTGAGCACAAAGCCTGGGTTTGTGGAGCCACTTTCGCAGTACACCACCTAAAACTACTGTATACATTGACCAATTCATGGTTTTCCAGAACATGAACTCAAAAACTGATGGAGCAGTGGCAGGGACCTTTAAAGCCCCCAGGTCCATGCATTTACATGTATCACACTAAAGCAAGCAAGCACATAACACAGGTGACACACTGACATTTCATGTTGGTTTGGGGAACCTACCTATGAGTGTCGTTAAACCAAAATAGGCCACGTCTGAAAGCAGCTCGACTTCTTTCCTCCAGTCCAACCATGTTTTTGATCCTAGAAAAAAAAGCACAAAAATACTCATATTAACAAAATAATAATAAGCGCAAGTTAAAAAGCCCAGTGGGGAAACATTGATGGCAAACGAAATTGCCAGCAAACTATTGCTTGAGAAGCTTGTTTATCCGCGAGAAAGCAATGAATTGACAATTAAAAGAATGAATGAATTTAAGTGACACGCAGATGTCATCGCTTATAGCATTTAATGAATAAAACTTTTGATTCAGTCAAAAATAACAGGTTACCGTCAGTATTAACGACCTGAGTGGATTTGGCGAAAGAAAACTCACCCGTAAGCGTTTGAAAGGCTTCATTTGCGTTGTTTCTGAGGAAGGTTTGGTAATATTCGTCCTTCTGACCGGCCCGAATTAGCTGAGACTGGTTAGCAGGGGCGAGGGGCATCGCAATTTACACTGAATGGATGCTAACGTGCTACTGGCACATATATTAGAATTGCTACGAGGCGCCGGCAAAAAATGACAGCAACAGAATGCCTGTAATGTCACAATAAATGTACTAATCTCTCTGTGTTGCTATGCTAAAGATTCATGTTTTTATGTGGAGCCAGTTGGTGACAGCAGACAATGCGGAAGTTGGCGATGTGTAAACAAACCGCAGACTGAAAATCAAGGTTCACAATATGTCACAGTGCCACCCAATGGTCATTTGGGGCATTGCAATCAAGCAGGTCTTATAACAATAATTTATTACATTGCCATGTTAGTTCTACAAATCTGGCTTTGTGAGCAAATGTCGTTTTTTGTTTAAATATATATGAAGTACACGTTTGTAATTTTTCATACACAGAACACCATATTTCTTAATATTACGGCATTTTAAAATAATAATACCTGAATTATACAATAATTAACTATTATTGAACTTGTGTTGGAACATTTTAGGTAGAATAAAATATTTAAAAAAAAACAGAATAAAGAATGGACTGGAGCCTCAAGCAGCATTATTTACAAAAAAACATTAATGTATGCTGACTATGTACTGACTGTGTCACTTATTACTTATTTTAAACAACCTGTTGTTTATAAACTTCTGACCACATTTGAGTTGCAAATAGTGTTCTCTCTACTTGACTAATATCTGATGACATCATCTTGTCACCTTATACAATGTGCCACAACAAACTGAGAAAGTAGGTTCATTCATTCATTCATAAAAGCTCTGCTACGATCGGTCCGAAAAGTTGCAGAACCAGTTTCTTTGTCTCCTCCTGAGCCAGTAAGGTGTACTGTATCTGCCAAAGAGGACTTCCCATTATAAACCCATTCCCGTGCCTTCACTGAGTCTTTCCATATGCACTCCTAACAACCCTTGGACAATCTGTTCGCCATCCTGCTTACCAGGAAGTTGAACTTTGCTTTCATTTGTGAAAGGAGGAGCTGGAACGTGTTTCCCCCTCTTGACTTTAAGTCAAATAACTCATAATTCGTTTCAAGCAGAAGGTTGATGCTGTGGGGAGCAGTGTGCTACTTGGATGTGAAATCAGGTAAGATGCAACTTTACCAAACTGTGTTGTACATTACTGTGTTTTTGGATTTACCGTACTACTAAACATTTGCTTATAAAGGATTTGGAAAGTTGCATGTGGGTCAACCATGACATCTGATGAGCTTCTGCACTCTAAAACCTTCCTTGTCTTTGAATATGCTTTTCTGTCGTTGTATGAGATTGTCCTACACACAAATTAAACCAACTCAGTCAGTGCTGCAGTGGAGCAGATCTGATCACAATACCTGATAAACATCACAATGGATGCTTGCGTTCTTTGCTTAGCCTTTTTATGAGCCTCCTGTTTGAACGCCGGTGTAACTGCATGAGACGATGTCATACTTTTATTGCGAACTGCCTCCTCTCGGAGGATCTGCTGTTATTGTTTTTGGTCTGTCTGGAATTCTCCATGGCTTTTATTCATCTTTTTTCTTACAACAATGGTTCATTATTGACAGTCTGTCACAAAATGGCAAATCTGATTCATCTGGTGATGCTTTTGTGATATTATTCCAAGAATAACGAGAATATCTTGACTCTATGTCAACGATAAGAAAGCATTGTGACACAGTAATTGTCTATGCATTTGCCTAAAACGTTCCACAATACATCATAACGTCCATGTCCTGTAACTGATGGCAGAAAAAGCTATGGAAACAGTCTTCTTGTACAACAAACCATTAGAATAACTGAAATAGGTGAATACATAAACACACATTTCTCTCATGAGAATATAGTCACCTGAAAGCAGATACTGTATGTCCACCCATCCAATGTATTTGTCTTTCCTACTTTGCTTTCCAATAAAACATGTTACATCAGTTACCTTACACACAAAGACGACTGGAAGGAAGTAGGGGGGACACAAGGGGACACCTGCTGTGCAGACCGGGAGTGATCTACTTCCACGAAGGCCTCACACGTCTGTTTCGGCAGCAGCATGAAACCCTGGCAGTGTCTGTGTCCATTCTTATGCAGCACGTGCCAGACTGCAGTCACTTATATAAATTGTGACTGGCAACAAGCAAAAGTTTTTTCTGAAATTCACATCCTCTGCAAAGATGTCATAGTTGATTACTTCTGGGCTCTTTTAGGACTAGTCAACATACAGGAAGTTATGTATGCAGCAGACGCCCCTACAACGTAAATAATCCGTTCCGAGAACGTTTACCTTTTAGGGCAGGGGTGTCAAACTCGTGCCATGGAGGGCCGAGACACTGCAGGTTTTCTTTCCAGCCAGTCACTAAAGCAGGTGATTTTAATGATCAACACCTTCAGTTCGAGGGAAGGAGCTCATCAATTAAATCACCTGCTGAAGAAACTGGTTGGAGAGAAAACCTGCAGCGTCTCGGCCCTCCAGGGCACAAGTTTGACACGTGTTATGGGGTTTTTACGTTATACGAAGCGTAAAATACATGTAAATAGCCTAATCCGTTCAAAGATCTTCCCAAACTCACCCCTTTGGCCCCTAAGTCCACCAAATATGGTGGGAAAATATAATAAAACGTTAGCATAAACATACTAGAGTAACATTCCAATATAAAATAAGCTAATAAATAAGATTACTGTAAATGAATAAAACTGAAAAACAAAAACAATCAACTAGTTTAAGGGCGACTATGATGAGGAAGGGAGGTTGAAGGGAGAAGCCTGTCTCTCACACAAACTCACGACGCGCTGTATAAGTCAGCCAATGAGATGAGAGCGTAGGCGGTGCCCCGATAATCAGCCAATGAGATGAGAGCGTAGGCGGTGCCCCAATAATCAGCCAATGAGAGCGTGAAGCGTCAGAAGGCGTCACCAAGTGTACTCTGTTAGTCATGGAAAATGTTTCCCTCTCTCTGTCGCGTGAGCTATTTAAATCGAATTTCTGAACTTGAACACCGACTTGACGCTTTACGTTATATGGAATTTCTTACGTAATACGATGCAAAGACCTTCCATAAATTCTTTACGTTCATTGAAATTTACGTGAAAGGAGGTTTACGTTATGCGAGGTACTACAGTATATTGAAAAATGCCTTGAATTCTAAAGCCATATTGTCAAAAATGTGTAGCAAAACCCCAGCCACTCACATAATTATATAATTGTGTAGATAATTATTTTCATAAATCCAATGTCTAAGTGAATAGAAGAGACTGAGCTCCGATTTCTCCATTGACGTTTCTTCAACAGGTGGAAACTCTGTGACATTTTCTCTGTGATTAAAAAGGTCATAGTTATACCAGCTTTTCTTGTTCCAGTCAATTAAGTAACCGAGGTATCATGATCATTTATATTTTTTTGTTTGCTGTGGCCAGGGCAGTGTTTCCCACAGGTCTGGAGTTAACGTGTGGTGGCGAAAACCGGAAATGACTCAATTTGTTAGAAGTTGCCACTAGAGTACCCAGCATACCTTGTGGGCACTGTGTAAATAACAGTTAAAGTTAAGGGCGAGTTCGGATTTTTTGACATGAAGTCGTATGACATCCCCATCAGCCGTGGAGACCAAGTGGGGGGTTAAGTTGCTGTTGCTCAACTACGCTGCTGATGGGGATCTCATACAACATCACGTCAAACAAATCCAAACTACTGTATCCCTTTAAGTGTTTGTTGCTAGCACGGTTGCTGTTGTGTGTTAACTTACCTGTTATGCTTTGTGCTGTTTATTTTTTGTTTCGCATTGTGAGTAAGACAGTCCTTTTGTTTGATCACCATCATTTGCAGTGGGGGTCAAGTTAGTTGTTGACTAATGTTTGCAATTGGGTAATTAGGAGAGTATCCTATTCTGACCATGCAGGGTGCCAATATCATGGACTGGACAAAAACACTTGCTGCTACAGTCTGTCATGCCAATTATTTGAGAAGACTTTGAAGATGAGGAGTTCTATTTTCAGCAATATCGGGCACCCCCACACTATCGCAATGTCAGATCCGTCCTTGATGAGATCTTGACAACGCTGGCGACGCTGGCGAAGGTAGACATCAATATGGCAACTAACTGACTACACAGCAGGGTTTTTTTATGAAAATAAGACATTACTGATCGGACTTTTTGTTATGGGGACACCCACAAGACAAAGTCTATGCTATGAGATCTAAATTGAGTGCAGTCATTGAACGTGACCGCACGCAAATATCAATGGAATTGTTTGGTGATGCGTGCGATTCCAGCAGTGCCTGGACCAGAAGGGACGTCACTTTGAGAAAAGGCAGTGACAAAACAATACAAGGATGTTTGTAGATTCCATTACATTTTGAAAAATGAGCAAACTATAATAAACAAATATTTTACAGTTATTTAAAATGTGTATACATTTTTGGGACACCCTGTATATGTACACACACCAACACACACACACACACACATAAATAAAGAAATATAAATGTCTTTATTTATATTAGGGATGCTCCGATCAGGGTTTTATGCTGCCGATTCCGATACAGATCATTCATGAGTGTGCGATCGGTCGATATCGATCACAGGGAGTTACTGTACATTTTTCAATTTATTTATAATGAGTGCTATTGGCCAGGGGCGCCGTTAGACAATTCCAAGAGCTCCTGGCAAATAGGTCACTACTAAAAAATAAACGTTTGGGTGGATTGTCTTTTTATTCAATTTGATGCATGTTTTGGAGTAATACGAATAAACTGTTCAAAGTAAACCAGGGGTGTCCAAAGTGCGGTCCCAGGGCCATTTACGGACCACGGCTAAATTTCTTTATGGACTCATGACACATTGTCGAAAATTGTTTAAAAAAAAACACATCAAATATGGAAAAATAGAGCCGAAAAAGGAATCATGTAACAAGAAATGCTGAAATGTCAGTGGGAAAAGTTTGGTCAGTCCTGAAGTAAACGAACAAAGACAAGTAGATAAGACAAAAGCAATGAGGCGGCATTCTTCCGCTGCAAGCTGGAACTCTACTATATACAAAAAATAAAATAATTATTCACACTGTTCAAACTCTTATAACTCTTATGTCTAATATATACACTAATTGCTTACTCCTCCAGATGTGGTATCGTGACGAAAAACATCCTCAGTGGTGCATGTCTCACACAGTCAAGACAGGCCAGCTGTTTAGTGCAGGTGGAGCTGTTGTGTTAAATTGTTATGGTGAGAGCGCCAACTTTGCAAGACAGCCACTTAAACTCAATACTGTAATGATAAATAGTTTCAACTATCTTATCAGGATTAAAATAAAAAAAGAAAACAACGTACTACTTATACTTGTACAAATAAGGCAATCTCAAACTTATTAAAAACACACAAAAAGTGCGCCGCACGGTGGCATAGTGGAGATCGGGAAGATCTGGGTTCAAATCTCAGTTGTACATCTCTGTGTTCTCGCCGTGCGTGCGTGGGTTTTCTCCGGGTACTCCGGTTCCCTCCCACATTCCAAAAGCATGCATGTTAGATTAACTGGCGAATCCAAATGATATGAATATCAATGTGAGAGTGAATGGTTGTTTGCGATTGGCTGGCGATCAGTCCAGGGTGCACCGCGCCTCTCGCCCGAAGTCAGCTGGGATAGGCCCCGGCATACCCGCGACCCTAGTGAGGATAAGCAGCATAGAAGAAGGGTGGATGGAAACACAAAACGTAACTTTCATTTTGTTTGTCATGACTAACAAAACAGCTTAGCAGCTAACACCAAAACAGCTTATTTGATCACAATTGACTTACCTTAAATATACAGGAGTATTAGTGCATAGAACATAAAAAACTTTAGGTCACAATATGAGTTTGCACTCCGGATACACACACACACACACACACACACACACTTTTCCAGTGGAGAGTCAAATGTTTGTTTTTAATGGTAAAGGACATGCCCTGACCTGCAGCTGAAGCTGCAAGCTGACGAACCTCTTTCAAACAGTTCTCAACATGTTCTCCTGTCTGCCCACCACATCTAGCAAACCCCTCCTCCATCAGACACACACATTCATTGTGTGGATGTGGTCTGCTTGGTAGCGGATTATACACACTAAAGGTTTAAAGCAGAATCCACGGGCATCTCATCTTTTCATGAGCCGGACCATAGGCTAAAGACTGTAGGGTAAGTAAAGCAAAGCTAGTGTGAGTTGTCATGCTGTAGTTTATTCGTGCTCTTTTGCCTTTTTAAACTTAGCTTGCCCTTCGTTTCCTTCATGTTGTCAGGTTGCACAGATTCATATTTGTTGTGCGAGAAACTCTCATTTATACTGGGCCTTTGTAGGTTAATACAGTACAGGCACTTTCTATTAATATTAGTGAAACATTGTCTTGGATTAAATGTCTGAAGATGCAAGTCATTGGAATTTCATTGGTTAAAAAATATGATTAAGATGGTACAGTATTAAATATTCTCACAGACAGCGGCACGAAGCTGTTTGGTACATGGATGTTTCGATGCAATTCTGTGTTTTTTGGTTTCCATTTGGCAGAAAAGGAAGTGGAAGAAGCGGTTGTGAAAGATGTTGCAAACTCTGTGGGGTGTGACGTTTGCCAGGTACTCAGCGGTAAACCTGCAACTGATGCTCAGTACCGTTTGTCGCTTTTTCTTCAAAATGGCAGCCAGAAAGTGTTTTTTTTAGATGTAAGAATTGTGTATCTCAACTAAGAGTAGCAATGAAAAGATTTTTGTTTTGGGGGAGCGAAAGACCAACCTCATGGTCACTGCTCCTCTCTCCTCTGTTGTTTCGTGGGCAAAGCACAGTTTGATTCCGGATTCTCTGATATTAATCCAATTATATCCGATATCCGATCTTTAGCGTTTGCTGGTAACCATTAGCATGCACAGTGTTCCCTCACGCCATCGTGGTTCACCTTTCGCGGACCTGCTGTTTCGCGGATTTTTTTAGTGCAACTTTAGTGCTTTTTTTTTTTTTACCCTTTAAGAAGAATTGCATTGTGGGAAATTGACTGTTGTAGTTCTGTGCTCTAGAGGCTGTGTATCTCTATTCTCTCTCTTCTGTCTGCACTTCCCATTGTCTTCTGCGTTCTGATTGGCTGTAGACCATTGTCAATTATCTTCTTTGTGCCGTCTGTGTTGTTGCTGTCTCCTGTTGTGGTCATGGCTACCAAACTAACTAACCATTTCAGCTGCTTGCTAACTTTACTGTGTAGGGTGAGTGTTTAAACAAGAGAGGAATGTGAGAAAATGTTAATGCCTGTCTGAAAAGAGTATATAAAGTGTATGGTGAGGGATTTGAAAGGATTAAAACATATATAATAATTGTAAAAAAAATAAAGTTGGCTACTCTGCGGAACCTATCCCCCGCGATGAACGAGGGAACAGTGTAACCGATTGAGGGGGGCATGTCTTTATGCAGCTCAGGGCAGTGCCGGGAAGTGGGGTTAGGTGCCGGCCTGGAACCAACCCTTAACCTCTGACCAAGCGCCACAGAGTATGAGGGGAGGAGGTTGCCAAAACTCGTTAGGCAGCTAAGAGGATAAGAATGCAGACTTACCATGGACACAACATTGACATTTCAAAACATACTATTGTGCCCCACTGGGATCCAATATCAATTTAAAAGCCCCTGAAAAGAGCAGGAAAGAGCCCCTTTAAAAACTTCCATAGGTGCCTCTTTGTGGTGCAGGTGGTGATAGGAAAAAAAAAAGATATCTTTGGCCTTAAAACGCTAAATTAACCTCAACCACAGAGTTTAAATAACCATTGTCATGTGCTGTTTTTACATACCATATTTGTCGTTGGCGCTGCCTGGTGGAAAATAAACCGGTCAAGGGTTGCCTGGGTTTTGTCGTCTCTCATGTTTCTTATGTGCTCACCACAAGAAGCAATGCTGTTTCATGTGGGACAGTCCACCATGGGCTACAGAAAAAATGCACCAGACAAACAGCACTTTGTAGACTGCGCAACTGTGCTTTGTAGACATGATTAGGCATGAGCCAGATACTCGTTTTAGACGAGTATCTGTTACGGGTAATGCATTTTTGCTGAGTACGAGCATGAAACGAGTACAGCTCATCATTATCTGTAATCGTGATGAAGGAAAATCCTCATTGGTTAACTACTTATGTATTCACTCTTCATGCTCCGTGACTGGCTAGTCACACGCAGCGACCGTCCCTCCCTAGACGGACTCGCTACAACCAGAGAGAAGAGCCATGCCTCTCACTCTTTCACACACAGACACAGTACGGACAGTGACTCACTGCTTGCTTGGCTCGACTCCAGCTCACGTTCTCCATTTCACTCTATTTCAGTTTGTGTGATATTTAAAGTTAGTTGGTAGACTTGTTTTGTTACGTACGCGGTGCATTTGACAAGACAGAGCTGTAAACGGCTCGAGTTGCGTCGGTCACTGATTTTTTACATTTTTTAATGTTTTTTTAATTTAATTTGACTGGTGATATAAAGTCAGTTGGTAAACTTTGCTCGTAGTACTGAACGCGGTTCTTTTGAAAAAACTACAGTGAACAAGGCAGACAGATTATTTATCTGTTTGCCATCACTGGATGTTTGCATGAATCACCAGCTTCACACGGATCATCATAAAAAAATAATAAAATAAAAAAAATAAAAAAATCTTACAGATCACTTAAACAAATACACAGTACACATAGAGCTGAATAATAAACAATAAATATAGCAACTTCTGAACCATCCATGTCAATTTCAGACTTAAAATATGACAATTTACAGTACAGTCGCCAGTTAACCTAACATGCAAGCTTTTGGAATGTGGGAGGAAACCAGAGTCCCCGTAGAATACCCATGCACAAACTCCACACAGAGATGCCCAACGAAGATTCAAACCCAGATCTCCCAGGCTGCCTGACTGTGTGGCCAACTGGCCGTAGCAGGAAAATGTTATATTAAATGTTACATTAATTTCATTGACATTTCATTGACATTTTACGGGTTAGATAGGGTTCAATGAAGAATGATTCTAAATACGTGATGATTCTGTTTGTTAAGGAATAGTTGGCATCCCTAAGCAGTACATACTACTCTTGAGTCTCATGGTAATACGGTACAAAGTGCGTCACTTTTCAGTTCAATGAGGAATGTTTCTAAATATGGGACGATTCTGTTTGTTAAGGAATAGTTGGCAACCCAAAGCAGTGCATACTACTCTTGAGTCTCACGATAGTTGGCATCCCTAAGCAGTACATACTACTCTTGAGTCTCACGATAGTTGGCATCCCCAAACAGTACATACTACTCTTGAGTCTCACGGTAATACGGGACAAAGTGCGTCCCTTTTCAGTTCAATAAAGAATGTTTCTAAATACAGGACGAATCCGTTTCTTGAGGGACCGTTGGAAACCCTAAGCAGTAAGTGATGTACAGTATTTATAGTCATTTGTGTTTGTTCTGAGTGATGTGAGATCATATGTTTCGCTCGTGTTACTAATACAGAACACTCTTTTTATGCCTCTGCCTCTGTCTCTGCTTGTAGGTGGGTGACTGGAGCAGCTTGGACACCAACCTTTTGAATCTGGCTTCTTTGCTCAAAAACTCCTGACAATCTTATTCATTGTTCATCGAGGAAAGGCAAAAAAGGCTATTTTGAAGTTTTTTCAGACCACCCTTTTTTGATTTGGAACCCTCCTCCCAGGTTGGATCACAGTTGGCGATGCTGCTGCATGTAAACTTCAGTTTGGCGAACTCTACATTTCCATAAGTGGTATTAAATATTTTTTTCATCCCTAGTGTAGCACAGACTGACTGGATTTTTCGGGAGTGGCGTCGACACCGAAGAACGCACGAAGAACAGTGTCAACATTGTTTAACAAAACAAGCACGAGTAACTTAGATGGAGCCTGTCGGAACCAGAATTGTGATGAGGACTGAATCACCAAACCTGTCGCTAAGATCAAGGACTACTGCGACAATGGATGGTGACTCCTTCCTGAGCACAGCCAGCCTCCCAAGCAGTCACTTCCTGTCAGCCAATGTCATCAATGTTGGTAAGTGTTATCTCTGTTTTCCGTGAAAGCTGGATGCTGATGGGATGTTTCATCAATGAAGAACAACAGTGGTACATCCTCCCGTGTCGTGTTTGTTTGTTTGGCAAGCTACAGAGTACAATAAGCATGTTTTACTCTATGAAGCACTTGATCATTTCTAGAGCAGGCGGAATCAATTAAAAATGTGGTTATTATTTTGGTAATACTGTGGAGTTTGTTATTGTTTAATAATAACCAATGCAGGAAAAATGGAGTGCAAGCTTTGTAACAGAAAAACAACATGATATCAGCATGAAGATGTGAAGCTGAGCTACTGTACATCCATACAGACCCCACTGGCGATCAAGGAAGGAAATTAATCAAGTCTAGATGGTTATTAAGTCGTTTTAGAATTGACATTTTTAGCACTTGTGTTATCTTTTTTTCTTAATGATGAAATACTACTTATTTCATGGACTGGTGTTGTGGAATGCACAGTGTCAGATATGTTGTTGGCATTGTGGTGTTGTTTGCTGTCTTGATTAGTACGTTGTGCTGTTAAAACAGCTAGTTTGGCATGTACGTGACCATGCTGCAGGGTGTTGTACAGTTGAGATGTCTACAGTGTATTGGTTTAGGAATCTTTTGGCCCGAGGGTGAACACTCCCGCATAAACAAAAAATCAACTCCCTGAACTCCACGTCGATCTTTTTGAAGTTACCTACTTCAGTTTTCTCCTCAATATATCTGAGCAATTCTGTTCTATGAGTGAACTGCACTTTGTTCTTAGGAATTCATTTTCATTCCTTTTGAGCTTGACTTCAATAATGACGGCCTTCTGGTGTATGTTTGTATGGCAGTCTGTACATGGACTTTCGAGAAAATTCTGCATTACCGGCAACAAAAAGGAATTTTGTCACAACAGTGTAGAGACGTATGTCGATTTTGTTACGTTGCGGTGTGTGTCTCGACCCCAGATGCAGAGGCGAGAGCCAGTGGAGGTAGTAGGAGTCTTTAATGGTCCGCATAACGTTAACAAAAGGCGATGGCGAAAAGTTACACCATGAGAAACTAAAAGTTAGCCTGGCAGAGGCAGGTAGCTGCTGGAGGCGCAATGCGAGAAGCGTAGAAGGAACAGCTAACGAGACGAAGCTCTAGAGTTTGTGGTAGTTGGTGCAATAATCAGGCATCTCACAGCTGGCAGTACTAGGCATAAATAGACAGGTGGTAATAGGAGTCAGGTGCGTCCAGCAGCTCAGCCTCCAACCGGGAGTAGGGGATCTAAGGAAAAACATGTGAATGTGACTGATTTTGTTTATCTGAATGGCCTTGTTAAGAGTTTGGCTTTATTCTTATGTGCATCATTTTTTTGTATTACTTTATGTCCCATGTAAACTACTCGTTAATCATATGGAATTGATGGGTGCACCAGATTTAGCATTAGATAATCTATCCACCTCACAGCTGTGGCATATCAATGGTTGATTCGACTGCATAGGTGTACCCTAAGATGGCCGCAATAAAAGGCCAGTCCAGATTGTACAGTTTTACTGCACAGGGTGCATACTGTACCTGTGCAATAACCATGCTGACACAGTTTTAGATCTTGAAGGGTGGGAGCAAAAACAATATGTTTGTTGAGTGTAATTTATTACATTTCCAAGGTGGGTTGTGTTCAAGTTTGGGGCCTCTGATTCGGCTGTGGAACTGTCTTGTTATACAGTTCTATAGTGGGCTCGTTGAAACCTTCAGGACCTCATTGGATGGTGATTTCCTTGTAGGTCAAGGAGACAATTAATCACTTGTCGTTGAGGTGAAGAGAGGTGAGATGAGAAGAGTTTTCATGTGCTGGGGATTGTCAGAAGACTATACACACTTGTACACACTGCTTGTCGCGAGGATATGTTAATGGATCCCTTTGCTGAGTAAAGTCATTAAGATGTGGCTGAGGTGCTCTGCATCCAAGTAATCTCTGTTGACCATGACATTTCCACCCCCAAGCATGTGTTTTGTCAGAGAGAGGATGAAATGAGTCTTACATTTATAAGGCACGCAACAAGTTTACGATGTGCTTGGCCCTACAAACACGGAATTTTATGGTGTGTGTTGTCACAGATTGATGAGAGAGTATTAAAATCATATTTGTACACAAATCATTTCCTTTTTTTATTTACTGTGGTTAAACCATGTCATGACTTTGGTTTGTGGCTTCTAGTTGAGTAATCACTGTAACGCAGATCATTGGCACTTACAAGTTAATAACTTGCTAGACCTAATTAAAAATGACTTAATTCATGCATGTAGAAATGCATTTTGTTGATAGGAAGTGTTCACTCATGGAAGTGTATGCACAAGAGGACATTGGTTACTGCTAAGCTACTGTGGGGTTTCACTCTGCAATCGTTATAGTGCAATAAATGGTATAATGAAGTAAAATGAATGAATTAAATCCACGATAGTTTGGATTTCAGTTCAGCTCAGTTCAGCGTCTGAAACACTTCAAGCTATTGGCACAGGCTACTCAAAGCTGGCCACGGAAACTCGATCTGTACAACAGACTAGAGCCCGACCAATTTATCAGCGGGCCGATTAATCGGGCCGATTATGAGGCACCACCGATTAATCAATGTGAATATATGAATGTGTAACTGATATATTAACATTTTGCTGCACAGAGATTCCTGTTTGTCTCTCTGTGCTGCTCCCTGCCCAAGTACCTGGCCACTCCCCCACACACGCAGAGAGCAGCGAGGCGCCGCTCGCCCTGCCTCACTCAGCTGTAATTTTAGATTTTATGTTTTAAAAGCAGCTACATTTTTACATAAAATGTAGTGTAGTTCCTTGCGTTAAGTCTAGTAACGTGATCCATGTTCTGAATATTTCTTATTTTGTTTCTAGTCAACATTTCTTTCACTTTTTAATGTTTGCAAATGAACTGTTTGCAAACTATCAGTGGCTGCAGATAAAACTTTTCAATTGCTAGTAAATATGAGTAATTGATCCTGGTAAGTTATAGTATTACAGTATCAATTATATTAGTCAATTATAGTTTTAAATTCTAGGCTAATTACCAAAATGCACAACATATTTTCATTTCACAGGCAGAGGGGAAGAGTAAGGTGTGGAGCCACTTGACAAAAGACTCAGCAGGTGTTACGTTAGATGCAACATCTGCAGTGTGCAAGTTAGCCAGGGCTCCAGCACAAGCAAAACAAAGAACACTACAAATTTGTGGCAGCACCTAAAAAAAAATCACAAAGAGGTATGCCCTTATGTCGACAGAGTCACTAATTAAAGGTCCATCCATCTATTTTCTATGCCGCTTAATCCTCATTAGGGTTACGGGGGTATGCTGGAGCCTATCTCAGCTGACTTTGGGCGAGAGGGGGATACACCCCGGTCTGGTCGCCAGCCAATCGCAGTGCACATGTAGACGAACAACCATTCACACTCACATTCATACCTATGGACAATTTAGAGCCCCCAATTAACCTAATAATATAATAATATTTTTGGACTGTGGGAGAAAACCGGAGTACCCGGAGAAAACCCACGCATGCACGGGGAGAACATGCAAAATCCACACAGAGATGTCCAACAGAGATTTGAACGCAGCTCTTCCAGATCTTCTAACTGTGTGGCCACCATGCATCCCTAATTAAAGGTCCGTATCGTATTTTGGGTATTATAAGAATTTATGTTCATTTAAAGTATATATCATGTGTATATCAGTGCTCTCATTTCATATATCGACCGATATATTGGTTATCGGCCAAGATTTTGCCCTATATATTGGATATTGCCGTTTTTCAATATCGGTATCGGCCCCAAAAATCCCATATCAGCTGGGCTCTACAACAGACACAGGTGGTGATGCAAGTTTGTTAGCAAAGCAAAACCTTTAAAGTAATGTAAAAAATGTGTGTGTGTGTGTGTGTGTTTGTGACATATAAGGCCAGTTCGATTTGCACATCCCCAGAGGGTCCAGTTTACAATGCATGCAGCGTGACACGTTCACGCTTTGCTGGTGACCCATTTCCACTGAGCTGCGAAAGTCGGCCATTCTGCAAAGACAGGTACCTCTGCAGAGGTGTTTTTCAATTTGCATACACATTCCTTTTAGGTTTTTAATATAGGGTGACCATATTATGATTACTGAAAATCAGGACGTCCAGCCTGGCAATGAGATACTCAAAGTTCACTAAAAGATAACTTATAATTTCAATACATTTAAAGTATGCCTCCTCTGTATCTGAAAAAGTATTATTTACAAAGTACTGTCAATAATGAAAGACACTCATTTCAAAGGAAGAACGTTCAAAAATTGGCGCAAAAATGATTCTAAAAACAAACCGACAGAGGAACCTGAGGTCAAATGCTTGTTAGGTTTTGGAATGTAAGCAATATTTTGGGGAAAAATGTGCCCTCTAAAGTTGGAAGAACTTGGGAATTTGACGTCCCCAATTTGGAACACATTTATAGCCGCCCACAAGCACTCGTCTCCTTATTTTCTGTTATTTTTATTGTATTGGGTAAGACTAAAGGTGACTAAAGGGGTGTTATTTCATGCCGAGAGGTCACTAATAACGTTAAACCCATATTTAGAAGGTCACAAACAGGTTCTCTATGGTCTTACTGTGAAATATTTCATTTATAAATCAAAAATTCTACTTTGCGGAAATTCACTTAACACGGGACAGTAACGAAATAACTGAGATTTTGGGAATACTGTATAGCAGTTGCCGCACCCCTCTGGAAAGTGAAACTTAAGCTTGTGTGTCTGGAAAGAGAAAAATTTGTCTGAAAGTGAGAGTTAAGCTGGTGTGAGTGAGAACAATGCATCTATTGTGTGTTTCCCAGTATTTTTCCATGAGTCACGTTGTTGAACTCTAATTGACTGTGCGAAGTGTGTGTGTGTGTGTGTGTGTGTGTGTTTCATGGAGGTTGAGCGTGTGAACTGTAAAGGCCTCCGAGAAGCAATTAGACTGGCAATGCACTGAGCTATTACAATGTATAATATCTAACAATACTTAATATGGTAGGCTAAGACACTAATTTCCTACAATGATTTTTTTGAATTTTCCATTCTGGATACCGTTTATTATTGGATTTACAAGTAAATATTCTAATAATTTAGAAGTAACTAACACTTCACAACTGTACAGCCAGAAGTAAGAAAAAAATCCTTACATTTTTATTATTTTTACTCTAATAATGTCATATTTTTGTTTAGTTTGACATTTATAAATGAAGAAGTATTGTTGGTAAAAAAAAAAAGAAAAAAAGACATCATATTTTTGTTAATTTGTATGGATGAAAAACAAGAGGCAAAGCTTGCACTCATGCATGTCGTATGTGATGCACCACATGACAACATGTAGACTGAAAACACCAAAGAAATGCTCAAGCCACATTTGGTGTTTCGAAATAGGCCTAAACTGAGGCAAACCCCCTCAAAATGTAACAATCTGCAGTTGTAGGAAGCTGAATGGAAAAAAAGCTACTTTTTACCTAAAGCTCACAACCTTCCAATTTAGGTTTAGCAGCAGACTGATGGTGCCTTCAAAAGTAATACAAAGCCATCTGCTTAGTCCCGCGGTGTATAAAGAGCTGTCTGTAAAACTAATACCTGCATCTGTTCATTTGGGTTTTCGTCAAGTGGACAAATTAAACGGATAATATTCTAGTAAACAAACAGCACAATAATGTTTCCATCAGAATCAGATGCAAAAATCCACAATTTTTAGGCTGCTGAGAATCAACCGAGCATACCATAATTTCTGGAATATAAGCCGCACCCTCTAAATTTAAAGAGAAAATATTTTTACATATATAGGCCGCACCTGTATATATGCTGCAGGTGTCCACATTGTAACATGGGATAGTTAGTACCCAGAAAGATGTTACACAGAATAAAAAAAAAATACTTTTAATTAAAGAAATGCTTTTTCCAAACAGTGCCGAACAGTGCGTGTAATAGTCATAGCGTGAAAAGTCATTCATCGCTGTCTTCATCTTCCTCCTCCGCACTAAAACCACTGAAGTCGTCTTCTTCAGTGTCAGTTGAACAGTCTCATAATTCCTTTGTCACACACTTTGTCAGTCACTCTCTCTTCCTCTCTCTCGCTTTCGTTTCTCTCTATTTCATTGTTACTCTGTGTCACTTTCATCTTGACGCAAATTAGCCCTTGAGGTTGTGCTGTAGTCCCGCCTTTCGTAACCCGTTGATGATAGATTTTTTGACAGACTTGAGCAAAAGTTGGTAGATTGTTCGCCTTTAACTTCAAAGATGCACCATATGCATTTCTTTGTGTGTTATCAATGATGAAGGTGTGTCCATGAAGCGAAAAATGGCTGTTCTGAAGTATAAGAGCTGTCACGAGATTAAAACGTGACCATAAATTAGCCAGAGCACTGTATAAACGCAGTGCAAGTGTGAGGAAAAAGTAGCGGCTTACACACCGGAAATGATGGTATTTGGAGCCAAACTGAACCCAGGGTGAGTAGAAATGGACATTATATGGCTGCTTCTGATTAATAATTAACTTTAACAACGGCTCCTAATAAAGCAGGTCAGAAATGTGATTTTTGTTACCAAAATACCACCTTTTTCACCCATTCAGGACACTGTAGTTCCTGTTCACACCTGGCAAAGATTAAGTGAGCCAATCAGAGTTGTCGTCACAGGCTGAAATAATTCTTATTCTGTGGACTGGTGGGACCACAATATGTTCGGGTTCCAGTTCAGACCGGTGATTTTCTTGGGACTTTGACGGTTTGGTTTCACATCTGTGCTCTTGTGTGCCTTAAATTGGTTTCACTTTGTTGCCCTGATGCTTGTGTCTCCACGAATCAGCTGTCATTGTCTGTGTGAATCGAGTTCCCTGTTTTTTTGTTCAGTCTTTGTGAATAGTGTCATTTCCTCCTGCCATTTTTGATTTGTGAATTTTTTTGTTGCAAATTAACCTTTTTTGAGCTTCACCTGCCTGCTCTCTTTGCAACCTGCATTTTGGTTGGCCAGCCTTTGCCATGCAATGAGTTTTTATCGCACATCCGTATGTCCCTTCACATACATTCCAATTTCAGCCTCAAAGGCGAACCGATGACTGCATTCTGGAGCTCCTATTCTGTCCTTCACTGATATAATAACCAGAGGGGGGCAGTGCAATGCTCTTACTGAATTCAGAATCGAAGTGAATCTTGGCACACATACACCAAGTCTCAATGTAGACGCTGTTTCCACATCAGATGGTTACCCACGGTATAGGTAATGGTGAAGGTCATGGTTTTAATTTATGTCAAACATGCATACAAGGTCAAATTGAAGTACATCTCATGTTTACAGTCACACAATTCATCATGTCCAAAGAGGAGTAGGACAAAGCTCAGTTTATTTACTTCGACCCCCTTCTTCGTATCACAGCAATTATTAATACATTTGTTTACTCTCTGGGTTCAGTATATACCAGTTACCATTTTTTTAATGATAGAAGTAAATGAGAATGTTCGGGAGTGGGCGTGGTTGCTTTTGAGTGTGTGTGTATTTGTTTCTTTTCCCTTTGCTGAGTGGTGACACACCTGGAAGGTGCATCCCAGGTTGGAGTGATTGGCAATCAGGTGGAGCTGGTATGAAAGAGGCATTTTGCGCTTGCCTAGTGTGGCTTGCGTAGTTTTCACAGCATCAGCGCTACATTTTTGTTTTGAGAGGCGTGAGTTTTGGTGTTCCTTTTTTGATTTTTGTGCTTTTTTTAGTTTTTCATGTCCTGGTTTTGAGGATTGCGTTTTGTTCCATCACGAGTTTTTGGGAGGGTTTTGTTATTCCTGGGGCCTGTTGCACGAAAGTAGGATTCAGACATCCAGATAAATGATATACTCTCCTCTGATGGAAGCGAAAGTCCTCATGGAGGCTCACGAAGAGGTAAAAGAACAAATAAAAACGAAAGGCAACACCACTGCAGTCCTAAAACAAAGCGTGGCAAAATATTGCAGAGGAAATACACACTCACTGCTGGAAACATCATAATTAAAATGAAAATACTTCATTAATGTTATGGTTATTGCTTGTTTAACAGATCAGGAACAGTGGTGACAGTAATATCTATGAACTCTCTATTGCTTTATTAGCACATCACCATTACTTGCTCGTAGCTTCAACAGCGTGCATACGTTCCTTTCCGCTCAAGCGCTTAGCCTTCTGGGTAATGTAGTACACATTCACATTAACCAACACAATTAACATCTCCGAAAACGTAGCCTCACTGTGATTATGACAATGTTTGAAGTGATAACAAATGATTAAATAATGACAGTGGCCGCAGGGGAATGTGATAATGTATAGTGGGCAGTGGAATAATTATTGGTTTCCGTTTAAGCCTATTTTATGAGACATTTACAGGTGAGATGGCATGTAAATATGAGTCATGACCATGAAGTTGCATGAATGCGAGTGTCAATGGTTGTTTACGTGTCATTGAGAATCGTTACAGATTGCCAACAATATTTCTTGATAATCACTATTTGATTAAGCTGGTCAGATGACTAAAGTTGTGTGAGGCACTTTAGAATAGTCGGTTGAGTGAATAAATCACATCTACATAGAGTCAAATGATATGGGCAATATACACTATTGGTAAATGGTCTTTCACTTGTTTAACACTTTTCCACCTCCAAGGCACATTTGCCTACTGATGACGCAGTATCAGGAGCGACTGGGGGTTCAGTATCTTGCCCAAGGATACTTTGACACAATCACGGGAGGGTGGAGGATTGAACCTGCAACCTTCAGGTTGAGAGACAACCACTCTACCGCCTGAGCCATGTGGAGCCTCTGGAGGGAAACTCTACATTTTCAAGTGAGGAAAAGGCTTCTTGAGACGTCATCTGTACTTCTGTGAAGAAGCTGTCGGACGTTTCGCTCCTCATCCGAAGAGCTTCGTCAGCGAACTAATAAGTGCTGGTAGCTTAGGCCTTAAATACAGTAAGAGTGGGCGGAATTGGTGTGCCAACACACTCCTCCTACACTCCTCCTACTCCTCCTATTGGCACACCAATTCCGCCCACTCTTACTGTATTTAAGGCCTTAGCTACCAGCACTTATTAGTTCGCTGACGAAGCTCTTCGGATGAGGAGCGAAACGTCCGACATCTTCTTCACAGAAGTACAGATGACGTCTCAAGAAGCCTTTTCCTCGATGGACAACTCCTGTACGACTGAGAGCCTACACAGACACATTTTCAAGTGTTAAGATAAGCCTTTTTTCTTGCCATTTTTGTAGCAACAAATTACTTTCTTCAGTCTAATGTTGTTGAACTGATGTTCTCAAGGGTTTAGTACCACAGTGTGTTCCGAACACTGTTTTTATGCATACAGAGGAGGTAGAAAGTACTCCAGAACTTGGAACTCCTGTAGGAATTAGTTCCAACTGCCAAGGCTTGATCAACCTCTGTTTCTGCACAACAGCTTTAAATTGTTGAGGAATTTTGTGGTCCCTGAAACAGGCCATTTTGTATAATTATGAAATACACATTATTTTTCAGTTTTGGGCAATCTTACCTTTTTTTAAAATTTTTTTTTTTTTAAACCTCTGGCACTTCACCCCTTACATACTGTTTCAAGCTATTCATTGGACTTCAACGACTTGAATTTCAATAAATGGAAAAAACTTTTGACCGTTAGTGTACATTATGCAATATTTGAATAATATTTTTTATTGGAGTGTCAGTTAACTAAGCTGTTTAACACTGCAAATGTTTGTGAAAACATATGCTAACATCGCATTCTTAAAAATCTAACATTATGTGGCTGCGCCTACTTGCACTTCGATTCATCCGCCCCTGAGGATATTCCCCTTACATTGACGCTCATTATCATCGATATCCAAAGCAATTAGCACCAATGGCGCCTTCCATCTTGCTGTGGCTCCACTGCTACCATCTGCCAGCCGCCGCATGCAAGCCTAATGAATTATATAGCAGAGCGCAATTGCAAAATACCCTTATGTGCATAATATGGAGTTATTCTTGTGTGGTGAGTTGCAAGCCCGAACTGAGGCGATCGGGGAGTATGATGATGATGATATCATGCAATATTGAAGAGTATGAAAAGGCATAGGGGTGATGATCTAACCTACATACAACAATACATGCTCTAGGGGTTTTGTTTTTTTTTACCAGAAAATAATGTGTTGGGCTATTAGTGAAATATACTGTATGTATTATTTTGAAGTCTTGTAAAGGACGACTAATGAAGATTTTTGTTGTTCATAAAAAAAGAGTTCCAGTTATTAAATATAGGGGTGGTAATAACTGTGACTTGCACAATATTACTGCAAAATCCCATCACAGTGGACCCTCAAGTCAAAACATAATTCGTTCCATGAAACTGGTCAGTTTTCCTCATTTATCATGGTTAATTGGTTCCAGACCTGACCGTGATAAGTGAATTCCCGTGAAGTAGGATTCAATATAAATAAATAGAATGTTTTTTAAGTTAGAGCATACAGTAGAAAACCTGTTTATGACCTCAATATGATTTTTACCATTAGAGCACTACAGACATGAAATAACACCGATATTGTCACCTTTACACTTGTATTACACAATATAGTAGACATAATACAAAGTAAGCCACCTTACACATAAGTAAGACACTCACTTGTTAGCATTGACAGTGTACTTCCTGGTGGCTATTGTCTCATTAATGTAACCTTAGTGACACCTAGAGACCAGTGTAGAATACTACTCCACTGTCGCTGTTTGTGGTTAAAGGAGAGACTCACGGATGCACTTAAATCATTTTTTAACAAGCAGAGAACACATGCAGTGAACATTTACACAGGAGCTGCTGTCAGCCACTCTCTACACTGCTAACCTGCTGCTGGCACTCGGCTAACTGTCAACTCTAAATAGCTGACATCACATGCGTCATTTCCCAGGCCCCCCGTCACGCAGATACTGTATTACACTTCATATTACGTGTTTTGAAAGCCTTATGTTTGTATTTCTATTCAATTAGCCTTTTGTATGCTTGAAAATGCTTCATTTAGGCTAAGAATATGTACAATTTGCTGAAATATGCATTTAAAAAATATATTCAACCACGAAACAGCGATCATTTATTAATAAATTTGTTAAGCTAGGATACAGTGAGTCGATACGATACAATGTTCGAACCACGATGTAGCGAGGGACGACTGTACTGGGTTAAACAGGCAGCTTGGTGACTAGTTTGAGCACTGCTGTCACCTAGCTGGAGGCTTGTGTATCAAGCAGTATTCAAGTGTCAATACCTTACATGCAGTCCGTGCACGAAGACACTGACACTGATACTGAAAGTGCCCCCTGCCTCTTACGCCCCTCCCGACACCTCACCTGCGCCCCCTATTTGGGAAGCACTGCCTTAGTGTGTGTCTGACTGTTTTTGCTCTCATCACTGCCTGTCATTTCTCTGCTATGAGGGGCAGTGGTTCCCTCCGCCCCAAGTTACCAAGGAAACCGTATTTATTTATTTTTTTTCAGGGGATGGGGGGGCTTTGGAGCATAAATGATTGTGTTTCATGCAAAAATGACCTGGGAAAAGAACCAGAGCAAAGTAACAGTTTGTTTAATTTCCAAGGTTAACATATGAACAACATTTTGTTTTCTGTTGCTGTACTATTCCTGGTATGTAGCCAATCAAGGCGCTTGAGGCACGACCATTTTCTCTCTAGATAAAAATGCAATGGAAATGAATGATTTCCAAAAAAAAACAAAAATCCCCATAGAGACTCAAGAGACACAGCACAGATTCCGTTTTTCACCACCTCAGCTGAGCTCAGGCACAGAAAATGTAACTTCACATTAACACTGCTTTCCAGCCCTGCTCATTTAAATGGGGATTTGTCCGGAACATTTTGATGATGATATCCATTTTAGATGCGGGACTCCTCACTGCCTCCTAATGTTATGCTGCGTCTTTTTCAGACACTTCTCTCTGTAAGAACACAGAAGGATGACCGATGTTAGAAAAGACATTAGGAAGGCTATGAAATATGAAACGGACATGAGAGAAAGGCAGAGACAACATGTAAGACAGTGAGGAAGTGGAGGAGCGTGGAAGAGGTCTCGGTGTAGCTGGGGGGGATGGGATGTGCAGCATCTGCAAGTGGAGCAGAGGAAAGAGAATCGTCCTCAGATGCACCATTGCTTTTATGAGACTCGCGACGCAACAGCAGACAACAAACCCTGATTCCTGTGTGAGTGTGTGTGGAACATCTAACTGTGCAGCTGGAAAGGGTGAAGCAAGACACTCACAGCAACTCTTCATGGTTATTTAACAAACAATACATTTGACAATAGGGTACAAAGCAATGATAGCTAATGATACTACTATACTAATGATACTGATGATACTTGTTCCTCGCCACTTTGCTCCTCAAATTTCACGGCTTCACTCTATCACGGTTTTTCAAACTATATTCATTAACCATTCCTGTTTCATAATTGACTTTGGCCTATTATTAGTCCAAAAACATGTATTTAAGCAAATCTTATGTATTTTTTGCCATAAATTAAGCATATAAATGGCTAAATGAGCTAAAATACAAAGATAAGGCATTCAGAAGAAGCAATCAGACATGTTGTGGTATGCAGTGTTCCACACTGGTCACTAGGTTTTACATTACATGTTACATTGATCAAACAATGGACGCCACAGGAAGTACTGTACAAAACAGGAAGTAAAAAAAAGCAACAACAACAAGGAACTGTCCCAATGCTAACATGTGAGTTTATATTTATGTCTTATGTCTTATTTTCTTGGATGTCTTCTGTAGTGCGTAATACGAGTGTAAAGGTGACTATGGGGGTGTTATTTCATGTCTCGAGGGCTCTAATGTTAAAAACCGTATTTAGAAAGTCGTGCACAGGTGTTCTATGCTCTAACTTGTGATACTGTATGTAGTGTTCTACACTGGTCACTAGGTGTTATATTACATGTTACATTGATGAAACAATAGCCGCCACAGGAAGTACTGTACAAAACAGGAAGTAAAAAAAAGCAACAACAACAAGGAACTGTCCCAATGCTAAGATATGTGAGTCTATATTTATGTCTTATGTCCTATTTTCTTGTATGTCTTCTGTAGTGTGTAATACGAGTGTGAAGGTGACTATGGGGGTGTTATTTCATGTCTAGAGGGCTCTAATGTTAAAAACCGTATTTAGAAGGTCGTGCACAAGTGTTCTATGCTCTAACTTGTGATACTGTATGTAGTGTTCTACACTGGTCACTAGGTGTTATATTACATGTTACATTGATGAAACAATAGCCGCCACAGGAAGTACTGTACAAAACAGGAAGTAAAAAAAAGCAACAACAACAAGGAAGTGTCCCAATGCTAACATATGTGAGTCTATATTTTGTCTTATTTTCTTGGATGTAGTGCGTAATACGAGTGTAAAGGTGACTATGGCGGTGTTATTTCATGTCTAGAGGGCTCTAATGTTAAAAACCGTATTTAGAAGGCTGCGCACAGGTGTTCTATGCTCTAACTAGGAAAATATTAAATTTATAAGTAAGGAATCTTACTTTGCGGAAATTCACTTATCATGATTGGATATGGAACCAATGAACCACAATAAACGAGGGATGACTGCGTAGAAAATAAACTTGGATATAACTTAGAGTAGTCCATGTACAGCTTGGAAAGTATCCTTTTGAAAATCACTCCAGATGTTTTTTTTTTTTAATAATTAGGGTAACTAGGTAAAAAGATCCTAAAAATGATCCAAAACATATGAAAATAGAAGTATACAAAACGTGGTATGGTTGACTAGTACTACCACAAAAAGCTGCACACAGACGTGAAAAGAATAAACATAAATTCAACCAAAAGTATGCAACTAAACAATATTAATTTAACACTGTGATTGTAGGTTAGTGGTGTAGAACTGCACTGCTTCTCATTTGATACTGGGATGCTTTTTTAAAAATATTCTGTTACATGCAAGGATGGAAATATTAAAAGCATTAAGCAGTACAGTTATACAGCAAACTACCACCACAAGCATATTGTCATATTAATACATCTCTGGCAAAATGCAGCATTATTATCTTAAATAATAAATCATCTCAGCAGATAATGCAGGTATATCTCATACATTGTTCTTTAAAGATTGTAAAATTATGTAATGTATGTTATTTTCTGTAATTAGTCGTGTCAAGCAACTCCACCTGCTATTTGGTCATATTTTTATGCCATTTACTGTGTGCATTGTTTTTGTAATCCAGACAAACTAGATGAGTATGTAAGGGAAACGTGTAACATATCACTCTTAGAAACACATTAGCCTCCATCTGCTCTTTGCAGATAAGCTTGTGCGTGTATCATGTTTGTTGTTCTGTGGTTGTACTTATGTGTAATCACTTGCAGCTTATCCAGATCAACGAAAGGCTGACATACAGTGTTGCTATAGTGTAATGCAGTGTTCCCTGCAGCCGTTAAATAGCATGATGGGGGTCTCAAGTGCTCCATCCAGGGGAGAAGCAGCTTCATTGTGATTTAGGGTTCATGTGTATTGAATACGCTTTTAATTAAATTAATCTAACACGTCAGTCGGACGCATTTCATCTGATCCATTTGTTCTCAAGATATACAGCGGAACCTCAGTTATTGTACGCCTCAGTTAGCGTGCTTTTCGGTTAATGTCGAAAATTCACGCCAAATTGTTGCCTCGGTTTGCGTACATTTTCCAATTAGCATACAGTACACCGTTGTCGTGTTATTAATAGGCCTACACTGCACGTGTCCAACTTTGTTAATGTATTTTTATTACAAAGCATCCTTATTATCAGCCAATTAGCTTGCTATTACATGGAAACAATCAGAAGTCGGTGTGTATGATGTCATCAGCGGCTGACTCTGTAGTTCTTAGCTAATTATCACAGTTATGCCACAAGTCTCTGCTTTTCTTTTGATCAAGGCTGCAAAATAACAGACAAAGAAAAGCGCAAGTGTGAGCATTTTTTTAAAGAAGGTGAGATACATTGTTGAATTCAAGAAATAACTCATGGCAACGCTGCCACATCGCCGTCTTTGTCAACAATCAAGTCTTCAATCTAACTAAAAGTGACGTTAAATGTCCATCATCATTTACAGTAATCCCTCGTTTATCGCGGTTATTTGGTTCAAGACCCGACCGTGATAAGTCAATTTCCGCAAAGTAGGATTCCTTATTATTAAATGGAATATTTTTAGTAGTTATGGCATAGAAAACCTGTTTACGATCTTCTAGATACAAATAACACCCCTATTGTCACCTTTACATTCGTATTATACAATATAGTACATATAATCAGACAAAATTAGCCATTTAAGACATAAATAAAACTCATGTGCGTGTGTGATGCAGTAAATGTGTTCCAGTGCTAGTAGCGGGAGCAGAATGGGTCGCGGATAGGAGGTGACGTCATGGGTTCAGAGTTGAGTTTTCTTCAGTCTGACAACTACGTTACTGACACCTAGTGACCGATGTTGTGATTGTGGATGTTGTGAGACTGTCTTGGTTGACACGTCCCTTCAACATTGCGTGGAAGTCGGGAACAGTACCTCTGGAGTGGCGAATCGGGGTGGTGGTCCCCCTTTTCAAGACGGGTAACCGGAGGGTGTGTTCCAACTATAGGGGGATCACACTCCTCAGCCCCCCTGGGAAAGTCTATTCTGGAGTGCTGGAGAAAAGGGTATGACCGTTTGTCAAACCTCAGCTACAGGAGGTGCAATGTGGTTTTCGTCCTGGTCGTGGAACACTGGCCCAGCTCTACATCCTTGTAAGGGTACTGGAAGGTACATGGGAGTTTGCCTAACTGGTCTACATGTGCTTTGTGTCCTTGGAAAAGGCATTCGACCGCATTCGAGTGAGCCGCCATGACGCTGGAGCATAATTTGGTCTACGTTAGTACGCCTACCTAAAGAGGCTTCCACTGCCCCACACAGCATTGAAGATCAGAGAGAGTTAGCAATACCCTCAGAAAATTCCTCCTGAAATGGCGCCATATGGATGATGAAAATATTTTTCATATCTATATTTTACTACTGAGCCACTTTCTTTCAATATGAAATACACCACCCTGCCAGTAGCTGCAATATGTTGTGACCTCATATTAATATCTGTAAGCAAAAGAGTGGGAACAGATGTACCAGGTTTTGTGTGTTTTAATGCTTTTAATGCTGATTTGGAGTCATTTTAAGACCTCACCTCAGGCCTTTGATCTACCTCCTGTCCTAAAAATACAACTGCAGTGGTGCATATCCAATGTCGATCTCCTCAATATGAAGAGAGCCCATTTTCATAATCATGAATATCCACTTATTCATCACAGTGGAGTAGCTTTCCAGCACGTAACGTGCAGGACAGTGGTGGATGAGTTTCTGTGCGGCTGATGAGTGCATCAGGCTGAGTCCAGCAGTGAAAATGATGGTCTACATTCAGTAAGTGGTACCATCCGTGTTCCACATTACATTTTAAATAAAATCCCTGTTTGTACCACTGTTCAGACACAAGACACAAAAACCTGATATGAATATGGTTTTATTGAGTGGTTCTGATATTAACTGTAAATCCATCCTGTAAAATGGTTTCCAGTGGAAGTCATTATTGATGTGCTGTTTGGAAAATAATATGAAAATAATATCGACCAAGTACAGGAAGTTTGGAAATCCAATAACAATTGTTGCTTTACGTGTCCGCCGCCGTCACGCTCATTAATGCTATAGCACGGGAAGCGCCTTGAATGCCTTCTGTTTTGCTTTTAACACACAACCAAATGCAAAGCAAGAAGCTAGGCTAAAGTTACGTGGCTAAATGACTCCATGTGTATTAGGCCTGTCACGACAATCGATTCATCGAATGATTTAAAAAAGCGGCCTTGATAAATTGACACGTGCATGCATTCATGTTTGTATTCCTCGTCTCTCTTTCGGGTTGGATGACAAGCGGGTTCACTCTGCAGTTAAGATAAGATATGCCTTTGTTAGTCCCACAAGGGGAAATTCCGGCTGTCTGTATGCGTTGGTGCTACAGTGGAATGAACGGACAGAGTGAACCCTCCTGTCGTCTCATCCCCTCTTTGTCCCAGTACGTGGAGGCGCGGCCACCTTGGCTAGCAGCAAATCAGCCTCATGAGCCAGCATATGCTAACATGAAGGCCGGCACAAAAGCGAATGCCACATCCCCAGTGTGGGAATGTTTTGGTTTTAAACAGAATGAGCAAGGTGAGTGCATGAACACCGATGAGCTGAGATGTTGCATTTGTGCGAAAGTAGTGATGAAGAAACAGGGGAACACGACCAACTTGTATGCACACCTAAAACGGAGGTGGAAAAGAACCGTCGTCCTGACAGTCAGTGTCCCTTTTTTTCTTAACAGAGACAGTCCATTTTATTTTCATTGAGTTTTTTTGTTTGTTTAATTTCTGTTGTTTAATTTCTTTAAAAGCTCTTGAGATTCCAATTACAATGTTAAATACTCTTCAGAAATTAAAGTTTATTGCTTTTGATACAATGTACTCATTATTTTTGCCCTATAATTACTGAAAAAAATGGTCTCAAAAATGTTGTCAATAATATCGATTATCGACAATAATTTGGAGGACAATTATCGACAAGCAAAATTTGTTATCGTGCCAGGCCTAATGTGCATAAAATATTATGTAATGATATCTAAAAATCATGTGTTATCACTGACATATATTTTGGTGAGTGCAAGGTTTTATTTGCCACTATTTTTTTTTACCTTAACTTTGTATAGTCATGTTTTTACTTATTTTTTATGACGTGGTGGTGATTGATCTCCAAGAGAAACTCACAAGTCAGCAAGTTTGAAAAGCTTTACATATGTAATTCTTATTATACGGTATATGCAACCATAACAAACACTTCTGATTCTTCTGGCGATTAATGATACCGTAATGTCATTATGTGCTAATACCAGCATGACGTGTAATATTCAGTAACATTCAATACACATAAAGAGACTGAAAAATCGCCATTCAAATGAATTGTAATTAACAGAGTTTACAACATAAAAATGGTCTCAGATATCTTTAGAGAGGTGTGGATTTTTTTCGATTGTTTATTGCAGGAAATCCATCTGTCGTGCGCCTGGCAGACCCTCCATCAGATTTCACACCGCTTCTTCAACTTTCAGGATGTGTTCGGCACATGGCTCTACAGCTCACTGGACTGAGATGTTTGCAACATTAACTCAGTCGTCAGTCGGCTGTGGTGCTTGTCGAGGTCAAGTGTTATTGACTAAAAACAGTGGTGGGCATGAAACGGCTCATTTGCTCATTTTCTCGCAACCCTTAACATCAGCTGATAGGCTTCATGAACCACTACCTGGAATCTTCTACCCTCATTTGACCAGTGAAGTTTCTGCTTTCTGCGAGGATGTTCTGTTTTATTTATGTGGAACCGTCAACCTTTTATTCCGAAAAGAGCATTTAACATACATATAACATTACAGTCACATTTTCTGAATGAGCAGTCACTAGCAGTATGGGATTGATTCCTGCTCGGTGACTATCGGTGTGAATTTTTGGCGGTCTATACTGTAGATGCTCTGTGTTCGACTGCCAAACAATCCAGGGTCGAGTCTGCCTTTCACCAAAAGTCAGTTGAGAAAGTCTCCAGCAACCCTGCGACCCTGAACAGCATGAGCGGTAAAAAAAACAACAAAAAAAACGGTTGGATGGATTTTCCCAATACACACTGGTTATTAGCACCAGGCAGGTGCATCAAAAGTAGTCATTACTGACACGCAAACCAGCACAATGTTTGTTATGCATCCTTTTTGCTGGGTTTTTGATTGGGCAGCTGTTGTGATTGGCTGAAATAAATGCCCTCTAAAACAACAGTTACGCTGCCAAACCGCCCGAGTCCAGCTTCCAGTTTGGCTTTGGAGTGGCAGAATGGGCAGTGCAACTAAGAAATGAGTACAGTACTGTATAGATTGTTGCTTCATTTGATGCAGGCACTGTTGTTCATTTCAGTCTATGTAAAATTGGTGCATAAAAATGTCAAAACAGCACGTTAGTGTAAAAAGTTACCACCTCTTGCCTTCATCACCCAAGCTCACAGTCAAGTTTTACTTCGACTTATTAAGTCACACGGAGGCTGGATCATCCACCTGCGCCCTGAGTGCCAGTTGTTTCTCAAATTCTGTTGGATGCCAGTTCTCCTGACAATTATGTCTGTAAATGATGAATCACCATGGCGTTGTTTGTGTAGTGTATTGGACGTCTTTCTGTTCACAGACAACACTGTTGTCAACACCAGCGCTTTCTACTCTCAGATGTAATTACGCTGCTTCGTCTGTTTTGTGGGTTTGTTTGCTTGTTTGCAAGACTCGCTTTTTATCCTTTTTGTCACACACAGATCAATGTGACACACAGCGTTCAGAGGTTAGTCGTTCACGGTTAAAAGTTTCAAGGTCAAAGACTGTAGACACAAGTTCACACAAAAAAACACAATTTTCAGCAATCTGATCACCTTCATACTAAGAGATTGTGTTGGGTGACCATTTACTGATGCCAAAATTAAATAACTTTATAATCCACTTGCAACAAATTACAATTGAGTCATACATCAAATGAAAGCCCTTGATGACCGTTAAGCACGAGGATCCATTCCGCTTCATTCAGCCGTCACTGTCTTCACAAAACACGCGCCAGTTACCATCTTGTGTGTATCAACAAAAGCAACAAGTGGAAAACAGCTTTCAGCAGTCCAATGGTACATTTTGGTTATGCTTTTTGGCCAATTCAACACTCCAGCTATATTCCAATGTTCATTAATGACGTGTTAAGGGATGTGCACAACCGGTTTGTGTTTGTATATTTAGATCGTATTATAACCATTTCCAACACCTGTGAAGAACACATTCATCGTGTTTGGTTGGCGTTGCAAAGAGTATTGGGATTTACGCTGTTTCTCAAAGTATGGACTGTCACGTTCTGTTGTTTGTGTTCCAGTTTTTTACGGTCTGTGTTCTATGGAGCCTTGTTTGTCTTGTGCTTGGCTGCTGTGTGGGCCCTGGTCCCCCAGTGTTTCGTCCAATCAACTCATTCTTCCCTCTTGTGTCAAGCCCAGGTGTGTCTTGTTGTGTTATTAGTGATTCGTTTTCTGTCTTGTCTTTGTCGGATAGTCATTTGTCGTTGTCTTGAGTCCGTACCAAGTTTTGAAGCGCCTCACATGTTTGTGTGTTTTGGACTTCTCAGACTGAAACTGTGTATTTTTGTATCCTGATTAGGGTTGGGCATCATTTTAATTTGAAAGATTCTGGTTCCGATTCTTATTCCTTGTTTGGATTCTGGCTCCTAACACTTCTTGATTCCGGTTCTTTTCAGGGTCCATTCGATGGTTTTAATGAGGGCGCTAACTAAAAGTTCTTGAATGAAATGTCTGAATGTCGCCATGATTTTAAAAAATTCTATACATTTTTATGAATTACTTTACAATGAATTCCTCACAGGGTTATTTTAAACCAGTATATAAATATCAAACCATTGACCTTGAACATAAATGTTTTGAAGTGTTTTTACACAGGACTACATGTTCACAAATGATTTTTATTTTTGAAAACTTCATGAAAAAACAATTCCACATATCCTGTTGTTTCTGTTGGAGTTTCTTATGATGCAGAATAGACAAAGTGGAACTTAACCATGTTACTTAGTTCTTAGTTCTTAATTCATTAGTTCTTACTAATGTGAAGGTGAATGGAGTAACACTTAACCTGGGGTCTGGTCAACTTCCTGGCTAAAGCTAGCGTTAACGTCAGGTCATTTGTCTATGAAAAAGTACGCAGCCTTACGTTAGCTTGATATTTGAGTTGGCCACCGTATACGCGGTACAAAGTATAATTTCTTTGCCGCTTCAATGTTGACGTAATTTATTGCTTTTACTTACCTGACTGGTTGGAAGACGTCTGGCGTACTCTGTACACCGTGAATGTGGAGGTGTTTAATCAGGTTAGTGGCGCACCTTTGCATGATATGACTGCGTTGCAAATGTTGCACTGTGCCGAATTTGTTTTCAGAATTTCAGCCAAACCTTCAAGCGCTGTTGTGTCCATCATTGAAATGGATGAACACAAACGTTCCTCCCGCTGCTTTTTCATTGGTGTTATGCGGCCAGCGGGCTGGTCGATCATCCAACGTAGGAAACCAAATGTTACAAAATGAACGATTCCGAGAGAATCAGAATGTTAGTCCCGGTTAGCATCCATGCTCGATGCCCAACCCTAATCCTGAGTTACCAAATTCTTGGAATGAAACCCTTTTTGGCCAGCATTTAACTGTTGCCCTCATTGCTTCCCTGCGCTTGGGTCCACCTTTCCTTGCCGACACATCCCGACCGTGACAGAGAAGTGTGATTTCCATGTAGCTTCTGTTAGTTTTTCTGGGCTCCACTGTGGAGAACTCAGAACAAATTCAGTCTGTTGTTGACTGGCCCACTCACACTTTCCTATCAACAAAGCAACTTCAAAGGTTTCTTAGATTCAGTTTTAACTTTTCATTTGCAATTACAGTCAAATAGCAGCACCTTTTAAACAAGTAAACATCAGTAAGGTTTGTGTTTGATTGCTCCCCAGAAGCTGATACAACATTTAAGACCATGGTTGTTTTGACTCATCCTGATCATTATGACCAATATCTGAATTTCTTTGTGAGGTTTACACCTCAGACCCAGGTGATGTGGCAGTGTTGTTCCTGCTCTTTCTTCTCCCGGCACCTGCTGAGAGAAAACGATTATGTCCTAGCCTTGTACCAGCTGGAGAACTCTGTATACCCGTTCATAGTCTGGACTGATCATATGAATCTTGCCAACCTTCATTCAGTAAAGACTTCTTGACAGGCATCGTAGGTCCCGTCCCTTACAAGATTCAACTTCACTATCCTAGTGAAGTATCCTAGTTCTCTAAATATTACAGCGATTAACAGCGTTAAACAACAATCCCTGTCGTCTTCAGCTCTGTGCAGTGTGAATAGAACTAGCTGATAGTTGTCAGTGGCTATCACTGCCAGTAAAACATATCATACTCCTCACAACAGAATATTTGTGGATGTTATTGTTGTGAAAATGTCATTTTCTTCGCATGCGTTCATGGCTGTGTTTGCACACCTGGTTTCAGTGTCATCCGCGAGTGTTCTCGACATGAACTGTACAACATCTAGTCTAGGAATCTTAGAATAATAGTATGGGTTTTCATGCCAGGGCTAAATAAGCAGCCATCACTGCTCACTGGTCTTGTATTTTACAGTGTGCATAGAGAGTGTCACTTACTGACGGTCAAAATACCACACTCATCACAACACAATATCATTGTGTGTTATCATTGTGTCATTGTTGTGTATGTCACATGACATATGCTGTGAGTTCATGGCTCCATGTGTTTGAATCTGGTTCCCGGAACGTGTTCTGGTCGTGACGTCACAGCCAAGATGGCGTCGGTTCAGAAAACTCATTGGGTGGGGGGCATGGCTGTCAAAATCACCACTTCATTTCACTTGTATTTCATGGTAGTTTATTTACCTATGACAGCAGTATAACAGAAATGTTTTAAGTGAGTACTTTCATTTTGCTTTTTTGGTGTCATGAGCACTTTAAATTGCAAATGTAGGTCAGTGCTTCTGATAGTGTTTAGGGCAGCAGCAAAGGCTTTTCTGGCCCTGACTGCTCACCACTGTGTTCCATTAGAGGTGCAGACTAATAGATAAAGCACTTGTGGCCAGTGGAGTAATGTTTAGATCACCTGCTTTTGAACTCGTATTCTTCCATGTCCATTTCAGGTACTACATTGGAATAAGGTACTTGAATTAGAAATCTGAAAAGCACAAATTGTGAAAAAGTTATTAATCGTAAGAGTAGAGGATTGTCTCTCTGTGTCGGTACTGTTCTCCAAATTAGCAAGAAACGCTTCGCATGAGTCGCCCCTCCGTCCCTTTTCCTACAAAGATGTCAAGACTTCACAGTCGTCATACTTTAACACCCCGCTTTTTTGTTGCTATCACACTTAACCTTGTATCACCATGTGAGAAAATATGCAATGCAGTAGAGGTGTTGACTACGTTGGAATAAATGTCCATGAATGTAAAAAAAAAAATCCAACCCGAAACCTTTAAAGTGTAGTGAATGATGATTGCAGCTCCTCGCAGTGGAGTGAGCGCAATTGTCAGCTCAGCACTAATTCACACTATTACTTCCTCATTACAACCTATTACAAGACCAAATTCTAGCAGAAACAATTAATAATGTGACAGTGTTCAGGACATCTAAATGCTCACGCACTGTTTGCACCCTCCTGGAGGGCATTTAATGGGATCACTCAATGACATCCTAATTCTCATGCACTCTAATTGGGCGGTGATACGACTTGGATTTAACGTTGGATGAAACACACTTGATGATTTGTCTGAAACGACACATTGAATTCATTTGCTTGATTCATACATGCAGTCATTCCCATAAAATGTCATCGCAAAGGCAGTAACAATTTATTTCACAGTATTTCACACACCGAAACTAAAACAAAAACATATCCACGTTTTTCAAACGGTTCATATTCATATTGGTGTGTTTTCTCTGAAACTAGAGTGTTCTAGTAGCGCGAATAAACAACCACATGATCAACCTGCCTTGTGTTTTCTGTGACTATTGGTGCATGCAACCATTATGTTTTCATTTTTAAAGGACAAGGTCACCACGGTATCAGTCAATTACTGTAGACAAAAACAAATAGACACAACAGCAGTAAAACATTGTGAATTAAAATTAGATTCTGTCGGTGAAGGCTCATTATTGTCTCTTTTTGTTGTTATGTAACTTAAGAGGCTGTCATGTTTATGACACTGACTTTAACATGTGCGTAGAAGAGTTCATGTGACCTTAACTCTGGCTATACTTGCGCTACTTTCCGCACATGCCGTGTACTTTACTCGTGTCTAGTGTGCATGGCAACCAAGGTTGCTGTAATTGTGTATTAGTGTGTGTGTGTGTGTGTGTAAATGAGGGAGTAAGAGAGCGACAAAGCACCGATGAAGAGGTGTAAAGGATGGGAGAGGTAGAAGTAAAAGAATAAAAATAGGTTAACGCCATCATGTAAGAGAGAGAGGCGTAGACAGACAGACAGGAGAAAAGGAGAGACAAGAGAGAGCTAGGCAACCGAGTCCTCCTCTGCCTCTCGCTCTCTTTGCTATCACTTGCTTTTGCAACTCAGCAGCAGGCAGCATGGAGCGGGAACCTCCGAGATTCAGTATGTAATGCTCTTTCACTATCACAACCCACTACTCTTTGACTGGGCATGTCACGTTATCTGTTCAACTGGTTTGCATTAGTTCGAGATTACGTGTGCTTGCATCGATTTGTGTGTTTTCCCAAAAGTTGGATAATCGGCTTCTGGTGTGGTGGATTGGCTAACCTGACCTCAGGCATCTGGACTGGTTACTTAATGTATTGCACACAACTATGCATGCTTTTATATTTATGTCAATATTGATGTAATATATAATACACAGTGAATTTATAATATAGTTGGGGGTTTTTTTGCATTAAAGAGAGAAAAAAGTAGTAAATCTGCCATATGACAGCTCCATTTAAATACACCCTAAAAATAATTTCCCAAAACCTGTTGAATCAGTTCCCTCCTTCAAGGGGCTTATCTTGCATCCTGCAGTGTTTGATTTCCGTCAAGCCGTTTTTTTTGGTGCATTGTTTGCTACACCACATCGGTGAAGCATTTCAATCTGCTAGTCAGTGCGGGTGTGATGTTTTTTTTTTGTTTTTGTTTTTTTTTGTCCGTAATTTGTGTCACTGGACCCCACTGGACCAATTGACATTAGGCCATGACTAATGATGTGCTGAAAATATACATTTCATGACATTTGGGATTCTTTTCATCCACATTGAAAGGATTGCAACATGATTTATTGCAAATGCGCAAATGAAATTCTCGGTGCCCTTCAACTTTGGAGCTCTCCACCGTGTAGGAGATGCGTTTCAGCAGTGCTGTTTTCTTCCAAGCAGTGCAGATGTTGGATGTTTTTGGCTTTTCCAGTGGAACATTTCATGTATAAGACATTATTTGTAAGTACCCACACGGTATGACTTGAGACTGCAGTTGATGTTGCTTCCATTGAGGTGTAGTAGGTGCAGTAGTACCTTCATAAGTCTAAAGCAATCAATTTACTGCTTCATGGGATAAACAATGTACAGTCAAACTTGTCTATAGCGGCCACTAGAGGGAGTCTGCAAAAGTGGCTGCTATAGACAGGTGGCCTCTATACAGTAGACAGGTTGGCGTCCAGTTTGAATGTTGACCAGTAGAGGGAAAAAAAAAAGAAAAAAAAGGGAAAATAATAATAATAATAATGTTGACCAGTAGAGGGCACTGCGGACTGCTGATAAAAGTTTTACAGCACTACTAGGCTTGTTATTATCATGGTTCATGGTTTTAATCCTGAACATGCATGAGTCAAACAGTAGCACATCACATAGTACAATTCACAATTTTGCATGTCCAAAAAGGAGTAGGAAGAAGCAAAGCTTATTTAATCCTACCCCTCATCAGTTTCACATCAGTTGCAATACATTTATTCACCTCTTGTTCTTCCAAGTGTACTTTGTAGGTCTACATGACAATGTAGTGCAATCATAGCCAAGGTTTTTACTTACTAAAAGGAAGCTAGATGCTTAATAATAACTGATAACTGATAAAATACTTCAGTTAAGTACAACCGAACTCAGTTTTGCTCCCGCTGCCGCATGCATGCTAGCATATGTTTTTTTTTTTTTTTATTGTAGCGTCGCTGGGAGCACGTCCTGTTCCCAGCCTAATTTGCGGTAATGTTTTGGTGCAAATGCTCTTAAAGTTACATGTTTGACCAGGAAATAGCAAGCTCAAAAAAGACGGCTTTTTTATGTGGAACAACTGACAGTTTGTGTGGATCTTGTGAGTGATTGTGACTGAGCTAGGACTCAGTAATTAAAGTCTACACACAACGGCTTCATTGATTGAAAAACAAAACTTTTTCATGCATGAAGCTTCTACTTGAGTTGGTAATTTGGCCGCTATATGCAGTCAGATATTGACCAAGGGAGACAAAATGGGTGGTTGCTGGCCGCGTTGGACAGGTGACTGCTATACACAGGGTCTATAACATGTAAATTTGCTGGGGGGGATTTTTCAGTGGCTGCTATGGGCAGGTGGCCCTTCTATAAAGGTGGCCGCTAAGACAGGTTTGACTGTATTGTGTTGTGGTGCAAGTAACGTGTGTGTGTGGTATGAGGTACCTGTAGCTTGATGTACAAAGAAAAGAAAATTATTTTTTAAGGAATATATATGATATATTTATACCTAAGTAAATACTTCCGTAAAGATGCGCTTCATATGTCCATCCCTGTTGGAGTGCACACTCAATGTTTACAAAAAAACCCAATCTATTTAAATAATGCTTGTAAGTAACTATTTCATTGAATAAGTTCATAAATATTTATTTTTGTTATTTTTTTGGTTACAAATGATAAATTATAAATTATTTCACGTTGCTGAAATAACAGGGTAACCTTGGTGATGAAAATACATCTTCTCAAGCCAATAAATGCTTCTGGAATATCAATTTGAATTACATCAGTAGCATTGTTCCTTTTATGCCAACTGTTTTTTTTTTTGTCCAGCAAAACACTGAAATTCATTGCACACATTAGGACAGGATAAAGTATTTCATTGTATTATTTTACTCAACTTTACATATTATGAACAACTTAGGGTGAATAAGATGCTTTCTGTGGGGGAAAAAAATGGTCATTTTCGAAGAAAAAAAATATTTTTTTGACCATAATTCCATGAATTTGCAGGGCCATGAATGCTGCTTCGCGAATGCGCTGTAATCCCTGGTTTATCACTGTTAATTGGTTCCAGACCCAACCGCGATAAGTGAATTTCCGCGAAGTAGGATTCAATATTAATAAATGGAATATTTTCATACAGCATAGAAAACCTGTTTACGATCTTCTAAATACGGTTTTTAACATTATTAGAGCCCTCAAGACGTGAAATAACACTCCTATGCTCACATTTACATTTGTATTACCCAATATAGTAGATATAATCAGAGAAAATAAGATATAGTAAACATATATAAGATTTATTAATTAAACAAAAAAAAACGCAATTTAGCGAGGGAGCGATAATCGAACCACGATATTGCGAGGGACGACTGTAATTGTAAAAATGAACACCGCTCTCTTGGCTGATGATGCACTAAGGTGATGTGTTGGGCAGGTTGCCTTCAACCCGTTTCGACATTGGGGTGTAACGATTGGTTTTAAAAAGGATTCGATTCATATGACGATTCGTGGTTGCAGATACGATTCAAGAATGATGTTGGTTCATTTAGAGTGATACGATCCCAAACGATTCAGTAGCTTTAAATCGATTCAGTAACTTTTTCGACAAAAGTTCAACCAAAGAAATACCTGGATACTGGACATTGCAGGTGAAGTTTCCTAAATTCCCTTTGTTTTTTGTCAGGGAATCGGGTATAAATTATTAATAATGCGGACATACTTAAGAATAAATTCAGTGACTACAAAAAATGAGTTTAAAATGCAATACAAAATCAGGATGAACAGAGGGTGGTAGAGCTTGCCATGATGAATTGTTTACTTTAAATAGTGCACGTTTGCCTATGACGGACATTATGCTATTTCCTCAGCAAATGAATGTGAAATGGTATCTTCAATTAGGTGATGAAACGTTCTCACCTGTACGGGCCAATGGCTTTTGTGTGATAATCCTCCTGATCAGAGCAGTCATTTGGAAGAACGGTGCAGCAACTAGCAAGTAATGTGGCCTCCTAGTACCTTTTGCCGCTGAGATGGTCGGGGAGGGGTCGTCCGTCTTGATGACGCGCTTAACAGAGACACTGAACAGGATACGGTGGTGTGGTGGGTTTATGATAAAAAGCTTTGATAAAAAACGAGACCAAACCAGGAGAGCAAACAGATACTTTGCATGTAAAGTGATGGCAGATGGCGTGCAGCAGTGTAAGGAAACGTGGTAATGCAAAAGAAGAATACATAAGAAACGCAAGTGTAAATGTGTGACAAAACGAATAAACGGTCAACAAAAATTACGGCTTGCCAGCCTTTCCTCTCTAGCAAGCAGGTGCGTGCCATTAATTGCATCCACGTACGTAAGCGTATGTGTTGACCTGAACACGCCGCGCTGGAGGATGACGTCACTAACCGTCACTGCTACTTGGCCGCAAACTACCAGGCGTGCAAAACGTCCTTAATTTGCATACTGTCCCCACGTAAAAGGAGTTTCAAATAATGGCAGATGAGTTAAATATGAATACTGAATAAAGTGAATTAACAGACGAAAAGAAGAAAAAGCGAATCAGCTGAATTTCACAGGTCCACTACAACTCCCATGACCACCACACAGGAATGAATCGTTACACCCCATTTGACAATAAATGACTGGTGTTGAAACCAATCCAAGGAAACCGCTTGACTTGCATGGGCAACAAAAATGCAAAAAAATAAAAAAATAAAATCTCCGAGAAGCCGTGGGGAATTGCATGCTGAACATTGCCAATTTAAGAATAGGAGTCTCATCAACACATCGGCTCCTGCAGGATCATTTACATCAGTGTTACCTGGCATCGTCTTCACTGAGAGCCAAAAATATAATTGCTTTTTAATATGTGCTCAGTGACTGTACACTGAACTGAATGGTAATCATAGCCTACAATACTTTTTTAGCTGCATTACAACATTCAGAAAAGGCAAGTGGAGGTGTTGGTCACCCATTATGGGTCCATCATAGTCACGTAACTAGTAAAAGAGTAAACTAATTTGACAAATAATCAAATAATCTTCTGACTGATATCATTTATTTGTTGATGGAAAGACGTAGACTAGTGGCTCGTATTGTTTCTGTGTTGTTATGAGCTACTACTGAGTTACTGAGCTACTGCCAAAGCTTGGCGCGTTCACATTGACCACAAGCGTGTCCTCAATTAAAGCGCAATTATAAAAAGAGAAGAATAGTAATTTGGGTGCTCCTAGCAGACCACCAACTGAATGGGGCATCTTATTTGAGAGACCCAACTTTAATGAGATGATGACAGGAGTAGGGCATGGCAAATGTTAACCATAGTATTTAGAACGAATCAGAAATTATAATAACGGATTGACAAATGACAGCGACCCGATCTAACGATGGGGAAAACGGAACAATCAAACCTCTCCTGTCAGAGACGGGATCACAAAATGGCAGTGTGCTTTATCACAGAGATGCACACACGGTTCAGATAATCGAGCCTCACCGTCAGGACCTCAAAGAGCAGCTTTGAGCAAGCAGATTGTCCTTTCACGGCTGTGCCTTTTTATCTGTGTGAACTTTAGGATTAAATCACACACACACAAATCCAAACTGATTGTTTTACAAACAGATTTTAAACCAGGGGGGAGCATGATGACAAGTACTGATCATGTTAGAATGGTGCTGTAGTTATGAGTTCCGAATGTCCCAGTGGGAGGTGGTGGAAGTGGGTCTCGTCTGTGTGCCAGTGGTGTTACTATGACAAATATGAGCAGTTGATGGAATTGTACTGTATGTGGTGCATGAGCATTGATGCTTGGCTCATTCAGTAACTCCATATTAACGTATGCAACATCAAATATGGAAGCATGGTCGTTTGCGCAAGAGCTGCCGAGCTTTTGTGGTTTCAGTCCGCCGGCTTTTTGTGTTGTCGTGCACATTTCAAGTGCGTTTCTAACTTTCAGACCATGTAGCGTTTTCATTTTTCAGTACCCCTTCGTGCAGCTAAAACACTGAATCACACCTCATGCGGCAGAATATGTTTTTGCAAGATCAAATAGTTAAATCTTCAATCGTGATTTCACATGTCTGTCAGAACTGGACAGCCTTGACTGGGGAAAAGAAAATAAAAATCTCTGAAGCCATACACTGCTTCTGAAATACCATTGCAAAATCTATTATATTCACACCTTGCTGCACTTGTATGATACCGACGATTTGATGCGAAATGAATATTCATGCACTTGGCACATTCACTGACATGGCTAGATCAAACATCCGTCCAATCCGTTTTCTATGCCGCTTAATCCTCATTCGGGTCGTGGGGGTATGCCGGACCCTATCCCAGCCAACTTTGGGTGAGAAGCGGGGTACACCCTGGACTGGTCGCCAGCCAATCGCAGGGCACATATAGACAAACAACCATTCACACTCACATTCATACCTATGGACGATTTAGAGTCGCCAATTAACCTAACATGCGTGTTTTTGGAATGTGGGAGGAAACCGGAGTACCCGGAGAAAACCCACGCACGCACGGGGAAACCATGCAAACTCCACACAGAAATGCCCAACAGAGATTTGAACTAAATCATATAGTTAAGTGGAAAATATGTGTTTTTTGACAAATATTACATAAATTAACAGAAGTCAGTTCCTCCATAGAAAACCAAACAAGAGTCAGTAGCAACTTCAGAATTGACAGCATAGCAGTGTTGTCAACTGGAGCAACTGGCTGTCGTAAAATTCACTAGAAGTCGCAAAATGATGAAATTGGCCATGACGCATGCTCTTATAAGTATAACGGATGCTGTAGGAGAGACGAATACTCACAAACGGTGAGTAAAAACATGAAAAACATAATAAATGCGTACTTCAAACGAAGGATTAGTCACTTTTTGATGTCATAATTCCAACCCTCCTGCTTGAACCAGGACCAGTAAAACCCTTACTAAATTGTCTTATTTATTTATTATTTAGTTTATTTTTTTCATGTTTTGGTAGGTTTCAGCCGGCAGCAGCCGCAATGGTCACGGCGCTACTCATTTGCAGTCTGGGGGTGAACATCTCTTGCTGAAAAGTAGATCAACAGAATTGCTCAGATTATTTTACCTGGCTCATAACATTTGCCTAGCCCTGATGGGCAGCATCACGGGCACACAGCCCAAAAGGCTGAAAAATTGGCATGCCAGTCATGTTATTTGAATGCTAAAATAGTTATGGCCCTGGATAGATATTTAACTGGAACAGGAAGACATATAAACACACACACACACTAAGGAAATGACTTAAAAAACAGCCGCATTTATACACACTAACTCCTCATCGAATCGCCACTGTATTATGTATTCAATAAATATTTCAAAAGAAAGAAACGTCACTATCTGGTCAAGTACTGCATCCCTTATGACTTTCATCCTAATATACAATGGTGTGAGAGGGCGTTTGCCCCCTTCCTGATTTCTTATTTTTTTGTATGTTTGTCACACTTAAATGTTTCAGATCAATTTAGAATTTGGGGTCATTTTGCTTGGCCCGCCATTCCGGGGAAGGTTCACCACTGTTCCATGTTTTCGACTTTTGTGGATAATGGCTCTCACCGTGGTTTGCTGGAGTCCCAAAGCTTTAAAAATGGCTTTATAACCTTTTCCAGACTGATAGATGTCAATTAATATCAGTTATGTTTTAACAGGTGGCGGGGCATGGGGGAAATCACTTTTTCACACAGGGCCATGTGGGTTTGGATTTTTTTTTCTCCCTTAATAACAAAAAGTTTCATTTCAAAACTGCATTTTGTCGTCAGTTGTGTTGTCATTGGCTAATATTTCAATTTGTTGGATGATCTGAAACATTTTAGTGTGACAAACATGCAAAACAATAAGAAATCAGGAAGGGGGGGCAAACACTATATCCAGTCGTCCCTCGCCACATCGCGGTTCGGATTTTGTGGCTTCACTAGATCACGTTTTTTCAGAAACATCCATCCATATTAATCAATAAATCAATGCTGTTTTGTGTTTGAATACGGCCTATTATCTGCCAAGACATATTCACATTTAAGCACATGTTACGTATTTTTTTGCCTAAATTAAGCCTTTTCAAGCATAAAAATGGCTAAATGAACTAAAATATATATATATTTTATATTTATATGTATATTTTATTATATATATATATATATATATATATATATATATATATATATATATATATATATATATATATAGGCACAATAACCCCTGATAAAACACAAGCTACTCTTGCGGCTGTAACCCACAGCAAGCTGAAAGTCAACTCTGAACCCCCAACGTCGCTTGCTTCTGTCACGCCGCTTATAGCGATGCACACAAGCATGAGTCTTATTTATGCCTTAAATGGCTTATTTACTATACTATATTGGGAAATACAAGTGTAAAGGTGACTATAGGGCTGTTATTTCATGTCCAGAGGGCTCTAATAATCTTAAAGCAATATTAGAAGGTATTTGTATTCAATAATTAAATATTTGTAATACTTGATTTATAAATAAGCAATCCTCCTTCATGGAAATTCATTTGTCGCGGTCGGAACCAATGAACGAGGGATTACTGTAGCATGAAGTCGACCCTCGCTATATCATGACTGGAACATTATTTCCTCACTCTCTGGAGGTTTTTCAAAAATTAATTCATAAATGATTGCTGTTTCATGGATAGCATGGTAATGCTTGAAGCGGCAGCCGTCACTTCAGAGATCCCTTAGCCTGCGCAGAAGCGGTGCGCTACGTGGTGCAAACAAAGCTAGCAGCATTGTTGGAGTGTACGTCGGTGTATGGCAGATTCATGTTAGACTGGCTGTCCTGTATAACAATCAAGTGACAAACGTCAAAGTTAGCATGGGTGATAGACTGATATCAATCTTTTTTTTTAATGCCATGCGATCGATTCACATTACGTTGGAGATACTACAACAACAAGGAACTTTCCCAATGCTAACGGTGAGTTATTATGTCTTATTACTTATCATGTCGACTATATTAGGTAATACAGGTATAAAGGTGACTATAGGGGTGTTATTCAATGTCTACAGGGCTCTAATAATGTTAAAACCATTTTTTTTTAAATATCATAAACAGGTTTTCTATGCTCTAACTATAAAACTATTCAATTTATTAATATTGAATCCTACTTCCTGGAAATTCACTTACTGTGGTCGGGTCTGGAAGCAATTAACCACGATAAACCAAGAACTACTGTACAGATCACATACAGACAGCTAGGGGTTACAGTTGGGGTCCATTTATGCCCCTCAAGGATCAATCAATACATTAATAAAGTAATTGCTGTTACCTTTTCTCAGACCAAAAAACTAAAGCTCTGTTTTCAAGCAGTAAAAATTTAGTGTGTAGAGTGTGTGAAAGCGTCTATAAAAGGGTTTAAAAGCAGTACTTTCGCAGGGTGGTACCAACACTGTGACAGGCCATTGTACCCCCCATAAGCACAACCATGTATGACACTCCTGGCAAGAGGAATTGGCTCAGTGCATCCATTAAACTGTACGCCACTGGAAAACGGACAGAGCCGAATCAGCTCCACAAATATGCTTCCTGTCCTTATTGTGTTTACTTGTAGAATTGAATTAGCTCTTTTTGTTCTCTGTTTCTGCTGCCCTAAACTTCGATGACAGACCGAGGCTTCACACAGCCTAAATGCATACTGTAAATTGGCAGTTGCACAGCAACGCAGTGTTTTATGTGTATATTCATGCAGTATTCGTTTTAATTAGGTTTCACCATCAGTTCATCTGATGTGCCAATATTAAAACACCCAAAATTAAAGTGGGAAAAGTTCCTATTACAGTAGATGATTGTAGACTTGTCAAATGCTTCACTGAGTACTGGTGTAATTGTGCTATGTGAATACATTTTGACATGCATAGATTCACGTAGAACACCAAGTTATGATTGTGTCTTTATCAATTTTTGTTCTTTCAGTGAAGCGCAGCGACGTACATGTTCACAGCATTAAACTAATCAATGGTATGGAAAGCTAGAATGTCACTGGAGGAAGTCAAACCGTCCAAACCACAGAATGATGGTTACTGTTGTATGGATTTTCAGTCTCTTTCTTTCTGACTTCCCTGACCTATGACACCTTTTCAAACATTACTCGAGGACAATTCATACCAAGTGTGAAAAGAAAGAAATGCTAGATATTTAAAGAATTGGGTTTTTCTTAGTTAATGCATACATACCCACACTGTGCCTGCGTACCCACAGGTGATGGGATTGCTTTGGTGTAGGTGTTCACACTCTTACCCACAAGACCCACAAAATGTAACGCACAAAAAAAAAAGCACATTTTTTTTATTGACTTCACTTTCCAAAATGCCTGTCTGTAGTTGTGAGCAATCAAAATAAATACTGTGCATCGTTCGTCATCATAAAATTGAATTTCTCATCTCAGGAACTGATAATGGGATTCTTCTTCTAAATACTTGCAGGCCTGTGTAAGCTGAGCAAAGCCACTAATTACCTTCGCAGCAATCTGTATTCAAGCAGCAATGCATAACATAGACAAGACGGTACACCCCTCACATTTCAACAACCATTTTTCAACAGCGGGTGATTCGACTTTTTCAACAAATTATCAGAGCTTCTCTAGAAGGGGATGGGGTACATGTGCTTCATATGCCAATCAAAAGGAAGACTGAGACTAAGAATGTTTTTCACTTTATAAAAAAATAAATAAATGGGACTAAGAAGTATTTGAAAACATTTTTTTTTTTTTTTTTTTACAAAAATAAATCATCCTTTTCTCATGTGTACAAGTGAGCAGCAAGATGTGTGTCTTACTGTACCTACAGTCATGTATGGTGATGGTTGCGACATGGCTGCATGAGTGCTGCCAGCACTGGGGAGCTGTGGCTCGTTGAGGCAAACGTGAATTCCAACATGTACTGTGACATACTGAATGGCACATTTTGGATTGGCCTTTTAGTTATGTCGCTCGTTTGTGTCATCAGCAGCTGACGGTCAAAAATGTTCATACAAAACATGTTTTTATAGTTCTAGCATTATAGTTTGACATGCATAAAACAATTCTAAATGCATGTAAATGATGAATAAAAGGGATAGATTAACTTAAATTTAGTTTTACCTTCTTTGAAGATGTTCAGTAAAGGTAAAAGTAACGTTAAATGTTCATCATTTATATGTATTCCTATGCATTTCAAATTGTTTTCTGCTAGTAAAACTATACAGTAATTGTAAAAATAAACATGTTTTGTGTTAACAAGTTTTCTGGAACAAAGTATTTGGATTTCCATGATTTCTTATGGGAAAAATTGATTCGGTTCGCATCCGTACCTTCTGGAACGAATTGATGACGCTAACCAAGGTTCCAGTCTAAATGGTAGCGATGCACGATACCTCTGATTTCCTTTTCGAACCGTCACGGAGTAAAATTCAGGCTGGCGTAGGCAATACCGATCCGATACCGATACTTTGTACAAATGCACCCCATGTGTCTGGTAAATTTGAAAAAGACGTCTATTTCAAATCATGGCATAGTTCATAGCATCAATAGTAAAAGACGAAAGAGTAATTTATTATTTTATTTTAAACTTTTAAGTATATGGAGGTATTACAGTATAGCCACGCTATTTCACAACAACATAAACAACAGAGGACAAAATCATGTAATGCGTTTTAAACAATAACAAATAAAATAAGTAAAAGCCGTCCATCTATTTTCTATGCCGCTTATCCTCATTAGGATCGCGGGGGTATGCTGGAGCCTATCCCAGCTGACTTTGGGCGAGAGTCGGGGTACACCCCGGACTGGTCGCCAGCCAATCGCAGGGCACATATCGATAAAAAAACATTCACACTCATTCATACCTATGGACAAGTTAGAGTCGCCCAATAACCTAACATGCGTGTTTTTGGAATGTGGGGGGAAACCGGAATAGCCACTAAATTTAGAGAGAAAAACAGATTTAGTTAAAATAGTTGTTGCTTTTCATTTTAAACTCATATTTGTACTTGTGTGGTATATTTCTTAGCTAGCTTTTGAGTGTAAAGTTGCTGTGTGATGAGTTTAGCGTTCTTTGTAAGATGACACCGTGAGTCACACTGTTACATTGAGTAATGATCTCCTGCGATATCCAGTGGGTTGACAAGCTCATTGTGAGTTCACTTATAGCTCGTGATTGGCTCTTGTCAAAGAAAGAGCTACCGATGAGATTAGAACACAGCCATGAATTAGCCGCACCGCTGTATAAGCCACAGGGTTCAAAGTTTAAGGAAAAAGTAGCGGCTTATACACCGGAAATTACGGTAATCAATGTATGTGCTGTATTTATAAATTATGATTTGTCGAAAATGGCAAAATGTGCCATTTGACACAAAGAAATCCATGACTGTGAGCACATTCTATGGAATTGTCCTCTGGACTGCTAATGTCTTTTGGTCTTGACGCTTAGTTTGATTAGGGCTGCACTTTGTATACTTATCAATTTTTCATGATGCTGTGTTCTTGTTCATTGATTTCCTGTGTCTCTGTGCAGCTCATGTTCTGTCCATAATGAACGTGGTCTGTCTGTCTTCTGTCTGTCGAGCCTCACCTGTTGTTTTTTTTCCACTGCCTCGTGTCTCCAATGAACTATAGAAGACTCGTCTCTTTTCTTGAAAAATGACTCTCTGCCTTGAGTCCCTTTGTTTCTGTTCAATTTTTGGTCCATTAATGTTCTTGTGCCCCAGTTTCTTTGTGCTCTTTTGTTTTGATTTTTTAATTAAATATTTTTTGGATTCCTTGCCTGCTTGTACGCCTATATTTTTTTTCATTTGGGTCTTCTTGCCTGCACCATGCAACGAAATAGACTTAACATATGCACAGCACGCGCACGCCAACATGTAAACTACACCCCATGCACATTAATAAGTCATAAATAAATTGTGTTAATATCTCGTTTCTTGCTTTACATATATGCGGGCTTGGGCATCTTACATTTAACCAAGTCAGTCAATAAGGTGGCAACATTACTGCAGTGTGTCCGTAATTTAAGTCAGGTACAGTTAAAGCAGACCTCCCAACATGTATGCGTTTTTCACACTCGGCACACATTTTGACCCTTGAATACGCTTTGCTGGTCTCGAGGTAAGTCCTCCTTTGTCCCGGTGAATTGGTTCCAGATCCGCCCGAAATAAACGAATTTCTGCAAAGTAGGATTCAATAAACAGAATATTTACATAATTGCAGCATAGAAGACGTCTTTATGACTTTCTAAATATGGGTTTTAACATTATTACAGCCCTGTAGACATGAAATAACATCCCAACTGTCACTTTTACACTCCTGTTATCCTTTGTTTACATCACATTGCACAGGACGGCATCACTGCAGGGACATAACAGACGGCCATCGCTATCATAGCAAGTTAGTGAGCTAACAAGTTAGCCTCTCCAATTTACCTATTCCAAACTTAAAGTGGTTCAAACAGCGTGGGGGAGAAGGGCAAACTAGCCAAAGCTTACCACTTCCACATGGAATAAGAGGAGAACCTTGTTTTCCTTGAAACTTGGCCTCAGCCATGGCATGTCAGCTCAGTTCCACTGGCTCAGAAGTTTTCATGCAGTGTGAAAGGTAATGTAATCCAACGTCATGTCTCATAACATTACTGATACCTAGTGACCAGAATACTTGTAATAACTTGTAATAACTTTTCTTTCAATATTTTTTGACTAATAATGGGCCATAGTCAACTACGAAACAGCAGCCATTTATTAATTGATTTAAAAAATGTATTTTTTAAATGATTTAAAAAACGCAATATTTGAACCGAGATATAGCGAGGGATGACTGTACGCATTTTGTTGCAGTTCACCAAAAGCAGTCTCTGAAACGTGGATTATGCTTCTGTACTTAGCACCAACGTACGCTGCACCGGCTCACTCCTCCCCGTGCAAACCTTCATGTAGCGTGTCATGTACCTTCAAAAAAATCTAACTTTACAGACTGTTAAAGCTGTGATTGGTAACTTTTGTGGTCACTAATTATATTTATGCAGGAGTAATTTTGTTACTAATTAAATCACTTTATAGGTAACTACAAGTAATTAATTACTTTTTAAAAATAATTTGTCCAACACTAGTCATAACTAATAACACAAAGTGTTGTCTTTAAATACTCGCTTTTTGAAGCATTTTTACAAAAAAAAAAAAATATATATATATACTGTATATATATATCAAATGTATAGGCCCTGCCACACCTTGACGATTTAGCCAGCGTACGCCAACGTATGAAATATTTGGCCAATACGCTGGCGTACGTCGAATAAGTTATGGGTTAGTTTTGTATAAGTTAAGAGCACGCTGAAGCACGCCGGCAAAGGCTGTATTACGTACAAGTCGTCCAAAAATTTTGTGCACACACAAAACTTTTCGACGTATGTCAACGTATGATTCATACGTCCCGCATACGCGGGCAATAAGTTATGCGATCGTTGACGCCCGTTCACACACGTTATTTGTAAGTTACGCACAAGTCGTAATACGTCAACGTACCTTGAGACAAAACTGTGTCTTCTTGGCTCTCTTCTCGGCAAGGGTTGGCTCAGAGGAGAGGAGATAAAGTACAGATAAAGTACATTATGCGATGCCTTGAAGGACGTCATGTATACGTCGAACTCGTTATGAATACGCTTATTCTTTCTTGTGTTTTCTTTCTTTTCTTGGGAGAATGAACAGAATAAGATTTTCATTGCATGGTATAACTGCTGTTTTACTATGCACATGACAATAAAACTCTCTTGAATCTTGAATACGCCCAAAATTGAAAAAAAAACATCGGCAGTTCGACATATGCCATCAAAATGATCACATCAGGCATGCACTGGCTAAATCGTCAAGGTGTGACAGGGCCCTAAAATATAGAAAATTATAAAAACCATTGGGGTGGGACTTTTTATAAAATAATAATAAAAAAAACAATATCAAAGCACCCCCAGCTACTAATAAAATGTCTTCAAGGTTGGCACGTCTATTAAAGACGAGAGTATACCAGAGAGTATTTTAGCACATGGATGGTGAGAAAAAGCAACTATGTAGTCATCCGAAGATGAATTATGAAATAAGATGCACAGGTTTGTGACAAATAGATTTGGGCTTATTTGATATTGGCAGGAGAACACAATTAGCCATATGAACATTCGCCACATTCCTTTAGGGTGCATGGAGCGCCTGCAGATAGAAACACAAGTGGGTTCAGTATCATACGTGCACATCGTTGAAGTGTGCTGTGCTACACAAGTCCAAAGTGTTCCCACACAACTCTTTGTGTCATTGTTCATCCTACAAAAAATACGTTAACTTTGTGGGTAGTTATATTTATCATTTTCTGAAAACCATTTCTTAACCAACATCAAACACTCTCCGGACAGTGCATAAGCTATTGAGAGCTGATTCAAGAGAAATGAATCTGCCATTTTACCCGGATGATCAGTCAATTGACTGTGGCACTCATATTTTAACATTTATTACTTCATTATGATGTTTATATTGCAGAATGGCAGAATGACTTGCTAGAAATGACCAGTTAATTATGCTTGTTGTGTTAACAACACCCAAACAGCATTAGATGTTTTGCTTATTTTGATATTTAAATATTCTTTGTTATAGTATGTTGTTTTGGTCTACGTACATAGAAAATAGGCTGTATAAACATTTAATTAGACTCGGATGCACGTTTTATTTTGCACATATCAGCAATCGCATGCATGCAACACTGCGGTAAAGCCTCATCCACAGTATACTGTCTTTTTTAAGCATTGTTTCCGTGTTTCATTTGCATATACCGTATGCTGTTAGTTGGATGACATTTAATAACCTCATTTTGCAGCCCCTGATTATGCAGCATTATTTATTTCTGTACCTCGTGTTTTGGGCAAAGTCATTTGTTATCCTGTTCATTTTACAAGTGTTAAAGTGCATACTTTTGCAATAAAAGGAGGCATAGTAGAGGAATTAAAAAAAGGCGTGGAGAAAATAATCAGCCCTCATCTGTGTCTTGCTGACTCACAACTGCAGTGATTTGAAGTAGCATACTGTAGGGTGTCTCCCTGTCGCCAGAAGTGTGGTTACAGTGACTCCCGTGAGAAGTAGTAGTAAATAAAGTTGTTCCTCTGAAGTGTGAAGCCTGACTTCTTGTGGCAACTCATTGACAAGATAATACAATGCTTGACAGGCGGCACGCTGCACATGCTCCAAGAGCATTTTGGAAGCAAGAAAAACATTTTTTTTCTGACACAGGCAAATGAAGATAAAGGCCTGTGCACCAGTGAGATGGATAGATAGAGTGCGTCATTTATTTCCTTTCTCCTCCCACTTGGGGGGTACAAACTGTCTGATTGCTTGAAAGATGTATGTTTCCTGTCAAGTTTGGGAATGGCTGCAAGGAAGCATGTAAAGCTGCAGTTTCTGTGTGTCCAGTAGGGATACAACACGGGAAAACTGTGTACTGTTCGGCCCTCCCTGCACGGGACAAACCATCTTATGGACCAGCGGTTTGTGGTACACAGCCCTCCCCTCGACATATTGTCCCATTTCTCACACTGTGCATACTTCAGTTGAGGGACAGTCTCCCTAAAAGCGTACAAAAAGGCGAGGCATTTGGCAACAGAGTATGTATTGGAGAATATAGGCGAAAACAGCCCCGCCTGTCAGTGTCATTGATACGAGGAGGCGTCTCAGACCTGGCGGTCTCCTGAGTTACGTGCCCGCCGGTCCCCCCGCCCCGTAGGTGAGTGCTTAAGATGAAAGCGTGCTGCCATTGTTCAGTAGAAATGACAACGGTGCATTTCAGGTGAAGAACTTTAAAACAATAAAATAATAACGACCCTGTTCAAACTACCGTTGCACTTGCACCATCCTAAAAAGCAACACTGTGAAGCAGGGGTGTTGGCCCAGGGACCATTTTCGCCCCGTAACCTCTTCTTTGTCACATATAACACAAAGCTTATATAGCATATAGTGCAATATACTGGCCTTCATTAGATTGATTTTAGCATTTTTAATGTACACATCCAAGTGGCGACCACATCATTATTTCTGTATGCTATATCGATATTTTTAGTGGGGATCTGAGAATATTATTTATTGGAGAGTTACCTACCAGTACGGTAGACTGCAATTTCATTTTCATGCATCATTTTGAAAATCATTGAATAGTAATAATAAAAAGATAATTTTAATGACAACTGAAATAATTTAACCTGAAATAATAATAATAATAAGAAGAACATACTGTATTTGACTGTCAGTAGCAGTCAGTCAGTAGGGAATATCTTGGTCAGATGTTGTCTGGTTACATGTTTTCACAGCCAAACCCCGCAACAGCTGTCACTACCAAGAGGCTTCAGGCATACTTCAGTAATTTCCATACAACTTGATATTTCGTACAACATATTCCGATACATGATTAACTGAGTGAGGTCTTTCCAAGCTTCAGCTTTACTGAACATGTAAGTGTTTGCTGAACAGCTGCTTCAGACTAATCAACACTATAGCAGCACCATATATGAACGCTGAGCATCAACTTGACTTCAGGCGAAAAGCTGAATAAGCTTTCTAAATCGGAGATAAACGGTTCATTCTAACAAGCACATGAAAACTACTTGTACAAAATCAGCTTTCATCTTCACTTGTAGGGATGCAGATTATGTTGCAGTTAGAAATTGTCAAATATGTATCATTTCCGGACTGACCTCTCTTGCTGACCGAAAGTCAGTTCATAATAGCAACCAACCAGAAAGTCTGTGCAATTAAATGAAACCTAATTAATCCTTGTGTAATATGACTCGCACATAGACAACATTACAGCTGCAGCCGCAAGGGAATGTCATTTCTAAATCTCATCTTGAGATAGCTTATTCAGTTCCATTACTCTTACTCTTTACTCTACAGGGGATGTGCCGTGTGTGTGTGCTGCATGAGATTTGGTCAACTTCAATTATTGCCTTTTTCATATACGAGCCTTGACTAAACTTATATAATAACTTTTGGGTATTCATTTTGGTTATTCCAAACTTTTTCTGATCAGCAGGTAGAGTTGTGTTCCGCGGTTTACACATACTAATAGTCATTGTTTAGAGTTGTGTGCGCTCCTTTTATGGGGTACCGAATGCAAAAATTCAGACATAATTTTTTACCTGATATATTTAGAATATTTAGCTCTCTATTCTCACATTTAACTAAATTTCTTTACATTTTAGGTAGAAATTAATGGTGAATCTAAATTGTAAATCTAAATCTAAATGTGAATATAAATGTAAATGTTAAATCTTGAAAAAAAATATTTCAGAAATATGCATATGATAGCCCATGCGTCTCAGCACACTGCCACACTACTTGGAGAGAGTCGGCCATGTTTCGGGCCTTCCTGCATCCACAGCACAGCAGTCAGAGGCGTGGGTGTATCGGTACACGTTGAGAGGCATGGGCTAGTTGCAGAACTTTGAAACCTTGATATTACAAGATTTAACATTTAATTTAACATTTGTATTTAGATTTAGCATTTATATATAGATTTAACCTGTATTTATAACATATTTATATTTGAGATTTATATTTAATTTTAGAATCAGCCTTTAGCTTTCGATTTACCATTAAGAATCATGATTTCTCAAATGTGAAGAAAATGAATTAAATGTGAGAAAAGTGAGATAAGTATTCGAAATACACCAGCTAAAAAAGTGTGTCTGGATTTCTACATTTGTCACGCCATAGTCCTTGCACAGACTTTATTTTTGCACTACATTTACTTTATTTAAATGAAACTCTAAAAAGGAATACAGTGTCCCAATAGGTCACAGTGTTATGCGCTACACAATTGTCCTTGCAGATTGCTGTGACATTGTCACCTATAATACCAGAGAGGATTTAAAAAAAAATAAAAGTCAAAATTGAAGAAATGTACCAGAAACTATTTAAACGAAAGGAAAAGGGGCAACATATGGTTGTTTTCCAGTGGATTATTTTGAGTCTTTCTATTTATTTATCTTAAGAAAACTGTCAGAAATCATTATGAACTGGAGAGCAGCAATCACATTAAGTTGCACGAGTGTCCGGATGTTGAGCATGTATCAGAACAACCACACTAGCCAAACATAGCGGACATTTGGTGTTAAGTGGGCTAGATGTGCCCGTCCAGGGTATAACCCGCCTGTCGCTCGAGGTCAGCTGGGATAGGCTTCAATCTGTAATCAAGCGTTTGCGATAACTTGCAATGAGTCTCTTACAGCGCTGTGGAGGAATTTTGGCCAACTCACCTTTGCAGAATTGTTGTAATTCAGCCACATTGGAGGGTTTTCCAGCATGAAGCGCCTTTTAAGGTCATGCCGCAGCATCTCAATAGGATTCGGGTCAGAACTTTGACTAGGCCACTCCAAAGTCTTCAGAGGTGGACTTGCTGGTGTGTTTTGGATCATTGTCCTGCAGAACCCAAGTTAGTTTCAGTTGGAAGTCATGGTTCCATTTAGCACAGAAAGTCTTCCAGGTCCTGAAGCAGCAAAACAGCCCCAGACCATCACACTACCACCACCATATTTTGCTGTTGGTATGATGTTCTTTAACTGAAATGCAACATTACTTTTACGGCAGGTGTAATGGGCCGCACACCTTCCAAAAAGTTCATCTTTTGTCTCATCAGACCACAGAGTATTTTCCCAAAGGTCTTGGGGATCATCAAGATGTTTTCTGGCAAAACTCAGACGAGCCTTAATGTTCTTTTTGCTCCGCAGTGGTTTTCTCATGGTGGAGTCATGAACACTAACCTTAACTAAGGCAAATGAGGCCTGCAGTTCTTTGGATGTTGTTGTGGGGTCTTTTGTGACCTCTTGGATGAGTTGTCGCTGCGCTCATGGGGTAATTTTGGTTGGAAGGCCACTCCTGAGAATGTTCACCACTGTTCTATGTTTTTGCCATTTGTGGATAATGATGGTCACTGTGGTTCGCTGGAGTAACAAAGATTTAGAAATGGCTTTATAACCTTTTCCACACTGATAGATCTCAATACCATATTTTCCACACTATCGTCGCTCTGGAGTATAAGTCGCACGAGCCAAAAATGCACAATGAAAAGAGGAAAAAAAAACATACAGTATGTAAGTCACACTGGACTGCAAGTTGCATTTTTGGAATTAATCTTCTAAAATCAGAGACCAAAAACAGACATTTCACCTTGAGCATCCATTTTGCTTGTTCCGTTAGCTGTGGCCAGCTACCTTTTAGCCCGCGATTAGCTTTGTTGTCTTCATTGCAGTTGGAGTATCCTCCGCTTTTCGCCAGTCTCTCACAAGTTTCTTGTTCACTTTCTTTCTGCTGCTTGATTACTGTTTTCGGCTGCATATTTCACCACTTGCAGCTTGTAATCTGCAGAATATTTACTTTTTGGGGACATTTGTGTTCCGTCTTGCTGCACCAACGTGTGCCGCTGTGAACAGGCACGCAGACGGAACCACCGGACACTCCAAACCATAGAAGAAGAAAGAACGGATGCGTGTAAGTCCGTCGTCTTCCGCTTAGGAAAAGTGGAATTACTTCTACGAGTCATTATGGAGTATAAGACGACAAAATATCAGGAGAATGTCAACTGAGGTGGGTCATGTCCATTAAAATATTACAATATTATGTTCACCTCTGGTCACGTGACGGCGACGAGGCGGTGGTGGGTCGGTGACGTCATCGTTCTCGTATTGCCTGTATAGGAGTAGCAGATACTGGTGGTGGCATCGTCATATATGAAATAAAAACAGAGAAATGTATCTCTTGTTTGGGTTGTTTATTTCAGAGCGGGCAGCAACATATTGTCTCTAGCATAGTGACAGCATAACTGACAGCTTCTCCATACAACAGGCATACTCCACATATGCATTCGTGCCATCTAGGGGCATTGAAGTGTAACAACATGACAAATACACTCACTGGCACACAAGCCTAGAGCGCCCTGTCAGGACCAGACAACCCATGAAAAAAAGTGTGACTTATCGCACGGAAAATAGGGTAATCTCAGTTAAATTATGTTTTAACGATGGGGCAATCACTTTTTTACACGGGGCCATGTAGGGTTGGATTTTTTTTCCTCCCTTAATAATAGAAAGTTTCATTTAAAAACAGCATTTTGTTTTCAATTGTGTTGTCATTGACTAATATTAAAATTTGTTTGATGATCTGAAACATTTAAGTTCGACAAACATGCAAAAAATAAAAAAGAAATCAGATAGGGGGCAAACTCTTTTTCACACCACTGTATGTGCATCGTATACACACCGTTAAGCTCATGACATCCGAATCTTGCTTGTGAAGAGCTGTGGCAATTGACCCCCTGATGTTAGTATAACACACAAAAATGAAAGCAAGGCAATCACACTTGGAGGCTCTAATGTGCTCAGGGAGACAAAGACGAACACAAACATCCAAGCCTGAGGTGCAGCGAGGCAGTCTGATACGCTTCAGGGAGGAAATTGTTGTTAGTTGCCACCTCGTAGCTCAGCATAGTACACGGTACACATGCCATGAGGCTCTTTAGGCAATCACTGTCACCCAGGTAGCAGTGTTATTGTGAACCATAATGTTACCCAGTGGCAAGTAAGGGGATTAACCCTGACAATATAACGACCGTGCTGGCTGTGTCATCAAATTTCAGTGCACAGGGGCAAAAGTGTGCCCTTGTATGACATAAAAATCCACATTTTGGTGCACAAAGTGTCAAAACAAATAAAATCATTAACTCATAAACAATATGTCCTTTTTGCCAAGTAGTTGCCATTAATGGGCAAACTCTAAGAAAGCTAAAAATACAATAAAATGAGTCAACAAAAATATGATCTAATGAGCTCTAAAAAAGGACTTGTTACCAGACTCTCTGATCCCCCCACATCCTGTTTCGATATGGATCTTGCAGTGTGGGCAATGACCCAAACATCACTGTAAATTGATGAGGTACACTCCACAGTCCACACTCTGGGTTACAGCCCTAATTGGCAAGGTCTCTCGGGGGGCGGAGAGCCAACAGCGTTTTATTTGTGAGCAGGCAGTCCCTTCACTTTTTCCCCCCTGCCAACGCCTCACTAAGATCCCAAATGAATTCAGACAGAGATCTGCTCTTAGAGAAGTCCTGTTATCCCCGGGCGACGAGGAGCAAGACTTAATTGGAAGTCTATCTACGAGCTCCGTCACCATGTTCTGCACTGATTCACATCCAGCAAACTCAAACTTTCTGCACTGAAGTGACTGCTCCAAGGTTCTAATATAGCATGAGGGCGTTCGCTGTCATCTCCACTGCAGCTGTGCACCACCGCAGAGGAGTACATCTTTACACGGTGCATTTGTGCAGTAGCTCTTGTTAGCAAGTCGTGGAAACATTCGGATTCATTCAGCCAGTGAATTACATCAGAGCAAAACATGACTGATAATTTCAACTGTTGAACGATTTAACCCTTTATAGGGCATTCAGCGAAATGGACACACATTTTTAATGGACACCTTAACTGTAAAAATGTGGCACTGTATGCTGATGCATGACCTCAATCCCTATTTGAGCGTGATGTTGCATGTGGTTATAACATACTGCACTGAGCAAAATCCCACCTCACATTATGCATTTTTTCCCCCCCAAACTTGCTCAGTAGTCCCTGCTGTGCTGCATCCTCTCCACTCCTTGCATTTTATCATTGCAGAATCTTCCTTTGGCTCTCGCAGGTGTCATTAGGGAGTCTCCTGCTTCCACTCAGTGTCAACTTGTCCAGTACAGAAAAGTGAACATGTGTTGTGGGAGTGGGAAAGGTGCCATTCCTGCCTCACATGATTACCCTCTACTTACATCAGGGGAAGCGTCTCACTGCTTGGTGTAGCTAATTGCTGACACTCTCTGAATCTCATGAGAAGCGTTTGGGACGGACAAAAACTTTATATTTTTGCTCTAGGCTGTCAGCAGCTCTGTTGCTTTGCCTTCTGGGTGTTTTACACTGCAAATGTTACCCCGCTGTGGCTGGTCTTGCTGCTTCGAGTTAACTGCACAGAGATGGAGCCTCACAGATTACGGCATTTTGAGGTTGGATGGGTCAGTAATTGTAGAAAGTTAGACTCTGTCAGGAGGTGATGGCAGAGAGGAGACAGATTTAACACCTACCGTTGAACAGACCTATTTATTTGTGGCCTTTTCTTCTGTCAATTGGGTTGAAAAGGGTTACTGTGCTTTTGCTTTCCTCCGTGTTCAGAGAGGAAGTTATCATGACAGAGGGATGTTTTGGTATTCACAGCTCCATCAGGGAAAGCACTGGCTTTGAAATGGGACCGGAAAAAAAAAGGGAAGGTGAAAGTACGGATGTTTGGCGTGTGACTTTCGTTACAGGCCAGTCAGACCAACAGGTACAACGTCAGCTCTTAGCACCAGTGAGCAGCTTTGTTTTTTGTGCTGTTAAAAGTTGTAAATGAAGCACTGCACACACACTTTGGCACCCTCTGATTGGATACTAACCACGGATAATGCAGCATGTTTTGACAGCGCTATCTCATTGATTGCATTTATGTTCTGTTGCAATTAAATATAGAAGGAAATGACATTATTATAAATGTATGTTACAGTTTCTTTGCTTGACACGCTATTTCCTGATAACATTATCTATAACGCAATAAAGCTGTGCAGCTTGTGTGTCAGTTGGTGAAAAATGTGCTAAACAGAGACGATCATCCTACTAGTCGGTGTCATATGTGCAAACTATTGTGGAGGAAAAACATGTCCTTGTGCTTGCAGGAAAATTGAAAAATTGATTGTGAAGATTATTATGACATTTGCAAAGTGCATTTATTCTTCCAAGAACATAAACCACTAAATTGACCCCATGCTAGATCACCTATAGAACAGGAAATACCTTTAATAATCTCTCTATGGGAATATTTTACTTACACTGTGCTGCACAAATAGCCTACTGTAGATATCCAGTACACACATGCCTAACGGGCTGAATGTGTTTTCATGGGGTTTCTATTTTTCTTATGGACATTAACAGGAGAGTTCCATTAAAAATGTGCATTCTTTATTGTGCAAAGCATTTGCACACACATGTACTGTAGACATAAAATAGAAAATGGCACAATGTAAAGACAAATGGCTCACATCACCTGGGTGGTATCTCCTTTAAGCTCGGGTCCTAGGAGCTTGAGGGCTCTGCGCAGGATCTTAGCTGTTCCCGCTCTTCTTGGCGGAGATGTCTGATGTCGTTTCTGATATTTGCTGGAGCCATCCACCCTGCTTGGGAGTGACTGCCCCCAGTGTCCCGATCATGACTGGCACCTGTGTTGCCTTCGCACCCCACATTTTCTCTAGTTTTTCCTTTAGCCTTTGGTATTACTCCAGCTTTTTGTGTTCTTTTTTAGAGATGTTGTTGGATACAAACACACACTCACGTATACAGTCCTGATCAAAATCGTAAGACCAGTAAAAAAGTAAGACAGTCATTTTAAGTTTTTTGAAAGATCCTGAGCATTATGGAACAAAAAAGCCAAGTGGTAGACCCAAAAAAATCACACCTGCGCTGAGCCGGAGGATCCGATTGGCTGTCAAGCCTATCAAGACACAGGGAGGTCTTCCACCCAAATTAAGGCCCTTATTGGTGCCGGCTGCAGCGCAATAACCATTAGACTGCATCTGCGGGAAAAGGGTTTAAAAAACAAAAAAACAATTCAAAGACCTCGTCTCCTTCAACGCCACAAAACTGCCTGTTTAGACTTTGCCAGGGAGCATCAAACATGGGACATTGAAAGGTGGAAAAAAGTTTTATTCTCTGATGAGAAAAAATGTAACCTTGACGGTCCAGATGGCTTCCAACGTGACTGGCATGACTAGGAGATCCCACCTGAGATGTTTTCTACCCGGCACAGTGGAGGGGGGGTCCATCATCATCTGGGGTGTTTTTCATTCAGTGGAACACTGGAACTTAATAAGTAAAAGCCTTAATTTGGGTGGAAGACCGCTCTTTGTCTGCAGCAATTGGACAGCCAATTGGATCCTCCGGCTCAGCGCAGGTGTTATTTTTTTTGGTATACCACTTGACTCTTTTGTCCCATAATGCTCAGGATCTTTCAAAAAACCTGAATGAATGACTGTCTTACTGCTCCCAACCTCGGCAGCCATGGCACGCTGCGAGAGGCCTTGTTTATGCAGCTCCACAATCCGACCACGTTCAAAAAGAGAAAGCTTCTTAGCTTTAGCCATCAGGAGGGCACGACAGTGTGAATGCCTGACAGAAAATGAAAATTTTGAGCAGATGTGGGCTTTTATAGCATGTGGTCTTAAACTTTTGATCAGGTGATAAACAACCTCAGTATTTTGTTGTTGTTTAAATTACAAGCTCCAAATGTTTTTGTCTCACTCCCCCTTGTTGCTTTTGCATATTGTAGCTCTACTTAAAACCTCATTAACATCCAAATGTGCAAAATGCAAATTCTAGCAATTTTTCAACTGGTCTTAGGATTTTGATCAGGAGTGTATATAGCCGTCTTTTTTAGTAAGCCGAGCCAAAAGAACCGGTGCCCTAAAAAGAGCCGGAATTAACATCACTACACCTGGAGCAACATTCCCACTAGCCTCCTGGAAACACTGGCATCAAGCATGCCCAAACCAATTTTTGAGGTGATTAACAAGAATGGTGCAGCTACCCATTACCGAGTTCTTTTTTGAACATTTCATTTCTATTTGAGGGGGGGTTGTGTTTTATTTTATTAGCTATGGTCTTAAACTGTTGTTCAGCTGTTGAACAGCCTACTTCACTTTAATGGTTGTTTGCAATAAATTGCTTATTCAAATTTGTTTGTCTCCTCCATTCCCATTTCTTCTTTTTGCATTTTGAAGCTCTACTTAGAACCTTCTTAAGAGCCAACATGTAACATGTAAATGTAATTTCTTGCAATTTTTCAACTGGTCTTCAAATTGTGATCAGGAGTGTATAAGGAGCTGCTGATGGTCTTTGAATGAGCCAATTAATTTACACACAGCTGTGATGTTAAGCTTAGTGACCCTGAGAGCAGGGAGTTGTGAAGCGAAACATTGAGATATGTGGTGCACAAGTAGGTTTCCTCACAACGATTGAGATGCAGTCGTGAATCAGAAGCATCTCTTAAAGGAAAACTGCACTATTTTTGATCCAATTATGAGCAGAAACAAACGCAAATCAGAAAAAATGCCAACGGCTCCAATAAATAATCGAACACAAATGCGAAACAGGTGTGTAGGCACATAAACGTAACTCAGGCAGAAAACAGAACACGCAAAACAGGAAGAACCACAAAATAAGAGTATCAAAACAGGAACTAAGGCATAAAAGTGAAACTAAAGAAACTGTCACGCAGGCTACGACACAGAGCGTGACATAACACTTAGTGTTTTGCATATTTTGGTCATTTTAAGCATTACCGGAACCTCTTTCGGACGCCTACACCTAGCGTTAACTTTTCCAAACTCAGAAATAAAAACACAGCGGCAGTGGTATTAGCTCAAATATGTCTCCTTACCTTTTCTGTAGTGGTCTGAGGCCTTGTGAGCGCTACGCTAATGTGCTACTGGCGAGTCTGTGGTCAAGCTAGTTGCTAGCTGGCTAGTAGCTAACCGGTGTGTTCTGGCTAACAGTAAATGTGCCAGTAACGTAGTTCGATCGGTGTAACAATGTTACTAATACTAATAACAATGTCACTTTAGCTTGGTTATATAGACGTCACATTATCTGTAAATGGAACGTTGTTGGCGCTTTTTGGAGTCGTTTTCAGAAGGCCTTACAGACGGAATAAGTGGTTACCTTAAGTGCAGAAATTAGCTGTCTTTTTTTGTGTGTCTCACTTAAGGATAGTGGACAATGGGCAAAATTCCCCTCAAAAAAAGGTGCAGTTTTCCTGTAAGGTACAATGTGATATTACTGGACGAGCTTGACCAGCTTGACACACAGCCGCCACACCAGCTGTGTAGAATCGGTGTTTACAGGAGATGAATCAGACTTCCAACAAACAAAAATGTGAACACTTTCATTTCAGGCTTAGACACACTGGGAATCTGATGCCGATATGTAGCAATAACGTCTACGTGTTCAGCTCTCAGATAGTGAAATAACAACAACATAAATTACTGTTGGGGTCTCATATTGACATAAAAGGCTTTACATTGAAGTTTCATAAAGTATACAGTAGTGGAACTTTCAAAGTTGAACACAGCGTGGTCTGTGATGCTGGTTGATTTCCGAGATGGTCTAAATCAGGAACGGACAAACAGCGGCCCGTGGGCCACATCAGGCCCGCCAAACTTCTTAATCCGGCCCTCCGGGCATTTCCAAATGACTTTTTATTAAACCTTTGACATCAAAACGGTAGCTGGCAGCATTACTTGCAGTGCTACTGTGGCACGCTTGAGTCGCACGAGAAGTAGTCAGATGTAATCTGTAGATTGTAAAAAAAAATCAGATCCAACCAACACAACACGTCAACACACACGTGACACACAGTGTAACCTACCTACCTAGGAATAAACGTGTACGCACAACACTCATGCCAAAATTACACCCATATATTCCCTCCACAAAGCATTCTGGGTAGCTTGTGGTACTCTCTATCCCAACATGTTGCCGCGTTTGTCGCTTTTTAGCTTGATTGCAAAACATGAGGAGGTCGTCAGGGAAGTAAACAAGGAGACTACTCCTGATGTTCAATGTTTTTAACCCAATGAGGCCCGTTAGTGAAAAAGTTTGCCCGCTCCTGGTCTAAATTATTCTTTCTTTTTCTATACTGCCTGTCCTCATTAGGGTCATGGCTACGCTGGAGCCTATCCCAGCTGGCATTGGCTCAGAGGTGAGGTACATTCACTGGTCTTCAGTCAACCACATGAAAGGAGGGCTATGAGGATGAGAAATGGGTCAAAATTAGAAGCCAAGACGTGCTAGCCTTCACCGAGCACATGGACTCAGTGGACAAAAACATCAAGTTCACATGTGAGGATGTCAAAGACAATTAGTTGGCTTTTTCGGACTGTGACGTCCACATTGCAAATGACAGGGGGCCTCCATGTTGGTGTTTACAGAAAACCCCCACACACTGACCATTACCTACTTTCTGATTCACGCCACCTACTGGAACACAAACTGGGCGTTATCCGAACCCTACAACACAGAGCTGATAATGTTCCCACCAGCCCACAAAGGTGATACCACCCAAACCACCATCGTTGGTGGGCAGAGGCCCCACTCCATTGTATCCTAACAATTGTCATTTAACACCACTAAAGGCCCAACCATTCGTGTCTGGACCTGTTGCGATCGATTGAATGCCCTGAGAACACAACGACCTGGATGAATGAGAATATTCACAGGCTGCCATACGGGTACAAAGATAAGTTAACCACCTCAACCACCAATGTGTGGTGGCAGCTTTTCACTAAATACCAAGTAAGAAAGTTACTGTCTTTCCCCCATTTCATCATACAGGGCAGCCTTTGTTGACCTGAGCAAAGTCTCAATGTTAGCTAACCTACAGTATAGACTTCCCTCTCACACATACACAGTAACTCATTTGGTTCCTCTTCCACCAAAAGGTTTATTGACACATCAGATGTCCTTTGAGTAACTTTGTGTTATTTTTAGATAAAGACATAGATGATTTTAAAAGCTTTGGAAGTCCAACGATTAGGAGAGAACTGGTAGTCTTTTTCACTGCTGGCTCATTGCAAAAAGCAACATGCCCTCAAGTGTAACATTATACTATGAGGATTATTCTCTCTAATCTTTTCATATTCATTTTTTCATTTAGATCTTCAAACTGTCCAACATATTACCCATATTTAAAGTTCAGTAAGAATAAGTATGTCTGTCGGTATCTATCTATCTATCTATCTATCTGTCTATCTGTCTATCTGTCTATCGGTCAATCGGTCTATCTAATAAGACAAGCCAGTCCAATTAATGTGTTGAAGTAGAACAAGAGTTGGACGCGAAAGATGAAAGCTGGTCCACTTTCAGGGTGCTGAGGAGGAAAACAAGGTGGGAGAAGGACAAAAGGTGTCAGATAGTTTACAAGGGGATGCTTTATGTATCGGGCATGCTCATCAACATTTAATATGGACCCTTGAGATAGAACACCGGTGCCACTGTGTACATGTATGCGTGTGTGTGTTGCGTGTGTGGTGGTAGGGATCACAATTAATTACACAATAAATAATTGATCGTGCCAAGCCTCTCATTAGGCTAATGTGCAGAGCGTAGTAGGCCCCCAGTCACCCAGCATGACTGATACCTTTGAGACAAAACGGCACGTCAGACACCCGCTGTCATGAGGCTACTGAGAGCACAAAGTTAAAGTGCCGGGTCGCGTCTCTCTTTTTCCCTGCATCTAGAAGTTCTACATGGATGGTTTTGGTATCAAAGTAAAAGCAAGATTTGGGATTTCATTTCCACCTGAATATAATTAGAAATTTTAAATTGAAAATGAATTCGCCATGCCTTCTCATGTAGAACCTTCTAGAGACAGGAGCAGCTTGTGTAAAAATGTGTCCACATACAATCAGCAACAACGGTCAAGCAGAGGGACTAGCAGAAGGCTCTCATCCCATGGGACAGCAATACTCCTTCGGCAGATTTTCTTGGAAAAGTAAGTGATCGGCATATGCTGATTCAATGGCGATCACAAAAAACGATGTCTTGGGTAGTGCCGCCTCCCTTCCTTCACTCTGTACAGGAGTGCGGCTGTGACAGTGATGTAAAGTTTGCATCCTGTGAGCAGGCCAGAGACGCAAGCAGAGCTATTTTAAGGTCTATTCTCTGAGCGACAGGAAGCCAGTGCAGAGACCTGAGCACTAATATGGTCATATTTCCTGGTTCTAGTTAGGACTCAAGCAGCAGCATTCTGGATGCACTGCGGCCGTTTTACAGCTCATTTAGAGAGCCCAGTGAGAAGGCCGTTAGTCTAGTAGTCTAGTCTGCTGGAGACAAAGGCATGGATTAGTCTCTCTAAATCTGGCTTCGACACTATTCCCTTGATTATGGCAGTGTTTTTTAGACGATAAAAAGCTGCTGATGCTATTGATTTAATGTGGCTGTTAAAGTTCAGATCTGAGTCCATTATTACCCCAAGATTTCTAATCTGATGAGTAGGTTTTAGAGAAAGAGTCTCAAGGTGACTGATCACACTTTCTCTTTGCTTGTGTGGGCCAATGACAATTATTTCAATTTTGTCTGGGTTTAGCTGTAGAGCGTTGTTTTGCATCCACACACTGATCTGTCTGATGCAGTGACAAAGTGTATCTGCAGGGCCATGTTCACCTGCCGTCAGTGACACGTAGATGTGAGTGTTATCTGCACAGTTGTGGTAGGACACATTGCAGGTGTATTAGCTGGCCTAAAGGCAGCATGTACAGATTGAACAATAGGGATCCCGGGATTGACCCCTGAGGAACCCCACAGGTCATTGCCATTTGGTCTGAACCATGGTTACCAATTCCACCATGAACCAGTTTATAACAGTACCATAGATTCCCACCCGGTTTTCTAACTTCTGCAATAAGACCACATGGTCAACTGTGTGAAAGGATCAGTTCTATTAGAACTAAAACTGAGACTTTGCCTGCATCTGTGTTCAGACAAATATAATTTGTCACCATTGAGCAGAGCTGTCTCAGTGCTGTGGTGGGGCCTAAAGCCTGATTGGAAAGTATCAAACATATTGTTAGAGAGGAGAAAGTCAGTAAGCTGTTGGGATACAACCTTTTCCAAGACTTTTCCTAAGAATGGCAGGTTAGATATGGGCCGATCGTTTTACAGCACTGTGGCATCAAAACCGCTCTTCTTCAGAAGAGGCTTAATGGCAGCAGTTTTGAGGGCTTTTGGAAATGTTCCAGTCTGAAGTGAGATGTTAACTAGATGAGTGAGTTGCGGTAGCAAACTGCTCAGCACAGACTTTAGAAACTCATCAAGGCAGCACGTTGATGGAATCAGATTGCGGATGATCTCTTCAACTGTTTTGTCAATGACAGGTGTGAAATGTGTCAGCTCGAGGAGTCTAGCTGGCTGCAGAATAGCTATTTGTGTTGTGGAAATGGTTGCATTTTTTATACCTTGAACTTTGCCATGAAATAATATTGCAAACTCATTGCACTTAGACTTATAATGACTTATAAGGGCAGTGAAACTGGAGTGTTTGTTAATCTGTTAACTGTAGCAAACAGTACACGAGAGTATTGCTCGTAACAAAGTAGGCCGTTTGGCCTGTACTATATTATATATAAAATAAAGCATCCTCAGAGTCGCTAACTCATGTCAAGTTGCGAGTGCCAGCACTTGGATAAAGAAGGTGAGCAACGCTATTGAATTTAATTTGGCCAGGATGTACGGGAAGTCCGCATTAACAATGAGTTCCATCCATTTGTCATTTAGAATTATTTCACATTGTCTTCTGCATGTAAACCTGTAAATATTCTGTATAAAATGTATTTTTTGTGACTATTTGTGGGTGTCTGGAACGGATGAATTGGATTTACATTATTTTTTTTATTGTAAAAATTGTCTGTTTTTGCAAGTTTCTGTTTTCGTCAAACCTTTTGTGATGACTTAAAATAAAAGACCTCAATAAAAAAAACAAAAAACTACAGTGATACAGTACATTGAATATAACAGTTAAGATCAAAGTGTCACATTGCTATGCTAAGAAAGTGACCTGGGCTCAATATCTGGTCAAAACCTCATTAACATTCTCTCTGTGACTGACTGGAGGTCAGTTTAGGGTGTACTCCGCATCCCGCACAAAGGTTTATAGAAAAATCAATGCTCTTTACAGGTACAGGTATATGATGTTTATTTATTTAATGCTACATTGCTGCAGCCTATCATGTAGATGCCGCAGGTCGGATTCCAAGGCCGGTCTGAAGCCTTGATAAACAGGAAGGTTGCATCAGGAAGGACATCCAGCATAAAACTACTGAGTCAAACTAATTATGCAACGGACTCATTGTCACCTGCCAGGAACAACAGAACAACATTTATTTTGCGTAAAAAGCTACTACTTTTGTGTGTACCTTGACTTGTCTGTTGAGTTTCAAAGTGGTATGACTGGTATTGTTTAAATGAATGATGAATTTGATTCTCTATATGGTACATAAATGTTACCATGAAGTAAATTTGTTCTATTGTATGTAAGACAATTACAGGCAACTGTACGTATGAGCTATAGTATGTACCGTGCAACCTTGGTTTTCTTATGCCCCGGTTTCTGTAGGACTTGTTTTTGCCAAAAATATGTTGATTTTTATACACTCTTTCGGTTATTGTACGGCCAAGCGGTACACCCAACAAACTAGGTGAATGCCCAAACAAAGCATCCATAAGTTGGTTCTCTGAAGTATTGATAGTGGTTCTTCTAAAGTTGGGACACTATAGACAGATTCCGGCCAGGGAATCCTTTAATCATCTTTATTATGTGTGTGTGGGTGTTTTATTTGTTCGTGGAATGCACACAGAACTATGAACAACACGTACCTGTCCCCTTACTTCCTCTAATAAGCGCAGTGCGGCGATGGCTGGTGAGGCATTCAGGCAGATAATTTAGATGGGTGAACAGATACGGATACAGATAGTGGTTTACTTGCTCATCGCTAGTATTTTGCATTGTTTTCTGCACATAAATCTGTAATTATTCACGATAAAATGTGTTTTGTGTTAATATTTTTGGGTGCCTGGAACGGATTGATTGTATTTACATGATTTCTTATGGGAAAGATTGGTTCGGTTTTCTTACATTTCAGAGGTTGGACTGTACTATGTATGATCATAAATATTATGATGACATTCAAGAATTAAAATGAGGGAAAAGTCTGTCATGTGAGAATTTTAATTCTGCATCATAATTTCAGACAAATTTACATACTGTGTATATAATTATTTGCAAAGCCTTTCTATAGCATGTAGAGGTAAGTAAAATTTAACATTGCTCATATTCGTCTCTGGTATTCTTCCTTTATGATTTACAAACTTACAACGTGATCGTAAATGAAAATGATGAGACATGAGATATTCTTGCAAAACATTTCGGAACATAATATACATAAATGTTAAAAATGACACTGACAAATTGTGATAATTAGAAAATATGCTCGCTAAGATTAATCATTCATTCATCTCAAATATGGTGTGTATATTATGTAAAAGATTAGCTTCACAAGCATACCCGACTAAAAGGAAGAGGCTACGTGGAGGGCATCTGAAAAAATAATGCACTAAAATCAACCAGAATCACAGAAGAAGAGCAGATTAAGCGCGTGCAAGTGTATTTAAATCCCCATTCCTCCCAGAGCCGTTGGCAAAAGTGACAGGAATAACTCCCCTGGGCAGGAATCGACCTTGAGAACGACGAACTGAACAGAACAACCATCTCACCTGCAAGAAAACTGCACCATGACTCAAACGAAACATCACGCTAATATGGATGGTAACGCTGCTTTACTTCTCACATATGAACTTTAAGTAACACCGGGTGCACTGCGGTTATTCTGCTTTGTCTGGTGCAAAACAGTCACATTTGTTTGCTGCGTCTGTCGAGGGTGTATTTTGGATTCAAAGCTGTCAGTGCGCCACAAGGAGCTGCGGTGCAACTTGACATGCAGCCGCATATTGATCTCATCCATCATATACCTGCCTGAAGCGCAGCTCGTGAATAAAGTCAATACTATTAGAAGCATTAACCTTGACAGCTGATTGCAACAACAGGAATATTAATTTTTCTGCTCTAGATGATCCTTGAACACTAGTAAGCTTATCTGTATTCTACTGTTGTTCCGCACGGGCTGTTTAGCAGCAGAGAATATTGCACAAATGTGACATATATAGAATATTATATGCAGGGGCATTCTTATGCACGGGTAGATAGGCGATTAAGAGGCTTTTACACAGTTACAGATTGTTATTTTGAGGAAGGCTAAACATTAGAGATGAGTGATTTTTTTATTTCATTTAATTTCAAAATTAAAAAAAAAATTTGTTTAAAAAAAAACAATGAAATTTAATTTGGCTTTTTTTTAAAACACTGAATTTATAGAACTGAATTTTTCAATTTTGTGAACTGAATTGTTGTGGGGTTTTTGTTTTACATGGAATTGTGCAGAAATTTAATTGCATAAAAATTCATAAGTTAAAGTTGCTCATAAATTCATTTAAAAACTCAGTTTGTAAAAATTCAGTGTAAACAGGAAGATAAATGATAGCATGTTTCAAAACTCACACATACACTTACGTCTTCTGCCACGCGACTGTGCAAAATTTCACGGAAGTGTAAAGGTGCATTTGGAAACATAACATTTATTTGCACTGAATTTTTATAAACTGAATTTTAAAACACTGTATTTTCGCAAGCTGAATATTTAAACTGAATTAAGTGAATTTCAGTACACATGCCTTTTAACTAACACATTTTTATTTCATGAAATTGTATGTAAAGAATTAAAAATCAGTTCACAAAACTCAAACACAAAAAATTCTGTTCCAAAAATTCAGTGTCTACAAAAATGAGGTCACAAAGAAACAAATGAACCTTCATGAAAACCTTTTAATTTACATCAATGACCGAACACGTGTCTCATGATACAAGACTGTTTGAAATGTTCTTCGATGCTAAGGAATTTGGTAGGAGAAATAGCTCCAAGGCTAAAATGAAAACACAAACCACAAGAAACAAAATGAATTCAGACAAGTTTATTCCTGGTACGCAACATGTGATCGTAAAGTTCCCTATTTGTTGAAATGTAATGTACACAAGCGCATAAACACCTTTAATATCCGATTCTTTGGCAATATTATCAGAGCATAAGTAATAATACAAGCAAACCTGATCAAACCGACAGGTTTTGTAACGTGTATCCAAGCAAGCAAGCGCTTTAAAGAGCAAACGCGTATTTGAATTATGGAATCATCATCATCCATTGTAACAAACGTCATGCCACACACTGAAGATGATTTATAGGTCTCAAATGAGAAAGTAGGCTGTGTATCCGATAGAATCAATTGTGTGTGCTGCTCTGCTGGGTGCCATTTGATGGTGCCATTGGATCAATGCCAGTCATAACAGCAAAACATCAGCTCCCTCTGAATATCAAAGCCAGTCACACCTGCAATATTCATGGTTGTCTTTATATAATCCCTAAAACAGTCAACTGTAGTACACAAAATAAGGATGTGACAAAATGGGCAGCTTGTATAGGCGACTATAGGTACAAATATTGAGTTCTCGTATAATTAGAATTATTGTCAGCTATTGCGTTTGTAATGTACTATGTAGTGTCCTATAAATTATTATTAGAGCTTGATGAGAGAAGACATACTGTATATTGTTTAGAATTTGAATTGGATGTGCTTGCAATAAAGTTCATAACCCAAATGATAGCTTTTTACTGCAGCCAAGAAACAGTGAAGAGACTCAATATAATATTTAACACCCCTGATGTACAGGAATACAACAAACATCACAGAATGGGACTCGCAGTATTCAATTAAATTTGACCCAATTAAAGTCCAGATCAAAGACTGGGAGTTAAAATATGTACAGTATATGCTACACGAAAAGTGCACTTGTGGTCCAAAGATAACGAAAACTTGACCCATTTTCATGCTTTCATATTTCCAAGTAAAGCCTCAATATTTAATTTATAGAACATTTGTAATTAATATGAGGCTCAAAGAAAAACAAACAAATCCAACTAGTGACTGACTGAATTCCATCCAGACGACTTTTCGTATTTTGGGACTGAATTAGGCTGGTTCACTTCTTGTGAATCGTCTTTATGGACAGAATTTGTAGGTGCATCCAGCGCTTTGAGGGGTGGCGGCAGGATTGGGTCTCTGCTTTATGCAGTAGATGTGGTCCTGCTGGCTTCATCCGGCAGTGATCTTCAGCTCTCACTGGATCGATTCGCAGCCGAGTGTGAAGCGGCTGGGATGAGAATCAGCGCCTCCAAGTCTGGGTCCATGGTTCTGGCCTGGAAAAGGGTAGAGTGCCTTCTCTGGGTCGGGCATGAGATCCTGCCCCAAGTGGAGGAGTTTAAGTATCTCGGAATCTTGTTCACCAGTGAGGGAAGGATTGGTGCGTCATCTGCAGTGGTGTTGCCTCTGCACTAGCCGATCTACATTACTGCTCTCATCTCTTGTCATGAGCTTTGGGTAGTGACTGAAAGGACAAGATCGGGGGTACAATCGGCTAAAATAAGTTTCCTCCTTAGGGTGACTGGGGCGAGAAGCACTGTCATCCGAGAGAAACACAGAGTAGTGCCACTGCTCCTCCGCATTGAGAGAAGGCAGATGAGGTAGCTTGGGCATCTGGTCAGAATGCTTCCCGGGGGAGGTGTTCAGGGCATGTCCGACTGGTGGGAGGCCTTAGGAAGACCCAGGACACGTTGGGGAAACGTAGTCTCTCAACTGGCCTGGGAATGCCTCGGGACCCGCCGGGAGGAGCTGGACGTAACAGCCAGAGAGAGGGAAGTCTGGCCTTTTTCTTTTAGGCTGCTGTCATCGCCAGCCGACCTCGGATAAGCAGAAGAAGATGGGTGGATGAATAAATTTCAACTTGATCTAACCCTATGCCAGTTGTTGGTTGGGCGTATTTACACACCTCACTCCCTGACACTTCTAGAATTGCGGTGGATCTCGAGGGCTGATTCAGACTATCCAAATCCATACCTTTTTTTATGCTAGCCCTTCCACGACTCGTATCTAAACCACATAGGATCACTTGAACAATTTAATGGAAGGCAGCCTTAGCATATCTCTAGTTTTACAAATGCTCACTGTCATCATGGGTGACCTACCAGGGTCTTTTGGGAGGTTTGGTCATTGACTAAAACCTTGTCTTGTCATCCCTTCACTGGGATAACCAGTGGCAACTTAAACATCTCAATGCCAATACCAATTTGTGGAATGGTATACTGGCTGGTTCAAGACATTGTCAACACCTTGGGGCTAAAGATTAACGGACCAACCTAGATTTTCTGTCAATCAAGATTTGTTGAATGGCACCTCCTTTGAAGCAATTCTTCACATTTGACCGGAAGATTGATATTCACAACCACAATCTATACTGTGCAAAGGAAGAAGGAAACATTTGTCAATGTCACAGCTGCTCTGAAGACCACAACAGGAGCTAAAATCGAATCAAGACGAGCGTTCCGCTGACGACACTAATTGATCCCATTTCAGCGAGCTTTTCATGCTGACACAGGTCCTACTATGTACTCCCACTGAGAGTCAGGTAGCATGAGTGCATGAATGGATTCTATGCTCTGCTTCAATGCGTGTCACTGGCAAATCTGACGTACGTGTAATGGAATGCTTCAAATATTGTATCTGTAGAGTGGCAGACTGGAAGAATGAATAGACAGATCTCTTCAGTGCATACACTTCAAAATGAATAAGAACAACTCTACAAATGTATGTTCGTAGACGACCGCATCATATCTCACCAGGCATCATCTTCCAAAAGACAGTTACTGTTTCATTTGAGATGACGTTATTATTAAAGCCTCACAGTTTATGGCACATGGAACAAGGTCAAATGTAGCAGTTAACTGTTTCAAATGACAATGAATCTATGGCAAAAAGTTACAATTTAAAAAGTTACCATTGTTGAGCTCTTATGTACGCTTACACCAGCAGTGACGTGCAGTGAGGTTCATGGCTGGTGAGGCATTGACGCCTTGGGAGTCCGTCGGTACTCTCGAGCACCGAATATTAGGGATGTCCGATATTGGCCCACAGATATTATCGGCCTGATATTGGCATAAAAATGTAATATCATCAATATTGGTATCGGGATTTTTCCCTCTAATGAAAACCGATAATAAACATAATGCTGTATATAGACCTATGGGCCCCCGTATTTACCGGCGTGCAAATGAGAGACGGTTTGATAAGGTCATCAAACTGCTTTTGAATGTTAAGTCCAACTTTAAGCCTTTCAAACTCATGGATCGGAGCTTCAGGACAAATGAAAGGTATGTAGAATATAATTTCACTTTAATATATACTTGCAGATGAAATTCCATTAAAATCTGATAATAAGAATCAGCAAAATATGTTAATTTTGGCCCGGAATTACTGCGTGAATGCAATTTGTACTGTGGCGTGGAAAAAAATACAGAACATGATGACACTTGATTTTCTTCCCTGGATGTTTTGACGATCAAAAAAATGTAAATGGCTGCTCTGTTGACTTTTAAAACAAATGTCACAGCCTACGCCTAATCGCAAGTATTTCTCAAAAGCTTGTTCTGAGAAACAACATTCGCAACCAGCATCTTTACGATATTTAGTAAAGTAAGACTGGAATGTTCGTAAACAACAATTTAGATGTAATGGACATGTAATCCAGCAATTTAAAATAATTCACCGCGTAGCAGAAAGCTTGTATTGTATTGTTGACGTCATTATTGTCTGATGCTTGTCTCATCGAACAATTACTGACACCTAGAGGCAAATGTAGAACGCTACATTCACTATTACAATGCTTCTTCTGCCTTGTATTGTATTTTAGTTAATTTAGTTAGTTAATTTAGCCATTTTTATGCTTGAAAATGCAAATGCTTAATTTAGGCCAAGAATAAGTACCATTTGCTTAAATATGCTTTTTTTTTTTTTTACTAATAACTGGCCGTGTTCAACCATTAAACAGCAATCATTTATTAATTCATTGTTGACATTTTCGAAAATGAGTGAGGGTGCGATGTTTCAACTGTGATCTAGCGAGGGGTATATATTTTTTAAGGAATTGGGGGACGTCCCTGCTCCTTCTCCTTTCCTGCCAAGTGCCTTAGTTTAATTATTCCATGGTGCTACCTGTGTCACATGAGGGCCATTTAAAGGATCCAAGTGTTGCCGCTGCATTAATGAGCTTAAAGCAAGCCAGGATTGTAAATATGGCAGAGGTTATAAATACAAAGTACCGTCAGCAAGGATGCGCTCTCTTTGTGCCTGCAGGTGTGACAGAACAGTCGTTAAAGACAACTGATGTTATCCAGTGCAGCAATAACAGTGGATTAGGTGAAGCAAAGTCTGAACGTGTGATTTAACTGTTATTTAGCCACACAGAAGCAGCGAGAACACTACGTCATGTCTGGCAATGCAAATAACACTTTATGGTACCTCTGCGTAATCCGCATGACTGAAGTTTGAAGCAAATCCCCTCTGAGCCGGCTGCAATGTATTTAATCAGTCCAAAGCCCAGGACAAATGAGAAATATTAGCAGATGAGTTTTCACCTTAGGAGATTTAAAATGTCATCTTGGTAACAAAAACCTGATAAGCTGATGGCTGGTGCAATTTGTGGTTGTCAGCCAGCTCTAGCCAGCAGTCGCTGGATGTGCACAAGGGACCCTCTCACAACACTGATTAGTCTCTTTTATGCTGATGAGAATGAAGCGCCTTTTACACTGCCTGTGTGAGATTTGAGCTGTTCTCTATGAATGGCATTGACACAGAAAACGGGGGCAAAGTTGTTCAGGCAATATTGTGACTTCGGATGTATCCGAGCTGTAACGGAGGTGTGACGATGCCGATTTGTAGGGGAACGTCATGACAGGGTTGGGGAGTTGTGGCAGTCACTTGTGCAGGCCGCTATCATCGACTCAGAAACGTATGAACGTCAGACCGTTTCGTCGTACATTATAGCGATCTAATTTAACGTATCTTATTTATTATGTATTGTGTAAAACATGAACAACACCAAATTAAAGGCACAAAATGAATGTCACCAGTTCAAGCCTGGAGTTTTTCCAGAGAGATTATTACATCGCTGTTTGACGTGTGTGGTAAAAGGCAGTGTGCTAGCTTAAATTTACTTGAGACAAATGTGCACATTAGCACTCAATAAGTCATCAAAACTTACCTTTATGCATTCCCACATAGTATCAGCATTTCAGACCAAATATGAGGTGAAAGAAAAATGCTAAAAATACAGTAGTAGTCTATCGGCGGCATGAGAGCAAGTTAACTCACGCATAATGGACATGCATCACGTGAGACATATGTAACAGAGAGAATCCGGCCACTTTTCAAAATAAAACATCATTAAGACTACAAATTATGTGATGTGACAAATCATTAACTCTACTCTGAGGTATGTCTTCATATGCAAACATCATCATGTTCTCTCTGATATCTAATAAGAATTAAAAATGTGTGTCATATTGAACCCCCAGCCAGGGCCCCAAATTGATGTCAGGAGGTCAGCTTTTGTCACTGCTGTCTTCTCTTTCTCAAGACCGGGAAATGGTCTCTGTTGAGTTCTCCATGATGAAAAAGAAATCAATGGACACCAGGGGAGGAGAAGTGGATGTCAGCTGACACAGAGCTGTACCCAAAAGGGAAGATACCATTTCATCTGAGCTGGTCCCCAGCCTACATTGTATGAAACTCAAAACACTGTAGTTTGTTACCCAGACCACGTCAGAGTAAAACACGCAATTGTTATTGTGTTCTCCTTCATGTTCCACATCATTAGGAAATGATATAAGTTATCCATCATGTTTTTACATGGAGAACGTACAAAACCTGACAGCTAAGAAAGTCTGAATGTCGAGTGATGATGATATCATATCATTTAAATTGGAATTCTGACTCAATTACTGTGTTTGCTGTGGTAATGTGTTTCTGTTCATACTAATATGATGAGATCAAAGTTTTTATCTGGCTTGAAACCAAAACTCTCTTTCCAATGCATGCTGGGATACACCAAGATTATTAGAAACCCACTGCATTAACATATTGATTAATTTATAATGGAAGGATGAATTATGTCATTTCCAGCCAGCTGTATGAAAATCTGCATATGGATTGGTTTCTGTGTTTGTGTGTGTGTGCGTGTGTGTTGTTGTAATAGGTAATAGTCAGGGACGTGCTTTCAGGTGAGTCAGGTGAAGCAGAGCCTCCGTTGAACTGTATTATAAATGCATTTTCTGTATGATTCCAATAGTTTTTAACATTTTCCTAAGTAAAAATGGCTGAATTGGCACATTTCCTTATCAAATACAGGGCAGAAAGCTGAGATGAGGCTGTGGCGAATCCTCTCGGCTTAAGTGCGCAAGGTGAGCCGCCCTTCTGAGTGCACTTCACTGAGCGCACTGGATGGTAGATGCAGATTTGTACATATATAAACCGCACCAGTGTATAAGCTGCACGTGTCACGTCATAAACTAGCATATTGTGGCGCACACGAGTCCATGAGGACCAGGCAGCTTTTAATTTGACAGGAGCCAATGATGAGCTATGAAGAAACTCACGACAAGCTTATCAACCCATTGTAAATTGCAGGAGGTCATTACTCAACATACCAGTATGACTCACAGTGTCCTCTTACATACAGCACTAAACTCATCACACAGCAACTTAACACTCAAAAGATATACCTAATAAGTATACAAACATGTACCAATACGAGTTTAAAAAAAAGGTTTTCCCACAATGCGTTTTGTTTGAGCAAAGCATTTAATTGGAGGACAAGCAACATAGAAAATGGATGGCGCTACAATGCTGTCTCTTTTAACCAGAGGAGCCAGAGGAACCCAGAGGGAGGCTGACGTCATTGCAACACCCCAATGACTGCATTGCTCAGACGCAATGCATTATTGGTCAACTTTAAAAGAGTTGTTTTTTTTCCATTTTAAACTGGTATTGGTACATGTATGTACTGTACATTCCTCAGGTATACCTTGTGAGTGTTACGTTGCTGTGAGTTTAGTGTTCTTTGTAAGATGACACCGTGAGTCAGACTGTTATATTGTCATACTGTTATATATACTGACCTCCTGAGATTTCCAATTGGTTGACAAGCTCGTCGATAGCTCGTGATTGGCTCCTGCCAAAGAAAGAGCTACCGTTTCCTCACTGACTCACGAGCAGTGAGTCAATTAGTAGTACTTCTGAAGTAAAGGAGATGCCATGAGATTAGAACTTGGCAATATATAAACCATAGGGTTCAAAGTTGAAAAAAAAAATAGCGGTTTATACACAATAATTTATTTTATATCCTAAGGAATCAGTGCCTCACCAGCCGTGGACCTCACGACACGTCACGGGTAAAAGTTTGTTGAGATGTTATTACTGAGACAACTCACCGATTTCATTCACATTTCCCGCAAACAAGAATAATATGTATAGTGTCTGTTGTCGTAAGTGATTAGCAGGACACAGTGAAAGTCTGTCGTCGTATCATCTGTTCATTTGTTGTCATTGGCTGATCTTGGACAATCAAATTAAGCTGCTAATGAGCATGTAAAATCATTCAAATGAATGTGATCAATCTTCACTTGCCATCGCCTGACCCATGGCGAGGCAAGTTTGTTTGATGAGCACGATTCATACACAAGGTAATTCAAAGTGCTTTACAGAAAAGAAGGGTAAAATGACTTCATAAAATCATTGCATATTCAGATAAAATCATTCACTAAATACAATTCTATAAATCATTCCATAAAACCAAAAAAAATACAAATGAAGCGTGCAGAGAAAATACTTTTGAGTTGTCATTTGCACAGTTGAATAGAAGCGTTTCCAGCCTGCATGTGAACATGTTTGTGGGATTGTCGCACATCCTCTGGTAGACTGGTCCACATTTTGCCAGCATAAAACTGAAACACCGCTTCACCGTCTCTGGGCACCCGCAGGAGACCACTCCCTGCGCTTCTCAGAGCCCGAGACGGTTTATGTGGTTCTGACATGTCAGAGATGTACTTTGGCGCAAGACCATGAAAAGACTTGTACACAAGCAGAGCCCACCAGAACCCGTCACGCCCACCACCACTCTATATGCGATATTCTGCATAGTGGATAAGACAAAGGCTTTTTTTTGCATATGTGGTTGTGGTTTCCCAGTCCTGGAGACGCATAGTTCAGTACAATTATAATGAGAATATGTGACAGGAAATGGCTAGTGCGGGCATCAACGAGGTGTATTTCCCATTTATAATGTTACTTTATTTTTTTTCCAGGCAAGAATGATTCAAATTCAGTATCCGGTTCAGACTGTTGAGAAATTTGTGCAGTTCTGAAACTTCTCTCGTCATACATGAGAAAATATCGTCTTCCATCTAATGAGCTGCTGTGAGAGGACACGCTTGGATGCCTTCTAAAAAAAAAAGTGTGACTGCGAGTGTGTCTTTTTGATGGTAAACTCCACCAGAACAATAACTCTTGATCTTTTCGTTCTGTTTATGTCATTTCTCACACACTTCCAGACATACTAGCACAGACATGTCATCTTCAGCAAGAGGAGTGAGTTGATGGGATTTTCAGTCGGAGACCAACCATGTCTGCAGCATTTATTGCAGTGCAATAGAGGGAGCACTTGGTCAACCGAGCTTCAAAGTGAACCACTACGCTCTGTCTCTCTTTCACCTTCTGTTGAATTGAACTTAAGTAGTATGCAGTATTTTATACAGTCACGGTGGCTGTGACAGTACAGTACGCCATGTTGTGGTGTTGCGACTTAAATTTACCAGACCGTACAGTATGACTTCTCAGCCAGTTCATTCTAATCATAATCATAATAGCTCCAAAAGCCGCCCCTCCCTACATGCAGGACACGTGCTGTGCGTAGGGCCCCACGATCCATGGGGGGGGCCCCACTCTTGGCAAATGTGGAAAGGATGCGCATGGCTGCTGTGAGACACAGAGCGCCAAGTCAGCCCCAGGCAGGAGAGAAAAAAAGAGATAGCTAATGTGACTCCACACTCAGCATGCGACAGAAAAAGAGAATAAACTGACAGAATTGACCTACTCACCTGTTGTCCCTGGTGGTGTAATGGTACAGCTGCTACTTTTCAAGTCAAACGGCAAATCAAATTCTGCTTTGGCTCCTCTAATGCCACATTACGTAATAGTGGTAGATTATGTAAATGTTGCGTAATAAATGTTCACTTCATTATGTAATAACACCACAGTTTCTGATAATCTGTCGTATTTTGTGATAAAATTCTTAAAATTCTTGTTTTGTAATAACGAGTTACACATTGCAAAAGTGATTTCGGAATGTGGACGCTGTACGTTTTTATTAGAAAATGTGGCAAAGTTTATTACGAAATGCGTTCCAGAATTCGATTACAAAATACTGCAGATTATTAGAAAATGCGGTGTTGTAACATAACAAGTTGAAAATGTATTCAATTTGACATAACGCACCATGATTACTCGGGAATAGCACAAATAGCACGTTAAAGGCAGGAAATAATATATTTCATTAAGTATGTTAAATTCTTTAACGTCATTAACGCATGTGCATTGTGGCAAGCCACGCCTCTTTGTTATGATAGCAGACGGAGGCACAGTGTAGCATCCTCACTGAGTCACAGAGCCTGACGCTCTTTTGGAACTTTATTCTGACCTGAACACATCAACAGCAGTGCAATTCCAACACCATATACAGTATGTATCTCCAACTCACAAACAACACTTGTCTAGTCCCTTTGTCATTGGAATGACACTTCCTCATTGTCACTGGACGATAGTGCTACGGCCCCCTAGGGTCCTCTTGGAGGACAGGTGCTGCAGGTCACCCACCCAACCAACAGCACCTGTGGCGGCCAGAACATCATAGGTGATTTCAGACCCAGCTGGCAACTAATCAGTCTCTCCTTCTCCAGACTGGGAGCATTCTGTCCGTCCTCCTCCCAATTTTGACTTGGTTTGGTAGCTTTTGTTCAGGTTTACGTTTACACTATTCACTGGATTGATGTTCACTTGCATTGTTTTATTATTTAGGTAATATTTGGATTCCCTTTAATTTGGTCCAGTTTGATTTAATTTGTTTTAAGAAGGTTTTAATCATACATCCGAGCGAGATGCATTCACGGCCACTCCGAAAATCACAACAACGTCTTTGTTATGTATTTGTGGTCTAAACAAAGAGAAATACAAATAATATAAATAAGTGAATATTCTTATCACTCGCTTTGTAGCTCTTAACGCGGAAGTACAATTTTCTCCATGTAAGTATTGGTTTGGTTTGGTTTGGTTTGATTTTATTTGAACCTGCATGCAGGTTACAATGGAAAACATCTCATGAATCATTTCACAGTTCCACATGACCAAAAGGACTGGGAAGAAGCAAAGCAAAGTATGCGCGGAAATCCCACAAAACACACACAAAACGAGAATTCAAGTTCAGTAACGTCTCGTCTAAATGACGTGTCTTTGAACGCAACCCCACATTGCACAAAATAACACAGTTACAGTGTGTTTCAAATGTTATGCGACTACTAAAGAAACCAGTGTTGGGTAAATAGATTGCGTGTGCTATTTTTTTTAGCTTGATTTAAACTTTCAGTTAATTTGGAGCTGTTAAAACATGAAAATATATATCATCTTGTCCTGTCATTTATCTTTCTTACAATACAATACAATAAAAAATGAGCATATTTCAGACATGGTTGCAAATTGTGATTAATCATGATTAATTAGTTTGCCAGCTGTGATTAATCTGGTTAAAAATGTTAATCATTTGACAGCCCTAATTATTACATAATGTGATGCCATGCGTTCATTTGCTACAAGGAAATCTGATTGGTTAGCGATTAACATGAATGATTATGCTAATTTCCACCAGCGTACTAACCATTGTGGTTGGAGTAGCTACAGCCCAGTGCTAGACATCACTATTTCAACTCAGATGTTATCTCAAGGGATTTAGAAACTATGATATCACCTGTTCTCTTCAAAGTGTTTCTTTCTTGTCATACGCAGAATAACGCTAAATGCAAGATATCCCTGCCACTTGTTTACTGTACCATGGCCATAAAATGGAGAACTGAAATGTGCCCCTTGGTGGAAACAAAGCAAAAGTACTGACACATGAAAAGGGAAAAGTACATTGTAAGGATGGGTCCAATAAATGTTTGTGAGGCAGTTACCTCTTCTGTGGTTTGGGTTAGAGATCTGATAAACATTTGAGCATCAAGTTGAATCTACAGCACCAGAGTGTATTGAACTACAAACAATAAAGAGGGAACGATGAAACCTCTTGGCCTATGGGTGGCCTGTTGTGCAGTTCAGTAGCGGGACAATTGATCCGAGCTGGTGCTTGTGTCGTGATGGGTGAGTAGTGCGGATTAGTAGTGACGTCTAAAGTGGGACGTGAGTCCACAGATTCAGACTGTACACTGTTGATTTGAGGATGTACAATCTTGATCTAACACAACAGATGGTATACTTCAGTTATGCAGCCGGGAAAACTGATAGAAACTGTTCTGTGGAGGGTGTATTCCAACTACAAGGAGATCACACTCCTCAGCCTCTATGTGAAAGCCTATTCACAAGCCTTGAAGAGGAGAGTCCGGCGATCAGTAGAACCTCAGGTCGTGCCTTGGGTGGAGGAGTTTAAGTATATTGGGGTCTTGTTCAAGAGTGAAGGAAGGAGTGGAGTGTGAAACCGACAGACGGATTGGTCCAAGGTCCACATTAATGGGGTCACTTCATCGAAAGCTCTCATTTTACCAGTCGATCTACATTCCCGCCCTCGACTGCGGTCAAAAGTGTTGTTGTCACCGTTTGGAAATAGTCATAGGTCCAAGCAGCTGAAATGAGATTTCTTTGCAGTGTGGAGAGATCTGGGGAGAGGGGAACCAGCTGAGTTTGTGCGGTCATCTTTAGTGGATGTCTCCTGCGGGGGTATTCCAGGAATGGTCCACCGATCGGAAGCCTCAAGGCATAGGCAAAATGGTGGGATTGTGAATGGATGAATCTGTAAACAGCTTGACAAACAGTCGTTGTCTCTTGCCGAAATCACTCAGCAGAAGCGTGGCGTGTGGTACGGTTCTGTTCATACGACTGCTTTTTTGTTGCCTCTTGGCGGCCACAAAGCACAAGCTCGCAGTCGCTTTGAACTGAAATTTGTGTGCAGTGGCGACTCTCATTTTGACATGACCGGTAGTTGAACCTTACGACTACTACCATACGTCTGTACAGGTGGTCCTCGGTTTTACTTTGTGCTGAGTTTCACCATTTCGTGGCTAAATACGCACTGCCATCAATTATTAATACTGTACAAACAGAAAAAGATAACTAGTTACGTACACGCGGTGGAGTAATACATAGGCGGATGAATATATTGGTGGCCTGGCACGGTAACAAGTAGTAGTGTCGCTACACTGAAAGGAAGGACGTCACTTTTGTTCTTTTTGTTTAATCTCCATTATGACTCCCAAGACAGTGAGGCAGACTCGTCTGGTGGCAGCGCGTAAACAAAAGTGACAGTAAACTTGCAATTATACATCGTAAGATGCTGAACACTAACACTAACATGCTAACACTGCTCGCATGCCCGGTCCAAGCTGTTGAAACAGCAACCATCATGAAGGATAAAGATCGTATCGTTGAACATGTAGAAGGATCTGCTGCTATGAAATGGACAGTGATAACAGCATAAGCAACGTAGTGGTCTCATTATTGAGATGTCTCCTCCCAAATAAGGAGGACATCCTCCCTCACTCCTTGTAAGACCCCCTCAGCGTGCAAGAAAACAACAGATATTAAAGTAAGAAATGGTTTCCTTTTAATTACTGTTTCATTTAAATCTTGTATTTAGTGCTTTATTCCTTTATTTTATATGTTGTTCATGTGTTCTGTGTACAATATGAGTGATTTAGGAGTTAATTTAGGTGTGATAATATAATATAATACACCAAAACTCGACTTACCGTACATCAGAGTCTAGGAACGGAAGTCGTACAGCACTTTTCATGCTCCCACCTAAAACGAAACCCTGCTTTTGGTTCCTGACATTTTTTATTGACATCTCTCACTAAAGTATCCTACAAACAACATGAGTAGCTTTATCGTGCCATTCAAGAAACTAACCAACAGGAGTGTGGCCTCATACTTGTTTGCATCATACTTCTTTGTCAAACTTTAGCACGTTTTTCAAAGTCATCTTTTGATCTCAAGGTTGCCAGTTATGTTGAATAATATAGATGCTTCTCTCGGCGCAACTTCATTTTATCCCAAGGTGCATTATTCAAATGCCTTATCTAAAGATACACACACATTAGCATAACACTGTGGTTCAACGCTTCAGTGTTACAAGATGTTACATAATTCTGGGGGCCCAAAAATACAAACGCTGAATATAAAGCTGGATAATCTTTATACATCCTCATGCAGCCGGGTTCTGCAACCCTTTGCTGCTGCCAAGAGGTGCCACTGTTGGCAGGAGTGCCGACCCCTGCTGTACGGATTGTAAACTCGCGATGCTGTACGCCTCAGTGGAATTTGTAACTGGAGGGAATTTCAACCAGTTTGCTGGAAGGCTAGTAATATTGCTATATTATATTATAATATTATCTTATATTATATTATATTGTATTTTTTCCATTCATGTCAATATTTTCTTAAGCCTGGCAACATTTGGGTATAGTCAGGTCATCAGGTTTTGACTGTAGGAAAAAAAAGACTAAAAATGACAAATGCCGCCATCCTCTGTCCTACAGTATTGCATTTTAGGCAAAGCCAGCAGAGCTGCAGTGTGATCTTTCAAATAAAGTCTGCCAGAATTTCCTCAAGATTAAATCATATGCATGGCCAACATTCCCTGCTAGACATTGTGTGTGTGTGTGTGTGTGTGTGTGTGAGTGTCCCTGATTTATTGCTCAACATCTAATCAGGGCAGTGAGAGGGGCATTTATTATTTTCTACTACTACTCTACTTATCATATTTATATATACGTATGTCATACGCAGATATATTTATTGTTAAATAATCACAAACATCTTAGTACAAATTACACCCTGAAAATATTTATAACACAAGTTGGGAAGTCTAATCCTGCTGTGTTGAAGTGTGTAAATGTTTTTTATGCTTTAGTGTAGTGTAGTCGCTACGCTGGCCCTCTTTACAATGTCTTGATCCTGTTATGCTCTTTGGAGCGGAGTGAGCCCATGACCTACAATTCTATTCCGCTGAAAAATAGGTTAAAAACATAGTTTCACTGCACTACAAGGGGCAGCGAACTTCATTGTCCCACAGGTTTTTTCACTTCCTCTGGTATTCGCGCACCTCTAGCGCTGAATTTTTTGGTGATTTCCCTCCATGAACTGAACGACATCTGGCAATCCTTGTGATGGGCAGAAAAAGTATTTTAAAGGTGTTCATATTTACAAATTTCCTTGCTAAGATGCTCTTCAGTTTGCTCCGGGGTTTTTGGTGGATGGGCTTTGACGGGAGGAAAAAACTTGAAATTCTGGACTAAAAGCGAACAACCGATCCCAGCTCTGTGGTCTGCATCGGCGCTAATGTGAGGTTCCATTATTTTTGGAGAACTGCTTCCGCTGGTGCCGTGACGCTGGAGCATTACAGAGCCTTTAGTCTCCTTTAATACAAAATATGTCAGCTGCAGTGAAGTTCATGGCTGGTGAGGCGCTGACTCCTGTGCTAATTAATACAGGTTGCTCATTAAGAGGATATCAAAAAAGAAGAAAATAAGACAAAAAATTCAAATACCTCTTATATCCATGTATTTATTCATTGTATTAACTGCAAAACATTTGTGGTTTTACCTTTTATTTGTATATGAAATACATTTCCATTATCCTTCTCCAAGAAGTTCAGATACTTTGTTGTAAAACACTGATCACCTTCTGGTGAGCTCGTATATATAAGCCTCCATCTTGGCAGTCAAATTCATTCATTCATTCAACAGATGACAAAAATATCCGTAATATTCGACTTGCTGCTCTAAAAAAAAAAAGCAGGCTTTTTCCTCTCTATGGAAGGACGACAGTGACAAGCACCTTCTAGCTTACGCACACCGCATCCCTTCAGGATGAAGTGAGTACTCCCGTATGACATTTCTCTGTATTTTATTGGCCGATGAGCAGGAGTAACGATGACACACTTGCATTTTAGACATTACACAGGCTGTAGAAAGTTCTAGGAAATGTTTCTGCAACATTATACTATTGGCGGCATGCTGACAAACAGAAACTGAAAGGCGTTACGAGCCAACTCAGTGCACTCACTGAATGCACTCAGACGGTAGGCTGGGGTTGCGTACTAAGCTGAGAGGAGACGCTCGAGGCAGCCTCATCTTTGGTTTCTGCCCTGTATTTCATCAGGAAATCTGCGATTTTTCCTGAAGAAACTGTTAAAAACAATTGGATTCATAAAGAAAATACATTTATAATACAGTTCAATAGTAATATTTATTTAATGTTACCATTATTCTTTTTTTTTTCATTTTTCAACATGACTCCCCTGGTCAGCTACTGTATTTAGGACTTCCACCCTGACATCCTTCATGTGTTAAAAAGTCAAACTTTCACATAAGTGGGGAGCATCCACCTTGTTATCCCTCAAAAAAGAGTAAAACGGGAAATAGTTCATGTATAATAATAGTAAATATTTCTTCATTTGAATGAGGCTGGTCCATGCAGCTATGACCTACAGTACTGTCCATGGTCCTGAAAGAGCCAGCCAGTCTCCTTTTTGGGTGGAGACTGCAGTCCTTGTTGTGAGTTAAGTGCTCTCCTTCATGATGATGTGATTTACACACAGTTCAGGTATTATTTATTTATTTATTTATTTGGGGGGGGGGGGGGAATGTGTGCTAGCTTTAACTATATCTGTCAGTTCCTAGTGAAGTGGTGCCTATTAACTGCTGATGATTGGGCAGTAGATTGTTGCTGTTGCAGACTCTTTTTAGTGGGAATATAATAATTATATGCCTCTCGGCAGTGGGTGAAATTAAAATAATGCTTCCACACCAGGCAGGCAATCACAAGTGCAGGGCATTGCGGTAGTATGTGTTACGATCACTTAAGAGCAGCAATTTACTGGTGGTACCATTTGTCAAAGTGCCAGTTTAATCCACGAGGGGATTTAATTCATTGTCTTACAATCACTACACCTCTCCTGGTAAGTAGGTTTTTAATCCTGCTTTTTCATGACTGCACAAGTGAAAAAACCCAGCGAAGTAATCATCGCTGGAGTCATATTTCAAGGTTTAGTGATTCAGTTTAAGGCATTTAGTTCTTAAATTCTCAACTCTTCTGTTTTTTTCGGGCAAACATTGTACATACTGAAGCGTAAATGCAGGTTTTGAAGCCCACAAAGACACCAGTGATGTGTGTGAAGAACAGCTTAATTGATTACGCAAAAACAACACATCGGACTGGTGCAGAAAGAAGCTTCTGTTGTGTGTGTCATTCTAAGGTTGTGAACGATAAGCCGATGCGACTGTATGTATCCGGTTTGGGGAGCGAACGATTCCGATGCGCCGGTAAATCGATAATAATCAGCCATGAATGTTTAGATGAATCGATTGTGGAGACATGCACCGGGTATCGCGAGAGAAGCAATCGGTTAACAGTGTCTGCCGGTGAAAGGATTGTCGCGTATGCTCCACAACTTGCCATGTCTGAAGATGAGAACGCTAGGGACGACATGCCGGCTAGCTAGTCGGCGTTTGAACGCCGAAGTCTGGACCGCCTTTCGATTAATTTCAGAAGGGTGCAAAACTTGACCAGCCAGACCAACAGAGGCGAGTATGCGTCTGTGTTGGCTCTCAGTCGTACAGGAGTTGTCCATCGAGGGAAAGGCTTCTTAAGACGTCATCTGTACTTCTGTGAAGAAGGTGTCGGACGTTTCGCTCCTCATCCGAAGAGCTTCGTCAGCGAACGAATAAGTGCTGGTAGCCTAGGCCTTAAATACAATTTAAAATAAATACAATTTAAGGCAGAGTGTTACAGCTTTAGTTCATCAGGAAGTGACGGGAAGTGACGGTGGGCGTCCCGAGCAGGAGAGCTAGGCTCAGTGCTAGCTGTGAGTTTCGAGAGAGTTGGGAAGTGTGTTTATGTTGGCGTGGATGTAAAGTCCTGCAGTGTTCTCCGCTGTTAATAAAGCCATTAAAGTGCATCGGCGACGTGAGTCTCTCCTTCCCCACAACAAGCGGCATTACTGTATTGACCAGTGCACACCAGGAAATAAACGGTGTCATTTCTTACAGGCATTGGCTGGACAGCTATGTAGTGGGGCTTGTTTAACCTTTGCCTTGTGGGCAAGCAGGAAGGAGAGATGATGCTGAGAGATGTGTGTGTTCTGAGCTGCTGTCTGGTGGCCGCGTTCAATAAATAAAGTTGGCAGAAGAAACAGGAGAAGTTTCCTTCTTTGCTTCGGAGCTGAATAACACCGACAAGTTAACAGACTAGTAGCGAACCGAAAAGAAGACGGCTTTTTTTTGTGTCGAATACAGAAGATGAGGACTTTGATGGATTTGTAGATGAGGATTGATGAAAAATAACGTGAGTACATTCTAAAATACTTTAATTAAGTACAACCGAACTCAGTTTTGCTCCCGCTGCCGCATGCATGCTAGCGTATGTTTTTTTTTTTTATTGTAGCGTCGCTGGGAGCACGTCCTGTTCCCAGCCTAATTTGCGGTAATGTTTTGGTGCAAATGCTCTTAAAGTTACATGTTTGACCAGGAAATAGCAAGCTCAAAAGAAGACGGCTTTTTTATGTGGAACAACTGACAGTTTCTGTGGATCTTGTGAATGATTGTGACTGAGCTAGGACTCAGTTATTAAAGTCTACACACGACGGCTTCATTGATTGAAAAACAAAACTTTTTCGTGCATGAAGCTTTTACTTGAGTTGGTAATTTGGCCGCTATATGCAGTCAGATATTGACCAAGGGAGACAAAATGGGTGGCCGCTGGCCGCGTTGGACAGGTGACTGCTATACACAGGGTCTATAACATGTAAATTTGCTGCGGGGGATTTTTCAGTGGCTGCTATAGGCAGGTGGCCCTTCTATAAAGGTGGCCGCTAAGACAGGTTTGACTGTAGTTCTATTTACTTATCTGTGTCATGATTTAATGGGGATTTGCAATATTTGTTTGTTTTGTATGATTCATTGGACTGAAGGTTTAGACTTGTGTTATTTCTTGGTTCGATTTGACATGGACAGATAGATTGATGTTTATTGTCATCGCACGCAGTATGCAACAAAAGTTAGTTTGGTGGCTCCACTTCCAATTTCTAGCAACATCAAGACATGTTAAAACTTAAATGTTACAAATCCAAATTTGACAGGTATAAAAAAATAGATAGGGCCGCGCGGTGGTCTAGCGGTTAGCACCTTGGCCAATACAGGAACAGCCTGGAGATCGGGAAGACCTGTGTTCGATTCTCCCCTGGGCATTTCTGTGTGGAGTTTGCATGTTCTCCCCGTGTGCGCGTGGGTTTTCTCCGGGCACTCCGGCTTCCTCCCACATTCCCAAAAACATGCAGGTGAGGTTAATTGGCGACTCTAAATTGTCCATAGGTATGAATGTGAGTGTGAATGGTTGTTTGTCTATATGTGCCCTGCGATTGGCTGTCCAGGGTGTACCCCGCCTGTCGCCCGAAGTCAGCTGGGATAGGCTCCAGCATGCCCCGCGACCCTAATGAGGATGAAGCGGTATAGAAAATGGATGGATGGATGGAAAAAAATAGATATAAAATACAGGATGTAAAACATTGATCCCATCAAAGAAAATTATGTTCATTCAGCAAGTCTTATTTTGGTCTGTGTATAAACAATATCAACATTTGACATGTTATTCTGTTGGCTTTATTTTTGCCAGTGCCTTACAGCATGCTTGGGGATATCATGTGCTCTTTTACACATTAGAAATACTGTAAGAAGGCAACTTTCAGATAATTTATAATGTACAATTAATAGCTACATCAGCAAACAAGTAACAGTTGAATCGGATGGAATCGTGTCGTTTGTACACCGCATCGCATCGTTCTGTTTTTAAAATATATCGTTTTTGAATCGTATCGTAAACCTGGGTATCTAGATTTGAATGGAATAAATCTGCATGCAAACATATGTTGGCAGCCAATGCATGCTTACACAAGGTGTACAATCAGGGCATGAAATGTGTACGTAGCTGTCCAAACATATTAAACATATTTCAATGTCTAATACAGCTGTCACATTTCTGGTCCACGCCACTTGAAATGTGTTTGACAGATTTGCCTATCAGCCAGTTATCAGGCCACAGTAACCACACACACACACACACACACACACACACGCACGCACACACACACATGCCCACACTGAAAGAGAGGGAGAACGGGGAGAAACATGGCGCCTGTGGTCACATTCCATCCAGACTGGTCCTTGTGTGTTCAGGGAAATTCGCATGCACATTCCCCTTCCATGACAAGATGCATATGGACGGCACCGCTCTAATCTTTCTACCGTTCACATTTTTAAAAAGCATTTTACTGTATAATTATACAGTGACCCCTTGTTTATCGTGGTTAATTGTCAGTGGTACGTCTTGACTGAGTCTGACTGTGTCTTCTTATGTTGGTATTTTAGTTAATTTAGCCATTTTTATGCTTGAAAATGAATTTAAGCAAGAGAAAATCCACAATATGCCTAAAAATATGCGTATTTTAAAAGTAATAATAGGCCGCATTCAACCATGAAACAGCACGATTTATTTATTATCTTTTTTAGAAAAACTGTGATGGAGTGAAGCCGCAAAATTGAACCACGGTGTGGCGAAGGACGACTGTATTGATTTACTTTTCTGATATGTTGACGGAGAAATAAAGCATTTGCTGTATCGTTACCTACTACAGTACTCCACGAGTGCTTGCTTAATGATAATGCACAGGAAAATGGATGCATATCAAATACAGTGCATGATATATATTCATAGAGTATGTATTACATACAGTATATATTGAAGCACATAATCATGGTGAGTATACTCCAAATAGACCAAATATTGAGTTAAAATCATTTATTCTGGAGGGGAAATGTGCATTTTTGGAAAGAATGTGAACTACCTGACTCACCGCAAGTCCCTGAATGCATCTAGATTGCGTTGTGACTGCTGGTTGGGTGAGCAAGGAAGGGGGATGCATGCTGGTGTGGGCAGTGAGTCTCACTGGAGAGGAAAAAGGTGAGGGAGTTTTGAGTTAAGTCTGAAGCGAGTTACTGCACAGTAAAGTATAACTATATACAGTAATTGTATATATAACTATATAACTATAATTATATAACTATATAATTAACGAGAGAATAGCCGTGACACGGCAATCACCGGGGTGGTGACTCGGGGAGAGGGAGACAGCGGGAGCTGCATGCGAGGAGGGGCGGACCCCTTTCCCCTTTACGTCTCCAAATATCAGTCCCTACATTTGTCGCTATTTGTCGCTTTTGGGAAAACAAGTGACCAAGAGGGTTTGGAAAGTCGCCAGATTTAGCGAGAAAATGGCCAAGTTGGATCGGAAGGAGGGGGAAGCCGTTCACAGATGGAGAATACATGAAATAATCGCTTGTAAAAATATCAGAGCATCTATTCAACCAAATAAAACATAAACAAGAAATGACTGAAAGAATGAAAGAATGCCTCCGTCTGCAAAGTCAGTCAAGGATGGGACAAATAGAACGATTATTGATGACAATTCAGCGCAGGCATAAACGCTATCGAGCAAACAGCACTCATTTGCAGGAATGTGAACTCTGATGAGCTTTGTTATGTTAGTTGGCTACATTTAGTTTTTAATTTAAGCAAACACAGGAACCATTCAAAAAGGCCTACAGGGTTCAGTGTTTAAATGACTTCAGAGCAGGGCTACACATGCGCTATTTGTTGATGTAACAGGTAACATTTTAAAAAGATGACATCTTTTACAAGTTCATAAACTGTGCAATGTTTTGCGGCTCCAAACTGTATTTTTTTACTGGAAGAGGAGACAAAATGGCTCTTTGGATGCTGAAGGTTGCCGACCCCTGGGTTACGGGGTTATGGTTAGTGTTAGGTCTTGGATTAGTAATCCTTACTGTAATGCAGTACTTTTTATTAAAATGGGTCATATCAATATGAGCACTCCTATTCCCCTTTTTAAGTAGAGGGGCTGTTTCTCCTCATCCAGTTTAATCAGTGTCATTTGCTAGTCTGCGCTAATCCTAAAAAGAGGTGGGATGTTTCAAATACTTCCAGCAGAGATTTACTGAGCTCTGTGACCACCTCTTTAAGTCTCTAAAGTCAGCTAATTTTGCCCCCTATTTATAAGCAGTATAAGAAATGGATGGATGCTGACAAATCCTTGAATGTGTCCCCACTAACTCAACTCCATGTGTGCTACTCCTTGTTCGTGCGTAAATAGAACTGTGCATAGGTCGTGACATTTTGACACAATAAAAAGGTAAACAGTTGGACGGACACCAATAACAGGATTAAATGTAAAATAATAAAATATATTATATATAAGTTGTGGATGAAGGTGACGATGCAGCGGTTGAATGGTCCATCCACCGGAATTATCACGGCACTCGCCGGCTGTTTGCCGTCCTCCATGAACCAGGAAGTAGCCTACTCACAAAAAAAAGGACAACAATGAAAAAGTGAACATGACAACAAACAAATCCGATGGTGACCGAAGACTTTTGCACCATTATTGATCACACGGAACAGATCCAGTTATTTTATTTCATCAGTAAAATCCTGTTCGAACCCATGTGACGCTCGTTCCAGAGTTTAAACACACATTTCTTTTTCTTTTAGCCTCGGGCTACCTGCACCCTATAAACACATACACAAACATACACCCCCTTTGAAAATACTAACATTTTTAATAAGAAAACTGGCCAGCTGTGGTTATTAACTTCACGTTTCTCCTCCATTTCATCTCATAACAACTCAGTGACTGCATGGTGAGAATGTCAATAGCGCTTTAAAAGAAAGCCTTGTTTTTAATCCACAGAGTTTCGCGTTGCTTAGGTTCCAATGACTTTACAAAATCAGTGAATACGTCCTTGGACACGAGCGTTCAAAAAGAAAATATTTTTCTTGTGGATTATAATCATGATCAACATATTAAAGGCAAAAATCCCAAAATTATTGATTGATGTTGAACAATCTCTTGGGTAAATAGAGTATCGGTATCGATACTGAACCTGTATTTACTTGGCATCGGGTCGATACTAACATTTTCATTATCCACCCCCCTCAACTGAGTAGTGTCATTTTGTAGCGTCGCCTTCTCCTTTTACTTGTGTCTATTCCCGGTTTTTGTTTTTGTCTCCAAATGTACCCACTCATGTCGATTTAACCTGCACTTGGTTGTATTTTGCAGCCACGGTCGAGTAAAAAGTTCTGCTTCAGTCTCTTGCCTCAAATAAGTATCGCTCAGGGAGTCCTAGCAGACAAAGGGATACTTTCCACTGACCAGTGCACACAGAACACTTGCTCTGAGCTAACCTCTTACTGTGTCACAAATGCCATCAGGCCCCACAGGTCCCGCTGATATTGTGACGTAGTGGACATGTAATGTTCTCAGAGCTCATTCAAGCAGCAGGAGGTGTTGCACACCGACAGAAAATACACTGTCAAATAAATGAAGTGTGATTTTTGGTGCAAGTGGAGGCTTCTGGATCCCACTGAGAAGCGGCATAGAGCGGCATTTGAAGATCTTATAAAACATGCATGAGGTAAGACAATTCACAAGGTGTGTTATTCATGCATTAGCTGGAAGTTGATGAATATATTGTACATTTTGTTTGTTGGCGGTGTAGCAGGGCTTTAAATAGCTCTCCCATGACCCCACAACTCTGCAAAGATAATTGAGTGCCTTCATAAATGAGCTTGCAATGCTCTGTTGCACTGCATTTAATAACGAAACCGCAGGTTGGAGCTTTAAAGGATAATCGTTTCAGGTTAAAGGCATCATTGACCACTAATGCATGCGTTAATTGAATGATGCATCTATCTGACAAGGCCACCATTTATCAATGCTCTTTGAATGAGCACCTTACAATATTAGAATATTCTGCTGATGGTGGGTGTAGCTCAGTGCACCAAGTCTCTCCACACCAGCTCCACTGATAGGAGGGTGCATGGGGGGCCGGACATTAACTGTGGAAATGGTGGCTAGAGACAGAGACGTTTGCCCGAAGTCAGCTGGGATAGGCTCCAGCATGCGCCCGCGACCCTAGTGAGGATTAAGCGGTATAGAAAATGGATGGATGGATGGATGGACTGCTGCACCGGCCACCTGGGCGGGTAGTGGATCTATGAAAGATTGTCAACAAAAATTCCAAAACCACACTGGCAGGTTTTTATAGTTCTTTTTTTCAGCCAATGTTGTAATACATGCAAAACCTTGAGTACAAAAACGAAGCATATGTTATGATTCTGATTTTATGCTGATGGCGTGTTTATTCCCAGGACATTTTGGAGAATACACACACAACACATTCGTTTTTGCTCCCATTTTTCTTCAGATCTAACACTTTTTCTATGTACACAAAAAGGCCTATCTCTTTCAAATGTTGTCCACAAATCTGTCTAAATCTGTGTCAGTGAGCATTTATCATTCATGATTAATAACCTATCCACCTCAAAGGTGCGGCATATCAAGGTGCTGATGAGACTGCGCGATTATTGCACATTCCACAATAAAAGGCCACTCCAAAATGCGCAGTTTAATTTTATTGGGAGGGGTTCGAAGACCACTCAGTATCAGTACGGCGATCCAGAGCATCTAAAACATGTTCAATGAGTGACATGTCTGGTGACTATGCTGGCCAAGCAAGTTTTTAGCTTCCAGGAATTGTGTGCAGATCTTTGCAACATGGAGCTGTGCATCATCAAGCTTTAACATGAGGTGATGGTCATAGATGAATGGCACAACAGTGGGCCTCGGGATCTCGTCATGATATCTCTGTGCATTCAAAATGTCATCAGTAACATGCACCTGTGTTTGTCACCCATACCATAACCCCACCACCACCATGGGACACTTGAGCCGCAACACCAGCTCCTGAGATTTAGACTGATTTGTGGATATTTCAGAGAAAGAGATCTTTTGTGTACATAGAAAAAGTTTTAGGTCTTTCAGTTCAGCTCATTAAAAATGGGAGCAAAAACAAGTGTTGTGTTTCTATTTGTGTTGAGTAAATGTTTATGTCAGTTGTAGTAATTACAATTTATAATAATACTGTATGCATTTCTCACTTTCCCTGAATTCTTATTTCCTGGTATTGTTCTATGCAAATTAGCAGCACGGACACGTCACATGTTTAGCAAATTCATGTTTGAAGTTATACCCGATCCTAGCACACAGACTTTTGATTTGTGAGTGTACTTTTTTCGCTTGCTTTTGGGGTCAATGAAAAAAAAGACTTAGTATTTGTTACAAAAATCAGAATTTATCAACAGACTGTGTTATAGATACATGAATGTTCATCTGCTCTCCCTCTATGCTGAGGAACAAAGTTGTCAGAATGCGTGACAAAGGAGGCTGCTGCTGCTGTTACTTTTTTTAGGCTTCGGTTGTACTAAAAGGGGGACGGCCTGCAAATGCGTGCAGACAGAGATGTACTAACACTCCAGTGAGGAAACTATATCCAGTTGTAGTCTTAGTCGTAGTCTTTCCTAAAATTTTATGGAGGCTTTTTGTCACGATGAACCCAATCGTCATAGAAGCAGAGTTCTTCGCCATGCTAGCCCTTCCTATTGTGTCTCTTTTGGCCGACTGCTAGGACAAACCCATCCATGCTTGGCTGCTCCTCTGCCTCAGCATCCTTCCGTGTTGAATAAAACATGTGTGCCACACACCGCTGCTCTTCCTTACTTGCAAATCACAGCCACCTTGCCTCTTTCGCGCTTCTGGCATCCCTCTTCTCCCTCTCCTCTCTTTTATCTCAGATGCATTTCGGTCCATTTCCTCTCCCATCCTTACTCCTCCTGCTCCTCCTCCTTCGCCTCTATTCCTTCCCCGCTTCTCCCTCCCTCCCTTCCTCGTGCATCTAATAGCGCTCGCTCTCCCAGGTGATCTGCGTTGAACCGAGCGCTTCCCCCTCACTGCAAGAGCTGTGAGTGGTTGACTGTTCTTAGCGCGCTTCCAAAGCTCTCCAGGCAAACCCTCCCCACGCACACACACAAACACACACAGACCATCCACTCTGTGCTGGAGAGGCAGAAGTGTGAGACCACACTATTGTCTTCCCTGCTAAATTAGACAGCATGCAAGACGAGAGGAAAGACCATGAGAGAATAGTTGCATAGAAAGAGGGGAGGACAGGTGAGTTCTCCCAAAAAACCCATCTCCAGTCTCACCTTGGATAATGACACCCGCGGGGCGAGACAGTACCTGTCACAGCAGCCTTCCACATGGTAGCTAGGGTGAAGCAAGCTCCACCGTCCCTGTTTTCGCAGCACATGGGGCATTGTCTCTTTGTGGGAATACAGCAATGGACGATTCCAGCAATATTCGCAGCCTGAGCCGTGAGCAAGGTAAGACAAGCAAACAGCCCACAATTGGCACTTTTCTCACATGCGGCTATTAAGAAGTAGGCCAGCTCAAAACTCTTGTTCTAGGTGGGAGAGGAGAGTGATGCGAGAAGTAGCATCGCCACATTACTTCCCAGCTCTGGTTCCCCGTCACTTGTAGTTCACCTCTTATTTTGGCTTCTGCTATGTTGTGTACTCATAGCAGCACAGCCTACTGTGATGCTGTGCTCCTGCTGGGGTTTCTAACAGAGTTTTCTCCATGTTTGCTACTTTGTGGCTCTTTTGTTGGCAGTTTTGTTTTCTTTTGTTGAACTCAAGTTGGTACTTAGACGTTGTGAAGCCCAGCCAGGTTTTAATACTCAGTGCTGACACACTCCTCATAAAAGTCAGTTCCCCGAGTCCCATTTTGGGTTTGGCAGCTGTGGCAGGAGAGGATGCATCAAACGCAACCAAAAAGTAGAACAGCAGAAGAATCAGTGGAAAATGAAGTCGCCCATCTTTCACAACTTCTCCATCAAGGTTTACCACACCTACAGCCCCCTCCATTCCTGCTTGCAAGCATTCCCACAAGCCCCAGTAACCATAGCGCGAGTCATTAGTGTTGGATCACTGTGGCTCTCAGGAGCAGAGCAACTACAGAAGAAGGGTAGAGCTCCATAATCACACTTTCACAAATCTATACAATGCCTGCACTGCTGCTCCTCTGAGGTGTGCATGATTACAGCCGTGTCAGTTATCCCCCCGGCTAAACTTCATGCACTAAATACAGTGTGTGTTCTATTTAATAAACATAGATAATGATTAGTGCACATGCAGTATAGGCTGTACTATAAAAAATGAATACAGTAAAACAATAGCGCAAGGCAGTATCTATTTCTTGTCCTTGTTAGAATGCATTGTGATTGGGCTCAATACAAGAAGAAAATGATCAGCAGTGTTTTTTTTCCCACACTGTCAGATTGCGCCTCTCTTCTGTTGCATGTTTTAGTGTAGTTTCAAGCTACATGATCTGTCTGTGCCTTTCAACACAGAACCAGCTGGTGCCCTTTATAGTACGGCGACCATAGCTTGATGACCGAAAATCAGGTCCTTTGGCCCGGCAATGAGATATTCAAATGATACTTGAAGATTACTCAAAGATGGCTTATGATTTCAATACCAGTGACATGTCGTAAGGTTCATGGCTGGCGAGGCGCTGACTGTTGTTTGGGCGATCAAGTCTGGCACTTGGATGTTTCACCCACTGAATGCATCTTGTTATAATGCATTATATTTGTACTTTAGCTCATTAAGCCATTTTTATGCTTAAAATATAATGTGCATGCTTTTTTGTACTAATAAGCCGTGCTCAACCACAAAACAGCATGATTTATTCCATCCATCCATCTTCTATGCCGCTTCTCCTCTATGGTCGATGGTATGCTGGAGTCTATCCCAGCTGACTTCGGGCGAGAGGCGGGGCCCACCCTGGACTGGTCGAGCATGATTTATTCATTAATACATTTTTGAAAGGGCATTATGGAGTGAACCCGCGAAACTTGAACCGCAAAGTGCTGAGGGACGACTATACTGTGAAATGTTTGATTTTGGCAAGAATGACAAAAGGTTGGAGGTCCTTGATGTGGCAGTTATTAATTCACAAACTACTGTGACGGTTCCAAAACTGACCCTGATTGATGCATGTTCCTAAATTGTGACCCGAGTGTATTTGCCTTGCACACTGATAGAGAACATGAAGACCCTAAGTGTGGTAGCAGCTCAGAATTTAGCAGCTTGCACAACACCTATGGCTGCATTGTCAATGTGAATTTAATATTTGGGGAGCAGGGGGAGTTCCTGTTGTCCCGTAGCGCTCTAGGTTCTGCTGTGAACATCTAGCCCCCAGCTGCTATAGTGTTGCTGTAGACCAATTTGTCACATAGCGCATAAACCTGAGCACAAAAACAACTCGCAGGCACAAATACAGCTGAACATTAAATTTACACCCAGGTTGGCAACAGAGATGCTACATGTGACAGCCTCGCACACAACAGATGCAACCCTGAAGAACACATGACATCACTGTGGCACTGGGGCGTAGGTGACAAAACAGACACACATGCATTTGAATGAGGTTGCGTAGGATTGGTTTAAAAGGTGACTGATGAAGTCAGCACCCTTATCCAATCAGATTTTTGGTCTTATGAGTATTAAAGAATTGAGTATCACTGAGGGACATGGACAGCAAACGCATCCTTTGTATTACCAGTAGATATATTGTGTCAAATACAGGAGTGCAGAAGTAAACGGACAAGTGCCATTACGCCAAAGAAAGCTGGCAGGCTTAACCTCTCATGTCGGATTTTATGAGAAACCACTTCACAGGCCATTGAGCAACGAGCCAGCAGAATTATTGATCATCTATAGGGTCCATCTTTGAAATTCACCTTCTGCCTTCCTCCGTAGCTTCAGCATTTGGCTGCAATTATTGACAACGCCAGTTAACAGAGTAGATGATGCCATACCATGATCCATATTGCAAGGGAGGCCAACTGTGATGGAGACCATCGGGATGATATTAAGAACTCTATTGTGCTGATAGACAAACTGGGATGTTTCTGCTGTTTAATGAATAAGCTTCCATCGCCTTTGTCAGTCATAGGTTGTGTCCCCTGACGTGAGTATTCCTGTGGCTTCACTTTAATAAGGCTCATATTGTGGATGAGGCTATTTGATGATCATGATAATGGCTTTGGAATGCTTCATAGGTGTTTCACTAAAAAGCCCCTAAGGCAAGATCCTCTGCCACTGTTAGGAAAATCTGCTCGTGATGGCAGCAGACATGACAAGCATCAGTACACTGGGTAAGATTTTGTACAGTACAAAACAACACATTTTGGGGGGTTTGTAAAAAAGAGATTACCGGTAAGTGTGTTAATGTGAGGGTTGTGCAAGACAACAGTCCAGTTGTAAAGTATACTATAGTATCGTATCGCATCGCATCGCATCGCATCGCATCGCATCGCATCGCATCGCATCGCATCGCATCGCATCGCATCGCATCGCATCGTATCGTATCGTATCGTATCGTATCGTATCGTATCGCATCGTATCGTATCGTATCGAACAGGGGTTGGCAACCTTCGGCATCAAAAGAGCCATTTTGCCTCCTCTTCCAGTAAAGAAAGCAAAACATCAGAGAGCTTCCATCCATCCATCCATCTTCTATGCCGCTTATCCTCACTAGGGTGGCGGGTATGCTGGAGCCTATCCCAGATGACTTTGGGTGAGAGGCGGGGTACACCGTGGACTGGTCGCCAGCCAATCGCAGGGCACATATAGACAAACAACCATTCACACTCACATTCATACCTATGGACAATTTAGAGTCGCCCATTAACCTAACATGCGTGTTTTTGGAATGTGGGAGGAAACCGGAGCACCCGGAGAAAACATGACACAGCTTATAAACTTTTAAAAGTTGTCATCAGTTTTTTTCAGTTTGACCTGTTCCAACAACATAATTCAACTAACAGAAGTGCAGGGCTACTTTGAGATCATTTAAACACTGAACTATGCAGGCTGTTTTGAGTCATTCCCATGTTTGCGTGAAATTAAAAGAAAACGTAGACAACTTTAACATGAAAAAACCCATCAGAGCTCACATATCTGTGTTAGTGTGTTCTGTATCAGTGTGTCTGCTCAATATTGTTTACATCACTTGACTCATAACAGGCAATTGAACATGCTTGCACTCAATGAATGTCTTCAATTTGCCTACTGGTGTGATGTTTGTTGCCATTCTGTTGGTCTTCTTCTTGACAGTCTTTGCAGGGAGGGGCATTTCTTTCATTTTGTGAATAATTAACAATAATAATAATTTCTTGTTTATTTTTTTAATTCGGAGAATAGATGCTCTGATATTTTTATGAACGATTCTTTCATTTATTCTCCATCTGTGAATGGCTTCCTCCTCCTTACGATCTCCACAGCAGTCACAACGCTAGCAGCTGTAGCTCAGTTTGGAGCCTTCATCCACTTCTTGACAGTATGTTTGCTCTGCTCAACCTTTCGTTGCAGTTCCGAAATCGCTTCCTCACGCCTTTTGGTACTTTACAGAAAAAGCTGAGTGTTTGTTTTCAAAATGTCTTTCAATGTTACATTTTCACACATGGGTTAATCAGGCTAATTTCTTTTTATGTTTTTCTTTTTAGGGATACATTCATGGTTATGGATAGCTTACCGCGGGGCTAGCACACTTTCAAGATATATTTTTCATGTCTCTCTGACGGAACAAACTGATACCCCTCCCCCTTCCCTTGCTCATCCAATCAGCAGTCAGAACACAGTGTAGACGCATGCATGACTAGCGGTGAGTCGGATAGTTCAATCTCTTTCCTTTTCTTCGGTGTTAAAAAAAATATATCACCAAGCTCAGCGTGGGAGCCGCAACAAGGAGGCGGAAGACCCGCATGCAGCTCCGGAGCTGCGGGTTGCCGACCACTGATATAAAGCTCTTTGGATAATTTCTTACTCTCTGCAAATAATTCCACTTTAATAGATGCAACAGCTGAGCCCATTTGAACTCCATTGAACTAGTCTCGGATTAATTCAAGTGAGGAGTCTTGCCAGATTTTGTATGAATTTTCTGAACAGTATTAAAGATAATGTTCCAGCATCTTTTCTGGTGATTTGTGGGGGTATCAGCCGACTGATATTATTGGCCGATATTGGCATAAAAATTAGATATTGTTCATATCGGCATCGTTTTTTTTAGTGATACCGAGCAACACGCAGGAACAAGCTTGCTAACTCAGTATGTCCGCAGTCGGGAATTATTTCCAAGATTCTGATTGTAAACACACACATCATAAAATGACCAAGTCCCAAAGATCCACCTCCTAATATAAATATAGAATGTATATACATATATATACTTTATTCATATAAAAAAATATGAGTAGGTATTTATGTACGTTATACATGAATATGAGGCATGCAAGCATGCAAGTTACAAGTCAAAATGATCTACCTCTTTCTATAAGACATAAAACATATAACACATATAAAATCTAACCAGTATACTTTGAAATACTGCTGTTAATAATGAGTAGTATTTTACATTCACATTTTCAAAGGTTACAGGTAATCAAAGTAGTTGATATCATAATTCTATTCAATATGGCAATAATTCCTCAATAGTTGTGTCCATAACCTGAGTACTGCTAATATGTCAGTACTCACAATAGCTACATAATGTTCATTAGGAGACATAGCTCGTGTATTACATCCAGTTAGCATTTGCTATCCAAGAATTTTAAATGATTACGCAAAAGACAATGCAGCCGAAGTCAAGGCAACATATTAAAAAGGTTTCAGCAATGGGCACATTTTCCATTTCATCATGAAATAACAGTTTAAGAAGCGGGCGCGTAGAAAAAACGGATTCCTGTAGTGGAGTTCATGACGCGAACCAAAGCAATCAAACAGCAAGAACGAATCAGGATGGGAGCTTAATGTCAGCTGGTGGTGGTGGAGGTTTTGGGGGGGGGTGCATGACAGAAAATAACTGACAACGACTGCATTAGTTTGAGGGAAGAGCTGCTGCCACTATCAGTATCGGTTGATATCGGTACCGGAAATGAAATGCTGGACAATATCGCGATATCAGATTTCGGTAACAAAGCCAATATCGAGCACCTCTAGTGGCTCTTTGCTCACTCTGTGTTGTGTGTGTCCATCTTTACATTCCAGCAATGAAATGTTAGATGTCTCCCTAACCGTCCAGCCACACTTGACAAATATTACTCCAGCATTTCTTTTAACTGCACATCATTTTATTGGTGAAAAATGTTTGTATAACACTGTTAGATCTTATTCTAAAAGTATGTTTGTACAAATTGCGGGCTGCCCTCTAATAGATGTTTCCCCCACTCTGCAGTTGAGTAAATACAGTCAATGCTACGGGCCAATACGTAAGGACATGTTGTGACTTTGTCTTGAAATTTGAACGTGTCTGCCTGAACTGAAATACATTTTCAGTCTTTAAAAAGTAAATTCTTTTGTAGGAAGGGTCAGGAAATTGTATGGCATGGTCGCTGGTTGATTTCCAACGAGCAATTAATATGATTGTTGTTTTCCCTGTTGTATTGTATCATGTGGAAGCACAGTACGTAATGATGGAAGAATGGGTTAATAACTGACCCAGACTTCCTTGTTTTCGCTTTAAGCTGTGATCCTCTGCAGTATTGACGCCTCACCTGTTTGCTAGTAAAACAAAATTGCAGTGGAACACAATCATTTCCAGCATGCTGGTTGACCAACTTCTTTGGATTTGGAAAGAAATTTTGGCATAGAAGATGGAAGTGATCGAATGGAAATAGAAATATAAACCGTTCCACGGTCAGGCTGTTGCCGTCATGAAACTTTTATTAAGTGCGGAAGCATTTTTTAGGAGCTTTTTAAGCATAAAACATAAAAAAAACAATAAAACACTCCTTGACTTACTTCCACTGCCCTACTGTTTTTAATAACTTCTTGATGGAGCAGAAAATTGTCAGCCCTTGACACCGTATGCAATCATTCCCATGTGCAGATTTGCACACACTCCACTTGTGCACCTGTCTGATGCAAGAGACTCTCAAGCTTATAAATTCAAGTAGACTTGTATAAAGTAGGCCTCAACATAGACAGAAATATGGGACGATCAAGGACGAAATGGCGCTCCAAATAGTATCATCACATACCACATGAAAAAGCAAAAAGGACCAGCAAAGAAATTTGTATCAAAGAGTCTCACATCAGAGCCACAATTCCAAAAAGCAGCATATTTACTGTACGTCTTCCCATCTTCCTCTGCAGTCCCAGCTTTGAACTTTGGCGTTGTGCCAGAAGAAGAGGGCGCGAACTGATGCAATCATATTCAACTTCTTGTCTGCTGTTTTTACACAGAGAACAAAATGATCTTCTTATCCGTGTACTGTACTTTTCCTGTAATATGGGCTGACTTTCAGATGTATTCCCTTATTTCTTTGTTGTCAGACACTCTCATGATGTTACTTGAAGAAACATAACACGCAATATGCATTCCTGAAACCTAAATAAGGGACCTATTATCCATGTCCAGTCCACGCCAAAACTGCCCACGCTGTTTTCCCTCAAAACTGCTCTTGAAACTCATTCAATTTGAGCCACGCCCTCTTAATTGCAGGGCAGTGGAGCGGTCGTCTACCAACCTGACGTGTCGACCACCAGTGACCGTGTCAAAGTATCCTTGGGCAACATACTGAACCCCCACTCACTCCTGATGCTGCGTCATCTGCTAAATGTGGTAACAACGTGAAAGCGATTTGAGTACCTTGAAGGTAAAAATTAGCTGTTTCGCAGATTTTTTTTTTTTTTAAATTAGCAACGCTGTTACAGGCCGAGCCTGGCCCTTTTAGAAGAATTGCAAGCTGAGCGTCTATCTCTTCCCTCGCTCGTCTGACTGCACCGCACATTGTTTTCTGCGCCCTGATTGGCCGTAGACCATTGTCAGTGTCCTGCCATGTCTCCTGTGTCATCGCTAGCTTGCTTGTTTGCTAGCTTGTAAATGAATCGCCAGCTCGTCTGCAGCAATATGTTTTAACAAGGATAGAAAACGCTACAATACAGCGGAACGACGGCAGGGCGAAAAGGCACTGTCACAGTAGTGAAATATGCGCGAGTGACTTAATAATTTCTTGTGTTTATCATTAAGGTTGATCATTAACATTCAAACAAAGGTTTGAGCTTTTTGGAGAGTGTTTAAACAAGAGAGAAATGTGACAAAATGTCATTGCCTGTCAAGTGTATAACGTGTATGGTGAGGGGTTTTACAGGCTTAAAACATATACAATAATCGTACAAAAAAATTAAGTTGGCTACTTCGCGGATTTCCCTTATGGCGGGCTATTTTGGGAACCTATCCCCCCATGATAAACGAGGGAACACTGTAAACAAATGAAAGTCAAAGTCCAATTACAGTACATAGTTAAAATACATGATCTATTTTTAATATTCTGTGCCCATGAATTTATGTCATTTCATTCTAATTATCATGGCCCTGTCTTTCAACCTCAGATTGCAATTACTGATACAGACACTCTAAATCCCACACTGAAACATTAAAATGTACTGTGAGCATTTTCAATCTGCAGTCAGGCCTGCTACTTCTGTATTTGCTGCTTACCTGGTAAATCAATTATGCCGCCTACGCGCTTTTAATTAATTTTATGCAATGTAGCAGAAACATTGTTGCGTTGTTAATGCTGTCTTTTTCTTCTTTTTTTGTATGCATTTTGCATTTTTTTGCACCATAACTGGAGAGTGCAAGACTAAATTCCCACTTATGGGAGAACAGAGCAAAACATTTCAAAAATCTTTTAGGACGCCATTTGTATATGTGTGTGTGTTGTTGTTTTTAATATTGTGCTCTCCATGCGTATCTCCTTTCATGATTTTGCCTCAAACTCTCATAATTATGTGCAGGCAAAAGCATGTCACTTGGGTTGATTTTGCACATACTGTTTGAGGTACAGATGCCGATGCATTTTATTATAAATTTACCTTTTCATTAATTTGCCTGTTCATGTATTTATTTATTATTTTCATTTTTTGTTTATCCCATTTTTTGGTGATAGGTTTGAGTCATTATGGAAGATGCAGCGATAACTACTTCTTTTTTTTGTGTGCTTAGGGCCATGTTTCAGTTGAAGCTCTCACAACAGGTTTATATATTACACAAGTTTCAACGACCCTCTCGTCCTTGCGATGAATAGAACCACTCTTTCCTTCCACCTCAGTTTGTCAAAACTCTTTTCAAACGTCGTGTAGCTCTCAGTCTCAATGCTGTGTTGCTTTGTGTCTTTCTTGGAAGACACGGCAATTTGCTTTAAGCCTGTTAAGATATAAAAAGACATGTAATAGAGTTACCCAAATAACATGTTGTATACTAGATGTCCTGAGCACTGGTCATTAGAGTGCTTAGCTTTAAAGAGACCACCAGCATTTCTTAGAGTAGAAGGATAGTGGAAGAAAGTCCACTCACTGGCCGCAACATCAGGGACACCTCCACAAAGCTCAGTTTGACAGAGACCCTGTATTATTTGAACATGCTTTTGATTGCTGCGACTAGAGTTGTCATTCATATGTAACGACTGTATGGATGTTTTTCTAACATATCGCTCCTTTCATGTCCAATCAGACCAAATAAAATCAAGATATGAGAACCACGCCCTTACTAGTCCTTGCAACGATCGGGGGAGTTTGTTGAATGCACACAGTGCCATCTTTTTGTTCTAGTATTGCTGATCAGGGTTTCATTCCAATTATCGTATTGTACACTCAACCGATATGCAGTTTAAACGCAGGACTATTCTTTTCGCTCCCATTTTTCACCAGATGAACTCAAAGACCTAAAACTTTTTCTAGGTACACAAGAGGTTTATTTGTCTCAAATATTGTTCACATATCTGTCTGAATCCGTGTTAGCGAGCATGTTTCCTTTCCTGCGAAAACCCATCTAGTCAGCATGCATATTGCACATCCCCTCAACACTTTTGCGACATCTGTGGCGTTGTGATAAAAATGCACATTTTGGAGTGGCTTTTTATTGTGGCCATCCTAAGGTACACCTGTGCAATAATCATGCTGTCTAATCAGCATCTTGATATGAGTTGGATGGATGGATGATCTCTAGATATCCAATACCGATATGTGGAACATCACATATCATGTCATGGAATTATAGACAATGTGGTGAGCCACAATGTTGTTTTAGACATTTTAGACATTTCTCTTAGACTAATAATCGATCTATATATCTATCTACCAAGTGGAACTTCTGTTTCCGGGTCATGAGGTTGTTGTTGTTGCCACTTAGCTATTGCTAAAGAATTGTTGCTTATGGTTGAGTTGAGTAGAGAGTAAACTGATTGGTGCCACCGACCTCGACCCCTGTCTCGTTTTGAAGGCACCCCCACATTTGGTGAAAAATGTCGATTGACAACAGAGACAACGAGACCGTGACGGCGCCGCTACAACCTAACGAGTTAGCTACGGTCAGCGTTATCTGCGGCACACCCGCGCCCGTGGTTTCAACATATCAAGCCCAGTTCCGACTGCGAGGAGTAACACAGGACGTGACGACGTATTTCCACGCATTGACGCCGCTGGATGCCTCGATGACAGCAATTACGGGAGCCCATAGGCCTACAGTAGCAAAAATAAATTGTGTTTGTAAACTATTTTTGTACTATTTTTTGCATGTGTGTAGAATGCATATCATCCATGTAAACAAGGGCTCTGCGGGTGGTGAGGTTATGTTTTATTATTACTACTACTACTATTATTTTCATGGACTAAATAGTTGGATCCGGATCTACAATTATGTGGATGTGGATGTTTATGAAGGGACAAACAGGATGACACTGACAAGAAAATACAAAGGGAAATTCAAAGAGTTTTTCAGGTGATTTTTATCCCTAACAATATTGAGACTTATTCTTGGAATATTGTGACTTTCTCAGGCTTCATGATTGTAATATATCAATACTATTTTTGCATTTGTGACTCTATTCTCTTAATATTTGAACATTTATTTAGCAAAAACATACTATATTTCCTAGATTATCATTTATGCAGTAGAAAACATTTCTTTATTGTGCATTCAAGGTCATTATTATCAGACCAGAGTTGGATACAAAATGATAAGACCGTTTTTTTGCACATTAATTCTTTATTTCTTCTTTGTTTTTGCAATTATGACTTCATTTTTGTAATTCTAAGACTTTTTTGGGGAGGCATTTTTTCTTTACAGTGTGGCCCTAATACTCTTCTAATATTTGATCTTCATCACAACAAAAAAAAAAAGCAAAAGCCATCAAACTCGAAATGACGGAGTTCTGCAGTAAATGTGAGAAAGCGAGTCCAGGTGTTAACTCACTGAGTACGATGGGATACCTGGGCAAAAGAGCTCCATACGCCTCTGCACACATTAGTGTTTCATTAGTAACTATGTGACAGGAATGCATCAGTAGAATATGAGACATGTTTTGTGTCCTCGATTGCAACACTGCTGAAAGGAATAAGACAAACAGCTTAGACTTATTCAAATGTTTCCATCTCGGTGGGTTGTCCTGACACCGTGGTGATATCAAATACAATAAGAAGCCACACATCTCTAACGGAGCTGTCCTTCACTAAGAGCAAACTCCCAAGATCACACTGGAGCATGTTCGAAAATGCTGTGAGATTTTGAAGGATTACATGATGGCAATCGCCGCTCACTCAGGTAAGGGCGATATGTCTTTGCTTAAACTTGAACTTAAACTTGTGTCTGAATGTGGACGAACCAACTAGGGGTGTCACAAGATCTTGTGTCACAAGATCTCACAGGAATAAAATGTGACAAGATTTCTCGTTCAGAAAAACTGTCTCATGGGCATTTATGATAATAAATAAATGTATTAATTACACAATAAATGAAAATGAAGTCGATAATTTAGCCAGCCTTAATATACGTCCATGGTCATGTGTGCCTGTTTAACTCGTCTCTCGCCTCCAAACAGGCAGGAAGAGGGTTCATTCTTTGCGTTGGTTTCAGCATCTTAGCACATTTGTTCCATAGAACAACGACATGAACGGAGTGAACCCTTTGTCAGTCATACAGTCTCTTTATCTCGGTGGGTGGAGGCGGGGCCGGTAGCATACACACAGAGTGCAGAAGAGTGTAACGTAGTAGAAGTTCAATTAGTAGACTGCAATATATTGTCAGATATCTTTATTTTGTTCATACTACTTCTCTTAAAAGTAATGTTAAAGTCTCGTCTCATTCTCGTAGACCCAAGCCGTGTATTGTCTCGTCTTGTGAACGGAGTGTCTCGTGACACCCCTACAACCAACTACTACCAACCACTCTTACAATCTTTCAACTTACAGTTTGAATGCATCTTAAAAACTTTGTTGAATTCTGCAAGTAGAAATAAAATAAAAAGCGTCAAGGACATAGATCTTATATTCATGATGCTACATTATTGGTATTTGTACTTGCTGGAGGCTGCTGGCTGTTGTGATGATTGACTGATTGATTTGGGTTTGGTTTGCTTTGTGAGAAAAGCTATTTCAGTTGGACTTGATCAATGCTCCTAAATCCCCCCACATCTACCTCATTGATTGTTGCTGTTCGTAGACATTTAGCTTCGTTTAAATGTCGAAGGACTAAAGGAACGGCAAATGGTTCCTTCACTCCTTTTATTCGAAGAAACATTTTCACTTCCCTCTCCCCCATGTTTGGACATCTATGGAAGTTAATGTCAAAACATTCCTTTTGTCATTAGTAATGTGACTGAAGGGCCTTCAGGCAGAAGGAATGACCGTGAGCTTCTAAAGAGTTATAAATTGATTGATGCGTGCGTAAATTAAATTTGCCATGGCTCGCAATTAGTTGTATGTGTGAAAGCACACAATCAGAGCAGAAGGGCACCACTCACACATGACTTACTGTTCCTGTGCATGACACATCTCAGTGGCCTTCGACTCCACAGCTTTCCCCTCCTTAACATCCTGTTGACTTCGCAGTGGTGACAAGGTTACTCACTTGGGTGTCAAATAAAGTATGCAAAACAGAATTATCAGTGGCTTGCAGTCAGGGGAGGCCTGATGAAAAAAAACAAAACAAATAACAACATCAAATAAATATTCATATTTGTCCATTAAACTGTGTCATAAATGTGTTTTCTGTATGTTTCCAATCATTTTTAACATTTTCTGAAGTAAAAATGGTTGAATTTGCACATTTCCTGATCAAATACTAAGATGAGGCTGCCACAAGTTCCTCTTCTCTGCTTAGTGCGCAGTGGGTGCACTGAGTTAAATCATGGTGCATGCCAGTTTCTGTCAGCATGCCGCCACTAATATCATGTTGCAGAAACATACACTGTATTATACACTACGTCCACAATTATTAAGCAATCTGCATTATGGATTATCAGTTTTATTATTTAACAATAACAGTGCTCTCGGTCAATCCAAAATGTTAATAAACCTCAACTTTAATATTTAGGGAAGTGAAAGTGAAGTGTTGGCTTTTGTTGGGAGTATCTCTGTGTGCACAATTATTAGGCAACTCAAGGAAAAACAAAAATTCTCCCATCTCACTACTTTATTTTCATTTTTTTTTAAGTCAGAATGACAAACAAACATCACAAACTTTACAAATAAATATTTCGGACATTTCCAAAAATAAATCAGTGACCAATATAGCCACTCTTCTTTTCAATACCACGGAAAAGCCTTCCATCCATGGAGTCTGTCAGTTTCTTGATCATTTGACCGTCAAGTTTTTGTGCAGCAGCAACCAAAGGTTCCCAGACACTGTTCAGAGAGGTGGGTATCTTTTTTCTTCACTGTAAATCTCACGTTTAAGGGCCCACAAGTACTCAGCAGGGTCTACATCAGGTGAACAAGGAGGTCACATCATTATTTTTAAATCGAGGAAAAGGCTTCTTGAGACGTCATCTGTACTTCTGTGTAGAAGGTGTCGGACGTTTCGCTCCTCATCCGAAGAGCTTCGTCAGCAAACTAATAAGTGCTGGTAGCTTAGGCCTTAAATACAGTAAGAGTGGGCGGAATTGGTGTGCCAACACCCTCCTCCTATTGGTTCGTTACACTAAGCCTGGGCGGAGCAGTGGTATAATCCTATCCTGTTATTCACACCTACGATAAAAGGGAAGTGTCGCTCCCTTGTCTTTAGGATGCACCAATTTTTGTCTCAGGGTATTTACTGGTTTGAAATAGGTAGGAATTTTGTGTTGCCATAAGATCCTCTGGAGTTTTTCGGAGACCCCCGCTACATAAGGGACTACCACTCCTCTCCTTTTTGCTTCTGTGGGCTTTTGGGTTTCTTTCCCTACTCTCTTCTTTTGACATTTGTTAAAAGCCCACCGTGGGTACCCACAGGTTGAGAGCGCTCTCTGGACATGTTGTGTCTCCTTTTTCTTTCCCTCAGCACTAGTTGGTATTTGTTCCGCTCTATGAGACAAAAATTGGTGCATCCTAAAGACAAGGCTCCAAACCAGAAACAGAGCAATGTGGTCTATTCCATCCACTGTAAAGATGAGGAATGCAAAGAGCACTACATTGGGGAAACTCAGCAAATGCTCCAAAAAAGGCTTTATCAACATCGCAGGGACAATGCTAGTGGTCCTCAATCAGCAGTACATCTACACCTGAAAGCTACCAATCACTCTTTTCAGGACAGCGAGGTTAAGATTTTGGCCAAAGAAAACAGATGGTTTGAAAGAGGAGTAAAGGAAGCTATTTTTGTCAAACAACAGAACCCATCATTGAATCGGAATGGTGGTTTGAGGTTTAATTTGGACCCTGTGTTCAGCAGGTTACTGAGACCAAAACCCACAGCTCTTAGTCTTGCAAATGAGGTGAAGGCAGGGCCGAGCCAGAACAATAGATGCTAACAAGCCAGTATCAGAGTCGTTCATACCCAATTCAGGGAGCGACACTTCCCTTTTATCGTAGGTGTGAATAACAGGATAGGATTATACCACTGCTCCGCCCAGGCTTAGTGTAACGAACCAATAGGAGGAGGGTGTTGGCACACCAATTCCGCCCACTCTTACTGTATTTAAGGCCTAAGCTACCAGCACTTATTAGTTTGCTGACGAAGCTCTTCGGATGAGGAGCGAAACGTCCGACACCTTCTACACAGAAGTACAGATGACGTCTCAAGAAGCCTTTTCCTCGATGGACAACTCCTGTACGACTGAGAGCCTACACAGACGCATTATTTTTAAAGACCTTTTCACTTTACTAGCTAACCACGCAGTGGAGTACTTGGATGCATTGTCCTGCATAGAAATCATGTTCTTCTTGAAAGATGCACACTTTTTCCTCTACCACTGTGTGAAAAAAGTGGCAATAGGTTTGGGAGTTGAGTTTGAGTCCATCTTCAACCTGAAAAGGCCCAACAAGCTCATCTTTTAATGATTCCAGCCCTTACCAGTACCCAACCTCCTCCTTGCTGGCGTCTGAGTTGGAGTGGAGCAGCTCTCTGCCCATGGCTGCATCAGCCATGGGCCCATCAATCTGGGCCATCAAGAGTCACTCTCATCTCATCAGTCCATAAAACTTTTGAAAAATCTGTCTTCAGATATTTCTTGGCCAAGTGATAGTCTTTCAACTTGTGTGTCTTGTTCAGTGGCGGTCGGGTTTCAGCCTTTCTTACCTTGGCCATGTCTCTGAGCACTGAACACCATGTACCGTACTGGTGGACACTCCAGGTAGATTACAGTTCTGGAATATGACAGCACTGGAGGATAATGGGTTCCTGGGAGCTTCACGTTGGACTTTTCCTCAAATATTTGGCAGTTAGTTTGCATGTTTTTCTCTCAACACGTTTCTTGCGACCCTTTTGTGCACTTGCAACAAAACATTTCATGATTCTGTGGTCACGTCCAAATATCTTGGCAATTTCAAGAGAGCTGCATCCCTAATGAAAGGTGTTTTACAGTTCTTGACTTTTCAGTCAGTTAAATCTTTTTTCTGGCCCATTTTACCAGAGGAAAAGAAGCTGCCTAATAATTGTGCACACCTAATAAAGGGTGTTGATCTCCTAAGGCCACACCCTCCCTCAGTACACACATGCACATCACCTGGTATGCTTAAACCCAATAGGCATTCAAGTTTATTCAGCTTGGGTTTGGAAAATATGCATTAAAATGATAATATGGTCAAAATACTAACTTGCCTAATCATTGTGCATACAGTGTACACCATGACTTTATGCAGCCTGTATAATGTATTTAATGTAAGTGTAACAGGCAGTACTCGCCTCATCCTGAAGGGGTAGGGGCGTGCATGAACTGGAAGGTGCTTGTCACTGCTGTTCTTCCATAGAGAGGAAAAGCTTTTTTTGTTTTTACAGCAGCACAACCTGCAGAGCAGCAAGTCAAATGCATTAAATATATGTTTATCCTCTGCTGAATGAATGAATAAATTTGACTGAGTTTTAGCGCCGCGTGTTGTTGTTTGTTGTGGCGTGGACCACAACAGTGGCCCATGTTAGAGATTATTGTGCATGTTGTGTGATAATTCCGCGTGTATTAAAAGCCTGTTGTTCCGGTGTCAAACTTACAGTAACGTGACTGACACCTAGTGACCAATGTAAAATACTACATACTGTATCACTGCAGCGTCTTTGAATGCATCTTCTGAATGCATCTTCTGAATGCCTTGTATTTGTATTTTAGTTCATTTAGACATTTTTATGCTTGAAAACGCTTAACTCATTCAATAGCAAAGATGTATTTATACGTTTTTATAAACCTGAACACCCGATCCCAAAGACCATGTCTTTTACGTTTCTTTTGCGTGACAGGCGAAAAAAGGTGACGCTGCAACTGCACACTAAAATATGTCAATCACTGTTAGAGCAGTTTTAAGCCATAACAACGGGCCACAAGGTGGCAAATTTGATAAGAGCTCGGCATGGATCTTTTCCATGTAAAAACACACTCGACAGCAAGGAGGAAATGGAAGAGCATGGAGGAGTGTAGCATGCAGAATGTTACGCATTGTAGAGAAATTTTAAGGCATGCACACACGCGCGCACACACACAATTTAGTTCCAAACATGAAAATTGTAAATAGTTCACGGTATTACACTGTATTTGTAAATAAATTGTTATTTTGATGTAAAGCAACCCTTTTTGTATTGTTTATGTTGGTACAGTTGTTAAGATATTTGAGCTGTCGCATAAGCAAAAAAATTGTGTCAAAGTGAAAGTTATACTTGAAATGTATCTTTTCACAAAAAGCTGTTTTTCTCCCTTTCCTTGTTGGGAACGGATATTTTCCTGAAACGTACCTATGTTCTACTGCTGATTACTAAAGAACAGAAAAAGGTAGTAAAGAAACCTTTTTTTCTGATGAAAAACGAGAGTCTAATATTTCTTTTGGTAGGTCCCATGGTTATATAGCCATGGAACACAGTATTCTTTGTGCCTTGAAAAATCAGTCAAAATCATCGAAAATGGCCGGTACTGAAGGGGTTGTCTACTACGGCAATGCTTGTGGGTGCGAAGAAGTACGACGATGCTCTGTGAATAGAGGAAAGGATAGGAAACTAATCATATGATTGAAAAGATAGGCGGAAGTTTATTTCTGTGTCCTTTCTGTCTTGCTGTATGGCTCCCTCTAAAACTGAAATATGTGCCCAAATTGACATCTTCCCCGGAGAAATCCCCGCTAGGACATTGAAATCTTTTTGTTTTTGATGACAATGCTGCTCTGAGCTTTACCAGCTGCTGAGCTCATCTGTTGATCAATGACTAGAAGAAAACCTTCACATTATAGACATGCCTGAATGCATTGCATGTTTACTACATCAACTTGTCCATTGTCAACATCCCACTAATTCAATACATGAATAATTCATTATATTTCAGCTCAAATTTTGAAATGGAAAGTGTGCACCTGATTGCTGCTATTGTGTTCATCGTGTCCATGCTGATTGACGGAGCTCCATTCTGAAAAGTGCTTGTAAAGTTGTCATCATGGGGGAATTTTCTACAGCAATTTTGAAAATCTCCCGCTGAATCAGACGTCAGACCCCTCATACCACCTTCAGTCAAACTTTACAAGCTATTAATCTTACTAAAGGAATCTTCCACCAAACTTAACCTGGCCGACCTTGCACACATTATTAAACAGCAATTGATGCTTCTGATTACCAACCAGGAAGTTCATGCCTCCCATTTGCAAGTCAACGTGTGTCTCCTACAGCATGAGACAGTTCTAGGGAATTCTGCAGGAGTTAATCTCTGAATCCACACTCAACTCATGCAGACACACACACTCACACATAACACAAGCTGGGATCACTCCCCTGCAGAGCTAAGCAGCAGGCCTCGGCCTTCTCTGTGCCACGATGCCATCTGGCAGCTTCACATGGTTTGGTAGCGGCACACAGGGTTACGCTCATTCAGAGAGACTACATCCACTACAAACAATAGAAACAAGTTGTGTGCTAAACCCAAATGAAAACACGTTGCAGTTGTAACCGGTAAGGGAGAACTTTGACACATTTTTCCTCCCTTTTGCATGCATTATACAGCTACAAAGCTTACAGTGTAAACTATAAAAGGACAGTTAACAGACGATTATATGAAAAGACCTTTGACCTCAGCTGCTGTACCCACAGTTGCACTGAAATTTCCCAGTAATGCCATTTATCCTTTAAAATATGCTGTTACAGTAAATATAGGGACCAGATATTATTATATGCACTAAACTGCATTCAATTAGAAAAAAAGCCAATCCCAATCCAGAACCATTTAATCTGTTTAGAGGAGTATTTTATTGCCATAGACTGAGCTGGTCTGCCCCTGATATGTCCTGCATTCATGCAGAGGTTGATGTAATGTCCTGCCCCATTTATTTATAGCTGCCAAGAGGGAGTTGATCACTCTCTCTCTCTCTCTCTTCCGAAACGCGCATACTCTCGCTCTCATCTTTTTCCGCCCCTTTGTGCTCCATTACGCTGAGAATATGCATCTTTTTTAGAGTTGCACTCTCTCCAGCTTGGTGCATTTGTCACTTTGCATGATTTCATAAGAATAAGTTCCTTGTCCCACCATCATACATGGTTCTGTACACCAGTCGCCCTTAACAGTGATCTCTAAGCTTGTTGTATGTCAATTAAATGTTTGTGGGAAATGCCAGATGCTGTGATGGCCGTGATGCACCTCTTTGTGGAATTGTGTTCCTTCACAGAGGAAGCATTCAGCACCAAGGCGAGCGCAGGTCTTCGAAATAGGGCCCACATTCCGCATATTATGCTCCTTCTTCAAAGAAAAAATACATACATGACACACCCTTGACTCCATCCCCTTGCTCATCAACTGTAATCAGCCTCGGAGGTTGACCATGTGTCCACTTTAATGGTCAAGTGCTCGTGCCCTCACTGATTACTGATTGACCTACTCTGGAGAAAATAACTGCTATCAAACGAGACAACACTGTGAAATTAATCGACTGGGCTTTGGCCTACTTTAGTGTTACTTTTACCTACTTATTGATTCACTCTTCTTTTCTTTAGTTGTGTACACCCATGTAATGTATAAAAACTGGGGCGGGGGGTGGAGGGTGGGGTGGGGGGACAGAATAGTTAGGTTTTTTTTTAACTGTGTTGTATGTGACATTGATTTATTCACTTCTTTCCTACTATTTATCCAGTTCAGGGTCACAGGTGTGCTGGAGCCGATCCCAGCTGACTTTGGGTACAAAGAATGGTTGCCAGTCATTTACAGATCGATGTTGTATGTCACACAATGTGAAAAATGTGAGATACTAATTTGACAATATGTTTTAATTGTGAGGACACTTTTCAGTCCAGAGTGAAACTCCGCTTTCAGCAAAAAGGTCTTGGCTTTAGATCTTCTCATCAAGATTTTTCACGTTATCCCTTGCATGATTCCCTCCCTCTCAGTTTTCCTCCCAGTTCCATAAAATCGTGTATGCTAGGTTAAATGAATATGAGTGTGAATGGTTGACTGTGGCAGCAGCGTGCAGTTGTGGTTAGCAGATCCAGATTTGAATCTCCTTCAGAACGGTTCTTCTATGTGTGCCCTGTGATTGACTGGCTACTCCACCTCAGCTCCAGCTCACCCATGATGAGGACACATGGTTGGAGGGATGGCCGTGTCTCTCTCAGCTCAGCTAAGCTAAACACCACTGGCTATGATGCTGTGACATTACACTCTGCAAAATGCAATAGTCATATTGTTAAATAACGACTAAAAACGTATTTTGAATATTTAAGAATTATTGATACAGCTCTTGTAGTGGTTGTAATTAGAGTGTGACTCTAGACTCTAAACGATTCTAGAGATGAAAATGTGAAATATTTGACTACCTGGTGGATTTATGTACTATTGGACTATAGTTTTATGTAAGTGTTCGCTTTTCCCTTGCGTACGCGAATGCGACATAGGCGTGATGGCAAGTTGGTGAGATTCCTGAGTGATGACGTCATTGACAACTGCACCTTGCGCCAGTACCTACTCAACGCAATTCCACCTCGTTGTAATCATTAAATATGGCACAAATACATAGTTTACACGAGTCGACGCATCATTGGTTTTACAATGACAAGCCTTCGAAAATTCATATTTACGTGACTTGGTCTAAAGTCCGAAGACTGCACGTGAAGCCACAATGCGGCCTAAACGCTGAAAACAGCGTTTCAAAATATCGCCTTGGAAAAAACAAAAAAGCCGAACTTCGTCGTCACGGTGAGTTGCTGTTTATTTTTCATCTCTCCTGTTTTATGATCCAGTAACAAATGCAGATCAGTCAGATCTGTAATTAGCGCCAAACGTTTTTCAACAACAGACTACATAAAAAAAAAAAAAAAAACATCGGAAGTTTCATTCATCTACACTGACATTCACATTTTGAGAACGGAGTGCCTATTAGTTGCATTGGTGGCAAAAGTGACTAAAGAAAACATGATAGACCTGAAGTGACTTCTCTTTCCATGAGGAGCCTACAAGTGTCCTGATCCGGATCAGTCCCCGCTATTTCAGGCCAAGTCCTCTCCTTAATTATAGATAACACAGTGGGAAGGTAAAGCCTTGTTCGTCACTAGCTAGTGACAGAATCCTTAATTGGACGTGCTTGTAGCCTCAGTAGTGGGCTGGTCTCATTAGTATTACAGAGGTGATCTAACGTTGTTTATGTCCTACTTCCACACTACTTCTTGCAGTGCACATACAGTAGAGTGCTTGAATTGAATCATGTTATCATACTCTTCTGATGACACTCAAATTTGGAAAGTTCTGCATACAGTACAACAACGAACTCTACATGTTACTGTAAATAGTTGCCATGCTGGTTTTGATGCTGGAAATGATTTCTGCGTACATTGTTTTCATTTGGGTCATCTTTTAAACTTTGTGCGTGTTCAATGGACTGTACATGATGTTAATGTGTGTCTCATAAGATCATGTCTGAGAGCTTGTAATAATTAACCTTAAAAGTTAAAAGACTGCGGCTCTTGTTCCTGCAATGTGAGGTAATGGGCTACAGAAGAAACTGTCTGTGCATAACATTTGGAGACATGTATCCTGCATTCATTTATTCCAGGGGTATCCCAGGTGCGGCACGGGGGTTCATTTTGTTACTGGCCAGCGGCACATTCATGCACTAATAGAAATATCAAAGTGTCCCCCTGCATCCTTAGTTCTTTTCGTACACACCTTTGGTGGAAAAAAGTTTGGACAGCCCGGATTTATTAAATCCATGTTCCTGCATGCAACAAGAAAAATATGGAATTTTGCTTCAGTTTTTATACACTGTTTTGCTTTTTGTTCCATATTGCACATGACAAACTAGTTTGTTTGCCCTTTACTGCATTGTTGCGCGACATCAAGTGCCAAAACAAGGCACCCTCCACGTTCCTGACTCACTCTCATTTTTTATTGAGTGCAACTGCTAAATAACCCACCATGGGGCCAAAGAAAGTTGCAAGTGCTAGGAATTTGATAAAGAAGGTGATAAACACTATTGAAATTGAACTATGTGCAATAAGTTCCATTCATTTCAAATTTATAATTATTTCACATTGTTTTCTGCATGTAAAACAATAATTATTTCTTTATAAAACTTATTTTTGTTAATACTTTTTGGCGTCTGGAACGGAGTAGTTATTTATTAGTAGTAGTTATTTTTTTATTCATGGGAAAAATTGCCTGGGTTTTTGTTTAACCTTTTGGAATGAATTAATCACGAAAACCGAAGACCCACTGTATTAAGTTTTTGTATGTAGAGTGGTGGATGTATAGGTGGACCTCAATAAATGACTTTATTGCAGTCGCTCAATTCAAAAAGTGAAACTGTTATGTTCTATTGTGTCACTACACACAGTGTGACATATTTCAATAATTGCTTTCTTAATTCATTTTTTATGATTGTAGCTTATTGCTAATAAAAAACCCCAATTCAGTATCTCACATAATTTGAAAAATTGTCAAATTCCAGGGTCCAGCATACCCCGCAACCCCAATGAGGATAAGCGGCATAGAAAGTGGATGGATGGATGGATGGATGTCAAAGTTCAATATTGTGAACTCTACAAACTCCCTGAAACTTTAATTGGTCCCCTAGTCTGAAGTTAACTCCTGAAATCAAATAACTTTTGCAAAATATTCTAATGTACTGAGATGCACCTGTATGAGTTCTTGGGTTAAAATTGACTTTAACTGGTGTGAGCTCGCTTGGCCGTTGCTGAGCACCTCTCGTGTTCGTTCAGAGAGATGATGAGGTGTGGAGTAGTCATCTGCCATGTGAACTGTGCTCAGACTTCTGCTTCTGCCTTTAATTCCTTCCTTCCTTCCTCCCTTCCTCTCTGCACACTTGGAGGGTCTTCTCTGGTGAGATCATGGACATTACAAGTCTAAAGTCATATAATTGTGCCATCGTTTACAGTGTCACGGTGGAAATTATGCTGTTTTCCACCAGGGGTCAACACAAACACATATGAATGTGAATGGGTCAGGACCGACTGTAAAATATCGTATGTGGATGTGAACCATTCTGAACTGATTCATATTTGTTAGAAGATAGTGGGATGGTGCAGTTGAAACCCTGCTGTAAATGTTCATGCAGTTATCTGAATATATTTTATTTGAATTGTTTGGCAGCTGTCGGTGTAACTTGTTGGTGGTGAAATAACATTGTATATTTTTATTCAGGGCTGATGATGAGTGTTTCTCTTCTAGTGTGAGATGAATTAAGAATCATTTTAAGGCCAGCTGTAATCAGCAGGAGGGTACACCTGCACTATCATTACTCTAGTCTTACTTCAACAACGATAGACTGGCCAAACAAGCGTGGGAATTCTCCCCAAGCTCTAGTGTGTAGCATTTGAGAAGTATCCTTGAGAGGACATAGTGACCATACAGTAACACTTTTGTTACGGTATCCTATGGGGGATGAGTAGGTGGAAAAGGGTAGTGGTGTTGTATTGGCACAAACATTTCTCAAACTCAGTGATAGATTTAGAACCAAATTTGTAGTACTTGGTATCTTAGCGAGCTTTGCTCACAATACACAGTACATAACTACACTATTTTAATGTAATGTCATTTCATTTATGCCTAAAAAATGTGATGTTAATTTCTCGCCGTCGGTTTGAATTTTGCAGCTTCACTTTATCACTGTTTTTCAACAAAACAGTGGTGTGAAAAAGTGTTCCTGATTTATTTTTTTTTGTATGTTTCCATCCATCCACTTTCTATGCCGCTTATCCTAATTAAGGTCGCGGGGGTATGCTGGAGCCTATCCCAGCTGACTTCGGGCGAGAGGCGGCGTACTATGATTGTCACACTTAAATGTTTCAGATCATCAAACAAATTTAAATATTAGTCAATGACAACAAAACCGCATACAAAATGAAGTTTTTAATGAAACATTTTATTATTAAGGGTGACAAAAAATCCAAACCTACATGGCCCTGTGTGGAAAAAGTGATTGGCCACTAAATCTAATAAATGGTTGGGCCACCCTTAGCAGCAACAACTGCAATCAGGCATTTGCAATAAGTTGCCATGAGTCTCTTACAGCGCTGTGGAGGAATTTTGGCCCACTCATCTTTGCAGAATTGTTGTCATTCAGCCACATTGGAGGGTTTTCCAGCATGAAGCGCCTTTTTTAAGGTCATGCGACAGCATCTCAATAGAATTGAGGTCAGGACTTTGACTAGGCCACTCCAAAGTCTTCATTTTGTTTTTCTTCAGCCATTCAGAGGTGGACTTGCTGGTGTGTTTTGGATCATTGTCTTGCTGCAGCAGCCAAGTTGGTTTCAGGTTGAGGTCAGGAACAGATGGACGAACGTTCTCCTTCAGGATTTTTTGATAGACAGCAGAATTAATGCTTCCATTTATCACAGCTAGGCTTCCAGGTCCTAAAGCAGCAAAAGAGCCCCAGACCATCACACTACCACCACACTATTTTACTGTTGGTATGATGTTGTTTTTCTGAAATGCGGCGTTACTTTTACGCCAGATGTATCACCCCTTCCAAAAAGTAAAACTTTTGTCTTGTGAGACCACAGAGTATTTTTTCAAAGGTCTTGGGAATCAATATGTTTACTGCCAATAATTGAGATGAGCCTTAATGTTATTTTTGTTCAGCAGTGGTTTTTGACTTGGAACTCAGTTTTTGAGCTTGAGACAGTTTTTGTCTTTCTTATGGTGGAGTCATGAACACTGATCTTAACTGAGGCAAGTGAGGCTTGCAGTTTTTTGGATGTTGTTGTGGGGTCTTTTGTGACCCTTTGGATGAGTCGTGGCTGTGCTCTTGGGGTCATTTTGGTTAGCCGCCCACTCCTGGGAAGGTTCACCACTGTTCCATGTTTTCACCATTTGTGGATAATCACTGTGGTTCGCTGGAGTGCCAAAGCTTTAGAAATGGATTTATAATCTTTTGCAGGCTAAAGGGTCTCAATTAATCTGTTAAGTTAAAAGTTGTGTTTTAATAGGGGGTTAATCACTTTACATGCAAAAAAACGCATACATGCAAAAAAATAAGAAATCAGGAAGGAGGCAAACACTTTTCACACCACTATATTTTAAGAAATCGTGCCGTTTTATGGCCTATTAGTTAAAAAAAGAAAGTATGCATATTTAAGCAAATTCGGTTAAATGAACTAAACTACAAATATAAAGCATTAAGAACGCACATTCAAATTGTGATATGCAGTATTCTAAACTGGTCACTAGGTGTCAGTAGGTGAAACATATGAGCACCAGACTTGATTGCCAGAACAACAGGCTTTTATTGCAGGTTTGAATTATCTCACAACAAGCACAATAACAACATAATACTCATAACAATAACACGGGCTACTGTCGAGGCCGTAATCCATCTAAAATTCAACTCTGAACCCCTAACGTCAGTTCCTGTCCACATGTCCGGAACACATCTATTGCAACACACTTGAGTACAAGTTTTATTTGTCTGAAATGGCTTATTTTCTCTGATTATATCTGCTATATTGGGCAATATGAGTGCAAAGGCTGACTATATGGGTGTTATTTCACATCCAGAGGGCTCTAATAATGTTAAAAGTCATATTTAGAAGGTCATACACTAGCGGTGTAACGGTACACTAAAATGTAATTTTGGTTTGGTTCAGTTTCTTGAAGTTCTCAGTTCGGTTAATTTTCAGTAATGAAATGTAATGGACAGTTAGAGTTAAATAGCTCTCTGTTGCACGTGAAGTCCAAACATCTGTTGTAAGTGAAATAGCGAACACATGACAACACGTGAAAAAATGATTAAACCACCCTTGTTTCTTCAGTTTATTGATCCATTTTAATGCCTGGTACAACTAAAGGTACATTTGTTTGGCCAAATATAATGAGGATAACAAATATAGCTCATAAGAGTTGAATTTTAGAGCTGATATTGAGCAACGTCTATGGTTCTCTTGATAATAACCAAAATCACTTAAGTTCTTACATGAATAACTATAGCATGGTACTGCCAAACAATTGAAGTCTTATAAGCTTTTTTTGTTGTCATTGTTAGATTTGTCCAAACAAAGGTACCTTTTGTTGTATCGGGCATTAAAATGAACAAGAAGCTGAAGAAACAAGGGTTGTCTAATCATTTTTTCCATGAATGTACTTAAAGCCAGCGCTCTCAACAACTGAATATGGACCAATTAACTGCAAGAAACAGGGGATTACAGTATGCTGTTTAAAAAAAAAAAAAATCTTAAAACGAATTCGATTAATCGAGTAATTTTTAGAGTAGTCAATCTGAACGACAAATTTTTAAAAATCTGTTTATTTTGTTCAAAATATAATTTTTTAAATTTAAAATCCATATTGCGATATATGTTGCGATAACGATATATATTACAATAAATTCTTTTGGCATATAAATTGTAAAACAACCATTTCAAAACAAGTTACAAAGGCTCCTCCTTTGGCTGCTGACATAGGCATCAACATAATTTTGGTTTTTCCTGCATGTGCGTTCACAATGTAGTTGGTATATTATTCTCCGTCTAGACTCTTATTCATCCACTCGCTGATTTCCTGTTCATAGCTGGTTACTCTATGCTGGAACATGGTTCCAGCTAGACTTCTGTTAAAGACTACTGAGCACTTTTTCTGTTGTTTTCCATAGCTTAGCGGTTAGCATGGCTTCTTGTCTTAGCTTAGCTATTCTTCATCCTGTTTTAGTGATGATACTTGCAAGACATGTCGTTTTTGTACCACAAGGATTTGTAATTTTAGAAGAGTGGTTGGTGTGGAGGTGAATTGCAGTGAGCTGTTTGAGATGGGAGACCGAAAATAAATAGGCGGTAAAAACAACACATTGACTGAAAAAAAATTGCCATAGACTAATTTTCATGGTCGATTATGTTGAGTAAGTCAACTAATGAATGCAGAGGACATTGTGTCTACTCTGCTGGATTTTTGGTCTGATAATTGCTTCTGAGGTGGTGAAATTGAGTTGTTTCAGTGAGTGAACAACCTTCCTATCTTCAGTTGACTTTATAATTGTAATTGTTATATTCCAAGTTCATATCTTAGACCGCGCTTATTCTGCCATTTTGTGTGGTCGTCTTCCTCCAGAGGTCTAATATCTTTTGACACTATTCAGCGTGCTCAGACTGCCACATTGCAACCTGACCTGTTTCAGTCAACATTTGATGCCTGTGGCACAATGTGTGTGTTGTGGTGATTTGAGATGCCAAGACACATATCACGAAAGTAGTGAACTTTATGAACGATGTCATTGACTAACACTGTACTAAGACCGACTGTTTTAATACAAACCCTTTGATTGTGGAAGTACAATTTTTAAGAACAGAAAACATATTTTTACAAATGAGTATGAGGCCACAGCAGAAGCAAGAGATGAATGTTTTATTTAAAAAAAAAAGATTTTGAAAGGGCAGAAATGCATAGTCGGTAATGGAGCTGAGCATTCAGTCAAGTTATGTTTTCATCAGCAGTTGTTTATTTCAAACCTGCCTCGTTACCTCCTTTTTTTGTGGGTCATTACGTTTCACTCCGCACATTTAGCAAATCTGCTCGACCAGGATTACGGCTCCAAAGGGGATTTAGGATTTCCACCCACAGCACACATGTTGCAGTTACAGTTTGTGTGTTGTGCTTCCACGTCTCCTCCACCTGCTTAACACAGTTGCCACTTTCAGAAGACCTCAGCACTTTTTGCACTCTGCGCTGACGGATGATGAAAAAAGAAATGAATGTGCAGAATGGAGATAAATTGCAGATTTGAAAACAAACTGCTGCTTCTGTTTGGGTTTTTTGTGGGTCTTTGCAATGGAGGAATATTGAAGAGATGGCAGTGCAATAAGAAGGTTTGCTGCAACAACATTAAAGGATTATTGACCAACTGTTGATTCCATACAGACTGTGAAAGGAAGAGGAAGTCTGTCTGTGGGCTCTTTTTTTCCCCTCTTTGGAATGTACATGGAAGATGGGAACCAGCCAGCAAGTGATATGTTTGATGACAAACAGGGCATTTATTGAGTAATCCCAATATAAAACCCTGCGTGAACACGATTGACGACTGAGAGAATCATATTCAGTTGACTAAGGATCAGTTATTTGCAATGAGCGTCCACAAGAAGACCAACTTTTTGTCCATTGGCCCAGTTTCGTCAGCCCTGATGTGTTCAGCTACTCTGGCCACTGCTGACATTCCTGGACCTCCGGCGAAAGGAGCCTTTTCCTCAGAAGGCTTCAAAGACAAAGAGAAGGAGAAAAAAAAGGAGGTGGCAAAATGTAACAACCAGACACAAACATCTCCATCCCGTGTGGTGGAGGAGTTCTTCTGGATAGGCAACAGTATTGTGGCCTTCTCAAAGTGGAGGCTTGGCTACATAGGTAAGATAGTATAATCACGTCTATAGACATTTGCATTGGATGCAATGGTCAGATTCTAAAATGAATCTTTCCCAACTCAACAGTTTTGCTATGATGAACTTGACCTGCATTATTATTAGGAATGATAATGCCACTATTGTTTATAATGATTGAAATATCACCTGCTCTCCATATTGGTATTTAATTAAATGCTGTGGACTCTGCAGTCAATGATAATCATGATTTCAGAGTTAAGTGTCCCCTGTCAATGTGATGGTGTGAGCGTATCGATTGAATACTTATAATGCTATTAGCTGTAGTTACCAGAAAGTATGTAATGATTTACAATTTATGACGTTGAATTGTGCAAGTTTGTTTTATTTAATCAGTTCTCATTGCCTTCAAAATATGTACATGCCAGATCCAAAGTCTGTGCAATGGCATAGAAATTGGCAACCTGTACCATATATATAAAAGAGACCCAAGGTCAATTTTATTACTTTTTTGTCTCTTTAGAAAAGCAAATTGAGAGAAGCATTGCAGTAACTAAATGTATAAAGCATTGTTTTACTACAGATGGCAAGCTACTGTTGTTGGGGCCTGTCGTGATCTAATGTTCCAATGTTGTCACACCAGTAAGAACAAACCAGGTCATAAGCTGCTGTTCCTTCTGTCTGTTGGCATGACAACTCAAACAAGGGCAGAGCCCATAAGAGTTTTAGATCTTTTTCATGCCATAAACACTTGCGTGGCACTGGCCATGATGGAGAGTGGTCATTCTCTTGTCATTGTGTCTCATTTGGTATGGTGTCTTTTAAACTTATTTTGCCTGCTTCATTAGTCTTGCTGTTTTAAGGTCAGCAAATTAGTATCTGGACCACAAAGTCACCTGCGTGTGTGTGTGCATTGGGTCTACGCCATATGGCTTGTTTGCAATCCCTGGGACTTAACCTGGTGCCCTGGAGTGGAGTAACTTAACCTGGCCTGGTTGGTCCATATTGGGACCTTGCCAAGAGAGCAGTCGTCCATGGCATCATTCCATCACAGAGGCAACCCAGACTAGAGCCCGACGACGCATCACAGATTAATGAATATCGGTGAATATGTAACTGTGATATATTAACTTTTTTTTCTGCGCGGACATTCTCTCGCTCTGTGCTGCTCCCCGCCCCCTCACGCACAGACAGAGCAGCGAGGTGCTGCTCTGTCTGCCTCACTCACTCAGCTGCAGTAGAGGAGACGACGGGAGAAACGGGGAAACAAACTAAATTTTTTTTACACCAGTTAATGTCTTCTTTAAAATAATTTAGAAAATGTTTCAAGTAATGTATATATTTGTAATTTTATATATTGCATGTTTTAAAAGCAGCTACACTGTTACATAAAACGTAGTTTAGTCCCTTGCATTAAGTCAAGTAACATGATGCATGTTTTGATTATTTTGTTTGTAGTCAAAATTTTTTTCACTCTTTAATGTTTGTTTCAGCATTTTTTTTAAATCTGTTTGTAAATACTTAAATAGCTGCAGATAGAACCTTTCAGTAGCTAGTAAATATGACTAATTGATATCGGTAGGATGTTTTTTGTGAATGAGATTTTTATAAACACACTATGTATTAGTTTATTATTATTAGTGTTTTTATTTGAAAATGGTCAACTATAGTATCCAGTTCTATGCTAATTACCAAAATGCACTAAATGTACATATTCTCATTTCACAGGCAGAAGGGAATAGTAAGGTGTGGAAACACTTCACAAAACACTCAACAGGCGTTACGTTAGATGAAACATCTGCAGTGCACAAGTTAGCCAGGGAAGCAGCAAAGCAAAGAACGCTACAGATTTGTGGCAACACCTAAAAGTAAATCACAAAGAGGCATGTCTTTATGTTGACAGTGTTACAAATTAAACTTCCTTATTTTAATTTAGTAGCTTCTTCGTGTTGAATCGTATTTTGGGTATTATTAGAATTTATGTTTATGTACGGTATATAGCCTGTGTATATCACTGCTCTTACTTCATATATTGGCCGATATTTTAAGACTTGTCTTCATGGTGTGTTTTCCATGACGAGAGTGTGTGCATGAAGCGCAAAATGACTGTTCTGGAGTAGACGAGATGTTGCGAGATTAGAAGGTGACCATAAATAAGATGCATCACTGTATAATGTATGCTTCAGGGTTCAAAGTGTGAGGAAAAAAGTAGAGGTGTATACACTAAAAATTACGGTAGTTTGGGTCCATTTCCAAAGGAGGCTTAGTAGGGAATCAGTATGGGCACTGTCTATAATTGTTTAATTTTTAAACTACTAAAAATTACTCAAGCATATGCATGGTGACGTAAGGGGATGTCTTCCTCCCGGCAGTAAATAAATGAACTCCAACTGAGCACAATCTGACAAAAAAGAACTAATCAAAATAAGTTACAAAGTAAAAAAAGTTGCAATAATGTAGTCCTACGACAGTGTGATGAGGAAAGTGTATCTTGATTCTTGCGCAGTGTGAATGCAGGACAGTGGGGATCAAAAGAAAGACTGGTTGTGGTTTTTGTGCTGTCTGTGGTGCGGTGACAGACATTCTCAGACCTGCATCAGTAATGCAAGGGGGAACTTGAATGGGACACGATCGTATTTTTTATGAGTTAGTTGTTGTGAGCTTTTGATAGCTGTTTGATCAGATTGAAATTGTCAATGCACTGGTGGGAACGAGTAGAAAGAAAAAATCACCTTAACATGGCTCATCACTGCCGGCTGTTTGCTAATCAGCTTAAAGTTGTGTAGTCTTCAGACTCCTGTTGGTTTCCTTTTTAAATAGCATTAAAGCCAATGCAGAGTGGGAGATTGACTGTTATCGAGATGGTAGTTTGGTCTAGTCGCCTGTGCATTGGTGTAGCGGTCGTCATGGGCGTTGGTAGTGGGCATATAATGTTTACAGGATGGGTTTAGGCATGCACATGAGTGTCAGCAGGGAGTTTTAAGGAATATGGCTTCATCACTAAACTAGGCCACGCCTACATATTCTCAACCCAACCAAACTGACATCAACTCATTTCATGGATTACTGCCCACTCTCTCTTGCTGAAAGAGTGAACATCTTTAGCTGTGTTACAGCCTCTGAACATGGGGAGGTGCAGTCAGCCAGCAGCGACAACACAGAGGGAAATCAATGTTAATCTCCCCACCAATGTTGCATTTTTTTCATATGACAGAGCCTACACTGTAATCATTGTGGTGTAGTTGGTTATGGAATCTGTCTCTTCATCCGTCAACACTACTTTGAAACCAATCCCACATAGCACCAAAAGCTGCTTTATGTTTTTTAGTCAGCTTTTGTCTTGTGGCTTTTGCACTTTGAAGTTGCTTTTTTTATGAGAATGAATTGCAAATTCAGGTTTGCAGGGAACCAGGAATTAAACCTGCAACCTTCCAAATGAGAGACAACTATTGATGAATGATTGTGTGTGTCTGTGTGTGTGTGTGTGTCAGTGATGTGCAGTGAGATTCATGGCTGGTGAGTCAGGTATACGTATGCCCCCTTCATGTGCTGCTTCACATTATGACTTTTCTCTGCAGTTTATTGCCCGATCAGCAAGAATAATTATGTCACACACTTACATTTAAAGACATTAATTAGGCTGTGGCACCTCAGGTTTCTGCCCTATATTTAATCGAAAAATGCAGAAATTCAGCAATTATCACTCAAGAAAATGTTAAAAATGATTGCAAACAAAAGTAAAATAAATTTAATTTAATACACGAATCAGACATTATGTTATTATTATTTTTTCTATTTTTCCTAATCACAGGTGAGGCCTCCCCTCACCGAGCGTTGCTGGTGTGTAAGTGTGTGTGTTTATTGGTTCATGTCACAATGTTGGCACATTGTATGTGTGAGTGAGCAAGACTGCATGCGGACTCGCTTGGCACCCTGTAATGAATTAGCCCTGGGCACTGGGATAGTTTCAGTGTTAATGCTCTCAAAAAGGCCCTGTGGTTGTGCCAGCCAGTGTAACAGGGGAGTCTGAGGTCACATCAGTACTGCTCTACCAGACAATTTACTACACCCAGGACAAGACAGGTGACTTAACCAACCTAGGCTTCATTTAAAAGGGTGTTCTGATTGATGAACTTTTTAGATACAGGTCAGTATAATCGCAAACTTTTTTTTTTTGTTGTTGGTTGTATCGGACTAAACTGAAAAAAACAACAACAGTGCAAACACTGACTGCTAATTAAATAATCAATTATAGCAATATAAACTTACTGCTTTAAACAAGGTAGTAGTTAAAGATGAAGTGGGTGTTCTGTAGGTCAGCTTTATTTTAGGTGTGATGTGCCTGCTAACAAGAGCTAACCACATATTGTAAAACATTTGCTTTGTAAATTTTCACATTCACCTGTAAAAGAAACAACAACATAATTATATTATAACTTTATGGACACTTACTGGCAAGGGAATTGAGATAGGCCACATAAGGATGCTGACTGGTCCAGTCTTTTCATTTTTTGGACTTTTTAGGGCTTAATAAAATGGATTGTATTTGTAGAAATCCATCCTTAATCAGTTTTGACAGTTGTATGAAATATTTACAGATATTGTCTAAGTAAGACATGCTCCAACCTGTGATTGTGTGGCGTAATAAATCATTGATATCGGCAGGCTGTGAAAGTCCCCACCCCCAGGGTATTGTTAATGCAGTTTTTTTTCCAGTAGCTTCTCCTTTGTCTAAAACACCCAACTCCATAATGTGGTTGCCAGACCATTGTTTAAATAACATGAAATAGATTCTTAACTTGTACTTGTATGTAATTGTATTGCTCATCTCATATTAAAATAGAATGAAATATTTACATTCATTGACAATACATTTTTTTGAAAGCCAAGTTTGTGATATTTATTATATCTGAGATGTCATTGTGTGGTCAATTCAGTGGAAATCAATGTTAACATATATTATGTTGCCACTGTGGTGTGAATGTAGTAATTATTTACAGTGATCTCATCTGTACAGTGTTCTCTCGTATATTGCAGGGGGCAGGTTCCCAAAATAGCCCAAAATAAGTTAAATTTGCGAAGTAATTCATTTTTTTTTTTACAATTTTTTTACAATATGTTTTAAGGCTTTTCTCAGACAGGCAATAACATTTTCTCACATTTCCCTTTTGTTTAAACACTCTCAAAAAGTTGAAACCTTGGTTTGAATTTTCATGATCAACGCACAGGTTGGACACAAGAAATTATTAAGTCACTCAGGCATATTTCACTACTGTGATTGTGCCTTTTCGTCCTGGCGCCGTCCCGCTGTACTGTAGCGTTTTTGTGTCCTTGTTAAAACATATTTCTGCAATACTCCTCTTGTTGCAGTCCTCCTCCTTCGAACCAAAGATTCATTTACGAGCTAGCGAGCTAGCGATGACGCAAGAGACACGGCAGGGCAGCAGGAAGAAGAATGATTGATTGACAATGGTCAACAACCAATCAGGACGCAGAAACAATGGGCAGACAGATGAGAGAGGAAAGAGAGAGACACTCAGCTTCCCACAATGCTATTCTTCAGGACCAGGCTCTGTATTAAAAAAAAAAAAAAAAAAAAACAAGCACTAAAAAAATTCCACGAAACAGCGAATCTGCAAAAGGTGAACCGCGATTAAGCCCGGAAACACTATACGCACGTCTCTGTCACCTTAACATAATATCCTAATTACAAAACTAGAAAGGCATAGAATCAGAGGGTTAGTCTTGAACTGGGTAAAAGCTAGTTAGCAAACAAGCAGCAATATGTGAAGCTGGGGGAATATACATCTGCGAGCTAAATATATTGTGTGGCATACCCCAGGGGTCAACACTGGGACCCAAACTGTTCAACCTATCCATTAATGACATCTGCAAAGTCACGAAAGACCTAAAGCTAGTATTATTTGCAGATGATACTACTGCATTTTATTCTGGAGAAAGCACACAAGAGCTAATAAAAAAGTCACAGATTAAATGACTATACTAAAAAGATGGTTTGATAAAAACACATTATTCCTGAACCTAAGTAAAACTAAAATAGTACAAGTACAAATGTACAAAATAGTACAACATGGTCAAATACACTTGACTTGCTAACCGAGCTACAAAAAAGATCAGTTACAAACCCTTTATTCCTAAAATCACAATTATTAAAATTTGCAGATCTATAGTAAAATTTCAAACAGCTAAAATTATGCATAAAGCAAATAATAAAATAGGACCTTAAAAATTAAACTTAAAACACGTATATGAACGTATATGAACGCTAAAACCCTTCAGCATTTCAATATCTGGAATCAATTTATGGACCGGATTAGTAAAGAATATAATACAACTCATACAATGCACTAAAATGAGCGATTTCGGGAAACAGTACAAGCAGTTGATGTTTACAAAGTACAAAGAAGAAGAGTCCTGATCCATTGTGTACATACAATGCTATGTATAACCACTCTTGCACTTACTAACTTCATTTTTCCTGAGAACATTGTCTTTACTAACTAATCAACCAACGATCTTTCTGTCAACTATTAACCTTTTTATCAGTTATTATTATGATATATTTATTATTATTTATTATGACTGTTATATAATTTATTTACAGGTACTACAGACCTTGATTCCTATTTTACCACATTGTTATACTGCCTTATCATTTTCCTATGTATTTAAAATTGGCAAAGAGTACATTTAAAACACAGGAAGTGTACAAATGTATTGTAATTGATGTGGAGAGTATGGGGGGTAGGATTAAATAAGCTTTGCTTCTTCCTACTCCTGTTTGGACATGTGTAACTGTGAGTTGTACTATGTCATGTATTCCAATGTAAAACAATGTCAAGGACACGCTCTATTTGCAGTGTGGCTGTTGACTTTTATTGTGATGGATTCACAATAAGGCCACTTGAGTTTATTGTTTTTCCCGTGGGATTAAGCTGGGTGAAGTGTAGTAGATATCATATGCAATTAATGTTTCATTTTCAAAAACACATGTTCATGCTACAGACATTAAAATAATGAATGCCTATGCTTTTTTCCCACATACAGTGTATGCACTTTATTTAAAGTTGACACCTTTCCAACCTTTTCAACATTCTGTTTTGTGTGTTTTGCTCTGTCTCCAGTGGAGAAATGTATGAGCTCCATGCAGATGGGTACGCAGATGGTGAAGCTCCGTGGCAGCTCTAAGGGACTGGTGCGGTTCTTCTATCTGGATGAACACAAGTCCTGTATCCGCTGGAGGCCGTCGCGCAAGAATGAAAAGGCCAAGAGTGAGTGTTGTCTCCCCTGTAGTCACAAAGGAACATCATTTCAATTCTGTTTTGGTGCTGCAGTGTAATGTATTCATGCTGCAAATATAAGAGCAAAACTGTGACTAGACTGGCTGTATGTTTTGTATTTCAAAGTATATTTCCATTCTTTTCATATGCCAGTCGCCTTAGAACGTTTGACATTTCATTTAGTCTAGAAAAAATAGAGATACTGGATAGTTACATCAGCCATGGAAAATAAATGCATTTCATATGTAATTTCATGACCTCTCGAGGTGAGTGTTTTTTTTGTTTTTTTTTATATACAGAGATAAAAACATGTGCCGGGAATTTTCAGTCTTGGATCATAATGAGAAGTGACAGTTGATCATATTGCAAGCTTGCTTCTTCTAGCATCTTGCTTTATTGTGTGGGTTGGGGAATCGGAAGAGGTATGTTAGTGAAGGTATCAGTGAAGTTGATTAGTAATCCATCCATCCATCTGCTGTGCTGCTTATCCTCACTAGGGTCGCGGGGGTATGCTGGAGCCTATCCCAGCTGACTCCCGGCGAGAGGCTGGGTAAACCCTGGACTAGTTGGCAGTCAATCGCAGGCTGTTGTTTAGTAAATTAAATACAGTATCTCGTAGGTATCCCTTAATTTGGAGCTACTGTCTGTTCGGTAAAGATAATAAATATTTGTAACAATATGAATTCTAAAATACGGTTGTTAATTGGACCAGTTTTACCACTCCTATTTATAAAAGACGTCTTTGCAGCTCTTTCTCTTTCTTCTCTTGGGGCTAAGAATATATTTTGATTAAAACTGGACAGTTATTTTTAGACATAATTGTCAGTTAAAGCATTTCATACAGTGTTGTAGAATAAAATAAAGCAACAGCAGCAGCTTCCAGTGTGGCTTGGTTTCTTTACTTCGTAAGCCTGGCTTTGATAAGCCTCTTAAGTAAATTTACCTTAAATTCCAGTGTATAAGCCGCACCGGTGTAAAAGCCGCACTCACTTTAGAGGAAAAAACAGATTTGAACATATATAAACCGCATCGGTGTATATATCATAAAATGGCATATTGTGGTGCGCACAAGTCCGTGAGGACGAGTCAGCTCTTTATTAGACAGGAGTCAATCATGAGCTATGAAAAAACTCATAACGAGCTTGTCAACCCATTGTAAATCGCAGGAGGTCATTACTCAATATGACAGTCTGACTCACGGTTTCATTTTACAAACAATATTAAACACATTACACAGAACCTTAACACTCAAACGTTATACCACAGAAATATAGAAATATGTACCAATACAAGTTTAATATGGGGGAAAAAACTTTTGTTAAAGTTTTCCCGTAAACCATTTAATTGGAGGAGCATAGAAAGCATAGAGAATGGTGGATGACGCTGTAATGCTGCGTCTGTCCACCAGAGGAAGGCAGAGGACTTGGAGCCCAAAGCCCAGAGGGAAGCTAACGTCATTGCAGCACCCCAATGGATGCGTTGGTCAGACAAAATGCCTTGTGGGAAAACTTCAAAATGTTGTTTTTTTTATTTTAAACTCATACTTGGACATGTTTGAATATTTGTATATACACCTTTTAAGTGTTAAAATTGTTGTGTGATGAATTTAGTGTTGTTAGTAATTTGTTCTTTGAAAGATGACACCGTGAGTCAGACTGTTATGTTGTTATACTGGTATATATAACGACCTCCTGTGGTTTCCTGTGGGTTGACAAGCTTGTTGTCAGTGCACTGATAGCTTGTGATTGGCTCCTGTCAAATAAAGAGCTATTGTATATAGAAGAGCATTAAAAATAACTAATAATTGTGCATTATGGTGTTATTTTTAATGCAAGGGTCAGCCTATCCAGCTGAGACAGGCGTGAACCTAATGAGTACAAGCAGTATAGAATATGGATGGAGTTAGCATTTTTACTTAAAAATAAAAAAAACAACAGCAACGGTAACAATGATCTTTATTTTCTAATTTTCCAAAGATTGATTGTCTGGTGATTTTAATCAAACATGTCATTACACATCCCATCAACCCAATTAACATGACCTGCTGCACAGCTTGCAAATGTAAATTGTTAGAGGAACACAAAAAAACCCAGCTAGCTTAACTGATTGGGCATGTGGTAGTCATGTGCTTTAAAATGTGCCCTGTGACTGTAAAGCACTTCAGCTGCAGCCAACAACTTGCTTGACAATACACAGTGAGTGCAAACGACAGGCACCGGTCAACAGAACGCCAGTCACACTCACTATGTGAACCAAAAAATAAACAGCACAACACGTAGCAGCAATGAACTATCATTCTATGTGGGTAACAGCGAGGCATGGCATGCTGGGTACACCTGCGACAACATACAACATAGTGAGATATTAGATACAGTATACAATGACATGTACATTTGCGCACATTTGCATGGAGTCCAGGAAACAACATGAAACATGAATAAAAAATTGTTTTTTTTTTCCCACCGGTGCATGTTATAAGGTGCACGCATGTACATCCACCGGTGCACAAAATGAAACCTTTTATATTTTGTATGGGTGGGTTCCATCAAACGGCAAGGCATATTCCACAGTGCAAGCTTTTTATTCACAACCTCAAGCAACTGCGACCTTTGGGTCCGCATTGCAACACTTGGGCATCCTTGGCAGACTGCATCCTGTAGCTGGGAAAGTTATGCCTTTTAAAATAAAAGCATGGTAGTAACACAGCTACACCTCAAAACCAACAGCAACTTCATTTTAACAGTCAGTAACTTCATTTTCTGTTGTTAAATAAAGTTTAAAAACATGAGGTAATGTTGCACATTTTATCTGACACAAACCAAAAAGCTTGTCCAATTATGTGAATTAGTTAATGGTGTCATCTAGTCCCACCTCCCAGAACCCACTGCTGCAATTAAACAGCAGAGCTGTTGGAAATAGTGGGATACTATACTATCTGCTCCCTGGGTACTGCAAAAGCTGCACTCGAGTGTGTAACGATTGGTACGTGCTTGTTTTTGTCGCTGCTGTTTACTGGGTAGGTTAAAACCAAAAAATATGTATTTGTGTAACTTTGCAAATTTGTCCGACTGTCTCTGCTGTTTCATACTAGTTTTCTTTGCAAGTTTTGGCATTTCAAAGACACATCATAGCCATAAAAAAGTTACTTTTTAAAATCATAACTCTTGGGCAAGAAGATATTGAAGTATACAGAGATTGTTCAACTTTGCAATTCACAACTTTCATTCACATTCACAACCTCAGTCAGAACTGATTTAATTCGGAATGCACTGTCTCTGACGTTGCGCTTTTATTTGATAACACAGTGTATCCACTGTGCCTTTTGCGCATTGCTTCCAGGCTTTCACGGGAGGTATTAAATGACATGGCAGTCAGGGTCTGAGTCTAGAGACACCTGTCATCTACAGTGACACAAAGCAAAGCTTCAAGTGTCAACAAAATTTAGGTCTCATTCACTTTGTTCTCTGGTGACCAATAGAGTCTTCACCCCAGACCCTGCTGCAGCTGATCAAAATCACCCTACTTCACAGTTACCTTGTGTATATTATTGCATTATTTATTAGCTGCACTGTAGACAAACATTCCAGCTATATAGTGAAAACCACATGGGAGGATACAAGCTACAGCAGCAGCATCTCAAGTTCTCAAGAGCATATCATGCTCTGGTATGGTTAGTTTGTTTACATTTTCCTCTAGTGTGGTGCACTGTTCATCCATTCATTCATATTCTATAGTAAGCATAGTAAATAAGTAATGTTTCATGCCGTCGTATGTGTGACATTTCTGGCTTTGCCCTTTGGACGTTGCTGGGTGCCGTTCCAAAATGGAATGTGTGCTGAATTTGAAATGTTTTTCTTCTGTTTACTGTCTTCACAACGCAATGTAAACTGCTATATATATTAGGGCTGCAACTAACGATTATTTACTTAGTCGATTAATCTGAAGCTTGTTGTTTCGATTAACAGAGTAATCGGTTAGGCCATAGACGGACCAAATTTATGAACCAAAGCCAAACAATTAGTGGTTTGGTCCACAACATGTTCAAAAACAGGCAAACATGTTGATCACTGTTTTCCAAAGTCAAAGGTGATGTGTGTGAATACCTTGTTTTGTCTAAAACACAAAGATAATAGGTCTGCTTTCATGGATAACTAAGGAAATTGCTAAATATTCACATTTGATTGGCAGAAATAAAAGGATATTTACAAAACCAATCTAAACCAAAATAGTTGTCAATTAATTGACTAATTGATTAATCATTGATTCATTGCTTAATTGTTGCAGCTCTACTATATTGAAGAAGATAGAAATGTTGATATCTTAATATGCTAGAATTTAAGTGTTACTTAGAAACCTTACTCCTATCTATTGAAGCTAGATACATTACATAGATTCATACTCTCGTTTTTCCTAAACCAGTCTCTATAGATTCCATCCGGGAAGTGTGCGAGGGTAAGCAGTCTGAGATCTTCCAGCGTTATGCTGAGGGCAGCTTTGACCCCAACTGTTGCTTCAGTTTGTACTACGGAGAGCACATGGAGTCCCTGGATCTTGTGTCTGGTACCGGTGAGGAAGCACGTACCTGGATCACTGGCCTCAAATACCTGATGGCTGGCATCAGTGACGAGGACAGCCTGGCCAAGAGGCAGCGTACCCGAGACCAATATCCTTTGCTACTTATTGGCGCATGTAACTTTTAACCATCAACAATGATCATTGTAAAACAAATCAGATTGTAAAGGGATAGTTTGGATTTTTTGACATGAAGTTGTATAGCATCCCCATCAGAAATGTAGTTCATCAACAGCAACTTGGTATACTAAGTCCAGTTCCTGTCGGAGTTTGGTGATGAAGAACGTAGTTCCAGGTAGTCGCTGGGGTTTCACGAGTAAGGAGTTTGGTTTCTCAAAACAATATGCGTTCAAAAGGGTAATTACATTTGCATTACAAAAATACTTACTTACTTCAAAAAATCAGACCTCACAAATCTCTCTGTGTTATTTTTGTCTCCCGCCGTATCCCTGCACACTGTCTCCTTTCCATTCTTGTGTATGTGGCGAAGAGCTCACGTCTTCTTCCGCTGTGGAACGCACACGTAAACAAGATAGCCGCGGCACTCCGTCGCGGAAGTAGATGTGAGCGTATTCGTCACATACACAAGAATGGAGAGGCAACAGTGTGCAGGGATACAGCAGGAGACCAATATAACGCTGAGCAATTTGTGAGGTTTGATTATATTTCGAGTAGGTATTTTTGTAATGCAAATGTATTAGCCTTTTGAACGCATATTGTGTTGTGAAGCCAAACTCCTTACTTGTAAAAACCCCAGCGACATCCTGGAACTACTTTCTTCATTACCGAAATCCGACCAGAACTGGACTTATGAGATCAAGTGGGGGGTGAGTCCCTGTTGATGTACTACACTACTGATGGGGATGTCATACAACTTCATGTAAAAAAATCCAAACTATCTCTTTAATTTAGTAAAATGACTGATCTTATCCTAAAGAATTGATCAATATATACTGTAGTTGCCCTTTTTTTTCTTTATGCCAACTTTCTTTAACTCCCCTGGATATCACATGGCTCAAACAGACTTTCACAGAGGCTGATAAGAATGGAGATGGGAGCTTAAGCATTAGTGAGGTCCTTCAGCTCCTACATAAGCTCAACGTCAACCTACCCAGACAGAAGGTCAAACAGATGTTCAAGGTACAGTAACAACATTGTCATGGGCCTCACCATCTTGTAATATGTCTTCAACTAGCAATAATGTATTTTACATAAGAACACAAAAAGTCAGGATTTTCATACATTTTCTTCCAAAATGACCATCAATTTGAGACTTTCTGATGAATTTCTAAAGTAAATGGTATTACCTTTCCATAGTGCTTCAATATTTTTTATGTTTTTCTATAATTTTCCCAACACTTCAGACATCTGAGTTTTCACCAGGTAAAATTCACAATTACCATTTGAGCTAAAATGACCTAAATAACTGTAGTATGTTATTTTATATTCTTTTACTACAATGCTATATTGTACTATAGTGGATGGTACCCCGTTGGATGGCAAGTGCTATGGTTATGGTAACCTTATCTTGATACCTTTTACAATTTAGATTTAAGACAAAGGCATTAAACTGTACTGCTTATCTCTCCAGTTTAGAGTGAAATGCAAAATGGGTTATAGTAGTCTTTATAGTCTATAGTTTCAATTTGTCTGCATTTGAAAACATAATTACCCATTGATATTGATAATGTAATATGAATACATTTAAAACAACAAAACACTCTTTAAACATGATCTTAACTATAATAATAATGAGAAAGTAGAAGTTGCAGGCACCAAAACGAACTGTGAATACCACAAACAGTAGGGGTGTCACGAGATCTCCTGACATGAGATTAAAACGTGATGGTATTTCTTGTTTAGAGAACAACTTTCTTGCGGGAAAAGGGTACCTAGAAGTGTCAGACTGGGAACTACGGCATCACTTCTGTGAATGATGCTAAACATACGGTGATATGGAAGTGGCCGTGTGCGATGCAAGATTGGGAACCACACATTAAGTGCCTTGCAATCATACATGCACTCGCCATTTCCAGCGTCACTCGCTCGCAACATGTGGCTGTTTTTTTCATCTGAGCTGTGACGGTGTTAATGGCCAAGCAGAAGCTGTAGTAATTCTACATTTGATCAAAGTTACTTAAGATTTGTCAGATCAAAACACAATCACTGGATATGACTTTGGTCAAAACGTGTGATAGAGTGTATTTTGGAAATTCACTACTTCCTGGTATAGCACTTTAAGCATCATGAGAACTGTAGTTCTTTTAGTGTAACGATAAAGCTAATCTACTGCCGTCTATTTTGCATGTTTCTTTACAATAACTACACATCAACACAAATGATTAGTAGTAGCAGATACAGTTGTGCCATTATTTTAACTTTTGTAATTTTTTGTTTTTGTTTCAATTTGTGGGAAAAAAAAATAAACAGTTAAAAGTATCATGCTGAGGTCATGCATGCAAAGTTATAAAACATTTCAGAATGTACCTACATTTTGGTCAAACTTTATGAGCGTTAAGTCATAAATTGAGACTCTGCTGTATATAAACATGAGCAAAGCAGTTTGGCCGTTGGCTACGTAAAACTGTGAGTAGTTTTAGCATGCCACTTGAGACTTAAGTAGGGTCTATCTCTACTCCGCTATTTGTGAATAAGCACTGTAGACAGTTTGATTGATGGCAGACATCTGTAGTAGTGGCAAACGCATGACTCAGTCACTAACTCTTCTCATCACGAGGATTAGCACATTGCAGAGTTAAGCTCTATGTTATAGCTTTCAGCTCATACAGCAGCTAGTCTGCTTACTGGAATAAGTTCAGCACCCTGGTGACGGGCACCCATATGGTGCTGTTGTGACACAGATGGCTTCTAGTGTAATGCAAGGTAAACACACAAGAGACCAATCTGTTCCGGTGTGTTTTAAGATTGATGAAGATTTGTGTGTTGACAATCTGTCAGCTCATTTCACGGCTTAACCTACTTCCAGTGAAGCACCTGTGAAGTTGATCCCTTTTTGAAAATCGACTGACTTCAGAGTACACAGTGCATATCTTGCACATTGAGATCAAAACATCATTGACATCCCCATCACCCACCCCTCCCACCTTAACAAGGCACCAAACAGCCTCATGCATCCCAGGCAATCAGTAGCAACTGAAAGAACAGTGATCCTTAGAGCATTCTTTTTTTAAAATTAAAATCTGTAAAATGATTGACATGCAGATTTTTTAGTCAGATGTAGATTTTTTTTATCAGATCAAAAGAGAATATACTTACGACTTCAATAATTTCACTAAAAGTGAAAATCCCAAAAGCTGAATTGCATGTTTCCTAGTGTTATATTTTCACATAAAATATGGTCAAATAATTAGCAACATTTGTCAAAGGAAAATCATCTCAGACACTGTCAATATATCCCAGGGGGAAACTGTAGAGTCCCAGCTTGGCTAGCGTCATATAAATCACAAAATATTGGGGCCACAGTGATTTGCTGAAACCTACGAACAGGCACATGAATTCAAAATTTCATGTTGGTGTTACTTCACCAATGTTGGCTAAGACTTTCGCCTGAGGTACTGCTGTATTCTAAATGGATGCAAAAGAAAATCGGGCTTCCCCACAGAGGCTTTGCTCAATGATTTATCACAGCAAAGACTTGTAGATGTAGCCGAGAAGGAAAAGCTCTGTTGGAAGAGGAAGTTACAGCAATTCTTACTAATGAAATAATCTATATTAGCTGTTGAGCTAAAATGCTGAGCACAAGCCTGCTAACAAGTTAAGTGCCTGGTTCATACATAATTAATTGAAAAGAGTAAGGCTAGATTGATGTTTGCTGTGCAATAAAGTTAGTTCTCCAGCTGTGCCTTTGCTACATTGTTAGCCACGGAAGATGGGTTCTCACTAATATTTCTTCTGGAAAGGAGTTCCACCACCTCAGAGACTTAGAATTTATGCAAGGTTTTGTAGCAGTGGTTTGTTTTGAGAGCAGAGTTTTACTCAATAACTTCACTTACAAAACGATGCCTGTGTGGTACAGCGGTACCTTGTTTTTTTTGTTGTTAATTCATTCAAATAGGTCAGGTGAAAACTAAAACATACCCAAACCGAAGCAATTTTTCCTACAGGAAATCATGTAAATCCAATGAATTGGTTCCACACACCCACAAATATTAATATAAAAATAAATATTTATATTTTTACATGCAGAAAATGATGTGAAATAACTGTGATATGTTGTTATTAAGTAACCATTGTTTCAGCTTTCTGTATGTTTCACAACAGCATTTGTCAGCTGCCCGTTCTCTTTAATTCATTTCTGTAGTTCTGAATGTGACCAAGACCATGTCCTTTTAAACCTTATATATAAGGATAAAGAAAAGTTATTTTACTTAACTGCTGCTACTTTCAATTTGGTTTGTAAGAATGTGCAATGCGTTCACACAGTGAGCACATGCACACAAAAGCAAAGAAAATATGTAAAAGGCAATTGCGCCTGTTTTGCAGGAGGCAGACACGGATGACAAGCAAGGAACCCTGGGCTTTGAAGAGTTCTGCTCCTTCTACAAGATGATGTCCACTCGCAGAGACCTGTACCTCCTGATGCTCACATACAGCAACCACAAAGACCACCTTGACGCTGATGACTTGACCCGCTTTCTGGAGACAGAGCAGAAGGTAGTGTTCAAAGTTAGGACATCCAGTGACTCACAGTTTTTCATATTTGACAAGAGTTACAACCAGTGTTGTGGTCCTTCGATTATTTTCAAATGGTCACTGTTCTGCGTCATTACTGCAGCATTTGGCTGAATATGGACATGTGGTGGTGTGAAAAAGTGTTTGCCCCCTTCCTGATGTTTTTGCATGTTTGTCACAATTAAATGTTTCAGATCATCAAAAAAAAAATTATATTGGTTAATGACAACTGAACACAAAATGCAATTTTTAAATTAAACTTTTTATTATTAAGGGAGAAAAAAATCCCCGTGTGAAAAAGTGTTTGCCCTCTAAACGTAATAACTGGTTGTGCCACCCTTAGCAGCAACAACTACAATCAAGTGTTTGTGATAACTTGCAATGAGTCTCTCACAGCACTGTGGAGGAATTTTGGCCCACTCATCTTTGCAGAATTGTTGTTATTGAGCCACATTGGAGGGTTTTCAGGCACGAAGCGCCTTTTTAAGTTCATGTCACAGCATCTCAATAGGATTCAGGTCAGGACTTTGACTAGGCCACTCCAAAGTCTTCATTTTGTTTTTCTTCAGCCATTCAGAGGTGGACTTGCTGGTGTGTTTTAGATGATTGTCCTGCTGCAGGACTCAAGATTGTTTCAGCTTGATGTCACGAACAGATGGCCGGACATTCTCCTTCAGGATTTTTAAGTAGACAGCAGAATTCATGGTTCCATTTATCACAGCAAGTCTTCCAGGTCCTGAAGCAGCAGAAGCGCCCCGGACCATCACACTACCACCACCATATTTTACTTTTAGTATGATCTTTTTCTGAAATGCGGGATAACTTTTATGCCAGATGTAATGGGACACACACCTTCCAAAAAGTTCAACTTTTGTCTCGTCAGACCACAGAGTATTTTCCCAAAGGTCTTGGGGATTATCAACATGTTTTGCGGCAAAATTGAGACGAGCCTTAATGTTGTTTTTTGTTCAGCAGCCATTTTCGTCTTGCAACTCTGCCGTCTTTGCCCAGTGCCTTTCTTATGGTGGAGTCATGAACACTGATCTTAACTGAGGCAAGTGATGCCTGCAGGTTTATGGATGTTGTTGTGGGGTCTTTTGTGACCTCTTGGATGAGTAGTCACTGCGCTCTGGGGTTAATTTTGGTTGGCTGGCCACTCCAGGGAAGGTTCATCACTGTTCCATGTTTTTGCCATTTCTGGATAATGGCTCTCACTGTGGTTCACTGGCGTCCCAAAGCTTTAGTAATGGCTTTATCACTTTTTCCACTTGAACTGAGGTGTGATAAATCAGAGTTATGTTTTAACGGGGCCATGTTGGTTTGGATTTTTTTTTCTCCCTTTACAATAAAAAGTTGAATTTAAAACTGTATTTTGAGTTCAATTGTGTTGTCTTTGCCTAATATTTAAATTTATTTGATGATCTTAAACATTTATGTGTGACAAACATGCAAAAAAATAAAAAATCAGGAAGGGGTCAAACACTTTTTCACACCACTGTATATGATCTCCATACATTTCAGAATCCAGATAACCTTTGTCAGCAGTCACATGAATAAGCACCAAATGACCCAATTTCAAAATTGCTGGCGTGATATGATAATACCACCTTCACTGCATTTGACAGGTTTGGAAAATGAGTCCTTCTTTTCCTTTTCCATCTCTCGGCACTTATTTTAGAGTGAAGGGTGTCTTAACTTAGGAGTGATTTATTATGTAGTGGTAGGATAGAGTGCATAACAAGCATTGCAGTCCACTGCTGAAGGGGTGCTTATTGTGGGGGAGAGGTAGACACCTTTGGATCCAACAGGGACATTTCCAATACCCTCACAACACTTGAAATTAATTTGTAAAGCTTCTTCTATTCAGTAAGAATACTATAACACTGAAAAAGAAACATGAGCTAATGAGCGTGACTTGAAGTTGCTCTTTAAACAGCCAGCGTGTGCTCGTTCAGCCAATTAGAGTCACTTTTAGGGAGAAAGCTGTTTAGATCGGGGATGTCGGCTCTCCGATTGGGGATATCTTCTGAAGATTATTCTCAGCATATGATCATGAAATAGAACTTGCTATTTCAGAATAATCGGATCAGTTTTGTGAAGTGATTTGTTTGATGTAGTTCTATAATGCAGCAATGTTTTCTCCATCGTTGCAGTTACAGTTTTTGTCTGCCCTCGTGAAAGAAATAATAAGCATCTTTGCCTTAGTGTGTGACTGATATCACCTCAGAGTTTGTGTTGCTGACACAAAGACATCCTGCAAATCATCAAATGTTGGGATGTAGTATGATACCCAAACACAAATATACCGTATGCTAGGACAAGACAGGGAAATTATTATACCAAGGTTAGAAATTATTATACCAAACAAGTCTCTCATACCTGCACACGTGAATATCATTTATATCATTTGTTATCGTAATTCTAATTTCTTCACACTATTGACATTAAACACTGATATACGTGACTAATATAAAGTGAAGGAAACAATTTGGTACATATCTACTTGTGTACTTGAATTCCAGAACAGTGTTCCCTTGCTCCATCGCGGGGACCACCTTTCGCGGACTCACTGTTTTGCAGATTTTTACATTTTTTTTCAGCGTATCAACGTTGTTACAGGCTGAGCCTGGCCCTTTTAAGAAGGATTGCATTGTGGGAAGTTGTCTTCTGCATCCTGATTGGCTGTACACCATTGTCAGTCAGTCATCTTTGTGCAAACTAGCTAACCGAATGAGCTGCTTGCTAACCGTCAATACTGTAAACAATAGAAGAAGCAGAAGAAGCTAACCATGTGTGACTCTGAACGCTGTATGGTTGCAAGTTGTTTTCCCGATAAAGCCCACAATGTCAACGAAACGTTCTGCACCCAAAAGGCAGAGGAAGCCAGCCATCACACAAAAAGTTAAGACATGCTGAAGGTAGGCAGATGGCTGTAGACCGCCATTATGGAACACAGTAAATGAATCTTTGATTCATGGAGGACGAGGAGAAGGAGTAAAATACGAAAGGCGCAATATATTTTAACAAAGATACAAAAACACTACGGCCGAACAGAGCCAGGACGAAGAGGCACAATCAAAGGAGTGAAATACATGTGAGTCACTTAACAATTTCTTGTGTCGGACCCCGTAGGTTGATCATTAAAATTCAAACACAACAAAACAAAAAAATCAAACAAGAGAGAAATGTGAGAAAATGTTAATGCCTGTATGAGACAGTGTATAAAGTGTATGGTGAAGGGGTTTTGCAGCACAAAACATATATAATAATTGTAAAAAAAAAACCCAAAACCTATCCCCCGTGATAATTTAGGGAACACTGTAAATCTCCAACACACATATCACAGAGTGAAACTACAGTATAATATCTCGCAAAGGGTGGGTATACCCATCACATTTCAGCAACCATTTTGTTATGTTTTCTCAAGGGATAATACTTACTTGGATATGCTGTAACTAGCAGTCAGTGTTCAGCTTGGAAAGCAGTATATATTTACTGTCCTCTGAAAGTAACCCAACACACAGCCATTATTAACTACGTAGGCTGGCAACAACAGTGAGCGTCCAATCGTATTTTGTATGAGAACCATTGTTACCTATCACCTCTTTAATCCATAATCACATTACGGAGCTGATGGATGACACCTTGCAGTCCTACACACGCTTGATGATGCTCCACCCGTGCTGAATTGGTTTCAGGTTTGGAGACTTGGCCACTCCTGTCACTTCCAACTTCAGCTTCCTCAGCAAGGTACTTGTCGTGTTATCATGTTGGAATACCTAAATGTGGCCCAGTTTCCCAAGGAAGGGGAGCATGCCCTACGCTTCAGAATGTCACGGCACATGCTGAAATTCATGTTTGCCTCAATGAACCACAGCTCCCCGGTGCTGGTAGTATTCACACAACCCCAGACCATGACCGTTGGCAAGGTGCCGCCACGTATGCTGGACATGGTCAGACCAGAGTACAGGACATGGATCCAGTAATTATTGTAAACTTGTTTGTGTGGTTTCTTGTGAGCCGGGTTCAGAAGAGTGTTTCCTTCTGGGAGGACGGCCATGCAGAAACCCTTGATGCAATCTAGATAGCTAGATAGATGCAATGATGACGGAACCCATGCTTCTCTTTTATGAAGACAACTTTTAAAAAATGACAGAAAACAAGCACTCGACATCTTTGGTCGACCCTTGCGAGGCCTGTTGTAAGTGGAACCCACCTGGGAAAACTGCTGTATGACCTTGGCTATTGTGCTGCAGATTTGGGTCCAACCTTTTTATTTTTGCCCCAATGAACCTTTTTAAGGACATCTTTTTGGAGAGTAACAATTCTATTTCTCAAATCCTCAGAGAGTTATTTGCCACAAGGTGCCATATTGAATATCCAGTGGCCAGTATGACAGAAGTGTACCCAAACACCAAATTCAGCAGCTCAAATCCATTATGCACAAATTTGTATGGTCCAGTCAAGCAGGCCAAAACATTATCATGATGTATCAAACAGGTGAGAGAGCGCGTTCTAACGACGTGTTCAGGTATCACTAGGGGTGCACTCCCTTGTTTTGCCAGCTCTTCAGAAAACAATGGCTGTACGTTGTTCTTTTCATACAGTAAATCTACACTGCTTTCCAAGCTGTATAGTGAATATTATATACAGTATATTATATAAAAGTTTCATTGCAGTAGTATTGTCCCTTGAGAGGATATAATCAAATAGTTGCTCAAATGGGACTGCTATACTCACTTTTGTGTGATATTGTGTGTTTACCTCCAAGGCACAGCCTGTCAAAGTGAACACAGTGACTGACCTAGCGTTGCTCTGCCCCCCTTTGAAACATCAATACAGATCACTCTTTAGAACAGTACCGACAGAGAGAAGTGGGCCTTATAGAGTAATTTTGGCTTACAGATAACATAACAAATAGCTTCAGTATACTTCTATATACAATACAATATTAATATACTATACATGCAAGAGGCATTCTTTAATATGGATTCCTATACTTTATAGATGACCAAAGTGAGCAAGGACCATTGTCTGGAGATTATCAAGAAATTTGAGCCATGTTCGGAGAATCAGAAGCAAGGAGTTTTAGGAATTGATGGTAAGTATGCTTGCATTCTTTACCTTTAAGCTCATGTGTTGGGTAACTTAGGTTTACAGTGAGTTCATTTCTCACTTTATTTAATGAAATTCAACAAGATGGTCACCGTGTAATATATGCTCTTCTTACATCTCTGATTATCTTGTAAGAGGTTTGTGGTAAAAACTACATTACACTCAGAACATTTTTTTTTAAACAATGCCACTTGTTTAATACTAATTATCTTAAATACAATCATCAATTCCCTATCTAAGAGTATATTACATCTACTATGTCTGCTGCGATTGTCATGATAATTATAAAATGATATTCCCTGCAAAATATAATTATAAAAACAGCCATTTTTTTTTCTTTCTGCCAGTTGGATATACTGTACTATAATACTAATAATTTAATCACACCCAATTTATGTTCAATTTTCAACTTATTCTCGTCACACGATAATATACAATTGTACAAGGTTCCCCATCACTTCTTTCCCTTAATTAAAGCATTGTTTTCCATAGCCAAAAGAGGAACATTTTCTAGAAACAACAAGGGTTGTTTTTTTCCTCAGGCTGGAGAGTCCCAGCGCAGCATAATAATTATTTCTCATGACTTACACGCTTATCAACAAAACTCATCTTAATAACGTGTGTTTGAGGCAGAAAAATGTGGAAATTAGTCTGATGAGGGGGGAGGCTTCTATCTACAGCTGTCCACACATACTGTAGCTGTGAAGAATGCCCAGAAATTTGACTGAATGTTTTGTGTGTGTGTGTGTGTATATATATATACTGTGTATATATATATATATATATATATATATATATATATATATATATATATATATATAAATTGCTACAGTTATCATTTTGCACATTTGGATCTTAATGAGGTTTAAAGTAGAGCTACAATATGCAAAAACAAGAAGGGGGAGTGTGGCAAAAAACATTTGGAACTTGTAATTTAAACAAACAAAAAAAGTAGGTTGTTTATCACCTGATCAAAAGTTTAAGACCAAAGGCTATAAAAGCCAAAATCTGCTCAAAATTTTCATTTTCTGTCAGGCATTCACACTGTCATGCCCTCCTGATGGCTAAAGCTAAGAAGCTTCTCTTTTTGAACGTGCTCGGATTGTCGAGCTGCATAAGCAATGCCTCTCGCAGCGTGCCACATTTGTGTTCAGTTGTGTTGTCATTGACTAATGTTTAAATTTGTTTGATGATCTGAAACACTTTAGTGTGACAAACATGCAAAAAATAAGAAATCAGCACTTTTTGACACCACTGTATATGTGTGTATGTATATATACAGTATACAGTATATATGTATATATATATATTTTTTTTTCTAAATTTAATTTATAAATCATAAATATGTGAAATTCAGTTTTTTCCAGCTCATAAAAACACTGATGAAAGCAAATCCATATCAATAAATAACCAAGACTCTACAGTAAGTCTTACTGTATGTACGGTTACTTGACTGTACTTCAGAAAAGGTGCCTGAAAACAAAACCTGGATCAGCCTAGTTCTTAACAACACTTTAATCTTCTTTCAGGGTTTACTAATTACATGCGCAGCCCTGCAGGGGATATCTTCAACCCAGATCACTACAACGTGAACCAGGACATGAGCCAGCCGCTGTGCAACTACTTCATCGCTTCCTCACACAACACGTACTTGATGGGAGACCAGCTAATGTCCCAGTCCAGGGTGGACATGTATGCCTGGGTACTGCAGGCCGGCTGCCGCTGTGTTGAGGGTACTGTAATCCCCCTCGCTTGTCAAAAAAAAACAAAACAGGAAATTGACTCAATTATAAAAGTAAAAATAATCACAATAACAGGTTGTTACTGTTACTGTAATAAATGACTCTTGCTTGTCGCGGTTAAACTTGAAATACGACTCGTAAGTTTTGGGTAAAAGGAAATAGCTGATATACATTTGTAATATGCAGTTGTTCAACTGTATGCTGTGTGGTTATTCTATTATAGTGGTACCATGGTTTTCCTTGTTAATTCGTTCCAGAAGGTCTGCCGAAAACCGAAACATACAAAATCCGAGGCAATTTTTCCCATAGTAAATAATGTAAATCCAAATAGTCTGTTCCAGACACGCAACAATATTAACAAAAAAATGCCTTTCATAGACCATTACAATTTTACCTGCAGAAAACAGTAATGAAAGGAATGAAATAATTATAAAAGATGAGTGAAGTGGAGAAATGAACATTTAACATTAACATTATTATCATTAACACTCTCTTCGGCAAATATGGCAAGGAGTGCGGAATGAGGAGGGTAGGAGACACCATCTTTGTCATTTGCAACTAGTTCTTTTTTGAATTCAGGGTTTCTCACCTTCTTTATCAAATTGCTGACACAACTCTCTAAGGCCCCATGGTGGGTTATTTAGCAGTCACACTCAATAAAAATGCACGGACAGTGAGTCACCATCGCGTACGGTGCTTTGCACTGGATTTTATGCAGGGGTGCGGTACACGCAATATTGTGTGAAAACCGAGGTAAACCTTTGGCAAAAAAATTCATTAATGACTGTATCATAGGAAAAGGTGGTGTTCGAAAATCAAGGTTTGACTGTACTTACTCACCATTACTCAGTTTAGACACGTGACAACCAAAGATTTGTACTTGATGAGTGCACGCACTTACAGCAAATACTTACAAAGTGCATCCTTAGAAAATTTCGGTCACAATGTCATAAAAATGAAGATGGGGATGTTTTAGGGAGGAAGACAAATGGTGGATACAAATGGTGGGTGCCTGGCATTACCTTCTTGAAAAAGGTCACCGCCCACTCCTTGATTATGTTTGTCAGAGGATTTAGGCCAACACCGATCATAGTCTGTGCAGCTGTCAGGTATTTACACAGGCAACGTTTGATAAAGGACAAACTCTTGGACAAAGAAAAAAAGTAGTCAGAGTGGAGATATAGGAGCTACGTAGGCATGCTATGGTCAGAGATTGTACTTTTGTGAAAGATCTTTCAATGGAATCAAGGATATTTGGCACTTTTCAGGGTCTCACCACCAGTCTTATTGAAACGATATTGCCTTACGCCTTGGCTCATGTCTCTTGTTCACAGTGGACTGCTGGGATGGTCAAGATGGCGAACCTATTGTTCATCATGGCTACACTCTGACCTCCAAGATCCTCTTCAAAGACGTTATTGAAACCATCAACAAATATGCCTTCGTCAAGAATGAGTACGTTATAACATATATGCACACAACCACTTCCACGCTTGTTTTTGCCATATTTTTGGTGACTATGCTTATTCATTTGTTACTTTTTCATGGTAACACATGGATTACCGTATTAGCGGTGATGAGAACAGAGACGCCAAAACAATGCAACATTGCGGGCTTCTAATAGATTATTCAGGTTTGCTAATACTCACACACTATATATTGTCTTCATGCATTGGATGTCCTTGTGCCACAGTGAGTGAGTGAGTGTGTGCACACATAATATACTCCATGAAAATGACAATTATTCAGGTTTTGTGCTGGTGGATTGTAAGTAGAAGAAACAGGACTAAGAGTAAAAAAATGCAGTCAGCAAAAAGTACATTTAAACTCAGCCTGATCAAAAGGTTTAAGACCATTGCCTTAAAAAGTCAGAATCAGTTATAAAATCTGGCTTTCACGGCATCTCATCACCCAAATTAAGGCCCTTATTAATGCTGACTGCAGCCCGATAACGATATGATGGCATCCGCTACAGAAAGGCTTAAAGATGGAGCCTCAGGTTCAGTTGGGAGCTGGTTATGACTTTGTCTTAAGATTTTGATCAGAGTGTCGATTCTGGTCAAATACAGCATTTCTGGTATTAAGGGTTTTGGGCGCTTTTGAGAAAAGGTTATTTTCTAAAGAACTAGATGAAAGCTACTGTGAAAGTAACATACTAGTCATTGTTAGTAGTGGCCAGGGGATCTTGGACCTACTGGGGAACAAATGCCTGATTTTGATTGCCGGAAGTTGGCATTTCTATGTGTCTAGCCAACAAGGTCAAACGTAGGTGTTTAAACACTGACAGCTCACAACTTTATCTTTGGAACAAAGGACAAGGATAAATATGCAATAACAGAATATGACTGTTGTTTTTAACACCAGTGAAGTTATTTTGATTGCCTTAAAGGCCCTTCATGCTCTTGTTGTTTCTCAAATGCATCAACAGATATAAAGCATTATAGATTCTCTAACGATAGAGCGGAAGAGCATCATTCCAGATGGTTATCTGTCTTTTGGTGTTATGGTGGTGGTGATGTGTGCTTATTAACACATTAACATCATTAGTTTCCCAAGGGTGTTTAGTTTGTTAGGTTGTTATGACTGTGAAGGCAATGGCTCATGAATGACGCAACTTTCACACTTCGCCATCATGCCACAGAAGCACCCAAGTTTTGCTACAACTTCTTACCATCTGTATGCACAGATGACCTATAACATATACTAATGTATAGATGTAATTATTTCTACTCATGCGTAGAGAAGAAAACATGCAAGCACAAGACACCCCTCCTCTTTCAAGCAGGCTGCATCAGGAGGTGATAATCCAATCTACTTGCACACAGTCTGCAGGATACACAGAAAAGCTCTATTTTTAGAGCAGAGCTCTTGAAGGAAAAGGAGCAAGAATACTCCATTTGGGGCGATTTTCATCCTTTTGTGTTTTTGAAAACATTATTGCGAACACAATATTCTACCTAAAATCGGTCAAAAGGAGTAGGATGAAAGGATCCATTCAGTATCAAAGGACAATCAGATTTTCCACTGACTAGATGAAGGTTGGTTCTGCTGAGGGCTGACATGGGCAAATTGGAATGAAAAGCTGCCGTCTGACTTGTGAAGAGTCACAGACAGTGAGCCGTCTATTTTTGGATGTACCGGTAGCTCCTTTTTTAAGAACCAGTAGCTCATGCATTCAAAAGCAGTCAGTATTTGTCCAGATAATAACAGAAACAGACGAAAATAATTGATGTTTTTCATTTTTGTATTGTTGGTTAGTAGTGGTTAGCATGGAGTAAAACGTGACAGTATTTCTTGTTTAGAGAAAAGCTGTCTCTCAAAAACGGGGCAGCCAGAAGCCAATCAGACTGTGAACTATGGCATCACTACTGTCAATGAGCCATCCATCCATCTTCTTCCGCTTATCCGAGGTTGTTTCGCGGAGGCAGCAGCCTAAGCAGGAACTTCCCTCTCCCCAGCTACTCCGTCCAGTTCCTCCCGGGGGATCCCGAGGTGTTTCCAGGTCAGTTGAGAGATATAGTCTCTCCAACGTGTCCTGGATCTTCCCCAAGGCCTCCTACCGGTTGGACGTGCCCTGAACAACACCCCCTGGGAGGCGTCCGGGAGGCATCCTAACCAGATGCCCGAGCCACCTCCTCCGGCTCCTCTCGATACGGAGGAGAATTGGTTCTACCCTGACTTTCTCCCGGATGACAGTGCTTCTCACCTTATCTCTAAGGGAGAGCCCAGCCAACCTACGGAGAAAACTCATTTTGGACGCTTATACTCGCAATCTTATCCTTTTGGTCACTACCCAAAGCTCATTACTATAGGTGAGAGTAGGAACGTAGATCGACCAGTAAATTGAGAGCTTTGAGAGCCCAATGCAGAGTCCGCATCAGTGCAGACGCCGCACCAATACGCCTGCTTATGTTGTGTTCCATCCTTCCCTCACTCGTGAATAAGACCCCGAGGTACTTAAACTCCTCCACTTGGGGCAGGATCTCATCCCCGATGCAGAGATGGCACTCCAGGCTTTTCCAGGCGAGAACCATGGACTTGGACCTGGAGTTGCTGATTCTCAACCCAGTTGCCTCACACGGGGCTGTAAACCGATCCAGTGAGAGTTGAAGGTCTCAGCTCAATGAAGCCAACAGGACCACATCGTCTGCAAAAAGCAGGGACCCAATCCTGTGGCCACCAAATTAGAACCCCTCAATGCCCTGGCTGCACCTAAACATTTTGTTCATAAAAGTATTGAACAGAATCGGTGACAAAGGGCAACCCTCACTGGAAACGGGTCCGACTTATTGCCGGCAATGCGAACTAAACTCTGAGACCAGGCATTCAGGAAACGAACAGCCTGAATTAGGTGGTCCGATACCCCATATTCCCGGAGTACTCCCCACTCCCCGAGGAACACGGTCGAATGCCTTCTCCAAGTCCACAAAACACATGTAGTCTGGTTGGGCAAACTCCCATGCACCCTCAAGGACCCTCACGAGAGTATAGAGCTGGTCCACAGTTCCATGACCGGGACGAAAACCACACTTCTCCTGAATCCGAGATTCAACTATCCGGTGAATCCTCCTCTCCAGAACCCTTAAATCGACCTTACCAGGAAGGCTGAGAAGTGTGGTCCCACGATAGTTGGAACACAGCCTCCGGTACCCCTTCTTAAAAAGCGGGACCACCACCGCGGTCTGCCAGTCCTATACTATGAATGATAATGCACGTAATATGAAAGTGCAGGCAGGATTGGAAGCGCACATTAGGTGCCCTATGCACACTATACACCTTGCACCTCCCTCAGTGTTACCAGCGTCTCTTACCACTCGGCGGGTGCTTTTTTTTTCAAAATCAGAGTTGAACAGCTACGGCGGTGTCATGTCCAAGCAGAAGCTGTAGTAATTGTACATTTGATTAAACCTACTTAAATTTGATCAACTGTTAATTCATATGCAGCTCGAAACATAATTGCTGTATATGACTTCTATCAAAACACACTGATAGTGGTACTAGCGTCTATTTCGGACTACTTTGGACTTATTCACTAGTTCCTGATTCGGCACTGTAGGCATCATGGGAACCGTAGTTCTTTTTTAGTACGAACCTAAACCTAATGTCCTGTACAGCAATCTGCAATCTATTTTACATGTGTCTTTACATAGCGTCACATCAACATAAATGATTAGTAGGTAGCAGCTACAACTGCCATCATTATTTTAACTTATTTTCAGTTTTTGTTTCAATTTGTGGAAAAATGTTCAACAATTAAAGGCATCATTCTTAGGTCATGCATGCAAAGGTATAAACCATTTCAAAATGTTCCTGCATTGTTTTGTGATTTAGTTACATAAAAAAGTCTTTGTGTCCAGTTCTATATTTTGTCATTGTAGTTTTCTTAAAAGTAATGGTCAAATATCATCTCGTCTCATTCTCTTGCTGCTGCAACTATGTTATTGCTATTGCTATTTAATCACTTTTAAAGCTTACAGGTGCATGTCTTGGATTAATTGTTTATGATTTAATACATTGTAATATTACCTTTTTTTTTCTCTTGAGTTTTTTGTATTAAGTCTAAAGAAAAGGGAATGAGGCAAAAAGTCTTGTGTGCACTGAGAGGATTGTTGCCATTTCAAAGGTCACTTCCACTTTGGTGAGTGGGGATATATCCAGCGAGACAAAAAAGAAACAGCAGCTGAAGTGTACCCTTGCCATTTGACTGGAAGATGATTGGGGAATTCATTTCCAGCAGTCGAGCAATGCTGTATGTCACTTCCCATCATATCTCAACTATCAATGAATATCAAATCCCTAATTCTGATGATAGATTTTTACATCGTACTCTGAGGCACAGCAATACAAACAAATGTCACGCTATTGTGTGTGTCTTCTCCGGTAGTTCAGCCTCATAACTCCACTCTCCTGTGTGTCATTTTTTGGCTCCTACTAGCTACCCGGTTATCCTGTCCATAGAGAACCACTGCAGTGTCCCTCAACAAAAGAAGATGGCCCAGTACCTCATTGATATTCTAGGGGACAAACTGGATGTTTCGAACATCAAAGCAGAAGACTCCGGACGGCTCCCCTCACCAGAGAACCTTAAGGGAAAGATCCTTGTTAAGGTAAAATCTACATTGAGCTGTAACCCACTTCAATATAAGTACTGTGTTATAACTTGCTGTTTCAACCTCAAACAACAGACTTCAAAGGTAGGAGATTTCTGAACAGATTGAAGCGGTGGAAATTGGACATGTTGCATGAGAAGACAACTTGAGTTGAGGCTATAATAACAATCTATTGGTGTAAATTGACTGTCTGAAGCCCTGTGCTTTATTTGGTCTGCATCATTAATCAAAAAAACAATTCCCTGCAGACAGCAGTTAATTAGTTACAATCACTTGATTAGCTGTTGGCCAGGAGCCCTTGTGGAGTTTTAAAAACCCATCATTTTAAACAGAAGCTATATCCAAATTATTTGCACGATTTTACTTCATTGTAAATGTCATTTTACAATTATTTTACTTTAGGGTATTTAAAATGAGCATTTCAAATTGTGCATGAGCAACATTTTTCTAAAATACTCCCCAGTCAGTACTTATTCTGTACCTGGTCGTGTACTGAATGTTTTAAATGACTGTGCTGGAAATGCTGCGCAAATATGGTACCAAAAAATTGAATGAATGCAAGTGACACTGGTAATGGCTGCCTTCATTTTTGTCCTTTCATTTCATTTAATTAGTCATCAAATTGAAGCAGAAATATGAATGTAAATCCATAGTAGTGGATGTTAAGGTCATGTACAGTACTGTACTGAGTACTGTACTGAGTTTGATGGTAAGCAGCAGCCCCCTGCTGGCAGGAGGGAGGGCCTTACTGTAGCGGTGTTGGAGTCAAGTATTGACACCAAAAGGTTTCAGTGAAGAGAAGGCCCAGCGCCATTCGCTGACATGACATTAACTTCTCAGCCCACTGCTGCACCACTATGTGTGTGCCAAGTCAGCATTCATTATTCATTATGGCACCAATGTGGGAGCACTGGGAGGAGTGATGATTTTATCATCATTTTTTTAATTTGGATTTTATCTTTAATCTAATAGGACACATCATGACGTTTTTACCAGAACTTACCTGCAGGCTGCTACCGTATTTTCCAGACTATATGTTGCACTTTTTTTCAGAGTTTACCTGGTTCCGCGACTTACATATCAAAATATATACAGCATATAATATAACTTGTGCTGACTTTAAGCGAAAGTGGGGTTGTGGTTGTTTTTGGCGACAACCAATAGCCACAATAATTCATTGAGTTGAGCTTGTGACGCAGTTAGGCACACACATCAAATGATACACTTTTTCTTACGGAATACTTTCTGATACGCTTCTGCCTCTGAGACTATGTGTCTGTAAGTAATGTGCAACTATAATTATACGATGCGTGTGTGGCTTGAGAAAGGTCGCATTTGAGACAGAAGTCTTGTTAAATTCAGACGCTAATTATGCCTAGGCAAGGCACGGCAAGTTTATTTATAGAGCACAATTCATATACAAGGTAATTCAAAGTGCTTTACACAAAAGAAGGGTAAAATCACTTCATAAAATCATTCCATAAAACATAAAATCATTGTAAAATCATTCCATAAATCATTCCATAAATTGTAGCTCTGAGATTGTAGCTGCTGTGTCAACCACAGACTAACTAAACACACACATGATTTTTGGTCTATTTTAATTAATTTGTGGATAAAAAAATGAAGTTTTGGTGTTAAAATACAGCAGTTTGATACGTTTTAAACACAGGGATGCGACCAGGCGTCATGTCACGTATTAAGTGTCTTCTCCGAGAACATTCTGACATTTATTCAACAGGTAAGCTGTTATTGCATCCATATACTGGGGGGGGGGGGGGGGAGAATCAGCTTCTGTATCTTTCGTTTGTCTCTTTGTTCGTGTAAACATTGCCTCCTCTTGTTTCATCTTCACCTTCCTCTCATGATATACCTGTAAACGTGACTTATGGTCCACTGCCACTTATGTTTTCTTCTTCTTCATTACACTTTTTTTTTGACAGATGCAGCTTACAGTATACTGCAGAGTGACTTGTACTTTAGTCCGGAAAATATGGCACATATAGGACATAATGATCGATTGCTTATCAGTTGGAAACTGATTTTAAATAATTGAAAGTACAGATAACTAATCCCACTGAGGTATGAGAATTAAAATTATGTGTGTTATATTATCAACAGTTCCTGTGCAATATTCAATATATTACCAATACAACATGGCAGCCATTGCTTTAATTTTCATGTTCTTTAGATCTGTCCTTTATGCCATTATATTAGATTTAAAAAATTTGAACAAATAAAATTCATAAATTGACATCTTACCTATTGCTCAAATTAAAACAGAAGAAAATTAGTACTAATCAAGCAATTGGAAATTGTGAGGTTCCATACCTAAGAATGACCAGCAATGAGCAGAAGAGGCAAACAACACCATCCATCCAGTGAGCTGAAGATAAAGATTGTGGCCAAACTATGCACAAACTGAGAATTGATGGAGAAACACGGGGAGGCAAGCTGAATGAGGCGTGTTCTGGGCTTGTTTCCTATAGCTTCTTACCATGTTTTTTTGTTGTTTTTTTTTTTTTGTATGTTTGTATGTACTCCAGTAAATTAAATGTAAATTACAACTGACAACTATAGAGGGACTTCAAGAGAACAAATGATTGTTATTGCTAACATGTTCAAGTATATATTTTTTCCCATCAGGGTAAAAAATTGCCACCGAACATTGACGAGAATGCGGAGGAGGGAGATGTGTCGGATGAAGACAGTGCAGACGAGATGGAGGACGACTGCAAGCTGATGAATGGAGATGTATGTACGCCTATTGCTGTGTTTTGGCTCTTGGTTAAATCAAAAAGAATGTCCTGAATCTAACAGTAAAAAACGTCTTCTTGTCTAATTATTATAATTAATGTGCTTCTGTAAAACGGTAGGGGTAGAACCACTCGCGCTGTGCAATGTTTTCTATTTCTGTCTGTGCTATTTTCACCATCACTGTGCATCAATCCCTGTTTTGTAGGTGGTTAAATCACTCTGAAGACAAACATACAGAATGTGACTCAACCAAATTTGAATTACGCACATTCTAGTTTGGAATGAGTAAAACATGAGACAACCGTGACTTCATTCACTCATTACGTGAGCGAGTGACGTTTTGATATTAACGGCCACCAAGTCTTTAGTTGCAGTGTTTTCTCAATGAAAGTGTTGTTATTATCTGTTAAGCTTCTGGACTTCTACTTTTGGGATAGTGAGCACCCACAAATTATTTAAAAAATGACCAATACAAAAGCAACCAGAAAACCGTGAAGGACCTCCTCTCTGAAGTGGTAGAGGAAGCGTTTTTCTGGTGAGTCAACTCATTGAGAAACTTTGATGCTGGTGAAGTATTTTGCTTCCTTTGTCACTAAGGAAGAATGGCAACTAAGGCGACACGGTGAGCGGTGCTAGAACTGGACCTAATTGATGTGTTACAACACATTTATTGCAAGTGTTGATCTGAAATCGGTGGAGATGGCTTAAGAAAAGGCTTAATAAACATGACTAATTGCCAGGTGGCAACAGGTGTGGCTCGTCAGTCCGCCAGGAGAAACAGGAAGACAGAAAAGGAACGTGACAATAGGTTTAAGGAAAATATATACAGTATGTTGGAGTACCTTCAGTTTAGTGGTCAAATAAGTTGTTCTAGTTGTTCCAGATGCTGCATCGCTGTTTTTTAACTTTAAATGGTAAATAACTTTCCCATCAAGGCAGCATGCACCATCAGTGATTTGAGCGACTCTTAAATTCAGTGTACTAATGGAGTGTGTTGAGCATTTTCACGGTGACATTGGGAGGGAGGACAAGGTCAGGCTCGATGGGCCATTGTGACAAGGGTTCATCTCAAATACATGCTTTTCTTTTTTCTATCACCTCTTTTGATTCAATGATATTATTTTTATGAGGTCTGTAAGAGTTTTTTTTAAAACAATCAATCAGCAACATATTCAAAGCCTGTCCATGGTATGCTCAAAATGACCAAGTTAATATCAGTTATTTATTGATTTTAATTATTTTATTCATCCTACGTATTTGTTTGTTAATAGTGATATTTAGTTTGACTGCTTATTTCTTTTTTCCATGGATAAACCCTGCCACCTGGTGGCTATAATAGGCATGTGCAAATTTACTTTACGGGTATGCAACGGTGCAGTTCAATTTGTGAGCAAATATTGCACGTTGAGAGCTGTGTATTTATCTTTACGTATAATTCCAGTATATTAACTCATTCAATCCCAACCATTTTTCAAAAGCCAACCCCTTCAGTACCGGCCATTTTAGACGATTTTGAGTGATTTTTAAAGGCACACAGAATATTGTGTTCTATGGCTATAAAAACATGGAACCTACAAAAGAAATATTAGACTCCCGTCTTTCATCACAAAAAAAGAGTTTCTTCCTACCTTTTTCCCTATTTTCGTAATCAGCAGTCGAACATAGGTAAGTTTCAAGGAAAATATCATTTCTCGACTAGAAAAGCTTTTTGTGAAAAGATACATTTCAAGCAAAATATAACATATAACAAATATAATATAACAATTTGTTTAAAAATATAACACCATGAGCTATTTACAGATTTCACATTTGGAACTGAACTACAGTATGTATGTGCATGTGTGTGCGTGTGTGCATGTGTTACAATATCCATATATATATATGTATATATTTCCACATGCTATGCTCCTCAATGTCCTCACAATGTTCTCTGTCCTCTCCTGGTCCCTGCAGGGATCTTAGCAGATGCACTTCTGCCACCTAGTGGTCGTTTTTGTGGCATCAACATTGCTCTGAAGCATGATGCATTGGTGGGGAGTTGCATCATCACCTCAGTCAACCTCTCTACATCCATCCCGCAATAAAAAAAAGACGTTTAAATACGTTGTTTGTATCGGGCGTTCGGGTTTATAAAAGCGTCTTTGGTGTTGAATGAGTTCATTGAATCTACACTAAATTCTACACATTTTATTTCAAAAATGTTTCATTCTGTGTGTTTTTGTTTGTTTTCCTGCAGATGTCAGCCAACAGGAAGCAAGTGGAGAACATGGCCAAGAAAAAGCTAGACAACCTGATGAAGGAGTCCAAGATACGAGACAGAGAAGACCCAGATAGTTTCACCATCGCTGCCCTTCCACCTGCTGGTGATTTAGAAAAGACTGGTTCTAAGGTATTTAGACTTTTAAAGATTAAATCATCAACTCACATTTCCCCATTCAGATAAACACTGTTAAAATATGTTTCACCTCTTTTTTCAGGCTAAAGGGCAGGATGGTGCAGTCACATCAGAGGAGGCTAACACCAGCAGCAATAAGCGTGCAAGCCATTCGTTCATGGGGAGTTTCTCAAAACGCAAGGTTTGTTTTTTTTTTTTTGTCTGCTTGTCTGTTTTTATTCTCCTCTCAGACAAAAGAGAAAAAGAAGCAGGATTATTGTGTGATTTTTTTTTTTTGCTCAATGTTGTGGAAGATTTATAGTTACACCTGTGTGGTCTTTGTAGTGGAAAATCATTTTCAAAACTCGTGCGTGAAATTGAATATGAGGGTTTTTGAATTTTAGTCCGGGAATCGCATACGATTAACAGCAGCTGATTACTCGCTAGCTGCCTGGCTGATTTCTTTTTTTAATACTCTCACTGGCTAGTTTATTCACTTTACAGGATTTTGACCTCCCCTTGTCTTCATAAATACAGATTCCGATTTAGATACCTTTTTTAAGACGTCATTTTTACTCTTTAAGTCAATACGCAGGGGCCGCATAGTGACCTAGTGGTTAGTGTGTGGGCGGGAAATCGAGGGTTTGAAGCTCTGATTGGGCATGTTGAGTTCGCATCTTCTCCCTGCACAGGTGTGGGTTTTCTTCCGACACTCCAGCTTCCTCCGACACTCCAGCTTCCTCCGACATTCCAAAAATATCCATGTTAGGCTAATTGGAAACTCTAAAAGGTGTGAAAGTGACTGTGAATTGTTGTTTGTCTATATGTGCCCTGTGATTGGCTGGCGACCAGTACAGGGTGTACCCCACCTCTCGCCTGGAGTCATCTGGGATAGGCTCCAGGTTGCCTGTGACCTGAATGAGGATAGGCGGCTCTTAAAAGCATGAACATTCCCTGCAGCCCTGAGATCTCCGGGCAAGCTGTTCCATACATGGGGGCCATATTACTGATAAGATGCCTCCCTGTGAGTGTGTGTGTGTGTGTGTGTCCTGAATTTAAGAACCATTAGGAGACCAGTGCTGGAGGATCTCTGGGTCCACGAGAGTTCCTAAGGTAAAAGCAGATCCCCTGGAAAGCTGTTCCATTGACAGGGGCTATAATACTGAAAAAAGATGCAAGATGCCTCCCCATGAGTGTGTGTGTCCTGAATTTAAGAACGATTAGGAGACAAGTGCTGGAGGAGCTATATAAAAAAAAAAAAATCAACTTCTACGACGCAGATTTCACTTAACACTTTTTTTGGAATCTAACCCCCTGTTAAACAAGGGAACACTGTATACGGTATGGCAGCACAGGATGGAAACAGTCATAGAAGCTTGACTATGTGTCACATGCCATGTGCTTTGAACAATTTAGCAAAATCCCAGCATATTTTGCATTTTGATGCACTGTTTGAACTTCTGTAGATCAAAGGTCACCAACGCTTTTCCTTGTGAGAGCTACTTTTACAAAATGAAAACGGCCAAGAGCTACTCATTTTTGTAACATTTATTTTCAGAGCTTATTTTAAACCCAAACAAAGCGATATGCTTGTTTTACCAGAACATGAACAAAATGCTGGTGTCCACAACTCACATGTTGTATTTCAGAATGCATTTCTTTCTACTGTTCTTTCATTATTAACTGAAAACCTGAATGAAAAGCAGGCTTGCGGGCACCTCATGTGGTCGTGGGGGGCTACCTGGTGCCCACGGGCACCACGTTGGTGACCCCTGCTGTAGACTGTCTTGACTGTGTCTGTATGCATCTACAATACTGGATGTATTGTGTACGATTTATGATTTATTGAGCAGTTCAACAGTTGTACTCAAAAAGCGGCGAGTGTCTATGCAACTTGAACATACATATGTTTTTGATCAAGAGCATCCACCCTTTCCTCCTTTGCTGTTATCGTAACAGAAAAAACCAACGAAGCTGAAGAAGACCTCAAGCTTGGAAGACACCGATACGGACCAAGAAAGCACCAGCAGTGCGTCACGAGCACCCCTACATCACAACAAGTAAGAGACGCAAGGGGAACATGACTGCTATACTGCAGTAAATGACTGTTTTCCAGCCACTGAGAAGGAAAAATTTTTAGTTGCGATATAACAATAGCACGCTTGGCACATGTGAGCTGACATCTTCAGTCACTTTCCACCGGTTTTAATCAGGTTTTAATCAATAACTTCTTTGAAGTAAATCATACGCTGTACATTCTTAAATGTATCTGACTTTTAATGCTACTTCCCATTTTCAACTGACCAGAAAGAAGAAAACCATGAAGTTATCCAGAGCTCTGTCTGACCTGGTCAAATACACGTGCTCGGTGGGCCTCTATGACATTGACGCACAAGGTGTGTATATGTGTTCACAGCTCTGAGCCATTTTGTTGACTTCTGCTACCGAGATGACGAAGAAACATGCCTATCTGGGATTATCATGTGATTAACCCAAGTTAAACCAATCGAATGTCATGCCATTTCACATTAGGAATGTATTTGGGAGTGCCCGGCATTCACAAAGTTTTCAGTATGTCCTATGTTTTCTCAGTTGGGGTATACAGGTATACGTTACAGATCTATAGTCATGAAGCTGCAAAATTTGAACCGCAAAGTGGCGAGGGAAGACTGTATGCAAAATGATGTTTACACAAAACATACAGTATTCTAAATGTGCATTAATTTATTTTTTTATTGTTCAAAACAAAACATATTTCCCCCAAAAATGTAAATGTAATGGTAATGGTTTAATATATTTGAACATGCACACAAGTTACATTGAAATACATCACATATTACAATTCACAGTTCCACATGTCCAAAAGGAGTAGGAGGAAGCAAAGCTCATTTAATCCTACCCCACATCAATTTTGCATCATTTGCAATATTGATGTATTTCTCGCCACTTTATGTTGTATATTTTGGATTGTGAGATTTCCAGCTCATCTTCTCATCCTTTCAAATGTACACGTCATTAACTGTGCATTGAAATATCATTGGGTTTTGGGTGGTTTTCGACACACTTAGGCAGGTGCCTCCTGCTACAGGTCTTGTCAGCTATCATGTCTTTTTGATTTACTTTTTATACTTGTTACCGTTTTGGGTGGTTTTCAACACACTAGTGGTTGCAAACAGGTGCCTCAGGTTGCAGATCTGTCAACTCACTTCCGTTCCAGCTGCTGTCTCTTTTTGTTATGCTTTATTATACTTGTTAGTGTTTTGTCATTTAGTAATTGATGTTTGGAAATGTATTTGAAAAGTGTGTGTGTGTGTGTGTGTGTGTGTGTGTGTGTTTGTAATCATATCTTTGTGGGGACAAAGATCTGTTTACACAGTCACGTCATGGGGACCGATTTCGGTATGGGGACCAAAAATCAGGTCCCCATAAAGAAAATGGTATTAAATTAACCCAGAAGCTGTTCTGAAGGTGCCCGTGTGGTTTTTAGCATTGGCCCACAACCCATGGTTTTCAATGGCTGTGTGTGTGTGTGGCATGCCCACAAGCTCCCCCAGTAGTTTGTGGTTGGTACTGCACACACTCGCTCTCCACACACACTTTTCCATAAATGGTTGGGTGCCGCCCACTTCCTGGTCCCCATAAGGAATGATTATAGAAGAAGAAAAAAGGATAATTGAAGGTGTGTGACAATTTAAAGTAAAGAATTTGTGTGACACAAGGTAAGTGCATTTGTGTGACAAATTAGAATTACCTGAATAAGTGTTCAACTGTCATTCAACTGAGAGGAAAGTTATAGTTAGTGCAGCTAGTTTGCTGCAGCAGGGGAGTGCATAATCTTGAGAGGTGTGTATGCTTTTGGCCTTCTCCTGTATGTTGATAGACTGTTAAAAAAACAAACACATGAGGGCCAAAAATAGATACTTCTCAAGATTATGCACTCCAACTTTACAACAGTTTAAAACTAGATTTCATAGCCAGTTTAAGACAAGTGCACAAAGAGGTTCAATGTAATATATCGAATAATATATGCACTCGGTGTGTTGAATGTGTGTTGTGGGGACGCCGTCAAGGCCCAGACTACATTGATGACAAACCGAAAAAAAAAATCCCTGTGAAGTTTAAAATTCTGCTAAAGTACTGCACTTGCACTAAACTTCTAAATGTAGTATGTTAAACACCTTAGGGTGCAAGTACATTGTCAGCACAACAAACATTTTCCCACATAACAAACGTTTAAAAGACATTTCACCAGTGTGTGCCCCCAATCTACTGCGAACAAGTACACAAAGATTGTAAATGTAATATATGAAGAAATGTAGTGATCGTGCAATACTTGGAGCATAATTTAAACTCCACAGGAATATTTTTTCCTTGTTAATTATCAGTGTATTTTGGACATTTACGGGGTCCCCACAACACACCTTCCACCAGAGTCCGGGTACACACTCTTTGTGAAAAATTGGAGAATCAGTTTCATCCACAGGTTTCACACACAGGGTCAGGTCAAACTCTTGTCAAAGGTGTGTTGTGGGGACGCCGTCAAGGCCCAGACTACATTGATGATAAACCAAGAAAAAAATCCCTGTTGGGTTTAAAATTCTGCTCAAGTACTGCACTTGCACTAAACTTCTAAATATAGTATGTTAAACACCTTAGGGTGCAAGTACATTGTCAGAACAACAAACATTTTCCCACATAACAAACGTTTAGAAGACATTTCACCAGTGTGTGCCCCAATCTACTGCGTACAAGTACACAAAGATTGTAAATGTAATATATGTAGAAATGTAGTGATCGTGCAATACTTGTAGCATAATTTAAACTTCACAGGAATATTTTTTCCTTGTTAATAAACAGTGTATTTTGGACATTTACGGGGTCCCCACAACACACCTTCCACCAGAGTCTGGGTACACACTCTTTGTGAAAAATTGGAGAATCAGTTTCATCCACAGGTTTCACACACAGGGTCAGGTCAAACTCTTGTCAAAGGTGTGTTGTGGGGACGCCGTCAAGGCCCAGACTACATTGATGATAAACCAAGAAAAAATCCCTGTTGGGTTTAAAATTCTGCTCAAGTACTGCACTTGCACTAAATTTCTAAATGTAGTATGTTAAACACCTTAGGATGCAAGTACATTGTCAGCACAACAAACGTTTTCCCACATAACAAACGTTTAGAAGACATTTCACCAGTGTGTGCCCCCAATCTACTGCGTACAAGTACACAAATATTGTAAATGTAATATATGTAGAAATTTAGTGATCGTGCAATACTTGTAGCATAATTTAAACTTCACAGGAATATTTTTTCCTTGTTAATAAACAGGGTATTTTGGACATTTACGGGGTCCCCACAACACACCTTCCACCAGAGTCTGGGTACACACTCTTTGTGAAAAATTGGAGAATCAGTTTCATCCACAGGTCTCACACACAGGGTCGGGTCAAACTCTTGTCGAAGGTGTGTTGTGGGGACGCCGTCAAGGCCCAGACTACATTGATGATAAACCAAGAAAAAAATCCCTGTGAAGTTTAAAATTCTGCTCAAGTACTGCACTTGCACTAAACTTCTAAATGTAGTATGTTAAACACCTTAGGGTGCAAGTACATTGTCAGCACAACAAACATTTTCCCACATAACAAACGTTTAGAAGACATTTCACCAGTGTGTGCCCCCAATCTACTGCGAACAAGTACACAAAGATTGTAAATGTAATATATGTAGAAATTTAGTGATCGTGCAATACTTGGAGCATAATTTAAACTTCACAGGAATATTTTTTCCTTGTTTATAAACAGTGTATTTTGGACATTTACGGGGTCCCCACAACACACCTTCCACCAGAGTCTGGGTACACACTCTTTGTGAAAAATTGGAGAATCAGTTTCATCCACAGGTTTCACACACAGGGTCAGGTCAAACTCTTGTCGAAGGTGTGTTGTGGGGACGCCGTCAAGGCCCAGACTACATTGATGATAAACCAAGAAAAAAATCCCTGTTGGGTTTAAAATTCTGCTCAAGTACTGCACTTGCACTAAACTTCTAAATGTAGTATGTTAAACACCTTAGGATGCAAGTACATTGTCAGCACAACAAACGTTTTCCCACATAACAAACGTTTACAAGACATTTCACCAGTGTGTGCCCCCAATCTACTGCGTACAAGTACACAAAGATTGTAAATGTAATATATGTAGAAATGTAGTGATCGTGCAATACTTGTAGCGTAATTTAAACTTCACAGGAATATTTTTTCCTTGTTAATAAACAGTGTATTTTGGACATTTACGGGGTCCCCACAAAACACCTTCCACCAGAGTCTGGGTACACACTCTTTGTGAAAAATTGGAGAATCAGTTTCATCCATAGGTTTCACACACAGGGTCAGATCAAACTCTTGTCAAAGGTGTGTTGTGGGGACGCCGTCAAGGCCCAGACTACATTGATGATAAACCAAGAAAAAAATCCCTGTTGGGTTTAAAATTCTGCTCAAGTACTGCACTTGCACTAAACTTCTAAATATAGTATGTTAAACACCTTAGGGTGCAAGTACATTGTCAGCACAACAAACATTTTCCCACATAACAAACGTTTAGAAGACATTTCACCAGTGTGTGCCCCCAATCTACTGCGAACAAGTACACAAAGATTGTAAATGTAATATATGTAGAAATTTAGTGATCGTGCAATACTTGTAGCATTGTAAATGTAATATATGTAGAAATTTAGTGATCGTGCAATACTTGTAGCATAATTTAAACTTCACAGGAATATTTTTTCCTTGTTTATAAACAGTGTATTTTGGACATTTACGGGGTCCCCACAACACACCTTCCACCAGAGTCTGGGTACACACTCTTTGTGAAAAATTGGAGAATCAGTTTCATCCACAGGTTTCACACACAGGGTCAGGTCAAACTCTTGTCAAAGGTGTGTTGTGGGGACGCCGTCAAGGCCCAGACTACATTGATGATAAACCAAGAAAAAAATCCCTGTTGGGTTTAAAATTCTGCTCAAGTACTGCACTTGCACTAAACTTCTAAATGTAGTATGTTAAACACCTTAGGGTGCAAGTACATTGTCAGCACAACAAACATTTTCCCACATAACAAACGTTTAGAAGACATTTCACCAGTGTGTGCCCCCAATCTACTGTGTACAAGTACACAAAGATTGTAAATGTAATATATGTAGAAATGTAGTGATCGTGCAATACTTGTAGCATAATTTAAACTTCACAGGAATATTTTTTCCTTGTTAATAAACAGGGTATTTTGGACATTTACGGGGTCCCCACAACACACCTTCCACCAGAGTCTGGGTACACACTCTTTGTGAAAAATTGGAGAATCAGTTTCATCCACAGGTTTCACACACAGGGTCGGGTCAAACTCTTGTCAAAGGTGTGTTGTGGGGACGCCGTCAAGGCCCAGACTACATTGATGATAAACCAAGAAAAAAATCCCTGTTGGGTTTAAAATTCTGCTCAAGTACTGCACTTGCACTAAACTTCTAAATGTAGTATGTTAAACACCTTAGTATGCAAGTACATTGTCAGCACAACAAACGTTTTCCCACATAACAAACGTTTACAAGACATTTCACCAGTGTGTGCCCCCAATCTACTGCGTACAAGTACACAAAGATTGTAAATGTAATATATGTAGAAATGTAGTGATCGTGCAATACTTGTAGCGTAATTTAAACTTCACAGGAATATTTTTTCCTTGTTAATAAACAGTGTATTTTGGACATTTACGGGGTCCCCACAACACACCTTCCACCAGAGTCTGGGTACACACTCTTTGTGAAAAATTGGAGAATCAGTTTCATCCATAGGTTTCACACACAGGGTCAGATCAAACTCTTGTCAAAGGTGTGTTGTGGGGACGCCGTCAAGGCCCAGACTACATTGATGATAAACCAAGAAAAAAATCCCTGTTGGGTTTAAAATTCTGCTCAAGTACTGCACTTGCACTAAACTTCTAAATGTAGTATGTTAAACACCTTAGGGTGCAAGTACATTGTCAGCACAACAAACATTTTCCCACATAACAAACGTTTAGAAGACATTTCACCAGTGTGTGCCCCCAATCTACTGCGTACAAGTACACAAAGATTGTAAATGTAATATATGTAGAAATGTAGTGATCGTGCAATACTTGTAGCATAATTTAAACTTCACAGGAATATTTTTTCCTTGTTAATAAACAGGGTATTTTGGACATTTACGGGGTCCCCACAACACACCTTCCACCAGAGTCTGGGTACACACTCTTTGTGAAAAATTGGAGAATCAGTTTCATCCACAGGTTTCACACACAGGGTCGGGTCAAACTCTTGTCGAAGGTGTGTTGTGGGGACGCCGTCAAGGCCCAGACTACATTGATGATAAACCAAGAAAAAAATCCCTGTTGGGTTTAAAATTCTGCTCAAGTACTGCACTTGCACTAAACTTCTAAATATAGTATGTTAAACACCTTAGGGTGCAAGTACATTGTCAGCACAACAAACATTTTCCCACATAACAAACGTTTAGAAGACATTTCACCAGTGTGTGCCCCCAATCTACTGCGAACAAGTACACAAAGATTGTAAATGTAATATATGTAGAAATTTAGTGATCGTGCAATACTTGTAGCATAATTTAAACTTCACAGGAATATTTTTTCCTTGTTTATAAACAGTGTATTTTGGACATTTACGGGGTCCCCACAACACACCTTCCACCAGAGTCTGGGTACACACTCTTTGTGAAAAATTGGAGAATCAGTTTCATCCACAGGTTTCACACACAGGGTCAGGTCAAACTCTTGTCGAAGGTGTGTTGTGGGGACGCCGTCAAGGCCCAGACTACATTGATGATAAACCAAGAAAAAAATCCCTGTTGGGTTTAAAATTCTGCTCAAGTACTGCACTTGCACTAAACTTCTAAATGTAGTATGTTAAACACCTTAGGGTGCAAGTACATTGTCAGCACAACAAACATTTTCCCACATAACAAACGTTTACAAGACATTTCACCAGTGTGTGCCCCCAATCTACTGTGTACAAGTACACAAAGATTGTAAATGTAATATATGTAGAAATGTAGTGATCGTGCAATACTTGTAGCATAATTTAAACTTCACAGGAATATTTTTTCCTTGTTAATAAACAGGGTATTTTGGACATTTACGGGGTCCCCACAACACACCTTCCACCAGAGTCTGGGTACACACTCTTTGTGAAAAATTGGAGAATCAGTTTCATCCACAGGTTTCACACACAGGGTCGGGTCAAACTCTTGTCAAAGGTGTGTTGTGGGGACGCCGTCAAGGCCCAGACTACATTGATGATAAACCAAGAAAAAAATCCCTGTTGGGTTTAAAATTCTGCTCAAGTACTGCACTTGCACTAAACTTCTAAATGTAGTATGTTAAACACCTTAGTATGCAAGTACATTGTCAGCACAACAAACGTTTTCCCACATAACAAACGTTTAGAAGACATTTCACCAGTGTGTGCCCCCAATCTACTGCGTACAAGTACACAAAGATTGTAAATGTAATATATGTAGAAATGTAGTGATCGTGCAATACTTGTAGCGTAATTTAAACTTCACAGGAATATTTTTTCCTTGTTAATAAACAGTGTATTTTGGACATTTACGGGGTCCCCACAACACACCTTCCACCAGAGTCTGGGTACACACTCTTTGTGAAAAATTGGAGAATCAGTTTCATCCATAGGTTTCACACACAGGGTCAGATCAAACTCTTGTCAAAGGTGTGTTGTGGGGACGCCGTCAAGGCCCAGACTACATTGATGATAAACCAAGAAAAAAATCCCTGTTGGGTTTAAAATTCTGCTCAAGTACTGCACTTGCACTAAACTTCTAAATGTAGTATGTTAAACACCTTAGGGTGCAAGTACATTGTCAGCACAACAAACATTTTCCCACATAACAAACGTTTAGAAGACATTTCACCAGTGTGTGCCCCCAATCTACTGCGTACAAGTACACAAAGATTGTAAATGTAATATATGTAGAAATGTAGTGATCGTGCAATACTTGTAGCATAATTTAAACTTCACAGGAATATTTTTTCCTTGTTAATAAACAGGGTATTTTGGACATTTACGGGGTCCCCACAACACACCTTCCACCAGAGTCTGGGTACACACTCTTTGTGAAAAATTGGAGAATCAGTTTCATCCACAGGTTTCACACACAGGGTCGGGTCAAACTCTTGTCGAAGGTGTGTTGTGGGGACGCCGTCAAGGCCCAGACTACATTGATGATAAACCAAGAAAAAAATCCCTGTTGGGTTTAAAATTCTGCTCAAGTACTGCACTTGCACTAAACTTCTAAATGTAGTATGTTAAACACCTTAGGATGCAAGTACATTGTCAGCACAACAAACATTTTCCCACATAACAAACGTTTAGAAGACATTTCACCAGTGTGTGCCCCCAATCTACTGCGAACAAGTACACAAAGATTGTAAATGTAATATATGTAGAAATGTAGTGATCGTGCAATACTTGTAGCATAATTTAAACTTCACAGGAATATTTTTTCCTTGTTTATAAACAGTGTATTTTGGACATTTACGGGGTCCCCACAACACACCTTCCACCAGAGTCTGGGTACACACTCTTTGTGAAAAATTGGAGAATCAGTTTCATCCATAGGTTTCACACACAGGGTCAGATCAAACTCTTGTCAAAGGTGTGTTGTGGGGACGCCGTCAAGGCCCAGACTACATTGATGATAAACCAAGAAAAAAATCCCTGTTGGGTTTAAAATTCTGCTCAAGTACTGCACTTGCACTAAACTTCTAAATGTAGTATGTTAAACACTTTAGGGTGCAAGTACATTGTCAGAACAACAAACATTTTCCCACACAACAAACGTTTAGAAGACATTTCACCAGTGTGTGCCCCCAATTTACTGCGAACAAGTACACAAAGATTGTAAATGTAATATATGTAGAAATGTAGTGATCGCGCAACACTTGTAGCATAATTTAAACTTCACAGGAATATTTTTTCCTTGTTAATAAATAGGGTATTTTGGACATTTACGGGGTCCCCACAACACACCTTCAACCAGAGTCTGGGTACACACTCTGTGAAAATATTGGAGAATCAGTTTTATCCACAGATTTCACACACAGACTATATGACCTGTGACCAGTACATCCTACATCTGAAGTTGCTGGAGCAAAACACTTACACTGCTGACATCAGAGCACAAATGAATGCATAGTTGTTGCATTATTGTCCATTAAACGTTTAAATCTGAAATCTGAAATGTGATAGTAATAGTTGCTTTCTTGATCTCTTGATCAGAAACCTTTTTAACATATGTGACATTCTGAACATGTCATTGGTAATATATTTGTTGCAAAGTCCCTTCAAATCACATTGGTAATATACTTGTTGCAAAGTCCCCACTAATCACATTGGACTTGGTGTGAAGTATGCAAATATTATGTTAATGAGGTCCCCATTAACCGTGTTTTCTCGATTTTTCTTATGTCCCCACATAGCACGAGAAAATTCATTACATCAACAATTTAGATATTTGAAGTCGTGTATAAGCTTATAAAAATGTGGTTAGAGTACCTGATTTTTTTCATCCTTGTAGCACCTTTAGAAAGGGTGGTACTCACAAGTGACGATAAAAAATATGGTCCTCAAAAAACATGGAAACGAGAATGTGTGTGTGTGTGTGTGTGTGTGTGTGTCATTAATGGCAGCCAACTGCACCTGGCAAGTGTCTTCCCTGAGTGAAACCAAAGCCCACCAGGTGATGCAGCAAAAAGCCAGTGTGTTCATCCATTTTAACCAGCGACAGCTCTCACGCATCTACCCGTCTTCTTATCGCGTGGACTCCTCAAACTTCAACCCTCAGCCCTTCTGGAATGCTGGCTGCCAACTTGGTAGGTCCCAGTCTCACTACTTTGAGTGCTCTTCCTCTCTCTGTCCTCACCAATGACTACTGATGCTCACTATTTCATTTTGCACCTGCAGCATTGATGAACATGTTTCCTTCCTTCATTAGCTGTCACTGTGTCCATGTGAGTTAGCCATTATGTTGACCGTAGTAATGGAATGGCTTTGATTTCAGTTGCACTCAACTATCAGTCAGAGGGTCGAGTCCTTCAGCTCAACAGAGCCAAGTTCTACAGCAATGGCAACTGTGGCTACATCATCAAACCCAGCTGCATGTGTGAAGGTCAGCACACTGATGATAATAAGCACTACTCACAAAAAGTTCAGGATTTTCGACTTGCAGGTGAAATTTCAGGATGAAACTAAAATGCGCTATAACCTTTTACAGGTGAACTTAATTTCACCTCCAAACTTTTGAATGCACATGTCCAGCTGTTCAGTTTTTCAGTACTTTTTGCACAAATTACTATTCTTGAACAAGGAGCATAATAGCAAAATTCACCACTACTACTACACGCTACTGCTAGACAATACAATTAAGCAAATAAAACATAATTGTCGATTGAGCACAGAAGAATTACTTTGAATGCCTGGTTGTCTTATACACGTGAACAACATTTTTACGTCAATGCCAGGTGCCTTTAATCCCAATTTGGAGGATCCACTGCCAGGTCAGATGAAGAAGCAACTGGTGTTGAAGATCATCAGTGGACAGCAGCTGCCCAAACCCAAAGACTCGATGCTGGGGGACAGAGGAGAGGTAGAATACGTTCATGCTTATTTTTACAAACTTAACCTGCAATAGCTTGATCAGTAGTTTTATTGGAATTTGGCAATCCACTGAAATTGCATCTCACTGCTCATTTCCCTTTGTCAGATCATTGATCCCTTTGTGGAAGTGGAGATCATTGGCCTCCCAGTGGACTGCTCCAAGGAGCAAACCCGAGTGGTGGATGATAATGGTGAGTGTTTGGGGGGTAGATTGATTTACTTTATCTTTCTACATAACGTACCGCAGATATTTCATTTTCACATGTCAACTCCCATTTTAAGTATGTCTAAACTGGATTGGATTGTGGAGGGCTGTGGTTTTTAAAACAGGATTTGGGATATCGATTAGTTGGGGAAGTTTGTTGGTTAAAAGTAGGGCTGCACAATAAACTAATCAATACAGGAATAATGAAACTGCAATGTAGGCTTATTCCATTTTGGGATCATACAGTACACATCATCATCCAGCGATGTGCGGTGAGGTTATGGCTGGTGAGGCACTGACTCTTCTGGAGAACAACAAAAAGAAGACAATGATTCACTTTTGTTTAAAAAAAAAAAAAAAAAGTGTACAGATTGTTTTCAAATGCTTCTTAGTCCCATTTATTAACTTTTTATTAACTAAAAAACATTTGTATTTTTACCTTTTATCTATATATGAATTACATGCAGCTTTTGCTTCTGATACTTTGTTGTAAAAGTCCGATCACCCCACCAGGTGATGTAGGCTATAGAATCCTCCATCTTGGCAGTCAAATTCATTCATTCATTGAGCAGAGCATAAAAATATCTTGAATACATTTGACTTTCTGCTACCTAGTGCTTCTATCACAAAAAAAAGTCAGCTTTTCCTCTACGAACGAACGGCAGTGACAGGCACCTTCCAGCTCACGCATGCCCGACCCCTTCAGGATGCAGCGTTACTGCAAGTGTCTCCCATGACATTTCTATGTATTTTATTGTCCAATTAGCAAGAATAATGATGTCACACCTACATTAAAGACATTACACAGGCTGTAGAAAGTCATGGTGTAATAATAAATGTTTCTGCGACATTACATTATTGGTGACATGCCCACAAACAGAAACTGACAAGCAAATTGGCAGGCACCGTGATCCAACTCAATGTGCAGGTAGGCAGGCACACTCACAGCAGCCTCACTTGATCAGGAAATGTGCAAATTCAGCGATTTTTACATTAAGGACAACTGCACTTTTTTTGGAATTTTGCCCATCATCAACAATCCTTATGTGAAACATGAACACAAGTCTTTCCCTTTTCTGTGCATTCTAAAGAGAGAAAAACACTTAGCATGAGGGAGCTAACAATGCACGTAATGAGCCACACGGGAACCTCCAACAACGTTTTATTGTTTTATACAGTATACATGCTGTGACCGTGCAGTAACAGGCACATATATGATAACATGCAATATTTACAGTATTTTGCCGTATTTTGGTCATTTTAAGCATTACCGGAACTTCTTTCTTGGGCGCATTGATTTCACAGAGCCTGCAACTTCCGTCAACAACAGCAGCAGTATAGGAAGCGCACGTGTCTGTTTACTAATCATGGTAGACTTTGTGAGAGCCACTGCCGCCGACTACTTTTAAACAAATGAGGATCCAGAACCTTATCTTTTTGAGCATGAATATACGGAAGATGAGCTAGAGATTTCTAGAAGTTCAGCGGGCAAGAGAGTGAGAAGTCAGAGCAGAGGAGGGCTGAGAGAGTCAGGATTAGCATGACTTGTTGGTGTAAATGTGGAGCTTGCCAAGTCATGCCAACAGAAATCGCGTGTTTCTGCTGCACAGAGTGTTACCATCATAGGAAAGGCTTCGTGCATACGGTGAGGGGGACATTGTGTCAAGAGACTACATCGCAACGAAGGAAGAGAATTGTTAGCGCTGACAACCCCTGCAGTGGTAGAAACATTTTTCCACCTACCCAAAATTCAATTAACAGATATTAATGTTTGTTTTATGCTATCAATCGTTTTTGCCTCTGCCTTGCGTGCCTCCTCTGACTGCACGTCACTGTCATCAACATAGACAACATGTTGTCATGAGGATGTGCAGTGCAGCACATTTAGGATACCAATGACCACCAAATATATACACACAGTATATAACGATGTCATTGAACTGAAAGTCACTTGTATTGTATTGGATTTACATGTGCTAAATCAGTGCAGTGTTGTGCCGACATTGCACATAGAAGGCTCTCTATACCTTTTTACAAAAGGTCATATTTGACAAAGGAAGCTGTTGCATTGTATTATCCTATTTGCACACTCAGTCACAAGAGCCAATTACAACAAAACAATGACTATTTATATTATTTTCACTATATTGCAGTCAAAGTGATACAGTAGGTACCTCATTGGCTTAGTTGAATGGGTTTTGATGTATAATTTATGAGCTGAGTGCAAGGAGACCTGCACATGCAGCACCTCTGTCTGCACACAAAAACACACAATCTGAATAATTGATTACCACTGAGCTGAGTGTTCACTCTCCAAAACTCTCCTGACTATACTGTCTCTGTCACTTTATTTCTTACCTTTCCTCTCATTCCCTCTCTCGCTCTCTCCCACTTGCTCTCATTGTCTTTCCTCTTGATTCCTCCTTCCGTCTAATCTTTTCTCAAACCCTCATCCCTTCTACTTTCTCGTGCTTCAACCAAATCTCGCTTGGGATGATCCTGCAGGTTTCAACCCGATGTGGGAGGAGACTCTGGTGTTTACAGTTCACATGCCAGAGCTGACCCTTGTGCGTTTCCTCGTGTGGGACCATGACCCCATTGGTCAAGATTTCATTGGCCAGAGGACTATTGCCTTCAACAGCATGATGCCAGGTAAGACTTGCTCATCACCTGCTTGTGGACGGAACTAAGACCTGTCTTATGAAGTTAGGCAACGTAATGTCTTGCTAAACACAGACTCATGCAGTATATACATTATATATCTGTATACAATGGAACCTTGATTAGTATACACACCGTATTTTGGTCGTCGAACGCATCGGCAAAATGTTGTCCTGGTTTGCGTACATTTTAGCTTGGTTAGCGTACAATACGGCGCGCGTCCTGTCATGTTATTAATATACTGCGTGTGTGCAACTGTGTTGTCAGTGTATTTCTTATCATAAAACGCTAGCAGCTTGAATGGAAACAGGACCCGAAAGTCAGCTCCGCCGCCCGTCTATGATGTCATCAGCAGGTTGACTTTGTAGTTCTTTGCTAACTAACACAGTTATGCACGTTTTTATAATTTTACATGCATAAAATAATTATAAATACTTAGAAATTACAAATGAAAGGGATCAATGACTATTTAAGATGACTTATACCGTCATTGAAGATGTGATGACGTGTTGGTAAAGACACAATGTGACAGCAAGATCAACACGGACACCACCTTTGTGTTTTGCTTGAATTCATTTGTTGAATTCAATAGTGTTTCCAACCTCTGGCACTTGCAACTTTCTTTGGCTCCATTTTGAGTTATTTTGCAGCCGTCATCAAAAGAAAAGCAGAGACCTGAGGTGAGAAACGCTATTGAATTCGAGAAATAACTCATGGCAAAAGACAAAGGTGGTGTTCGTGTTGATCTCGCTGCCACATTGTGTCTTTGAAAACAATTGCGTCTTCAGTGAAGGTTATAATAACCTTAATTGTTTGGTTATCCCTTTCAGTCATCATTTATATCTTTTTATTTTTTATTTCAAATTATTTTCTGCATGGAAAAATGTAATTGTACACTTACTTTTTTTTTTTTTAAACGTGTTGCGTGTTAACATTTTTGGCTTTCTGGAACAGGTTAAAGGGATTTACATTATTTTGTATGGGGAAAATTGATCCGGTTAGAGTACGTTTTGGTTAGAGTTGGACCTTCTGGAATGGATTAATGACTCTAACGTTTATGAGACGAGACGATACATGAGATTGGGTCTACAAGATGAGACATAATTTTAAATGCACTTTTAGGAAAAGTACCACAAAAAAAACATAGAAATATATATATATATATGTACATACATATATAACTTTCTTCCTGCCTGTTTGGAGACGAGGAACATAGAAAACAGACATGTAATGCACATGGCAATATATTGAGGCCGGCATTTTTATTTAGTGTGTGTTTAATTTGTTTATTATCGTCCCAGGCCTAGTGCCCACGGGAAATCTTGTCACGTTTTAATCTTGCAAGATCTTGTGACCCGAGCCCTTGTGACACCCCTACTTACCAAGGTTCCACTGTATTTTGATTGTCTTATGATTCATTATTTTCCCGCGTGTTTGTGTGCAGGTTATCGCCATGTGTACTTAGAAGGTATGGAAGAGGCTTCCATCTTTGTTCATGTAGCTGTGCATGACATAACTGGTAAGGTAGGTACCGCTGTGGAAGACGGATGGATTACTACAACTATTATAATTTCCACCAGTAGACTAAAATATATAAATAACATACATGATGATTTTTAAATCCTGGCCAGATGCTTTTTGTAGGTTCCAAAAAGTGAACTGAATCCGGCCACCTCAGTTACAGGTCATTTGAGCTTGCAATTAGTAGTCTGGTACAATTCTGTCAACTGTAAAGAATAGTGTGGTAGATTTACATCTTTCGGAGCCATTTCTAAACAACTTCAACCCCAACTGTATAGTAAATATTTGTATTGCTCTCTCCTTTGCTACAAATGAGAGCTCCTATGTAAAGTCGGTGGTGTCCAGATCAGATCTATCTGGATGCTTGTTAATGTGGGTCTGAACAGGGCTAGCGTGTATGATTGCTGGTGTTTCTGGCTCAAAGTGTTTTTATACTTTTAGAAATGATGTAGCTATTGTTATAAAAGCAGTTTGTTTTAATGCATTCAGTGCATTTTGTTTTAAATACTGTATGTTGTTCATATTGTCCTTGTTTTGAACCCTGTCTTTCTCAGCTGCTTTGTGTCTCCTGTTGTGATGTGTTTCTTTCGTGGCTCGCCACCACACACGTTTAAGTTCTTTGTCATCTGTGCCTGTCTGATTCTCTCTTTCTCTCTTTCTCCCCATCTCCGCCTGTGTCTGTATGTAATTCCAGTCGCCCCCTTTTTTCCCAAATGATTCATTTCAAAACCGGACATTTTTAGGAACGTTGAAGCTGCCACTGATAACTCAGGTGTAGTGACACCCAGTCAGCATCTTGCATGAGCCTATTTGACACCCTGCCCCTGCACATACCCCACTCGCCAGCTAAACATACTGTAAAAGAGCAACTCATGCAACGCATGAGTTATTGAAGGCTTGTCCTATTTGCACCTTCAGTAATCCACCAAGTAGATCCAATGTCTTTAATTCGAACATAAAAAAAGAGAAAACTGGAAATCTCCTGCTGTCGCTTTTTTTTTTTTTAAAGCAAAAAACATTTTATATTCCATTTTTTTTGTTGTGTATCGTCCCGGTGCTTTTGATGATTGTTGAACTCTGCCACTATATTGAATTATTACTAACCAATAAAATAAACATGTATAATCTCAACATAACATTCAATTTTTAAACATTTTTGATACTGATTTTTTTTTTTTGTTGTTTTCATTTTCTTTGAGTAGTGAGTCAAATGAGAAAAAAATCTTTCCACCGTTCCCCTCTTTTGGAGTTATCTACACATTTCACTACATAATTTATGTAATTACATCTCTTTTATTTCATTATTTTGAAGTAGTAATGCAGTATGACTTCGTCATCCTCTTCTGCTGCTCTCCGTGATTAGATTATGTGAGAGAAAAAAATGGATTCGGTCAATTGTACAAAAGAAGTTATACTCTCAAATGTCGTAGTCGTCATATGGCGGGTTTTCTTGAGCATGGGTCATTTGCATAGGTCCCTTACACCACTTGGTTTTGTCACAGTTGTCTTTTTGTCTGTACTGCTACTATCACCCCCGTTTCAAAACTTAGACTACTTGGATCTACTTCTTTCACAATGTTGATTAGCAGAAATTGCAGAGTGTTTCAGTCCATACCCATAGCTCCATTTGGTTTGGCTTGTTCTTTGGAATGGTTCAGTGGTTTAATGTTGGACGTTGTCTGACGAGATGACCTTCACAATCATCACATTGTCTCCACCTGACATTGTCATTGTCACTTTTAAGCTTTGTCGTGGGTCTAATAAAGCCACAGAAAAAAATCCACACCCTATTACATTGTAAGGTTAATGTATTGATCGATGTTATATTATTCTGATCTGAAAAAAAATTGTTTATAAATGTTTTTATAGCCAAGGCTTTATATTGGACTGTTATACAAACAGTTTAACACAAATTGAATGTATAATTCACCACCTTTCAACAATCACAATTTCTGCTATAGTGCTCATTTAATTTTCTTGCTGCTTGAGACAAATGTGCTAAAGCTCAAAATGACTAACTCACTAATTTTATTATTTCGATGTGATGAAGCATGGAATACAACTGTAAAATGATCAACACTTGGTGACTATTCATGTGTATAACAGGATGTTTCATGTACAGGGGTGTGAAAAAGTGTTTGCCCACTCCCTGATTTCTTATTTTTTGCACACAGACTTGTTTCAGATCGTCAATGACAACAAAACTGAGCACAAAATGCAGTTTTTAAATGAAACTGTTTTTATTAGGGGAGGAAAAAAAAATCCAAACCTACAAGGCTCTGTGTAGGAAAAAGTGATTGCCCTCTGAGACGAGACAAAAATTTAACTTTTTGGAAGACGTGTGTCCCGTTACATCTGGAATAAAAGTAACGCCGCATTTCAGAAAAAGAACATCATACCAATAGTAAAATATGGTGGTGGTAGTGTGATGGTCTGGGGCTGTTTTGCTGCTTCAGGACATGGACAACTTGCTGTGATAAATGGAACCATGAATTCTGCTGTCTACCAAAAAATCCTGAAGGAGAATGTCCGGCCATCTGTTTGTGACCTCAAGCTGAAACAAACTTGGGTTCTGCAGCAGGACAATGATCCAAAACACACCAGCAAGTCCACCTCTGAACGGCTGAAGAAAAACAAAACAAAGACTTTGGAGTGGCCTAGTCAAAGTCCTGACCTGAATCCTATTGAGATGCTGTGGCATGACCTTAAAAAGGTGCTTCATGCTGGAAAACCCTCCAATGTGGCTGAATTAGAACAGTTATGCAAAGATGAGGGGGCCAAAATGTCCAGAGCGCTTTAAGAGACTCATTGCAAGTTATCGCAGACACTTGATTGCAGTTGTTGCTGCCAAGGGTGGCCGAACCAGTTATTAGGTTTAGGGGGCAATCACTTTTTCATACAGGGCCATGTAGGTTTGGATTTTTTTCTCCCTTAATAATAAAGTTTCATTTAAAAACTGCATTTTTTTTTCAGTTGTGTTGTCATTGACTAATATTTAAATTTGTCTGATCTGAAACATTTAAGTGTGACAAACGTGCAAAAAAATAAGAAATCAGCAACGGGTCAAACACTTTTTCACACCACTGTATACATGTGGATATTTAAAGTTTTTAGTTACTCCTTAAGCATGTTGGCTCCACCAAACCTACTGTATCTGTTATTGCAATAATGCAGACTGTACCAGTGTTGTCTGCATTATGGCAGCAATTATTTTTGGTGCATCGTCTTTGACTCACTTCCATTTTGACCTGGTAATTCACCATGTGTTTGACAGTTTGTTTCTTGTGTTTCCGTCAGGCCAGAGCAGTCAGCGGTATAAAAGGGCTCTTTCACAGAAACCCAAAGCAAGCTTCCCTGGACAGCCATGCTGTTGCACAGCACAGCCGTAAGCAACCATTTGGTGCCCACCTCCTGCGCCGCACTGCCAGTGCACCAACCAAAGGTCAGCCCAAAGTCAAGAAGGGCCTCCCTGAGATCGCCATCAACACCAAAGACTGTAGCTCAGAGGGCACAAGTGAGGACAGAGAGTCTGAGGACAAGGCCTCTGCTTCCTCCTCTCACCAGCCCACACCACCACAACTCCGCAATGGAGATTCACTGGCATCCCACCAAGCCAAGGGCCCATGGGAACACCCTGACACCAATGGGACTTTTCACACTGAGGGTAAAGGTAAGAGCCCTCGTTTTGCTCCTCAACGTCCTATGAGTGAGCCTCTTAAACGGGCCAGCCGGCTACGCTTTCACGATCCAGAAATGAAACCAGGGGTTTTCGCCCGAGTTGCACTTAACAGCTCAGGCAGGGTGGGAATGTCTTCCAACTGTATAACATGTGTGATTGGCTCCAAGGAAAGTCCAGAGGCAGAAAGAAAGGGTTGTGCTGAGGAAGGGCAGGGATCAAAGTCAAAAATGTCAGAAGAACAGGAAAGAAAGAATTGCTCACCCAGGAAAAGAGGTCAGTCAGAACCTGCAGCTCGTCGGCAGCCAAAAGCTACTCATCCAGAATCCCAGTCGCTTCCTCACTCTAAGGAGGCCCAATTTCAGTACTCATCCCAGGCTTTCCTTCGACCTAAGCCCTTCCCCAGATCCAAAGCCAGGCAGAGCCTGGCTGCCCAGCACATCCAAACACTGCCCGACGCCTCACAAAGGAATGCCCTGTCTTGCAACATTCCTCGTAGACGCTTTCCCAACACTGTCACACCTGTGCAGAGCCTCACACCAGATTGCAGGACCAACCTCCGTTGGCACCAGGCAACAGTACCCAAATACGGTACTGTGTGTGGCCCAGCATTTATGCCGTTCACAAACGGTGATATGAATCAGTGTTTCTCACTGAGTGATGACAGCAGTAGCTGTGACAGCTTTGACAGCCTGAGCAGCTTTGACTCACCCCCAGTGCTGCCTCTGAGTTCTGTTCTTGACAGCCGTAAGAGAGCTGTAGGCACTCTTCAACGTGAGATGAATGCCCTGTTCGCTCAAAAAATGGAGGAGTTACGTCAAAAGTCGCCCCTGTTCTTTGCTGGTAAGATGCTCACGAGGCATAAAATGCAGCTGACTGTTTTGTAGATGTTGTAGATCATTTGTAGTTTTTTTTTTTTTTTTTAACTTGACCCCAAACCTTCTAGATCACTTATGTTAAATAGGATTTCTCCTTCTATACCCGCTCATAGACATCGCAGACCCTAGAATCTTATGTGACCCTAATACAGTGTTTTGTTTAATTTAATGAGTTTCACTTAATGATGAGCAGTAGTTGTGACAATTTAATAATACACGTGGTTGAAATTGTTGGTATTCTTACACCAAAGAAGGAAAAACCCACAAGAATGCCTGAAATTACTGGAAATCCACAAAAGTGATAATACAGAAAAAATTACTAAAAAATTAACATGTGCGCCTACACATGAATTAAAAACTTAGTTTTGTCGGTAAACACAAGAATCTAGTTACAGAGTGCGTCGGCGGAAGAATGCATGCGGGCCGTAGCACAAGAATATGCAGTATGGGCCTCTTCAGCTACACTGAGGAAGAGTAACACCACTTATTAGTTAACTTTTTACACTACATTATCTCTCCCAAGTGGTAGTGCGGTAAAGAAAAGGAAAGCCATCACCATGGAAGTGGAAAATTAACAATTAAAATCTCTAAAAGAGGAGATATACCCACATTGGCCACTCTTTAAGGATAAGGATGAAGATTTTTGAATACTAGAGGGGTAATGGATTTGATGCACTGATACAAGGAGATCTGTGGGTGGAACAGGAAGTCATCCTTTCAGACTAGCCTGGAACATTATTTTAAGAAGGTAGAAAGGCCTGCAAGACAACCACTGGAATAAAAGTAAGAAGGAGCGCTCTTTTTATTGCCGTTTCATTTAATTATTGTATTCCTGTGTACAGTGTGAGTGACTTAATTAAAGTATAACTTCCTACTTACTACACTTTAACTCGACTTACATCACAGTCTGGGAACGGAACCTGCTCGTAAGGCAAGGACCACATGTAGTGTAATGTCTCGCCCTTAGCAATTCTTGAATGTTTTTGGCCATTGTCCTTTTGCAGGACCCATGACCTGTGGCTGAGACCAAGCTTTCTGGCAACACAGTTGGCTCCAGAATGCCTTGAATATATAGTCTTGAGATTTCATTGTACCCTGCGCACATTAAAGACACCCAGACAGCCTTGGAACAAAACGGAGTCGCCATGTTTTATAGTGGGTATGCTGTTCATTTTGCGTCTGTAAACCTAGAGTTTATGTGACTTGGCAAACAAATCTCCTAGAAGCTTTATAGCTCGTCAGTGTGCATTTTGGCAAATTCCAGTATTTTCTTTAATTATGACTTTTGTCTGTTCAAGTTATTTCAGTGACCATTTTAGTGTTTGTTTCACAGAAGGGTACCAACAATTTTATCCACCTCTTTAGCTATCCCTAAAACAGCATTAAACAACTAAATCCCTCTTCTTTCTACACATATTTGATTTAAACTGTGCTTGTCTTTGCCCAAAATACGCAATCTGATACTCCCTACTTGCCCAGCAGATGACACAACTGGTAAGTTTTGAAATATAATTTACTTATGACCTAAACCAGGGGTCACCAACCTGTCGATCCCGAGCTACTAGTCGATCTTTGGGACTTTGCCGGTCAAGCAGGAGAATATTAGAAAAAAAATATCATCAGTGAGAAACATGGAATTGAGATTCCTATCTATGGTTTCATTCCATTCATCCATTGTCCAGAGTTTTCTTCTTCTAGTTTTGGTCCAATATTTACTAAATAATTGTTGAACATTCCAACTACCTCATTCATATCATCCTTATTAGTGTTTCCAATCATGGGTAATCCAGGGTAATCTGCTTTCTTAGTGCTGTTCCCTATAATACTATTTAAGATACCCCAGGTTGCTCTAATGTTATTTTTATTCTTATCTAGTAAATTACTATAATATTCCCTCTTGCACACTCTCAAGATTGTTGTCAACTTATTTTTATACTTTTTTCTGCTTCTTTAGTTTGTTGAATGATAAATTTCCTGTATAATGCATTCTTCTTCTTACAGGCGTGTTTTTAGTCCTTTTGTCATCCGTGGCTGGCTGTTTTTCCTTTTGCTTCTTGGACTTTTCTCATCAGCGCGCAGCAATGTGACTGCTCACGCAACAGTAATTATTGCACGTTGTGGCTCAAAAATCAGCCTTTGCTACCACAAAATGAAGGCACAAATATAACTCCATAGATGTGTACCTCCAAAAAAACGCTGCTCATTAGGACTGACTGTCGTAACGCAGTCCCTCGCCCCTCAACCACCATCGCTTTGCTCGCCCACAACACGGAGTCAACCAGCCAAATAGATTTGTAGTTTGCTCATAGAGCCGACGCCGCAACCCCGATCCCGACAAAGATCCACAAAAGTAGGGGTGCCCAAAGTGCGGCCCCAGGGGCCATCTATGGACCTTGGCTAATCTGTCATTGCATCACACATGTCATTTCAGAAACAACATCAAATTAAAAAAAACAGCAAAACTGGTAAAAATAGCACAAAAGGCAGATCTTGCGCAGGTTTACGGCTGAGACCAGAGATCTTGGTTTCCAAAAGGTTGGTGACCACTGGCCTAAACATTTCATATTTGGGTTGTGAAACAGTTGTATTATATTTTATCACTCCAATAGTTTGGAAATTGAACCAGGTACATACAAGTCCTGCTTTCAACTTATAGTAAATTCGCTTTAATAAAGAACGCAGACTCAATATATTCACGTAACCGTCATGTATTTTCTGCAGTCTCGTGTTAGGTTTCTGGCATTAGTTGTGTATAAACCACCATACTGTAGATTGTATGTCCCTCAACATATTGAATGTAATGATACCATTTTTAATGACTAGTTTGGTGGGGGAAAAAAAGTCAAAAATAAATATAACAAGAAATGGTAATACAGTGGAACTCTGGTTTCCATTATTAATCCTCCCGGAAGGTCAGATGAAAACCGAAACGTACGAAAACCGAAGCAATGTTTTCCATAGGCAATAATCCAATTAACCCGTTCCGGACACCCAGAAACGTGAACAAAAAAAACATTTTATAGAGAATATTGATAGTTTTACATGCAGAAAACCATGTGAAATACATCACATTTACCTTTTATTGAAGACTTGTTGGTGAACACAGCGATGGGATCAGTGGAGGGACACACACTGGCCCGACTCAGTTTCTGTAATGTGTGTCTGTTACACCGTTCTCCCTGCAAACTGCATTAAAGGTTCCTACTTTTACATTACATTGCAACGCTACAGATGCTACCGACTTCTTTATTGAAATCAATAGTGTTTCTCACCTTCTTTATCAAAGTTCTGGCACTTGCAACTGTCTTTGGCGTCATGGTGGCCTTAATAAAAAAACAGAACACTTAAATATGCAGTGCGCTTGAATGCTTCTTCAGCTCTGGGCGCACAGTTGCTTATTAGGAGGAAGAAAGGAGACAGAAACTGAGGATTTCAGAGTTTTATGTGTGTTCGATGAAGAAAAAAAACACACACCGAATCTGTCTATAGTGTCGCAACTCTTAAAGAATCACTATCCATGCTTCACAGAGTCACCAACGCCTGGATGCTTTGTTTGGGCAATGTTTGGCCTTACGAAAACCGAGACATACTTTTGGCACCAAATTGGTGTACGAAAACCGAGGTTCCACTGTAATACAAGAAATGGTATCTTAAATGTTTCTTAGGGAGTCATGACAATGACAAACACTTAATACAATAACATAAAGTGTTGACAGGTAATGTTAGGTATAATTAACTATATTAAAATACTTTTATATCATTGATATCCATTTGTAAGATTCAGAGTTGAGTGATTCCAAATGGATGGATGACTGACAGCCTAGTTAAGGACAGCAGAGTGTTTTTTCATTAAGGCAAAATAATTTTAAAATACAAGGTACGGCGTCAAGGTCAACGTATTCCTAATTTATCTCAGTGAAATTTTCCTCCCCTAAACTACTCGTCTTTCACTTTAACTCAGGACTTTTTCCAATGTCTTTCTATACTGCAATATATTTCCATGAGGTCAGTCCATAATCTTTAAAAGATGTGTTTTTCTCTTGAAGCTGTCTCCTAGCCCCCCCCATCTCCTTCTCTTTCCAGTTTTTGCTGAACTCCTTTTTCCTGTTTTTCCCTTTGCACGCTCTCTCTGTTCCTAGTGCAGAATTGCGGGGATGACCAGATCCAGGTAAACCTGCATGCGTGCAACCTCATACATATATTCTGTGCACCTTCACTTCACCCATCAGTCTCTCCATCTCACCTGCCTGATTTTCACCTGTTCAACATTCCACTGCTGTGTTTCTGTGGGTGCTTTTACTGTACATATCGGCTTTCAAATCATTTATTTGTACCTATAAAATGTTGAAAAACTTCAGGAAACATTGTGATTGGATTTATTTGTTGCAACAGTGCTAGTATTTGCATCTCTGTCATTTTCCCAAAACTATCTTAAGAAGGTTGTTCAGGTCTGAAACTCAACAAGTTAGACGTAGTGGTGCGCTATATAGTATATCCTAAACCCTCCATGTAATAGCCAGAAGTCTAGACAGCAGGGTTTGCAGAAGACGTCTAATATTGTACCTTTTGAGAAATACATATTCCAAGCTTTATTACTGTATGTTCCATACTATAAAATAAAAGAGTCCTGAATAGGGGAAAAAACACATAAGTTGTACTGGACTATAAGTCGCGTTCAGGGTATTCGGTATTTACGATTGAACAATCGTCAGAGCAAGCTTTGTTTTTTAGGAGTGAGAAGATTAAATTCACAAAAGAAGAATACAAACCCTTGGAGTCGGGAGCAATGTTTACGCCAACAGGGAGATGAAAGAAAAACAATTTTTTTAATGTACCGTGATTTCCGAACTATAAAGGGCACCGGTATTTAAGCCACACCACTAAATTTAGAGAAAAAAGATTTGTACATATATAGGCCACACGGATCTATAAGCCACAGGAGTCCATGTCATAACATGGGATATTTAGTACAAACGATGTTACACAGAAAGATTTGTAAAAACTTTTAATTAAATAAATGCTTTTTCCCAAACAGTGCATGAAATATGGCTAGTTAAACAGTAGCCGACCAGAACAGCCATTCATCGCTGTCCTCGCCTTCCTCCTGGGAACTGAAACCACTAAAGTCGTCCTTTTCAAGCGTTGGAACCGAACAGCCCCACAATTCCCTCAGCACACACACTACTAGCGTCACCCCCGTCCCGAGGCAAATCAGCCCCGGAGCCCGTGCTGTCCTCTCCAGCATGCAGCAGTCCAGCCCCCCAAAACCTGCCAGCAGCAGTGAACCTCTCGACGCCGCTCCACTCTGCCAAAATACATCGGCAGACCCAAGCAAAAGCCGCTAGATCGATCGCCTTCAACGTGAAAGCCGCATCACGCATCACTTCTTCACACGTTCTCCATGATGAGTAGTGATGTGTGGATTGATACTGAAATATCGCTACCTCCGATACTGTATCTTTAGGCTCATAAATCGATTCTCAAATCAAAAATATTGATACTTTGATATTTCAGTCATTTAAGGTAATATATATCATTAAAAGGAACACCGTGGAAAGTAACAAAATTATTGAGACCTTGTCTAAATGTTATGCAGTTGTTTCAAATAAATGAATAAATTGTGCCGATGTCTTATATTCTTTATTTTAGGAGCTATGCTGTGATTTGAAATACACTACTTTTTTAAAATTACCCAACACATATTTGGGCAAAGTATCTGTAACAGATTGGTATTGCTGATACCAGCCGGAATTTTACTCAGTATCAAATCGGAAAAGAAATCAATGGCACATCATTAATGATGAGGGCGCGTACAAAGCACAAAATGACTGCTTTGAAGCACATGACGCGACCACATATTAGCCGCATAACTGTATAAGCCGCAGGGTTCAAAGCATGAGAAAAAAGTAGCGCCTTATTCACTGGAAATTACAGTACATGGACATAATAAAGATGTACCTGTTTAATAAATGTTAGAATTTTCTTGAAAAAGACACTTTTATATATGACATGACGCCTGGACATATGTATAGAAATGTATCGAACAGTTGTGCTTTAAAACCAAAACTTCATTTTTGTATTCCCAAATGAATTAAAAGTGTCTATTTAGTTAGTCAGTGGCTGACGCAGCAGCTATATTTTCCAATCTAGATATAATTAGTGTCTTAATTGAACAACACTGCTGTCTAAAATACAAGATTTTTCAGTCCACACTGGTGTCATATAATTATACTTGCACAGTACTTACAGACACACAGTCTCCAAGGCAGAAGCGTATTAGAAGGTATTCCATAACAAATAGTGTCCAGTATGTTCTGGATCATTCGATTTCTGTGCCTAACTGCATCACAGGCTCATTAGGTGTTGACAAAAACAGCCACCACCCACTTTAACTCATACATACGTACATGTTAAATTATATACAGTATATAGTAGTTTGATATATGTCGCAGGACCAGCCAAACTGTGACAAAATGTGCCACGTATAATCTGGAAAACACGGCTGAAAATCCCCATAATCACTTGCGTACACAGGTTCAGTTAAATGTAAACAACTCATAGCCTGTTTCTTTCCACAGACTGTTCCATAGCACAGAGTCCAACTGCACTGCTTCCATTTCCTGCACGAAATCACTCTGGGGATTCGAAGAGCACACACATCATCTGCTCTGTCACCATTCCAGAAGGCAGCCTTTCTTCACATCATTCCTCATCATTCCCGCGGTCTCCGAACAACCCAGCGAATGCTGAATCCCAGTTGGCAGTTAATTCAAATCGATTGCTGGACAGTCCTAGTACAGTGAGTGTAGACAACAAAAAGCTCAATACACTTACTAAAACAATGTCCCTCTCAGTGAAGTCTCCCGCTGAACAAAATACCCAAGTTCCCCAAACTATAAGAAGTGGTAAGTTGGCCTTTGAGTACACTCAAAGCCAGAGGGAAAACCTTGAAACTCGGACAGACAAGAAAAATAACAAAGATCAGAGACTGGAAATTCCTGCTGCAGCATTGCCTCCTGAAACTCCTCCAGTCCTTGCACAACAAGCTGCCAAGGCCCAGGGAGCAATCAGCACTCTGTCATCACACACACCAGTAAGAAGAGCAAAGAGTGGGGGCCATGTTCGAGCAGCTGCAGCCTCAGGGGCCCACTCAGTTCCTGAAGTATGCACAGATGCTACCACGACCGACCGCCTTTGGAGCAAGCTTGAGCCAGTTAGCCATAGAGACAGCATGTCCTCCTCCTCTAGCATCTCTTCGAGTGACACAGTCATTGACCTTTCCCAAGGCAACCTGGCCAAAAAGAGTCTTATTGGAACTAGCGTCACCTGCGACCCCCTCTGTGCCAGCTGCCACCATTCAGCACTCATTTCCTTTGACAGCCTGCAAGCGAACAGGAGCAAATCAAACCCCAATCTTCAACAGAGTGAGTGCTCCAGAGATGGGTTGACGCCGCCTCATCTGCAGCATGGCCTGGAATCCCCCATAGACCTAACCAACAGACTTACTCAAAGAAGGCACACTTGGAGCCGACTCTTCATGGAAGGGCTCAAGCAGTCATCAGCCAGCAGTCCGTCATCAGCATCTCCATCCAGAACGCCAGTGTCCATATCCAAAAGCCTTGGGGATCTTACATCAGATGATATTTCTTGTAACTTTGACAGCAAGTACCGCAGCATCAGCCGTAGCTTCTATATTCGACCAACCAGGGACCAGCTTCGAAAGGGCAGCTCGGAAAAATCCCACCCGAGCAGTGACCTGACAGAGCAGCTACGGAAGCTGACCGATGTGGAGCCCCTGAATGCGAGTGACTTTGCACGTGAAAATAGGCCGAGCGAATACGAAGAGGAATCCGTAGCTGAGCATCTCATTAGGAGGACTTCCTCCAGGAGCCAAAGCAGGGTGCGTTATATTGCAAACCGGGCCAAGAAGGCCCAAGAAAGGCAAAGGCTCCAGAGCTTGATGCAAGGCAATACAAGCTTTGACCTTACCAATAAAATGGGTGGCGGTAGTGCTTGCCCCATTGAAGAGCGAGGGAATCCTGAAGGGGCCTGTTGCATAGATAGAAGCCCTTGTGCTAGCCCAAACATGGTCTGTGCAGCCACATCTTTGGGATCCCCCTCAAGACCGTCCCCTTCCTCCGGAAACCCTGCAAACAGTGACGTCCTTTTTATGCTTAGACTTTAAGTGGACTGGCAGGTTTGAGCGTCAAAATTCTCATTTTTTTCCAAGAAAAATTATGTTATTCTTCAGAAAAGGTAGCATAGTTGAACAGAATATTTCACAGAAAACTGGATTCATATAAATTGTCCTGACATTATGGAAAAACAAGTTCGACAGCCCTGTAAATCTGTTAGATACAATGTATTTAGAGAAAATTGCCATTTTTAATGCTTCTTTATGTTGACTATGATCTAATGTTACGTTTAAGTATTTTAGGAGGTACAACATTTAGTAGCAGTAGCTCAAGTAGATGCCATCTCTTAACTTTAACCCTGTCATTGTATAATCTGAGTTTAAAATTAGGAACATCATGTCGAGATATTATTTGTAGCCCATCCATCAAGCAATATAAGAGTGATGGCGTTGTTATGTGAAAAATAATGTGCAGTTTTATGCTAAAAGATGAGCTTTCCTGAGAAAATGAGCTATCCCTACAATGCAAGATGAACGTTTTAATTCATACAATGCTTTGTGTAGTGCTTACCTGTAATGCAACCGAGCTGCCAATTGTCTGCTAATGATACTGATCTGCAGCATGTCACAGCACTGACGGAACGACTTCTCTTTTAGTTGACTGCATGTGTTAGATGCACTGTATTTACCCCGGACTGGGATTTATTTTACTATTTTTTTTTTTATCAACATGTTCACCTGTTATGTAGGAGAGTTTGATGGCGTCCCAAGAGCATCACAGTGTAGTTTTTATGTTCTCAGTAGTCCATGGTACTAAAACAAAACAAAATCTGTAACAAAGCACGTTTGTCAGCCTGCTGCATCGTTTGTACTGCCATGCCAGTTGTTTGTGCAAAAAAAAAAAAGAGACAATATTTAAACAACAATGTGTAATTATGACTTTAATAAATTCCAAACAATAATGCACGGTTTCACTCTGTTTTCATGTTTTCAATGAAGCCTAATGACAGGTCACCAGCATTCCGGAATACAGTAGAACCTCTAAGGTCAAACAGTTTGTTCCAGGAAGCTGGTCCATCACCGATTTTGTCCTATTATAGGAATACTCACAACTAAAATGGTATTAATCAAAAAATGGGTCAAAATGCTGCCTTTATTAACTGCACAGGCGGTAGTTTAGGCCAGCGCTTCTCAAATAGTGGGACGGGGCCCTGGGGTGGGGAGAAATTTCTTCAAGGTTGCACTTCTGTTTATTCATGCTTGAACAATGCTGGTGCTTGCAACTCAAAACAGTGGTTTGTACAGATAAATAAATATCAGGTTCTCAATAGTATTTCAAATTTGGGGGCATCAAAAAAAAAACCAAACTGTCCTCTGAAGGAGTCTGACAGCAACCATTGGTTCCACGGTGGCCTAGTGGTTAGCATGTTGGCCTCACAGTCAGGAGATCGGGAAGACCTGGTTTCGAATCTCCGTTGGGCATTTCTGTGTGGGGTTTGCATGTTCTCCCCGTGCGTGGGTGGGTTTTCTCCGGGTGCTCCGGTTTCCTCCCACATTCCAAAAACATGCATGTTAGGTTAATTGGCGACTCTAAATTGTCCATAGGTATGAATGTGAGTGGTTGTTTGTCTATATGTGCCCTGCAATTGGCTGGCGACCACCTGTCGCCCGAAGTCAGCTGGGGTAGGCTCCAGCATGCCCTAATGACCTTAATGAGGAGAAGTGGCATAGAAAATGGATGGATGGTTTAGGCCATATCCACACTCCAAACTAAACTCAAAGAGGACACAAAGAGGACTTGCCGTATATGCAAGTCAGAGAATGTTCTTGCCAAGTGGATAGCGATAAGCTGCAGACCGACAAACATAGTTGAAGATGAGGGGTTGATAGAAAACTGCAAACTGCGTCCAATGACTCATCATACCAGCCACCATGCAACTGTGTTGCTGAGATCACTCGTCCTCACCTTCTTCCTGATTTTACTGTTGCTTTCTTTGTGTTAACCTCGGTGCTTTAAATGGAGTTGATGTTTTATTTTATCAATGTGTGTTTTCGATAAATCTCCTGTGCATGTAATAAAGCACACACGCGTGTCTCTCGCTGCGCAAAATGACACCAACACCCGTAAGTCAATAACTTCATTTTCTGTTGTTCAATGAGGTTTAAATACATGAGATCATGTCATACATTTCCTATGACACAAATCAAAAAGCTCAGTTTCACCTGGTGTTTTGAACGTCTCCATTCTGGCTGGAGTTTGCAAAAGCTCTAAAGTCATGGAAAGAAATGATTAGACCGCCCTTTTTTTTTCAGTTTCTTGTACATATTGATGCCTGGTACAACTAAAGGTTTGGACAAATATAATGAGCTATTTTTGTCATTATATTTATCCAAGAAAGTTGTACCAGGCATTAAAATGAAAAATAAACTGAAGAAACAAAGGTGGTTTAATGATTTTTTTTCTCTAACTGTATGTTTGCATGTGGACAAGAGGCCAAAACACATAGAAAAATATGCGTTTTTAAAATACCGTAAATTCCGGAATTGATGCACCTGAACATAAGCCGCACCCACCAAATTTAAAGAGAAAAAAAAATTTGTTCAAATATAGGCCACGCTTGCGTATAGGCCGCAGGTGTCCATGTTGTAACATGAAGGACATACTATAAACCTTGCAATCCAACCGACTCTTTGTTCCCAGCGTCACTCGTTAGCTCCGATGAGTGCGATGAGATGATTTATTATCGGACTTCAACAGCTGCCACGGCCCAAGCAGAAGCTGTAGCAATTGATCAAACTTACTTAAGATTTGTCAGATCAAAACATGATTGCTGCATTCACTACTTTCTGAAGCTGCACTCATAATAATAGGAAATGTAGTTGTTTTAGCCATAAATTAGCTTCGTCGTTGTTTAAGCCACAGTGTTCAAAGTGTGAAAAAAGTAGTGGCTTATAGTACGGAATTAACGGTATTTGTGTGGACATAGCAGCCTTAATTAATATTGCAATATTCATACAGTATATACACATACATGCAGTTTGATTATTTTAGTAAGAGTAATCTCTTGATTATTTTTTTTTTTTTGCGTAATCAGAAAGAACACATTTTATAGCAGGGGTCCAGTTAAAAATTTTATGTTTGTGTAATTTCCAAGGCATATTTTGCTCAAAATGTTTGTCAAACTTTAAAGGTTCTACTGTAAATAGAGCCTTATACAAAGTGACATGTGAAAGGATTTGACCTTGATTTTGGCAGTGTGCGCTTTCTTTTCTAATTATGAACTCTTCTTTACCCTCGGTCACCTTTTGGCAAAAACCCATCAGACCCCCGACAGGCAGGGGCGATGTTTTCTTAACTAAGACATCAGGCTGCACAAGAGACTAACAACCTCAGACACGGCCAGCCATTGTTTCCTCAACTTCTAAACGAATGACTGCTCAAAAGAGTTCATGGGACGGTTGGAAATCTTTCACAAGAGCAGATAAACAGACTTGCAGTGGTTCGATTGAATGTAAACACTGGTCTTAATCTTAACCTTCAAACTCAGTCATGGAAGGAACGTATGATCACAATTTGCATTGCTCCAGATGTTGCATCAGTACATTGATGAAATGCTTCTTTCACACAGCAGTAATTTAAACCTTGAGTTTCTAACCTTAAATCTTCCCATCCCAAAAGGCATGGAGCCACTTCATGCTTTCTCACGACACTGATTCTTCAAAGCCTTGTCCATTGTCTGTGCTTTTCCAAAGCTGACGGCCTCCTCTGGCGAGCTGTCACATTCTGCTGGGCCTCTTCTTCGGCTCTGAGAGACTTTGTGAAGCGCGACATGCTTGTTTTAGCGCCACAGACTCCATTCCACCCAGCAAAGCGATACAAAAGACAGCTTCATTAGGATTCTAAGAAAATCCCACAGACTCTTTAAAGGCGGTATTTATCTGGACAGCTTGGCACAACTTTTTTCTCTCAATTGAAACCTCCTTTACTGTTTGGCACTTCAGGCCTAACAGAACGTTTTGTCTCGAAAACTGAATGCAACCCTTCCTCCTTGATGAAGTCAGTACTTCTTTTTACAGATATGTTCATTTGTCGGACTCCGCCAAAACCCACAGCAAAAACAAAAACCCTATTTTACATTTCGGGTTAATGTAAGGGGTTTTGGATGCCTATCCACTGCTTGTCATTCTTTGGCTATGCATCATCATACTCCCTGACAGTTAAGACTAGTAGAAACTGTTTACGTACGGTTTAGTATTTGTAACGGGAATAAAGGATGATGCAAACATTTTTTGAGAAACGAGAGTGGTTGGAAAAAAAATGAACTCCCTTTTCAAATCATAGCATTTGCATACTTGACGCCGACATCCGCGGTGAGACTTTGTTCAGCCTCTGTCTCTGCAATCGTGTTTTAGGTTTAGGCCCTCCCTCTGTCCTCCCACATTTAAACTCGCCCACGTCTGTCTGCTTTACACAACACTTTGCACTTGCAAGATTTGTTGACACTTTTTTGGGGTTCTTGCTAGGTTCATTTTTAAACCCACACGTCAACAGAGGTGAGTACACTAATATTGTTACTCTGTTACAACACGTATTTATTACCACGTAAATGTATTTTTTAGTCACGATGATGTATGCGTCAATGCCTTGCGTGTGCAAATTCAATCTTAATTTGACACAAAGCTATCGTTTTCAGGCTGTTGGCAGAATGAAAGTCTGCGTAGCTTTTGTCTTGAGTGTGGCGGCCCTTAATAGATGGGCGTTGGCTGCAGGTAAGATGCTTCTCAATCAAGTTGAATGCAAATGAGCAAGACTGTGACCTGTTAATGCTGATTCATTGACAACTGAGGTTTTTGGGCGGCAATACTGGCATATTTATTTGTCAGTCAATGAAATGTTTTAAATTCAAAGTGAAAATGTGGATAGAAGCAGTGAGCTTTTTCCTTCTAAGAATTAGTTTCACTTGTTTTTTTTGTTTTTTTTCCTTTGGCAGAAGTTTTTGTTTTTTTTCTGTAGGCTGGAGGCTATACATAAAATATCCACTCACCAGGCACTTAATTTGGAACACATGCATGAAACTGTGTGCCTTTACAAATATGATAATGTTCCGTTTGGGTGGACACTGTCATATTAATACTTTAACGATATGTTTATTACTGCGTTTGTGGTTTGAAGTAGTGTACAACTGCACTGTACCAAGATTTGTTCCCAGTATTTTAGCAGTGAGTGCAGCTTGTGAGGCACTTAGTCCTTTGAAGTTAGTTCGAGTACTTCTTAGTCCCATTTATTGATTTTTTTTATGAACAGAAAAACTCTGTACCTGAACCTTTCACTCGTTATATGAAGTACATGAACCCCATCCTCCTCCAGGAAAACCTCTGATGCTTTGTTGTAAAAGTCTGATCACCATCTGTTAAGCTTGGATATATGTAATCATCCATCTTGGCAGTCAAGTGTATTCATTCGTGCAGCAGAGCATAAACATATTTCATGCATTTGAGTTGCTGCTCTCCAGCTGGTGCCGCCTCTGTCAAAACAACACCAAAAAAAGGCTGGCTTTCCATTGACAAGCACCTTCCAGCTCACGCCTCCACCCCTTAAGGATGAGGCGAGTACTGCAGCGCCCCGTTTATGACATTTCTGTGTATTGTATTGTATATTGTATATTATTTACAGTTAGCAAGAATAATGTCACAAACTGGCAGGCACCATGACCCAACTCAGACGGTAGGCTGGGCTTGCGTGCGAAGCCGAGAAGAGGTCATCTTGGGATTCTGCCCCGAATTTGATCAGGAAATGTGCAAATTTAACGATTTTTACTGAAAAAAAATTTAAAAACGATTGGAATGATACATTTACAATTAAATGTTAGTTAAGTGACACACTAATTTTTTTCTATCATGACAGGTGGCTTTACCTCACCTGCGTCCCCTGACCGCATGTCATTTATTTTGGATACCTTGTGTCGCTACGAGGGGCAACATATTCGAAAGGCCCTCAGTAATAACCCAATACACCACTGTCAATTACAAGCACAGTAGTAAACATATTGTTAAAAGAATATCTCTCTGACAGTGTCCCTCAAAACTGGATTGTTATCTTTGAAAATGCGTGGTTGTTTACACTATTCTGCTATTGGATATCATTCAGGTTTACTTCATGTCCTGCATGTGTCTCTGCCTTTGGAAAAAGTCCAAATTCATAACAATCTGTATCCTGTATGTCCAACGCTCCATATCAGACATCAGACTATGGGTGACCTTTTAAAAAGAGGTCACGCTCCCAAACAGGTTTTGTAAATCCGATTTACACCCAGCAGACCCTGCCAGACAGCAGGAGTCCCATCAAAGCACAATCAATTTGGGCAGCATCGTATTTCTCACCAGTGGAGGGGCTCATGTCATGCTGAGGTCTAGAAAGCACAGCGATAAATCAATTAGCCCACACTCTGCAGGCAGGCAGGCGGTGAACTGACAGGCATCTCCGCTGATCATAGCTCCTACCATCCTTTCTGGGGGGACGCTGACGGGGTGTCATGAGCCTCGTATGACCCAGCCGGACTGGCTTTTGTTGCGGCATGAAATTATGAGGAACTTGCACCCCTAGCACCTCCTGATCCCCACTACCCGTCTCTGGTCGGCCTTGGCAGGGCATGTTAGGTCCTGCAGACATGCTGGGAGCGCCATTGGTCACACTTCAGACAGACCGAAAACAAGTTTGGTGCCAGTATTAGGGCAGGGATTCCCTTGCCCTTGCGGTTCATTACACACTGAAAGGAGGGGTTAGAAATGCGTCCGTACGGAGGGTCCCGTTGCTTTGATTCCCACATAGCCCAATGTTGTAAGTTGTACTAAAAACACAAAACTTCCATTGTCCTCCAGTGCTGCTGAGCTTATTTACTGCTGCTGTGGGACAAAAGCAAAGGGGACACAAAGCACCAATAGCATTCTTTAGTCTTTCTATAGCTTGTAGACATCAAACCAAAGTATCTTGGAGCTCACTTAGTGACTTTGACTGCTTTATGAGAGTAATGCTGTTTTCCCCCCATAATAGGCCCGAAAGAGTTATCCATCACCACCATAAAGGTATTCCTGTTTTCCCTATAGTATTATACCCAGAAAACACTTTGTTTTCAAAACAAATGAATTGTTAGGTGTCTTTTGTTGTTTTAATGCTTTTTCTATGAGTAATAATGACAGCTACAATGTGCTGGTTAACTTTACAACACGAAAAACAAAACCTGGATGCATTCTGAGCAGTTGTTTTCATTATTATCTACTGATGTCATACTGTATGAAGTCAGTCCGCTACAGGCTCATTTTACATGAAGGTATTGGTGTTTCACAGCAAGACCCGTACACGATGACCAAAGGCTCTGGAGGGGAGCTGGAAGGCTACTGCATTGACCTGATCTCCGAGCTCAGCCAGAAACTTGGCTTCAGTTACAAACTGCAGCTGGTGAAGGACAGCCGCTATGGATCCATGGACTCCAGCGGTAACTGGAATGGAATGATCGGTGAAGTCATCAGAGGGGTAAGTTCCTGGGAACGGAGCGCATAAACGTACATGTACACCATATGGACAAGAGTATTGGCCCCACTAGAACAGCTCAGAACATGAACTTCCTCCATTAGGATGCCGACCTGGCTGTAGCCCCACTGACACTCACCGCCATCCGAGAGCAGTATGTGGACATGACCACCCCCTTCATGCAAACAGGAATAGGTTTCATTCTCCACAAAGACGTGGCAGGCGATGAGAACGCTTTCAGCCTCCTGGCTCCCTTCTCCACTGAGATGTGGGTGGGCATCCTCATTGCGTTCCTGCTAACTGGTCTCTGCATGTTCCTGATGGGCAGGTATGTTCTAAATGCCACTTATGGTAAAGAAAATGTACAATATTTGTTACTGGAGTAATAATTATACCATATTTCTCCACTTCCATGATGTCTTTGGCAACAAATACTTTGATTTCTTCTGGTCCTCCTTTTAATTTAATGTTGATTTTACAGTCCGCACTCAAAGTGCCTTGAATTTTCCTTGAGTCACAAGCTTTCTTGGCGATGTCAGCGCTGCCTTTTTTGTTTTATGTAGACATTTATGTAAACATTTGTTCCTTTCAGCTTGCTTCTTGCTTTGTTGGTGATCTTTATGATGACGACAGGTGTGGCATTGTTCTTCCTGCCAGACATTGGGACGCATGTATCGATGTTGTTGACATCCACACCCATCTCCTTTGATTATGGAAAGTTGGTCACATGTTGCTTTGTTTGAAGCAACATCATCTTGTTCTCCTCCTCTGTTAACTGGCATGGCATGAGACCCGCCTGTAATGTGAAGCCTAGTCACCATCACGTTGTTCATGCATGGTGATAAAGAGTTAAGACAAGTCCAAATGTCTACACTACAATATCATATGGTGCAGTTCACAATAAATATTTATCTAATAACAAGACAAAAACATAAAACTTTTAAATAAAATACATCTGGTCACTAGAATCATTTTTTTTTTCCTGGTCTGTCAGCCAGTGTGGGTGTAACTTGGTTTGTTGATCAGTTTTACTTTGATCAACCAATCAGGACTGAGGGGCAGCCTCTTTGCTGTGGTCAACCAATCAGAACTGGGGTCCTGCAGGCTGGCCCTGAGAGATGAATTTGAAGTTTGATTGGCCAAAAAAATAAACAGCCTCATTGCTGATGGTATGTATGACCGGGGACAGAACTCCTAATTCTGAAGGCCAGGGCAGATGACCTATCTGGCAACACACAGAGTTGCCAAGTACAAAGCTCAAAGACAAAAACATCTAGCATACAACTTACACTACTGGAAGCACTGCAGTCAAGAAAAATGCTACTAAATGAAGATAATAGACTGTTGGAAATAATTTTGGGGATTTCCCGATATTGACATCGGATATCGGGTCGATACTACCGAAAATACAATATCGGATTATAAAGGCCTGGACCTCAAATCTCCGATATTGGCACTCAGTCGATTCCAGACTCCGCCCCAGCACTTCCGTCCAGCAGCGACCGGAAAGAGCTTGTGCGATCACAATAACAGTGTTTGCTAGCACGCTAACAAAGGAGCAGGAGTGATGCCAGTCGTGTGGCAGTAAAAAAAAAATGTTGTAGCTGAGTGCAAAACTTGTCATGCACGGAACTGGAGAACTTTAATACCACAAAGCTCATTACACATATGACGTGACATCACACTCCCATGGGACGGCAAAAGGTCATCAGCTATGACAGAAAAGAGCAAGCCCCTATCGGTGGCGAGTAATGTCGTGTTTAAACGCTTCATGGAGCGCCTCCGACCTTGCTGTGTTATGTCTGGCTGTCAGTACATCATGATACAACCCACAGCACGTCAGAGACTTTTGTTGTTTGTTTTGTTAAATGTATCTCAATACCTGTACTGTCCTGTGCTAAACTAACTAAAACTAAACTGACTAAAACTTTTACATGACAAAAACTGTTTTTTCTGCCTTCACAGGATCAGTCCGGCTGAATGGGCCAAGCCTGACACGGAGGAGCACAGATTTACTTTATTGCACAGCTACTGGTACATTACGGGGGCTCTCACCCTGCAAGGTAACCCCGCAACCAGCTAGACTGAAACACACAGAACCCCCACGCCCTGCTGCAAGACGTCTATTCCTTTTTTTGCTTTGATTAAACCATTTGGTGTTATTTTAGGGCAGCATGGTGCAGTAGTGGTTAGCACATCTGCCTGCAGGCTAAAGTCAGGAAATTTGGGTTTGAATCTCCATTTGTGGAGTTTGCATGCGGGATGGAGAGGGTGGAGAGGGCACGCCTGAGCTGAGTTTCAAGAGGGTTCGGTACCTTGCTCAAGGGCATTCCCAGAGTAGCCAGGAAACAGGCTAGCATGTCTCCAACATGTAGTTGCCATTTGTTTTCATCAGCAGCAGGATACCAGTGGTGGGCTGTGGATTTTGGCCTTCAGTGGGGACTGAAGCGACCCAATCCCACCTCTTAACAGTAATGTAAAAAAACACAATAAAACAATGCATGGCATTATACAATTGGGGATTAATACATTTATTACTAAAGCAAGAAAGCCGTTAACCCTTCATCTTCAAAGACATAATCTCTTAAAAGAAACAAAAACTCTCCAAACTCCTAACTTCTACACCACAACATCAGTTCAGAATCAATATTTATCTAATAACATGACAAAATCATAAAAAAGTAAATAAAATACATCACTCTCACTTGTTTATTCATACAATGAACACCACCATGTCCGTCTCCTTTCTTCTAGTCAGAACACGATCACTGATGATGCGTTCAAGCGCACTGATAACTGAGTTTTGGGTGTAGGCTTTCAGACGTCAACCAACCAGCGGACTGAAAAATGCCTGCTAGCTGGCCTCGAATCTGAAAGCTGATTTGTTACGAATAGTATTTACGTGACATGGACTAGCACGACTGATTCTGGAGGTTTGCGTTGGCATGGCAACATACAGGAGCTGAAATCTCATTGGACAAAAGCGGATCAAATCTAACATAAACACACACATGCTGAAAGCAGTGCCTGCTACAAAATGGAGATAATACACGGTTAGGAATACATTAATTAATACAATTGCATGGACCAAATACAGATTTTTTTTTTTTTTACAACTGATATTATTTATTTATATATTTTATTAGCAGATTCTAAGCCTGGTGGTGCCATCAAATAGATGAAACGCGGCCCTTATGTTTAACGTTTAAATTCCCTACATCACAAAAAGCCGATTTGTACTTGTCCTTCATTCACTAATCGTGTTATGCAAAAGATGTGCATGAGCTGCTAACTTGAAACAGTTTACGTTAGGAGTCTCTGCATGTTTGGGGTGGGAGGGAGTTCCACAAACTGGTTGTTCGTGGGATGTAGGAAGAAAGACGACACTGGATGTTCGACTTGGGAATACTGACTACATAAGGGTGACTACTCGCAGTTATGTATGCAGTTGTTGTTTCATTATGTCTAGATTCTAGATTAGTATGTTGGTCATGAGGACCCCAAGTAATGCTTTGCTTGGGTATCACTTCTATTTCCATGAAGTCCTGATGATAATCCTGATGATCATCTCAGTTTTGCCGGCGCTGAATGTGATACGCCAGTCAGAAGCCCATTTCTCAATGGCGTCCGAGTCTCGCTGCAGACTTTCTGCAAATACGTCTCTGAGCTTTGGGTTTTTGATGGTAACCTGAAGAGTTGAATCATCTGCAAACAGGTGGAGGTCACCCTGTAAGTGTGAAGCTAGGTCATTAATATACATCAGGAAGAGTAACGGATCACGTACGCTCCCTTGGGGCACACCAGCAGGTGCAGGTAATGCTGAGGAAGTAAATCCATCAGCTGGAAAGATGAAACCCAGCCATGTAGGTCTTCTTGAATACCAAATGAAGTCAGTTTTAACAAGCCGCGGTGCCGCACATTATCATTACTTTTATATTATTATTGTTGTTGACGCCGCTTATCTGTTTGTTTGTGTTCAAAATAACTTGAAAAGTTCTGAATGGATTTGGATGAAATCTTCAGGAACTGCCAGAAATGGAAGAACTGATTAAATTTTGGATCAAGACCTCGTCTGGATCCAGGAATTTTTGAAAGGACCTAGGAGCTAGGACCATTTTCGCCATTTGTGCATAAAACGCCACAAAGAAATGGTCAAAGACTGATCCAAAAAATGTAGGATTATTATTTTGGTGTGAATCAAAATATGGGGGGCGGGACTATGGCGCTTGGCGAGGTCTGCGCTCTCAGAGTGCGTTTCTAGTTCATTTATTCGTTTAAGCGTGTGTCTGGATACATTTGTCTTGTACTAGTATACTGTATGTCCTCAAATGCAATTTCAAAATCAGCCACTTCTTTAAAATCACTTCTTTTTAAACAAATAATCCCCAGAGAAAAAAAGTTTTACAGACGCGCCTTAAAGTCTATTATTAATGTGCACGAGCTGTATCAACAAGTCTGCCTTTAAAAGCTAATAAAGCTCAGTGTTGATTTGCAGTGTAATAGAAGTATTGTGCTCTCAGGTGCCGGTCCTCATCCGAAAGCTGTTTCTGGAAAAGTGGTGAGCGCCATCTGGTGGGTGTTTGTTGTAGTACTGCTCGCCTGCTACTTCGGCAACTTCCACTCCATGACGCACTTCAACAACAAACACGTCTCCATCAAGACCTTTGAGGACCTCGCCAACCAGGATGTCCTTGAATATGGCACAGTGGACGGCGGCTCCACCACGCTTTTCTTTAAGGTGTGTTCATGAGCAACACAGTATCTACATCATGTTCGAGACAACCTGACGTATCAAAATAAAAGATGGGATGATGCAATCCTTCTTTATTGCCCTAGAATTCCAACAATGCTGTCTACAGGCGCATCTATCAGCACATGGAGCGTAAGAAGAGCTACGTGGCAAACATGGAGGAAGGCGTTCGCCGCACTCAGGAGGGAAACTTTGCCTTCATCGGTGAGGCCGTGTCCTTGGATCTGGCTGTGGCTCGCTACTGTACACTGACCCGCTCACAGGAAGTCATCGCCATGAGAGCCTATAGCATCGCTGCACGTCAGGGTGAGTCTGGCAGACTTTATAAGCAGTCCTTTCAAGCCAAGATTGTCCTCAATTCTTCCTTCTTCAGGTTTCCCCATGGTAAGAAACCTCAGCATGGCCATTCTTCAGCTGAGCGAATCTGGCGAACTCACTTATCTGCGGAACAAGTGGTGGGCCAGCAGCTGTGTGGGAGCCGATGGCGCCCCCGACTCGGAAACCCTCCATCCTCATGACCTGCGGGGTCTCTTCCTCCTCCTTGGCCTTGGCCTGGGTGTTGGCCTCCTCCTTGCTCTGCTTGAACTCCTAGCCAAGGCTCGCAGCCAGGCCATTGAAGAGAAGGTATGAATGGAAGCATCCCATCCCGTAAATGGTGCTGCTTTTTCATTCTGCAGTCAAACTGTCTTCCGTCATAAAACCTTTAGTGAGTTGTGATGTTACCAATTAGTCATAAATCAGATAACGTCTGTATAAGAACAAAAATACTCGCCCTTGGATGCCAGAGGCAGAAAGCTTTTAGGCAGTGGAAAAGGTGTAAAGCACCTTCATGTGTCATACTGTAAAAAGAAGTCAACTGATCTATATTAGAAATTAAAAGCTACAAATGGAGTACTCACCTTAAACTGTACATTTTCTTTCTTCTCTTTTTTGTGACTGTCGCTATGTTAGTCGTATTGTACTGAGCAGGCAGGAGAGTGTCGTTTGTCTGTGATCATCATTACACTTTTCCTACACAGAAATCCCTCGTTAATCGCGGTTAACTGGCTCCAGATCCGACCGTGATAAGTGAATTTCCACAAAGTACGATTCCTTATTTATAAATGGTATGTTTTCGAAGTTAGAGCATAGAAAACCTGTTTACGACCTTCTAAATACGTTTTTTAACATTATTAGAGCCCTCTAGAGATGAAATAACCCCTATAGTCACCTTTACACTCGTATTACCCAATATAGTAGATATAATAAGAGAAAAAAAGACCTAAATAAGTAGGGGTGTCGCCAGATTAAAATGTGACTAAATTTCTTGTTTGTAGAAAAGCTGTATCGCGAGAACAGTGCAGCCAGAAGCCAATCAGGACTGAACTATGGCATCGCTACTACAGTATGAATGATAATACAGTGATATGGCAGTGGCATCGTGCAAGGCGTTATTGGAGGCGCACATTAAGGCATGCTTTGCAATCCAACCTGGTGTTCATAGCATCAATGAGTGACGTGTGACTGTTTTTTTCCATCGGAGTTGAACAGCTGCTTGCTTCTTGTTGATGTCCAAGCAGAAGCTGTAGTAATTCTACATTTGATCAACTTTATTTAAAGATTTGTCAGATCAACCCATGTAGATGTTCGGTCTGCACCCTTAATCGATGAGCAGTTCTGTTGACGCTCTTTGCATTTGGCCAAGCACCAACTTTCAAGTACTGACGATCACCGGTTCCATTTCACAACACGCCACATACTTAGGAGAGATCCGTGTTAACAATTTAGCGACATTGTCGCTATATTTAGTGAGTAAGGGTGCGAGCGGGGAGTGAGCTCTCCACAATGTAGCTCAGCCCCTGACCAGCAGGGCCAAGAAGGTAGAGCTTGGATACAATCCTCCGTTGCCACACCTTCCTGGCAAAACAGGCACGGGTGTCCATTTGTGGAACATGGCTCATTGCAGAAATAAAATAAACGAAAACCCGGGGGGTTTTGAGTGAATGCATGCGCTTGCTAGCCACGCATTCCAGACTGAAAGTTTTAGAATCAAATATGTGAGTTTTTAAACATAGACATTTAAAGAGACAGTGATTGTCGTTATCTTGGTATGTAGCCTGCCTCAGTGGCTAGCGCCTCACCTTTTTTCATATAAAAGCAGCACTTCTTTTGACCAAACCAAATGTTCCACCATTCTGATTCTTCCTTTCTGCAACAGAAATCCTGCTGCTCAGTGTTGACATCAGAGCTGAATCAGCGCCTTGGCAGTGGAGGAGAGGTCGCAGAGCAAGACACAACAGACAAAAGCAAAGCCTAATGCATCCACTTTCATATTAAAAAAAACAACATTTGGTCACTCCATTCAAACACACTCACTGGCAGTGTTTCCATAGTAACCGTTTGGGGTTGAGTGGTCTTTCCAGAGATCTGCGCAACCCCTCGAAACACATCAACAAGCAGCTACAGGTAATCATGATAAAAGTGACACTAAAGTTTTAATACTGCAAAAGCTAATCAGTACTTACAATGCATGTCTTTTGCCCGTCGATTAAAATGACAGTTATTATGTACTAACAATTTATATTGCGTGTATCATCCAAATAAGTCAACCAACCTTCAAAATGGTTTTACTTCATAGTGCACATAGACTTACCGAACGCCAGCTCGGGACGTGCATTTTAATTCCATATTAACACCAGATTACATGAAAGACAAACGAGCAAAAGTATTAAATGAACTTTCAGAGTGGACCACAAAATTCCTAGTGTCGCTGCTAAGCTTTGCAGTAAGTATCTGAATTATACCATCTTGATGGGCTTTCAGACACATTTGTAAGAAAAATCAATAAATGTCATTGAACATTATGGACTAAGTCTCCTTTTTCTACACATGGTGGCATCGTTACCACTGGCAGCTATTCAAAGGCCAGGCAGATATTCAAACGAAATTCGAACTTTGAAAGTGTTTCAAATGTGAAAAAATGTTCATGCTGAGGGGTTTTACAGCCTTAAAACATACATAATAACTGTAAACAAATAAAGTTGGCTGCGTCACGGATTTCACTTATTGCGGGCTATTTCGGGAACCTATCCCGGCGATGCAGTGAGAAAAACTGTACATGATGTATTTTTGTGACTTAGGGTGTTGTAGCGCAGGGGTGTCAAACTCGTTTTCTTTGAGGGTCACATCGGAGTTACGGCTGCCCTCCTGTCACTGTCAATTTCTCAGAATATAAATATGACCATAACCTCATGATATGATTACACGTGGGGCCGCACGGTCAGGAGTTCGAATCTCCGTTGGAGTTTGCGTGCTCTCCCCGCGCGTGGGTTTTCTCCGGGTACACGTTCCAAAAACACGCATGTCCGGTTAATTGTCCATATGTATGAATGTGAGTGTAAATGGTTGTTTGTTTATACGTGCCCTGTGATTGGCTGGCAACCAGTCCAGGGTGTCCCCCACTTCTCGCCCAAAGTCAGCTGGGATTGGCTCCAACATACCCCCGCAACCGGATAAGTGGCATAGAAGATGGATGGATGTTATGACATAATTAGCCATGCATTAGATTATTACATTTTTACGAACAAATTAATGGATAACTTGCTTTGAAATGGGAAGTGAAGTGAGACGGACAAGCAGACTTAGTACGAAATAGCAATACGCCTTGTTGGTGCTCCTTCAGTGGGCATGATTTATATTCGTCCTCTATTAGGTACTTTTCCTGTTGCTGTTCCACAGTTTCGCCACTTGGGTGTGCTGTTGGAATTGTTTTGGCAGTAGGTGCACTATTCATATTTCATTGAACTCTTGCAGGAAAGTATGGCACACACACGCGCCGTCTGTGTAAAGTTTAAACAACACTTCTGATCCTTAATTTGTAAATAATCTATTTTTATATGTAGACATATATATTACCGGTGTGGTTTTTAACCATAAAGACACAGATAAGACAGATAAAGAAGAGCTGCAAAGGAGTGTACTGTACATAATAAACTGTGCTAGTGTCTGTGTTAACATTGCTAACAAACAAAAGAGGTGTTTTGGTTGGGTGAACAATTTCTGCTGATTAACACTATTTTACATGGCTGTTTTTCATCAAAATGACTTTTCAGAGTACATAGACCAGGGGTGTCCAAAATGCGTCCCAGGGCCATGAGTGGCCTGCCGCTTGTTTGTTCTTGGCACATTGTAGCAATAAAATTGAACAAAAAAAAAACAGCACAAATGGGAAAAATAGAGTGAAAAGGCAAAATGTAAAGAGAAGAAGATGAAATATTAAATACATGAAATAATACATGTCAAATGCCGTTTTACACAATTTAATTCAAAATAAGGTTCGAACCTTCGCTGTGAACAAAAATTGCATCAACGGACCTTACTCAATTTTAATTGAAGACCCCTGGACTAGAGACGAGTGGTGAAAATGTCGGCTCCTTTTAGAGAGCCGGTTCTTTTAGCTCGGCTCACTAAAAAGAATTGTCTCTTTTGGCTCCCAAGTAGCCCCTCAGATTTCTTGTTGTCTTACTTATTATCAAATTATGCGTATTGTGTAAAATGAATTCCTAATGTAAAAAATACATGATGTCAAATGTTTATTATTTAAATGGGTTTCTTTAAACCTCAATGAGCTGCTACAAAAATAAGTTATAATATAAATGATTATAAATGAACTATAATTATAAATAAAATACAAAAACAAATACAAAAACAAAGAGCCATCTCAATAGACAAATTAAGTCAAAATAGGTCAAATCATGCAAATTTCTCAGGAGCGAATTGGCTCTAAGAGCACCACAACGTATTTGACCTCGCCCCTGCCCCTGCTCAGTGTAGACGGAGACGCCGCCACACATCTTGACCAGTGACATTCGCCTTTACCAGAAAAAAAGACAAGGGAAAAAACTAATCGGCTCCTGTTTGGCTCCCAAGGACACGAGCCGGCTCTTCGAGCCGATATGTTTGCAACCGACACATCACTACTAGAGACGTGTGAGTTGGAGATACATACAGTACATGGTGTTGGAATTGTACTGCTGTTGACGTGTTCAGGTCAGAATGAATGAATAAAAGACCATAAAGTTCTGTGTGACTGTGTGAGGACGCTCCACTGTGCTTCAAAGTAGGGTGGAGAACTCCGACTGCCGTCATAGCTCTGGTGCGCATGCCTCAGTTACACAAAAAAACTAAACGTGATTAATGAAATAAATGAGTTACCGCCGTTAAAGCGTTGTTTTTGACAGCCCTACTTTAAAAGAATTTCTGTATGCAGCCCTCGGTGGAAAAAGTTTGGACACCCCGACATAGAGCATGCGGTATACTTGCTGAAAAGGTCGCAGGTGAAAGGGTCTCTAGAGAGTTGTACTGTGAGTCATGTAAAACCTGGACCCTCACATTAAATAAAAGAAGCAATTGTGCAAAATTAGCTCAAATATAGCAGGCCTAGCTTAGTCAGTGAAACGCCAGTTTTCGTCATTGATTTGTTGCAAAAACTGAAACATAAAACCGAATGAATGTTTCCCACAAGAAATAATGTCAATCCAATTAAAATATTAACACAAAACACATTTAACATAGAATAATTGTAGGTTTACATGTAAAAAAAACAATGCAAAATATATATATATATATATATATATACAGTATAAATGAGAACTGAAAGGAATAAATTAACATTTATTTCACATTTATTTTATTTATTGACTTTTACCTTTTGCAGACTTGTTCGCGAACAAAGTGATCAGTGGAGGGAGGAACGGACGAGGTACACAGAAATTGTTTCACGCTAGTCCAGGGATGTCTGCAGTGCGCCCCGGTCGCCATTTCCACAGTTTCCACAAAAGACGAGCTTGGTTTTATTGGCCCTTGACATATTTTTAAAAAACAATAATAATTCTTTGTTATTGAAATTAGGGATGCTACGACCAGGGTTTTATGCTGCCGATTCCGATAGCGATCACCCATGAGTGAAATCGACCGATACCAATCACGTAGATTGTCAATTTTTAAATTGACTATTGGCTATAAGACATGAAAACAGCAACCATAAAATCACCTTCATTTAGACAAAAACATATTTGACTTACTTTTTCAAGAGAACATATTTCTCTGAACTTACAGAGGATCCAAAGTCTTAAAGGAGCCTTTTGAAGACTTTGGATACGAGAGCGCACAGCTTGAAACCCGGTGTCCTCCACCACCGACGAAGGCCGGCCATCCAGTACGACACATCCAACCACTTTTCGGGCTATCCGCCTTAGACCTCAGACTGCACATACGGGCGAGTGTCCAGCGCTAGCCACATTAGTCCCCGCCCGACCGATGATCACATTGCGAGCCTCGAAAACTCACCACACCCCGCCAATTGCCGCTCCAAACTAAAGCTTTTTAACGTGCCAACCCGGCGGGATATTTTTCGTGGCATGTTTTGCACGGTGCAAAATTGACATCACTCTCACAAACGACAGGTGAGTCCCACACGGCAGACATGATTGGTTTGGCTTTGGCACGCCTGCGCAGTGTGGGGGAAAGTGGGCGGGAGCTACAGCTACAAGCTGCATGCTGCAGAACTACAAGCCACAACACGCTGAAAGGCATTTATCAGCATATGCTGATCACATGCTTTTTCAGGGAAATCGGCCAATTTTGATCAGTGGCCGATCGACCGCAGCGCCCCTAATTGAGACATCAGACATTGGAATTTTAACATTTCTCCGATAGGAAACTGGCAGCGAATGAAGAGTTTGTAGAATGGGGGCTATATGTGTCCTCCTATTTGTACTATTTGTACGGCACCAATTGTAGGCGAGACAGCTCTTTCTTGCCTACACATGAGAAGAGACTATTACAGTAGTCTCACCGCGAAGAAACAAAGGCATGAATGATTAGCTCCAGATCGTCGTGTGACACCATATTTCTGACTTTGGAAATGTTTAATTGAAGGAAACAGTTTCTCGTCCTCTGTTTCCAGTGCTGCTCTAATGACATGTCCTTGTCAAAAATAACACCCAAGTTTCTTAGGGATAGTTTGGACCACTGGCCTAAGTCACCCAAGTACTGCTTAATTCCTGGGATTGAGTCATCAGGGGCAATAATCAGTGTTCCAGTTTTGTCAGCATTTAGCTGCAGCGAGTTAGCACTCAACCAATGCTTGATTTCCTCTAAACAGTTTTTCGGGGAGTCTAACTTCTGAACCTCAGATGACCTGAAGGAGCCGTAAAGCTGGATATCATCAGCAAACAGATGGTAAGAAACATCATCGAACTTTTGGATGATCGTTCCCATGGGGACCGGATACAACACAAACAGAGCAGGACCCAAAACAGAACCTTGAGGGACTCTACACAGCAGTTCTGCTGAATCAGACTCTACTTGGTTCACTGCAACAGGAAAGCTACGGAAGCAAACCAATGTAGGATTGACCCTGACAGTCTCAGCCTTGCCAACAGGACCTGGTAGTCAACTGTGTCAAAAGCTGACGACAGATCCAGAAGGATCAAGACACTACATTTCCCTGAATCGGCAGACATCAGAATATCACTCGACACTTTCATTAAAGCAGTTTCCGTGGAGTGAAATTTACGGAAGCCAGATTGAAAAGCCTCATGTATGTCACATTGGTCAAGATAAAATGACAGCTGCTCAAAAACCACCTTCTCTAAGATGTAAATGTTTTGTTCAGATAGATTAGCATATATTGGCCTACATCGGTTTGTTTTAGCATCTTTAATGTACATCATGTATCGAAGTGGCCCCCTGCATCCTTCAATCTCTCTGTATGTGGGCCTCGCTGGAAAAAGTTTGGACACCCCTGCTCTAGTAACATTACAAGGTTTATAGAGTGGACGGTTGGAGCTGTATAGTTGCTCACTTGAACTTTACTGGAAACTTGAGCAGCAGGTACAATCACCATTAATACACACACTGGCCCGGCTCACATTCTTTAAATTGTCTCCCATAAAGCGCTCCCCCCTGCAACCTTTACATCACAATCTTATTGCAACAGACACTACCTTTGTACTTTGCTACGACTTCTTTTTTTTAATGAAATTGTGTTTTTCACCTTCTTTATCAAAGTTCTGGCACTTGCAACGTTTTTTTTTTGTAGCTGTATTTAATTTATTAAAAAAGCAAAGACTCATCCAGCACTCCAAAATATGCAGTGCTCTTGAACGCATTCAACGCTATCCATTCTTCACAGAGGCTGAGCCGCCAATGCATGGTTGCTTTTCTTGGGCACTCGACTAGCTTAGTAGCTGCACTGTTTGATGCAACAAAAAGAGACGAAAAACAAGACATACTCGAAGCAATAATTTTAGGAAAAAATAAAAAATACACACTAAAATACACTTTCTCAAGAGAAACTGTGAAACTGTGATTTCTTCCATGACTTTTTGTATTTTGTGAGATATCTACAAAATCCCTTAGAATGCCCACATTCCTCCATTCATCTCCAACACGCTTGTGACAAGAACCAGTGTGTCCATGAGTGTAAATGTCCTCTGGCTGTGTGAAACGACCTGCCTGTGAACCTGCTAATCAGCTACAGGACTCATTGATTTAGCGTCAGCAGGAGCATCTGACAGGATGAGGCGGAGGAGACGGGGATAGAACAGGATAGGTTTCAACCATGAGAGAGAGAGTCCGTATGTGAGAGGTAGAGTAGAAAAAGACAAGTATTGATTTGGTGGCAGGCAGCTCCTGACAGCTGTGCTAAGATAGCACACACTCCCTCTGCCACAGTCTGCAGCTCAGCCGACAGGGAAGTGCCTAAGAAGATTAAGCTGTAAATCCCACAGATTTCCTGCCGCCCCCTCGGTGCCTCAAACTCCCGCCAGCCCATCCCCCACCAGCCAGCACGTGGTCCCGTTTCTCACAATTAGAACCTTTCTAATTTCAATACATGGTTATTTGCAAACACAAACGCGATAGATACATCATGCATGTTGTACATTGTCTCTCATTCCCCTTTCCAGCCAGGTGGGGGTGCTGTTTCGCCAGTGGCATCTTTTTTTTTTTTTTTAATAACGCTGTTAGTTTATTTAAAGGTAAAACTGCATTAATTTATGAACTATACTATGCATAGCCTGTGTTCATGTTTTACTGTAGCAGATGGTCCACAGCAGCGTCAAATTGGGTGCGCATGATAATTTTTGCCCAAATACCATAATTTTAAGCTTTTCATATGATAATTTGTCATTTCCCATCTGGCCAAACTGAGGTTGCCACTCACAGCAAGGTTTTTACTTCCCATATCTCCATCTGTTGCATATGGTGTGTCACTGCTTCACTTGGCCCCAATGCACGCTGACCATAACGGCAGAAAGTGAAAATACATTTCAAGATTTCCCTGGGCCGATTCAATAATAGCAACTCAATTTCATGCCGTGCCTGATACGCGGCAGTAATTCATTCCAAAGTACACTAACAGAATAAATTTTTCCAATAACAAATAATGCAAATCCAATTAATCCATTCAGGGCACCCAAAAATTTTAACACAAAACACTTTTTAAAAAATATTTTTACAATAATACTTTTACACGCAGCAAACAATTCGAAATGCATATAAATAACAAATGAAAGGGATCAACATTTAATGTCACTTCTACCTTGAATAAGACTTGATTGGTGACAAAAACGGCAATGAGGCAGTATTTTTCAATTCAATAGGATATGGTAATGCTAATGGTTTAATTTACTTGAACATGCATATGACATAGATTAGACATAGCATTGACAGATCAAATAGAACAGTACTGGAAATGTATTCACAGAAGAATGAAGAGTAATAAGTGAAAAGAACGAAGAGTTAGTAGTGAGTGTAGTATTGTTTAGACCAAAGATCCTTAACCCTAGGGCCGCAGCCCATGCTTGGACCTCTAGCGCCACCTAGAGGGGCTCAAAAAAACGTTTTAGTTCTGCACCTGTAGGCCTCGAGGGCTGCATGGGTCAGACTGGTTATAAGGGCTGTTATCTGTGAGACAGTTGCAATACCGCCTCCCACCACTGGTGGCAGTAATACATCAGTCACTTGTTAGGGACCCTTGAAGGCAGAAGAAGACACTCAACTAGCAGCTAAGTTAAAAACAAAAAAATGAAGATGAGACTAACGACAAACTCCCTCAGAAGACGATTTGTTTTCAGGAAATACAATCCAGACTTCAAGTACGGCTTTGTGAATGTAGGCAAGGCAAGGCCTGAGCGCAGTGTGTGGAATGCGGCTTAAAAAAGATGCAAAAAAGGTCTGTTGTGGCAATGGTTAGCCACTCCAGACGTGTAGCACAACTCACTATAGCAGAGGAGTTGGTTCTGCCTGCTACAGTTTATATTTGCCGTGAGGCCACAAGCCACATCAAGATCAAGATCAAGATCAAGAGAGTTTTATTGTCATGTGCATGGTAAAACAGCAGTTATACCATGCAATGAAAATCTTATTCTGTTCATTCTCCCAAGAAAAGAAAGAAAACAAATGAAAGAATAAGAACATAAGAAACATAAACACATAAACATATATACCAATAAATTAAGCAACAACAACAGACGAGACATTAATACAAGTAAATAATACAAATAAATAAATAAATAAAGTGCTATGAGTGTGTGCGTGTGTTGCGTGCGGCGTGTGCGAGTGCTTCGTTGAGGAGCCTGATGGCCTGTGGGTAAAAGCTGTTTGCCAGCCTTGTGGTCCTGGACTTCAAACTCCTGTAGCGTCTGCCTGACGGTAGGAGTGTGAATAGTGAGTGTTGTGGATGTGTGCTGTCCTTGATGAGGTTGTGTGTTCTGCGTAGGACTCTAGATTTATAAATGTCTTGCAGTGAGGGGAGGGCTGCCCCAACAATGTTCTGTGAGGTCTTGATCACCCGCTGGAGTGCCTTCCTATCACGTGTTGTACAGTTACCGTACCAAACAGTGATGGAGGCAGTAAGGACACTTTCGATAGTGCATCTGTAGAAGCAACTCAGGATTGTGGTGGACATGCCAAATTTCCTCAGTCTTCTCAGGAAGTACAGTCTCCTTTGGGACTTCTTCAGAATTTGTTGGGTGTTGTGAGACCAGGTGAGGTCCTCGCTGATGTGTGTGCCAAGGAACTTGAAGGTTTTCACCCTCTCCACCTCAGTCTCATCAATAAACAGGGGTCTATGCGGCTCCTTTTCCCTTGTTCTTGGGTCGATGATCATCTCTTTAGTCTTATCTGTATTGAGAAGGAGATTGTTATCACGACACCAAGCTATGAGGTCCGCCACCTCACTTCTGTATGATGTTTCAACACCACCAGTGATCAGTCCGATGACTGTAGTGTCATCTGCAAATTTAATGATGCTGGTGTTGTTCTGGGAGGCCACGCAATCGTAGGTGAAGAGCGTGTAGAGGAGTGGACTCAGCACACACCCCTGTGGGGTCCCAGTGCTCACAATTCTTGAGCTGGATGTGCGGTTGTGGACTCTGACTGACTGGGGCCTGCCTGTGAGAAAGTTAAACACCCAGTTACAGAGGGAGGGAGACAGGCCAAGTGTGAGGAGCTTATCTGTGAGTTTGTGGGGGCTGACTGTATTGAATGCAGAGCTATAGTCTATAAATAGCATTCTGACGTATGTGTCCTGGCCCTGTAGGTGAGAAAGGGCTGTGTGGATGGCAGTGTTGACTGCATCATCCGTGGACCGGTTCTGGCGATATGCAAACTGTAGAGGGTCCACGGTTGCCGCCGGGATGCTCTTTTTGATGTGGGTCATGACTAATCTTTCAAAGCACTTCATAACAATAGGAGTGAGTGCTATAGGGCGATAGTCATTCAAGCAGGTCACGTTGCTCTTCTTGGGTACAGGCACTATGGTGGTGGACTTAAAGCAGGTCGGTACAGATGCTTGTGCAAGCGACAGGTTAAATATGTCAGCAAGCACATCAGTGGTAGTGTGTTAGTTAGCAAAGAACCACAGATGATGTCATAAACAGGCGACGGAGCTGGACGACAATGACTTCCTGTTCCGGTTTCCAATTCAGAGTATGCTAACACGATGTTTATAGGGGCGTTCTGTGATGTAAGTACGTTACAAACACAGTTAGACTCACGCACTGTATTAATGACACAACTAGACACGTGGCGTATTGTACACTAACCGGGAAATGTACACGAACTGAGGCAAAAATTTGACATAATTTTTCCTTGATTGAAGACTTGAAGCCTGCTGAAAACCATTTCCAGTCAGGCCCCATGAATTGTAACACAACTCTTGCTTTTAATTCTTCCTGTTTAATAAATTAAATGAATCACTAGTTTGTTAGCATAAGTACAACCACGACGGCATACAAACACATAGGAGACATATCTGTTTTCTAAAACCGACTTCTACGAAAACCGAGGCGTATGCAAACCGGAGGTATGACTGTATTGATGCAATAAATAGAATGATGTGAGGGCGCTTGCTTGTGATTCCTCATTTCACTGCCTCTACTGCGTTGCCATGCCTGTCAATGAGCTGAGAGTTAAAAATTCTAACAGGCATGTCACCACTTTGAACTGTGGGCTTGAGGAGCTTTGAGTCTGCAGCTCCCTTGGTTGCCGCAGCCCAAGTCTGCATATTGATCTCGCTGACTTTGACACTCCTTTTTACTCTGTCATTCCTACACTTGCTGCTGGCCTGCGGTTTTACTCTGTCTTCTTCTCTTCTGGCCTCCACACTCTGTTTGAGGGGGGACAGTTGGAGGAGATGTAAATGTATCAATCACACAGATACTCAGCATAGCTGGGTCATATACGCTCATGTTGTGTAGTATCATTGAAGTGACTGTCAACTGGCCTATCCAGGGTGTACTCCACCTCTCACCCAAAGTTAGCTGGGATAGGCTCCACCTCACCCGCAATCCTAATGAGGCCAGTGGTTGAGAAACTGTATGGATGGATGCATAAAACTGAACAACAAAGGAAGAGTGTTCGATCTCTTGGAGGCGTTGGGGCAGCACAATACAGAGAGGCAAAACAAAATCATGGCCAGCATTGGTACCTTGAACACATCCATCGATTCATGAGATGTTCTCCTTCTTAAGACAGCTACAACCTCACAAGAAAGGTACACCCCTAAAATAGTATCAGAGATGCACAGTATACATATGCAAAGACCTCCACCCAGGTTTAGGCACACACCTCAGCATTCATCGGCTGCACCCGGCACAAGACAACGCTCCAATTCATTCTACTTGTACATGCAGACTTTGCTGGAAAAAGATAGTGTGGCAGTATGACTAGTATGACAATGTATGACTAAAAGAACTACAGTTCCCATTATGCTTACAGTACTGAAACAGAATGTAGTGCATTTCCACAACAGAATCTAATATCACATGTTTTGAAGTCTTCTGCAGCAATCGTGTTTTGATCTGACAAATGTTAAATAGGTTTGACCAAGTGTAGAATTACTACAGGTTCTGCTTGGGCTACTTGGACCGTGGCAGCTGAGAACTCTCATGAAAAAAAGCGTCTCACGTCTCCCAGGAGCTAACGAATGACGCTGGGAACACAGAGTGTCAGTAGAATTGCAAGGTTTATAGTGTGTCTTTCTGTGTAAATATCTCATGTGTGGACATCTGTGGCTTACAGACAAGTGCGAATTATATGTGTAGATTTTTTTTTCTCTTTAAATTTGGTGGGTGCTACTTATATTCAGGTGCACTCAATAGGCCGGATTTTACAGTATTATTTTGTTAGCAACATATTGTCGCAACTGTCAAAAGTACTACCTTATAAATTAAGAGCTGTATAAATTGCATTGAATTGTAGGCTACTGCTGTCATTACAGAGTGTTCATCTAGTCTCCTTCCTGCTCTTAGAATAATTGTAGTGAACAGAGACTGCATGTGTAACATGGCAAATCATCAAAATCTGTTTTCCTTGCAAACCTGGCAAGATGCCCTCTCAACCATTCAGGCTCCTGAGGAGTGGAGGCACTCTTTGTATTTTCTTTCATCAGGAAATGGAGTAGCGGGTAGGCATGGTATCGGGTATTGTCTCCCTGTCATCTACAATCTTTTTTTGCGGTACAAGGCACTTTATTATCTTGAAATACGAGTTCGCGCTTGAACTGGTGAAGACACCACGCCATGAACACTCCCAGGCCATCTTATGGTGACATCCATAAATCTGTATTTATAGTCACACACAGCTTGAACATTCAGGGAATATTTACTCTCCCAGTTCAGACAATACATCGATGTGACTGATGGTTGCTTTATCTCGATGGGGGTCCTGTCATTGGCCCCCTAACACCACGGCCTACCACACAGATACTAGTTTGTGGGTCTCTGGTACAGTAAAAAGCTGCTTTATGTGACTTATGTCCAAAGTGCACAGAGATGTCTGTGCGCATTTGACACAGTCAACACTTGTCACTGGGATAATACAGCATGCGCACAACCCTTTTAAGTACTCCAACTGGGGCTCTCATGTTGGTCTGTTCACCCTCTGAGGGCAACAACAGAGGCTTTTGATCTATGAAAGTTTTCCTTCCCTTCATGATCCTTACAACGGCACTGATGAAGCTGCGCCACCAATTGCTTGTTTTCCTGGTTTTTATACAAGGTGGGTACGGTGCTAACCACAGCAGCAAGAAGGTTCCAGGCTTGACTCAGGTCTTTCTATGTAGGGTTTGCAAGTTCTCCCTATGCATGTGTGGGTTTTCTCATTGAAGATCGTCAGCAGTGTGAATAGCTGTCTGTCAAGTACCTTAGTAAACCTTGGTGTGGCCAGCAGTTGGTTTGGATAACAGAAGATTGAACGTATGGCAACTGGAACACGTTGAGAGATTCCAGTTCCCCAGTGACGGTGAGGCACGGCCTATCATCATGAAAAAAAGATCAGGATTACATAAAATATGAATATTTGTCCACTAATCTGGGTTGTAAATGTATTTTCTGTATGAGCCAAATGTGTAAGTTTATTTTAAAGCTTTGAGTAAAAATCGCATAATGTGTGCATTTCCCTAATAGAGAGCAGAAATGAACGATGCCTCACAAACGGTGTTGCGTTGTGTGTGATCATTTCTCAACATATCACCAATATTTTTGCAGAAAGATTAACTATGCGCCGCAATTTTTTTAAAGTAAGTTTTTCTGTGTAGATTATCAGTCATTGTGTTTTTACTTTTCTTATAAGTTTTGGAAAAAAACACTTGAATTGAAAATCAAAGTCAAATCCGAGTCTGACGGTGTACTTCTTTTCACTCTTTTGGCCTCTCTTCTGTTAATACACATGTCCTGGGAGGCCTCTTGCTCTTTTTGTTCATCAAACCAACCAGAGTCGTAGAGTAGGAACGATGAGGCGGGACCATTTGTTGTTGCCCCTTTTGAAAGGCAGGCAACAGTGAGAGTCGGATCGTGCTGACACCAAAGGCACCCCATGGCGATGACCTTGGGACTCCCCCAGACCCCCTGCCTCACATACTGAAGTCTGCAGATGTGCCTGCCTGCATGATAATGGCCTTCTCAGGAGGAAACCCTAACAGCGTCGGCCTATAAATCACACAGGGGACGCAGAGCTGACTGAGTCTTCTGCATTAAGGATTTTCAGCACTGTGCATATATGGCTGTATGGGTGGATTTACTCTGTGTGTGTGTGTGTGTGTGTGTGTGTGTGTGTGTGTGTGTGTGTGTATGTGTGTGTGTGTGTGTGTTGACGCATATCTACTGCTTGAGGGGCTCCATGTTACATTATTGAAAAACCTCAGGGGAGGTCTGAAAGTGTGAATCGTGGCAGTAACAGGAGAGGAGGAGGTGGGAGTGGTTGGAGACAGATCATCACAATGCCTGGATGCATTTGGCTGACCTGCTATGCATTGACACCCACATGCATCTAGACATCTCCAACTTTTAATGCTGACAGGTGAGGCCTCTGGAGGCCAGCAGGGAAGGAGGTCAAAGAGGAGGAGGACAGAGGGCTTTGTGAAGGGCATTGATGTGACATCTGCTTGGCGGCCTGTGGAAGTACTGGAACTGATGGAATTGTTCAGACGAGGGAAGACAATACTGTTTTTTGTTTTTAGACCTTAAGCGGGAGTTACATCCCGACGTACGTTTTACCACACGCACCGGCTGTGCAATTTGGGGGAAATTTGTTGGCCGTGGCCAGCATGTAGAGGAAGTAGGGTACGAGAGGGGCTGCAAGTGTGTCGAACTTAAAGAGCAAGTGATACATGACACCCACGTGCTTGCCGCTCGCCCTATGTTGGTAGCTTTTAGATCGTGAGTGCGGCGTGCGACTCGTGCGTGCTAGGTGTGCTTCATGTAAGGCTGTTGTAGGTTTCACTCACCGGGGACGTACCGTGTGTGGGCATTGTACAAGACTCGTGACGCCCACTCACTTTGATTGCAAGATGGGCGTACTGGCACCTACGGCTATCGGACCGGGAGAACCAAAGTTTACAGCGGGAAGAGCCGCTTCATTAAGGTGCATTAATGTCAGATACGCTATGTGAGCAGCCGCCGTGCGTCCACGGAGGTCAGGAAAACCAGAGTGTACAGGAGGAGTTGCCCGCCGCAGGAGGAGCCGCTGCCGTGGCCGGGCGATGTACACAATGTACGTTTAAACTTGCGACAAACGCACTCCTCCTCTGCTTTGCTCTTGCGGCCTGGCTGCGTGCAAGGGTTTCCTGTGTGCACGGAGAAAATTATTTGCATCCCAATTTTCTCCCTAAGGGCTTTGCGTGCTGTCTGCGGGTTTGAAAATTTCTGTGGGCAATGTGCACGTCTTTTACGATTTTCCTCATTTTTGCACCTCGCCAGCACGTAGGAGCAGGTACATCGAGATGTACCTCCTCCTTTACATGAGATGAACAGTAAGTACACACTGTTGGCAAATTAAGACCAGCATAAATCCGAAGGGGCGGTGCAAAGGCAACACAGTTGTCCAGTGGTTATCACCCACGCCTCGCAACATGAATGTCTCAGATTTGATCTAGTTTGTACGTTCCTCAGGTCATTTATCTTACTCACACATATGAGTTGTATATAAGGTCACTGTCATAGAGTGTGAATGGTCAGGGTGCTGGTCCAGGACGTAAAAGTGAAAGCATCTATTGTTCCGCGGTTGCTGCCGAGAGGTCCGCCCCGCCTCACAAGCGGTGAGTGCACATTCACCACGATGATTAGCGTATCATGGGATCCAAACACACAGCTACAGTGCGCTTCTCGTTGTAAAACATATTGCTACGTTCTCATTAATTACATAGTTTTATTTTACTGTGCAGTAACTTGCTTCAGACTCAACACCAAACTCCCTCACCTTTTTTCTCTCCAGTGAGATTCACTGCATACACTAGAGTACCTCCCCTTCCCATGCTCATCCAATCAGCAGTCAGAACACAGTCTAGATGCGTTCACGGACTTGCGGCGAGTTGGTTATTTCACATCCTTTTCGAAAATGCACATTTTCCCTACTTCGGTGTTAAAAAAACTCACTGAGCTCAGCAAAGGGAGCCGCAACAAGGAGGCTGAAGAGCCGCATGCGGGTTGCCTATCCCTGGTCTCAGAGAATGTATGTGGTGGTTGCTGCCTGAGTCATTTGACCATGCATAGAACTGCCAGGGGTGTATATTGCTCAAAGTGGGTTCTGGTAGCAGTGACATCTGCTGCAATAATGACTGCTGCAGCCAGTGAGACAACCCGTCCTCCCCCAGACACTGCTAATTGATCCTCACTCGTCCACACCGGGCCAATCACCTCTGCTTATAAAAACTAAGTCTACTGTAAATCACCTGTCTGCAAATTCAGTTTTAAAGTTTTGTTAAGTTACTTTTCATACAAAGTTGGTTTGGGATCAAAGGTCTAGCATTGAAGAGATGCAACAGATCCCCCCCCCCCACAAGATGAAATGTTTTTGTGTTTTCTCCTAGTTAACTATGTATCTTACATGAGACATCACACCCACTGATTGTCATTGTCAGTTACACACTGTGTAATAAAGTGATACCTTCATAACACTGCACATTATAAAACAACATGACTTGACATGACATGACCCATTTTATCAAGCAGATGGTGTATCTGTCATGCATGCTAATAGTTCTCGTGCAACATATGCATGAGTTGGGACCTGAACAGCCTCCTGGATGCTTGTGAATACCCACATCTGATGTTGTATGTTAATCTTATAACCTTCAGGGCACTGGGAGCAGAAACTGGCAAGGGAGAGCCAGAAAAAGCTGTCTTTCCACACAAAAAGCTTTGAACCAATCATTCTATGCAAGTAGTCAACGGCTGTTAATGAGTGTGTTACTTGGTATTTATTATTCTGTAGAAAAGAGGGGTTGAAATTATGGTTTTGGTGCAGGGAGGAAGTGAATGGTCTTGATTAGTAATTGAAAGAGCTTTGTATAAGACAGGTGGAACAGCAAGGATGGAAGCCATGTCTTGGAGGTTGTCCAGCACAGATTCTGCCCTGAAGACAGAACAAGCTGAATAGGAAGCACACAACAAACTGTTAACTTAGAGTGGTGTATGACTTGAGGTTTTGAATCATAACTCACATAGATAGATAGATAGATAGATAGATAGATAGATAGATAGATAGATAGATGGATAGATAGATAGATGGATATAGTTGTGATTTACTTCTCTTGGACTTTGGCTATTGGAAAAAACCCTTTAAATAAGTTAACCCAACGTGTTTTCTGTATCATTAAATGTACAGGGAATAGGTAAAAACATTACAGACATAAACATTCAACTATATCAAGTTAGCCATGACGTTACTTGTTATTGTTTTCTGTATTGACAGACAGGCGACATCAAAATATGCTGTTGTATTCGAGTTGGGATTGTTACGTTAATTTCAATGTGAATCCTTCTTGAAATCTTGATGGGGATTTCCCATTGCAAAGAGCTTTTTATATATTTGGCATTATTGTTGTTGATATGCAAGTTATAGCCTCCCAAATGTAATACAAAATGAACAAAACATTTCTATATTTTTCAATTCCGAGTTAAACTGCCAAGTCGCTATCATTAGCTGACCACAAACATAACTAATGCGTGTGCATATTGGTGCAACAACATCCTAACTATGAATATATAATTAGATTTTAAATTCAGTAAAACAGCTGTAGAATTACAGAAAATGCAATCAATTATTCGGTGAAGTGGGTATGAATTTTGAGGGAGTGTTATTGAGAAAATATACATTGCTAAATGCCACTTTCTTCTTAAAAGATATGTAAAAGAGACTTAAGATTGTATTTGTACTTAGCGGTTCATGAATGAGGCCTGTTGATGGTAAATCTTGACTGTCAGAAAGGTGTGAACGCTTCGAGATGGGGGAATAATCGAGATGGTGCGTTGGGAATTGCGACCTGCAGAATGCTGAGAAGAAACCTCAAATGCATATCGTCCCGTTGCTTTGTGGGGATAAATAGCATCAGCTGGCATGGAAGCAACCTGTCTCTGCCTGCCTACCGAAGATAGCCAAGGATATCCACAGAGCTGTCATCCAGACGTCGTCATACATGACGCCAAACCCTACCAGTTCAGGATTTGCATATGGAAATGACAGAAGTATTTCAATTGGATTCATGCTTTACCCTCATTGCGTTCTTTACGGATTTACAGATCACTGGAGTGGTACAGTTCTGCTTGCCCACACTAACATAGATTGAATGCTTCAGAATTTTTGAGTAGTACTAAGAAAATGTATATGTCAGGAGCGTGTGGACACCGATTTGAATGTCGGCCAACCTGGGAGATCCTACGCATTTGTCAGGATTGTTGGTGACAAAAAGGCAATGACAATATCACTTTACAAAACATTACTCATGCCAGTTTGTCTGTATTGCTGTTTTCTTTTGGCTTTTCAGACATGACGGCTGTGTAGCTGCCTAAAATATAATCCTGTTACTGCCCCCATTCTGTTCTGAACACATCCCATGGATCAGAATGTACTCTAGAATTGTCTGTGTGTCTCTTGTCAAGTCTGCAAGAGGGATTTCAACAGATTGTAAACAGGAATATCTGATTTTGTGTGAGCGTTAAATGGAAAACAAATCAGCCTACAGTGAGACCCATTTTTCCATAAACTGCTAACAGCTAAACAACACACCCACCATCTGGGAAATTCAAATTATAATTGTGTCTGTTTGTAACTCTTTCGCCCTTGATGTGTTTGCACACCTGCAATCAATCTCTTCACTCGCAATGGAATTTCTTTGCCCTTAACTTTAGGTGTATGTTGGTCTTTATTATGGCCCCCTTCATTCTGACACAGCAGTCAGCTTCTGACACCACGGCATCCTGAAGTTGTAACTCCTAACAGTACCAATGAAACTGCCGCTGAACTTTCCTCACTGAGCAGGCAGAGAAAGAGGACTTCTCAGAACAGAACATGGTCATCAACCTTTTAGATATGTATGCTTATGGCGTTGGCTCTATGAGCACATTACAACTCGGCTTGCTTGCTGGCTCGGTGTCGCAGGCGAGCGATGGTGAAGAGAGCGATACTGGTCAACGCGGCCCTAACGAGCCGCAGCGCGAAGATTTTTTTTGCAGGTGCACGTTTATGGAGTTATATTTGTGCCTTAATTTTGAGGTAGCAACGGCTGATTTTGAGCCATATTGACGTGCAATAACTACTGATGTGTGCAGCCGGGATAGGCTCCAGCATACCCGCGAACCTAGTGAGGATAAGCGGCATATAAGATGGATGGATGGATGGTGTGCACAGGCACATCGCTGCACTCTGTCACTCACTCTCTCTCCCTCATTTGCGGGAGTGCATGTGCGCTGATACCGCCGGTTGGGTTTTGGGGACTGGGCTCCCGGCTGGAGCTTGCGAGTTGCGTGCCTGGAGGGCGGCAAGGCGTCCGGGTGTGTTCAGTGGCCAAAAAGCGTGCCTTGGTCACTCTCTGGGAGGGGAGGACACTAACGTAATAATACATTTTTTTCTAATACTCTCGCGATCGATCGGTAAAGTCTCAAAGATCGACCAGTAAGTCGCGATCGACGGGTTAGTGACTCCTGGGATACATCATCGGGGAGAAGTACAACTTTTGTGGTCAATTTTGTACTCAAGTCCACACGGTTGAAATGGCCCTTTGTGAGTGCGCCTGAATTTGGGTGTAACGCTTGGCTTGTTGTCATTGTAACTCATCCTGGTCTTTGATGGTCCTCACAGTCCTCACAGAAACTAATGTATGATCTCACAGCCACTTGTCCACACTGTGCAGAGAAGTCCTGAACTCATCATCATCTGTTTCCATTGCTTCCTTTTGAAATGTACATTTCATAAAATGATTCAGTTTTTGCAGTTCATGTGTGAGGTTTCGTTTGTGAAAGTACAATAACTCCAGTTTTGTCTATTCCACATTATGTATCTGGTCTACCTCTCTATCTGCGTGTCGCAGAGTGGGCAAAGGTGAGCACCACAATGTCCAAAAATTCCGGCAAAATGGGAAAAAAGGGGTTCATAAACTTATCCCAAGTGAAAAAGCCAGACACTACTATTTACAAAACAGAAAACAGACCACACCTGGCTTGCCATCGTATCGTAATAAATCCTATAACATTCATAAGTGTTCCTTTTCCCATAAACATCAAATTGCCTTTGGTTAAGTGGCTTTCAGGTTGTCATCCAGCCTTTGATGGTGAGAAGGATTAAAAGCTCTGGAGGACCATCATATCCCTCCGTCACATTAGCGTGTGCAGTGTCTAAATCGAGCCGTGTTGCGAGGAGAGGTTGACTGGCTCCTCACAGGCTGTGTGGGAGTCTGGAAGCTGATCAGTCGGCCCAAAGCTTGCAGGCGGACAAACTGCCACCTCCAGCTACCTGGACGCTGGAATGAGATTACGATGCACATGGAGGCAAGCCCTTTAGTCATGCACACTGACTCATACACAAGAGGCTAGATCAACTCACCCTCTGTTTTTCTTTTATTAATTATGTGGAATTTTGCTAAACAGTTGCCCTGCATACGAGGTACAGAGGCTTGTTATAGGGTTTGCCTGCCCTATCGCAAAAAGTTCGAGCAGATCTTTGGGAGTGGGAATTGATCCCATACAAGTGCATGAAAGTCAGCTATGTACACCACTACACTACCAATGGCCCCCATTTGGACCATACAGATACTTAGTAGTGCCCACTAAACTTATGTAAAATATGAGCCAACGTGGAAGGTATGTAAGAATATTTGCAACTTTTCCCATCGGCTGAACATGTGTTTTTGTTCTACAATGATATTTTTCCATGTTCAGGGTTATCAAGCGTGGCAAGTGTACTCCTCCCCTCCCCATTGTTTTCTGGACCATATATGTATTGTGACATTTTCTATTCAGTCCAGACTCTCCCTCGCTGTAGCAACTGTCTCAGTAGTTCCAGATTCTGCTGCAATATGTTTTCCTGTTACTGAAGTTGCCTTCAGAGACAAAGTTTCCAGCTTCCCTTTAAGTCCTGGAAATTTCTATATTTTACCAATTTTCTAGGAATATTTTTTAAACCTACATATTGTTCTTGTGTATATCATGTACTGATAATAAGTTTGCATAATTGATTTAGCAGACGACGAGCTATAAAAAGTAAAATGACTGGGACAAAGCCTCTTCACAAATGAGCTGTGCACACTCGACCTGCGGGCTGTTTAACCAACATCATTAATAACTTTTATATGCTACTGTACACGTCTACTGGCAGGTTAATGATGATTTAACATTTGTATGCACCCCTCCGCCGTTATTCCTCATATTCGTCTCAACTTGTCATTAGCCCGCCTCAGACAATTAGTGCGCCGAGGATCAGAGACTGTTTAATATTTCATCTAGAAATCTATTAAAGAAATAAGGAGCGCAGTGCAGCTATCTCAACCACCTGCTGTTGTGAATATTAATAACGAAGCAGTACTGAAAGCAGTTGCTGTTTTCTTAAAAGACTGTCAATAATCCCCACTGATACAAAAAAATGCAAAGGTTTCTCCATCAGCCCAGAATTCCTGGCTACGCCCCTGCTAATGGTGATATGATCTGAAAAAAAAGAACCATTAAAATGACCTTAATTTAGACAAAAACAAGTTTTACTTACTTTTTGGAGAGGACACTCGTGAATGTTAGGATAAGACTTCTTTAAGGAGACTTTTGATATGAGAGTATGTTGTCTGATGGAGCTCTGGCAGGACTTCCAGGTAGCAGTAGCAGGGATCCAAGTGAGAGAACAGTCGGCGGAACCCGATGTCTTCCACTGCTGAAAAAGTCTGGTCATCTAGTCCGTTGAATTCAATTATTTTTCAGGTTGTTTACTAAGCGTCCAGACTGTCGCGCACATACAAGCAAGTGTTGCCCAGCGTTGGCTGGGACACACTGTGAGCCTTGAAAACTCACCATACTCAGTCAAGTGTTTTTTCCTCTAATGCTGTATTTAAAGCCTTTTAATGTACTGCCCCGCGAGATATTGTTTCTTGCATGTGTTGCAGGATGCAAACTTTACATCACTCTTACAAATACACTAAAAATTCCATACGGCAAATATGTTTGCTTGGGTTTGCCGCCACACGCCTGCGCATTGTAACGGAAAGGAGGAGGGGGACGCTTCCCAAGACATTAGAGCAGAATATTAGACCGCATCATCTCTGTGTGGAGTTTGCATGTTCTCCCTGTGCGTGTGTGGGTTCTCTCCGGGTACTTCGGCTTCCTCCCACATTCCGAATACATGCATGTTAGGTTAATTGGTGACTCAAAAAATTGTCCATAGGTATGAATGTGAGTGTGAATGGTTGTTTGTCTCTATGTGCCCTGCGATTGGCTGGCGACCAGTCCAGGGTGTACCCTGTGTTTTGCCCAAAATTAGCCAGGATAAACTCCAGCATACCACCACAACCTTAGTGAGGTTAAGCGGCATAGAAGATGAATGGATGGATGGATGGATGGATGGATGGATAGATGGATGGATGGACAACACTGCACTCAGGGTTTTCGGCAAGTACTGAGCGGTACTGATCGGTGGCCGATCGATCGCAGCATCTCTGGTAAAAACACGTTTTGTTAGGCATCAAAGAATCTGTATCGATGGCAGCTTGGGACTTTAGGGAAATGGTCTTCACCTTAGCCGCGGCATAAACTGTAAAACTGCATGATAAATTATACTATGCACAGTCTGTGGTACTGTTTTACTATAGCAGATGGTCCTAAACAACTTCAAAATTTAAGTTTCCAGTACAATAAATGACAACCACTTTGGTTAAAGGATTTTTTCAGATTCTTCTTAGACCCTTTCATTTTATTTTTTTTATACACTGTAAAACATTTGTGCTCCTCCCTTTTATTTGTATATGAAGTACATGCAGCCTTTCCTTTGCTGATACTCTCTCTGATACTTTGTTGTAAAAGTCTGATCACCTCCTGGTGAGTTTGGGTATATCATCCTCCATTTTGGCAGTCAAAGTCATTCATTGCATTCATTAATTCAGCAGAGCTTAAATGTATATTGAATGTATTTGATTTTCTGCTAGCAGAAATTAAAAAAAAAAAAAAAACGCTGCCTTTTCCTTTGTGGCAGGATGTCAGTGACAAGCACCTTTCAGCTTACGCAGCGGTACTGCAAGTGCCTTCCATATGACATTTCTATGTATTTTATTGTCGGATTACAGCATACAGGCTGTAGAAAGTATGCTGTATAATAAATGTTTCTGCAACATTATATTATTGGCGACATGCTGCCAAACATTAACTGGCAGACGCCATGATTCAACTCAGTGCACTCACTGAGTGCACTCAGATAGTAGGTGGGGCTTGCCCACTAAGCCAAGAAGCCATGCCTCACCTAAGGTCTCACCTTAGGTTTCTTTGCTGTATTTGATCGGGAAATCTGCAAATTCTGCAATTTTTACTAAAGAAAATGTTAAAAACAATGGGAATCATACAGAAAATACATTTGTAATACAGTTTAATGGACGAATATTCATATTTATTTGATGTTATTCGTTTTTGTATTTTGCCTCCCCTGAACGCACATCACTTATTGAACATGAACATGAGCTAACCTTCTGTGAACTGAATTTCGGACGGAAATACATTTTTAGGCTGTAACTATACAATGACCGAGTTGAGAGTGTGGGTGCATTCTCAATTACATCTGTAAGAACATTGTTAAATGGGTTTTGAAGGTAGCTGTGTCACATTTTCCATGACTAAACCGTACATAGATTACGGTTATAAACCTGTTTAGCCTGCTTCCTTACCTCAACCGATCTCTGCACTACCGCAGACCTCCACCCAGGGATACCGCCAGGAATTCTGGGCCCCTTGAGAAAAAAATTATATTGCCCACCCCCCCCAGATAGCTGTTGTCACCACATCTCTATTTTTTGGGGCCCCTGTCAGTCAGAGGCCCTTGGAATTGTCCTAAATTACACCCACCCCTCTTATACAGCGCCTCCACTGTCCCTCTTCCATGAAACCACAGCTCTCAGTTTAGTAATACTTGTGTATGTCTTATGTGTATGTCTTATGTATGAAATAATAGAATATATAATAAAATCCTAAAAAAAACCTAGAACATAAGTACATTATACACATTCATGTGTACATTATACACATTAGATGACACGTTGTGCTTATGCAAGTAATTCTGGCTATTACATCGACTGCAACTTTAAAATGTTCCCATAAATTAATAAAAAACATCATTTTTGTCTGTTAGTTATAAGAGAAGAATATATTGTGAGACACAGGCGCAGCTACTCAACACTCGACTCTTGCGACCATCATTAAAGGGATAGTTTGGATTATTTTTCACATGAAGTTGTGTGACATTTACAGTACAATCAGCAGTGTCGTTAATCAACTGTGACTTTCTCCCCGCATTGTCCCGTGAGCTGAGTTCTGATCGGATTTCAGTGTTAATGGAAAGTAGTGTGTCACTTAAGTAAAGTGTTTTGCTTCTCAAAACAATTTGTGTTCAATCGAGTAACACATGTGCATCACAAAGCCGTTTTCCCACGGAAGAGTCAGACCTCACAATCGCTCTGCGTTATTTTCTCTCCCTTCGTATCACTGCGCGCTGATGCCAGCTGTCCACTGTTGCGCACTTTTCCATCACCTGTTTTACAATGTTAACTGCTGGGATAGTGAAAGTAAACATGACTGATTACGAAACAAGTGTCATTCATTTTAGCACAAAGCCAAAGGGAATTTATGAACCGGAATACTCTGATGCCAAACCTCGTCAGATGGAGTTAGAACGGGCAGAGATAGCGTGGAGGGACAGAGGAGTGCTGAAGCTGGACTCACTAGACTAAACCTGAATTCACTTTTTTCCATGTTATTTTGACTGATTTCCAAATGACACTGGACGTCTACTGTATGTCAGCTTTTTTGGAAACTCATACAGCTAAGCGTCTGTGTAGGCGAGCCAGTATCAGAGTCCTTCATACCCAACTCAGGGAGCGACACTTCCCTTTTATCGGAGGTGCTAATAGCAGGAGAGCATTATACCACTACTCCGCCCAGGCTTAGTGTAAGGAACCAATAGAAGGAGGGTGTTGGCACACCAATTCCGCCCACTCTTACTTTACTTAAGGCCTAGGCTACCAGCACTTATTAGTTCGCTGACGAAGCTCTTTGGATGAGGAGCGAAACGTCCGACACCTTCTTCACAGAAGTACAGATGACGTCTCAAGAAGACTTTCCCTCTCATACAGCTAACATATACACTATAGCATACTCATGGAAACGTGGACGACCACACTTCCACAGTGACTGTTCCTATTATGCTTTCACTTAACTCCTGTATTAAGGGTTTATATTACTGCATTTTCTGTCCTTCATGTGTTCTGTGTCCAGTGTTATTTTTTAAAATAACTCCTGTATTAAGGGTTTATATTACTGCATTTTCTGTCCTTCATGTGTTCTGTGTCCAGTGTTATTTTTTTAGCAATGACTTCCGATTTGCATTAAAATTTGGTTTAAACTGATTTTCACTCCAGCAGGCATTTTGATTTCTTTCCTTTGCTCCTTTGCTGATTTATTAGCACACCACATGCAGTTGCATTTCCTCTCTTCTTGTGTGTGTCATCTTCACAGCCAGGGCGCGTCCTGCAGGAGTGCTGCTTCATCATGTCTGCTCGTGGGTAGCAAAGGGCATCATCATCAGATTAGCCTATGATCACTCTCCCTAAGTAATTATCCTCCTGCACAGGCTTCCACAGCTAGCAGACATAATGGATGTAATGGAGTGTGCACTCACTCACTCTCTGCGTCTACATCTTTGTCTGGTCACTTCTTCAAGTGGGTGATGTGTTAATGCAAGTGGCCCAGTGGTCAGTGAGGCTAATACAGCTGATATTAGATTCCTACTCTTTCGTGTGCAGTGAGGGCATTTTTGTTTTATTGTGGTTGTGTGATAAGCTCTTGTTTAAACCTGTGGAAGATTCAAGAGAATTCAACTAAATCAGTACAGATGGCGAAAAAGCTTGTCAATACAACACACCATTCAGGTTGTTAAATATTTCTATTTTGCACAAAGGTCGTGTAAATATATTAAACAGCACTGGTTCAACAACAATAAATGTTCCGCAGTGGATTTATGAGGTTACTCATTTATTGAGTGCAGATGTTATACCTCGAAGTATAAATCAAAGCCAATGAAGCTGTCTACTCCCCTCGCCTTCATCTATCCAATCTATAAAAGTAAGGAATAAGTCAACATTTGGTTTAAAAAAAGAGACTTGTATAAAGCCACATTTTCAACAAGTGTTACAATTTAGTTCAACACGTGGCAGTACGATTTGGAACCTTAAACTCTGACTTGTTTCCTCACAGCGGGGTGTGCAGATGGGATGGCGGTAACTGTGTCTCCGCCTGTAATATGTAAATAGTGTGACATCATAGCAATAAATCACAAAAATGTAACAGAGCGATGTACTTGGTACACTGGTCACTGGTGAGCAGGAGCCTATCCCAGCTGACTTTGTTGTCGCGCTGTCTCGCAGGAAGACGACAGCCAGAAGTCTAACAGACTGTGAACGATAGCATCGCTGCTATGAATGATAACACACATGATAAGGAAGCGGCAGTGTACAAGGCAGGACTGCACATTAAGTGCTTTACGCACACTGTAAACCTTGCAATCCAGCCTACACTTGGTGTTTCTAGCGTCACTCGCTCGCGATGTGTGGCTTTTCAACAGAGTTCAATAGCTGACACGGTGGTAAAGTCCAAACAAAAGCTCTAGTATTTCTACATTTGATGAAATTTAATTTAGGATTTCTCAGATAAAAAAAACAAAACACATAAGACTTCTACCAAAACATGTGATACTTCCTGGTCCGGCACTCTAAGCATCGTGGTAACTGTAGTTCTTTTAGCGTAAACATCAAGCTAATCTACTGCTATCTGCAATCTATTTTACATGTGTGATTAGTAGTAGTAGGGTTGTAAATCTCTTTTTGATAGACAATATACGTCTAGATACACGGGTTACGATATGATTCAAAAACTATATATTTTAAAAACAGAACGATTCAATACGATTCAATACTGTGTACAAACGATTCGATTCGATTTGATATGATACTATGCTTTCATTTGCTAATGTAGACGTTAATCTTATGTTATAAAATAAAGACGCCAATTCTCTACAAGAAGCATTCTTACAGCATTTTCAAATGTGTAAAAGAGCACATCATATCCCCAAGCATGCTGTAAGGGAGGGGTCCCCAACCGCCTGACTAGAAACTTTCAGGTCTAATGGTTTAAAAAAAAACACTTAAAATAAATACATTTTAAAAATATGTAAATACATAGAATTTTATGTAAATTGATTATTTTATTCAAAAAAATAATATATACAGTAGTTAGAAATCACAAGGTTTTGCATATTTATGTTTTTTGTTACAAGCGGCGACCAGTCCCACTTGTTAAACGGGCCTTGAACGCACCATCTAATTTTCTCCCACACTGCGTAGATAAACTACTATACTGTATTTTTCCTGTTTTAATTTCACCTCATATTTGGTCCTAAATGCTGGTACTATGTGGGAATGCGAAAGGTAAGATTTGATGACGTTATTGAGTGCTGATCTGCATCGGTCCGCAACATTAAGTTAATTCATGCTAGCGCACACAACAAACAGAGAATCTTCTCTGTGAAAAACAGTCCAGGCTTGTACTGGTGGATGGTGGGTCTGTATTCATTTAGTGCTTTTCATTCGATGTTGTTCCTGTCTGTGTTTTACACAAAATATAACATATAAGATAAATGAGATCGTTATAATGTACGTGCTGTTTCTATTTACATCAATTTTTGCCTTCAGTCACGGTGAGCATGCGCGATAGCGCTCACTTTGTTTAAGAGACGCACTGTTAACTGGGTGTTGGTCTCTCGGTACCCGAGACAATCAGTTAATCTAAGGATTTACGGCTGATTCTTATCGATCCAGGAGGCTGCTAGCGATGCTACTCGCTCATCAAACCAGATATCCGGTCACATCGGTTTATCTTTCACAACCCGAGGTAGTATCAGAAACAACTGCTGTCATTATTTTAACTTTAATCATTTTTAGATATACAGTCAAACTTGTCTATAGCGGCCACTAGAGGGAGTCTGCAAAAGTGGCCGCTATAGACAGGTGGCCTCTATAGACAAGTTGGCGTCCAGTTTGAATGTTGACCAGTAGAGGAAAAAAAAGAAAAAAAATAATAATGTTGACCAGTAGAGGGCACTGCGGACTGTGGATAAAAGTTGTACAGCACTACTAAGCTTGTTATTATCATGGTTTATGGTTCATGGTTTTAATCCTGAACATGCATATGAGTCAAACAGTAGCACATCACATAGTACAATTCACAATTTTGCATGTCCAAAAAGGAGTAGGAAGAAGCAAAGTTTATTTAATCCTACCCCTCATCAGTTTCACATCAGTTGCAATACATTTATTCACCTCTTGTTCTTCCAAGTTTACTTTGTAGGTCTACATGACAATGTAGTGCAATCATAGCCAAGGTTTTTACTTACTAAAAGGAAGCTAGAGGCTTAATAATAACTTATGTAATGAGTAATGTCTTAGGCTTGTTTTTAATATTTTACTTTTTATACGGCAGAGCATCATTACAGCTTTAGTTCATCAGGAAGTGACGGGAAGTGACGGTGGGTGTCCCGAGCAGGAGAGCTAGGCTCAGTGCTAGCTGTGAGTTTGGAGAGAGTTGGGAAGTGTGTTTATGTTGGCGTGGATGTAAAGTCCTGCAGTGTTCTTCGTTGTTAATAAAGCCATTAAAGTGCATCGGCGACGTGAGTCTCTCCTTCCCCACAACAAGCGCCATTACAGTATTGACCAGTGCACACCAGAAAATAAACAGTGTCATTTCTTACAGGCATTGGCTGGACAGCTATGTAGTGGGGCTTGTTTAACCTTTGCCTTGTGGGCAAGCAGGAAGGAGAGACGATGCTGAGAGATGTGTGTGTTCTGAGCTGCTGTCTGGTGGCTGCGTTCAATAAATAAAGTTGGCAGAAGAAACAGGAGAAGTTTCCTTCTTTGCTTCGGAGCTGAATAACACTGACAAGTTAACAGACTAGTAGCGAACCGAAAAGAAGACGGCTTTTTTTGTGTCGAATACAGAAGATGAGGACTTTGATGGATTTGTGGATGAGGATGAAAAATAACGTGAGTACATTCTAAAATACTTCAATTAAGTACAACCGAACTCAGTTTTGCTCCCGCTGCCGCATGCATGCTAGCGTATGTTTTTTTTGTTATTGTAGCGTCGCTGGGAGCCCGTCCTGTTCCCAGCCTAATTTGCGGTAATGTTTTGGTGCAAATGCTCTTAAAGTTACATGTTTGACCAGGAAATAGCAAGCTCAAAAGAAGATGGCTTTTTATGTGGAACAACTGACAGTTTGTGTGGATCTTGTGAATGATTGTGAATGAGCTAGGACTCAGTAATCAAAGTCTACATACGACGGCTTCATTGGTTGAAAAACTTTTTCATGCATGAAGCTTCTACTTGAGTTGGTAATTTGGCCGCTATATGCAGTCAGATATTGGCAAAGGGAGACAAACTGGGTGGCCGCTGGCCGGGGGATTTTTCAGTGGCTGCTATAGGCAGGTGGCCGTTCTATAAAGGTGGCCACCAAGACAGGTTTGACTGTATTTATATTTGTGGAAAAAAGTTCAACAGTTAAAACTTACTTACTGAAGTAATGCATGCAAACATTTCAAAATGTAACTGCATTGTTTTGTGACTCAGTCTACGTGTGCACTCAAAATTTCGTCTCGTCTCTTTCTCATAAACCTCATCATAAATCTCGTCTTGTGAACTGAGTGTATTGTTAGGAATAAATGAATACAATTTCATGGAACAAAGACTAGAATTTAAGTTTTCAAATGGTCAGTGCTTCTGATGTTTAGTGCTTCAGTGTTTAGGCCTGCAGAGAAGGCTTTGCTGGACCTGACAGCACATGTGCATGTAAACATTCTGTATATCATTTGATAACAAACACAGCAAACGTGACACTTGGAACAAAACTGCATTATCCAACACTTCAACTACATCATATTTTTCAGTTTTTACAAAAGAAAACATTTTTGGCGAAATGATGCACTGAGTTCTTCATGTGCCTTCTCTGTGGCCGCTGACCTTAGGTGAAGTAACACTCCTGCTGCAATCCATCATTCGACTTGTGTGTTTTACTCCATCCTTTAGATGCAATTACTTTGTGGTTGCTGCCCCAAAATGTGAAAGTTTGATGTGGATCAGGTATTTTGGAAGCCTTCGTAACACAAAAGGAGGTGCACACCAGACTGAACTGTACTCTGTTATTCAAAAGAAAGGATGGAAAGAAGATCATTGTGTACTATGCATGGTGCGTTACGTCAACATCCAGGTAGCTGATGACATAATCTTTGATGTGGATTGTTTGAAGATGATCTCTCCTGAATAGCAGATGTCAGGCTAAGTGATATTAGCAGCCAACACGGCATCAGAGTACTATTTGACCTTACTGCGACTTAATGAACCTCCGCGGGAGCCATTTGCACACCTCTTTTACTCCAAGATGCAAAACTACAATGCTCCATGAGTTTACATTGAATCATAGGAAATTCTATTTTTAGTGGAAGTCTGAGCACTTGAGAAAAGTGTACACCCTGCAGAGGACAGCGGTGGCTTCTCTTGTAATTAAATGTAAAAGACGCACATAAACAAGCCTGAAAATTGGCATGATCTCCAACATTAATCCTCATGGCCATTTGCACACTCACTTGCTCAGCTCGATGAGCTAATGAGGCCACAGTGCAATTACTGAAATCAGGTAGGCAGGTTTGGGCATATTAAGCCCTGCATGGCATATGCTTGCTGACATGATGTGCTAATTGCTTGATGCACCAAGATACACAGAGACAAGGACATCCTGAGGGAACAGATTGAGACAACCCCTGCAGAGATAGTCACATAAAGACTGACGGAAATAACCTCTACGTCAATACTTTTATGACTAAGGACAGAATGGGTGCTAGCAGGCAGCGCTTCATTTTAAAATTAATGTACCGTAGGATTTTTATCCCACTTAAGACACTTAAGTCACGGCGTGGTTACCTCCTGTCTTGTCCTCTCTCCTACCTTCTCTTTACAGCTCTTCACACGGCTGGGGATCTGCAGACCTTGCAGTAAATGCATGGGCCATTTGATTAGCTACTGTCATGTCCTTGCAACTGGTGAGACAGGGAATGTGCTCAAGATCAAGAAGTTTATGATGCTTCTGTGCGGTAAAGAGCCTTTCCCTCAAATACATTTAATTTAAATGCAGTGTAGACACCATTCACTACACAAAACACAGACTCAGCAACTAAGGACAGGGGGTGTCATCAAAGACCATCTTTCTAGGAAATGTTTAAGAAAATATATCGGTGTTTCTCTCAAATATGTGGAAATATTTACTAATTTATCTTTTCAAAAATAAAGAAGAAAAGTGGAGCCTCAAATGCCCTTAATGTTGTACAATAGCAAGTCATCAAATTTCAAATATTCATCAAAAAAATTCCCAAAAATAAATGAATAAAACAGTAAAATTGATCAAGTAGTCACTGATGCACCCAATACAATGCACCTGTGTTTGTTGTCCATAACATACTACGCTTGCCCACACCATAATCCACCACCACCAATGCTCAGACATACTGTGACGAGGGCCTGAGGCCCACTGTTGTGCCATTCATCCACGACCATCACCTCATGTTGCAGCATGATAATGCACGGCCCCATTTTGCAAGGATCTGTACACAATTCCTGGAAGGTGAAAACATCCCAGTACTTGTATCCTTGTTAAAACATTTTGCTTCTTCTGATCGGCCTCCTCCTTGTCCTGCTCCATGAACCGAAGATTCATTTAACCGGTTAGCTGCTTCTTCTTCTTCTGTGACTGCTGTGGCTCCATATTTAGCCGGCTATTGTTTACTGTGTGTTCCTAATATGCTCGTACAGGCACGTAAACGACACGAGGTGGAGCTGCACTGTCTTCAACTCTCGCATGAGTATACAGCACCCTCTACTGGTAGCAGTAGTAAATACAACAACGGACACATACAACAGAGCACCGATAGATCCCTTTAATACACCATAAGGACTCAGAACAAAATGTTTAAAAAAAAAATGCAAAATTTAATGCAAAACAGTAAATTCCCGCAATGTAGCGAGGGAACACTTTATATAAAAAAGAGTTCACTTCATGAAAAATGGTAGCAAAACCAAACAGTGTTGCGTTTATATTTTTGTTGAGTGTAATTTATTTAACTACTGTAACTACTGGACCTAGTCTATAGTTCAATTAGAGAGTGGTTGGTCATACGCAACAAGCTGGCCACCTACAGTGAACAACATTATAGCTTTATTTTTGTGGAGGACCCGTCTTTTGAGGCACACTCCACTCTTTCAACAGATCACACAATTATCAGATTGCATCCATCTCTTGCCCTTTTATACCTTGTTGCTCAGTATACACTGCAAATGCAGTGATTACAAGATGCTGGCGGGAGTAATGACATTTTCCAATGCTGTGCATGAGGTAAATGCGGTGCTCATCTGGCTGAAAAAGCACCTGGTGTGCTCGGCCTCCATCAGCTCTACTTGAAATACAGCAGAGGTGGTCGGTGCCGCATTGATGCATTTACATGTCAACAGTCTGCTAGTCATGTCATTGCATATGGATTCAGTTAATTTGCCATTAACGCCCTGGCATTAATCTGTATTTGGCTGGAGGCCATTGAAGCGCTGACTCATTATTCATCAGCACAACATGCATTTTTGGTGAATGTCGGTTGCCACAAAGAAAGCGATTACCCCTCCTGTGCTCCATTTTGGACAATGCAAGAATTAGATGTGCTGCTTAGTTGCCTATCCTTTCATCTCAAAATGACGAAATTGGAGTAATAGTACATGCTCACCTGCAGATGCCAAACCTGAATAACGTCCTCTCAATTTTACTGCTTGCTGTACGCTTAGAGACAAAGGCTTGCAAAAACATGTATTTGATTGAAATTAGTCAGCCAGGTGTCTTGCACGTGTCAGACGCAGGTGTTGTAGGTAAGCGGTGAATAACAAAAGTTATTTACAAAAATACAGTTGGATCCCAACCTTATGTGACCAAAATTGTACAAAAACTTTAGTTTAGCATCAGGCATTTTAGGTAATTTTCCAGTGTGACGGGTGATGTTAAAAAGTGAGCTGCATTTGCAACTGTGTCATTACAAAGTATGTTAGAACATCTGCTAGGAGTAAAGCAGAAGCAGAGCAGCACAACACAGGAAACTGGTGTACAAAATAAGAGCCTACAACAGGAAATAAAGGAAAACAAACACAACAGAGTCCCAGCTGTCCTCACTTGACAGCTTCAGTGAGTAACAATAACTACTGTACCTTGGTGTTACTATACAAAATAATATATGTTCATACAGAGCCAGTTGGCCCATTAGGCAATATAGGTGGGCACTAAAAAAATCAGGAAAACATTCACCTTCAATATAATACAAAGCCCAAGTAATTACTACAAATGATACATAACTGTCATCATTTTTGTACATAGTTTTGTATATAGTTGTATGTAGTTATTTAATTTAGTTTTTGTCTATTTTATTTTGGTTTTGTAAATAATTATTGCATCATGTAAATGTACTGTAGCTCATATATAGAGTTATTGTGTGCATACAGTGTGGTTATTTCATTTGATTGTTATATTAATAATCCATCCATCCATTCATCCATTTTCTTCCATTTATCCAGGTCCGGGTCGCGGGGGCAGCAGTCTCAATAGGGAAGTCCAGACTTCCAGGTCTCCTGCCACCTCTTCCAGTTCCACCGCAGGACACCAAGGCGTTCCTGGTCCAGCTCTGAGACATAATCCCTCCAGCGTGTCCTAGGTTTTCCCCGGGGCCTTCTCCCGGCTGGGCATTCCCAGAACACCTCAGCAGGGAGGCGTCCTGGACTAGATGCACGAGCCACCTCAACTCGACCCTATCTCTTAGGGTGAGGTTTTGGTATTTTACGTGGTACTGGTTCCATTATTATTTATTCCCTTTTTTACAGGATTTTTATTTTGCGGTAAGGATATTTGTATTTGTATTTCAGATTTGTAATTTGTGAACCATGTGAAATATATCTTACAAACTAAAGACAATGATAAAAACGATGTCATTCAATTTCTTTTACAAGCTACGGTAATCGCTGATGGAGTGGGGCTGCATGTAAAATCTCACCTAGGGCACCACTTTGGGTAGAGCCAGCTCTGTATTCATGCAATAATGTGTATTATTAATGTTAACTGACATTCTTGGTTAACATTTTTCTACACTTGTCAGTGTGTGTTCGTGTCAGTAATCACTTACACCTGAACTACATCGATTTTCTTACCCAACAGCCTGACTTCTTGTTATACATTCAAACAAGCACATGCTTTTCTTTCATCCAACTGGTACTGTTGGTATTCGTTCATATGATAGCTACGGCGACTCAAGAATTAATGACGAAAGCATGTTCTTCAATTGAATAATGGTGGCCCAAATTCAATCCTGTTGCTCAGTCGGCTACCAACAACGAATGACAGCGACAATGTGTACTTATTTTATGCAGCTAACATTCTAGACATCCAATTATGGGGTTTATCCTAATTATAATGGATTTTGTCCTTCGGCAACAATTGCACAAATGATCATGAACCTTTGGGAATATGGCCAATTATGCAAAAAAGGTTAAGTAAATCCAGATTTGACAAAAGACATGCATAGTTACATAGTGGGATAACACCACCCTCCTACAGTGTGAGACTGTTTAAAAAGCTCCATGGCACAGCCCACTGTTTCACCCACCAAAGAATGGTGCATAGAGTTGCCAGGTGTGCGCTGCACAAAAAAAACTAAACCTAAAATGACATCAGTTCAGTATGTGCTTTCCATTTAAAAAGCCCTACCGGGAGGCGACCCTATAAAAAACTGAGTTACTTGTGTCGAGTTGAAACTTTTATTTGACACAAGTTAATTAGACATGTTCATCTCTTTCATCACGGCCACCTTTCTCTGCTAAGTTTCCATAATTCGATCTGGCATTATGGCAGCACACAGGAGTTTTGGCTCCAGCGTCAATCAATGACAAGGCTCTGTGTTCACTTAGTCCTTTTGTTGCACATTTACATTCAGTAGCCTTCGTTCTTGCAAAGAAGCACAAAAAGGTTCCCCAAATTAATTGGATCAACGATTAAGTGACAGTCATGCTGCCCTACTGAGCAGAGACAATGGCAGAAGAAAGGGTCAACACAGGCGTTGGCCTAAAATTGACACTTGAATTAGATAATGAAGAATAGAAGGCAGGAGGAAGGGAGGGAGGCCAATCGGTGTGAGGTCTTCTCAGAGGTTCACACTGAAAAACCTTAGTCCCACAGTTTTGTTGATTAGGGTTGCTTGGCAACGGTTTACCACACAAATATGAATCGCAACGTTTTCACATCATATTCAAAAGAAACGCCACTGAATCGTGCTGTTGGTGAGAAAAACACTGTATGGCACATGTGAATTAGTATGTGACATGCAAAATTGTGGAAAATTTCAGCAACATGTCATGTTGGTGAGATTTCAAAGCGGTTAAAAGTACAGTACCGAAAAGAGTTCTCATCTCTCTACAGTCTAGATTCGATGTATCTACGTATATACATTAATCGCTCGTCAAAAAATAATAGTGGCGTTGTTTGACCCTTGGCTTACACCATAGTTGGAGAAAACGCAGCAGTGTTGCAGTTCATGTTGAGCCACGAGTGGGAACAAATATTGAGCAGAAAAGGCCAAAGAAAAGGGTATAAAGGGTATTTTGAATGGTAAGTTTAGCTTCAAAGCCCTGGCAGACGACTCTCTCAACAAGACCAAAGTTACTTTTATCTGCAAGTTGAATTGTCACAAGACTACGTCAAGTCTCAAATGCCGCTTGCTGGACTCAGATAGAGAATACGAAGAGGCGAGAGAATGTGCTGAAGCACTGCAGTTTTTATTGGCATTTATACAGACACTTCGGCATACGAGTGTCCCAACTAAGTGTTTTTTATTTACGAGCCGTCTCTCAGCTGGGAGCTCAAATTGGGGTTGCGAGCTGCCAGTTACTGGCAGGCATAGTCGAAGACAGCTATTTGGAGGGCTTGTGTCACAAAGGTGGAAGGGAGCGAGCATGCACACAACATGAGACATGAGACAACATGAGACATGAGATGGCAGTAAAGGCTCGTGAGGGGATTTACTAGCATTATTATTATTAGTTATTAGTGAAATGTTTGTGTAAGAGGACAGAATAAAACATTTTGCAAAACCCGCGGTGTCATACATGTCGTTGAGACATGTCGTTGAAGTTGCTGGACCAAAAAAAGTGTGTCTAAAAGCGGGTTCGTGTTTGTGTACAGTATGTCTCTGTGAAAGAGTGGAAGTAAAGTAGAAGCCGCACGCTGTACCCAGTATATTTTTGCAGTCCTAGTTCTGTAAACTACTAACTCTTCTAGAACATTTTATTTTTTGTAAGTTGTCAATATATGTTGTTGCAAACCTTTTTTTGCAGTGGTAGTCACATTTACATTTTGTGAAACTATTTGCTTGAAGAGAATGATATTTGAGTGATGGACAGTTTACTTTACCGATGTCCACTTGTTGTACATCGTGTTTGTTTTTTATACACTGAGGCCCATTTTGTGTTGACCTGTTTCAAAAAAAGCAACATTTAAGAAACAAAAATTTGCATAAAGCAAGAAAGCAAACATATCCAGTTTCATGCTGATAGGTGTACTAAATACGCGTATAGATAACAATGTATTTCTATCTGAGATTAATTACGAGTTAACTGAATAAAATGTGATTAATTGCATTTATTATTTTAATCGATTGACAGCCTTTACATATATATATATATACACTATAGTAGTGTATCTATATAGATACACTACTTCCGGTCAAAACCTTTACAACATCCCAATTTTTCCAGTTATTTATTGACATTGAAATCGTTCAAGTCCAATGAATAGCTTGAAATGGTACAAAGGTACAAAGGTAAGTGGTGATGTGCCAGAGCTTAAACTGAAAAAGTAATGTGCATTTCAGAATTATACAAAAAGGCCTGTTTCAGGGAGCACAAGATGGGTCAACCATTTAAAGCTATCCTGCAGAATTGGATTGAGCAAGCCTTGGCAGTTGGTGCAACTAAATCCTACAGGTGTTCCAAGTTCTGGAGTACTTATTACCTCCTATGTCTGTATAGAAACTGTGTTGGGAACACACTGTGGTACTATACCCCTGGCAAAATCAGTTGAACAGCAGTGTACTTGGGAAAGTAATTGTGAAAAAAGTGTTTATATATACAGTATATATACACATACATATCTGTACATTTTTCTATAAAGTTTCACATAGTATGGTCACGGTGAATCACGAGTACATTCTACCTCAAAGCAGAGAGTCATGCTACTAAAACCCTTATTCAGAATACCTTCATTGTCATTTAACAGGGAATGGCTGTTGTGCATATGGTCCAGTCAGAGGGTGCAAACACACAGTATAGGCAGATTACATTGCCCCAGAAGGACACTTAAACCATTCGGACAGAAAAAGGGGTGTGGATAAGAGTCCTCCAGCAGTGTATGATCGTGCCAGAGTACTTGAACTTACTTGTGTGTGGGCTCTCACTCTGTTCACTAAAATATAGTGCAATCTAAAGCGCACTGTGCAGATGTATTTAGGGGTTTTCCACAAAGAAAAGGGACCACAGAACTATGCCTTCACAATAAGCAGTGATCAGTCTGAATTTGGCAAGCTCCTTTAGTTATTTCTGAGCTAAAAGGTCAGCCTAATTTATCCTTCCTGTAGATGCGACGTGATTGACACTTCAAAAAGGACCAGTCTCAACAAGGGTGTTATCCTTTGTCAGAGTTGCATTGGTCTTCACGTGTTATCATTAACAGCGGTTAACTTGCTTTTGTAAAACAGCAGACACTTGTATGAATAAAAATACGAACCAACAAAATCAGGTCAACCAGCGTCTCAGCTGCATTTACCAGTGTATTATGTCAGAGATCATTCAAGAGAGTTCTGAGAGAGAGAAGAAAATCACATTCACATTTGTGAGTTGACTGTTATCCTACACAGTGCAGACCCTTAACTTTCACTCTGCAGACAGGCATTGATCAGCTAAGTCATTGGTGGGTCTGGTGGCTGCTATGCAATCAACTTCAAGGTTTTGCGCTTGCAGTGTCTCCTTGTGTTTGTATAACACACACAAGGTTGAGCAGAGACGAGCAATGACATTTTCTTCTAAACGGTCTCTGCTATTTCTCTAAGTGCTATTTTCTCTTCAGGTCTCTGAATAGTTTTGTCTTTCTCTGTAGCAGCCAATCTCCCACTCAAGTCCAGACCTCCGTATTTTCCAACGGAGCCTATGAAGACGACAGCTCCATCTTGGACCTCCAGGGGTTGTTTGAGATGGAGAGGCCGTCCTTGTCATTAAGTGAAAAGAGAAGGGCCAGCAGGGGGTTGGCTATATTTTCTGGGCCTCCTCTCGTATGTGTATACAAAACACGCGCACTCATTCTACCATCGGTTTTCCCGGGCTTTCATGCTCTCTGGAATGTACTCAGAGAGAGCAGGAATTTCAGGTGATCGACGAGGGTTTTCTAATCCCTCCTCAATTTCTCTTTTTTCCCAACCTGTTTTGTTTCGTTTTAGGGAGACTTTTCTTCACGAAGAAATCTGGGCTGTGCTGTATAATTCAGGCAAAGACCTTGTCCCTCTTGCATGTTTTGAAAGACGGCGCAGGTTGAAACCCTTTGTCTGCCCCCTACTTTGCTTGCTTTTCTTGGAAAGGCCCTCCAGCAGTGCCATGGCTCTTTGAAACGATGGTGAGAGGGACAGAGAGAGATGTGACACACTGAAAAGCAGCGTTTGGTGTATAGGACGTAGCCACAGTGAACATTGCGGGAGAGTCAAATTAATGGCATCAGACAGCCTTGTGACAGGAGAGGCCATTATGTGACAATAGCACAAAGCCTTAAAGATAGGATTCCAACAGTGAAAAAAATACAATAAAATTAAACGTAAAAACACCCCCACTCTAACCAATCCTGTATAACCCTTCTGACAAAAAAGGCCTCTCTGAGGTACTTTGGGTAACCCACGTAATCCATGAGTTTAAGCTTTTAAGCTCGAGCTTATTTCTTTGTTATCTGTAGCTGGATGAAAATAAAATTTCTACAACGCATCAGTTAAGGCAAATATGCTCATAAAGGAAGACGCAGTAAGGTATGAGGCAACATCGCATGTTGCAACTACACCACAATCCCCCACAAAATGCAATGTGTATAAAAATGATGCACCCCTCTAAAATGCCCAGTTTCTATGGTATAAAAAAAAACAAGACTAAAAAACAGGATACAAAAAAACAGGCCACAATATACCTCACTGTGGATAATTGTTTTTAATCTACTCTCTTACCTGTCAACATTTGTATTTGAAAATATGGAAAATATTCTGGGAAAATTAGGGAACATCAACCAGGAAGCTTACTTCTATTTTCTGGAGCATAAACTCTCAGGCCCCTGCAACAAGCACATAGATGACGGTGACGCTGCTGACTGGACAGAAATGGAAACTAAATAGACGCAGGTTAACCGTGCAGGTGAGACGCAGCTTGGAGGAGCACCTGGGGAGTCTCAATACCGATTGTGAAACACAGGACCAGGATGAGGCCAATAAAGTCACCTTGACACAAATGTTGTCCCCACTGTGGTATGCAATTTTGTGTGCCAATGACTGTGACTGCCGATGACTGCGTGCTGGTGCGCAAAGAAAATTTTGCAATGTTAAGAATTTCTGGCTCGCATAATTTTCATGCTAATTGCGTGAGCTAGTTGTGAACATTGCGCAACCTACTCGCAAACAGGGCGATGCGTGTCAAAGCGTGTCACTTACCGACCCGACACACACTGATTGTACGCACTCTGCGGTGTGTAAAAGCGTAAGTCACTGTTGATGTCGTACACTGCTGACGTCATACAACTTAATGTCAAAAAATCCCAACTATCCCTTTAACAGAACGCAAACGGTGTGCAAATCCGTCTTCACGCTTTCACGGCAAATTGCGGCAGGAAACAAAGAGGGTTGTTCAAAATTAGAGAATCAACATACAGTCATGGAACAAATGGTTAGACCACCCTTGTTTCTTCAGTTTATTCATCCATGTTAATGCCTGGTACAACTAAAGGTACATTTGTTTGGACTAATATACGATGATAAGAAATATAGCTCAGAAGAGTTGATATCTGGCAACTTCCATGGTTTTCCTGATAATAACCAAAATCACTCATGAATAGCTATAGCATTGTACTGCCAAACAATTGAACTCATGAGCTAATTTGGTTATCATTATTATATTTGCCTAAACAAAGGTACCTTTAGTTTTACCAGGCATTAAAATGGACAAGAAACTGAAGAAACAAGGGTGGTCTAATATTTTTTTCCATGGCTGTAGATTACTACAATTCAACAAATTAACCTAAAATTAACCCAAAAATAACTATGATGTACAATAGGAAACTAAATTACATAACACAGACAGTCTTTTCAACACTAGATCAGTTTTTATTGGGTCACCGTTTGTAGTACCTGCAAAATGCTCTAAGCCAGTGGTCACCAACCTTTTTGAGACCAAGATCCCTGGTCTCAGCCTTGAAACTGTGCAAGATCTACCACCCACGCATTCCCCAAAAATGAGTGTGTGTGTGTACATATATATATATATATATATATATATGTGTATATATACTGTATATATATATATATATATATATATATATATGAAATTTTATATATACAGTATACGCTTTGTGTTTTTATTGATTGTTGTTCAACATTTCAGCTTTTTCTCATTGTGTCTTTTACAGTATTTGTAGAATTTTTGCTGTTTTTTTTTATTTGATTTTGTTTCTGCAGGGATGCAATGGCAAATGAGCCACGGGCCGCAGATGGCCCCTGTGTCGCACTTTGGGCACCCCTACAGCCCTACTTTTGTGGCTCGTGCTGGGGGTTGGGCTTGTGGCGTCGGCTTAGTGAGCAAACCCCAACTCTTTGGTTTGTTGGCTCAGTGTAGTGGACGAGCGATGCAGATTGAGCAGAGAGGGGCTGGTCAATGTCCCATAACAGTCAGACCTTAACAAGCGGCGTCGTGTGGCTCAAAGATTTTTTTGGAGGTGCACGTCTATGGGGTTGTATTTGTGCCCTAACTTCGAGGTAGCAAAGGCAGACTTTGAGCCCTATTAACGCATAATAATTACGCAAGCACATCGCTGCATGCGCTCTGTCCCTCCCTCCCTCTCTCACTCGACCTTTTTGCTAGCGCGGGGGGAGGTCGAGCCGGTGTACTAGTGTACCTCCGGCCGGGTTTTGGGGACTGGGCTCCTTGCTGGGGCTTGCGGGTCGCTGCCTGGATAGCGGCGAGGCGTACGGGCTTGTTCAGTGGACAAAATGCATGCCTGTTGGTCGCTCTCCAGGAGGTGAGGGCACTGATATGATAATACATTTATTTACAAAATGTCCTTGTGATCGACCGGCAAAGTCCCAAAGATCAACTAGTAGCTCACGATCGACGGGTTGCCGACCCCTACTCTAAGCTATTTAAATGATCGTCATACTAAATCCATATACCAGCGCTATTTTATTATTGTTTTTATGAAACTTTTCACAGCAATCCTTTTGACACGGTAAAACAGTAAACAGAATAGACCGGATTCAACTCAAAATACAAAACCAAACTTTGTAGAGCGGTGGCACATGAACCAAGGAAGAATCCATCACATTGTAGTGAGTCCAGTATCTGGATTAAAGGGGCTAATACAGGAATTAGTTATCACAGTTTGAATCTCTATGCCACTCACAGGACTAGTCCACCCTCCACGAATGGCACACCCTTGTGGGTACAGGGGAGGACTCAAATTTGGAACCAAACCTTGCTTCATATCAAAGCAGTATGATTGCGCAGCATTATCACAAGATAGCGATAGAGCATGTGCAGTGTGTTATCTATCCTATTTGTTGATATGTTCCACATGATTAAGTCTTCCTAGGAATTATTTTTTGCAGAAATATCTGTAGCTTGATGGAAACTGTCATTTGATGCCTATTAGTCTGTTTTTTCCGTTTCATCTTTTTTGTCTGATATCAGGGGCAGTGCTGCAAAAAGGACTCGCTTGAAGCAGGATTAGGAGACAGCTAAGTGATAAGATTCCAACAGACGTCACTGTCAATCTGTGATGCTTTTCTGAATGCATACTCATGAATGTGCATATTTGTGCAATGCCTATAATACTAGATTTCCATGAAGCCCATTAGCCCCGGTGCCACGTTTAGTATCGATTTGACCCTAAACATAGAAGACGCAGGACAGTGGAAATGCCACATTTGCAAGTGTTCACAGCTAAATGTGACCATATTGAAGTTTAATAAAAAAAAATAACATTGGAACTGTTCAAAGGCTTATATTCTTGGATGTTTGGATGCTGCAGGGTTAGTTGAAGATGTGATCTTTAACCTTTTAATTTCTGATGTCTTTCAAATAGAAAAACAAAGCTTTTTTTAATGGTTACAACTTTTCAGCAAAGCAGGGGATATTTTTCTAATATACTGTATTTAAAAACTTTTACCTTTGTTGAAAAGTCAGATCACGTCAATAAAGGTAATAAGATGTCATGATGTCCGACTAGTCCAGTGCAAATTAGTAATTTGACTCACTTCCACATTGCTGAACATGCCACAGCACACTGACATGGTGTGTATATTGTTGTAAACTGTTCCACACTACGGTTTAATGTCAGTTAAACACACAAATACACTGGGGGTCAACTCAATATTTAGTGTTTAACCAGCACGATGGTTGACATGAAAAGCCAAGTCAATACTTCACTTACAAAGAATTTTAAAAGTGGTAATAAGACTTCCGGAACAAAGTCGTTTGGACAGACAAGAATAAAACGATGAAGCACAACCACTTTATACGCACTGTCAAGCAGGGTGGTGGAGGATTGTTTGGCTTGGCTGTACAATCATTGAATGAACCATGAATTGCTTTGTGTAGTAAAGTATTCTCGAGTACAGCGTGAGCTAAAGCACATCTAAAATTGGGTCATGCAAAAGGAATGACTCCAAGCACACCATAAATCCACAACAGAGGCAGCAGAAAAAGTTTCGCAATGTTGACTCAAAGTTGTGAATTCAGGGTTATGAATGAATGGCTGCAAACATCAATGAATTTAAGCGATCAACCAGCATCCTGGAGCATCCACATCATGTCCTGTCTTCTACTTGGGAGGTTCCACTGTACCAATCATCATGCTGGGTTGCTTTCCACTGGTGACACTGGTTTGGTCATAGCGCTAAAAGACTGCCAGCTACATTTCTCATGTTGTGTCTCACAACATCCTTTCTCACACCTCTTTTCATTTCAGACAAAGCATGGGGTCCTTTTCTTTTCTTTTCTTTTTTTTTTCTTTTTTTTTTACAAGCAACTCAAAGAAAACGGCTCTGGAGGGTAAGGGCGTGAGACCAGGTACTGTTTCCTTCAAACATAATAATCTGTCTTCCTCCTGGGAGCAAGGTCTTACATCCAACAAAATCAAGTTAGTGTATGGTAAGTTAAAAGTAGAAAATAGTGTAATCACATATGCCTCTTTCCAGCTGAACCTTGGAGGGGGACATTTCAGCAGAGCATGCAGGAATAACAGACAGCTGTCCAACAACAATTTCTTCTCAGTACTTCCTTCCCACATTTGAATAAGATAACTGTGTCCACAATATTATGCTAAATACGTTTCTTTTCTTCAAAATGAAGCCTCTCGGCAAATTAAAATTGATTAAAAACTAAATGCAAATCACAATCCGAACAATAGTGCAACATTGAAATGACATTTAAAACTGCAATATTAATATTGCAATAAATAACAACTGCATGTACAGAATGAAACTGCAAAATGAACCCTCTCCTCATCAAAAATAAAGCCTGTTCACAAATTGGCATTCAGGAAAACAAGCCAACGCAGTCGTTCAGTTTTGAATGATTGTTCATGACTCACATCGGCGACTCAGCAGTGCTCACGCTGTGGATGCTCGCTGAACACCTACGAGTCAGTGAAGCTTACGGTCTTTGTAGAGCATCCTTGAATCAGTGAAGCCCGGCCCTTGTTTGGGGTCAGTGACATTTGATTGATCCGGTCATCACAGAAGATGCCCATCCCTGATGTAAAGATGCGCAGTGACCATGAGTTCTACGGAAACATCCCTGTACTGGATGTTGATCTTGTGTGGAATTCCTTCCGTGCAGTCATCTAGAGCTTTCTCTCTGAATACTTTTCCTCTCCCACAGTGCACAGACTGTATTTGGCACTGAGTGTTTTCTCTGTAATTCAACAAGCATGCTCTTTGGAAGCAGAAGTACTATGGTGGGAAAGATAAAATTTACTTTTGTGCTTCGTGCAATGGAAAAGTTCCAGCGCTTTCCAGCTGTCAAATCAAATTGTGTTGTTTTGTATTATTATTGTCATCAGCAATTAAGGTTGTCCTTTTAGGTATTTAGGTGATACACGTTGTATGTGTTGTATGTCTGAGAAGATTCTCAGTCATCCAGAACATGGTAATTGGTGTAAAAACTATTGATTTTCTTTAGCTTTTCTTCACAGGTCTTGGGACTGCGCTGCTATCGGAAACGTAGTCAAAACTAGGGATGAGCCGGATACTCGTTTACAACGATAATGCAGTATGGACGAGTACGTGACATGAATACAACTCCTCATTATCCGTAATCGTGATGACATCACGCTCTGTGAATGTCCAGTCACACACAGCGACTTCCCCTCTGTAGACAGGCTTGCAGGCTGGAGAGCACAAGCAGCGCCTGTCGGTGTTGCGTCTGCGTGTCAGGGCTATACAGCGGCGCACGTCACTAGCATAAGGGAGCACTCGTGTGAGTACGTTTTTCAACCCTTTCATTCGCATTTTGCTCCTGAAATAAGTCCATACAAAGTGAATCAAACGCGCTTCTGTATATAAATTGAAAAGTTTCCTACAACTTTGCTTTGTTCACATCGTTTGCACTTGTAGCTAACTAGCTATGTTATCAGATGGCTACTGGAGCGATGCAGGAAAGATGACTGCTCTCTGGGACGTAAGTGCTGTCCCACTCACGTGCTAAAAAAACTTTTTTTTTCGTTTGTATGCGTCGTAGCTCCGCTCTGCCTTAAAAGATGCGATGCAGCGTTTCTTTCGTCATGCATTTACTGTGTAATCCTCACAAGAGGCTTGCCGTCGGCGCTGCCTCCTCAAACCGCTGTGTGTGCTCGTATGCAGCCTTTTTGCTTATGGCGGGGGTCATTTAGTGATAGTGCTACGAAAAAACAGCAAGGACACACTCCCCCCTCCCTGTGAAATATGGAAACCAGGGATGTCCAAAGTGATTTGGACATTTGTGAACCACATTTGTATGGCCCTGTGAACGGCACATTGTAGAAACTAATTATAAAATACAACTGGAAAAATAAAACATAAAAGCATAAAGTAACTAAGAAAAGGTTTAGTTGATACTAAAAGCTAATAAATCTTACAGATGACTTACACACATACACAGTACACATATAGCTGAATAATAAACAATAAATACATCGACTTCTGATCAATCCATGTCAATTCCAGGCGTAAAATAAAGTTCCGGTTAAAGCCACGCCAATTTACGCTTAAACCACACCCACTTCTTGTTTATGCCCCGCCCATTCCAAGTCCAGACACGACTACAGATCATGGAGATGGGTGAACAGATAGGGGTGATCAAACAATACTTATTGCCTTTGCACTTCAGCATTTGGTGGTAAAAAAACCAAATCATTCATTCTTTGGGATTTCTATTCCATTAACTTCCTGCCAACGATACATTTTTATCTTATAACCCAAATAAAAATAACATACATTAGTCCTTTTATTGTATTGCGAAAGTCTTTTCTGCCTGTTGGGCCGAGGATGATGTCAGTCCAAATTGTAGCTAGACTCCATCACTCTGTGGGAGAACAAAATGACTCTCGAGAAAGGCAAACTATTCCATCACTCACGATTGGGCCCATATACTTGTAATGTCTGAGTCATACTTTGTCCATTTGCAAGCAGACATGCACCAGCTGGGCTTTCATGAGCAGTGACCCAATCACATTTTCTAATCATCTTTTTTTTTTTTTTTTTTTTAGCATCACATGATTCTTATTTGACTTTTTTCCTCTACTCTTCAGTTACACAGATCGCACTGAATTTTCTGGTTTTAAATTCACAACATACAGTTGTGTGAATAAGTGTTTGCCCCTTTCTGATTGGTCTTTTTTTTTTTGCATCGACTAATATTTCAATCTATTTGATGATCTGAAACATTTAAGTGTGACAAATATGCAAAAACACACACACACACACAAATGTCTAGCTGTAAAAACGCAGATGGTTTAGAATGGGATGTGATTAGCAATTATGTGCGTTTGTCTTCCTGTGCTGTATTGCTCTGATGCGCTGATGTCCCATGGCAGAATTACACCACAATCCTTAGAAACACCAAGTCCCATGGATCACACTACAATCCCCCATGCCACATCCAGCCTGCACGATGCTATAGTGCAACCCCTAATTTAATTATCTCCCACTGTCTGAAAGAGCTGCTGCATGTGCTGGCTGCCATCCCTGCATTACATTAAACATACACACCTTCACAGTTCACACAAACCCATGCACGCACACGCACACGCACACAGATCCACTAGGGAAAATGCACAGGCCGCAGAGGATAGCCTTACGGAAATGACAAAGGCTTAGAGGAATGTGATCGCATGCACAAACAGCGGCAAATCCCTTCTGTGCAGGTGAGAGCGACACAGATGCTCACTCAAAATAAGCCCCTAATTACCAACCAGTCTGTCTGTGCCTAACTGTTCCCTCCCCCGTCTTCCACTTCTTTTTCACACTGCACTGCGGTTGTGGTGTTTGCCTCAAGGCTGGTGATTGCGGCGTGGGGCTCCTCCGAGAGTCTTCCCTTGTTATTATCCTTAAACAAGCAATTATAGACGAGCCCCTGAGTGGAGCAAAATACTGTAGAGAAGGCGCACCCACAGAAAAGCTCTTGGTTCTACAGACAAACGAATAGCAAAGGTCTTCAAAGCAATTTCGTATATCATTTTGGCTGCATACTCCAACCAATTGTGTGATGACAGAAAAAATAAATGTGCATAAGAAGACAGACACAAGGGAGAGACTAAAAATGTCAATAGCGCCACTTAACACAACAAGTAAAGTTTCTATATTTTCTTTTTGATGGTTGCGAAACACATTTGACTATTTTTGCAATGGCATAGTAATTTTGTTCCGTTGGGTTTTGTGGGAGAGTAAATAAGCAAGCAGACAAGACCAAGAGGGGCAGCTCCAACTATGTTCTCCTAAAACGTTCTACTTCAAAATGTATGGATGTACTGTATGGCCAGTATGTGTGACAATGCAACGGGGCCTTAATTACTGTCAGTTAATGCTCTGCCTACAACCTGTCAATATTTTACATGAATTCCACCTTGATTTTAGCTGCTGCTCCTCTCCAAATCAGTATTTATCAGCTTATGTTTCTAAAATAATGCTAAGTCTTATTATTCCTAACCCGTGACGTGCGATGAGGTTCGTGACTGGTGAGGCGTGGATTCTTTTGGATGTTAATACAGGGTGCTCATTGAGAAGAACCCGTAGAAGACAATAATTCACTTTGGTCAAAAAATGTTTTCAAATTGTTTTCAGATACTGTACTTCTGAGTCCCATTTAAGTATTATTTTATTAACTGAAAAACATTTGCTGTGTCGTTGTAGACTGTGCTGTGTTGTATGTTGCATTGTGGATGCCCGGTGAGAGTTTTCGCCGACGTGTTTATTGTATTGTGCACTTTAAAACTATGGTCTGCTAACAAAGTGGAAGGTAGCTTTGCAAGCACGGGTCGGCCAGCTGCCGTCTCTTCATGTCTGCACATGTGCGATGTATTTAGTATCTCCTTTTGATTTCCAGAAGAACCAGGAAATGCATGGAGGAGCACACAGTTCATGTATTGTATGTTTACATCAAAGACCATCAAGTCTCCCTTCTTCATAACCCACCAGAACACAACGCAGAGGAAAGTGAGGCGGGCTACACTATCTTCAGGTACTGCAAGTGCCTCCCATATGACATTTCTGTGTATTTTATTGTCCGATTAGCAAGAATAATGATGTCACACTTACGTTTAAGACATTACACAGGCTACAGAAAGTCATGGCGTATAAGCAGCACAATGTTGAATGAATGTTAAGAAGCTTACTGGTCTCAGCCATCGTGACCATTCGTGTGCGTGGGACAAGTGGAAAGCAAAGCATTGAGCTCCGTTTTAGGGAAACTAAGCCCAGTCACTGGTTAAGAGACTTGAATGCGGTTCAAGATCAAAGCATTTGGAGTAGCTCTTTCACTAGGCGTGTAAACTCTCACTGATTAGTATCTGCTCTTTGACTCCCAACATCCACTGTACCATACGCTCAGTTTTCAAAACCACAGAATAGAACACAGAGCTCATCCACATCCCGGAGGTTATCACTACAAAAGAATATATCGTGTTCCCTCACTACATCGCGGATTTGCAGGTTTTATGAATATTTTTTTAACAGCATATGAACGGGCATTGCGTTATGCATCCTTGTGGTGTATTAGCGATCTATCGGTGCTCTGTTGTATGTCTGTTATTGTATTTATTACTGCTACCATTAGAGGGTGTTGTATACTCATGTTGAAGACTGCAGCCACCGAGTCTGTGTGTTTAGAGCAATTAGGAACCCACAGCAGACAATAGCCAGCCAAATATAGAGCCACAATAGTCCTTATTGGCTAAGGAGAACCCGCCTATTGTGTTCTGTGTCCTGATTAACTTCAGACCATTGTCAATCAATCTCCTTCGTGCCGTCCCTAGCAAACTGCAACAACAAACAATAAAAGAAAGAAGCTCAACCGACTAAATGAATCATCCGTTCAAGGAGTAGGACGAGGAGGACGACGGCGGCAGGAGCAATATTTTTAACGAGGATACAAAAACGCTACAGCCAAACAAAGCACGGTCAGCGCGGTGAATTTGGTGAGTTGCTTAATACATTATCGTGTCCAACCTAGTAGAGTGATCATTAAAATTCAAACAAAATAAGAACTTTCAGAGTGTTTAAAATGTGAGAAAATGTTCCTGCCAGTCCGAGAAAAGTGTATACTTGTAACAAGAAGCATCCGATGTATACTGTATGCATATTCGAAATACTGTAAATGAAACCATACACCATATAAGGTTATTGTGAGGGGTTTTACAGCCTTAAAACATATGTTAATTGTAAACAAATAAAGTTGGCTACATCGCGGGACCTATCCCCCTCGATAAACGAGGGAACACTGTATCTCACCTGGTCGTTGTCAAATCCACCAAGAGAAGAACAACAACACCCGAGAGAGGACAGAAATGGGTGAAATGCAGAGAACCTTAGCAATGGAGATACCAAGCAACAAACAAAAGCATGGCACACAGAAGAGACGAGTCCTTTAGGTCAGCCTTTGCATTTCATAGATAAAAACATTTCTTTGAAAATGCCAAGCTTCTGAGCTCAAAGGATCAGTGGATTGAAAGAGGAGTGACAGAAGCCTACTACTGTCTCACACCTTGAACTGAGTCTACACTGGATGAATTACACTTATTTGAACCCATAGAATGAAGGATGGATGTGAAAACATGTACTGTATATCAGGATCAGTCTCCTGAAAGGGGTACCATAAGCATGACCTAGCGTGACATAGCAAGCAAAATTGGAAGTTTTTATTTTCTAACCAATTTGCATATTAAAATAGTGGAAAAATGTGCCCCTTTAATATGTATCTTTATAACATCTGTATCTACCACTATAAATGCTTTACATTTACTTTAAATTGTCACAAACATACTCCAAAATGGTGATATATCTTGCACGTAACATAGGGATTGTGGATGAACCCCGCTTCAAACTCTGTGCAAGACTCAACTCTGTGTTCTTTAAAACATTGTTAGTTTGCCCTGCAGTAACACACTTCACCTTCCGCGGAAGCATGGTGTAAAAAAACAGTTCCCCCAAAGTGCATTGATTACCAAAAATACATGTAGATCAGTAGAAATCCAGACGGTAACAAGTATCCTAAACATGACACCATATTTCTGATTTTCAATCAGTCTCACTTTCATTATTGTCTGATTTTTTGCAAAAAAACTGAGAAATAACACACAAATATGCTGAAGTTCACATTGTGTGTCCAGGCAGAGGTCAGCTGATTTGCATATAGTCGTTACTCAATTTCTACGTTGGTTAGCATCGCCAAGCATATACGTTTTGGTCAAAGTACTTCTTTTGTATCCAGTAAAATGTGTTTGGTGCACAATAAGGTGGAAATCTCAGCAGCTGAAAGACAAGTTCCACCGTTTTGTATTATTTATTTAATCATATTTGTGACACACTTTTGCATGTCACAAAATGGCGATGCGCAAATGTGCTGAAATTGACATCAGATCGTGTTTTATACATAACACACCCGAAGAAAATATTCAACACTTATGTGTGTCATGCCCCTCGAAGTGATGCACCCTCTCTGGCATGCCTTTCAGGAGAATGACCCATCAGTAACTATAAATAGCCCATCTGTAAATCAATGCCTTCATGTGGTCGAGGGATGAGCGGACATTGTATATGCCTCTGGTATGCAAAATGGTCCAAGGTGACAGGCCAGACTAAGGCTACGTTCACAAACATTGCCCCAATTCGTAATCTCAGTCCTGGTGAATTTGTGGCAATTTCAAAGATTTTGGGTAACCAGAGTCAGCATTTTCTTAACCAAATTGTTTTGCGAAGGACATTAAGAAGGAAGATTGCTATGGCAACGTCTGTTGCGAGGCGTGTGTGTGAGGTGTCGGAGACAGGAGTGGTGGGACGTTGAAGTGAGCCAATTCCCTGACGCAGATTTTTAAAATAAAAAATAACTTTTGCCTACAACTGTGTGTACCTTTACCCAAATCTCGCATGGCAAAACATAACTTCCGATGACGTACAGGTCGGATATATGCGACCACAACGTTCAGACTGCAGTAGCATCAGATACATATGGGATTTATATTCACATATCAAAGAGGTCTCGATTGCATTTAAAAAAAATCTGAATTGTACCATTCACACTGACATGAAAAAAATCTGAAACAGGTCATATATGAGCACAAAATTGACCTGCAGTGTGAACTCATGGAAAACACAAGTAAGTGATGCAGTACTGTCTGTGGCTAAATAAACATGGAACCTACCAAAAGAAAGATTAGACTCCCATCTTTCATCAGAAAAAAGGTTTGTTTACACCTTTTTCTGTTCTTTAGTAATCAGCCGCTTATACTCATTAGGGTCGCGGGGGTATGCTGGAGTCTATCCCAGCGACAAGCGGGGTACACCCTGGACTGGTCGCCAGCCAATCACAGGGCACATATAGACAAACAACCATTCACACTCACATTCATACCTATGGACAATTTAGAGTCGCCAATTAACCTAACATGCATGTTTTTGGAATGTGGGAGGAAACCGGAGTACCCGGAGAAAACCCACACACGGACAGGGAGAAAATGCAAACTGAAAATGCCCAACGGAGATTCGAACCTAGGTTTTCCCGATCTCCAGACTGTGACTGTGTGGCTAACATGCTAACCACGAGACCACCGTGCGGCCCTGCAGACGACACGTGTCTGATCCTATTCTAAGCAGTGTTGTTTTCATCTACAATGACAATAACAAAATTAGTTTGTTGACTAAGCTTTTCTTCATGACAATAACGAGACGGTGATGAGTTAAACATGGCTCTTTGATGACTGAAACGTGACGAGTCGTGTGAGGAGTTTTTGTCGACGAGACGAGACTGGACAAAAATGTTAGTGGGCGGTCTATCAGACGTTTAAAATGCACAGCATTTCTGCCTATTGTGAGTGTAATCTTTCAGGCAAAAACAAAACATAGCAATGCATCCTCGCTTAGCATGCAGCGCAATTCCTGCTCAACACGCCGGTGGCCGGTGATGTGGGCAACAGGAGTACTTTTGGTGGGAAACAACGCACAGATTTGTGGATGGATTGTATAATCCATCCAGAGAGACGGCGGTAAACGTGGCTGCAATCTCGAGCAGCAGCTCATCACACTGATATTCTTCCGAAGGTAAGTTATAAAAAGTTGCGTTAAAGGGATAGTTCAGATTTTTTGACAAGGAGTCGTATGACATCCCCATCAGCATTGTAGTCCAATAGCAGCGACTCACCCCCCACTATCTCTCTCTGGCAGCAGAAAGCTCTGATATAAACAAACGCTGTTGCTCTAAAATGGCGCCCACAGTCCACAATGCATTGAGCGGTCACGTACAAATATCACAATATTTCGTCTTGGCCGTGTGATCCAAGATGACGGAGTAAACAAAACGGATGCTAAAGAAGCGGGCAAACGCAAACCAAGGCAACATTTTTCTACAATTTTAGGAGATTAACTGAAAAATGTGCTAACCAGGGCAGAAATGAACCGAGGTACCACTGTATTCAAGATAATAATTAGCAGACCAGGTTAAAACAGTGAAAGCTGTGAACGCCCTTTGTTTTATTTGGGTTAAACTACATTTTCACTTCAAATTGTGACAAATACTGACATGTCTTTGCTCACCAATATAGATAATATCTGGACACATGGTGTACACACTGGACACACTGATCACGTTCTGCTGTACAATTTAAATAAAATTTGCACAATTCAACAGGGACACAAGCCCATCCACACACAAACACTGAACGTGGAGATTTTCAAAAGCTGTCTTTAAGGAGATAAAAAACCCCACAATTTTTGTGAAGACAAAATGCCAAAACACAAATAAAAATTGTGTCTATGAAAGTAGTACCGGTAGTCTACATGCGGATGTGTGCGATATCTGACAGCTTTAATGATTTGTAAATACAGCATTCCAATCCTTCTTTTGGCTTCTATAAAATCTCAATAGGACCCCGAGGATTTCATCATACATTCCCCAGTACAACTGCTACAAAGCAGGTGATAAAACCAAGCACGACTGTGTGCATGTGTGGGCCTTCGGATTAATATCCCTATTAAATCCTCTGGATTAATCTTGTTTAAAATAGCTACATGAATGCAATCTAGAAGTATTCACAGAGGATTTATATGACGAAGCTTTTAAAGGAGCATTATAGCAATGTTTACTGTTTGACACATTAATTTCCCTTCAAGGGCCTAATAAGACGTCTTCAGGAATGGTGCTCAGCAGGCATTTGGGCACAAAATTGATTTTCTGCTCAATGATTTTGTACTCCATTTGAATACATCACACCAAACGTTAAGTGTGTTTTCCTGAAATATATATCATTACTTACACTGACTGTGCCAACAGCTATAAGAGCAACTTCAGTATCATAGGCTACTTTGCGTAAAATTCTCATTTGAGTTTGCCAAATGAAAGTTCCTTACAGGATACTGTTGTATTGTGTAAAGTTAGTATTATGAGATTTGGTGTTGGATGTGTGATCCAAGATGGCTGAATAAACAAGCAATGCTGGGAGTTGTCCGTCTGTCCACATCTTTACAAAACAACAGTCTGTGTACAAGGCAAAATTTTGGCAAAATTGTTTTATTTTTTAAAAACAACTTATTACATCCCATGTAGTTTGGATTTAGAACAAACCACTCTACAGAAACAGCATGTTGTTATTTTATTGAACAGGTAAAAGCCAAACTGGACAAAGGCGGAGTTGTGGGGGCCCTTTGTAAGGCATTTGAAACAGTTAACCATACTGTGCTACTTTCTAAGGTCTGAGATTATAATTTGTCTGACAGTGCACTTGTGGATAAAGTGGATCAAATTAGATCTTATTGATCATGTGCAATGTGTAAAGCTCAACAGCAAGCTGTCAACAACTAAAGCTTGTAATATGGGTGTCCCACAGGGCTCAGTTTTTGGACCATTATTGTTCGCTCTCTACATAAATGATCTTCCTTCGGTGTGTGGTGAGTTTGACGTACAAATGTACGCAGATGACACTGCCATCTACGTCCATGGAAAGGATGCTGTTATTGTAGCTAACAAACTCTCTAAAGTTACGGACAATATTGCAGACTGGCTTACTTCATCCTGTCTAACATTGAATCTAAGTCAAACTGTTGCACTGTATTTTACCAAAACTGGAAAACTAAAGTCTGTACCACACACCGCCCCACCACGTCTAAGTGTACAGCTCATCATGACTGTAGACTATAGGCATGAGCTGGATACTTGTTTTAGACGAGTATCAGTTACAGATAACGCATTTTTGCCAAGTACGAGCATGAAACAAGTACAGCTCGTCATCTGTAATCATGATGAAGGAAAATCCTCATTGGGTAACTACTCACATTATACATGATACCGATCTAAGTTATCTTATTTATTAGGTATTGTGTAAAACTAAGACATAAATAACATCAAATTAAAAGCACAAAATGAATGCCGACTCACCATCCACCAGTTCAAGCCTGAAGTTTTTCCAGAGAGATTATTACATCGCTGTTTGACGTGTGTGGTAAAAGGCAGTGTGCTAGCATGAATTAATTTGACACAAATGTGCACATTAGCACTCAATAAGTCATCAAAATTTACCTTTATGCATTCCCACACAGTATCAGCATTTGAGACCAAATATGAGGTGAAAGAAAAATGGTAAAATACAGCAGCAGTAGAGATAAAGTTAGCACACGCACAATGGACATGCGTCAAGTGAGACGGCTGTAACAGAGAGAATCTGGCCACTTTTCAAAATAAAACATCATGGAAATTATTTTTTCTTTCTGTGTGGCCCGGTACCAAATGGGCCCGGGGGTTGGCGATCACTGATTTAGATGGATGAACAGATACAGATAGTTGTGTACTCGTTCATCCCCACTTCTAAGTAAACAGATGACGAAATACGTCTTTGTTTTGCTTGGTTTGGTTAGTTAATGGCCTGCAAGCTAATCATTAGTTCAATGGAAGATGAAAAATAGGTGTTAGCTAGTCAGTGTGAGAAGTGAAAGTTTAGTTAAGTGATGTTTGTTCATAGCTGGGATTGGCTGGTGACCCGTCCCGAGTGTAACCTGTGTCTCGCCAAAAGTTAGCTGGGATAGGCTTTCTGTGATTTCCGTGTGAAGGAATCAACTGTTAAATGTGGAATCTCGAGGACATTCAGATAATGTGAATAAAATGCTGTCATCGTGAGGAGCAGGACTGTTTGCGGGGGGAAATATTTCCCCAGCGGATTGTTCATTCATGGTGATATTTCCTCCTAAACACTAAAGTGGTTTTCATTTACACTGATTACTGGAATTTTTGTTCATGCAAATTCTAGTAGACACACAGAACAATGCTTGCTATTGGCTAATTTGTTGAGGGACACAAGCCCATACTAAAAGGCAAATGTGACTTCTTTTTTTTTCAAAGACAGAAAACATTTTTGTGAATGCTACAATAATACACAGACATGGGCACCAAGGTGCTATATTCATTAATACAACTGTATCCAATTTGTGATACTGTAATTCTTCGTATAGAAGCCATTACCCGACCCCAGTCGTCAATATGCATAATGCAATGCATACAATATGCCAGCAACATCTTTCCTTAATGAAAAGAGTTGTATTTCATTTCTAAACATTAATATTATCATTAACAAGCACCATCCGCGTACTTTGTAACCATAATGTTGTAATAAATGTAATTTTATCCAATTAAAACTATAAAAAAGACATGAAAACATTGTCACTCCACACTTTAAAGTCAAACCTAACAATCTCCAAAATATCTCAGTAACTTGTTTAATTGAGAAAAACAAAAACAGCATGATGTTTTGGGTGAAATGGTCCAATTAGAGTGGTAAAGGGTCTAAAAATGCTCATTACAAAGTGAGAGTGCCCAGTGACGCACACAGCACTTTTTTCCCTGTAGTGTCTGTATTGACCCAATGCATGCAGACTATAACGACTGTTACAAAGACCAAAAAGCAGCCACTAAAAACCTCTTTCAAACTGCAGTCAAATACCTAATAGGGTCTAGATGTATCCCTGGATAATGATAAATGATGTGATCTGAGTTTTTCGCTCTCATGGCGGCCCTGCCTCTGGCCAGTGCCGGGTTAAACTTGCAGCGGGTGGTGTGCTCGCAGCAGGACGTCAAAGGCCGGGACTTGGCCAGCCTCCACACAGATGTTGGTTTGTTTCACGGCTGCGGTTGAATAGTTGGATGGTGTTCGAGCACACAGGGGGAAAGAGGAGGGAATTAGAACCGAGAGGATTCCAGCTGCACAGACAGAAAGAAAGCAGGAGGATGGAGAGATCGAGAGAGCGAGAGAGTGAAAGACTGAAGACAGAAACAAACTGAGAAGCATTGATGCAGCACTAAATAAAATGGATGGTAAGCTGCGTGACCCCCAGTGCTTCATCACCATAATACAAAGCACTAACAGACACAGGAATTTATACTGTCAGAAAATGGAAATTGTATGCTTAATTTCCTTTTAGTTCAAGTCACTCACCGTAGTATGTTGTGTCCCTTTCAGCCCACCCACAGCCAAATTCACTATTGTCTAACTTGTGCCTTTTATATTGCCTTTCAGACTTTGAGCTGCATTAAAGCAGTGGTAAAGTTGTACAATTATGCTATATTAGCTTACATGATTAAAGAAATATAGCATGAGCATGCGTTCAAATCGGACATGTTTTACGAAACCTTTAAAGGACTGAAGCTTACTGGATCTTGAAACCTTTTTTCAGAATTTTGCCCATCATCAACAATACTCATTTGAGACACGAGCACACGTCTTTCTCCTTTCTGTGCGTTCCATAGATGTAAAAACAGCTAAAAAGAGGCAGCTAATTAATGCACATAATGGGACACACCTATTCCACCTACAAAGCCCACTAAAAAACACCTCCAAAAACCTCCAAGAATGTTTTATGGTTTTATTTACATGCTGTCACCATGTAGTAACAGGCACATTCATTATAAAATTTAATACTTGCAGTAATTTGATGTATTTTGGTCATTTTTAAGCATTACCTTCCTTCCTAGGCACATTGATTTCACACAGCAACATAGAAACAAACGATACACCTTTTCCACACTCAAAAACAAAAATGCAGCAGCAGTGGCAGCAGTTCCGATATGCAGCCTTACCTTTCGGTAGTGGCCTGAGGCGTTGTAAGTAAGTGTGTGGTGAAGCTAGCCGCTAGCCGCCGAGTAGCTACCTGGTGTAAGGTGGTGAGGTGTCACTACAACAGTAAAGTAGTTCTTTGGCGTAACAATTTTAATAACAATAATAACAATGCTGCTGTAGCTCAATTAATATACAGGTCACGTGATGTTAATGGAGCGTTGTTGGTGGTTTTTGGAGGTTTTTTCGGAAAGCTTTATAGGCTGAATAGTTGCGTCCCATTCTTACCTGCCTCTTTTTAGCTTTTTGTTAATATCTTTAGAACGCACAGAAAAGAAAAGACGTGTGTTCATGTTTCACATAAGGATTGTGGATGATGGGCAACATTTTTTTAAATGGCAGTTTTTTCCCTTTAAGTGTGTGATGCTTTGATGGGAAATCTATTGCATTTTTTTTAAGGCAGTAAAGTGAATTTATTGAGTAAATGATGGTAGTGTTAATAGGCCTTCTTTTAAAGGGATAGTTTGGATTTTTTTTCTACATGAAGTTGTATGACTTCCCAATCAGCAGTGTACTACATCAACAGCGACTTAACCCTCCCAATCGATCCCGTGAGTCCGGTTCTGGTCGGAGATCCGTTGTTCCGCTTAGTTGCTGCGGCCATTTAATATGTGTTCAAAAGAGTAATACATTTGCATCACAAAAATTCCTCCTCAAAAAAAAATCAGACCTCACAAACCACTTGGTGTGATATTCGTCACCCGCCTGTGCATTCTTGTGTATGTGATGAAGATGCTCGCATCTTCTTCTGCTGTGGAACACCCACATAAACAAGATGGCCGCGGTGCTCCCTCGCGGAAGAAGATGCGAGCGTCTACACAAGAATGCACAGGAAGCTCATTATTTCCAAAATGGATATATAGTACAGTATATTTACATTCAATTGAATCGAGTTATTGACAAAAAATGTGAAAAGATGTGTGTCTATTGTGTTTGAATGTTTTTTGTGGCCCAGTTCGGCCCCACACACAGCTGGGTAGAGAGAAAGAGAGAGAGAGAGAGAGAGAGAGAGAGAGAGAGAGAGAGAGAGAGAGAGAGAGAGAGAGAGAGAGAGAGAATGGCTTGTACTTGTCACTTATACAGAGGCACAAGCGAAATTGTGCAATCACCCATCCGTACATGTACAAAATACCGTACAATATAAAAATAAAAGGGGGTTAGAAGAGGAAAGGGGAGAACAGGAGAGGCGAGGAGAAAGTGCGCAACAAAACCCTGCTTCTCAATACGGCTGTGATTCGCTTCGCCTTTTCCGAGTTGGGTGGAAAATTAGTTATCACTTGCTCGATTGTTCTCTGTTTGGCAGCAACTTCAGCTGGCTGTTTTTCCTCCTGGTTCGGGTGGAAACGTGCTATGTGGTTTCTCATATTTGTCGTGTTTCCAAAATATTTGAAGCTTGTTTGACAAAGCTTGCACATTTCCTTTTTTCACCTTCAACTACATGAAAGCCAAAGAGCTTCCAGACGCTCGCTTTAAATCCAGCGGGTGCGGGTTGGAATTTACGCTCAGCCATTCTGGTAGCGTCTTACACTTCGGTGCACCACCATACACCGTCCGGGCGGCACTTCCGCTCTTCGTCTTTTTGTTGGGTTTTTTTTTCTTCTGTTAGCATCGATTATTGACATTTATAAATCGATTAATAATCGTCATTGTCCACATCGCGATGCATCTAAGAATCGATTATTCCCCCCACCCCTAGTACAAGCCATGTACTTGATTACCAAAAGGAGGCAACTCTGACATCTTCAAGTATCACTAACACAAATTTTCAGAAAATTATTGAAACGCACTTTTCCAATTGTCAGTTCTGACAGTAATATTTTTCTTTGCATATCGGGAAAACGAAAAAAAAAGCCGGTTTTGTCCATATAATTGATTAAGTAAAGCATAGATGGAAACTACTTTAATATAACAGAGCCTACCATGCAGCAGCAGAAAAGATGCCTTTTTTTTTTTTTTTTTACTGTGCACAATACAATACTCGGCACAACTTGCAAGTTTGTCTGTCTCTATGGCAACAAGCATTTGCAGACTCGAAGTACGCAAAACTGCAAATGTAACCAAGGCAAGCATTTCGCCATTGTGGAGGAAAATCAAGGTTTGGTTTTGACGTCATGCGGTTATTGCCAACCACATTTGGAATATGGTGACTAACTTTTTATAGTTTGCGGATGCAAACACATGCTGCCGTAAAGAGACCATTAACCTTAACCATAATATTATGTGCATGCAAACGTAGTCTATGATGCTGATGTTCAATGCTGAAATTGCCTTATTCCATCCTATGGGGGGGTTTTCCCACCACCCCATCAAACTTCCATAATATATCAGTTATGCTCGTCCGTCCTCAGTGTACATGACTTTTGGTTCATTTATGCACCAAATTAGATTATGAAAGGACAATATACTCTGAAGGCGGAGGTGATGCAGAAAAAGTATTATTCTTCTGACGTTTGTGGAATTATAGATTTATGTATTCCTAAAAAGAACATACGCCTCCAGGGACAGGAAAACCACCACTTTTAGCATAAATAGCACTTTGAAGTCAGGAATGGCTGGATGGGGTGGTGGGAGGCAAAGGGAGGAGGAGTGTAGAAGAAAGAATAAGTAAAAGAAAGCAAAAAAGAGGAAGAACGAGTGTCTGAATATGAAAGAGGCTCTGCGTCAAAAACTTTTTCCAAGTGCAGCTCTTGCTAAATATGTTTCCTCGACCCTCAGGGGCCCCAGCTGTACTTGCAAACTTTGCGTTGTACCTCTTTTCTCATCTCACCTTCTCTCTGATCTCTCTGAGGCCTCCATTAAAACGGCAGATATTGGCACAACTTTAACTCACACATACAGGTGGTCCTTGATCTTTCTACACAGCGAGAATGAGAGTTGCATTTAGAATTGGATTCCTCCCAACTGTATGTTGTAAATGCATTGTAATTAGGGTTGGGTATCGTTTGAACGATTCTGGTTCTGATTCCGATTCCTCATTTAGATACTGGTTCCTAACGATTCTCGATTCCGATGCTTTTAAGAGGCAGGAACATAAAAGTTTGCATTGTCTGCATGAAGGCGCTAACCAGAGTTCTTTTTGGATGAAATGTCTGAATTTCTGCATGAATTGTTTAATGACATGAACGCTTTCACAAAAGATGTTTAAGTTTGTTTGCTGCCTGACTGTTTATGGAAGCTATTTTTATGACACCCTTATTTTGTTCAAACAAATAAACAGGATGTAGCCCAATGCGCTCTTATTTTGAAGGCCGGAAGTGTGTTGTGTGGGTTGAGAAGATCTCTTGAGTGTTGCTAACAGGGAAGGACTGTGCAAATGAAAAACACGTTCCTCGCAGTAGCTTCCGCCCTTTATTTACACCAAACTTCCACATCAGCTAGCATCCTGAAACTCTCGGTTACATTGGCATGAGACAAAGGTAATTTATTATTTGACTGCCCTGATTCCGAGTGCTTAGAGGAGGTCCGACGTATCGCATCAAAGACAAGGTATTCTGTTAATGTGTGATCATTAATCGTGTTGGTCGTGCACTCTCCTTTTTGGTCGTGCCCAACTTTTTAGCTGCTTCTTCTTCGCTGGTGCTCGGCGGCTTCTTCTTCATCGGTGTTCGCGGCTATTTCTTCCAGTCGGCAAAGTGGGCACCGAAACTACGAATCAAAATAAAAACAATTTGAACGACCCGGGGAGAATCGTAATGTTAGTCCCACTTCCCATCAATGCTCAAGACTCGATGCCCAACCCTAATTGTACTTTTCTTGTTTTGTTAATAGTAAATTTACATAACCCTAAAAGCATCAGCACTCACAATGTGATGTCTGCACATTTTACACACCCAACAAAAATATAAACACAACATTTTTGTTTTTGCCCCCATCTTTCATGAGCAGAACTAAAGCATCTAAATCCTTTTTTGTGTGTACAAAAGACTTATCTCTCTCAAATGTTGTTCACTAATCTGTCTAAATTTGGTAGTGAGCACTTTTTCCTTGGCCACGATAATCCAGCCAACGCACATAGCAGCATTATTGCACAGGTGTACCTTAAACTGGAAACAATAAAAGGCCACTACAAAATGTGAAAAATGTGTACTTTTGCTGTATTGCAGTCAGTCAGGCGGGACTGTCCCTGAGACGGTTTCTGTTTGTGCAGAAATTCTCGCAAAGTGATTGTTACAGCTGTCTGGGTGGTTAGTCTCAGACGATCTTGGAGGTGAAGATGCTGGATTTAGAGGTCCCGGGCTGGTGTGGTTACACGTGGTCTGCGGTTGTGAGGCCAGTTGGATGTACTGCCAAATTTTCTGAAACCCCTTTGGAGATGACTTATGGTAGAGAAATGAACATTCAATTCACATGCAGCAGTTCTGGTGGACATTCCTGCAGTCAGCATGCCTATTGCACGCTCCCTCAACACTTATGACATCTGCGGCGTTGTGCTGTGTGATAAAACTGCATGTTTTTGAGTGGCCTTTTATTCTGGCCAGCCTGAGTGTAGTTAACCACACATGTCTTTCCCTTTTCTGTGCATTCTAAAGAGAGAAAAACAGCTAGCATGTAAGAGCTAACAATGCACGTAACAGGAAACACCTATTTTGACTATAAAGCCCTAAAAAACCCCTCCCCAAAACGGCAACAATGTTCTATTTACATAACTGACCTGTATATAACCAGAGCTACAGCGACATTGGTATTGTAGCAGCTAACACGAAGAACTATTTATCTGGCGTAGTTACGCAGTGCCACATGTCGCTACCGAGAGGTAATGGGCCCACTCCAAAAAATGCGATAGGACACCAATCTGTACTGACAGGGAAACAGGGACAAGCCTATGAATACACATACAAATAGACAAACAAAATATCTGTAAAGTATTAGCCCACATTTTGTGTTTTGCTTGTACACGGCTGGATGGACTGCGTATATACTGTAGCTGTGGTATTGAGCACTATTTGTTCCATGTGTCAGAATCAATATCATGATGACTTACTCGATGGACAGTTGTCTGTCTGGTCCAGCTGGCCTGGGGTGTCTTTTCAACTTTTGGGTACCATTTTGGGTAGGTGGAAAAAGGTTTGTACCACTGCAGGGTTTGTTAGCACTAGCAATGCTTTTTTCTTTGTGATGCAGTCTTGTAGAGCAGTGTCCTCCTCGCCATATACAGGAAGTAGGGTTGCTCCGATCAGGGTTTTATGTTCCCGATACCAATTACAGAGACGAAGTGTAGGTTTTTTCTTGTGAAAGCTACTTTTACAAAATGAAAATGGCCAAGAGCTACTCATTTTTGTAACATTTATGTTCATAGCTTATTTCAACCCAAACAAAGTGAATATGCTTGTTTTACCAGAACATGAACAAAATGCTGGTATCCACAAGTCACATTTTCTGTGTTAGAATGCCTTTATTTCTAGTGTTCTCACATTATCAGCTGAAACCCTGAATGAAAATCAGGCTTGCAGGCTCCTCGTGCGGTCGTGGGAGGCTCACGTTGGTGACCCCTGCGCTATATGACATGAAAGGGGGAACCCTAAAATTCAGCCAAAAACATATCTTACCTTTTCAAAATCACTGGTGAAACTTAGAGGATCAGGCGCCTTCTATAGGGAGCATTTGGATGGATCTTTAACATCAAGAGGCCTTTCAGCCTGATAAATGGACATGAGCAACAACATCCCATGGACCTTCAAAATAAAAGCTCCATACAATGACAATAACGGAAATAAAATAAAGTCACAAATGTTCAATTGTAACTCGCTCACGAAGAAACCAAAACAAATCACAAGGTAGGGATTTTGGTGAAACTGACCCATAAACAAAAAACAATTAAATGTGTTTCCTAATCTGTTACACATTTCACATAAGGATCGTGGATGATGGGCAAAATTCCAAAAAGAGTGATGTTTTGCTTTAACACGTCACCCATGTAAGGGAGTTTAAGGTGTGGCTTAAGTAGTGCATAAGGAATCTGAAGTATACATTAGTGGTGGGAACTGAATTAAGTAGTATTCGTGCAAATAGAGGTATCTGTAAAGGATAAAACTCAGAAGAAACATCTTTGTGTGGTCATTTGTTCCTTGTGCGTACAATAATGCTCAGCCATAACGGCCTCATGTCCAAATACCCTTGCACTCTGAGTGCAAAACAAAATACTCCAGATTTGCTCAGACCCAAATCCATAAAAAAATACCCTACATACACCCAAACGCGCACACCTGCCACCAAATGTTGCAGGCCTGCGCTACGGCCAGGCTGGGTGCAGCTTAGAAGATGATCTGGTAGAGGTGGTTCTTTGTTTACGGCGTGCCGTGGTTACTAATAAATGAATTAAATGTAAATTTGTAAACACAAGACTCGCTTGAGAAGTAGTTATAGTGGAAGAATACACTGTGCGGCTCACCCGCAGCTACACTGCTCTCAAAATCAGACTGTGGAGGACGTGATTCAGGATAAGGTCGCTCAACAATCTTGTTACGAGGCAACTCCTTGTCAACTGCAAAGTTTTGTGTTTTTTTTTTTTAAAGATCCAGCTTTGTTTGACTTTTCCCCGTAATTTATTGAAATGCATTAATCTCAGTGAAAAATATCTGGCATATTCAAGTTTTGTGCAATAACATCTAAGAAAAAGAGCAACAGAAAAGTTGTCACCGGTAGTTGACACAAGATATTTTTCAATCGAAAACACAGAGTGTTGTTCTTTCGCCCACTTGTTTATATAACGCCGGTATTGAAAATGGGTATGAAAGTGAATGTTTTTGAAAATTTTATTGGACGCGCCAAACTCAACATTTTTTGACTTTCTTTTATTGACCATTTGTTAGATAACAAAGTCAAGGTAATCATATCCTCCACAGACCTAGTGCATTTTTCTTATTTTTTTTGTAAGTTTGTTTTACAGCATAAGAGACATTTTTTCACTTATCAGTTACCAGTTTTATACTGAAAAAAAATGTCAATGTCCTCTGTAGTGGCTATGAGGATTTTGTCATATAGTGCTGTGAAAAAGTATTTGTCCCCTTCCTGATTTTTTCTTTTTTTGCATGTTTCTCACACTTAAATGTTTCAGATCATCAAACATATTTAAATATTAGTCAATGACAACACAACTCAACACAAAAAACTGATTGCCTCCTCCTGTTTATATAAATATTACTTAACTGAGATTAATTGAGATCTATCAGTTTGGAAAAGCTTATAAAGTCATTTCTAAAGATTTGGACTCCAGCGAACCACAGTGAGAGCCATTATCCACAAATGGAGAAAACATGGAACAGTGGTGAACCTTCCCAGGAGTGACCGGCCAACCAAAATGACCCCAAGAGCGCAGCGAACGACTCATCTAAGAGGTCACAAAAGACCCCACAACAACATCCAGAGAACTGCAGGCCTCACTTGCCTCAGTTAAGGTCAGTGTTCATGACTCCACCATAACAAGGACACTGGTCAAAAACGGCCTGCATGGCAGAGTTCCAAGACGAACAAAAAGAACATTAAGGCTTGTCTCAATTTTGCCAGAAGACATTTTGATGATCCATCTTTAAGACCTTTGGGAAAATACTCTGTGGTCTGATGAGACAAAAGTTGAACTTTTTGGAAGGTGTGTGTCCCATCTAGCGTAAAAGTAATACTGCATTTCAGAAAAAGAACATCATACCAACAGACAAATATGGTGGTGGTAGTGTGATGGTCTGGGGCTGTTTTGCTGCTTCAGGACCTGGAAGACTTGCTGTGATAAATGGAACCATGAATTCTGCTGTCTACCAAATAATTCTGAAGGAGAATGTCCGGCAATCTGTTCATGACCTCAAGCTGAACCAAACTTGCGTTCTGCAGCAGGAGTAGTAATTCAAAAGACGACCAGCAAGTCGACTTCTGAATGGCTGAAGAAAAACAAAATTATGATTTTGGAGTGGCCTAGTCAAAGTCCTGACCTGAATCCTATTGAGATGCTGCGGCATGACCTTAAAAAGGCGCTTCATGCTGGAAAACCCTCCAATGTGGCTGAATTACAACAATTCTGCAAAGATGAGTGGGACAAAATTCCTCCACAGCGCTGTAAGAGACTCATTGCAAGTTATCACAAACACTTGATTGCAGTTGTTGCTGCTAAGGGGGGCCCAACCAGTTATTAGGTTTAGGGGGCAATCACTTTTTCACATAGGGCCATGTAGGTTTGGATTTTTTTTTCCTCCCTTAATAATAAAAAGTTTCATTTAAAAACTGCATTTTGTGTCCAGTTGTGTTGTCATTGACTAATATTTAAATTTGTTTGATGATCTGAAACATTTACGTAAGTGTGACACACATGCAAAAAAAACCCAAGAAATCAGGAAGGGGGCAAATACTTGTTCACACCACTGTATAATTTTTCATATAAAATTATGAAGAGGGATGATGCAATAAATGCATCAAGATACAGAAATGCATATACATAACCAAGAAGAAAAAAAACGTTCTTCCCTGATAATATGACAAAAGCGTGGTGTGAAATTTACAAAATGCCAAACCACGAAAAGCTCATGTTCACCTTGTGTGGCATATTGCTTTCACCTAAAACAATTTCTTTTTCAGCATCTCAAGAGATTAAATGACATAACTTAACGGTCTGCTGGATACCAATGACAACTTTCAAATTAGAAGTACAAAAATCAAGAGTAACATTTTCTAAAGTATACACACATCATTTTCAGACATCATATATCACCTGTAATACAAGTCTGATAAACTCATTCATGTATGTCATTTATTTTTCTGTGTGAATTCTGTACTCGCAGCAAGTATTTGCTTATGTGGCAGCTGGCAGATATAAGAAAGTGTAATAGCGGTCTAATGATGGGATGGGGTGTTTAATAGGGGTCTGGAGGAACGTGTTGTGCATATGGTATAAGGGCTCCCCTATCCAGCTGTGCAGTCTGGAATAAACCTGGCCTCCTGTTGTGGGTGCCTGCACCTAAAAACATGCATGAAAGATGAGATGAAATGAACGAAGATGTTGTATGTCTGCATGTGTGATAGTGAAATACATAAACAAGCAAAGCATTTCCATGTGCTGCAGGTAGATATACAGTACAATACATGTTTTACAAACATATGTGATGGTAGATGGGCGTGTTAGGAGATTGTCACTCAGAAACCCTGGACAATAGATCCCAGCTATTTGCTATTAACTGTTTTCATCGGAGAACATATGGAATAGGAGACACGGTCCAGCCTTTAGCCTGGCACGGCCTCCGTTTCTCTTTTGAGTGGCTAGCAGTGGTACATGGCGCCACTGTGCAGCAGGCCGTAGGGTACTCCCGATTAGCACTCCAAAATGATGCAGGCGTTCCTTCGATGCTGCGTCTACATGTGCAAACCTTCAAGAACTTGTGTTCACCTCACTGCCAGGTTTTGAGGCCGGAGTGTAACACTGACTGTGAAATGCTGCATCTACAGAGGGCATCACCTTCATACACCTGTGTCACGTTGTTATGGCCATGTATTCTGTGTGTGTGTGTGTGTGTGTGTGTGTGTGATGAAATGAGTGTATATCATCCAAAAGCTGTGAACTTCCCACCCAGCCAGCTCTGTAACATAGATTCATAAGAAGCAGGGCCTGAGGCTGACAAAACTTTTGGTAGACAGGAGTCAGGTTAGATACTTGCTGTCTGTGGTCCAGCAACAACTGTTGTAGACATATCAGGAAATGGAAACCGCATGTTGATGTACTCTTTTAATGGCTCTGCTTGTGTCTTACAATTGTGGTCTCTGAAAGACTAAGCCAAAGATTATACTCACAGTCATATAACGACCTGCCAAGACAGACATTGAATCACTCTGCAAAACAATGGCGTTTAATCGCCAAATGTTTCCTCACTGTCTTGTGAAATCAATGTTGTACGGACCTTTGGCCAACAGCAAGAATTTTTTTGGGTGAGATACAACATGACAAATGTTGAACATTTGATGCAAAACTGCTGATCATAGCTGGGTGTGGTTTTTCACATCTGCAGATCCATCTAACTTCTCAGAACACAATCTCTGGCACTCATTATCCATCAATGTGTCATTTAGCAAACGTTTTCACATCTTTATGCGCAGCTGGAAGTACAAAAAAATGCATAACAGTGTTAGGTTACAGAGTTGAGTGTAGCAATGTTTACATATATGGTCCAAGTTAGCAAAATGGTGTATGTAAAGTTAAGTATGTCCCATAGCAACTATAGAATTTGCTCACAAACTTAAATAAGCAAACCTTTATTGATAAAGTGACCAACACAGATGATCGAAACACAGGAAAATAAGATTTTTAAAATATTTGTTCTCCTAAAATAGAGATAGATGTAATATTATCCTGAAAATTAAGTATTACTTCAAATAAGGCTTTTAAGCTCTATATACAGTGTACTGTAATAATAATACTCATAATATTGAAGGAACGGCAATGGCTTTCTGATATATGTACAGTGGATGTACGCAGCCTGCAGCCCTGTTCAAATGCCAGGTTTTTGTGATGTAAAAAAAATTAGACCAAGATAAATAATTCAAAACCTTTTCCACTTTTAATGTGACCTACAACCTGTACAACTCAACTGAAAATAAATAATTTTATTGGGTTAAACATAAAAACTGAAAAACATGCAACAACTTGGCTGCATAAACATGCACATGTAATCCGCGTGGTCCCGCCAGACTCACATTGGAAACATTTGCAAAAGGAGAGTTGAGAGCGCTAGCCATCGAGCTCAAAGCACAGACTGCAAACTTGATGTCCATCGTGACTCCTAATTTGTCAGGGAGTGAGGTTCACCAACGTACTTTTGCACAGCTGCACCAGCTGGCATCTGTTACACACACCCTCAAACATATACTTTGTTGCAGGACCTTGGACTTTTATTCCAGGACTCAGTATTTTGGGGTAAGAGTCTATCAATGTGGCACATTTTGATGTGGCAATATTCACCCACTCTTCTTTGAAAAAATCTGTCAGATTCGTTCTTCACAGATGTTTGATCGGATTCAGATCTGGACTCTGGCTGGGCCAATCCAAAACCTTAATCTTCTTCTGGTGAAGCCATTCTTTTGTTGATTTGAATGTGTGCTTTGGGTCATTGTCATGCTGGAGGCTGAAAGATTTCGAGCAGAATCCTGAAGGTTTTGTGCTAACACTGACTTGTATTTGAAACTGTTCATAATTCCCTCCACCTTGACTGAGGCCCCAGTTCCAGCTGAAGAAAAGCAGCCCCAAACAATGTTCCTCTAAGCTGCGTGCCTGCACAGTCGCGCACTGCTCCCACGTTGTCAGCACACAACAAATCCATGAATCAACCTGAACTGTAGATAAAATAAACACATTTTAAAAACTGTTTATTCTGTACCATCTTGCAATGCAACTACGTGAGTGACAGGCAACAACAAGCGGGACCGACATGCAAAACAATGACGAACGCTGTCCATGAGATACCCAGTTCACGAGACGTGACAATACACGAGATTGGGTCTACGAGAACGAGACAAGACGAGATTTTTAAGAAAAGTACGATAAAAACGATGACAAAATATTGCAATCTACTCATTTAATTGCTACTGTGTTACAATCTTTTGCACTTTGTCTATGCTAGCGGCCCTGCCTCCATCCACCGAGACAAAGAGACTGTATGACTGACAAAAGGGCTCACTCTGTTCATGCTATTGTTCTATGGAACGAATGCACCAAGTTTCTGCAACCAATGAACCGAGTGAACTCTCGATGAAAACAGACACGCATGCATATGGCAACATACAAAGGTCGCCAAAATGATCCAGTTCATTTTCATTTATTTTGTGATTACCGTAATTTCCGGTGTTTAAGCTGCACCCACTACATTCAGAGAGGAAAAATAGATTAGTACATGTATAAGCCGCACAAAACTATAAGCCACACATGTCCACGTCATAAAATAGCATACTGTGGGGCGCACGAGTCCATGAGGACCAGGTAGCTCTTTATTTGACAGGAGTAATGAGCTATGAAAAACTCACGACGAGCTTGTCAACCCATTGGAAATCGCAGGAGGTCATTATTCAATATAACAGTCTTTGTTCTTTGTAAGATGACACCGTGAGTCAGGCTGTTATATTGAGTAATGACCTCCTGAGATTTCCAATGCGTTGACAATCTTGTCGTGAGTTCACTTATAGCTCATGAATGACTACCGTTTCCTCACTGACTCGTGAAAGGCACAGCATTTAAACGATAAATACACTTCCTTTTACGTAAATTCCACTGAACGTAAAGAATTTATGTGAAGTTTTTGCATCGTACTACGTAAGAAATTCCATATAACATAAACCATGACTAACAGAGTACACTTGGTGACGCCTTCTGACGCTTCACGCTCTCATTGGCTGATTATTGGGGCACCGCCTACACTCTCATCTCATTTGCTGACTTATGCAGTGCGTACGTGAGTTTGTGTGAGAGACAGGCTTCTCCCTTCAACCTCCCTTCCTCATCGTAGTCGCCCTTGAACTAGTTGATTGTTTTTGTTTTTCAGTTGTATTCATTTACAGTAATCTTATTTATTACCTTATTTTGTATTGGAATGTTACTCTACTATGTTTATGCTAACGTTTTCTTATATTTTCCCACTATATTTGGTGGACTTTGAATATTTTGAAGAGTTTGGGAAGATCTTGGAATGGATTAGGCTATTTACATGTATTTTACGCTTTGTATAACGTAAAAACCCTGTAACGTAAACGTTCTCGGAATGGATTATTTACGTTGTAGGTGCGTATATATATGTGTGAATGTGTGAAGCTTTGTTATAAAATGGTTATAAAATTTACATTTGTTTTAATACGTTTTGGAAATTTTGGCAAATCTTATTTTTCAGCATGAACATCAACATTTCATTCCTCATTTGCCTAGGCCAGGGGTCAGCAACCTTTACCATCAAAAGAGCCATTTTGCCTCCTCTTCCAGTAAAAAAAAAATAGTCCGGAGCCGCAAAACATTACAGTGGTTATGATCTTGTAAAAACTGTAATCGCTTTTAAATGTTACCTGTTACAACCACAAAAATTCAACCAATAGAAGTGTGCCTACATGTGTAGGCCTCCTCTGAAGTAATGTAAACACTTAAGTCTTACTGAGTGGTTCCCATATTTGTGTAAAATTAAAACAAAATGGAGCCAACTTTAACCAACTTTAAAAGACGCATTCTTTCATTTTCAGAATAATTTATTGTTTAATTCCCAGAATAGATGCTTTGATATTTTTATGAACAATTCTTTCATGCATTCTCCACCTGTGAATGGCTTCCCAGCTCATGGCAACTTGGCAATTTTCTCCCTAAATCTGGCGACTTTCTGGTGACTTATTTTCTCGAAAGCGACTAGCCACAAATGTAAAGACTTTTCCTGACGTCGTTGGGAGATTTTTCTGGTATTTGGAGGCGTGAGAGTGAAAGCACATATTGTTCTGAGCATGAGTGTACACTATCTGCCTCTCCTGGGGTCACCACCTCGGGGTTTAGCGTGTCACGGGCTCCGAGCACGTAGCTACAGTGCGCTTCTCGTTATAAAACATTGCTATGTTCCCGTTAATTACTCCCGGTTGTACTGCATGCATTCAACTAACTACCGTAAATTCCAGACTATAAGCCGCTGCTGTTTTCACACGCTTTGAACCCTGCGGCTGCAACAAAAATGTGGCTAAATTATGAATAAATGAATTAGAATTCCCATGATGTTTGGAGTACAGATTCAGGGAGTGGTAAATTGGATGCTAATATCACGTTTTGAAGTCTTATGCAGCTATCGTGTTTTAATCTGACAAATCTTAAGTAAGTTGGTTCAGGTGTAGAATTACTACAGATTCTGCTTGGACTGCTTGTGCCGCGGTAGCTGTTGAACTCTGGTGAAAAAAATTGTCTCACGTCTCACTCACCAGAGTTAACAAGTGGTGCTGGGAACACCGAGTGTAGGTAGGAACACAAGGATAATAGTTTGTCTTTCTGTGTAAATATCCCATGTTACAACGAGGACGCCTGCGGCTTGTAAACAAGTGTGGACTGTATACTGTCTGTAGAAAAAGTTGTCTTTAAATTTGGTGGGTGCGGTTTATATTCAGGTGCGTTCAATAGTCAATAGAAACTTATGGTACATCGGAGCCTCGATGCCATAAGTATGTCTCGGTTTTCGTACACTGTCATTTATTCTACGACCAAACAATGCACCAAACAAACTAGTCGAGTGACGAAAAAAGTATCCACTAATTGGTGACTCAGTCTCTGTGAAGAACGGATAGTGGTTCATTTATAATTCGGACACTATAGACATAGTCCAGCCAGGGAATCATGTAATCATATTTACTATATGTGCGTGGGCGGCTGATTTGTTCATAGAACGCACACAGAACGATTAACCACTTGTATCTGTCTCCTTCCTTTCTCCTTTCAAGAACTGCACCGTGCACTAATGAAGCGCTCAAGCGCACTGAGTATTTCTGAGTGTGAGAGGAATCTGTTGTTCATCGTGGACACTGGTCTCCGCCAAGGCTGCCTTTGCGACTGGTTCATTACTTTGATAGTCAGAATATTTAGACTGCAGGAGTGGGCAATTATTTTCCCCAAGGAGCCAAATGAGAAGCAGAAAATATTTTAGAGGGCCGAGCCAAAAGTTTGAACTCTACTCTGGCTATTAATTATATTTCTACATTGAACCAGTGAATGGCATTGATTACACAAGCTGGTAAGAGCATGTTATTATTAGGTAATAGTAAGTGAGGTTGTTTCACACAAACTGAATTTATTCAGTGAAATGATCCAAAACAATAGCAAATGCAAAACATTTATAAGTCTTTTTCAGTTACATTAGACCCAAAATGATTTTTGGGTTTAACTTTCTATTAAGACACCGCAATGTCTTTCTATGCCAAATATCACTGGCAAGGTATGTCACAAAATGATTGTCAAACTGCCAAACTGTGCAGACAAAAAGTAAAAGTGAACGCATTTTAGTGTTTTTTTTTCTTGTTCAGTGAGAGAAAGCTGGCCTTTGTTGAGCTTCAAGAAGTGCATCAAAGTCAGGTTGAACGTCTGAGGTAGAGATGCAAAGAACGCCTGACAGATGATCAGATAAAGTGGGTGAGGATCTGTTCGCTGGATTTGGTAAACCTCATTACTGAGAATGTTTGTTCACATACCGTATGTCGGTAGATCTAAAAAGAACCAACATCTACTGAGCATGTTTCCTCATGTTTGGAAAGTTCTCCTCCTTGACAGTTGCTGAACATCACTGGTTGCATTATGCACACTGCATGCAAAGTGAGAGGAAATCTTTTGAAAATCTTCAAATCGCCTTGAAAACTCACCGTCCAGGTCTCCTAATATGGATATGGATGGCTGATAATTAGACTTCTTTCAGGGTTTGCATGTGAGTGAGAGTTTGGTCTCTAGTTGACTTGAGAGAAACTGCAACTTTCTCATGAAAGCCTCCACCAGGTTATGCATTTCATAAACAAAAAGGCCCTTGCCTTGCAGTTTAGTGTTCAGTTCATTCATCAGTGCAGCCACATCAACAGCAAATGCTAAATCTGCCATCCAGTCCACATCTGAGAGCTCAGAGATGTTTTTGCCTTTCATCTCACAAAACTCTTGAATTTCTGCTGTTAGGTGCCAAAATATTTTTAACTTATTGCCCAGGCTGAGCCATCTGACAGCTGTGTCGTACCTGATGTCACTGCTGATGCCCTGCTCTTCAGTCACTAGATCTTGGATCCCTTTCAAAGGTCCCGCAGTTTTAGATTCGGACAACCATCAGTAGTGTCATATACCAGTCTGTCCCATTTCAGTCCAAGCTTGTCCATGTATGCATTTTCCTCCTTGAACAGATCACCCCCTGTTGTTGTTGCTTTCATTGGTCTCATTGCTACCCGTTCCTCCGTAATCTTGAAATCCTGCGTTATTCCTTTAAGAAATACTAGTAACTGGGCAGTGTCACAGGCACCACAGCTCTCATCCAAAGCCAAGGAGAACAAGTCAAAACTTTACACTGCACTTTTGAGCTGAAGTTCGAGATTCTCTGAGATGTCCTCTACCCTTCTGGTCACAATTTGCCTGGACAGAGGGATGTTCTCAAATGGTTCTTTACTCTTCAGGCATATTAGTGCTGCAGAGTCCACTGTGACGCACCCTCCGAGAATAGCTTACATTTTTTACAGATTTTGTGAGATATTACAAAGCTGGTCTTGGTCAATGCATCCCGAGTGTAGCTTGGTAAAATACTCTTGTTGTTTTGCTAGCTTCGCTCACTCACCCTTAGTCAAGTGTTTGTATTTCTCGGTTTGTTTCGTCTCATAATGCCGACTGACAAACTACACACACGGGTTTACCCCCGACTTCAGTAAATAAATATTTAGTGGTCCATATTTTGTTGAAACTTCGTCCCTCAGCGTCCACCTTTCTTTTTTTGCCATGTGCGAGCATTTTTGCCGGCTGACAATGACTCGATGCCAATCACATGCACTCATCGTACACTGACATAAATAAACAGGCTTCAAAGTAAAAGCAGTGCTGTTGTAGTCCACGCGTTATGTACAATTTGAAAGTTGGTTTTATTTTCTTAATTCCAAGCAACCATTCGTGGGCCGATCAGAGTCGGGCCGCGGGACGAATTTGGCCCTGGGGCATTAAAATGCCAGAGAATATGTTTGACCTTTGAGGTTCCACTGCATTGTATTAACCAGACATTAATTTATATTCAGTCTCATCAGGTTTGATATTTTCAGCTGCTACAATATAAAGCAGCCACACTTGATTAAACCTTTTTATACTACTGTTTTATCCATGAATGCCATGGACTTTTGTAGCAAAGCTACAATCCAGAATTACTGTGAATTTTGTAAGGAGATAAAGATAAACAAACGTTAGTATTTATTGCCTTAAAACGCTTACTAGGCATTTGTATAGATGGTAGATGGCAATGTGTTCATAAATGTCAACGGAAGAAGAGAACAGGGAAGGGCAGGCGTCCTACGTCATGGCTTACATTAAGGGGTGGGAAAGCATGGGCTTTGCAGAAGCTACCAGGATGTACCATATGTACCAGGTGTATCATAATGGCAACAGCACCACATTCAGAGAACAACTGAGAAGAAGAAAAAGAAATGTCTAGCAATCCATGTAAATGTACTGTTAATCAATCAATTCTACAGTAGATTAATGGACATAGTGTACATCAAATGGAAATGTTACAGAAAACTGACAGGATGACGCACAAATAGCTGCAGCAAGACAAGAAAATAGTAAAAGCTGTCAACTTGGCATGTCGGACTCGTCATCTTCAAAATGAGTCACTATCCACACAGTTTGGCAGATACCCACAGCGTTGCATTTGAATTTAATTTATATTTGATTTAGTGAAGCTTTAATGGTAATCTATCAAAGACTTTTGAGACTTGCCCTCCTGCCTCCTCCCCTCCTCCCCTTCAGATCACGTTCTTACTTCTTAAGGGGCCTTAACGTGATCCAATGCAGCAAGGCCTAATTAAACTGGTAACGATGGCATGGGCTTCGACGCTGCAGAGAGCCTGAGATGAAAGCTTCATTACCGAAGCACAATACTGTGACTGCACTGATAATTATTACCTCTATGGGCAAAAAGATAACAGATGAGATTTAAGAAAGAAACTATTGTAGCCTTACTCAGCTGAAGAATACCCAAGTTGTGCAAGTTGTGCTTAATTGCAACACAGATTATTGCAGTTATTTGACTCGTGACTCATTTTTACATACATTTTGAAAAATATTTCAAATACATAAATGAAACATGATAACATGTTCAAAAAAGCGAGTGAGGTTTCTCTTTCAAGCGGAGTTTAATGTACACGCAGTGCCTGTAGTGCTTCTGTATCTACAGTACTGTGTGATGTGGACATTTTAAGATCTCGCTCACAAACACTGATAATTGGTTGGCTTGAAATAAAAAATGTATGCATATTCTCACATTCTACATTTTCTATTCAGGGAGAATGAATATGTCATTTTTAATGATCTAACTAAATATTTTATTGGAACTCACACAAAATATTCAAAGGGGTATTTCTCTACGTCCTACCACATGACTCAAGAGTTATTCTATTAAGTCTTTGTGACTCTAATTCAAAATTAACATCTGGTCGGAAACTGACAAGATCATGTAAAACATTAGCCAAGCATTAGCCTTTAGTCCAGTGAAGTTAACGGACAGTGTCTGGATCAGAGGTCCAAAACCTTTCTCACTAAGGCAGGCACATTGAGAACAGCCGAGAGAGCCACTCCTGTTTTATATGATAGCTACAAATACATTTACTTGGATTGAAATGTCACTTCCATTAAGGGATTGGCAATACATGTCATACAGGGTTCAACTTGTCTTAACACGATCAACAAACTCCTAAGTCACGGTTACTAGTAAATAAGTTTGTTAATTAGTTGTACTCTGTGGCTCTTCAGTATCTTGGAATATCGTTGTGTCATCAGGAAAGAAAACAATCCATAACTGGAATCTCTTGTTGTCTTTATTCAGTTAATTTTTCCGAGTGTACCCATTATTTTGGAACATGCTAAATCAGGTTTTTTTTTTAGATTACAAAGCCCATTTGAATTGATCCACTCATTTAGTTGTTAGGAAAGGAATATTTTCCACACAGTTTCAGACAATGTACAGCAATGTATTTATTCAGTAACATTAAATCGATTCAGTAACTTTTTAGCCACTTTTTAGCCAGTCACGCTGGCTGATGACGTCACTAAGCGTCACTGCTATTGGACCGTAAACTACCGTCGAAGGGCATACAAAACATCCTTACTTTGCATAATGTCCCCATAAACGTCACTTAAAAGGAGTTTCAAATAAAGACAGATGAGGTAAATATGATTACTGAATGAAGTGAATTAACTGATCAAAAGAAGAAAAAGGGAATCAACTGTATTTCACAGGTCCACTACAACACCCATCACCTCCACATACCCAGAAGACGATGACGCCACAGACACAGACTGAGCGTCTTTGTCGTCTTTATCGAGTCTTTATCATTAAAAGTGCCAAAAAACCACACATCCGTATAAAGCCAGTCGTGCTTAAATTTCCTAGTATCGATTCAATCGATTGATTACCTTTTTAAACGATGTTACATCGATATATTCCGTCCAGAATGAAAAACTTGCTAAACACAGATCGATGTAGTTGAATGGTACGAATACGAATAATGTTTTGGATAGCTCATAAACTACAGTAAGTAGTTTAATCACTCCCCTATGTTGTTTTCTTTGCTGAAAGCAGGCCAGCAATTTGACTTTTATCCTAGGGTGACCATATTTGGATGACTCTTTACAGGACAGGATGTGAAAACAGGACGGATTCTGGGAAAACAGAACGATTGGTCACCATATTTATTCCGTACTGTAGTGCCTGTATTCTGACACAGTTGTTTCCGAAATAGCAAAATACAATAGAGTAACCACCAAAGAAATTATCCAACGGAATGTGTGTTTCCCAGGTTTAATTCCTGTGGTACTTTTTTCTACTCAAGTTTGAAAGAACTACATTAGCGTCATTTTTTGTAGTTCAAATCATACCCTGTTGCATTTACCTAACATAAACCCGCCTGAAAAACAAAAAAGTTGGACTTAAAAAGGGCCAAAAATCCGTGACTCACTGCAGCGTTTATTGTAATCCTACCCAAGTGAAAGGCTGAAGGGAAACATTGATGCAAGAATTAAGGCGAATGTGACATCACACAACCTTTGTACAACAAAGACTGACAGACTGGGTTCATGTTGCATAGACTTTCAACACATTCAAGTGTGGGGGGGAAACACACATTTAGTCATTTCATTTTCCAACTATCTTTTATCTTGTGCTATCTTTATTTCAAAGCCTCGAAAACAAACCTCACTGGAGAACATATTTCCCACCACAGTCAGGTCAGCTTGGTCGGACTCCTACCGTCGTATAATAGCAGGGATTATGAAATCAGGCTGCGTTGCATAGACATAACATGTGGGTCTGTTTACATTCTTGCTGTGCAGGCAGGATACGCTGGTGTCACAGCCCACACCACTATCTGTTCAGTGAGGCAAGCGAGATGAGCCAACAGACGAAGAAATCAGGATATACCAAATCCAGCATGATTATTGATTATTCAGGTGCCATAAACGATAGGATCATCGTTTTTTGCAGAGGATATTTCTGTCATTGCTTAAGTGTCAAGGATTTCAAAATGGGGTCCAAGATTTTCTTCCCACTAAGGCCATTGTCTGCAAGGCCTGGTAGACAACTTAGCATGAGTTGAGAGGTGATTTATGCCCTGCAAGTGTCGTGGCCCAACTTGATACAGTACAATGCAATATAGAGCATAACCCAGGTGGGATTCAGCAGTTTTATTCCTCAATTTTTGGGGGGGAGTTGGGAAGGACTGGACTGTATGAGAGCCCCAGAAGCTGTCTGGGCTAGAGCTCAATAGAAAACTTGGTAAGGATGGACTGTTAGTCAAATGGATTTCGGATTAAGTGTTAAAAAAGTGTTTAAAATATATTTGTTTTGTATATACAGTCAGCAAAAACATAAAACGCAACACTTTTGTTTTTGCTGCCATTTCTTTATGAGCTGAACAGGCAGGCAGCCAGCCACAGCACAGTCTCAGTGAAATATTGTTCACAAATATGTCTAAATCTGTGTTAGTGAGCATTCATAAATCATCCACCTCACAGGTGTGGCATGTTAGACAGCATACACATGCACTCAAACTTTAACCCCTTGTTTATCGCGGTTAACTGTTGCCAGACTCGAACACAATAAGTGAAAGTAGGATTCCTTCTTTATAAACTTTAGAAATTCTATATTTTCGTAGTTGGGGCATAGAAAACCTGTTTGGAATCTTCTAAATACGTTTTTTACATTATCAGAGCTATCTAGACATGAAATTACATCCATATAGTCATCTTTACATTCGTATTACCCAATATGGTAGATATACAGCCGACACTCGTTATATTGCGGTTCGAATATTGCTCCCTCACTCTATTGTGGTTTTTCACAAAATAATAAATTCATAAATGATCGCTGTTTCGTGGCTGACTACGGCCTATTATTAGTAAAAGAAATATTGAAATACAACTTAGATGTAGTATTCTACGTAGTAATAACACAAAACATTGATGAGACATGACATTACATTACATAACCGTCACACTGCATGTAGTCAGCCATGGCATGGCCGACATTATAGAGCGAAATTAGATTCTCCTCCTATTCCGTGTGGAAGTGGTAAGTTTTTTTTTGTCTTTCTTCCCCACTCCGTTTGAAACCCTTTCTTAAGTTTAGAATAAATAAATTAGAGGCTAACTATTTAGCTGGAAAGATGACTATAGGTGTGTTACTTCATGTCTACATGGCTGTAATAATGATGAAAAAAACGTATTCAGAAAGTCATAAACATGTTTTCTATCCTCTAACTACAAAAACATTCAATTTATTAACATTGAATCCTGCTTTGCGTAAATTCACTTACCGTGGTCGTGTCGGTAATCAAATAACCACGATAAACGAGGGACAACTGTAATCAGAGAATATAAGTCATTTAAAACAGTTTACCTCGTAAAAGTGAAAAAATGATGCAGCACACTGGTCCATTTGGCTAAAATGTCATTGTAGCAACTCAAAATGATTCTCAGTAGTTTGTGTGGCCCCCACGTGCTTATACCCAGATCTGGACCAGGGCATCAATGAGCTCCTGGACAGTCTGAGGAGCAACCTGGCGGCGCCAGATGGACCTAAACATAATGTCCCAGAGGTGTTCTATTGGGTTTAGGTCAGGTGAACGTGGGGGCCAGTCAATGGTATCAATTCCTTCATCCTCCAGGAACTACCTGCATACACTAGCCACATGAGGTAGGTTCTGACAATGGGTCCAAGGATTTCATCCCGATACCTAATAGCAGTCAGGGTGCCATTATCTAACCTGTAGAGGTCTGTGCGTCCTTCCAGGGATATGCCTCCCCAGACCATCACTGACCCACCACCAAACCGGTCATGCTGAATGATGTTGCAGGCAGCATAACGTTTTCCACGGCATCTCCAGATCCTTTCATGTCTGTCGCATGTGCTCAGGTTGAACTTGCTCTCATCAGGGAAGAGCACCGGGCACCAGTGGTGTAGTTGCCAATTCTGGTGGTCTATAGCAAATGCCAATGGAGCTCTACGGTGCTGGGCAGTGAGCACAGGTCCCGCTACAGGATGTCGGGCCCTCAGGCCACCCTCATGGAACCTGTTTCTGATTGTTTGGTCAGAAACATTCACACCAGAGGCCTGCTGGAGGTCATTTTGTAGGGCTCTGGCAGTGCTCATCCTGTTCCTCCTTGCACAAAGGAGCAGATACCAATCCTGCTGAGTTGAAGGACCTTCTATGGCCCTGTCCAGCTCTCCTGGAGTAACTACCTGTCTCCTGGAATCTCCTCCATGTGTCCAGGTACCGCAGTGATGCCCTGGTCCAGATCTGGGAGGAGATCCACCAGGACACCATCCGTAGTCTCATTAGGAGCATGCCCCGACGTTGTCAGGCATGCGTACAAGCACGTGGGGGCCACACAAACTACTGAGAATCATTTTGAGTTGCTACAATGACATTTTAGCCAAATGGACCAGTGTGCTGCATCATTTTTTCACTTTCATTTTTGGGGTGTCTTTGATTTCCCCCCTCTATAGGGTGATCATTTTCATTTCTATCAAATTATGTGGCATCATTTTGTTACTAATATATCACCCACTTATTATCAGGAAAGATATTCAAGATCATGTTCCCCCCAGTTTAGATCTGATGTGTTTTCGAAGTGTTCCTTTAATTTTTTTGAGCAGTGTACATTGTAGTCATCTACAAACAGGCATTTCCTGTTATGTTTTGTTTTATTTTGTAATATATTTTAGTACACAGGCAAAGCAGTTGACAGGCTATGAAAGTTTTTAGCAACTCCATCTATGGTTGGAGATTGTTAGCTTCCCTCCAAGTGGAAATATCTATGTTGTGTCATTTTACGCCTATGCTCCAGACACCAGATATTATTGTTTCTGTTGCGGTGCACCACTAATTACAACTTGCTTTGACATTCCCTTCAGATGCCTGTAAGTTAGCTGATCTGAAATCAGTTGCTCATTTTGCCCCGATACGCCTCCCATACAAATGAGTTCCGTCTGTGCTCATGTATGCAGCCACAGGACACAAATAACTAGATGCAGCTCCCTGTAATGACATGCAGTGGATGGAAAAGGCTACTATTATAGAGGGAGGGAAAAAAAATCACTACTTTTATCTTGCCTGCTGGGGATGTTGTGCTCCTTCTTACAAGGCCTCTGGTCAGGAATTCAAACTTGTTGGTACATACATACGCCAGTGGCGGAGTTGAACATATGAGAACCCAAAAACATAAATACACAAGCACAAGTCTTCCAGTGTCCTGTGGCTATCTCACAGGGGGTTGGTCTTTTTTTAAACCATCAATTTGGAGTGTTTTAACCTCAGGGACCTACGGCATTTAATGTAATTACTACTGCATGATTCAGATTCAACCCAGGAAGAGGAATGTTGACGAACGATGTTAAATGAGACAGACTCCTTCGTCAGACTGTACTTCCTTTTTTGTCGTGGCTCAAAAGTAAAGAACATTAACACAGACTTATCAATAAATCATTGAAATCAATTTTAATTTGTGAGAATACGATTTCAAAACGCACAACAAAATTATGAGGGTGGGATGAGTGTTGCTGTGGTTTGAGGTTGGTCATTATTTGAATGATGTGTTATAAATATATTAAACAGACACATATTTTTGAAAAAGCTTGATGGAGAGAAGCTGCGAAATTCAGTAGGTCTGTAGTATAGGTTGTAGGTTCCCAAAGTGGGGTACGGCAATTGTGTTCCCTCGCGTTTCACCTTTCGCAGATTCACTTTTCTTTTTATACAGTGTATGAATGTTGTTACAGGCCGAGCCTGGCCCTTTAAGAAGAATTGAATTGTGGGAAGTTGAGTGTCTCTCTCTTCCCTCTCTCGTCTGCCTGCACCGCCCATTGTTTTCTGCATCCTGATTGGCTGGAGATGACTGTCAATCAATCTCCTTCGTGTCGCCCAGCTGTGTCTCCTGTGTTATTGCTAGCTAGCTAGCTTGCTAGCTTGTCAATGAATCTTCGGTTCAAAGGAGGAGGACTTCAACAAGAGGAGTACTGCAGAAATATGTTTAAACAAGGATACAAAAACGCCAGGACAAAAAGACCGTCTCAGGAGTGAAATACATGTGAGTGACTTGTGGGTTGCCTTGTGTCCGACATGTGGGTTGATCATTTTTTGAGAGGGTTTAAACAAGACAAATGTGAGAAAATATTATTGCCTGTCTGAGAACAGTGTATAAAGTGTATAGTGAGGGTTTTTTGCAGCCTTAAAACATAATAATTGTAAAAAAAAAAAATGAAGTTGGCTATTTCGCGGATTCTACTTATTGCGGGCTATTTTGGGATCCTATTCTCCGTGATAAACAAGGGAACACTGTACGTAAATAAAAATGAAAAACAATTTGTGCCTAACACTCAATTATGAGTGCGCCTGAAGGCGAGAAGAGAACGGAGCAGAAAGGAGAAAAGGCCTGAAGTTGTTCATTGCTCTGTGTGCATCAAATGAACAAATAAGTAGGTTTGATGATTATTTTGTGCATTAAGAGTGTTTCATCTTGAAGATTTCATTTATACTGGTGTTCCAGTGTAACGGATGCCAGCCAGTACGGCTGCGTAAGTGTACTTTGGTAAACCTCACTCCCTCAGCCTTTAAGAGCTGTGCTGAACACTGGATCGACAGTCCGGGCTTTTGGCCGAACGGTCAGTGCTTTCCTCTCAAATTACGAAAGTCCTGTGTTCGAGGCCCAGCGCGGGCAGTGTGAAGCAGGCGGGTTACACCAATCCCCACACGGCGCAACAGTGAAAACCTGTCACTGTGAGTGGGGATTCCCCCTGAAAATTAGACTTTATCGTTGGTTGTGTGTATTTTTGTACTTCGGCTACTGCTTTATTATAATTGTTCCTCTCCAATTTGCTATGAAATGAATATGCAGACTTAAACCACAGCCATCGTGAGTGGACAAAAAAAGTGAACCTTAAATTCAACCCATTCAAATGGAAGGATGCCAACATCAGACTGAAATAAAAGATATGTAAGATGATTACTTATCTATTTATCAGTGCTCATGAGAAACTTGATCAAAATGTGACCATGCCAAACATACATTTTTGACTTGGAATTATTATAAAATTAATTAACCAACTACTTATTTTCAATATTTCAAGTGAATTCAAACAAAAATGTTTTTTAAGTGTGCAGGAGTAGGGTTACATGGCATTAGGTCAAATGTCTGAAGGGGTATCCGACTGTAACAAGTTTGGGAAGCACTGGTATGGGTAATATAGGTAGAAAGTTGGTCAGAAAATAAATACGCCCTATCATACTACAATGATGTTGCGATGAATGAAAATGGATGGCGTGTAGTATCCAGGATTGCTCCAACAGCAAATAGGCTCGTTCTTCTCCCATACTGAACACACACTTCATGGAAACTTTTGTGGCTAGTCGCTCCTCTTCCCACGTTTGTTACTTGTCTCTTGTCTATATAAGAAGCAAACATTCATCCATCCTCTGTCCTCTAATGCAGATAATACACCTGCGCCGGCTGTTCAAGTTAAACTGAACTGAATACACACACGCACACACACACACACGCACACACACCTTTAAAATTCTGTCCAGTAAGTTTTCCAAATATGAATGGCACTGTTTTGTAGGGCTAATTCATGCAGGAAACATACTGTAGCCTCCTTTAAGCTTTCTCACCGTTTAAACAAAACCTGACATTTAAAACTTTACACAAACATGAATTGCCTCACATTTCTTAAGCGGTTTACAAAGACCAAACACAGACACACTTGTGCAGACATGGCAAATAAGCCCTTCCACATCCCTGAGGCCCATTTCCTGTTAAACTCTACATTACCTGCCTTGTCTGGCAGCCCTTTTTTCACCTGGCCTCCATTTTACTGAAACCATATGTTGACACAGAAAGGGACACTGTTTCACCAGCAGAGTTGTTTCCATCTTCTGTCCCACATTATTCATATTAGTGTGAAAATAGCAATGATTTATTAATTCCTATATTTCTGAAAAACCATGATAGAGTGAAGCGTGAAGTGGCGAGGAATTGCTGTATACTGCACTGGAAACGGGAAAAAACACATTTGGCCATGGTAGACTGTATAGAAATTGAAGTTTTACTGGGTTTGGTTTAAAGAAGCAGCCATGGACAGTTACCTTAGTAATGAACTCCTTCAGCCTATAATACTGCACATTTGACTTGCATTTGCAATGTCCACAACAAATGTCAAAATAATTTGTTCATAAGTCCATTGAGAAGGCCTTTATCTTGTCAAGTTCCTTCATAACCACCTTAGCTTCTATACAACAGTCGTGGCATTGCCTCAGGGCATTGTACCGCAGCATATATTACAGTCATAAGATAGCGAAAATCAGATTTTGACCTTGGCAACAGAGTTCCTAAGGAGCCTCTCTTAGGGCTCTCCCGTCACAGGTAAAACATATGGAACACATGAGACACAACAAGGCCGAAATAGGGCCTTCAATTTGTGACAAGCAATAATAGCTTGCACATACAGTCATGGAAAAAATTATTAGACCACCCTTGTTCCTTCAGTTTATTGGTCCATTTTAATGCCTGGTACAACTAACGGTACATTTGTTTGGACAAATATAATGATGATAACAATTATGGCTCATAAGAGTTGAATTTAAGAGCTGATATCTAGCTACTTCCATGGTTTTCTTGATAATAACCAAAATCACTTCTTACATGAATAAGTTTTTACATGAATAGCTATAGCATTGTACTGCCAAAAAATGGAATTCTTATGAGCTATTTTTGTTGTCATTGTTGTATTTGTCCAAACAAAGGTACCTTTAGTTGTATCGGGCATTAAAATGAACAAGAAACAAGGGTGGTCTAATAATTTTTTTCCATGACTGTATGTCTGCCATCTTTCATGGAAGTGATTTTTTGATTTGCCACCATTTACACAGCTATACTGTATGCCTGCAACCTAGCTTAAGCCTTGCTTTGTAATGGAAGAAACTTCAGTTCTGAGGCATCCTCTTTAAAAATGTGCATACGGACAAAAGTATTCAGACTTATAAAAAGTGGCGTACGTCAAGTTACGCCCTTGCCACGCCTCCACTTCACCGTAGAAGGTCAATGCAAAGTGACTCATGAATGTGGCGTCCATATTTGATGAGCCTTGATTGCATTGTTACGATGGCCGCTGCCATTCGGTATTATGCCTTGAAGGAAGAGGAAGACGAAGAAGCGGACTTTCACAGAATTGGAGGTGGAAATACTGGAAAAAGTATCATATTTGGAGGACACAGCAGTGGCATAACAAATAAAACAGAGATTGAGTGGCAGCACGTCCGCTGTTATCACAGAATAAGATTTTCATTGCATGGTATAACTGCTGTTGTACTATGCACATGACAATAAAACTCTCTTGAATCTTGAATCTTGAATCACTGTGAATGGAGCAAGTTAGATAGAAGGCTAAAATCATCACACTGTAACTTAACACCCAAAAGGTAGCTAAGAAATATATACGTACCACTATGACTTTAAAATAAACTATTTTAACTTATTTTCCCATCTTGCATTTCTTTCCAGCAGGGCACTTCATTGGCAATGACTGCCGGGGCGCTCCAATGACTCATTCAGCTGCCTGTGTCCACCAGAGGGAGCTCATGAGCTCCTTGGCCAATGACTTGGCCAATTTCCTGTCTTCATCGATGACATAGTGGAGAAATGCGAACCCCTTCTATACCTGTATGCTGATGACTCCACATTGTTGGCGCCAATAAGACCTGCATGCAAGAGTGCAAGTGTTTTAGCCAGTCTAAACATCGATCTCGAGAAGATGAGGGTTTGGGCGGCCAATTGGAAGGTTACCTTTGAACCCACAAAATGCAAGGCTTTGATGCTGTCAAGGAAAAGGATGCCAACATTTCCTTACTTGTACTTTGGAAGCACAAAACTCAGATAAAGAGCGCTGTATTCTTGGTGTCACTGTTGACAGCAAGCTTCTTTGGTCCAGGCACATCTCGGACATCTCAAAAGAGGCTGGACAGAGACTTGGAAGATTGCTAATAAACTGGATATAGTAGGAACAGAGACTGTCTGCAAGACTCAAATTCATAGCATTATGGAATGTGCCTGTCTATCATGGATGAGTGCCTCACCAACTGTCTTACACCAACTTGATTCAGTTCAGGAGAAAGCTCTGCAAATCACTGGAGTGGACCAAGTAACTGCCTGTAGGGATCTTGCCATTTCCAGTCTCCAACATAGAAGGGAGGTACCAGCGGTCGCTTTATAAAATGCACACCAGTCACTGTCCTAGAGATCTCCAGACATTGCTGCCGAGGCGACACACACCTCGCAGAATAACTCGGACCAGTTTGTCCATGGCTGATCATGTTGTGGCCATACCTCATGCTAAGACATCTACACTGGACAGAACCTTCCTTCATTCTGCAATCAGAATTTGGAACACCCTCCCAGACGCCGTGGTATGAAAAATCAAGAGTGACGGTGTCTTTCAAACAGCAAGTCAACAAACATACGCATGTCACATAAGATATGTCCATGGGTAACATTATGCCCATCTTTCAAGGGCTGGCAAGTTGCCGTATGTGTTATCCATCTTAGGAGAATCGTGTGCGTGGCTGGACGACTCATTGTGTTGTCATTGTAGGTAAATCGCTGGTCTTACTCGAGCACTTGTGATTTATGAGCAGGCTGGACTTGATCCTTAAACTGCCAGACAACAGTGCAGTAAGACCTGGTTCTGTTATAGTTTTCTTCCTTTGGTGAGATTTAGTTCTTTACATGGGTTTCCAGCCATGCACACACTCTCTACCTTTTTTTTGTATTTTTTTCCCCATCGTTTAGCCACCCAAAATACTTTTTTTCTGAGAAGCAGCAAACCATGTCATTAGCCTAATTTGGAACTCTTGGAAGCAGGGTACTTAAATTAGCTATTGTTTGTTATTTTACAATGTATACTAAATAAAATAAAATAAAATAAAATAAAATAAAATAAAATAATCATGCACAATCTGTCATCATTTCAGAGGGTGACTATCTGGTTCCTGCAGTTTTCACACCAATAAGCAGGTTTTCAAGCTGCGGCCGACAATCTTTGTTTGCCTTCTCTGGTGAATACAATTCTATTCCAACAAATCTAAGTCTTTTTCAAACTGTACACCAACTTGGGCGAAAGTAAGTTGACATGTTTAAATTGCTAAATGTACTGTAAACAGATCAGTTCAATTGTCTCATTTCAATTGAGTTTATTTTCACATTTGCCTCAAGTTTTAAATCATTTCTGATCATTTAACTTACCGGGTACTTTAATTTTGTTCTCTCAGCGAAGAGCAAGATTATTGCTGTACCATTTCAAAACATAGCTGTGCCTACCCTGTCAAAAGAAGTAATCCATAATCATATTATACATGTTAATGTGACCTCCCTTCACTATATGTTCGCTCAACATATTTACAGTTCGTTGGCTCAACAAAATTGTGTCTTGCTAAATGAACACATTTTAATTGGGTGGAAATTCTCTCCATAATAAGTTAAGTTTACTCAAGATGTCATAATTTGACAATTTTACATTTTGTGTGGCTAGAAAATGTAGTCTATAGACGTGTCTATGTCTATGGACACGTCTTATAGACATGTCTTGACTCACCAAGACGTCTCAAAACATCTTGCCACGTGTGTCTCACTTAAGACGTCTTGAGACAAGGTGACGCCTGAGTATGTAGCGAGCAGCAGCAGGGTAAGTGATCGAGTTAACACAGACGAACACCCACGAGTTCCGGTTCAGTAAAACACTTGGGAGTTTTGAACGACTCAGTCAATACTCGACCATCTCTAGTGTGCATGTTTAACTGAATGTGCCAATCTTTTTGACAACTTTTTTGCTGCTGTCGTATTCCTTCGAATGAAACAACCCCCACTTTAATACAGCGTCCAAACAATACTGTTCACATGTCATTGGCAGACTTCAATTCCAGACCCTCCAAAGAAACATCAGAATGAAAGACATGAATACCACAAGACTAGAAATGCCTTGAGAACCGGAAGCGCTGCTGAGTATGCTTCTCTCCCTGTGGTGCTTAAGCATAGAGCTGTCAGCTCCAGCAAAAAGCTTCGGCCTTTATTCTGCACTCGTCTCACTGCTCGTTAGCTTTAATCTGTCCTCTTGAACAAGCCTGGGTCAAAACTGCTTCCTTGGAGACTGGAAATAATTCCTTCTCAGACAACTGGGATTTTTAGTCAGCAATACTCTGACATCACCTTGAGACAAAGAAATGAGCCAACTCCCTGGCCTCCCTGCACATGAGGAACATGAGGTTAATGAGGAAGGTGGGCTTCTGCAACGCTCCACTGTCTAGCAAGAGCTCATGTCCTCTTGAGACATTGTCAAGGCTGTACGCTATGAACTAGTTATACTGTATCTTAAGCACAATGACCTTTAAAGTGTCTGTTTCTCAGCTGGGCTGATACGTCTGTGTTTGATGTTCCAAAGAAAAAAATGTTAGAAGTCAGCTGAGTGTTGTTTTTCCTTGGTGCCCAGATGGGGACGCCATTAATGTGAACAGAGGAGGGCGGTGGAAGCTATTACAGCATGCCGTCTCAGTTAGCTCTATTAAAAGGTGCAAGGAAGGGGCGGCAATGATTAGGCTGTATGTGTGTAGGGACTGGGGGTATGTGGGATTTTGTGGGGCTTGGATGAAAGATTCCTTGTGGAAATGATTATCTCCACTTTAGCTTATGAGGCTGGGGGTGAGACATGGATGGGTGGGGGCTGGTAGGATGCTGCATCTGAGAACAGCGGGCTAATTAATTACACATCAGCTTGTGGGAATATTAAGACTAAATGCCAGTCAGGTCCCTGCGAGGCGACACACTTAGCAACTCAAAAATGCACAGCACTGTCAACAACAAAAGAAAGAAATGATTTTCTTCTGAATTCCATATACTGTCAGGTTTTTTCCAAACTATATTATTTAATAAATCGGTGTGTTCAACTTTTTTCAATGTTAATAGATCCAGAGCAGGAAATTGAAGGTCTAATAACGGCTGGTGATCGTACACTATTGAGGCGTTCAAAATATATTCAAAAATACACACATTACAATTTTTTTTTTTTTATTTATTTTTCATTTTTTTTTATTTTATTTTTTTTTTTAACACACATCACAATTAACAGAAACAGCCATAGCTCTGGCAGCGCCATCTTTATACACTTCCAGTTATACCTCTGTATAACATTTCTATGTATTTTATTGTCTGATCTCACACTTACATTAAAGACATTGCACAGACTGTGAAAAATCATATATATATATATATATATATATATCAATGTTTCTGCAACATTATATGATTGGGGACATGCTGACAAACAGAAACTGGCAGGCGCCATGAGCCAACTCAGTGTGCAGACAGACGGTTCTAGGCGGGGCTTGCACACTATGCCACACTCACGGTGGCCTAACCTTCGGTTTCTGCCCTCTATTTCATCATTAAGACTGCAAAGTCAGCAATTTTTCCTTAAGAACATGTTACAAACGATTGGAATCATACAGAACGTACATTTATGATACAGTTAAATGGACAATTGTCGATATTTATTTTATGTTTTTATGCATATCACTGCTTTGTATGTACAAATGGAGCAAGTTGGCACAGTATATGCGTGTGGATTGTAGTAGGCCAATCTGGACCAAAAAGTCCAAAGCCAAATTTGTGTCCCAGTCCACACCTGCCCAGATCTCAATGAATAATACAGTATATTCCCATTGAAAATCCTTGTTGATGACATACTGGAATTAAGCGTGAGAATAATCAATGGAAAACTAAATCATTAAACCACTGAGGACTGGATTTAGAGTTCTACTCTGTGGTTCACTTGTGAGAATGACATGTAATGTCTGGGTTTACTCCTGATGAGACAACTAGTGTTCTCTTGGGGGATCGTCTGACAGATTTGGACCAAGGCATCAGTCAACTCCTGGACAGTTTGTGATGGGCCAGTCAATGGCATCAGAAGGCACAAAGGAGCAGATAGTAGTCTTGCTGCTTGTTTAATGCCCTCCTACAGCTCCTGGTGTGCTGGCCCGTCTCCCGGTATCTCCTCCACACTCAAACATAACAAGCCCTCATATGGATGTGCCTTCCTGGAGGAGTTGCCCTGCCTGTGCAACCTCTGTGGGCTGCAGATAATGCCTCATGCTACACGGGATTCAGGGCACTGGAAAATTCAAAACTAGCCAGGAATCGCACTAAAGGATAGCAGAGAGTAGCGGTAGAGTCTGAGGCCACCAGCTGCAAAACCTTTTCTTAATCGTCCTGCTAGTTGTTTTTGCTTCAACCATTAGTAGATCACGAGGTGAAAATAATTCATAATCATGATTGTGTGAACATGTCCTTCACATTTTAGCGGGACTGTATTTCCTCAAATAGTGCTTCTGAGTAGACGCCGTATCTCAATTAGTCACCGAGTGAGTCATCAACTTGAATGAATAAACACCTCTCCTGAAATGACTTCCCCCTCAGGAAAAACTGGTAACTACAAGTACCTTTGTATGTTTGTTTTCCGGCTTAGCCAAGCCAAACATTGAAGATGTGGGGTACATTCTACAAAGCTGGCCTTAAAGAGTCGGGATTTTTTAGCAGCAGATAGCCAATCACAAACATGAACAATGTACCGACAGCACAGCTTATTTCACTCGGGAAGAATAACCTATTAAAGAAGGACTTTGCCACAGAGAATTTCACTCTGGCTGACGAGCTGGTAGCAATAATGAGGGGGGCGACAAATGGAAGAGATTCATTTCAGTTTGATTTAAAGCAACAACAGAACAGATAATGGATGTGTGAAATGAAATCAAATATTTCAGAATGGAAACTTTTGCTTGTCCTTTTTATGGGCGCTGGACGCGCGCTCTTTCACCGTGTCTCCTTGTAAACATAAAACTCCAGAAGCTGGCAAAGATAAGCCAGTCCCTCCGATGACAATCTTCAACTTTCCACATGAAAATCATGAAGAAAATCCAAAGGGTTTTGCCTGATCTTGACAAATCCTTGCTTGTAACTAACTATTCATGTCGACCTCCACAGGATTGTCAATGAACGGTGACGTCATTTTTCAGAGACGGGGCTCTGATCTCTTATTGGTCGGTAGGTGGTGCTTTGCTCGGCTCTGATCTCTTATCTCCGAACATAACCTGCTCCTGACCAGGTTAGCACCACTGCATAAGTTACTGTAGCAACATATCCTGCTAAGTATATAGTACTGCATATCCGAAATTAATACTCAAACTTATCCTGCATAAGAAGAAACCCTGCTTCGTAGTACAGGCCTCCAGTCTGCCTCGGTTATTGCCTTGAACATATGAGATAAGAAAATCTATAATTATTCTAAATTTAAAGTTCTGAAAGCGCCACAGAAGTTTAGTTCACACGCTGTTGACACAGCATCAGGAACAACCGGTTCACTTTGTTCTTCATAGGCTCTTTCACTCAAAACTGAGAACTAAACATGAGATTTCATACTTGCATTTTCTAGAATTATGTACGATGGTCTGCTTATGAGCTCCTTGCGGTCTGTTGTAGATGTCGACAGTGGCCAAAACATTTGGAGTAGTTCTTTTAATGTTGTTTTTCAATGAGATGAGTCATCGCAACGCAATTCATACTAATTATAACAATAATTCAAGAATAAGTGTTGATTGCTGCCTCACACTTCTCGCTCTGCCACCCACATCAAGGCCTACAACAAGCTGTCCTGTGTTATCAGAAGTCCTTTGTGTGTGGGTGGCACATTGTGTCAGTGTGCGTGTGCGTGTGTGTGTGTGTGTTGGTAGCCTAGCCAAATGATGGCGGGTTCTCGTGAGTGACCTCCCCGCCATTAGAATACTCTTTCTGCATCTCCTCAGCTTGTTGTGTGCTCAGTCAGCAGCGACGCCAATCGTACTCTCCCCCACTTGTAATAGAGAGGCTTCCTGCTGACCTGAGCCACAGCAGCCGACAAACTTAAATGTCTACACTACGCGTGTTTGAGTACGTGTTTACATGGCAAATTACAGTGGCGCTATGTGCTTTAGCACGCATGTTAGTTCCCAGTGCATGTTTCAAATTGTAGCTGTTATATTTACATGTTTACTGTATGTATGTGTTTATCTTAAGTGCAGTTCTTGTATAGTGACTGTGTGTAGTGCATGTCAATCTAATTCTAAAAGAGAAAAATGTCTCTCAAAAGAGAAAACTGGCAGAGCTGTTCAGAAAGAAGTCCAGTTTGAGCTGAGCACAGATTGGCACCATATGCTGCTTCAGTCCTTTTCTTGTTGAACTGAGGCAACTGTGCACGGAGCTCACAGGATTTCTTGCTTTCCATGTCCCACATGAAGCACTGCAGCAAAAGTACAAACATGGCACACATACTGTAACACAGACAAACGTGTTATTCTGAGTATTGAATTTAAGCAACCCTGCAGTATTTTACTGTTTGTTTTTAAGGCTTTGAATGGACTGGCCCCTCAAAACATCTCGGACCTCATCCAAATTAATGCTCCAGCGCGCACATTGAGGTCCAAAGGCCAGCTCCAACTATCCATCCATCCATTCTCTATGCCGCTTCTCCTCATTAGGGTTGCGAGGGTATGCTGGAGCCTATCCCAGCTGACTTCGGGCGACAGGCGGGGTACACCCTGGACTGGTTGCCAGCCAATTGCAGGGCACATATAGACACACAAACATTCACACTCACATTCATACCTATGGGCAATTTAGAGTCGCCAATTAACCTAACATGCATGTTTTTGGAATATGGGAGTACCAGCTCCAACTAGTGGTGCCCAAAACGAGACTTCAAGGAAAACTGTACTTTTTTGGGAGTTTTGCCCATCATCCACATTCCTTATCTGAGACATGAACACATATGCCTTTCTATTTTCTGTGCGCGCTAAAGATATAAAAACAGATTCAAAGTGGCAGCTCAGTACTGCACGTGATGGGATCCACCAAAAACCTCCAACAAGTTTTTATGGTTTCATATACATGCTGTGACCATGTAGTAACAGGTACATTCATGATAACATGTAACAATTACAGTATTTTACGTATTTTCACGGCGTGAGTTGTGTGGTCTTCTGTGTGTTTTATTGTTTTCTTTTTGGTTATTTGATTGGTTTTATTCATTTTAGAGTTTTTAAAAATCAATTTCATGTATTTTTCTTTTTTGTTTTTATTGTTGTTCTTTGTTATATTAATTGTTGTTCTGTGATACAAATACAGTCGACTGGATTGGATAACCCAAAGAGGTCCAATCATTTCATATCAACTATTTTCCTCCTGTCCATTATTGGTGTCAAGTCATTTGTTACATTATGTGCACGGCAATATAAAGCTTTCTGATCTTAGTTTAGAACCAAAATAAGATGAAAAATGAAAAAGGCTAATCAAAACCTTTGTATATATTTAAAGACCAAGCTTTGTGTTACTATTAGCTATTAATATCAACAGTTCAGCTTCTTTTATTTTTTTTTTTTACAATTTGCCTTTTAGCTGTATTTTTCCAGTTTTTGTTGGGTTTTTTTGGTTCAATTTTATTTTTACACTGTGCCGTGGGCCGATAAAAAACAAGCTGTGGGTCGCACTCCGCTGTGTAGTTTATAAACCTCTACATTGTATCTTGATGAGGAAGTTTGCAGTACCTGTGCATACTTCTGAAACACTAAAATGCACGTCTTGTTATCGATGTCTGGCTGGACACCTGCCTTGCTGAGATAAGACCGCACGGTGGGATTTTCAAGGAAGGGATGTTCAATTCAATGGCGCAACAAATATGAGCATATGTTGAAAAAAGATAGCGATTCATATCAAATTAAGTTCAAGCAGGTAGAGCAAGTGCTACAGGGAAAAAAAACAGTTAACCATTGTGCTCTTGAGCAGTGCCACCATATGCCACAGTGGTGTGCAAAGAGCACAGTATCAATATTTCTTGTCACCCATTTCAGAAAATGAAACCATTATATTGATTCAATACACATAGAGTGAAATATTACAAACTTCAAGTTGTTTTGAAAGCGGCCTTCAGGTCATCTGCCTTGTCGGGTCTGGAGTCTCATCTTCCTCTTGACAATACCACATGGATTCTGGATGGGGTTCAGGTCTGGCAAGCTTGCTGGCCAATCAAGCACAGTAACAAAAAAAAGTATGCTTGTCATTGTCGTAATTATTGTTTAAAAAAACAAAACAAAAAAAACAATAGAGCTACTGTACACATGCTGACCTGTTTGTAATGTACTTGTATATTGCAAAAGAAGACTTGTTTAAAAATAGGAAAAATATTAATATAATATACATTTACAGCAGTTTTTAAAATTGATTTTTCAATAAAAAGCAGTTGTTATGTAAACATAATGGCCTTTGGGCTACAACCCCCCAAAATATATTTTTTATTTGACGTGTAAAATTCTGGCAGGCATGGTTTTAAAAGATTGACTCAATTTGCAGTTTTGTGAGGTTGACATTTTTTTTGTAGTCCTTGCTTCCACCTGCTCATGGCCATGACAGAACAATCAGTGCTTATGTAGCAGAGGAATGAAATAGAACTGTTGGCTCTATATGCTGTAACACTAACTAACCAGCTAACAGTACGCTGATGTTGACACTTCTTCTTTAGCGCAAACCAGTGGTTTCACTTGAGTTGTACCTGGGAGCTTTTTCTGCTTTGCTTCCACCCTATTGGTTGCCAATTTCCGTCTTGTCTATCTTTAATTCTATGGTACAGTGGTGTGGAAAAAGTGTTTTCCCCCTTCCTGAGCTTTTTTGCATGTTTGTCACACTTCAATGTTTCAGATCATCAAATGTAAATATTAGTCAAAAATGCAGTTTTTAAATGAACATTTTTATTATTAACAGAGAAAAAAAATGAAATCCAAATCTACATGGCCCTGTGTGAAAAAGTGATTGCCCCCCCCTGTTAAAACATAAAGCTTTGGGACTCCAGTGAACCACAGTGAGAGCCATTATCCACAAATGGCGAAAACATTGAACAGTACTGAACCTTCCCAGAAGTGGTTGGCCAAACAAAATGACCCCAAGAGCGCAGCGACGACCCATCCAAGAAGTCACAAAAGACTCCACAACAACATCCAGAGAACTGCAGGACTCACTTGTCCTAGTTAAAATCAGTGTCCATGACTCCCCCATAAGAAAGACACTGGGCAGAAACAGACCAAAACCACTGCTGAACAAAAAGAACATTAAGGCTCATCTTAATTTTGCCAGAAAACATCTTGATGTTCCAAGACCTTTGGAAAAATACTCTGGGGTCTGACGAGACAAAAGTTGATTGTTTTGGATAGTGTGTGTCCCATTACATCTGGTTTTACAGTAACACCACATTTCAGAAAAAGAACATCATACCAACAGCAAAATATGGTGGTGGTAGTGTGATGGTCTGGGGCTGTTTTGGTGCTTCAATACCTGGAAAACTGTTGTCATAAATGGAACCATGAATTCTGCTGTCTACCAAAAAATCCTGAAAGAGAATGTCCGGCCATATGTTTGTGACCTCAAGCTGAAACTAACTTGGGTTCTGCAGCAGGACAATGATCCAAAACACACCAGCAAGTCCACCTCTGAATGGATGAAGAAAAACAAAATGAAGACTTTGGAGTAGCCTAGTCAAAGTCCTGACCTGAATCCTATTGAGATGCTGTGGCATGACCTTAAAAAGGTGCTTCATGCTGGAAAACCCTCCAATGTGGATGAATTACAACAATTCTGCAAAGGTGAGTGGGCCAAAATTCCTCGACAGCGCTGTAGGAGACTCATTGCAAGTTATCACAAACGCTTGATTGCAGTTGTTGCTGCTAAGGGTGGCCCAACCAGTTATTAGGTTTAGGGGGCAATCACTTTTTCCACACAGGGCCATGTAGGTTTGGATTTTTTTTCTCCCTTGATAAAAGCTGCATTTAAAAACTGCATTTTGGTGTTCAGTTGTGTTGTCATTGACTAATATTTCAATTTGTTTGATGATCTGAAACATTTAAGTGTGACAAGTATGCAAAAAAAAAGAAAGCAGGAAGAGGAAGGGGGCAAACACTTTTTCACACTAAGTGTATATTTACTGCATATCTTTAATTATTGGCAAAATAATTTGTAAGTTTGACTGACTTTTAACGTTCCTCTCAGCTACCCTAAAGACAACATTAAGCGAAGTCAAATTAATGAAATTGGTGTGGTTTGTATCAAACAGGCTAAATTGACATTCTGGGTAGAACACGTTTTTACCTCGTGCACTCCTCCTCCTCTGACTACAACTGTGGAGATTATAAGTACATGGCTGGAAATGACCACAATCAGCCCTCTTGAACAGACCTAAAGTGAATGTGAGCACAAACTGAAATAAAATATGAGCCTTTCCATCCTTTTGCAGTGTTCCCATCTGGCCCCTCAGAACATGGCGGAGATTGTGACTGTCGAGCCATCTGATGGCACCGGGCCTTGCCCAGCAGGACTTTGTAACAGACGTGGCCCAGTCTCGCTTTGTCTGACCCACAATTCACTGCCCCAGAGACGGTCATATCCCTGCCAGGGGAGATGAAATACGCTGCAAAGTAAGTGTAGCATTTCAATGATAAGAAAATATACAGTATACACAGATGCACATTGTTGATATTTCTGCACTGTTTTACTTTTTTGTATTATTTTTGCTTTTTGCGTTGTTTATTTTTGCTGCAGTTTATTCTTTTGTTTATTTATTTTTGTTTTTGTCTATAGTCAGTGACGCGCGGTCATGGGAGGAAGGATGTCATGATGAAAAATAACAAATACATAACAAATAATAACATAAAATAAATATTCATATTTGTCCATTTAACTATATTATAAATGCATTTTTTGTTTGATTGATTGATTCCAATGATTTAATATTTTCTTAAGTAAAAATTGCTGAATTTGCATATTTCCTGATGAAATACTGGTCGCCACGATCGTCTCGTCTCGGCTTAGTGCGCAAGCGCTGCCTACTGTCTGAGTGCACTCAATGAGTGCACCTAGTTGCATCATGGCGCCTGCCATTTTCTGTTTGTCAGCATGTCACCAAGAATAAAGTGTGATGTCATTAATGTTAGTGTTACATCGATAACCTTGCTAATCAGACAATAAAATACATAGAAATGTCCTACTGGAGGTGCTTGCAGTAGTCGCTTAATCCTGAATGGGTGGGGGGCGTGCGTGAGCTGGGAGGGGCTTGTCACTGTCGTCCTTCCATAGAGAGGAAAATCCTTTTTTTTTTTTTACTGGCACCAAGAGCGGAGCAGGACTATATATCCAAGTTCATCAGGAGGTAATCAAACATTTACAAAAAAAGGTATCAGAGCTTTTCTGAGATAGGGTGCACATACTTCATATAGAAATAAAATGTCAGAATGCAAATGTTTTTCAGTTAATTAAAAAAAAACTGACTAAGAAGTATTTGAAAACAATTTGAAAACCTTTTTTTTTTAAACCCAAATCAATGATTCTCTTCTTTTTCTGGTTGTCCTCCTAATGAGCAATGTTAATTAACGTTTAAAAGACCCAGTCAGTGCCTCACCAGCCACAAGGAGCCAACAATTTACCACTTCCACACGGAATGGGAGGAGATATATTTTTTTCACTCTATCATGTCAGACATGCCATGGCTGACTTCATGACTTCATGTAGTGTTAAGGTAATGTAATGAAAGGCAACGTCTCATCAATGTTTTGTGTCATTAAAGCTGCCTAGTGACCAGAATACTACGTATCACTTGTATTTCATTGTGTTTTGACTAGTAATAGACCATAGTCTACCACGAAAGAGCAATCATTTATTAATTAATTAAAAACCACGATATAGCGAGGGCGCAATAATCAAACCGCGATATTGCGAGGGGCGAATGTATAATCATGTCGTATTTCTTCATGTAACTTGTTAAGCATGTCTGAAAAATAAATACAAAAAAAACATAACCGTATTCTAAGTACTTGTATGAGTTGGGCTGAAGTCCGTTCTTCTTGGCAAACTGCTCGATTCTTCTTTCTACTCCTAAATTCTGGAAGAAGTTTCAGAAAAACACCAGAGAAGTAATCTACCAAACACACATTTCCGATCTTTTTGTGGTTTTATATTTGTAATATTCCAATTCTTCAGCATCTAGTCAATGTATTATTGTTGGTAAAAGTTTATTTTTTGTCTCTGCATTTTATTCATCATTAGTAATATCATAATGATGTGAATCACTCATCCATTTCTGAAACAAGCAAGGTTTTTTTGGAATGCCAAGGCCTCCACCCCTAAACTTTCCATGTAACAGGCCACTGGTAATCCAACCACTTTTTGACCTTGTGAAATTGTACCTGTCACATTCAGTCAGTTCAATCTGAGTCGCTGTACCTCGCAATGCAGTGTAGACGAAGGCAATGCATGGCTTCACAAGAGTTGAAACTTCTGACATGACTTCCACTCAGCCTCTGAGGAAGTCTCACGGTTCCTCCAATGGGATTTACTGTATCTGGACCCCTCAGACTCGCTCAGCATCTTGAGGGCAATCCCTTTGATCACATTCCTCCCACACCGCCCTCTCATACCATCAGTCTTGCTCTACCCGTTATTACCATAAAGCCACAGTGAATGTTCATGCTGACCTTAAGACAGAAAACACCCGACAATGATTCAAAAACCAAAGGACCATGTCGGCAGCAAATGCCAGGGAATAGACGTTTGACTTCCAAACTGTATGGCTTTTTTTCCCTCCGGGACTTCCCTCTTTGGTTTTTTTGTTTGTTTGTTTCATTCGGTTTAAAAAAACAAGTCATTAACACCTTAGTTAATCCTTAATTGGAATACATACACATACATTTATATCAATGGCGTGTGGTCAGGGGAGGCATGATGAAGAATACGCTAACGAATAAAAACCTAACATACAGTAAATAGTAATATTTGTCCATTGAATTGGATTATAAATGTATTTTCTGTATGATTCCAATTGTTTTTAACATTTTCTTGATTTCCTGATCAAACACAGTATAAACCCAGGGTGAGGCCATCATGAGGGTGGCTTCTCGTCATACCGTCTAAGTGTACTGAGTTGGAATTATTATTCTTGCTAGTCAGACAATAAAATACATGCAAATATCTCATACCACTGCGTCCTGAAAAGGTGGGGGCGTGCGTGAGCTGGAAGGTGCTTGTCAGTGACTTCCTTCCACAGGGGAAAAACCAATGCAGTCTTGCTAACTTGGTGACTTTTTTCTGGCGTCGTTGGAAGGTTTTCTGGTATTTGCTGTTCCCCAGTTTGTGTTCTCACTGAGCAACAGTGGGTGCTGCTGAGAGGTGCTCCCCACCCCAAAGCAGTCAAAAGCCGTCAGTGCACAGTCAGCTTCCAGGGCACACTGAGAGCATAGTGGAGCTCTACGCATCCATGAATCGCGCATGCACGAGGCGCGATGCCACCAGGGTGGATCTCGTTGTGTTTTACAAAGCAGAATCTAAAACGTATAGGTTTTTTATCTTCATTAAATTACACTTTACACTCCAGCTTCATTCGGACTCGTCACTTACCTGTCAGTGTGTCAGAACGTGTGATTGAAGAATGTTGTGTGATAAATGAAACAGGTGGTCCTAACTGCAAGATAAAAGGTGGAGACGAAAGGCCGGTCCAGATCTAATTGTTACACTGTCTCGAATTTGAAAAGCACTGGTCGAGATAAAATATTAAAATTCTTTTGTTTTCATGGAGTATGACCAATTTTAAATTAACAAACCAAGAATTAAGTTTATGTGTAGTTCTAAACTATCTATACTATATATACTATACTTCTATATACGTTTCTTTAATATTATTAGAGCCCTGTAGACATAGAATAACACCCCTATAGTCACCTTTACACTCATATTACCCAATATAGAATATATAATCAGAGAAAATAAGCTAGTGCTTGTGTGTGTTTCAATAAATTTCTTCCGGATGTCTGGACAGGAAAAGTGGCGTCAGGGATTCAGAGTTGAGTTTTAGCTGGAGTTTGGCCACAACAGTACACAACAGTTTTATTATTATGATTATAATGATTCTTATTGTTATTATTGTGCCTGCTGTGAGATAATTCAAACCTGCTGTTGATGGCAATCAGGTCTGGTGCGTGTTACGAGTCACACCGAGTGGCCAGTGTAATCTACAGTCCATCTGGTCTATATTTTAATTCCAGATACAGATACAGTACAGGCCAAACGTTTGGACACACACAAGGCAACTGATGGTCCCAACCCCATAAATAAGGCAAGAAATTCCACTAAGTAATCCTGACAAGGCACACCTGTGAAGTGAAAACCATTTCAGGTGACTACCTCATGAAGCTCATTCAGAGAACACCAAGGGTTTGCAGCGTTATAAAAAAGCAAATGGTAGCTACTTTGAGCAATGTAAAATATTAGACATATATAGAGTTATTTTACACTTTTTTTTAAAGTACATAATCCCATATGTGTTCATTCATAGTTTTGATAATCAACAATGTAAATAGTCATGAAAATAAAGAAAGCACACTGACTGAGAAGGTGTGTCAAAACTGTATGCTAAAGGTTTTTAGTTTTGCGCATGCATACAAATGTTTTAAATTTAATTTCTACCTGAGACTGTATTTCTCCTCTCTTGTGGAAAAAAAATGTGGTACATTATTGGGTTGCAGGTTGTTGTTATGTTTATGCATGACTTTTAGTTGTTGAACTTCATGATGATGACAGCTGTGGTGTGATATCTTCCATACAGTGGAATGCATGTATCAGTATTGCTGACATCCACGTCCACCCTCTTTGACTGCATGTTGGCCTCCCGTTGCTCTCTTGAAGCTACCGTACACACAATTCATCAGTTTCTCCTCTTCTGTGCTGGCAAAGAACCTGTGTGCAATGCATAGCCAAGTCACAATCACACTCATGTGTGTGTTTTGCTCCATCTCATCAATTCTCAATCCTTGTTTGTTAAATTTTGTTCTCTATAAGGTTACTACTTCAACCTAATACTTTGGAATGTGCAGCACAGTAAAATCTAACTAGCCCACCTCCTTCTCCCTATGCACATACTCTCCGGAGAATCAGTGTGTTTCATCTATGATTCGTTCTGAATCAATAACCGGATTTCTTCATTCAAACAAATCTGAGCATATATCGTATCTTAAATTGTATTGTAATACCTAATAATTTTGTTGTTTTATAATCACACTGACTGACAAACCTTTTAATGAAAGACGATAACAATGTTATGTTTGCGCAAGTACCACAGTTCAGAGCACACTTTCAGTAAATCTAATAGGATATAGATTTTTGGATCCGTCCTGCTGTTATTCATCTGTATAAATGGCTTGATATCAAAAACTATCATTGCCAAAGGACGGTAATGCAGCACAAACAATAGGTGTTCATTGTATCTGTTGCCAAGTGCCGGGCGGCTGTGCAAACTCACATGCATTAATACAAAAATGTGCCAGAAAGCATAAACACTCTATACTTGTGCTTACAAACACATACCTTTACACGCAATGTTTTTTTCTTTCATCCGCAAATAGAACACCAACATATTTTACATCACACACATTTCATCTGAAAGCCTGCTATACAGTAGATGTATTCACTGTTACTTTTTTGTTTGTTTGTTTAAATATAAAATAGGTTTGTTATATATACACACACAATAAACACAAGTAATTTTGAGTCAGATATTTTCTGATTTGGGCATCCATCCATCCATTCTTCCATTTTCTTCCGTTTATCCAGGTCCGGTTCACTGGGTGACCGAGGTCCTCACTCTCTTAGGGTGAGTCCAGCCACCCTACGGAGGAAACATATTTCGGCGGCTGGTATCCGCAATTTTGTGCTTTTGGTCACGACCCAAAGCTCATGACCATAGATGATGGTGGGAACATAGATCGACCGGTCTCGGACCGATCTCACTTTCCAGCCTTCACTCACTCTTGAACAAGACCCCGAGGTAATTGAATTCCTCCACCTGGGGAAAAGACCTCTCTCCCAACCCAAGTGGTGAAATCCACCTTTTTCCAACTGAGAACCATGACCTCAGATTTGGAGTTTCATCTCAGAAGCTTCACGCTCAGCTGCAAACCGCCCCAAATGTTGAAGGTCTGGTGATGAGGCCACCAGGATCACATCATCTGCAAATAGCAGAGACGAGATCCTAAGGCCCCCAAACTGGACTGCCTCATCGCCTTGGCTGTGCCGAGAAATTCTGTCCATAAAAGTTATGAACAGAATCGGTGACAGAGGCAGCTTTGGCGGAGGCCAACATTTACAGGGAACAGGCTGGACTTACTGCTGGCAACGTCAATGTTTGTACAAGGACTGAATGGTACATAGTAGCGTGCCACCAACCCAGTATTCCCGGAGCACCTCCCACAGGACACTGCGAGGGACACGGTCGAATGCCTTTTCCAAGTCCACAAAGTATATGTAGACCGGTTGGGCAAACTCCTATGTTTTCTCCAGTAGCCTTGTGAGGGTATAGAGCTGGTCCAGTGTTCTGCAACCAGCGCAAAAACTACATTGCACCTCGTGTAACTGAAGGGTTGACTAACAGTTGTACCCTTCTCCCTAGCAACTCTGGTATAGACAGCCAGGGAGGCTGAGGAGTGTGATCCCCCTATAGCTGGGACACACCCTCCGGTCACCCTTCTTGAAAAGGGGGACCATCACCTCAGTCTCCCAATCCAGGGGTACTGTTCCTGACTTCCACGCAGTGTTGAAGAGATGAGGAATTGAGGACTTCAAGGCGAAGCTCATCCACAGCCGGAGCTTTGCCATTGAGGAGTTTTTTGAGGACCTCTGATACCTCAGCCACAGTGATGGACCTGTCCGCATTCGTGTCCTCGCACTCTGGAGTGAATACACGTGAGTCACTTAATAATCCCTCAGGATACACCCGGTTTTCCACGTCTCCCTCCTGAAGCCCGTTACCTCCAGCAACCTTAGCCCTCCGGAGGTGCCTCCTCCCCCCAGGCTGGTTGACGGCCACCCCACAGTCAAGGCCATTTTGGATGTGAGAAGAAGGGGCAGGGTTTTCCAGTATTTGGTGGACTTGGAGGATTTCCCGGTCTCTCATTCTTGACGCCACCCTTCTGTCATTTTCCTGAGAAGCCAGGTAAGCCGCCAGGTGGCGTCCATTAAGGGGAGGGCACTGTCATGTTTGCCACTGGCCTTCGTGGCCTGCTTGTTGTTGTTTCTATCCCTGCCTTCTCCTGGCCCTGTTTTTCTCTTTTGCAGTCACCCTTGAGCGGGCTGGAGGCAGGAAGGCTGGGCACACCTGTGGCTGATTGCTCTTACTCCTTTTACGATGACTGCTTGCAGTTGTTAGCCGCCGGTTCTTTGTCCTCACTCTTGCCGGCTACCCACAGGTGGACTTTTGCTCAAACGCTCGGACTGTTTTTCCTAGTTTTATATTTGTCCGGTTTAGCCCAGCTGCTTCCCAGCTCTTTAGCCAGCTCTTTAGCAAGATTTGTTTTTTCATGGTGTTGTTCCCTATTGTAGTTTTTGCCAATAACATCGCCTCTTTTCCATGGACTATTTTGCACTCTGTCATTAAAAAGTGTTGAACTGTCCTCCAAGCTCTCCGCCTCTGCATCTGGGGTCCAAACCTTCTCAAGAACGTCACGAAAACACATGCAACTGTTTGTTTTGAGTTGTTTTTTTTTGTTGCTGAGTAGGAAAGCAGCAGCAATGTGGAAGCCTAATATACAAACTTACACCTGCAGTTTAAATAAATAATGGCCATATTTGCAACAATCTTCCTAAACAAACTGTTTGCCTAAGCAGTTGGGTAACAGATAATTTTGCTATCCCCTCCAGGTCATTCTTGCTCCCCTGCAAAGCCTCTTTTAAAAGTGCTTTGTGAAGGTGGCACACATACTGTATATTTTTAATAGAATTTCTATTAGGAACTGATACCCATATACTGTACATGCAGCCTACAAGCAACTGCTGCAGCCTGTCTATGAGGCAGACGTGGAGGCAACCTCCTGTAAATCAGCACAGAAGATATAATTTATGGCCGAGATTTATGACGACTATATATTGGAGCGCATCTATCAGGCACTCGGCTTCCACGCTGATTGGGGGACTGGTTAGTGCATGTAAGAAGAGGGTCATGGCAGTAGGAGAGTGGAGAGTCCTGTCTTCAGAAAATAAGAATAGTATAATTCTTCAAAGCTTTAGCAACTTTTATTATTATTTTAATGAATTGATGTTTTAATTCACTTGGTATTGTACTAATCTTGTAACATTTTCCTTTTTTTAAACATTTTTAAAATGTATTTTTTAATGTATTTTCTAAACTAATTAAAAATACTCAAGCCCGTGAATGCATCTAGACTGCGTTCTGACTGTGGATTGGATGAGCAAGGGAAGGGGGAGGGAGGCCAGTGTGTGCAGTGAGACACAAGGAAGACAGCTTGTTGAGTGTGCTACTCCCGCGGGAACCATGAATACGTCCCTAAAAAGAAACAAATCCGAAGAAAATCGAGAGTTTAATTTTGAATGGACATATTCCTTTGTCCAAACTGCCAGTGATGCTGGCTTACACCTGTGCTTGATATGTGGCGAAAAATTAGCAAACAACACAAAATGGAACGTTGAAAGGCATTTTCTAAACACGAACTCAGCTTTTTCTGAAAAGTACCCAACTGCAGATGAGTGTGAGAGAGCGTTTTCTGAACTACTACGGAAGGTTGAGCAGAGCAAACATACTTGCAAGAAGTGGATGAAAGCTCCAAACTCAACTACAGCTGCTAGCGTTGTGGCTGCACTGGAGATCGTAAGGAGGCGGAAGCCATTCACAGAAATTATTCCAAAAAATAAAGAAATACTGTACCTCTCTCTGCAAAGACCAATAGGATGCCAACAAAGATCACCAGTAGGCAAATTGATGACATTAATTGAGTATATTCAATTGCCTGTGACGAGTCAAGTGATGTAAAGAAACTGAGCAGACAGCACTGATACACAGATATATGAATTCTGATGAGCTTGTTTATGTTTTTAATTAATTACACAAATACAGGAACGACTCAAAAAAGCCTACACAGTTCAGTGTTTAAGTTATTTCAAAGTAGCCCTACATCTGCCCTACAAGTAGCCCTACAAGTGCACTCTGCACTTCTGTTTGTTGAATTCTGTTGCTGGAACGGGTACAATTTTAAAAAGATTAAAATGTTTAAAAGTTCATAAGCTGCATGATGTTTTGCAGCTCCAAACTGTTTTTCTATTGCGGCCTCCTTGTACCTTTTAGCCGCTGAGAGTTCGGAATGGGCCCTCCGTCTTGATGACGCGCTTGCACAGAGATGCTGAACTGGATTTGGCGTGATGCAGGTTTACTACAATCAGCTTTGATAATGATCAGGCCAAAACCGGGTTAGCAGATACTTCGCATGTGAAATCGATTGCTGCAGCAGTGTAAGGACACGCGACAATGCGAATGTAGAACGCGTACAAAAACAGTCAACAGAAATTACAGCTTCCCATCCTTTCCTCTCTCCTCCTCTCCTGCACAAGCAAGTGCACGCACACCCACCTGCGCCCACGTAACCACGCCCTCTCGCCTCTGCGGACAGCGACCTACACCTCCTACACTCGAAGAGGATGCAAAATGGCTCTTTTGATGGTAAAGGTTGCCAACCACTTCTCTATCCAGAAGGCTAATCAGTCATTTGACTGTTGACAATTGCCAGTGGAGCAAAATGGGGTTGTGTGGGCATTGGATGAAGAAATACCTCAATACTGAAGAAAGCAAAATTTCTTCTAGACCAAAAATCACTCCATACTCTTTACTGCTGTCGGGTAGTACCACATCTAACTTACTGTGTGGAGATATAAAAGTACACGTCACTCACTAACCGTGCTAAAAAAAAAGGTCAGTTAGGATAATCCATAATGTCGCTTACAGGGAACATACAAACCCTTTATTCCTAAAATCACAATTATTAAAATTTGCTGATGTGGCAAACTTTCAAACAGCTAAAATTATGACCTAAAAGACTTGCACATTCACATTCACATTCACATATGCACATTCAACACTAAAAACCTTCAGCATTTCTGTATGTGCAATCAAGTTGTGGAGCGGATTGATTAAGCAACTCAAACAATGCACTAAAATGAGCCAGTTCAAGAAATAGTATGACCAGTGGATGTTTATACAGTACAAGGAAGAAGACACCTGAACTACTGTGCACATACAATGCTATGTCTAACCAGTCTCACATTGACTATTAACGCTTCAATTCTGGTGAGTACGTTGTCTGTACTCACTCATTATCAAACTCTGTCTCTGTCAACTATTTCATCCGCCATTATCAATGTATTAGCATCATTAAGTCGGTTGTACATCGAACAAATGTACTGCAACTGATGTGAAACGGTAGGATTAAATAAGCTTTGCTTCTTCCTACTCCTTTATGGGCGTGCGGAATTGTGAATTGTGTTATGTGATGTGCTCCAGTGTAATTTGCGTGCATGTTGAAGGTGAATGAAACCATTAGCATTACCATGAAGGGGCGTGAAGGAAATTACTCTCAAACAAAAATCTGAGAATAATTGTAAAGCAAAGCTGGTGGCTGGTCTGAGTAGTGTGTAGTAGTGTAGTAGGTTTATGCTTCTGAATATTCACCATGTCATCCCTGCCCAGTGTGTGCAGTGCAATTTCCCAGCAAAATGTTTGCCTTGTTGTTTTCTCATGTGTTAATTCAGTGAGAAACCATGACACTCATTGACTATTTTGCTTTTTAGCTTCTTGGGACATCAGTGAACAATGGAGACTAAAAAGGGTTTTTAAACTTTTAATGAGCTGGAACTAATCAAAGTGATACAACAGTCACCTTAATTGCCAAAAAGATGGCCTGTGCTCCCTATGAATGAGTCGGGTTCTGACTCCAACAATGGGGTGACCATATTTTGGTTACCGAAAATCAGGACACTCTGCCCGGCAATGGGATACTCAAATGATACTTGGAATTGTACTCAGAGATGCCTAATCATTTCAATACGTTTAAAATATGACTCCTCCGTATGAATAGAAAATTGTTTGATTGCAAAATACTATACAGTATAACCACAACCAAAGGCACACGATCACATCGGCTTCTCAGAGGTTACGTGTGGGGGTTTTTTTAAATACATGTAGTGTTTCTTTGATCATTCTCGGTGGTGCAAAAATAAATGAAAAATCTCTGGAATCAAATCAAATAATCAAATAATAATAATAATAAATAATAGATATACTTGTATAATAGATATATAAATAGAAATCATGTATCCTCTTTATTAGAAAAATCAGCCTGTACGAAAATAATAGATGAAACAATGAAAACCAGGACTCTTTCATCTATACTTTATGTAAACGACTACAATATAAAGCTGTAGGATTATAGAAAATCAGTTATTTTTAAAATTATTTTATTTATTTAAATATTATTTTACTCAACCATACAAAACTAAAAGGCTTTTGAATGTTAAGGTGTTCTTGTAAGATAACGTGTTGCTGAATGCCATTGAAGTCGGTCATTTCAGAATTTGCAATTTTGCAATTTGTCGGTGAATGGAGTTCACTATTTTTCTCCATGCATCCATTTTGCCGCTATGCCGCTTATCCTCATGAGGGTCGCGCCAGTATGCAGGAGCCTATCCCAGCTGACTTTGGGCGAGAGGCGGGGTACACCCTGGACCGGTCGCCAGTCAACCGCAGGGCACATATCGACAAACAAGCATTCACACATAGTATGGACAATTTAGAGTCACCCTTTCATGCATGTTTTTGTAATGCGGGAGTACCCGGAGAGAACATGCAAATGCCACACAGAGATGCCCAAGCGGAGGTTCGATCCTCCGTCTTCCACATCTCCTGTCTGCTAACCATTCGGCCACCGTGCGGCCCCTCGTTATTTTTCTACTTTGGTTAAATGAACACTGAAAGGGATCCATTTGAATACTTCTTTGGCTTAACCTTCAAGTTGCTGGTCACCTGTAAATATCATTATTGCTTGAGTGTGGTACCTGACCCCAAAAAAAGCAGGTTATGAGCTGTGGTTTCCCAAAAGCTTACAAAATGTCACACCTAAATGTGTCCTGTGGATGTTTTTTGTCAGACACAAGTGTGCCGTGTTTGTTATCCAACCTTCATCTAAGAACAATGCTGTAGTACAACGCACAGGAGCACCATCAGTTTTTCAATTATAACATAATACAGTGAAATTGTGTCAGTGTGTCACTTGTATCCACAGAAAGCAGTGGTCCGCCTTGCATACTTAACATTTGGAAAAGTACTGAATTGCAGGAATGAGGAATATGAGTACTAAGCGCCAGTTCTGCAAAAGTTTACACAGTAATAGAATGATATTTCCAGCCAGCAAACATTTAAACATTTTTTTAACCCAAGTATGATTTTTGGAGCGCCAACACGAGAAATAAGAGGCCCTCGAGTAATTCGTATTTTGGAATATCAAATTAAAGTCCTCCTTTTAGCTGGCCCCATATGTTTGACTTAATCTGTTTCTAAGGAAAATGAAAGTGAATATCATCCACGGGAGAGCACACATCATCAGACACACGGCAATTTCATATACGGTGCAGCTCCACCTAATTACACTGCGGCACAGAGGAGCACTTAAATTCTGTCCAAGATGAACACAGACTAAATGTACCGAGAAACTGCACATTTTTGGGCTCACAAGTTTTATAGACTACATCTTAGCCTGACACTAATGAGAAACGCTTTTCCAGTGGAACAGAACACTGACAGAAGTATTGACGTACCTCCTCAATTAGTCGGGGTTTGAACTAAACCTCGTAGTTTGCCCTGAATCTTCTCCAGCTTACCTTCTGACCGCGCCTTCTCAGGGAAGACAATGTTTTGCAGAGATGTGGTAGAAAGCCGCAGGCACGATTATATAATAAATGCAAAGGGGACACAGACTTCATATTCTTTCACTTTCACGATGGTGTAATAACGATCTTGCAATATTTATACAGTGGAACCTTGGTTAGTGTCATTAATCTGTTCCAGAAGGCCAGACTCTAATCGAAACGTACTCTAACCGAATACATTCTTTGAGAAAGAGACAGAGCGATAACAAATAATCTCAATCCAGTTAAGCCAGAAAACCAACAATGTTAATACAAAATGTTTTTATAGTTTTACAATTATAGTTTTATATGCAGAAAACACTTAAAATGCATACAAATACATATAAATGATGGAACAGAATGAAATGAGAGGAATAAATGAACATTTAAGCCTTAGGCTATGTTTGCCTACAGTGAAGACGTGATGACGTGTTGCCAAAGACACAATGTGGCGCGCACGCCACCTTCGTGTTTTGCCATGAGCTGTTTCTTGAATTCAGCAGTGTTTCTCACCTCACGGCCCTGCTTTTCTTTTGACCACGGCTGCAAAATAATCCAAACTAGAGCTAAAGCAAGTTATAAGAGCCAGCATTTTGATAAGGGAACACTACTGAATTCAAGAAATAACTCATGGCAAAACATGAAGGTGGTGTCTGTGTTGATCTCGCTGCCACATTGGGACTTTTCACCGTGGTGCGTGTGCTAACTTTCTCCCACGCTGCACAGACAGATTACTATACTGTATTTTTCTTTCACGTCATATTTGTTCCCAAATGCCGATACTATGTGGGAATACGTAAAGGTAAGATTCGATGATGTTATTGAGTGCTAATGTGCATATTTGTCTTAATTCATGCTAGCACACTGGTCCGTGGGTCAAAAAAGGTTGGGTACTACTGTGATAGACCACCCACTAACACTTTCATCCAGTCTCGTTTTGTCAACAAAAACTCGCACACGACTCGTCAGGTTTTAGTCATCAAAGCGCCACCGTCTTGTTTTCGTTATGAAAACAGGGTTCGTCAACTAAATTATTTCGTCATCGTTGTCGTTGACGAAAACAACACTGGAACACAGTTGGACTCGTGCAGTGCACGAGACAAGATGAGCGCCATGTATGCTAACTGGAAAATGTACGCAAACAGAGGCAACATTTTGGTGTAAATTTGAGTTAACCAAAACATGCTAACTGGGGTTCCACTGAATATGATTATATTTTAAACAATCGGGTGTTTTATTGACACAGTAAACTTGTTAACCATGCAACTGTCTGGTCTAGTGACTGCATGGCCCGTGGTTATTTACCCCTCAGCCTCGCAGAGACCGTTGAACTAGAGGTGACCTTTTTGTCACAGGAATGACACACAACAGAAGAAATGAATATGTTGCTCACATAACCAGTGAGGTGGATGGAAAGAAAGACGGGGTGCAGAGATGGACAATCTCGAGCCAAAGATAAAGAGAGCTTGACAGGCGGGGATAAAAGAGGCTGAAAAGATGAGGGTAACAGGGAGGGGAAACTTTGAACTTCACAAGGTCAACTGCTTTCATCTTTACATGAAGCCACCGCAGTAGCTATGCACAGGTTCCCAAAAACACCCTCAAGTACTCCGGTCAAGCATGCAGAGATGAGGCCACGTCCCATTTCGGGAAGCGGGTCTGTTGATGCCCCGAGGCGCAGTGTCCTTCTGCGCTTCCATTAGACAAGGGCCCTGCATTAATCATGTGCAACATGATCGTCCCGATCCTCCCCTGGGATGTTGGTCCCTAAACACACTGACAGCGGGGCCTCAGCACACCTGTACTCTTGGTGTGCACTGCCTACAGAAAAGGAATGAGACTTGAGCTGCAGCCCAAACATGCTCACATTGTCTATAAAGGCAATGTGGGAGTGGCATCGCTAGTTGCCTCTCTGCTTACTTGTCCATCTGACGTAATGAGCTTGCATTATTCAATGAAATCATGTAGTGTATGAAGGCTGTCATTTCAATACTGGAATAGGATTTTATTATTCAAAGAACAGTATAACTGTGGTTTCATGGGCGCATTCGTCCAAGAATACTTTGAACCGCTTGCAGTTCATGCAAGACGTGGTTTGCTCTCAAAGTCAGCCAAGACCTAATTTATCTGATGTCAGTAAAGATTATCCTGATCAATTTTGTGTTTTTTCTGTTTTGTTTTCCTTAAAGGTCTGCTCAAAAACAGTTGACAATGTTGACCGTTAAACGTTCAATATTTACAATCAAAAATCCTGACCTGTGGTCATCACCGAAGGCGCTCGAGCGTTTGCTTCGGCGATAGAACAAAACGGCCGCCAATCAAGAAGCGAGCTGACTGATACACGAGTGTTTATTTAAAGTCATACTAACCTTAGCACAATAAAGTTGGCAAAACACTGTAGTAGAGTAGGCAGATAAACTAACAGTTCACCGAGCTATTCTTGTTTTGATTTCCTGGAAGTGAGAGTACTCTGTGGTTCATTGCTGCCTCTCACAGGTCAGGTTTCTGATTGTCGGTGAATAGAGTAAGTGTGTGGGGTGCTTGCTAGGTCATTTCCTAGTATATCACACACTAAGTCATTTTTGTATTGTCGTGTGGGGTCGCCGCACGGTGGCCGAGTGGTTGGCATGTCAGGAGATCGCGAAGACCTGGGTTCGCCATCTGTGTGTGGAGTTTGCATGTTCTTCCCGTGCATGGGTTACTCCGGTACTCCGGTTTCCTCCCACATCCCAAAAGCATGCATGTTAGGTTAATTGGAGACTCTAAATTGTCCATAGGTATGAATGTGTGTGTGAATGGTTGTTTGTTTATATGTGCCCTGCCATTGGCTGGCGACCAGTCCAGGGTGAACCCTGCCTCTTGCCCAAAGTCAGCTGGGATAGGCCAGCATACCCCGCGATCCTAATTCTAATAAGCAGCATAGAAAATGGATGGATGGATGGATGGATGGATGGATGGATGGATGGATGGATGGATGGATGGATGGAGGGATATGTGGGGTCTTGCATCCAAAGATATTGAATATTAAATATTAGATTTTAAAAACGTGGGTCTACAAGGCTTTAGAGTTTAGAGCGCAGTGTTTCATGTGAACGGCTATGTGTGTGTATGTACAGTATGTGTACATATGCACTTAATCTGAAACAAGAAATCCGATAACTCTGTCAAGACCAGACATTTGCGCTATTGAGTGTCGTGATAGTTGCCGTCTTCAGTGGTCTTGAATTTTCACGATATTGAATGATAACTTCCTGCCACTCTCTGCATCACTCTGTTTTCTTCTCAGGAGCAACCATTACAGAAATATACAGTATTTACCAATTATTTATTTTGCCACACACGTCTTTTCACTACAATCACTTGGTTGCGTGCCGTACAGTACATTTCAAGTTTTAAAATCTTGTAATGCAAATGTTAAAGTCCAACCGCGAAACAAAATGAATAGGGAGGCATGCGATGAAGAGGAAGTTTATGTTTTGATGGACAGCACTCTTGTAAAACATGCCAGTGGCTTCCGGTTTGAACAGTAAATGTCAGAGAACATGTAATTAGTAATTAGATCTTATTTAGAGGTTCAAATTTTAATACCGAGTAACAACTTAATAACAACTTAACATAGCAGTGTAGATCTAGTAGTGTGGGTGTGACTACATTTTTTTTTTACAGTGTGTAGAACATTTGCCTTTTGACTCAGCCTCAGTCTCTCAGTGTGGGTGGATGAGTGGAATGGTCCTCCTGTCCATAACTTTTAGTCACTCACTCATCAAGAGTCTGTTAAAAGGCACCAGAGGGGCAGCGAGTGGGTGAACCAACACGTGTCCAACACTCTTTCGAGCTGCTCCACTTACCACTCACTAAGCCTACTTAATGACTCGCTCTGTCAAACACTGATACCACACTGCGTCGCCTACACATGGACACACAAAGAATGACACACACTGACCCAGCCCGCTTGCCCAAATAACAGTGCATTGATCATTGTTCACAAAACAAATGCCACTGGGCCTCCGTGACAGACGCCCAAGTCAGTGGTTCTCACTTATTTTCTGTCATGCCCCCCCCCCCAGGGGGCAAATGTTGTCCCACGCCCCCGGATCGAACCTGATATTATTTATCTGTACAAATAACTGCATGAGTTGCTGCCATCAGCATTCTGCATACAATAACCTGATTATCAAAATAGATTCATGAAAGGTGCTGAGAATAACGTGTGATTCTCAAAACGGACAAAAAGTCCAAATGATTCACACGCCAGACTTTCATGTCCTACCGTACTCACAGTAAACCCAGGTGCTACAGTATGTATGCTTTGTCGCATTTCCTGGTCTTTTCATTCCAGTTATTGTCACTTATTCTCCTTGCCTCCTGACTCTGTTGTTTGTTCTCCTTTGTTTTTCGTTTTATTGCTGTCAGAAACTTTTCCATCGCGCATCCTTCGTCAGCCCTGCACACCGCTCTTCCTGTGTACTGCTTCTGCTGGGTTGAACAGGCAGCCTATTGTTTAGTTTGAGTACTTGTGCCACCTAGCAGGAGGGTTGTGTGTCATTAAAGCATTGAATACCATGCATACCTGGAGCATAAGCATGAGCTGGAGTGTGATGGTGATTGGCTGTGCACTGGTTGCATTCAGTTTCATTTCAAGCAGTCTGTGTGGGCTTGATGAACATGCTGGTCTAAAGAGAGCACGGCAATCTCCAACTCCAATGAAGGATAGGCCGGTGGTCGTGCAGAAAGGGGTCATGCCAGAGCTGACCAGGGTGTTATGGGCGTACTCGACCCAAGAAGGTTGTTCCAAATACTTGGCAGGGGCCTGGTGACACACGCATATGAAGGCCTCTTCCTTGTCCTGATTAGTCCGCTCCAACAGAGGACATGGAGGACCACATGGAAGAAGGTTAACCTTGGCCTCACACAATGACATCAGAATACAACTATGACAACACAACAAACAAACAAAGAGGGCATGGAGATGGAGAAGAGGAGATGGCGAATTCTTCCACCCACTCCTCCACCTCCAGCACTGTCCCACCCGGGGGAGGAGAAAGATAGTTTCGACTCCACCGTCCAAGGCAGATACCGAATATACCCTGGGGAAAGCAACAGGTTTGCTGTTAAGGGAACCAGGATGGTAAGCAATGTTTCCACTCAAGTCTGAGCATACACACAAACCTGAGCATCGCCCGGTGTGAACACCTTCCGAAGTGCGCACTTGTAGTATCACACCTGTCCAAAACCTGAGAACTTGAGGTAGTCCAACTTCCATTCTTTGGTATTTTATACATGAGTGGGTGCAAAAGGTCAGCAAGGCCTATTTCACAATGTAGCTTTCTTTATTGTCCACCTCACACAAAACAAGCCATGGAACTATCTCATCCAATTCATGTCTTGCAGCAGCCCGTTCTGGGCCTATTTCATTCTGGAAATGTACTTGAAAGTGATGCCACATTTGCTGTATCTGTTTATGTTTGTCTAAATACAAAATTAAAATAAATAAACACTTGCTGTTTTCCTTAAGTCTAGGCATCAAAATAAAAGCATGCCCAAGTACCACGTGCACAGTTAAGCCACTCATTTAGTCCACACTTCCCACTTGTTGTCGCCTTTCACTCACTGAGTTGCATTATGAGAGTGTATGGAGTAAATTGTTATGTGTTTATTTTATTTACGCTTCAGGTTGGATTTTATTTTGTTGCGCTGCCAGGATTTGCTGTGCGCTGACAACACAATATCGGAAATTGTAAAGGCGAAGTTAAACCTGGTCAGGAAGATGGCCCACCCAGCCTGGCGAGGTAAGACTCTAGGCAGAGCGCAGATATTACAAATTCTTGTGGTCTTACAGTAGAGATCGGCCAATTTTTTTCCTGGGCCGATAGCAATTTTTAGTAGCCGATAACCGATGTTTGGAACTGGTATTAATTTGTAGTAAAAGTGAAAATATATGGGCGACAAAATGTACAAACTCCAACTTTTAACTTTGTTTAAATGCCTTTAAGCATATGTTTACTAAACAGCTTTTCAGATTTGCATCATCTAAGAAAACAGACATCTTTGATTCAAAAATTCTAACAAAAAGTGGAGCGAGCTCCCAGGCTCAGCAGCATGTCTTAGAAAGTGAAATAAAAAAATTCAATAAATAAAGAGCTCCCTAATATTGACACATATTTAACTCAAAGTACTCATATTTAACTTATATTAACCAATTTAACTCAAATAAATAACTTCCTGAGGTTTTATAGAGTAAGTAAAACAAAGTTAAATACCATTTCTACCAAAATGGGCGTCGAATACATTAGTAGTCCCAATTAAGCAGCAACAGATTGTGGGGCAAAAAAACAGAGCTGCTCAGCATGATCTCCACTGAGACGGCTTCTCTTGCACGATAAATATCCGAGACATGACTGAAGACGCGCTCACTTGGGACTGATGAGGGTGTTGCACAGAAAAATGTTCTTGCTTGTTTTGCTTGTAACTTGAAGCTCCCTTCATTCTGTCCCCACCACTGGAGTAGGTCCCCTTTCAGCCTATGAATCACTGACTCCTTGAGGTGCACATGTAGTTCATCCTCAACGCAGCTACCAGCCAGAAGGTCACCTGTGTGGGGTTCCAGCAGAGAACTGAACATCTCATCAACGCATCTGTGGAAGGATGTGCTTTCTATCCGTTGCCTTCTGTGGGTGTTTCCGTCATTCTCGTGTGTCCTGTATGCAGCAGACTGCTCCTCCACGCTGGCCTCCTCTGCAGCAGCCTGCTCCTCCATAGTGGCTCCTTCTGTGCCAGCATGCTTTTCACAAGTGGTCTGTTGTGCAGAACCTTCTTCCTCTTTTGACCACGCTTTGGCCTTGCTCATTTGTTGGCAGACAAGAATGCATGACTCTTATAGCGAAGATCTAAGACACAGGCCAGCACCACGGATTTTTGCATATGCTAATTTTGAGAAACGCTTCTCCAGGCTCTTCCTCGTGGCTTGCCGGAGCATTCTGAGACCTTTTGTGGACGGCCCATCACCATTCTGACGTAGCATCTTTAGCACAGTCAGACAAGGAATGATGCAGGATACTGTTGAGTTGCTGTGGCTCAGCTGAAGTGTCACTTCTTCTATTGGGAAACGGGTTTCGATTAAATTGGACACAAAGTCCCACTGGTGAGCAGTGGGACCCACAAATCCTCCATGTTTACCACAGTAGACGTTAATCGCCCTCTTTTGCTCCAGCATCCTTTGCAGCATGTGGAGCGTTGAGTTCCACCTCATTGGAACAGCTTCAATTATGTTGTACTCTGGCAGGCCAAGTTCCCTCTGAATGTTTTGAAAATACTGTTTGGCCAGAATGGAGTGGTGGAAATGTGTGGCACACTTCTTAAGTATTGCGATGACATCTGTGACGGCTCTTTGACTTGAAGGACCGTCATTCACTGCAAGTTGTAAGGTGTGCGCTGTGCAGCTTAGGTCCGGGAGCTTAGCAAGCCTCATTCCCTTCCCAAATACGCCTCACTGTCTTAAAGCACAACTGCTACACTGTCTTTGCTCATCTTCCAGGCCTCGAGCATGCTGAGGAATGTTTCTTTCAGGTATTCCCCAGCGTGGGACCCATGCATCGATCTTGTATTTAAGACGACGTGCTTTCTTGTCTCTTCAGTGTCAATAAAAGGGTATGTCAGGCTCATGAGGGACTACGTCACACCAGCCCAGCAGTCTGCGGTGAAGGTGGAGGAGTAGCCAGCATTCGGTGGTTGAATCAGGGCTTTGATCTTGTTCACAACCTGGTGGTGAACTTCTTGCAGCTTTTCGGTTCGGGAAGACTTCTCACCTTTCAGTGCTTAACGTGGCTCTGCTGTAGTCATGAGGTGCTTAAAGCCAACGGCACCGACACCACCATAAACCGTTGGTTGTCAGTGATCACCATCGCTATGACTAGTTTGTTCATTAGTTTCGACCTGGCATCTGAGTTTGTCCACTTTCTTTGTGTCTGAAACATGTCCTCTAATGACGGCTGAAATGAAGCTGCCTGATCCTAATGAGATTCCGATTCATGTTTCTTCTGTAGAGTTGCATACAACATAGGGTGATGAATTTAAAAATGGGCCCACAGATTTATTTTGAGTATTTTTGAGTTTTCCCATTGTGGCTCCCATGCTGAGACCTTCATTACTTGTGTAAGAGACTGCCTTCCCTGGCGTTGGTTGAGTGTAATACTTCCACACTGCACTTTTAAACCTCAGTCTATCCATCTGCAATAATCGTTTGAACAAAAGAGAGACCTAAAAGTGGGGCCTAAAAGTGGGGCCACGTGCTGACATATGCTCAAATCATCATGCTTAATTTATTGCAGCATTTGGGAAGCCGATTTTTGTTTTGTTTTTCTTGTTGATTTTTTTTTATGCAAATGTTTGATTTTCATTCACAATTAGAAGCTGCATTGCTAACGATTAATGTTACTTGTCAATCAATCTTCAGATCAGAAACAGTTTCACATCTGACAAAAATGGTTCATATGAGGTTTAACAATTAATTAAATTACATATATAGTTGGAAAAAAAATGAATAATAACACAAACTATCATGGATTCCATATTACTATAGGTGAAAAAGTCATGCAATGGCAATAGGTGCCTCAAATTGAGATAATAGTCACAAAGGTAACAGTAGCCAATCCAAAAAAAATGTTATTTAGAATATAATCCATAATACAACATAATCATATGGCATTTGCCAGTTGATTAACATGAAGGCCAGCCAGTCTGACATCTTTTTTTTCTGACAGACAAGTCACTACGCATGTGCAGTCAACCGGCAAGCTACGCAAATTCAAGTAAGCAAACCAGCTGATTAGCCTTTCAAATTATTTAGCTTATTCCATGCAGTTCAATTCATCGGAGTACGGTAATGACCAGAGTGTGCCAACATATTACCAGTAGATGTGACCTTCCAAACGTATATCTGCTCTACTGGGCTTCTTCACCCATAAAGGTTTTTTTTTTCCAGCGTTTCTGTGAGCACCGTGCCTGCAAAGTTACCCGTGACGTGGCTCTGCATGTGACCAATCAGGTGGCGCTATGGGTGGGACAATGCTGGAGACAAGAGAACTGCAGACAGAGAGGCTTGGCTGCATCAGAGCCAAAATATCCCAGGTTTAAAGTGATCTCTTATCATCCGTCGGATTAAAAAAAGGCAGATGCTGATATGTGTCAAAATGCTCAATATCTGCACCAAAAATCACCCCGGACGATTATCGGCTGATCACTAGTTTATACAAGTAAGGGGTTTAACAAAAACTTTATTTTACAAGAAAATCAGTCATAAAACGACCACATGCTTTCTACAAACTCAGACAAGCTCATCTTGAGCACCAACAGAACACAAAATCTCCTTAAGACCCCAAAAATGGATGAAAGTCTTTAAATTGTCCATCATTCCATAAAAAGGACCAGTATTTGAACTTTCACCAAACCCTTCAATGCTGAGACATCATCTGCACAAATGCCCTTCTTCATTTGGTCCTTCCAGGTTAACCAAATTGCCAACTTGGCAGAACCAGATGAAAAGTTGATGAGTGTGTACAAGCTGTTTTTTGGAGCAGTGTATTTTGGGCCAGACACAAATTACTGAAAAGAAAACTCTAAACCTAGTCCCTGGAACCATGCTCTTAAAAGTCTATACCAGGAAGGACTGCACTCCTGTCAGGCTAAAACCACGGCCAGCAGCTCCCTATTGCCAAAATAAGGCCTGCAGCTTATGAAGTGGAAATATACTCGAGAGAGTGACGCTCCGGGAGTGAAATATTATGCCAACGGTAAGGGTGCCCCCAGAAGCAGGTCAATAGCACAGCCACACTAAGGTGGCAGTGATAGCGCACAATTCCTTGTAAACACCTCAGTGAGATCATCATATTCAGCGGGTACCGAAGAAAGCTGACATCTTTACTGACAGGCGGGATAGAAGTTGGAGGCGCCTGAAGGCAACGCGCATGGCAGAAAGGGCTCCCGTCAGTTACGTTGAGCTTGGACCAGCCTTTGACAGGGCTGTGAGTTCTGTGCCAAGTCAAGCCCCAGATCAATGGGCAGACCATAAAGGAATAACAAAAACGTTTATGGTTTCACAATGATTACCAGCAAGTATTCATGTCAAAGCACACGTCTGATGAGAGACCCGAGCTAACTTTGCCATCGAGTGAGCTCTAGCTTTAGAGTCTTAGCTTCCTGAAGCTTCATACTAAGAATCTTACATTTCTTCACAAGGTCTAAAAATCTATCGATTTCCTTTCCAATTTGATCTGAATTTCTTGTCTGCTCAAAGAGCGATGAGCCATTCTCCTGCCTCACAAAGGATGGTCAAAAACTCACCGGGATCGACACAAAGTCCTGCAAGGAATCTCAATCTTCTGGCCAGTATGCTGTGGCCCCTTCTGTCGAGATGGTCTGTGTTGTTTGATCAGACTGGAGGTGTTATTGCACAAGGTGAGGTTTCAGCTGAGGTGGACGCCCAGTTACTTGAAACCGGAGACCATTTCCAGAGCCACATATGTTTAGGGCGGGAGGACGATACTTGTCTCCCCTAAAGTCCATGAGCATCTCTTTGGTCTTCTTCCCGTTGATGTAGAGGTTGTTGTCACTACACCATCTTTGCAAGTGTTCCACCTCTCTCCTGGAAGCAGATTCATCCCCGTCGGTGATGCAGCCGACGACAGCCATGTTGTTCAAGAACTTAAGAACGTGGATGTTCGGATTTTGGGCTGTGCATTCATAAGGCAGCATAGTGATGAGAAGAGGGCTCATCCTCAGACATTTGCTGATGTAGTCCTGTTTGTTTCTGTTGTTTTGTTATTGTTGTCGCAATTGTTGTTGCTGTTGTCCTTGTCTCTCTCTTTTTTTGTCCCCCTCTTGTCCCTGCACTCCCCTCTCTGTTTTTTTTTCTCTTCTTCTCTATCCCTTCCTGCTCCGGTCTGGCCGCTGCAAGTTTCCATAACAACAAAACATCAAAGTCAAATAAATTCCGTATAACAGGGGGAGTGTATCTCACACTTTTCCCTGGCAGAGCAAATCTGTTGAGCATGTAAGGGCATCTGCCCTAATGGCTGGACAGGACAAAACAAAAAACAAAAAAAACAAAAAAGAGAAGAGGGCTCATGAATATAAACAGCCACAATGAACACGGCTGTAGATTAACTTGGTAATTTCTAGTTTAATTGCCTTGGAGCAGCAAGTGTTTATCTGTCGAACTGGGGTCCGGAATTTTGTTGTTTAGCCATGTTTCTGTAAGCCAAAGCGCTGAACAGTCCCTCATCTCATGGAGGACACCAATTATCAGGAGAAGTAAGTCCATTTTTTTTCATTTGCATTTTCGTTTGGCAGGAAGAGAGTTGAAATCAGCAGCCTGCTAGCTTTTAGCTTAGCAAGTGCCCGCCTACCTCTCTTTTGTTCCGCAGCGCTTCCTCTTGCCTCTTGACATCCGTGCTCTGCACCGCCAGTTTTTAAAAGACATAATGTGCCCAGTTGTATCTTTTGGCTAAGCTATATGAGAAAAAATACAATTTTATAAAAAAAAAAAAAAGGAATGAAGAAGGAGAAATGGGCCCGAGATAAAGGTATGGAGCTATGTCATACTTTATGTACACCGTATTATAGTATAGATGTGATCAAATAAGCAAATGTTACTTGGTGGCCAACGCCATACAACCTATTGCAGTTCCTGGCATGTGCATTATGTACGTGTGCACAGGGTGGCATTGACGACGCGGTGCCATGTGCCCCCGCCAGGAAAGAATAAATAAATTGCACAGTGAAGTGTTTGTTTTTGTCAAGGGTGCGGGGGGGCTTTGTCTTTTACTTTTATTGTAACTTGGACATAATGTATTGTCCAATAAAACAAACTATTAATAGATCATATGGAATAGATGGGGCGGGGGGGCACTTAACTCTTATCTTTTCATCAGAAAACAGTAAAATATGACATGCTAAGCTGATTTTTTTAGGTTAAATTATATTGCACTGTTTTCCTGTATTAGGGTTCTCTGGTTAGGCTTCAGTATGCAGTTTGACTTCTCCATCCAAGCAGCTCCAGCTAATGATGGCAGCTGCCAGAGACACATTGATTTTTTTTTCTTTCCCCCTCCACTGGCCCAGAGGCGGCTGGTCCCTGTCCTTCAAATGCACCATGATAGGCCAGAGCCACTGTGCCGCCTGGAGAGGTCCGCTGTCACAACCAGTGCTCAGGGACTGTCTGACGAATTCTCCTGTCACTTTAATTATGCAACCGTTCACTCACTGACTCCCTTTGTCTGTGTCCACAATTTACAGATAGAGGGCAGCACTGGCAGACGGTAACATGGAGGCGCTGGCATCAAGTGTCTGGATTTATATTCCTTGTTATAAGACTGGTGTTGTTGGGTTTTTCTTTTTCTCTCTATTTTTTTCCAAAAGGGGTCATTGTCCATACAATTTCTATCGAATTGTCAGGTGAGTTAAAAACTAAAAATTCTAAAAACAACCTGGCTTGTGGTACGCAAGATTGACGATAGATAAGTAATCATCAAATATGCTTAAAAATGATGAGGTTGATATAAACTAAGACTTCCAGTACAATAAAAGTTGGATAAAGGGGGCAGTAGTTCGTACCTCAGTCCTCCTAACGACTTGGATTTTGGGGGGAAAAAAACTAAATTGGGAGTACTAATGGTCGATAGAAACGACAGTTTATACATTTGACCTAGGATAGCAATATCGATTTTATCGTGCTATCGCAAATTGCAATTGTGAGGATGCAGTCTAACCGCAACCAGCAAAACTGAATGGGACAGACTGCAACGCATCGTCAACGTAACACGTAACCATGGCTGAGAGCGAACAGGAAATGGTGAAAAAGACATCATTTGGACTTGGATGGTATTTAAGACATCCAACCATCAACAGGAAACCATATTCTGCAGAGCATGTGGGGCAACAGTCCCGGTCGCCAAATAGTGGTACTACGACCAATTTGTTTTACCATCTCAAAACGACATCACTGCATTGCTTGTGTGTGTGTGTGTGTGTGTGTGTGTGTGTGTGTGTGTGTGGTTGTCATTTTGGTTATCGGTGTAGGTCTAGTACATGTCATACATAACTGCGAAAATGTTCTCTTCTCTTTGAGGAATATATTTTTTTGTAACAAATGAAAATAAATTAGGTAAATTGACAAGCAAATGTCCAAATTTGTTGAGCAAGAAATTTTCTTCATTTATTTTGCAGCAAATTAGCCAAATGCTGCTTCAAAATGTTCTAAGTGGGCTCTGGGTTATTTTAACTGATCTGATTGAACATACATATCCAACATCCCCACCTAGTTTATATCCTTTTGAAGATGTCAGTGAAACATTCTTGGCCTAAATAATTTTGTAGACTTGCATCAGGTCTGTAGTATTATGGTGGTTCTTCAACAGGGATATTGGCTAAACCATGGATTTTCAAAAGAGAGAATATAATACAGTTGGGTTAGGGTATTTCAGGGGATTCTGCTCACCCTTTACTTAGTCACTGATGGAACTAAAAAACAATTAATTTTGCATTTGACATAGCTGAATTTTGAAAAAAAATTTTTTTACATTTTCTCAAGCTACTGCACCTCACCTGAAGTCTTCTGGCTCCTCAATGGAGGCCAATCTCTTTTTTTCTTTTCTTAATATTTGTAATAGTAGCGCACTGTTGATTCCTAATTGGCTTGGTTATGACGTGTGCCAAGCGGCTAATGTGCTATCTGTTGTAGCGTGCAGCAATAAATCCAAAGGGTTGTCTTTGTTTGCAGTTTCACTATGAATCTTGGAATAATAATATGGGCTTTCATGCAAAATTGCTTGCTAGGCAACAACTGCTATATCACTCGTCTGCAGCCCTGTGCAGTGTGCATACAGCAAGCTGATAGCTGCCAGTGGATATACTGTATCACTGCCAGTAAAACATATGATACTCCTCACAACACAGTGAATGTTATTATTGTTGTGAATATGTCACTTTCTCCACGTGCGTTCATGGCTGTGCTTGTTTGCTCGTGTCACCCGTTAAGTGTTCTCGATGTGAATTGGTAGCAAAACATGAGTTGCTGTCACTTGTCTTTCTAGCCTATCTTGCGCTCGATCTGTCAGTTTCAGAAAATATATCAATATTTTTTACTCAACCTTTTTTCAGGATGAGAGATTAATATGGGGTTTCAAGCCAGGGCTTGATAAGCAGCGATCGCTGTTTGTCGGTATTGTATTTTACAGTGTGCGTAGAGCTGTCAGTGTCATTTACTGACAGTCAAAAAAAAATACTTGTGTGGTTTTTTGTGTGTTTTTTGTGTGTTATATCATACTCATCTCAACACAATATCTGTAAATGTTATTAGTGTGTTACTGTGACTTAATGGCTCCATGTGTTTGAATCTGGTTCTCGGAACATGTTGTGGTAGCGATGTCACAGCCAAGATGGCGTCAGCTCAGAAAACTCTCTGAGGGGCGTGTCAAAATCACCACTTCATTTCACTCGTATTTCATAGTTGTTTATTTATCTATGACAGATTTTTTTTTATTGAGTGAGTACTTTCATTTTGTTATTGTTTTTTGGACTTTTTTGGTGTCATCAGCACTTTAAGCACAGTGACCAAACAAATACCCACGAAAAGGATGGTAAGAGGATGGCGGTGGACCATGCTGTGTGCCACATCCCTTCCAAAAAGGTGTAGAGTGAGAGAATGGTTGGCCGTTGGGACGTCAGAGGCTTAAGCCGACAAGATGAGGCTGGCAGCATTGCTGTGTAGAGTGGGCCTATAACATACCGTGGTCGTGTGTGTTTGTATATTTGCAGCATGAAGCACTGCGCTTTGCAGGACTAGACGACACACTGCTGGTGTGGGTGTAAGGCTGAAAGAAGAAGACAGGGATGAGAGGAGAGGGGGGAGGGCCATAAAAAGAGAAGTAGGACGAGAGCGGGACGTGATGAACTGGCTGCGTTCCTCCTCCTCCTCCTCCCACCGTCTCTTCTGACTGTCTCAGAGGAGATGGAGGAACACGAGCGCAGGCAAGCCTTTTTGCAAAAGAAGCCATTGCAGCATCTCGGTGTCTCCTGCCAATACTTGCACTCTTGCCATTTCCATAGCAGAACTTTTGTGGGGCCAACAAGCCAAAAGTCAGTATTACACAGACGGCATAAAGCAGTGCTTGGCCACCACATCCAGTAGCACACATGTGTCAATGGAGGGCCGAGAAACTGCAGGTTTTCTCTCCAACCAGTTTCTTCAGAAGGTGATTTCATTGATGAGCTCCTTCCCTCAAACTGAAGGAAGCGTTAATCATTAAAATCACCTGCTTTAGTGACCGGCTAAAGCAGGTGAAAGAAAACCTGCAGTGTCTTTGCCCTCCTTGGCATGAGTTTGACACCCCTGCAGTAGTGCATGTTGGTTTAGATGCAGTAACAAGGGAGGGGAAAGGTGTGGTAGATGTATTGACTTTTTCAATGAGGGGAGGCAGAGGAGAGGGTGAAAACATAAAAAGGCAGAGGAAGAGAAAGCACCATGCTTGTGCTGCAGGGGTCTATTAAAAAATGAATCAAAGGCCTACTGGCATTCCCAGTGAAAAAAACACAGAACTCTGCAGCCAGCTCTTCTACTGAGGAGGAAAAACATAGAAGAAGCTGTTGTAGTTATGGTGACTGTGTCACTCACAGATGCCCCACACCACTTTCATAAACACACACACACACACACGCACGCACACCAGCTATACAACGTAACTTAATGAAAGTGTATACTTACAGTATATTCTATGTGGAAGCACATGAACACATGCTAATTAACCTTTCATTCACTGCCTGTGAGCTCCGTTCTCTGATCTGAATCACAATCAGAATTGTTCAATATATTTCAAGAATTGAAAGGGCATATAAATAATAGAAAACAAAAGCTTTCCACTGAAATCAATGTAACTTCCATTTTCAGTGTAGGTGCACAGTTTTTGATACATCCGCTTTCTGTCTCTCAGCACCTTAGTTGGATACAACTCAGTTGGAATTTAACATTATAGCCATCACTGTCTGAAGATACAGTAAGTCCCAACCCTTTCACTGCCAACATCTCCACATGAGAATGGAATTCACTGCACAAGATCCGGGTTCCATTTTCCACTGGAACATCTCTGTGGAGTTTGAATGTTCTGCTTGTGCCTGCGTGGGTTTCCTCCAGCAACTCCTGCTTCCTCTCATATTCCCCAGAGCATGCATTTTAGTTTCATAGGAGACATTCAATTCTCCATAGGTGTGACTGGGAGTGTGAATGGTAGTTTGTCTATATGTGATTTCAGGTAACATGCGGGGTCCGTCTGCTGGGGATATGCTCATCCAGCTCATCCGCGGCCCAACTACAGTATAGACTGTTTATATTTAAAAATCAATGGATTGAAGAATTCACTGCACAAAAGTCTGAAGTTGCAGGTGGAATTTGGAGTTATTTTAGCCAACTGACAATTTTTTCAAATTTGCTAAATTGTTTACAGCTAACCGAGGCTACATTCACACTGCAGGTCGATTCTGATTTTTTTTGTTGATATGTGACCTGTATTGGATTTTGCAATGTCAGTGTGAACAGTACAATTCTTTCAAATGCGACTGGAGCCTCGTTTGTGTGTGTATACACTATACATCCGATATGTGTCCGATCTACTGCGGTCTGAACAGCCAGGTCGCGTGTATCCAACCTATAGGTCATTGCCGTGCGAGACTTGGATAAGTGTTCAAAGATGTAGGCAAAAGTTCGTCTTGTCATCCCAAAATTATCTTAAAAAAGTGTCAGTGAAGCGGCTCACGTCACCCACCACTCCTGGCTCCAACATCCACCCACACGCTCCTCCACCGAAAGTAGGATTTGCACTTTTTCAGACCAGGGGTATGACTCTTCTTCCCTGGTGAAGCCAGGAGGAGAGGAAATTGGATTTCCACAATAAGGTTCAGTTCCATTCAGAACGTCACATACGCTCATCATGGACATGAATGGTACGTCTAGAGTGGAATGATTGATATGATAATAATAATGAACTGTACAGTACATCATATTTCCAATTATTTTTAAAAAAAGACGAGACGGGTGCACAAGTTTGAGTTTGTTTAGAATTTTCTCAAATTTTTCAGAATAGGGTTGCTATTTTTGCAGAGCTTGTTAACGACAGTCCTGTATAAAAATAGGTTGTTCGCCTGCCTGGCGGCAAAGTAGCTCGTTAGTTGCCACTCTTCCTGTGGAATGAGACAATCTTTCAGGACGTCGTTGTAAGCAGGTGATTGGTGATAGGCACAAACCTCATCTTGTTCCATTCAGGCTTTTTTCCCTGTTTCAGCAGAGCTATTTTGCTATTTTGAACTGTAGTTTTATTTTGACAAGACACTGGAATGCATCAGGGGTGCAGACAGGAATTCTGGGCCACATTACGTTGGGCCTCCCTTTTTATTTTTTAATAATTACCTTGTTTGGGGGTCCCCTGACAGTCGGGGGCCCTCGGCATAGTCCTAACGTTCCCCCTATATGGCGCCCATGGAATGCATGTATTGATGTTGTTGACATGCACATCCAACCCCTTTGCTTGCACAATATCGGCCACCTGTGGCTCTGTTGAAGCAACATCATCTTCTTGTCCTCCTCTGGTATCTGACATAAGGCCTGCTGTGAAGATCGCATTGTTCATAGCTGTGCTCTGCTCCAACTCATCAATTCTGCACATCTTTTGTGGTAGATGTGATCCTTTATCATTTTGTTTCTTTAAACATTCACTTTGTCTTCCAGCCTATTGCTTTGTTTAAGAAGTGATGTATTGTAATTCTTCAATTCCTCAAAGTGTTTTGCTACATATTCATGTCGTCATGCTGTTTAGCTCCTTGATACAGTCTTTGCTGAGTCCTCCTTCTTCATGTCATTCAACATTACCATTATCTCCCATAGAGTACCTGGTTCCTGGCTCTTTTCCATGCCCCCCACTGCCCTTGAGGGTTGCATTTCAACATCAACAAGAGTGACTGTTAAACTATGCTTTTGCATTACAAACTGCGTTGACCCAGTTTTGACTTTTTCATTGTTTTATTTTGATACACCGCCAACAATGACAAAGCTGAATGACGCATGTGTCAAAATTCCAAGACTGACTCCTCCTTGACTAATAACTGCATGCCGAGAATGTTCTGAAGGTTTCCTCTGTCCACCATTACTGGTGTTTTTACATACACTTCCCTCATTGATGAGCGACGTCAGTGTAAATCGCAACTGACACACAGTAGTACCATTGCCTCGTAAAGCCCTGCGTGACTTTGTATGGAGATGTTATTGAAAAATCACAGCTTGACGTAACCTGCCAGAGTGAGTAGTGTAAAGGGAGGTGGCTTCTGTGATCAAATTTGAAGATGGGACTTAGTCAAACCTTCCTCCTGTCTAATGGTACACTTATGTACACACTTTTTTCTTCACTTTTTGTGGATGCATTGTCCAAGGGCCTGAGGGTGCTTCGGCTCTTGCAATCAATATTTCAGCGCACCGAGGCGTCGCTCAGCCTCCTTCAAACCTGGAGCACTGCCAACATCCAGATTCACTTCTACCAGCAGCCAGCAGTGCAAGGCTTCTGCCTACACATACATCCACAGGAGCATTAGCAGTCAGAAACGCAGCAGTTCACAGAGCTTTGTTCTGCCTTGCCAGGTGGAATCATAAATAATAATAAGCCACAGCCTGTGGCTTGATATAGTTTGAAAAATGTTTTGTAAGAAAATACCCTTGAAGAAACTTGGTCCACTAAAGATTTCCGCTGACAGTCATGAAAGGGATGTATTTCGAAATGTGAGTTGAAAAAAGATTGTTTCCAATTTATGTTTTTTTCCATGCTGAAATGGAAATAAGTTATAATTACCACTCGGCAACAATAAAAACGCAACATTTTTGTTTTTGCTCCCGTGAGCTGAACTCAGAGATCTAAAACACCACAATAACAGGCCACTCCAAAATGTGCTGTTTAACTGTATTGGAGCGCGTGTCCGCGGGTGTCCTACTAGTCAGCAGAGGTGTCAGGACGATGTAATGGACAACGAACACAGGTGCATTTTATGGATGACATTTTCAGCAACATATTCACGGGACATGTCACCCATTGAGCATGATACTCTGGATCATGCCTCGTACTTTTAAAATGACCAAGTCCCAAAGATCTACCGCCTACTATCAATATAGTAAATATATATATTTACTATATAAATATATATATTTACTATATGTATTTAAAAAATGAGTAGGTATTTATGTACAGTCTACATGTATATCAGGGGTGCACGCACTTTTTCAGCATGCAAGCATTACAAGTCAAAATGATCTACCTCTTTCTATAAAACACATACATGACATATGTCAAATCTAACCGGTACACTTTGAAATACTTTTGTAAATATTAGTGATTAGCATTTCACAGGTAATCAAAGTAGATGATATCATAACTATATTCAATATGGCAATAAAGATAATTACACATATTTCCTCAATAGTTGTGTACATAACCTGAGTACGGGTAATATGTCTGTCAAAATAGCTACGTAACGTTCATTCGGAGACACAGCTCATTTATTGCATCAGTTAGCATTTGCTATCAAACATTACCGATGTACGAGAATTGAAAATGATGATGCAAAAGACAATGCAGCCGAAGTCAAGGCAACATATTGAAAAGGTTTCACCAATGGGCACATTTTCCATTTCATCATGAAATAATAGTTTAAGGAGCAGACGTGTAGAAAACACGGATTTCTGTAGTGGAGTTCATGACGCCAAGCAAAGCCAGTAAACAATACACTTTTTTTCTACATAACTAGCCGCTACAAGTGGACAGATAACTTTTGTTATAGATACAGACATCTTACCACTGAGTTAGTCTATCTGTAATCTGAGTGTGTAGCTTTAAACGCCGCGGGGGAGCAAGAGCGAATCAAGGGGGGAGCTTAATGTCAGCTGACTGATGTCATATGCCATCTACAAAGTGACGTTTACGCGATCGACCCAAACTACCTTGGTGATCTACCGGTAGCTCGCGATCGACATAATCGTATACGGTATTTGTAACATCGATAGCTCCTGCGCGTTTTTTAAACATTTTTCTTTCACTGTCAACATTGCAACATTGCGATTGACCAGTTCCCCGCCTGGAGTGTTCCCAGCGTCTTGGAAGGGGATTGGCTCCTGTTTCTCTTGAACATGTTCAAGATTGTTGTATAAAAAAATGTAAGAATAACTGAATTATTCAAGAAATTAAACCGTGTCACACAAATATAACGTGATCAGCGTCCCTAAATCAAAAATGCTAATTGTTTTATCATCCCAAGCAGAATGCAGAATAGGGGAAACAAATCCTTGGCTGGTGTCTGAAAATACGACAGAATGCACTGAAAAAATGCACAGTGAATCCTGCTAGTTTATACAACATGTTTGCCCACAAAGACATATTCAGTTCAAGTTAAAGAATTCAAGCCAATAAATGTTGAACATAATTTTGGGCAACGACTCTACCTGCATGGCACATCCTGGCTCCTTCCAAATCTGTTCATTTCTGAGGGCAGCTTGTGTGGACAGCCCTCTTTTGGTCAATACCAGAAGATTTTGATGGATATGGATGGATCACCACCCGTGAGCCAGATTAGGGACACTTTGCCTCATCTTGTTTGGTTTTGCTCGTTAATTTGTCAATACAAGGCCAAAGAACACAACCAGTTTGTCATTACATCCAGCTAATAGCCTTGGATGGGGAAACCTGCTGATGGCCAAAAGGCAGACACTTCCTGCAGGGCCGACAGTGACAGCCACTGACATGATTTACGCGACAGCCGGTTTGACAGGCAGCAAGCTGAGATGCTGATCATTTTTGTCAAGCTGAGATGGCAAAATGCTGCAACGACCCATAAATATTGAACCTGCCTTGTGGGGGGGGGCAATGACCTGCATGGGATGATCCTGGCCTCTCAAGCAAGGTGTGTGTGCACGTGTGTGTGTGTGTGCATGTGTGTGTGTGTGCATGTGTGTGTGTGTGTGCCTTCAGGTTAGTGTCCATTCATAAGTCTGTTAGCGTAAAGTATGAGGACAAACATTTTGAATGTGTATTTATGCTATAAGAATATATTGTCTATTCCAATGATTGGCAGCTTCTGTGATGACAGGGCCAATCAAATGTCACCGTCCCTGATGGCATACAACTACATTTATTGTGAACTCGTGTCGTCACGCAATTTATGAAGTTAACACATCAAAAAACAGTAGGAACACTTTTCAAGTGTTGAACACTGAACGAGCTGAGATCCAGTGCTCTCCGGTTACAGCAACACATTGGGCAAATCCTCCACCAAAATCTTAACTTTGTTTTTCTTTTCACCAGCGTACATCTTGATGATTTTGGTTGTAACTGATGTCCTGCACAGTGGTGGGTCAGTGGACGCAGTTTGCAACTCCTCTGTTAATTGCTAACGTCTTCGCTGCTAACTTGAGGTGCTTCGTAGATAAGCAAACTCCTTACCAAGAAGGCATATCACTCTACCTTTATCAATGGTGCCGCCGGAGCTTCTTTTGAAATGTCAATTTCCCATACATTGGACTGGCAACTGTCACATGCTGCTCCCTTTTCATGTCCCCCCACAGCTCCTCACCTTGCCCTCCCAACTACAATGGGCACCTATCAGCTGACACTGAACAAGCCCAAGTACAATGAAAGCCAATCAATGTCCACTTCAGGGTGTGACAACAACTCAAGTACAAGAAGCTCAACGCATAAAAAATATTTTTTTTATAAAAAGGCAACTCACATAAAGAAACAGTAAATTTTGAAATAAGAAATTTGATTAACTTGATACTAATATGACTGTAATTAATTAACTCATTCAATCCCAGCCATTTTTCAAAAGACAACCCCTTCAGTACCGTCCTTCAGTCATTTTAGATGATTTTGACTGATTTTGCAAGGCACACAGAATATTGTGTTCTTTGGCTATACAAACACGAAACCTACCAAAAGACAGATTCATCAGGAATCCACCTTTTTCCGTTCTTCAGTAATCAGCAGTAGAACATTGGTAAGTTTCAGGAAAATATCAGTTCCCAACAAAAAACAAAAAACAGCTTTTTGTGAAAAGATACATTTCAAGCATAACTATCACTTTGACGTAATTGTTTTGCTTTTGTGACAGCTCAAATATCTAAACAACTGTACCACAACATCAATATAACACCATGAACTATTTACAGTTTACACATTTGGAACTAAACTGTGTGTGTGCGCGTGCGTGCGTTAAAATTTCCCAACAATGTGTCACCGTCTGCGTATGTGTGTGGGCGTGTGTGTGCGTGTGCATGCGTTAAAATGTCCGTACAATGCGTAACCTTCTGCACGCTACACTCCTCCATGCTCTTCCACTTCCTCCTTGTTGTCGAGTGTGTTAATACATGCAATTGAGCCATGCCGAGCTCTTATCAAATCCACTTCTGTCACCCTATGGACGTTTTTATGGCTTAAAACTGCAGTGACAGTGACATCTATTAATGTGCCGTTGCATCATCACCTCTTTTTGCCTCCCGTGCAAAAAAACGTAAAAGACATATAAATATGTCTTTATTATTTGTGTTGCAGTGGCGCCTCAAGTTGAAGTCTGTCATTGTGGATCATCTCTAAACACACGTGCATGTCTTTAAAGTCAATAAACAAGTCCCCCGTTTCGCATGTTCGCTGAAACACCATCTTGGAAAAAACACACCAGGGCGTCTCTTTTTAAGAAAGTCAACTTGTGAGCAACCATGGCACGCGTCAATTTATTAGCTTGTTAGCTTTTTTTGTCAGGAGCGAACAAAGGCAATTAAAGAGAGAGTGTTATTGAAGCTGGAACTAATGGATGTGTTACAACAGTCACTTTTATTGCAAATATTGATGAAAAATCGGATGAGAAGGCAGTTGCGAAGGTGTCGCTGCCTTCCTGGTCTGTGTTTCTGCGACACAAGGTTAAATTATTTTGGAGGTGCTCGTCACACTGTGCAGGAGCATTTGGAGGGGGCAGAGCGAGCTTGCATAGCGTACCCTACCGGGAGCTTCCTCCAGGCTTCAAACAAGCTCCCCCTCCTGGTGTACAGTAGTAATTACAAAAAATTTTAATAACTTTTAAAAATATATTTTTCAATTGAAAAAAAATACAAGGGCCAGATTAATCAAAGGAATGTCTGGTCTATTCCAGTGATTCTCAGAGCCGTTTTCGGTGAGTCGCCAGTCTTGCCACGAAAAATCGTGCAATGACCCGATGTCTGTGAACGCATCTCCCATAGGTGCTATTTGCTTGCTGCGCCACCACGCTTGATTATCTGAGCACTTGAATCAGAGCAACTGGCCTAGCTTGATTTTCTTAAAGATGTCTCACCTCTCATCCAGGTCCAAGTCCAGTTGTCGTTCAGCTCCTCAGATATACCACATACTGGAAGCATTTACATACACTTTTTGTTCAAATAATGTTTGAATTTGTGGATAAAAATCCGGAGCAGGAAGAGGGCGGGATATAATGCTCGCGCCACGTTATAAAGTTAGTGTCCTAATTGTTGCAAACAGCCTCCTTAAATGTAAGCTATTTAAGAAGATTTAGTTGAAAAATGACTGCAGTTTGGGTGGCTGCTTGTCATTGGTGCGTGATGGTGGATCCCGCAGCTAAACCAGTTGAGAACCACTGGTCTATCCTATCCACTTATTTACATATGGAATTTGAATACATATTTAATATTTTTTCATTAAATCCATGTATTAATTGCATATATAATTCAACAATACATTTCAGTTAAACAAGGGAATTTTTTTTGGCTTTTAAGACCAAAGGGCATATGGCGTTTTTTAGGTTTTTTTTGTCACCGCATCGTTTCATCATAGTTCATAACTTTGACCTCATTATACTGTAATTACTCGTGCAGTGCAAATAACAGTACTCTCTTTGAATTATGTGTGATCAGTGTCCCTAAAATACAATTTCATCAGAACTTTGGTGATTTGGTCAATCGTGTTAATTTATTGGGTCAAAGGCTATAAATAAAATCCATTTGGAGACCCTGCCAAGGGATTCCCAATCAAGGCCTTGGAAAATGTGATCTGAGGTCATGAATAGGTGAAGGAGTTGAAATAGCTTCTTTTTCCCCATCTTGAATGATTTGAGCAAAGTACAAACGTTTCAGCAACTTCTGGTTCCAATTGGTTCCTGCGAGCGTCTGTTGTGCAACACTAAACAAAATTGACTTCTTCTTCTTGATTATTTGCATCGACCATCGAAAGCGAAATACTTACAAATATTTAAAAAATGGGAACGACATCACAATTGGCAAATTTAAAAAGACATTTTGACGTGTGTAGTGTACTCCGAGGTGACCAACGCAGCACACACTCGAAAATCTGTTCACCAACAATCAGTCTAGCCGCCTCACACCAGAAGCCGATTACACGCAATCTAACGTAGCACTCGGGCTGACCTGTGAGAGGCAGCCATGTGCCGCAGACCATCCAGGCTGCTGGAATCTAGCTAGGCTAGTTTTCAGCTTCTATGGCAAAGGGTGTCCAAAGTTTTGCCGGTGAAGGTTTTTCAAGAAAAAAACTGCACCTGAGCTTTGTGATATACTGTAGTATGAACCTCAGTCTTTGCTCTTTCTGTGCCATTTTTGCTGTTTTTTGGGGGATTTTTTCCAAATATTTCAACTTTGTACTTACAGTACATAATCGTTGTAAATGTTCTTCTTGTAATATTGGTTATATTCCCATAATATTTTCACTTTATTCCCATAATATTATAACTTTTTCCTCAACCAAATTTTCCCAAAATTACAACTTTATTTTGTTTTGTTTGTTTCTCATAATACCATAGTATTTCAACTTTATATAAAAGTTACAAATATAAGGACTTTAAAAAAAACATAGTTTTTCTTTAATAGTTCAACTCTATGCTACTAAAATTACATTATTTTTCCTCATAATATTGAAATTTATTCTTGTAAAATTGAAGCTGTTTTTTTTTCCATTTCTGCTTGTTTTTTTTAATTTTCCAACTTTTTCAACTTTTTTCTTGTAAATTTTCTTCATGTAATATTCTGACTTTATTCCCATAATATTTTGACTTTATTCTGGGAATATTTTAACTTTTTCTCCAACCAATTACATACATTTTCATCTTGTAATATTGGTTATATTCCCATAATATTTCCACTTTATTCCCATAATATTATAACTTTTTCCCCAACCTAATTTTCCAAAAATTACTACTTTATTTTGTTTTGTTTGTTTCTCATAATACCGTAATATTTCAACTTTATACTACGAAAATTATGTTATTTTTCCTTGTAATATTACAACGTTATTTTTCTGTGGTCTGACAGAGTACAACTTTTTTTCTTAATATTTTGACTTTATTCTTGCTGCTATTTTTCCCACTTTAGCTGTTGTTATTTTTTTGTCAGTTTTCTTGTTAAATTGTATTTTTAGAACGTGCCACGGGCCAATAACAAAACAGCCACAGGCCTAAAATGGCCCCTGGGCCACACTTCGGACATCCCTGTTCTATGGTAACTCTACTGCATTGGCAATGTCTTCCCTGGTTTGGTCATTACTAGTCTGGTAAGACTTGGAGGACACCTTTTTATAAACACTCGTGTGTTTGCTGTCAGCTCACTTCCTGATTCCGTTCCACGAGACAATTATGGAGTCTGTGGCTTGGGCGCTCTTCTTACATTAAACACTTTTTTAAAATTCCTTCTTTATCTTCCATTTCTTCTGTCCACCAACTATCAACTCTACTGTCACACGTTCTTATTCTTTTACAAAATAGTAATATACAAACATGTTAAACACAGGCAGTGAATCAGACAACAGTAAATGTTGTTGTATGGAATAAACTCTGCTTCTTCGTGCTCCTTTTCAGACATGCTGAATTGTGCGAGTGTAAATATTGATTTTCTTTCACGTAACTTTGTTACACACAAAATGTATGCTTCCAGCCTTGTGGGAGCAGTTTGTGTTCCAACATAAGAGTGATGCTGTGGACAAAGCAAGGCCTATAGAGGCTTATTTGGGTGATTTTGGTGAGGGGGCCCATGCATAGAACCCCGACCTCTAACCTATCCAACAACTTTGGAAAGAACTACAACAGAGGTGAGCCAGCAGGCCCTCTCCCAATGTTCTTCTGCATGACTTGACGCACTCAAACAAGTCTTGCCATACGAGCGGACTGTTCGAGCAAGGAATATGTGCCAGCAAATTAGAAAACTTACTGTAATAAAAAAAAAAAAAAGCCTTCAAATGTTTTTAATGAATTAAACATGACTTGTTAATTGACTGTACATTGCAAACCAGCAGGAGATGTGGATACTGAGGAAGACTGAGAGCTGCAGAGAGACTCGAGAGACTAATGAGCTCACTGCGGGGTGTTCTTCCTCATGTGACTGCTGTAATTGGGTCAGTCAATAGACCTGTGCTGCTGCTGCTGCTGATTGAGAGGCGCTCGCTGCTGTCTGGTGGTCTGAGCCACTCTGTTCGCTCACCGGATGGTCACATAGGCGAGGGTGCGTTGTCCGTTACTCTACACACAGGGGCAACGTAAAGGGGGGGGGAAGTTAGGACAATTCCAAGGGCCCTGTCCAAAAAAATATAGCCATAAAACCATCTCTTTGTTTTTATTTATTTTTATTGTTTTTTATTTTATTTTATTTTATTTTATTGTTTTTATTGTTTTTATTGCCAGTAAAAAATAATTCCACATTGACCAAAATGTCCCTAATTAGCATGAGAATAACATATTCTGTAAAATGTCAGTGACTTAAATGAATGCCGGGGCACTTCACATGAAATTTTACATCCGCAATGTCACCAATAACAAAATATAACGAAAGATTTCACCGACTTTGTCACGGTGGTGCAACGGGATACACCTCTGCATGAGAAGGAAAAGTAACCAAGGACGATCCTAGAGTTTGACGAGTTACTTTTTTTAACCTGTCATTTTGTTCTAAAAAGAAATTGAACAATTTGTTTCCCATGTATTCCTATTACCTAACTAATCCAGGTTCGAGTGAAATAGCATTAAAAGAACTTGTAAAGGTCGGTTAAGAGTTAAGTCGAGGGATGTAGTGACCACAGCTGCCCAGGGGGGCCCAATGCCATTTTTTTTCATGGGGCCCAGAATTCCTGGCGGCACCCCTGAGTACACAAATAACTTTATTACTAGTGCTGCATGGCAGTGTTTATTTTTGAAATATCGCAACAAATTTAGAATAACCGGAGTGTGTTTGGAAATGTACACAAAAAAAGCACCAGGAGTCTGTGCATTGCTTTAAGTGCAAAGTAGTGTGGACCTGCACAGGCTGAACTGGTTGGGTAGCAGCGGAATCGTAAAAGTTAAAACTGCGTCACACCGTCGCAGACCTCGCACGTTTTTTTTTCCATTTACGGTTTCTTTTTTTAAACTTTCAAGTCGGCAAAGATACTGTATGGGTATGCTGGTGGTCCTTCATGGCATTTTGTGGTTGTACTCTACAAAATCTGGCAGGGTAAAGTTCTGCTCGAAGATTTCAGCTGAAAACTGTCTTTCATATTTGATTCTGATGCCCTTCACTTGTTATTTCCTCCAGAGGAAGGACAACATCACTTTTGTTATTTTTTTATTAACTACCGAACTTGAACCTCCATTACGCCTCCCAAGGCAGTGAGTCAGACTCTTGTGGCGGCAGCGTATAAAAGAAAGTGAAAGTGAAATTAGACAAGATGCTCAGGTGATAAATCAATATTGATCGCATACTCGGTGCTAGCTGTTGAACGCGGCAACCATCATTTACAGATTAAGATGATATTCTTGAATGTGAATGCATATTCTACTATGAAATAAACAGTGATAACTAGAGCTGTGGCGGCACACTAATGTCACGATGCCTTACAAGATATATTTCTTTTATTTTCTGGAACATTTTATTGAGCTTTTCATTGACAGAGAATCAACAGCTTGATGCTGGACAAAATGAATCAAAGATGTGGTGAGACAATTACTTTTAAACAGTGCAAACCGTGGCTTTCAAACCTTCGAAAAGTAAACAAATAAAATGCAGTATAATGAATAAGCCTGCATTTTCCACCACTGAATAAGGTTTCAAATCGTGACAAAGTAAGCTACAGACTCTAACCTTCTATGACCTTGGAGAAGTAGATGATAACTTTCGGAAACTGCCGCCATTGCCATCCAGCACGGTCTGTTTTGGATCACGCCGCAGCTTGTTTTCCACACGTCCGGGTAGTGATAATTGAGGTGGGCTTGGAGTTTGTTGGTATTTCCCGAGTATTTACATTGGAATAACACAACTTGCACTCTGACTGTGTGAACCAGAAGAGGAAGGCTAAAGAGGATCTATAGCGACAGTAGCGGCTGGCTATCCTAATTGCTCTTCCAGGCGGAACACAGGATTTTTTTAATGTATCGACACTTGTGGATGAAAAATCAATACTTTTTTTGGAAACAAAATATCGATATACATATAGGCCTGTCACGATAAGTGTTTTCATTTTTAATATTTAACAATTAAGTGTTTTCATTTTGCTCCTACAAATTATTGTTGATAATTGATACAATTGACAACATAAAAAAAAAAAATTCATTATTTACATGGCATAATAATGTGAGTAGATTGTATCAAAACCACTGAAGTGTAATTGTAACATTGTAATTGGAATGTCAAAAGCACTGAAATAAAATAAATTAAACAACATGATAAATAAATAAAATGGTCATTGTAATGGTTTAATTTTATTTCACGCAACTAAGTTATCCCTATCTGTATCTGTACTTGGAATGGGTGGTGCATAAACCGGAAGTGGGCATGGTTTAACCAGAACTGGGTGGCGTTTAAATCAAGACTCAGACTTAGTTTTTAGCAAAAAATAAAAAATAAAATAAAATAGCGCATTAACGGCGGTGACAAATTTATTTCATGAACCCACATTACATTTTTTTGCATATTTAACGCATACGCGTCAATTAAAAAAAAAAAAATTACGCATACGCATCTTGGCAAGCCACTGCTTTATAACTTCATTCTGACCTGAAGCAGTGCAGTTCCAACACCATATAAGTATCGAGGAAAAGGCTTCTTGAGACGTCATCTGTACTTCTGTGTAGAAGGTGTCGGACGTTTCGCTCCTCATCCGAAGAGCTTCGTCAGCAAACTAATAAGTGCTGGTAGCTTAGGCCTTAAATACAGTAAGAGTGGGCGGAATTGGTGTGCCAACACCCTCCTCCTATTGGTTCGTTACACTAAGCCTGCATTCCTCATCTTTACAGTGGTATAATCCTATCCTGTTATTCACACCTACGATAAAAGGGAAGTGTCGCTCCCTGAATTGGGTATGAACGACTCTGATACTGGCTTGTTAGCATCTATTGTTCTGGCTCGGCCCTGCCTTCACCTCATTTGCAAGACTAAGAGCTGTGGGTTTTGGTCTCAGTAACCTGCTGAACACAGGGTCCAAATTGAACCTCAAACCACCATTCCGATTCAATGATGGGTTCTGTTGTTTGACAAAAATAGCTTCCTTTACTCCTCTTTCAAACCATCTGTTTTCTTTGGCCAAAATCTTTACCTCGCTGTCCTGAAAAGAGTGATTGGTAGCTTTCAGGTGTAGATGTACTGCTGATTGAGGACCACTAGCATTGTCCCTGCGATGTTGATAAAGCCTTTTTTGGAGCATTTGCTTAGTTTCCCCAATGTAGTGCTCTTTGCATTCCTCATCTTTACAGTGGATGGAATAGACCACATTGCTCTGTTTCTGGTTTGGAGCCTTGTCTTTAGGATGCACTAATTTTTGTCTCAGGGTATTTACTGGTTTGAAATAGGTAGGAATTTTGTGTTGCCATAAGATCCTCTGGAGTTTTTCGGAGACCCCCGCTACATAAGGGACTACCACTCCTCTCCTTTTAGCTTCTGTGGGCTTTTGGGTTTCTTTCCCTACTCTCTTCTTTTGACATTTGTTAAAAGCCCACCGTGGGTACCCACAGGTTGAGAGCGCTCTCTGGACATGTTGTGTCTCCTTTTTCTTTCCCTCAGCACTAGTTGGTATTTGTTCCGCTCTATGTTGGAGGGTCCTAATAACCCCTAGTTTATGTTGTAGTGGATGGTTTGATTCAAAAAGCAGGTATTGGTCAGTGTGTGTGGCCTTTCTAAAGACCTCTGTAAGTAGCTGTCTGTCCTTTCCTATAATTACCTTGCAGTCTAAGAAGGCTAGTTGGTTTTCTTTAGTGTCCTCGCGAGTAAATTTGATATTGGTGTCCACCGCATTGATGTGATCTGTGAAAGACTGAATTTCTTGTTTTTTGATTATGACAAAGGTGTCATCCACGTATCTAAACCAGTGCCTTGGTTTTGTCCCTGAGAAGGATGTGAGAGCCTGTTTCTCCATCTCTTCCATGTACAGATTCGCCACTATGGGTGAGACTGGTGAGCCCATAGCACAACCATGAATTTGTCTGTAGAATTTCCCTCTAAACTGAAAATATGTGGTGTTAAGGCAAATTTCCAGTAATTGGCAGATGTGGTCAGCACTAAGTTTTGTTCTCCGATGCAGAGTTGAGTCCTCGAGCAGTCTCTTCCTCACCACCGAGACTGCTGCTGAGGTGGGGACAGATGTGAAAAGTGAAGTCACATCATAAGACACCAAAGTTTCCTCTGGCTCCAATCTGAGGTCTTTGATGCTCGCCACAAACCCTTTTGTGTTCTCTATATGATGATCAGTGTTGCCTACCAATGGGGATAAGACTGTTTTTACATATTTCGCTACATTGTACGTGGTAGAGTCAATGCTACAGACAATGGGTCTGAGGGGAAACCCTTCCTTGTGGATTTTTGGAAGGCCATAGATACATGGTGTAGCCTCCCCAGGGTATAACCTATGATACATCTGTCTGTCAATTAGTTCTTCCTTCTCTAACTTTTGGAGACAGTGTATGATTTCTTTCTTATACCTGCTGGATGGGTCCCTTTTAAGTTGCTCATATGTGCTGGCATCACTAATTAGACTTGTTATTTTTTCTTCGTAGTCCAATGTGTTGAGAACCACTGTGCATCTGCCCTTATCAGCTGGTAAGATGGTGATGCTCTCATCTTTCTGCAGAGCCGCTAATGCTTTCCTCTCACCTAACGTGATATTGGACGGTGGTGGTTTGGCACTACTGAGAAGGGCCGATATTCTCAGACGAAGGTCCCCTGCCTCTGTTCTAGAAAGGTTATTGTTCCTGATGGCCGATTCAGCTGCTGTGATATAGTCTACTGTGGGTATCGTTTTAGGAGTCACTGAGAAGTTGAGACCCTTGGTTAATACTGCCTTCTCTGTCTCCGAGAGGCTTCTGTCTGACAGATTTTTGATCCAATTTTCTTTAGTATTGGTCTGATTCCCCCCATCCTTAGTGTTTACGACAAGCTGTGGTCGATTTTCCAATAGAAGTTTCTGGAATTTTCCTTTATGCCTTTCTTTGGTTTTGCTATGGTGCTTCATATAACCTGATTTGGTAAATTCACAAACCTCCTGATAGGTTTCGTGCGTAAGCTTGGTTTGCAATCTCTGATAGAAGGTTTCTACTTCAGACTGTTTATTTTTTATCTCTATGTTAAGTCTCCTAATTCTCAAATTCTGTATTTTTCTGATGTAGTTTTGTTGCATTTTCCTTGCCACCAATTCCGCCCACTCTTACTGTATTTAAGGCCTAAGCTACCAGCACTTATTAGTTTGCTGACGAAGCTCTTCGGATGAGGAGCGAAACGTCCGACACCTTCTACACAGAAGTACAGATGACGTCTCAAGAAGCCTTTTCCTCGATGGACAACTCCTGTACGACTGAGAGCCTACACAGACGCATTGCGACCAACTTTGGGAGAGACATCCTTCTGCTGGTACGTAGCTTAGAAAAGGCCACTCTTAAATTAGCAGATTTAAGGAACCACCTCAGATTCAATCTTAGATGCAGGCAGAGTAGGTTAATCCCCAAATGCATGAGGCAAGCGTCCCTTGAGCAAGGACACTTGGCAAGGAAAATGCAACAAAACTACATCAGAAAAATACAGAATTTGAGAATTAGGAGACTTAACATAGAGATAAAAAATAAACAGTCTGAAGTAGAAACCTTCTATCAGAGATTGCAAACCAAGCTTACGCACGAAACCTATCAGGAGGTTTGTGAATTTACCAAATCAGGTTATATGAAGCACCATAGCAAAACCAAAGAAAGGCATAAAGGAAAATTCCAGAAACTTCTATTGGAAAATCGACCACAGCTTGTCGTAAACACTAAGGATGGGGGGAATCAGACCAATACTAAAGAAAATTGGATCAAAAATCTGTCAGACAGAAGCCTCTCGGAGACAGAGAAGGCAGTATTAACCAAGGGTCTCAACTTCTCAGTGACTCCTAAAACGATACCCACAGTAGACTATATCACAGCAGCTGAATCGGCCATCAGGAACAATAACCTTTCTAGAACAGAGGCAGGGGACCTTCGTCTGAGAATATCGGCCCTTCTCAGTAGTGCCAAACCACCACCGTCCAATATCACGTTAGGTGAGAGGAAAGCATTAGCGGCTCTGCAGAAAGATGAGAGCATCACCATCTTACCAGCTGATAAGGGCAGATGCACAGTGGTTCTCAACACATTGGACTACGAAGAAAAAATAACAAGTCTAATTAGTGATGCCAGCACATATGAGCAACTTAAAAGGGACCCATCCAGCAGGTATAAGAAAGAAATCATACACTGTCTCCAAAAGTTAGAGAAGGAAGAACTAATTGACAGACAGATGTATCATAGGTTATACCCTGGGGAGGCTACACCATGTATCTATGGCCTTCCAAAAATCCACAAGGAAGGGTTTCCCCTCAGACCCATTGTCTGTAGCATTGACTCTACCACGTACAATGTAGCGAAATATGTAAAAACAGTCTTATCCCCATTGGTAGGCAACACTGATCATCATATAGAGAACACAAAAGGGTTTGTGGCGAGCATCAAAGACCTCAGATTGGAGCCAGAGGAAACTTTGGTGTCTTATGATGTGACTTCACTTTTCACATCTGTCCCCACCTCAGCAGCAGTCTCGGTGGTGAGGAAGAGACTGCTCGAGGACTCAACTCTGCATCGGAGAACAAAACTTAGTGCTGACCACATCTGCCAATTACTGGAAATTTGCCTTAACACCACATATTTTCAGTTTAGAGGGAAATTCTACAGACAAATTCATGGTTGTGCTATGGGCTCACCAGTCTCACCCATAGTGGCGAATCTGTACATGGAAGAGATGGAGAAACAGGCTCTCACATCCTTCTCAGGGACAAAACCAAGGCACTGGTTTAGATACGTGGATGACACCTTTGTCATAATCAAAAAACAAGAAATTCAGTCTTTCACAGATCACATCAATGCGGTGGACACCAATATCAAATTTACTCGCGAGGACACTAAAGAAAACCAACTAGCCTTCTTAGACTGCAAGGTAATTATAGGAAAGGACAGACAGCTACTTACAGAGGTCTTTAGAAAGGCCACACACACTGACCAATACCTGCTTTTTGAATCAAACCATCCACTACAACATAAACTAGGGGTTATTAGGACCCTCCAACATAGAGCGGAACAAATACCAACTAGTGCTGAGGGAAAGAAAAAGGAGACACAACATGTCCAGAGAGCGCTCTCAACCTGTGGGTACCCACGGTGGGCTTTTAACAAATGTCAAAAGAAGAGAGTAGGGAAAGAAACCCAAAAGCCCACAGAAGCTAAAAGGAGAGGAGTGGTAGTCCCTTATGTAGCGGGGGTCTCCGAAAAACTCCAGAGGATCTTATGGCAACACAAAATTCCTACCTATTTCAAACCAGTAAATACCCTGAGACAAAAATTAGTGCATCCTAAAGACAAGGCTCCAAACCAGAAACAGAGCAATGTGGTCTATTCCATCCACTGTAAAGATGAGGAATGCAAAGAGCACTACATTGGGGAAACTAAGCAAATGCTCCAAAAAAGGCTTTATCAACATCGCAGGGACAATGCTAGTGGTCCTCAATCAGCAGTACATCTACACCTGAAAGCTACCAATCACTCTTTTCAGGACAGCGAGGTAAAGATTTTGGCCAAAGAAAACAGATGGTTTGAAAGAGGAGTAAAGGAAGCTATTTTTGTCAAACAACAGAACCCATCATTGAATCGGAATGGTGGTTTGAGGTTCAATTTGGACCCTGTGTTCAGCAGGTTACTGAGACCAAAACCCACAGCTCTTAGTCTTGCAAATGAGGTGAAGGCAGGGCCGAGCCAGAACAATAGATGCTAACAAGCCAGTATCAGAGTCGTTCATACCCAATTCAGGGAGCGACACTTCCCTTTTATCGTAGGTGTGAATAACAGGATAGGATTATACCACTGTAAAGATGAGGAATGCAGGCTTAGTGTAACGAACCAATAGGAGGAGGGTGTTGGCACACCAATTCCGCCCACTCTTACTGTATTTAAGGCCTAAGCTACCAGCACTTATTAGTTTGCTGACGAAGCTCTTCGGATGAGGAGCGAAACGTCCGACACCTTCTACACAGAAGTACAGATGACGTCTCAAGAAGCCTTTTCCTCGATGGACAACTCCTGTACGACTGAGAGCCTACACAGACGCATTGCGACCAACTTTGGGAGAGACATCCTTCTGCTGGTACGTAGCTTAGAAAAGGCCACTCTTAAATTACCAGATTTAAGGAACCACCTCAGATTCAATCTTAGATGCAGGCAGAGTAGGTTAATCCCCAAATGCATGAGGCAAGCGTCCCTTGAGCAAGGACACTTGGCAAGGAAAATGCAACAAAACTACATCAGAAAAATACAGAATTTGAGAATTAGGAGACTTAACATAGAGATAAAAAATAAACAGTCTGAAGTAGAAACCTTCTATCAGAGATTGCAAACCAAGCTTACGCACGAAACCTATCAGGAGGTTTGTGAATTTACCAAATCAGGTTATATGAAGCACCATAGCAAAACCAAAGAAAGGCATAAAGGAAAATTCCAGAAACTTCTATTGGAAAATCGACCACAGCTTGTCGTAAACACTAAGGATGGGGGGAATCAGACCAATACTAAAGAAAATTGGATCAAAAATCTGTCAGACAGAAGCCTCTCGGAGACAGAGAAGGCAGTATTAACCAAGGGTCTCAACTTCTCAGTGACTCCTAAAACGATACCCACAGTAGACTATATCACAGCAGCTGAATCGGCCATCAGGAACAATAACCTTTCTAGAACAGAGGCAGGGGACCTTCGTCTGAGAATATCGGCCCTTCTCAGTAGTGCCAAACCACCACCGTCCAATATCACGTTAGGTGAGAGGAAAGCATTAGCGGCTCTGCAGAAAGATGAGAGCATCACCATCTTACCAGCTGATAAGGGCAGATGCACAGTGGTTCTCAACACATTGGACTACGAAGAAAAAATAACAAGTCTAATTAGTGATGCCAGCACATATGAGCAACTTAAAAGGGACCCATCCAGCAGGTATAAGAAAGAAATCATACACTGTCTCCAAAAGTTAGAGAAGGAAGAACTAATTGACAGACAGATGTATCATAGGTTATACCCTGGGGAGGCTACACCATGTATCTATGGCCTTCCAAAAATCCACAAGGAAGGGTTTCCCCTCAGACCCATTGTCTGTAGCATTGACTCTACCACGTACAATGTAGCGAAATATGTAAAAACAGTCTTATCCCCATTGGTAGGCAACACTGATCATCATATAGAGAACACAAAAGGGTTTGTGGCGAGCATCAAAGACCTCAGATTGGAGCCAGAGGAAACTTTGGTGTCTTATGATGTGACTTCACTTTTCACATCTGTCCCCACCTCAGCAGCAGTCTCGGTGGTGAGGAAGAGACTGCTCGAGGACTCAACTCTGCATCGGAGAACAAAACTTAGTGCTGACCACATCTGCCAATTACTGGAAATTTGCCTTAACACCACATATTTTCAGTTTAGAGGGAAATTCTACAGACAAATTCATGGTTGTGCTATGGGCTCACCAGTCTCACCCATAGTGGCGAATCTGTACATGGAAGAGATGGAGAAACAGGCTCTCACATCCTTCTCAGGGACAAAACCAAGGCACTGGTTTAGATACGTGGATGACACCTTTGTCATAATCAAAAAACAAGAAATTCAGTCTTTCACAGATCACATCAATGCGGTGGACACCAATATCAAATTTACTCGCGAGGACACTAAAGAAAACCAACTAGCCTTCTTAGACTGCAAGGTAATTATAGGAAAGGACAGACAGCTACTTACAGAGGTCTTTAGAAAGGCCACACACACTGACCAATACCTGCTTTTTGAATCAAACCATCCACTACAACATAAACTAGGGGTTATTAGGACCCTCCAACATAGAGCGGAACAAATACCAACTAGTGCTGAGGGAAAGAAAAAGGAGACACAACATGTCCAGAGAGCGCTCTCAACCTGTGGGTACCCACGGTGGGCTTTTAACAAATGTCAAAAGAAGAGAGTAGGGAAAGAAACCCAAAAGCCCACAGAAGCTAAAAGGAGAGGAGTGGTAGTCCCTTATGTAGCGGGGGTCTCCGAAAAACTCCAGAGGATCTTATGGCAACACAAAATTCCTACCTATTTCAAACCAGTAAATACCCTGAGACAAAAATTAGTGCATCCTAAAGACAAGGCTCCAAACCAGAAACAGAGCAATGTGGTCTATTCCATCCACTGTAAAGATGAGGAATGCAAAGAGCACTACATTGGGGAAACTAAGCAAATGCTCCAAAAAAGGCTTTATCAACATCGCAGGGACAATGCTAGTGGTCCTCAATCAGCAGTACATCTACACCTGAAAGCTACCAATCACTCTTTTCAGGACAGCGAGGTAAAGATTTTGGCCAAAGAAAACAGATGGTTTGAAAGAGGAGTAAAGGAAGCTATTTTTGTCAAACAACAGAACCCATCATTGAATCGGAATGGTGGTTTGAGGTTCAATTTGGACCCTGTGTTCAGCAGGTTACTGAGACCAAAACCCACAGCTCTTAGTCTTGCAAATGAGGTGAAGGCAGGGCCGAGCCAGAACAATAGATGCTAACAAGCCAGTATCAGAGTCGTTCATACCCAATTCAGGGAGCGACACTTCCCTTTTATCGTAGGTGTGAATAACAGGATAGGATTATACCACTGTAAAGATGAGGAATGCAGGCTTAGTGTAACGAACCAATAGGAGGAGGGTGTTGGCACACCAATTCCGCCCACTCTTACTGTATTTAAGGCCTAAGCTACCAGCACTTATTAGTTTGCTGACGAAGCTCTTCGGATGAGGAGCGAAACGTCCGACACCTTCTACACAGAAGTACAGATGACGTCTCAAGAAGCCTTTTCCTCGATGGACAACTCCTGTACGACTGAGAGCCTACACAGAACCATATAAGTATCTCCAACTGTAAACTAACTAAATAAACGTCACTTCCTCGTTGCCACTAGGCAGACCACGAGATGCTTTCATGGACACTCCGAACATCACATCAACGTTTATTATGCGTGTATGTGCGGTCTAAATCGGGTGACCAACACCTGCGGGCACCAGGTGGCCCCTAAGGATGACATGAGTCGCCCGCCAGCCTGTTCAAAAGATAGCTCAAATAGTGCCACTTACCTGCGAGCTGCATCTATTTTTGGGTGCTATTCTTGTTTAAATCACACTTACATGTAAACTGGAAATGACAATATAATAAAACAACACTTAGAAAGCGCAGAAAAGGGAAAGACATGCGTGGTCATGGTTCACATAAGGATTGTGGCTGAAAGTGCAGTTTTCCTTTAAGGTAATGCAATGTAAGGTAACGTCTCAGCAGTGTTTTGTGTCATTACTGCCGCTTAGTGACCAGAATACTACTTATCACATGTATTTCAATATATTTTGACTAATAATAAAGCATTGTCTACCATGAAACAGCAATCATTTATTAATTAAGTTGTTTTTTTTCAAAAACGTGACATAGCGAGGGAGCGACAATCGAATTTAACTATCCGACTTACACTCGTTTTACATCGCAGTCTAGGAACGGGATGTGTTTGTGTGTGTGTGTGTGTGTGTGTGTGTGTGTTTTTGCTATGGTGTTTTTATCTCATTTTTGTCAATTCACACAACAGATGAAGAATACACAACACTAAGAAAAATGTCCAAATCTGTATCAGCCAGCACTTCAACTGCACGAAAGTAACATATTCACCTATATCCTGCCTGATATCACCATACCACATGAAGGAGTAGCAAGGGCAGGGATGTTTCCACTGTTTAAAACACACGAGCCAATTTTCAAATGCACTGCGCGACCCTTGTGCAGCATCAAAATTGGCAGTTTTTATTTTACATGGCAGATAATTTCCTTTCACAGTTGGTATATTAAAAACCAAAACAACATATCTGTAAAATGTATGTCCCTTTCCAAAAAGGCACCGCTGGCGTAGTCATTGAGGCCAGGTAGACCAATCAATCCACAATCAAGAACTTGATCAAGGCCAGAAGGATTGTCTTTTCCTGTGCTGCCTTCTTCAGGTTGCATCTCCTGCACAGTGTGCACACATTCCACATGGCTGTTGTCATGGCGTTCTGCAGGTGCTCAAGTGGACAAGATGGCTTAAGGGTACCCGATGTTCCTCCCTTTGGTGAAAGGCTACAGTGCTCCTTTCGATTTGGACGTTTCCCCCTGCTTCTGGATTCCACAATGCTTTTTTAATGCATACACTTCGTAGGCCTCAAGCAACCCAAGGGGGGCACTTTTAGTCTCTGGACTCTACCATTGAAAATGTTCAGTTCAAAGTCCCAAGACACCAGCTCATATATAGTAGCTCCTGGTTGCTAAGAAACCACCTAAACACACACACACAGTTTCTGCATTTTATGTCATTCTTTTTTAAACATTATCCATGTCATTTCTCTACTTGAGCATTGTACATTTTTTAGCTTCAACGTTCCTCCCAAAAGTATAGTCGTATTCTTTGATACACATTCCTTTTTCGTTAAGTACAAATTTCATGAATATCATGTTAACCAAAGCCTGTTTGGCATTCCGTTCTGAGGTTCCTGTCTTACACATTGGCTATGAAGGCATAACATCACTGTGTGTGTACACTAATGAACGTTTACATCAAATGCTGTCAGGCTGAGTGGGCGTTAACGCCAGACCTCGTGCACGTTCTTGTCTAAGTCTTTGCAGAGCTTCTTTTTTTAGATTGTGTACAGTAATTATGGAGCTTTTTCTCCGGCACATGCCCTCAAACCATATGTTTGCATGAGATCTGGTGAAACAACTTGGAGTTTAATCTTGTCTTGCTATTATGATGACTGACATCGCACTGCGGCATTTTACTGAAAGACATGCATGATCCCTTCTTATGGAAGACGCACCCGTGTTTCCATGTTGTCTATGAAGCTGAGAGCTTTTTGCAAAAGATCTTTGTGCAAAAGGACCTTTGAAATGCTATTCATCATAACCATGAATGCATTTTGAAAGAAAAAAAATGGAGTTCTAAGAACATAAATGTCGCACTTGAATATGAAAGATGGAAGGGCAGCTATTGTATCACCATATATCAGGACTTACAGGCCATAGATCAAGTCTGATATATGAAAGGAACACTTCTGAGACGCAATGCTACAGTGTATTGTGCTATGAATCCATATTGTGTTGAATTTAACCAAAGTCTAATCTAGTCTGTTTCTATCTAATCATGGCTTCCAAATGTGTAAAAAAAAAAACAAAGACAAAAGAAAAATCGGAAGATTTGTCAATATACCCCGATTGATAATTAGCAGGGGTGTCACGAGACACTCACTTCATGAGACAAGATGATCCAGGAGATTGGGTCTACGAGAGCTATGGTCTTATGGTCTTTTGATCAGCTGATGAAGAGCCTGTTTCAGTTTGTTTGTTTGCAATGAATTGCTTACTTAAACATTTTTTGTCTCACTCCCATTTGTTCTTTTTTCATTTTGGAGCTCGACGTAGAACCTCCCTAAGATCCAACAAGTGATAACTGTACCAACGGGTAGCCCAGTGGTGCTACTTCAGCGAGTGTCGACCCTGCCTACCTGACACCCGGGCTTAGCTGTCTCTGGCTTTCACCACCTGCTTAGGGCCCCCGCTCAGAGATACAAATTCCACTGCTTTGTGGTTTACCGTTGGTTTGGGAACTAAGGGAGTTAACCCTGACAGATCCGGATGGAGCCCGTCAGGCGGTTGGTCATGCGCTGTGACACCTTCCAGCAACTACTGCAGCTGCACTGACACCAACTCTATTGGCTCGTCCTTTCCGTTGGATCCTGTCAGCAATGGGCGAGACCGCAGGATCCCTATAAACCTTCGCCCAGGCTTGCAGCTTACGCCCTGGGGAGGTCACTCCAGTGTCGCTGGCCTAGCGACAGAAACAATACGGAAGACAGCACTTACAGGTTCTAAGCCCAGAGCGGATTGGCATAAGCTTGGGTGCTACGGGTTGTGTCCGACAGTGGGAGGGACCATCGCGTCCCACTGGTCAACTACCGCCCGCCTCAAGCTGGGCAGTCCCAGGCCAGTAAAGTGTTGACCTGCCACAGTCTGCCTGCTTCAATGGGTGCGTAGAGTTTAGGGCAAAGACGAAAGAGCAGACTATAAATCCTACACCAGGCAAAGACGAAAGGAAGTAACTAACACCACCAGCCTTGCAGCTGGCTAAGTGGAATATCAGAACGATGTGTCCTGGCCTTTCTGACGACCTCCAGCAAGTTGACGACGCCAGGAAAGCAGCCATCATCGACCATGAGCTGTCGAGGCTCAACATAGACATCGCTGCCCTTCAAGAAACACCTGCAAGGACTGGAAGAGTCTAGGACGTTTTGCAGTGCGCAACGCCCTCCTGTCTTGTTAAGCCTCCTTCCCAGGGAACAGCACAAATCCTCTACCTCAGCCTTTTGACCACTTCCGGACTCACAAACATCCTCAGCGTCTATCCCCCACACTCTGCTCTACAGCCGAGGCTAAGGATGCGTTCTATGAGCAGCTTGAGGCCAAGGTCAGAGACATCCCGGAAAATGAACACCTGTTCCTGCTCGGCGATTTCTACGCCCAGGTGGGCGCAGACTACGCTCCTGGCTCTACTGTATTGGTCACTTTGGAATAGACAAGCTCAATGAGAATGGATAGCGGCTACTTGAGCTCTGCTCCTATCATGACCTTTGTGTCATTCTGCCCCACCCGCCACACCACAGCGTGTCCTGGAGGCACCCTAGATCGAGTCACTGGCAGCAGCTGGACTTTGTTATCACCAGGAGATCCTTGCTCATACGTGTGCTTGTCACCAGCAGCTACCACAGTGCTGACTGTGACACTGACCGCTCCTTGGCATCTTCAACCTAGACGTATTCACCGCTCCAAGCAGAGGGGTCACCCTTGTATCAACAATACCAAAGCGGCAGGTCTGAACTGTGTGAAGGATTCGCCAGAACCATTGACGTGCCCCTCGAGAACAGCGCCACGGCATGATGGAACCAATCTGCCTCGGACATGTTCGGGATATGAGAGAGGAAGAAACCATCTTGATCCATCTTTATACTTGATCTTTATCCTTGATGAGGGTTGGAGCGGCTCGGGCTTGGATTGATTTCTCCGCTTTCTCCACTTTCATTTTCTTTGAAGAAAAGTCTGCCTGATGCTTGGGAGACATAACGAAAAAAATAACTAGAGCAAAAGCGACGTTGCGCTTACTCAGTGTGGCAACAGCCGATATTGTTCCATCACACTCACGTAGCTGATTTCCTATTTATTTTTGTACAGTATTAATAACTTATAGGAGTGATTACATAACCAGAACTGCCTGTACTAGCGTCTTGTGTGATGCGATGTATGAATGCGTTTTGCACGTTCAGAGGCGTATTTTCAACAAAGGTTTTGCTCAAACGCCAAATTGTACACCTTCAGTAGCGTTCAACTACAGAGGTCCCACTTGTTAGATGTTAAGCAGTTGCTAAAAATGGTTTATGTGTATTTCAAAGTTAACAGTATGAGAGAGAATTTTTTTCTATTAATCACGTATTTCGTTAATGTTGTTGTATGTTTTAAAGACATTTTAGTATTTTGTGATCATTTCATTAGGTTTTACACAGATTTGACCATTTTATCATGTACAGTCGTCCCTCGCCACATTGCGGTTCGAATCTCGCGGCTTCACTATCGTAGTTCTTCAAAAATATATGAATTCATAAATCATGCTGTTTTGTGGTTTTTCAAAAAAGCACATTTGACATATTTTTTTGCCTAAATTAAGCATTTTCAAGCATAAAATTAACAAAATGGCAAAATCAACTAAAATATGAATAGAAGGCATTCTGAAGACGCATTACTAACGTGATGCTATGAAGTGTTCTACACTGGCCACTAGGTGTCAGTAATGTTACTGTAATGTTCGGTGAGGCACACAAGCATCAGACTTGATCACCGGAACAACAGGACTTTATTGTAGGTTTGAACTATCTCACAACAGGCACAAGAGTAATAACACAATAATCATCATCATAATAATGATATTAATAACACGGGCTTCTGTTGCCGCCGTAATCGACACCAAGATAAAACTAAACTCGGAACCTGGATGTCACTTCCTGTCCTCCACTCGTCCGGAACACATTTGTTGCAACACACGAGCATGAGTCTTTTTATGTCTTAAATGGCTTATTTTCTGTGATTATGTCTACTACGTTGGCTAATACGAGTGTAAAAGTGACTATAGGGATGCTACTTCATGTCTAGAGGGCTCTAATAAAAAAATTTGAAGGTCGTAAACCGGTTTTCTATGCTCTTAGCTACAAAAAAATTTCATTTATAAATATGGAATCCTACTTTGGGGAAATTCGCCTATCACGGGTCTGGAACCGCAATAAACGAGGGAATACACTATTCTGTATTCGTTTCGGTCAATTTTTACTCCTTATTTCTTCTTAAAGCCATCCAAACACTATTGACTCTACTTATTTTCTTTCCCAATTTCGAAATTGTTAAATAGAGGAAGCGAAGAAATGATCAGCAAATGCTGAGACGTGGAGAAGGGGCAAGATGAAATAAAGTCTGCTTCTTCCTCTTTCTTTTCGGGAAGTGTTGAATCAAACACATTACGTTCCCTACTGTCATTTCCTTAAGCATGATAACCTCAGAACGTGAGTTCCTCTGTGATCTCCCAGCATGCAATGTGAAAGAAAAATGACGATTGTGACTCATTAGACGGCAAGAATCTTAGCTGTAAACTAAACTGCATTCATCAGCAAGCTGAATTAGCAGCAGGAATCACTCTGTGTGCAGTATTTGCGGGATAATTAGTGTCTAAGGGGTTAGCTAAATAGGCAGCCAAGAAAACTGGGTCATGCAATCTGGACAAACAACTTTATTTCTGGTAATGCATCTATACACTGTACATTCAGTCACTGTAGTATATAAGCATAGCTATCTTCAAACATAATCTCATAAAGTCCTTTACTTTACAATATAGTCAGTGTCGTGCGAGAGGATGGAAGGTTGAAAAAGACGAGGGGAACAAATGAGCAGGCCAAGCTTTTCATACTGCATATGTGGCGTAAAGAAATGGGAAAGCTTACATTTACCTCTTACATAAAAAATATTTCTACAAGTGTTAAGTTTTATAGAGTATTAGCAGCAGCACAGGGCTAAATGGATACGTACATGTGGATGATGGGGGGGGGGGAAACAATCTTTAAGATGCCGTCCTTGTGTGTGTGTGTGTGACAGAGATGTCTGCTTGCTGATACCGAACATACAATTAAAAATGTTTATGAGCTGGTGGAAAAATGCAGTACAAAGACTTTACAGTAAAAAAAAAAAAAAAAAAAGAAAGAAAAAGAATGCGATGAACTTATGTGGGGAATATTCTCTGACAGTACACACTGCATTAACTGTTTTTAAAACAAAATGCAAATACAAAATAAACAATGAGACGATACAGCTATTGTAAGAAAAGATTTCATTTTGCAAAAGGAAACACCATGTACATATATTATACAATATTGGAAATGAAAAAAATATTTACAGGTTTTAAATTCGTATTCAAATTGTCACACTGGCAAGTATTTGTTTATTCATGTGGACCGTTATTGCTCGTTTAGCAAAATCCTTTTAACAAACAACACAATTTGCGTTTTTTTTTTTTGGTGTTTTTTTGTGTTTTTTTTAACAGGAGAACCAGGAGCCAATGTCGTTATCATCGCCCTTCATTTGTAGAAAAGCATGCGTAAAGAAAAGTACACACAGGCTATCAACTTTTTCGAGTGTAAAAACTACAAAATGTACCAATTTGTAGGTGCGCCAAAGTGGCAGATGTCTTTCTCTGAGTAGGAGCGCCAGTCGCGTTGGATGAGAGGCAACCTTTCAATAATAATAATCATATCTTTACGATGCTCGACATGCATGCCTTGGGATCACACGTCCACAAAGTCTTCATGGAAAAACTAAAGCAAGTGGCTTTTTTTTTTTTTTTTTTTTTAGAAAAAGATCTTCTAGAAAATAGTTTGCACATGCAAATGAATAAAAAGCACGATTATTGGCGGGGGAGCGAAAAAGTTTCGAGCAATTATTCTCTGCATTGAAAAAGGAAACTGGTTGGTTCTGTGATTGCGGATTTTAAAAAAGAGCTGATGAGAAAAGGAGCTCCTTTATTTATGTGTGTAGTTTTTCTTTCATAAAGTAGTTGATCCCTTCCCCAAACAGCTTCTTCTTCACCTTCCTTTTCTGGAAACCTTTTTTGCCCGTGTCAGGCACTTGGGGTTGTCCAGCATTGCGTTTGATATATATGCTGTATATAGTTTTACGTATGTGTGGATACACTTTGTTGCTTTTAATGACCTTTTCCTCCTGGAGAAGACAAATTGCGTAACACGATAAACCCCTCGTATGTACAGTATAAATGCCCGAAAACTGACAATATGAATGGCAAACTTTTTCTCAAATTTCATGCATGAACAAAATTAATTTTCTATCAAAAAAAAAGAGTGAACATAAACAGACAAGCAGTAAAATATCTCCACGATTAAAACATTAACAATCAAAGGAAAAATAGCATTAACATCATGTACATTCTGATTGCATTGTACCCACTGCCACAGCATATTCCTGCCATTTTTTCAAAATAAAATCCAATTTATAAAATGTGATTGTTTGTGCAGGCTCTTTTCATTTTTCCGTTTTTTTTTTTTGTTTTTGAGAAATCACCCCACTGACATACAGACTGGTGACAAATTAATGGAAAAAAACAATAAAAAGAGCGTCCTCATTTGGATTATTGATGGTAAAAGTGGTGTTTAACCAACACAGCCCATAAAAGCGGGTTCAGACGTTGAAGGCCACAAAACGTTTCTTCACTCGTTCATTTAAGTTTCCCTCTTGATTTGTCATCTGTTTGCATGTTTTGGTGAACTCGTTTGATTCCTCCCTGCTTTCACACTCACATCAGCCAGGAACAGGTAGAGCCTTGTTTTTCTTTCGGTTTATTTACAATACTTTGCCTTAAGTAAACATAACAATATTTCATAGAGAATGCATATAAGCAACAAAATGTTAACTGGATGATTACGGTAGCATTCATGTATAGGATGATGTTTTCAAAGTAAGATAGTGGGAGTACAATAGCATAAAAACAGTATTTTGTTAGGACAAAGTGCGATTCATTATTGTTAAGTCCAAACCCCCCCCCCCAAAAAACAAAATCATATTTACATACCTTAATTTAATGAACATGAACATTTGATTCTTGCCCAGGGTGCCTCATACAGTCAGAAGGTTAGAAAGTGATGTTGAATTGGAGAAAAATAAATGCCAGCTTTCGTCAAACAAGGCCACGCTCACATGTGGAATATTAAATCTTTAGAAGATTAAACACCCCCTGGGTTTTGACCCAAACGCTTCGACGCAAATGCGGCCGGGGACCCGTGTTTATTGGACTTAGCCTGAGCAACACTGGGACAAAGACTGATGGATGTGCTTTGATCATTCAAAATCAAGTGCTCACTCCTGGAAGGTGTTGTCACCGAAGCGTTTGCCCCCACTCCCCTCCCCCCCGCCCTCAAAAAATCCAATTCCATCAGTTTGCATGGGGGTGTGAGCGTTGTTTGAAGAAAACAATCGAGGGGTCACACGGATGACTGCGATGGCTTCCCTAAAAACAAGAACAAAAAAACCCCCATGGCGGCACATGTGGATAGTTTGTACTGTTCATCTTTAGATGTATTTGCTTGTATGTTCCGTTACACATCTCTATGTAGTCCATGTAGCTTATGATGTCTTCAAAAACCTTTCTCAAGACGTCGAGGGACAAAGATGGAGGATTTTGCAGGAAACTCCTTTCCACTGCTCGATGACTGGAATACAATATGATCGTCTTTTAGCATTTATTATCACAGACCGTCTAAACGTCCAGCATCCTTTTCTTATCAGAACACAGGCACAACCACATTTTGTGCAATAATCTTTCCCTCTTGTGATCCACTTTTTAGTTCTGCGAGTGTGAAGGTGCGAGTCTGAGTTTAAGCTGACGTCCTCCCTCGTCCTCGTTGTCACTTTTCTCCATCTCGGGTTAGCGTCTTACGTGTCGTACTCAAGGGTAAGCATGAAGATCACTGGGGCGTATTGCGGTCCCCGCCGGGTTGGAGGTGTGTGTGGGATGGAGGGGACGCGGGGGACTTCGCTACTGGGGTTACTTTTTTGACTGCACGTCCTTGTCCTTGGCTGTCGAGTCTTTGTCGCTGCCGGATTTGGGCCAAAGTTGTTGCTGCAGCTCCTTCACCACCCTCTCCAAGTGCTCCCTGGCCTCCCGCTCCTGCAGCAAGTCGGCTCGGAGCTGCTCCCGGTCAGCTTCGGCATGCTGCAGCTTCAACTGGAGGTCTTCGATCTGGAAAGCATCACGGGACACGGATGAAATCACACACCAGAGCATATCTGACTCTGAGAGCAATGATCTAATTACTGACCCCATTCCCCCCACAGATGCATAGATTGATGCAGACGGACCAAATCAGACAAGACAGGACAGACAGATGAACTGAGACACAACAGACACATGCAGACTGAGGAAGACGATCCAGAAAGCCACCAACAGACGGGCCGACATTCAGAAAAACATGCAATGGGTTCAGACAGGAAAAGAAACACAAAAACAGACGAACTAAACCACAACGACAAAACTGCAAATTTTTATACAATAACCGATGCTGCGCAAGTTGGGGACGATACGCATTTTTTTTGGCATTTCCATTGTAAAAGGTCCCAAACCAAACCTTCCCACTTTTCGAGTGCGGCGTGGTTCATTTGTGTCACCCACCCGTCGATCGTGATCGACCAGTCAATCTTTGGGATTTACCCGATCTATCGCTTTCCCTGATTATACATTTATATTGAGTGAAGGCACTGTTCAGGACGGACCTCATGTTTTTTATACCAGGCACCTTGCGGGGCACTTTCGGGTCCTTCTTAGGACCAATGGCACATTCACTGTTGAAATGCGTGTACAGTGTTCCCTCGCTATAACGCGGTTCACTTTACGCGGCCTCGCTATTACGCTGATTTTGTTGTGTGTCATGCTTTTTTTTAACAGCGTATGAACGACATTGTGTTCTGCGTCCTGATTCGCTAAGGGAGAACGCGCCTTGTCTTCTGCGTCCCGATTGGCTAAGGGACTGTAGACCATCAATCAGTCTCTTCCATGCCATGTGTCCTGTACGATACAGAATGCGTTCAGCTTGCCTAATTTACATCACTGTTCGATCGCTAGCAGTGTGGCTCTTTAGTGGTGTATGTTTGCAAGTTTTCTCCCCGACAAAACTCACAATGTCGACTAAACGCTCTGCACCGACAAAGGCACGTGCAGTTGCACCCAAAAGGCAGAGGACGATGCAGAAAAAGTTGGAATTCTGGACATGCGGAAGCAAGGTAGAACTTACGCAGCTGTGGGGCGCCTTTACGGAATAAATGAATCTTCGGTTTGTACCATAAAGAAGGAGGAAAATAACATAAAGACGACAGCAGCAATACATTTTAACAAGGATGCAAAAAGGGCTTCAATTGTCCGCAACAAGACCACAGTGAGGCCGCCTCTGCGGATGCCGGGGCAGAGGAATACGTGAACAAATTCAAAGCCACCATCGAGGAAGGGGGACATAAGCCTGAAGAAGTTTTTAATATGGATGAGACAGGCTTATTTTGGCAGCACAACATCGCTGATTCAGCAAATGGACCAATGCGATATCCGTGCTTTCAAGGCCCTCTAAATGCGTAATATCTATATTTTCTCATGTCTGAGAAAAGTATATAAAGTGCGTGGTGAGGGGTTTTACAGCCTTAAAACATACACAATAAACGAAAAAACATCAAATCAACTTCTACCACACAAATTTTACTTAACACTGGTATTTTTTGGAACGTCATCCCGCGTTAAACGAGGGAACACTGTATATGTTTATGTCTGTTTGTGTTGCTGATAAAAGATGCCACACAATACGTCAGACATTGAAACAATGCCAGATCAGCTCTCTGACCGAAGCGGCTGTGTGGGCAAGGTGCTCACATAAGTCCTAGCTCTCCGCTGCAATCGCAAAAATGTAAGGAAAAACCAATGCATTATAACATCAGTGCCCCCCCCCCCAACGAAGAGTGCTCAACAGACACGCATTTTGACCAATGAAGACGCCCATAAGCCTCGCCGCTCTACAGACACGCACCCAGCCATGAGCTCGGTCCCCAAAGCCCGGCAGTAGGAGCACTACAGTGCATGCCGGGTCAACACGGAGAGCGTAGTTCTGCTTCTACTGCTGCTTCGACGCGAAGAAAGGAGCAGAAAGACAGCGTTCATTCGTGTGTACCCGTATGAAGCGGTAAGTGAGTTTAATGATTGACGTATATACATCAAGAGTGAGTTACTTGGAGTGTTCGTAATACGAATATCCACGTGTTACTTTTCTTTGTGTTTCTGTGTATTGAGACAACACGTACACGCATAATAAAGATGCCGTGATGCTCAGAATGCTCAAGTGCGGTGGAGAATGAGGGCGGGTGGCGAGATGTGTTTGTGAGTAGGAGGTACATATACGTACGTATACGGTGTTGCAATTGCACTGCGGTCGATGTGTTCAGGTCAGAATAAAGTTCTAAAAGACTGCGATGCTACACTTTGCCTCCATCTACCGCCATAACAGAGAGGTGTGGTTTGCCGGACTATTTACGAAATTTAAAAAATGTAAATAACTAAAGAAATGACCAATAAGTCACCACCATTAACGTAGTCGTGTTGTGTTGATGAAATAAGCTGGATCAGAGATCTGCTGCTACTGTACAGTCGTCCCTTGCTACATCGCAGTGCCAACATCGCTCCCCACCTCTATGACAGTCTAAAATTAATTCATGGATAAATGACAGCAATAAACCATTATGACATGATATAATAAATTATGAGTCAAGACATGTTGAAATACAATTACATGTAGTATTCTGGCCACGAGATGCGACATGACATTATATAAGATTACCTCTGCAACGCATGTATTCATGCGGTCATGGCATATCCGACATGACAGTGAAAAGAAGTTCTCCTTCCATGTGGAAGTGGTACATTTTTGCCTTCTTACTTTATCCTTCTTCCCCACTTCGTTTGAAACCCTTTCTGAAGTTTAGAATAAATAAATTCGAGACTAACGAGTTAGCTCGGGAGCATGCTATGTTTAAAACAGCGGCTGTCTCTCGTGTCCCGTAGCTTGAGCATCACAGTTGAGCAATGGACTGGAAACAAAGAGTAATAGGAGTGTGGAGGGGACTATAGGGGTGTTATTTCATGTCTACAGGGCTCTAATAATGGTAAAATATTGCATTTACAACAGGTTTTCCATGCTGTAACAATGAAAATATTCAATTTCTTCATTTTTAATCCTCCACAGAAATTCACTTATCACGGTTGTGTCTGGAACCAATTAGCCGCGTACTATACAGTACGTAACCTCTTCAGTACTCCTAATATTCATATCAGAAATGTACTCAATCAACATTTTGTTAATGGATTTAAAAAACCTCATCTAAAAACCTGACATTTTTACCCTCCACTGTCTGAAACGATGCTTTTTAAAGAGCAGCTCCCACAGAGGACTGCAGCGTCTACAGGGGGGCAGACGCAGCTGGAGAGCACAACCTCCCTCTTGTTTTGTCTAATCTGCATTTCCCATGATGCCTGAGGGAAGTCGGCGTCTCTTCCTGTTTCCTTTCCAGTGGTGGATTGAACATACGGCTGTGCATTTCGGGTGACACCTATTTATTTTTGACTGGGGAAACGGAAATGTAGTTTTTTTTCTTTCCTCCCTTCTTCTATGCTGGCCTTGAGAGGGTTTGAGACAGGAATCCTGAGCCACTGCAATTACTATAATTATGCATGTTTCATAAGCATGTGGTCTCCAACCACTGGAGTTCGCATGCGTTCAGTCTGGGTTCTTTCATCCAAAAGTAGAACTAACCTGTGCGGAATATTTTGCACGCAGACGTCCAGCCTCACAGCCCTTATCACAGACCCTCAACTGCCGGGCCTGCTCGAGCTCCCGCTTCAGACGAATCCGCGACTCGTTGGCTTCCTTCATCTTCTTCTCACTCTCGGCTCGCAGGCGCTCAATTTCCTTCCTCAAATTGCGCTTGGCCTCGGTTGCTTCCCGCAGCTTCTCTTTCTTCGCGACCCGCAGGAACTCCAGCTCCTGGGAAAAGACCATTTGTTGTCGGTATGCAAAGTAGGCGACGATCTGGGTTTGAAATGTATGTCGTTCACCAATTTTAAAAAAGATTGCAATGTTTAAATGTGTCAGTGAAGCCTTTCTACTTTTTAATGCAAGCGTTGTAAACAAAAAAAAAAAAAGAAAAGTGACGTCTGCCTGCTTTTACTGCTGACGCTAAGTACGCTCCAGTGTCCATGTCGGTGTTTTCTTTTCCAAAAGTCGAGGGTTAGGGCGATGCGTAGGTTAACTGGAGTGAGGTTTCCTTCCTCTGGATTTGTGTGTGTGTGTGTGTGTGTGTGTGTGTGTGTGTGTTTAGTAGTAACCATAGCCTGCTCATGGGACCCTCACACGTTAGACTAAAACTTGCCGCCTCCTCAGAGCACTGACTCAAAGTGAGAGTGGAATGTCGTTGCACTAGAGCAGCTTTGGGTTGCTAGAGATATATTTTTGTGCTGCACACACACACACACACACACACACACACACACACACACATGCACACACACACACACACACAGACTCCTTCAACTGCATTTTCTTGTTCCCGGTCCAAGACCAAATATAAAAATGGAAGTCTGGCCTTTCCTTTTGCAGCAACATCCGCTTTCATTGTTATCTCTTGCCAACTCATGCAAAGCTTTGCAGGCAGTGATGATCATTTGTAATCCAATTCCATATTCTGTGTGACCTTTTAGACCTTTTTTGCTATAAAAATAGCCAGATTTTAATTTCAGTCACTATGAGTAGTAGAAATGATTTATACTAATATATTGCTAATGCTGCAAACTTGGCAACAGTTGTGACATGAGAGTCAAAATGATTTTATTTAGTAGCCGACTATTAGATGTCCTCCATTACAACACATGGATGCTCTGATCAGGTTTCTATGCTGCCGATTCCAATACCGATCATCCATGAGTGAAATCGACCGACACTGATACCGATCACATGGATTAGTTGTAAATTTGTCAATTTATTTGTGATGAGTGTTATTGGCCGTATAGGGGGGGAAAGTGAGGACAATTCCAAGGTCCCCTGACTGCCATGGGGGAAAAAATGGAAAAATGGGACAAAAAGGGGGTGGGGAGTGTGATTGGGGCCCACAATTCCTGGCTGCAGCCCTGCTATGATGAGATATTTTTCATGGTACGTGTTAGCGGGTACGTTCCACGCAGCAGACATGTTTGTTTTGTTTTTGCAAGCCTGCACAGTGTGAAGCAAAGTGGGAGGAGGACGCCAATCCCTATCCCTATTTAAAATATATTAATACTAAGGTGTGACAGATCATATTTATTTATTTATTCATTATTTATTCGTTTATTTGGATTGACATCCAGAGCACGCTACCTGCTGGAGGCTGCGCTTGGCCTGCAGAGCGGATCCCAACTTCTCCTCCTGCTTCACCCTCATCTTTACAATCTCATGCAGGAACTTCTCCTTGGACTCTTTGGAGTCGAGTCCGTTGTCCAGCGCTTGCCTCAAGCTCTCCAGCTCTGACTCCAGTCCCAGCTCTGGAGGGGTCACAGGGGCTGAGATGGGAGCAGCTGCAAGGGTGGTGGCCTCGGAAGGCATGACAGTGCAGGTCGACCCGAGGGCTCCTGGTGAACTCAGGTCCTTAGCTGAGCTGGAGGAGGTGAAAGATGGTGACGACAGCGAGGACAAAGACGAGGTGACTGTTGGGAGAGAGCAGAGACACAAGAGGGTGTGTTCGAAAAATGTAGTCCCTTCATACGTGTTCTGTGTATACTGCTGGGATCACGTTCTTAGCTTACACTCGTCACGGCTCTCCACTTCAATCTCCACCTCAGAGTCTTTGTCATCCTGAAGTGGTGGGTGCTTGCTGCCAGTGGAGGTCAAAGGGCAAGCACCTTCTGGTGCTGGAGGCTGGAGCTCCCCTGTGGCTCTTCTCTTGCGCGGTCTCAAACTGGCATTGGCGCCCTCTCCTGGGGGTTCTCCTGCGCTTGGGTGTGATGTGCTGGGGACGGACGGGGACATCGGCCCCACCTTTCCCAGGGGCAGTGGTGTGAGGGCAACATTAGGGGCCACAGCGTTCTCCAGGCTCTTGTAGTTGTAGAAGCTAGAATGACACCACACCAACCAGATTATTTAGTTAAGAGTCTCACCAGTTACAGGAACCGCATGCAACGGCTTCCGCTGCTGCCCAGAGGGCGCCAACATTTGAATGTGCTGCAAGCATACTACCTCTTCCTGCCTTGAGTACATAAAGTACGCCCCCGCGTGACACATGCACGCGCACCAGCCATGTTTGCTGTCAGCTAATGATAGCGACTTCGCACAGTTTAGCTACTTACATTAGCGTTCTTTGAATGTGCACCGGTACCTCGGTTTTCGTTAATAATTCCTTCCAAATGGTCAGATGAAAACCAAAACATACGATAACCAAAGCAATTTTTCCCATAGAAAATAAGATAAATCGAATTAATCTATTCCAGACTCCCAAAAATATGAATAAAAAATAAATTTTATCGAGAATAATTCTAGTTTTACAATCGTCTTTGGCCCCATAGCAGGTTATTTCGCAGTAACAATAAAAAATGCATGAACAGTGAGTCAGCAACGTGTAAGGTGCTTCGCTTGGGCACTGGATTTCATGGAACGATACGGTGCAGGGCAAGTTTGTTACGTGCGATATAGCACAAAAACCAAGGCAACATTTCAAACGAAAATCGAGTCATACAATTTTGAGCACGTTGCATGCAGTCCCTTTAACCTTATGGCTGTTAGTCAAAAGAATGCAAGCCCAAGTTGTTACACTACGAAACAATACTGTTGCCGCATTGCTTTGGCACCTTTGTCAACAGTTTATGCCGAACAGCATAAAGATCATTATCATCGCCCACTTCATCTTTCAGTGATCAGAATCTGGGCTAAAAATGTGACAGTATTAGAAACATGCAAAGTGGGTACTGGCGGTACCAGTGTGTGTCACATGTCTATTTATGTGGACGTGTGGGATGTTGTGGTACAGTCAAACCATGCTTGGAGTTCAGAAGATCCAGCAGAACCAAGTGGTTTTTACAGTAAATACTTGAATTATAAGCATATCAAGAGTATTTTCTTTAATGTTTACAGACTCACTTGTCTCTTAGCAGAGCCAGGGGGTGACTGGAGGGTTCCTTATCACCAGCAGAGATGTGTGGGGACCACGGTCTAAAAGCTGATGGTCTCTGTCTCGGCTGAATGCAATTGAACCCCTGGGGGGGAAAAAAATCATGTGGGTAAGAAATCGACTGTATCGCTGGGGAATGCAAAGTGAGGTGCGCTGCCAGAATGGGTACGTGAATAAAAATGACACAACATTAGCGTTCAACGCTGACGGTCACGTAATACACTTGAACGCCCCATATGAACAGCGACGGCACGGTGCAGGGAGATCAGTGCAGAAAAAAGGAGACAGACCAGGAAGTTTATTCTTTTGTGTGTGCGATATGAACGAGTGAGTGTTTAACCTTGAAGATTTCATTTATATTGTTTGCTAAATGAGAGCTGATCTTCTTATGTGGTGCCGTGACTAATTAGTGCATTGAGTTAATTTCCTCATCGATTTCTGAACGGGTTGTGCCTTTGTTTTCATGTTTATAATTATGTTCATGTGTAACATTAGTTGCATCGCTTTATTGATTATTTTTATTCTTTGTATGCCATGTTCACCACAGCATACCACAGCGTGTCACCACTCGTTATAAATAAATCCACCAAACCAAAGACAAATTCTTTAACCTGGACACACCCATCGTGTAACTTTTGGCCACTCTAAACCAGTAAATCCCAGGAGCTCTCATACCTTCTGAGACCCTCTTCGTTTTATGAGTTTGAAAAATACGGGGCAGGATGTTTTGAGCAACAATTAAGGCCAGAAAAACTACACAGACCATGCTTCATCAAACACCACCGGCTCTTGACACATCACTGATGTGGCGGAGAACTTTCCACAGACCTGGCGCATGTGCGTACATTCATGAAGGGACAGTTACGGGCACAATGATGAATTAAATATATCAAACAAAAATGTTCTATTGTGTGCTTATTTTGGTTTATGTTTCATAAGTGTCATAGCTTCATTAATTGCTCTATTTGCAAGGGACCTACAAGATGTTGAACGCCAGAGAAGAAGCTCCATGTTATCTCGCAACTGCAGAAAACGAATGTGCAAAGAGCAGGAAGAAGGCAAACTAGGAAAAAAAACAAGGCACGGACAGTGTGGGAGAGGGAATTGCTGACTAGAAGACATGATCACTTATTATGAACAGAAATTCACAAGTGAAGAAACAAAAAGGCTGCAGAAATTGCTTGAGAATTCCTCACGACTTGTTGGCCCTTTCATGTGAATGAGACACGCTTTGATACGCACCACCCGCATTGTTTAGGCACAGTTTGCTGTGTGTCCGTGGTATGTTCACGACTAGCTCACGGAAATGTGCTCATTGGTACTTCACTGGCACGCAAAATTGCTTACCACTGCATGGACAAAATGCGTGCGAGTGTAAGCGAAGCTTAAGGAAGGCGCTGTAAACGGTCTGAAGGTTAGCGGCTCAGAAGTCAACTGACTTCTAGCCCTCTTCTAGTCACCGAGTCACTTCTAGTCAAGTCCTTAAGACTTTAGACCAGGGGCCGGGAACCTTTTTCGCACAGAGAGAGAGCCACAAAAGCCACATATTTTAAAAAGTATTTCCGTGAGAGCCATATCATATTTTTTAACACCAAATACAACCAAATGCATGTATATTTAAGGAAGGCTAACAATTTTAGAACATAATAAGTTCTAAGTTCTAATAAGTGGTTTGGTTTAGTTTATTTGAACATGAAGGTTACAATGGAATACATCTCATGAATCTTTCTCTGAATCTCTGAATCTGTCTCTGAATTTATTCTTTTGAATAATGTTGTTATATTGAAGCTAAACAATAATAAATAAATTACATTTTACCATTAATGCGACTTCTGGTGCTGCATGGTTTTGCGCACTACTCGTATCTTTCTTTCTTTTCCTTTTTCGTCAAAAGGGTTGTCTCCGCACAATTAGCTAGCTGACTATTTGATTAAAGGAGGGACGACCCCAATAATAATCAAGTTTTGGTGTCTGACACGGAAAACATGGGAAGGACAGCTGGCATTGCGCTAGAAAATCAAAAGGATGGATTCAAATGCATTAGAACGCATATTTTTAATGTTATTTTTAATACTGTGATTTCTGTAATGTTTTACTTTAAAATGTCAGGAAATCAAATGAAAATTAACACATTTTATAGTGTTAAGAAATGTCTGAGCGTCAGATGCAGTCATCAAAAGAGCCACATCTGGCTCCCGAGCCTTAGGTTCCCTACCCCTGCTTTAGACTCTTTCATATTTTCCCTGAAAGCTGGGATTAATTATAAGTCAAACATGAATAGATTCTTGGTCATTTCCGCAATAAGTTTGCTGTATTGACCAATATTTCATGGAAGTAATGGATTATGTTTTCTAGAACCCGAATGGTGGCCAGTGCCAAACTACCCTAAGAAAATTTAGCAGGGTTAAAGGATTATAGTTATTTAAATATTAGCGCTATAAATGCTTGACGGTGCAGTCATAACATCTTACAACATGCACTCTTTCATGTGCACTGACCTTATTGGAGTTGGAAAGTGACTGTAGCCAGTCATGCTGCTTCTCCTTGTCAGCCAGTGGCGATTGTAACGGGATGTCTTCATGTTTGGGCTTTTTGATTGGAAGAGGATCCGACACCTTGAAGAAAAGAGCATTGACTGATTATGATACAAATAATGCAGTAGGGTGGGTGACAATTGCTTAAATATCCGGAGAAATAAGACTCTTGCTGAAATATTCATGTGAATGCTTGAAATAACGATCAGGGCTTCCAAACACATCCATGTTCTTTTCAGACCCCATGTGAAGGCCCACCTGCTTCCCCACTTGGCATCCAATCAAGTTCTGTTGTACTAGAAGGTCAGTGAACTGCAAATGTACCACATTGTGCCAGAAAAACCAACAGCTTTGTATGTGTGTACAAGGATGACTGATAGAGGAGTGCCAGAGTTACTGATAACTGGAAGTGCCAGTGTGTTTAAATTTAGAAGTGGTATTGACTTTGTGTGTGTGTGAGTGGCTTAAAAGTCACCTACAGATACACACAGTCCAGACGATGTGTCACACAGTTGTCACACAAACCAATCTAGCGAGGCGTGTTTGAGGTGACTGGGGCAATGTGTGTGTCTGTCACACACAGACACACCCACACAGGCAGACAAGTATGGTTTTGTCTTTTTTCTCTGTTAGGCTGGCTTTGTTGCACTTCTCCAAAGCGGGGCTGTCACTCGCTGCCACACAAACGCACATGCAGACTACCTTGGCTATCGGAAACATTATCAACGAAATAAAACTGAAAGAGAATGGGAAAAGACAGGGGAAAAACAGGTACTGATTCGTGCTGAATTTGCACTTTTACCAAATGCAAAATTACTGAAAGACCATGAATCCTTTTGATATTACGTCAGATGTTACGTGTTAGTTTTAACTCATGAGCCTCAGACATACAATCACTCGGATGAGTCCTGTTTGTGGTTAGCAGAGACGAGGAGATACAGTATGTCCTACATATCAGCGTTGCTCAAGGCGCATGCCTGCAGATCAGCTTAGAATGTGGCCAAACACACTCATGCACACTTCGCTGCAGTCTGGGCCACGTCTGTGCGCCACGTGCCCGTCCTCATCTCGTGGATTAGGATGGGGTGACCAGTTTGGGGGGGCTTTTGAGGGCGGGGGACTAGCACGTTTCGACTACCCTTGAGGCACTTACAGTTTAAAAATCCCACGGCCATAGCAGCACTCAATCAAGGAACCTCTAGGGTGGTTCCCAGAGACTCCAAGTCAAGAGTGGTGCACGGTAACGTCATTCTTTCAAATCTGGTTCAGTTCAAATGAGCCCATGAGGATGTATGGTACAGTTTGGATTACGTATGGTGAGGACGGAAAGGTACTTTCATACTTGAGTGTGTGTTTGAAAGCATGTGTCCATGCACTTAGCAGCCCAACCCTTTTATGAGCCGTGTGGATTACAGAGCAAAGACAGGATGTCACACTTCTCAGATAAGAGTTTCCGATTAGCTGAGTGTGTGTTAGACATTCCTATTCTGCACAGTCTGCCGAGCTTCAACACCTCATACTATCAACATGACACCTTACTATATATATATATATATATATATATATATATATATATATATACTATATATCGATTTAAGTCTCAAGTAAAGACCTGCAAGACCAAGCCAAGTCTCAAGTCGAGACAAGACGAGTCAAGGCCAAAATCATATGCTTGAACTTTGAGTCCTTACAAGTCATAAGCACTGTTTAGTGTCTACAGCAAATGTGAATGAATTAGTTTATTTTTTAAATAAAATAAGACAAGTGTGACAAGAGTTCGTCACAGAAAAAGAGCGCTGACATTCAGGATTTAGTGCAGAGAAATGTTAAAACGTTTGTTGTTTGTTCTGAAACCTGATTGGACGTGAACAGTTGCATTCGATGAGGCTGGAAATTACATAATAATGACCAAGATTAGTTGAATACTTTGAATGGGGACACATTTTATCCAACACATTCACTGAAAATCAGACGTATTTTCAAGTCATCAGACTTAGTCCCGAGTCATTGATGTCAAAGTCCAGGCCGAGTTGCAAGTCTTTAATGATATTTTCGAGCCGGTCCAAAGTCATCAAAATTGGGGCATGATTCTGAAATTCTGTCCCTTTGGGGGTATGACAGAAACAGAAAGTCACTGAGAACCACTGCTACTTGTGAAACGCTAACTCACATAAATGTATATCTACATTACAACTCTTATCTTCTGCTGCATACAAAGCCTCAAGTGACGGAACAGCGTATGTGAACAAGTGGCAGCCCTGCCTCAGCTGCCAGTGGGGCCCGTGCGGTGTCTCCTGTGTGCGCACGTGTCTGGGCAAGTGGATGTCTGTTAGTATGTCTCTGTGTGTGAGACAGGATGGGTGGGGTGATAACAGCCTTCTCGGTTAGAAGACTGTCTGCCTGTTCCGAAACCCTCACAGTTTCAGAGCACTTCCTCTGTCTGCAAACCACTGTTTGAGCAAACATGGCCTACTCAACAATTTACTCAGGCAATTTAGGCACTAAGTGATAAGGGCAAGTTATGTTTTCCATACTCTTCTGGGATAGGGCCCACTTTTGCAAGGCACTGCTATAAAAATCCAAAAGAAATGTTCCTCATCAGTTGTTCTTTATGGCTATATGAATGGTAATTTATTGTCAGCCAGATATGCATCTTGCATGAGTTATTTTTTGTACTTGAGTCCCTAGTCAGAGTCCCTGGGTTTATCATAAACGCAACAAACTTGAAGGAAAGGTTATATCCGTTCAACTCTGCTGGAAAGACGCCAAAAAGGCCTGTGAGGAGTTTCCTGTTTTCAGGAGGGAGTTCTGAAAACTTGATCTCGGGGAATAAGCCCGTGGCTGAGGTGAAACTTGCCTTGGGAAAACTTTCTGAGTGAGGACTTTGCGGAAAGCTCAAAGTGTTATGTTAGAAGAATGACATCAAATCCCGCAGGCATCATTTTTGCTTTTAATGAGGTCACGCAAAATCTATTTCTCGACATAATCTGTCATCTCCCGTTCCACGACTTGTTTCATAGTCTGCCATCGCCCTCCCCAGTTGTATTTGTCTTTTGGTCAGAGAGCACTTCCTGTGTCATAGATTACAGACTGTCTACTACAGACTTTGGCTACCCAAAAAGAAAGCTGGCAACAACGTAACACCATATTAAAAAACATACATACATTTTTTCATTTTAAAAATAAATAATGTGCATTTGGAAACAATCTGTGGCTGCTGGTTCTGTTAAAGTAACAAAAGTAAATGATCTTATGAAAGTCTTTAACGGTGACACAAAAAGCCAGTTTAAAATGTAGTCCAACTATGCAAACCTTGGGTATTGTAGAAAATGCCACTGACCACAGTTGCCATTTCCTTCAACAGGAAACAATTCTTGCTTTGACCGCATAATGTGACTTCAGACTGCCTGACTGTAAGAGACAAACTGTCTTTTCTGGTATGGTGCTAAACTGGTTGCCGAGGTCAACATCCCCCCTGTCTAGGCTAAAATGAAAGGGCCAAATACCTGCTTTCTTTGCTCTTTCTTAACTCAGAAGGGCGAATGGAGCCGCACCCTGCCTGTGACCTGACATTGGCCTCTGCATGTCTGACTGAGGGGCCCCATAGTGGTGAAAAGGGAGGCGCCCTCTGTGTAGATAAAGGGAGAGCTCGACTCACCTCTTGCAGCCTGAACCACATACCTGTACAGTGATAAACACATACATCATGTAGTTCTGGAACTAAGTCAGAGAAGGTTGCCCAGGGACCACAAGGTCAAACAAACACACAAACTATATGCATCTCTCAACTTTCCCCTGGAGGTCCGACCAGTTGTGCTAAAGCTGAAATACTGACAGATTTTATTGGGAGTGTGCCATTTTTGTCACATCCTCGGTCCTCTTCAATGAAACGTTTTAATCGCAATTTGACTTCTGTGAAGAGTTTTGGATAAAAGACTGCACCTTTGTGTTTGTAGGTCCCACACTCAAAGCGCTACAAGCACATGCACAGCTAAGATTTTGGCAACTCCTTCATCCCACCGTCTTTCCAGTTGAGGAGTCCCTGAGAACAACAGTGCCTCTGTATTTAATAAAGTATATAGCAAAAACAGTGTGTAGTCTCCATAAAACCAGTGGCAAGCTGCAATGTGAAGGATCAACTAAATCTTATTAGCGTTGCGCTGCTTAGGTTCAGTCCTGAACCATCAGTTTGAACTGGTATGCATTGCTGGCTACACTTGAAATGACCTCATCTAGACAGCTGTTCGGGCTATAGAAATAGACCCCAAGACTACCTGTCTGTACTACTCTTCTTAATATAACCCATCATACGTATAGCCTACATTCGCTGTTGCTTGAAAGAAACCCACAACAAACAGAAATATGTCGGAGCGATGCAGAAAATCCTTCCCATACCTCAGTGTCTCTTCCTGGTGGGACATTATAAACCTAGAAACAGAATGTCCATCCCTTTCGTGTTTAAACATGTGTTTTTCCCCCCACATCCTTTGTTCCCAGTACATTTTTACAGCAGTGGGTCTGCTGTTTTTCAGCAGCCTCTACTTCCAGGAAGAGTCCAGAGAGGATAGCAGACAAAACAGAAGAGAAACCAGAGTCGCTGCCACAAGCTGGGCTAAAGGGTAAAGATCGGTGATAAAAATAAGATGTCAGATTGAGAGTACGGACTGTATATTCCACAATTCTCTGTAAGATTACAATTACACAGCACAAGCATCGGTGGAACAAATGAGAGGACAATCTAAATAGGTCCCCTGATCCCAAAAGGAAGGAAAGTTCAAATCTCCCAGCCACATTAGTGAAAACAGAGAAGGAAAAAGGGAAGTAAAGAGGTCACAAGGGGTGGAAAAAAGACAAAGTAAAGAGTTGCAAGGAAGCGAGTCTTGGTAGTGTGTAAAAGTCAAACAGAAAAATAGCTTTTTTTTGCAAATTCTGCTTACTGTACAAAGGCGTCCAAGAAAGCGGTTACATCATTACATGCCTGCTTATCTAACATGTTCTTAAAAGCATAATTGCTTGCAAAATGCTCAGAGTTTCCACTCATGAAGAACCATTTCATATTCCTATCTGAAATGGGAAAATGTGGAAATTTCATATCATAAGGCATAATGTAATGTAATAAAAGAGTGAGCAGCCATAGAACCACAGGCTTGTAAAAAAAAAAAAAAAGTAGTAGTATAAAGTATGACACACAAGAGAAGGGACGGGAAGAGATTGGGAGGTTTGGAAAGAGTGCAGGGTCTCCATTTCCTCTCGCCAAATTTGCTTTGGCAACTGTTTCCGTGGGAATGGTGAGAGACTGGCTCTCCTCAGACGGCTCCGCCTACCGAGGAGAGAGGGAACGCTCAAAGACGAAAAATAGAGACAGAGAGAAGCAGGGGGTTAGAGAGTAAGTAAATACAGCTGGACTTTTCCAGCCCTTTTTACTCGAGTGACAGGATGTGGCTCCATACACTTTTTGGTTTTACTGTTTATAGAGTGATCACAAGTACCAGTGTGGGAAATTGGTATCTTTAATGTGCCGAGAAACAAGAGAGAAATACGTTATATAACTGAATATACTGTTATATTGCCCAAGACAACACATTTAAAAGCTCAATCGGTTAATTTGCAGACAGTACATGTGCATTGATCTGGATACGTGAGCATGTGTGCATACTAGGGCTGCAACCAACAGTTATTTCTTAGTCGATTAATCTGAAGCTTGCTGTTTTGATTAATCGAGTACTCGAGTTAGGCCCTAGACTGACCTAATCAATATGAACCAAACACAAACAGCGACTGGTTTGGTCCGCAACTTATCAGAAAAGAAGCAAAAATGTCGATCGCTCTTTGCCAAAGTCAAAGCGGACGTGTGTGAATATTTTGTCTTGCCTAAATCGCAGAAATAATAGGTCTGTTTTCATGGATGACGGAGGAAAATAAAAAATATTCACATTTGAGAGGCTGAAATCAGAGGGTATTTACATTTTTCTATCAAAAAGAGAATCAAATACCAAAATAGTTTGGATAATCAATTAAACATGGATCAAATGATGTTTGCCAAACCTCATGCAAACATATCACTAATATCCTAATATTAAATTAGAACCTGAAGGTTATTCCTTCTCTCCACACTAGTATACTCTTTTGCTCTGTAATTTTTCCTGAGTACTTTTTAATTCAGGTTAACTGGCAGGCAGCGATAAACCATTGGGACTGTTGAATGACAGATGAGAGAAGAAGAATTCCTCCGTTTACGGCCGTTGTAAAAGTTGTAGAAGGTTGTGGGGAAGCATGTGGTGAGGAATATGCTGATGGCTTTTAGCCTTGCATCAGTGCAAATAGCTGCCCTCATTTAAAGGAGGCCAGATGTGAATTATGGTTAACAAGGGAAGGAATGTGTCTGTATATGTGCAAGATGGGGAAATGCGGGACATGGGGCATAATTCTGCTTGACGTGTAACGTGCCCTAAGGTAGAGGCTGCTACTGAAAGGGTTAAGTCGCATGGCTGCGCAAATACATAAATAGCAGTGGGGAATGTGTGTGGGTATGAGTACTAATGCTGGGAGAGAACATGCATGCACATGCAAAGCGGCAGTTTGATTTCCAATTATGACTTAAGGGGTACGAGATTCAACACCAGCACCTACTCAACCCAGACAAGTCTTAACATGTGAAATCCATGGTGTACTAAGAAAAAACACACACACACACACACGTTTTGTTTTAAATTTGCACTCATGTGTGGTACACACAAATAAAGCCAACTCCGAGCACTAGGAGTAAACCACACATGGAGTGAAACTTTAAAGCTCAGACAGCTATGTTTTACAGCATTTGAACACACTTTCCCTAATTTCACTAACCTTAAGCTAATAAGGTTGTTAATGTGGTCTATAATTGTGTCAGGTTACAATCTAAAATCCAACCTGCAGGGTGGGCTTTAGGGGAACACTATATGTCTGGTAGATGTCCCAAACTGGGACAGACCAATAGCAAGTAATAACAGTTAGCCTTTCTGTGTGCATAGTGCATAGTGAGTCCTTGCACTGGCAACTCGCCTTGCATGAATCTTCCTGTCAGAGTAGAGGATGAAGGGGATTTAAGCGAGGGCGGGGGCTTGCAGTTAAATCCCTTCTCATCTTACAGGCATCATGATGCATGCCCAAGCCGTCTTCGTAGCGCTTTCCACTAACAGAGACCTGAGACAGACCACCAATCACAGCCTTAACCTTTCTTGCACCTTCTGTCTTCGTGTCCCACTGACACCTGTACTCGGAGAAGCAGTCTTTCGCCATTAATGATCCCTGTTGTAGTTTTAAAATTACTGAAATGCAAGCCTACCCTTCTCTGTGACTGACTGGTGTTTAGTCCAGAGTTTTTCCAGCCTCTTGCACAAAGTCAGCGGAGGTCGGCTCCAGCCCATAAGCTAAAGGAAATTATTGAATAGGATACCCAATGTGAAGTCCAGTTTATGTTTCAGTACGCACCTACAACCCCAATAAAATAGTACAGCAAAGGGTATGGTAATTCACAGATGGTGTGTTCTGTCAAAACTCGGCAGCTGTGAATGAATAAACAACCTGAGACTTTACCACTTGAGACAGCAAAGGTGAAATGATGGTTGAGATCATAATGGAAGGCATGAGTCAAACAATGTGTAAGTCCCTGAGAGTCCTCCCCCAACCAACTTAAGCTTTGATCCATTGAGGAGCCTCAGATGCCAACTAAGGTCGGCAAATAAGCATCATTTACATTTCTATTTATGTACAGTGCCAAGTTCTGCCTTGTTTATGTGCTGTCGAGGTTTCATTGCTCAAGCATATTTCTCCATATTGTTTTCATAAGAAAATGTAATTTTTTTTAGAACCTCTAGTCATGTCAGTGAATCATTGGTGATGTTTCTAGTGCATGGGCCTCGAGTGTGATCAGCTTTAAGGTGTGTGATCAAGCTGTTGGGGCAGGATGCTGTGGGATTAAGACAGTTAGAGGGATTGACACCAGAGGAGGTCAGCAGAAATGGTTAAATCTTTCTCCTGCTGTACCCTCAATTTTGATTAAAGTCATGTACGATGCGATGTGTTGGCCTTTTGCTTTTAAACATCAAACTATAAGAATATGATTGGAATGTCATGGTTTTCCAAGAGCATGAACCCAGATCAGTTTATTATACTCAATAAGAACTGGCAACATTTTGTTGTACATGTTTGTACATTGTGTAGCTGTCCTCTTCACTCTTGCGGGTGTCTAAATTATAGTTCAGGAGAAATTGAGAATCATCTTCTAGGAATATGTCAAATAAAACGACCTCAAAACAATATCCCTGCCTTCCAAAAACCAAAAAGTCTTAGATGAATGTGAGAGTCATAAGCCTTTATAGCCGTGTTAATTTTCATCATATAATCCAACCGCGTATGAATGACCAACCACTTGGTGTACACAAAACAACCAGTCTTCCAGAGGCCAGAGATCAGATGGCTAGAGGCTGCAGTCTTTTTCCTTCCTGTCTGTGGAATAGGATTAGTTCAGTCTGTCAGCTGTTTCAGACACCATGGCTAGCCACTCTCCTGACTGGGCGTCTCGTATGACAGACCCTGCCACTCAGCTCAGCCGACTTTGTAGGACAAACCACTGAGCACACAGGGCCCTCACAAATAGACAGTGACTCCCTATATGCTGCATAGAAAGGTGGTTGTGTCCACTGATGGTCGTGTTTGTTGTACGTAGGGATTAAGTGGGCTAAGCATAGCTACACTAATGCATTTGCAGACATGGCTGGTCAATACAAGAGTCCATCATTTAACATGTGGAAAAAATACTTTAAGGCATTCGATGCACTTCGGGCGTTTTTCCATAGACCTGGAGCAAAAAATATATACTGTAGCTAGCAAGATATTGCGGAAATGTTCTTCTAGAAACACTCAGTGGCTTATAACTGTTAGTTCAACACAAAATCTTGATCGCTGCCCTTATATGTTTCAGAATGGTCTTCCAGAAATTAAATACTGTCTGTCATACTGGCAAATGCTGAAATTAAACTCAGGTGTTCTGGCCAAATTATACAGCCTGCACTTCAATAAGGCAACATTCACTGTATTTGTTTTTCCATACTTTTTGGGCTTAAGGAAGAATGCCATCGGTGGTTAGTGGTGGCATTGTCGTTAAGGATGGCAGTGTAAAAGTAGTTAGACTTTCCACTCCCCTGCACACCTACAGCAGACTACATTTGTCAGGCTTTCACAGAAGCTACTGTCAGCCTCTGACAATGAGCTATTCATAGTACGGTAACCGTGCCACCAATGCACACCTGAGTGGCATCAGGATCAACATTTCTTTCAAACTTATGGCCACAAGTTGTCATTTCTTAGCCAAAGGAACATTGCTATGGAGTTCTCAGCAAAGTGTTTGGAGAGATTCAACTTTAATTAAATGTTGGTTGTTTTCACTGAAAGAGAGATGAAGCAATATGACAAATGCCAACAATTTGTAATTCAGCGTCTGTCAAAAGATACAAGTTCATGAAGAAGGAGAAAGATGCACATTCCAGCGGTGCTTTGCAAGTAACAGCAATGAAACAGCAAACGAGCCAATAACTTGCGAGCAAGCACCACTGCTTCCTCTGCTTTTCATGACAGACTGACTGTCCAGGAAGAATCTCACAATATTCCAGAAACTAGTTTAAAGTCTCTTGATTGATTGGACGGAGGTGACAGAGAACGTCTGTCTCTACATGTGCAATGTGTGCTGAAGTCCCATCCCAATGTCTGCAGGGCGCTGTCTGCTGGCTTTCTCTGGGAGATGAGGCATAATGGTCTGGGTTGTTAGTGAGCACTCCAGTTGCACTGTGATGAGAATGTTTTCGACAGCTTTTAGACACTTGGCACTAATGATGTTCTGCATGCCCTGTGGCCAGCTGGGAGTTTTTTTTTTCTTATACTTCCAATCAGAGTGCTGAACAGTTACCAGCAGCCATGCAAACTTGTAGATACATGCTGAGCTCGGCCAAATTTGGTAAATCGGTTGAAATAATTATTCTAAATCAAAACATTAGCACAATTTTCATCTTGGTCAAATGTAGTTTTTCTGTGTTTCTAAACTACGGATCATGACAGGTTAACGAAGAAAAAACAAAGAACTACTAATGAACTAAGAAATACTGTATCATAAGACATGTAGGGGGCTCGTCAGCAAAACATTTCATATCTGCAATGCCACAGCATGATAGGTGAAAGCCTAGTTAGAGTGGAGCGGACAGGGGGAACGAATCAATGAGCACCAGAGACTCCCTGAGGCCCAGTGAAGAGAAGGGGAGGGTTATAGTAAATCAATTGTCGGCCAATTCATTTCCATTGATAGCATCAGAATAATGGCATAGTGTAATAAAATGGTAATCACGGCCTTTAACTGCAGGCATTGGAGGGTCGTTTGGCAGTCTGTGCTGGAGGGGAAATGGCAGTGGCCCACATTCTTTGCTTGTGCAACGCTCAACATGTGTGCACTTATTCCTGTGCGTGCGCCGGCAGTATGTGCTCGACAGAATGTGTCATTTGTTTTTGTTGTGGCTGGATAAGAAGTGTGTGTGTGTGTGTGTGTGTGTGTGTGTGTGTGTGTGTGTGTGTGTGTGTGTGTGTGCTTCAATGATTGTGTGTATCTCACTGTGTCCAAGTGTGCATGAGAACAACACACGTGCTGCACAGCCTCTTGATTTAATCCCAGAGATATGCAACCCAACGTCAGCGGCAGATGGCTCAGTGAGCAGATTAAAATCTCAGCAGCTATCCCCATGCCAAAACAGACAAACTTTAAGTAAGAGGAGCTCAGACAATTACTGCACATTTGCGTGCAAAGTTAGAAAGAAGGAAGGCAAAAGCTACAAATCTGTCTTTAGAGGTTAAGAAACACTTTTGAGTGGATCCAAATCAGTGGGGAACGTGAAGGGATATTAAAACCAATAATGGGCTGTGGGTTAAACCTCATGACTCAGCATCAATGAATGAGATTTGTATGCAAAAAAAAACAGACTACATTCAGGGCTGTCAGTCAATCACAGCGCACATAGAAACAGACAGGCATTCACACAGTCACAGAGCAGCCGAGAGAATCACTACACTATCAGTGACTTGCAGAAAACATATGGGAACAATTTTCACAATTGCAGGTAAACCCACAACATGCTCGTAAGGAATATCAATTTAATAGTATATTCTCAAACAAATATAAAGAACATTAAATAAATATACAATAAAAAAATATAAAACAATACAATAAAAATAAAGAAAATATTAATAATACGCAAATAAAATAAATAAAAACAATATTGTTTGCACATATGCATATGACAGAGCTCAAATGTAATATTTTCTTGTATAAAGGGGTAGAGGAATTAATCGATTCTTAGATGCATCGCGATGCGGACATTGACGATTATTAATCGATTCATAAATGTCAATAATCGATGCTGACGGAGCAAAAAGATGGAAAGCAGAAATGCCGCCCGGACAGTTTATGGCGGTGCACCTAAGACTCTACCAGAACGGCTCAGCGTAAACTCTGACCCGCATCCGCTGGAATTAAAACGAGCGTCTGGAAGCACTTTGGTTTCCACGTAGTTGAAAGTAAAACTTAGCTGGACAAAAGCCAGACAATATGCAAGCTTTGTCATACAAGTTTCAAATATTTTGGGAACAAGACAAATATGAGAAACCACATAGCACGTTTCCACTCGAACGAGGAGGAAAAACAGCCAGCTGAAGTTGATGCCAGCCAGAGAACCATCGAGCAGGTGACAACTAATTTTCCACCCAACTCGGAAAAGGCGCTGTGATGTCACTGTAACAGCGCACTTCATTACTGATGACCCGAAGCTCGCGTCTCATGTGCTACAAACGATAAGAATGAATGAGAGCCATACGGGGGCGAATATGGCTGAGCTGTTGATGTTGCAAAGGCATGTTGATTTCTTGTGGCCCATTCATTTGTATTTTTTTCATTATTTGTGAATAAGGGCAGCCTAGTTTTTTTGGTTATTCCTAATATACTGAAGTCTGCAAGCATTATTCTTGTATGAGAGCTGCTGGTACAGTAATCTATTTTGCATGAAAGCTGTTTTTCTTTGCTATACTGCAAACATATTATTTTTGTCAGATAATCTATGCTAAGGATTTCAGTTTGAATTCAGAAGGATAATAATACAAACAAATTAGTTACTTATACCAAATTACTTAATTAACATAGATTTTCTGAGAAAGTAATAAACCACTGAATGTTTCTGAAAAATAAACTCAAAGTATGCCTATTTGCACCTCCAAACCTTTCATTTCCCTGTGAGAGCAAAAGGATAGGAAAACACCAACAAGCTTTCTACTACCAGGCTTAACGCCCTACCGCCACCCGTAAATCACACTCAACTGATGTGCCACCTCTCCACAGCAAATCACCATCACGCTAGCAAATATTAGGGAGTTAGGAAGGTATCGGGAAAACTCAAACCAAGATTTGCTTGTCAAGCTTTATTTTGCCTCTGAAATATCAACTGCCTGCTACTCGAACATGCAAGGGGTCTTACAAATTGTGATATTCCATTATACAGTATATTAACTGGCTAGATTTATGATATTAAGACACTATTGTTGATAAAACAGGTGATACATTACACAATTGGGGAGAAAAGAAGAAAGATGGGCATAATAGCTGTAAGTAAAAAAAATGTAGTCCCACTAAAGTCATCCAAAGGGCAGGCTGGGCAGGGTGAAGTTGGGGTCGTGTTGTTTTTTTGCTCCTTCAAGAGGGGACAGTGGTGTCTGTCCCGGGAGTTCACACAGAGGTGACCAAGCAGACCCATGCCGTAAACAAGTCTGAAGTTTATAGCCACTATTTGGATTTGTTTTTCTGTCTTCCATTCTGGCGACTAATGGCTCGTCAAGTGTGTGTGTGTGTGTGTGTGTGTGTTGTGGAAGAGGGTAGCAAAAGGGACAAGAAATACAGGGACACCGTAAAACACAAAGGGAAGTTTGTCTCACAGGGAGGTCAACTGCCCACTAAAATCATGGGTCAGCCAGGGTGCAGCTTTTAGATTGCAGTCTTTTGGTCAGTATTGCTGTCATCTTATTTTTAGTTCTTCCTCTGGCTGTCAGTCGAGTTTATTCTGCTCTACGGCATTTTACAGTGTGTCATTTACTGTTAGCACACACCTACAATTAAAAAAAAGACCAAAAGTCAAGGAACAACTCAAAAAAGGGAATGGAAAAAGTGGCGTTGAGACAGGAAAAATTCAACACAAACAAATGATAGGGTGTTGCGGCTGTGAGTGTGTGTGTTTATGTTTGGAATTGGTGGAGGCACTCGCAGCGTCCACACTGGAATCTATCTTAATTAGAAAGGATTGGTTTTATAGCAAATGTGTTTTGTCCAAGATGGGCCTGCTGCACTGCAACCATACTCTGAAAAAAGCATCCACTGGAATTTGGACGCTGTAAAGTGTGTTTTACTGTAGTACATTTAAACAATGTTCTGCAAATTTTGTAATGTATGGTAATTATTTACTGCATATGACACAGGTAACAAGGGATTTTCAAACACCTGGATCATGCCAAGCCTAATTTTGGTAATGCTGATTTCTATCACAGCTAAAACAAGTTACGTCCTGGAGTGGCACAACCTGTTTTTTTGCTGATGATGGTAGATAAATGAAAAGCCGGTTGAATGATGAACACATGGCTGAACCTGGAAACAACTCACTGTACGTCCTTCCGCTGTTGTTGACACCACAAACCCTGTTCTGATGTCAGCGGGCCAGCGTCCAGCTTCCGTCTATGGGCATGTCAGATTGACTTCTGTCTCATCAATCAAGGTTTGTTTGGCGGGATGCTTTAACTGCCATGCCTTCCTCAGAAGCCACATGCCCTCATACAGATACACACCTGGGCCTACAGCCATGCCTTTGTGACCGGCAGACAGCTCGGAAGTCACACTAGATTAGCTTTAAAAAGCCCTTGGGATGTCTCGAGCCTGGAAATACTACATGACTGACCCTCTGACTGACAACCTCCAACTGAAGGACCATATAATCATTTAACCTTTAATATGTTAGAGAGCACAGCTGGTTCCACTAAGGCTAACACTGATACATACTTGTCCACATAGTACTTACTCTATATGCATTTTTATTTATTTTATTTTCACATACACCAACAGCTCTTGACTACATGCATTTCAGTTGCACTCCTAATACAATATTGCTTGGAGGGCTTGCCTTTGTACAGGGTATTTTTAAAGGATGAGGTCGTGGGTGCTGGCATGCTTGTGGAAAAGATAGGCTGGATTACAGGGGGCAAAAGTCTGAGAGGTCAGGCGGGGGTCAAGGAAAAGCTAGCAACACCCGAAGGGCACTTTATTGTAGTTGCAATAAAAGTCCATAGTCAACCAAGATAAGCCCAGGCCTGCCTTGTGGCTGGGGTCAAGGCAGTCCTCCGTGGATTGAGCACTTCCAGCTTACAGGCAATGAATGATGGAAACATGGAATCAGGCTCTAAACCATCACTGTTACCTAGGCAACTGTTTAGACCATTGCTTTTATAGAGCATAGACCTAACTGTTGATACAGAGTCAAAACAGAGCACAGTGTAAGTGACCCTCCATAACCAATTCACCTCACAGAGCGAGTGACCACACTGGGGGTAAAGGATCACTGTGACCAGCGAGCAAAGAGTTCCACGCTGTTGTTTTGTTTATCTTTTTTGGGTCAAAGTGACATCTGTTTGCTCACGGATTTGGCTAAATTTCCAATGCGTGTAGGCTGACATGATGAACACACACAGCGGGCCAAAGAGGCTGCAGTGACTCACCTCCCCTGTTTGCAGACAGGCAACACTAGCCATGACAAGTGTCAATGTGCTTGCATGTGAGCATCATGCATTTCTCTGCCTTTTGTTTGTGAATGGGCAGACTACCACGCTGCGGCGCTCAGTAAACTACTCTCCAACGTGCCAAAACACCTGGCACAGAGGGTGTATAGGGGCCCTTTACTGCTAGTAAGCTGCATTCCATAAGGCAAGATGAAGATGGATGGACTGATAACAGACAAGAAGGTAGGGGCTCGAAAGGCACACTGAGACAAACTGGTTTTATGCAGCTGCAAGTTAAACTGCCAGAAGAGAAACCAGAGCACTTTGATTTAGTCGAAACATTTCTTTTTACCCAGCTGCGGACATAAACTCTACTTTCTGACACACACTCCCGCACACTAATTAAGGAAATGGCAAAGTAGAAACAGCAGCCGCTCACTTGCAGCTGACCTTTCACTCACTTCAATCTGTTAAGTAAAATGGAGCCCATCAATCCAAACGTTGTCGCTGCTAACATACCCCATCTCTCCTTTACACACACGCACACAGACACACACAATCAATCAGGCGTCAGAGTGCGCTAATGCACCACATCTTTCATTCATGGACAGGAAACCAATGAATAAGCAACAACTCTTTTCACACTGAAGAGTGGGATTAGCGCCGTTAACAGATCGGAAATTCACAGAATATCTGAATGGACGATGTCGAAAAAGTTGTGGCATTCCATTCACTGGAAGGGACTGCATGTTATTTTTTATCACAGCGTGGGCTACAACCAGGCCTAAGGCAAACAGTTTTAGAATACCAAATATTTCAGGTTATAGGTTACTAATTGTGTTTGAATTCTGTGTTACTTCCACATCTGAGCTGTACATCTGAATGAATCTGTTTCACTCCTTGGTCGGATTACTTGGAATTCTGAAATATATGCAGTCTATACAGGGTATCCCACAGGACTGCAATGTATGTGTGGCAATGGGTTTTGACTAGGGATGCTCTCGTCAATCGGCCACCGATCACTTTCAGCCGATTTCCGTGAAAAATCACGCGATCGGCATATGCCAATAAATGCCCTTCAACGGTGATCACAAAAGCTGATCACTAGCTAATGCTAATGCAGCTCACAGCGATCCATGTCGGCAGTGTCGTGTCGTGTCGTGCCCTAACTAATGCATTGTGTGTTCCATACGTGTTAACTTTCCGTTTGGTATTGTTTCACACCAAGCAAGAGGTGAGTGTTTGGGTTGGTGACGTCCTGTTCCTTTGTGCAGTGTAATTGAGTATTTGCTAAGCTGATAGCTGCAAATAAAGAGCACTTTCTATAGCAAGTTGAAGTTTGCCTCCGACCAGTTCCTGTGCTACTCAAGCTCTCTACAATAGCAACAAAGTTGCTACAGTAAGTTGGCAATATTGATCGTTCCTGCTATGTCTTCTTATTCTCTGACTGACCAAGTGCATATGAGGAGTTACAATCAAAGAGGTACTGCCAAATTCATTGACGTGGCGGGTCTCTACAAATAAATGAATGTATAGGGAACACTGATACAGTGAAATATTGGCATCACTTGTATTTGTATGAACTTTTACAAGCACGTAGCCTGTTGCCTCTTTTGTATGATGTGGTTAAAGCATGTTTTTGTAGCTCTGCCTTTACTTCAGTGCTTGAGTCAGCTGTACGTATAATGTTGGTCTGTTATGTCTTGCTCTATGTGATTCCACACCCTCTGAATTCTTGGAATTAGCCCGCCCCCTTACCACACCGCCACCCCTCTCCTCATCCCTGCACACATTTTTTTTATTATTCCGTGTAGTACTCAGAGCGTCTGGCATGCTCCATGTTTTTCTCCATAGAAACCGACATAACAGACCAGCACAGCCAAGTTCAGGCTCAGCAAACAGACACCAAATAAAATCCATCATTCAAGTGGTGTGTTTGAATGACTCCCTCCCTTCTCCCCCACTCTTTCTCTCTTCATCAGGCACTCAAGCCATATTCCCGAGCAATTCCAGGAGGACAAGGAGGGCGGGGGCTTTTACAAAGTTTTAAACATAGACGTCACCCGGCAAGCCTCCTGCTGAAGGTATTAAGTACTAACATGCATTTGACAATGTATAGACACGGGAATGTATTGACATAAAGTTGTAGTCAGCCGGTACTGCGGAGAGCCCGTACTAAAGACACATCTCATGCTCAAACAACACAGTTGCTTTAACAGTGCGTCCTCCCAACACATGCATGCAACTAAAACCTAACAATCTGATCCCATTCTTATGATGTAATCCCCTAAAATGTTGGATATTTGTTTTAGTTATGTAAGCCTTTGGCCCCCCTAAAGCCTCCACTCGCCCTGCCAGATGGAGCGAATGACGAATCTCAGATGTTTGGCGTTTCCTGGCCTGAGACAAGGGAAGGCGGACTTCCAAGCCATTTCCTAAGACACAAACTGTTCATTGAAGCCCACACATATCAAAGAGTGGCGGAATATATGAAAAACAAGAGCAGGTAGATGAGACGTGTATAGTGTGCTGTAGCTGTGATTTAACGCATGGTTTGAACTGACCAAAGCATGATTGCAATAAGGTTCTAAAATGTAACTTTTAAAGAACTAAAATGATGGACGGGATTTCATTTAATATGAATGAGTATCTTCCAGCCCTGCGATTGGCCGCCTCTCGCCCATAGTCAGCTGGGATAGGCCCCAGCATACCCCCCGGGAGCCTAATGAGGATTAAGCGGCACAGAAAAAGGATGGATGGAGTATGTTCCATGATTACTAAAACTTCAGAAAAAAAGAGGTTTCCCAGAGCTTTACCAGAACCTTTCAAGTTCAGTTTAGTTCAGCTCTCCACAGTACAGTAAAATGTACAGTTTCGAATGGTAAACCTTGATTTGAAGTATTTCGTTAATATTAAAAGTCGGTTTATAACTTTGTAACGTTTGACACCGGAATAATTGTACATTGCTTGATATAAACAGGGCTCAACTTTCCTGACTTTTGGAATGTTACTGTAGTCGGTACTGTCAATGATGTGCACACACACAACACATGCACACACATCCACTGTCAGCTGACAATGGCCAGGCCGGACCAACAGGCCAGCCATTAGTCACTGGACAATAAACCCTGCTGCCCTGAGCCAGCCCTGGAGCCCTGTGGGATATCAGGGCTGGGAGAGAGGGACTAAAGAAAGGGGGGTACGATGGGGAGGGGAGGCACCGATCGTGGCAATGGGAAAAGTGTACGTGACACAGACAAGAGCCACAGGGACGGACTCGAGCAGACAATGTCATAGACTCATTGTCAGCCATCTCTGGGTTCAGTCAGCCTGTCTCTGTCCACTTTCTGTGCATACGACATACAGTATATCCTTGAACACGCGTTGCCAAACCACATGTCCTACTTCAGTCTCTGAAAACTGGAAACACTCTTATGACAACAAAGACCTTGCAGATAATTACTAAGACATTTAGCGCTACATTCATATCTGTTGAGTTGGAGCTTTCAGCTTTCGCTTCTCTCCGGATCCCGCCCACCCACGTCATATCCCCCATTCCTCTGCATCATGACACAGTTACATAATTGTATTTGGTAAACTATGTGACATTCCCCCACATCCTCCTCCTTCCTTGAGTCCCTCCAATCTCACATTGCACTCATCTGTTATGTCTGTGGCTGAGGAGACAAGATTCCCAGACAGACTTATCACAGTCTGTTTTGCGACTGCACAGTGAAACACTTTCATCTGTTCCTTTACACACACAAAAAGAATTGTCCCAATCAAACACTGAACTTACAGATCGTCTCCCACTGGGAAAGTCCAGATAATGTTTCATGGCTATAATCTCATTGCTGTAAATTAAGCAAAATACGAGATAAAACTGTCAGCTTGTTTGTGCAGTTATATCAGGTTGGGCGTTGTTTGAATTTCAACAATTCCGGTTCTGATTCCTCGTTTTGACTCCGATGCTTTTTAGAGGCAGGGTCATAATGCATGAGGCTGCTAACCAGAGTTCTTTTTGGATGGAATTCTGAATTTCTCCATTAATTGTTTAATGATGTGAAGTTTTTATCAACTTTACTATGACTTTCTTGCGGAGCTATTTTCAACCAGCATATAAATATGAAACCATTTAAACTGAATAGAACTGTTATAAAGTTTATTTTTAGCGCATTTTGTTTGTTGTCTCAATGTTGGTGTTAGCTACTTTTCATGAAACCCTTATTTTGTGAACACAGATACACAGGCTATAGCCGAAACCGCTCTTATTTTGAAGGCCGGAAGTGTGTTTTGTGAATTGAGACGGTCCCTTGACGGTTGCTAACAGAGATGTACCGTGCACATGAATAAACTTGCCTAGCCATAGCTGTAGCTCCCGTCCTTTACTTACATCAAACCACCGCATCAGCTAGCATCCTGGAACCATGGCTTACATTGGCATTAGACAGACGACATTTATTGTTTGACTTCCCAGATACTGACTGCTCAGAGGAAGTCCGACAGCACATCAAAGAAGAGGTACTCTGTTTTGTTCTACACCATGAATGTGTGCACATCAATCATGTTGATCGTTGTGTTGCAAATGTTGCACTCTGCCGACCGCTCTTTTTTTATGAAGTCAAGCCAAACTTTTCGCCGTGTTTAGAATTACGCAGTATTCGCCACCATTTGGTTGGTGAAGTAGGCACTGAATCTAGGAATCGAAATAAACTCATTTGAACGATCCTGTGAGAATCGGAATCTTAGTCCCGGTTCCCAACAGTGCTTGAGACTCCAGGACCAACCCTAATCGTGACAAGAATGCACAGATGAATTATATATAAATACAAAATAAATGCAAATGTTCAATTTCATCTCAGTGTCATGAAAGTGGAAACACTCAATAAAACATGCTGAGCTAAAGAGAATGAAAACCAAATCTGTTTTTTTGTAGAGCCCTTGCAGTATAACTACTTATAGCCCATAATTCATAACTAATTCGAAGCATTTGAGTATACAGTATGAAGTCCACGGCCTGGAAGACCTGGAAGTGGAAACCTTTAGCTATCCAGACCACAAGCAATGGGATTGGAGAATGGTACAGATCAGGGAAAGAGAAAACACTTTTTGGTTTTGGTTTTTATGTACAAACAGCTGCTTTTATTGTATGAAAAATAATGTAAATAGTGCATTAGTGCATGTTGAATACAGGTGTATTAGCAATGGATGTGAAACGACGAGGGGTTAGTCTTAAATAAGCTTTGCTTCTTCCTACTCCTGTTTCCATGGATTAGCAAGCTAATAGGCTGCTAACAAAGACATTCTGTGCTAAAAATACATCAAGAACACAGTCGGACTAACAGTGTATGAATAACACTGCAATATTGTACGCTAACCAGAAAATGTATGCAAATTTTGGCATAAATGTAATTGAAAAACATGCTAACCGGGGCGTACGGGGCGTAAGGTTCCACTGTATATAACTTTGTGGCAACCTGTGCTGCTGCAATAGTTTTACAGTACATTTGTCATTTTCCAACATCTGCGTCACTTTCAGTTTCACTACTTTATCTTCCTTCTTTAAAGCGAAACCTTTTCCATATACATGATCAATAAACCAGAGGATGGAGACAATGGAACAGGAGAACTGGATGTATGAAGGCGATGGTTCTGTTTAAAAGGAAGCTGCCATTTCCTTCACTTACACATTCCCTTTATTTGAGCCTGCCATGTGGGAGGGAGATTACTGCTCAATACCAGAAAGTAAAAAATAAAAAGACAAAAAAAAAACCAATAAAGATGGAAAACCACAAAAGAAAAAGGGGGGGTGGAAAAGTGAGGTGCAAGAAAAATGCATCAAGAGCTAAGGTGCATAGAAATGAACAGCAACACCTCACCCAAATGCCTCTGTAACCAATAAAAAAAACATTTGACGGAAGAGAAAGTCATGTATTTTCTAATGCCATCAAGGTGAAACCACAAACTGGTTTAAACTTCACAGAGAATTATGCAAAGACCAAGTGTTGTTTAGGAAATACTGCATATGAGGGAACAACAGCAGTGAAACGTTGCAGACTGCAGCGTCTTGTGCTAAAGGCCAGCACCTGATAAGGCCCCTTTAAGGTCAATTAGCAATACAATTGGAATCCCTCAACTGGCTTCATGCTCCATCCTGAATTCATAAAAATGTGTTGAAGCAATAAAGAATCGGGAGTGTGCTTGAATCTAATAGTCCAGCAGTGGGAGGCTAAACTGCAGGATAGAATACTTAGACAAATAAGTACAGTGGAACCTCGGTTAGCATATTTTTCCGTTTACGCTGAAAATGTATGGAGAAATGTTGCCTCAGTTTCAATATGGCACGTTTTGCATTATTAATACACTGAATGAGTCCAATTGTGTTCGTGACATATTTTTATCACAGCAACTTCCAGTTAGCATCATGTTAGCATGAAAACCGGTACCGGAAGTCATTGTCCCCCAGCTCCGTCAGCCTGTCTATGACATCATCAGTGCTTGACTCTGTAGTTTTTTTGCTAACACAGTTACGCCACAGGTCTCTGCTTTTTTTATTGAGCACGGCTGCAAAATGACCTATAATGGCGGCAATGAATCGAACGTGCCAGCACTTTGATAAAGCAGGTGAGAAACACTACTCATTTCAAGAAATAACTCTGAACATGGAACAGATTCATTGGATTTGAACTACTTCTTATGGTAAAATTGATTAGGTTACAGTATGTTCCGGTTTGAGTCCGACCTTCTGGAACGGATTAATGACGCTAAGGTTCCACTGTACACTGGGAAGTCCCAGTCAAGCTACGGCAGTAGCTCAAGTGAATATTCTATTAATGTAAATGTAAGAAATCTGTACCAGTAAGTTCTACAAAGTACACCGTCTAATTGTGCTGGGCTGGACCCGTACTTACTTTTTGGAATCCATTAGATTTGGGTGTGTAATGGGATGGAGTTGTGGGGAAGGTGCCAGTCCCAACGCACATCCACACAGAGGTCAGCGAAAGTCAATATAAAGGCAGACTGGGGGGTACACTTGGGCAGCTGTTAGCATTTCAGAAAAGATTAGCACCAGGTTCCACTGTAAACAATGAGCTCATTCTCTGCTAAAGCACCACATCTGCTGTGGAACAAGCAGTCTTATTCAAGGCCCACACTGAGGTAATCTACGCCCTCTTGTAAAAATCATACTGTGAAGGAGAGGACCTCAAAGTCATGTAATGCCCCGCAACAAAAATCCTATAAATGAGAACATGAACCCTTCACTTACAAAGCGGAGATACGAAGATTAAAGATGTAAACAACCACAGACTAGTGGGGAGGTGGGCGTTAATGTGTTCATAATTGTGTTGCGGAAAAGATGCGCAATTAGACTCTGCTTTCTGTAATCATTTCGTCAAGATCACAAATGCGGATGCAGATACAGTCTGAAGATGGGCCCTCGATGGGTATACTGGAAAAGGCAGCAGTAAAAGGGAAGTGACATGCTATATCCTTTACTCTGATTGAACAGCTGACATCTAGCAACTTGCATGGTTTTCTTGATAATAACCAAAATCACTTACGTTCTTACATGAATGGCTATAGCATCGTACTGCCAAAACACTTATGAGCTATTTTTGTTGTCATTATTATATTTGTCCCAACAAAGGTACCTTTAGTTGTATCAGGCATTAAAATGAACCGGAAACTGAAGAAACAAGGGTGGTCGAATAACAATTTCAAATCAGTTCTTCCAGTCCTTGTCTTTGATGCATTCAAATGGGTATATCAGCTATTCATAATCATCTCTTAATCCATTGCGCCGATATCTAATACTATATTATGTGTGCTGCATACATCATGCAACCCATCATTCCCTATAGGACTTTGTCTCCCCTCAAGGCTTAGTCATTCAGACTGTGGGTGAGTCTGAGACAACAAACACACGTCTATAGTGAGCTACTGTATGTAGGTCAGCCTTGAAGTCTCTTATAGAAACACAGAATGTGTGCAAGATCAGACTCAGTCAGCAACAGCAACCACTGGACATCTTCTGAGGCGTTTGTAGTGACAGTAGAAGCAACTAAAATCTTCGACAATTACAATTTTTGTCTGGAATTTGGAGCTTCTCGCTTAGAACAGAAGAGAGTCGGCGGCTGAAAGAGAAAATCTTTCTCCATTTTTAGTCACGTGGTCCGTCGGTGTGAGTGTGCTGGCATGAGGGTCAAAGCGGCCAGAGGAGCAGGTGGCAACAAGGTGGGTGCTCCCGCGTTGGTGGGTGGGGATTGGTGGGAGCTGCCCTTTCACAATCCACGTGCCATCTGCTTGGGCCGGCACTCACAGTCACTCCGGTGACAAAGAGGGAACAGAGGGATGTAGGAAGATATCGGCACAGTGATTTTTTTTTATTTTTTTTGCTCATCTTTCCACACATCCTCCACTTTGAAACTGTTACGCTTCTACTTGGCTAGGCCTCCTTCATTAAACTAAACTATAAGGATGTGAGACCTTGCATTAGCGCTGTGTTGAGGAAAGCATTGATTCAAGTCCAGCTTTAACTTGCTGAAAAATACATCTGTTTTTTTAGCCTACAATGAAACCAAAGGATTGGCCCTGTCCATAGAGACGTTGTGTCACACGCTGCCAATTAAATTTGGCAAACCAATTTATGGAATCATTAATTGCAACACTGCTCTATTTAACAGTCAAATGAGTTCTGGAAGATGTCCTCAGTCTTGTGACCCAAGTGATGTAATACATTTTAATCCGAGAGGGAAGCAGCTTGAGCAATAGTCTTCACTGGCCTGCGTAAGAAATTTAAATTATAGGTGGAGTTTCTACAAGGAACTCTCTCTTTGCCGTCACCTCTGCAGCTTTTCATCTTAACATCAAAACAACGTGAACGAATGAGGGGGTGAGGATGTTCGTGCGCCGCGCCGGAAGCTCATCATGAGCATCCGCTTCACCTGGCTTTCTTCTTAAACAGAAGGAAGACAGGCCGTAATACAACAAAGGCTTGTTGCAGTGTTGAACGTCATTTTGGCTTTCTCGGGTCTTCCACTCAATGGAATGAAGAGAGGGGGAAAATTTACTCGAGGTATTTACAAAGAAGGTCATACAGACAGGGCATGGCAAGGGGCCAGCAGTCTCTCTTTTTATCCTCCTTCGTCGTTGCAGGTCTTTTATCGAGCCCCTACCACCTCTTCACTACTAATTGTGCATGTTCAAAATAAGTTACTATTATTTATTATTATTCACATTATTTAGGTATGAAAATGAAAAGTCTCTCTAAAAACGAGACGATAACTAATCAAGACAAACACATGTTGACATAAACTATGACGAAATCAACTGACAGTTTCATGAACGAATAAAAACTAGACAAAAATGGTGACAGAAACGAAATTTGATTCTGTCCAAAGCGGGGTTTCATCCCGACGTACTGTACGTGTTACCACACGCACGGGCTCCGCAATTTTGGGGAGCTTTGAGTCGGTAGCTTTCAGATCATGAGTGTGGCGTGCGACTCGTGCGAGCTAGGTGTGCTTCATGTAAGGCTGTCGTATGTTTTACTCACTCGCTCATGAAGCCCACTCACTTTGAGTGTACAGCGGGAAGACCATTAAGGTGCATTAATGTCGGCTACGCTACAGTATGTGAGCAGCCGCCGTGCATCCACGGAGGTCAGGAGAACCAAAGTGTTGGCCGGGAAAAGCCGCCCCCCATGGCCGGGCAACGCGCATTAATGTCGCATATGCTATGTGAGCAGCCGCTGTGCGTCCACGGAGGTCGGGAGAACCAGAGTGTACAGCTGAGGGAGTCACCTGCCGCGGGGGGAGCCGCTGCCGTGGCCGGGCCATGTACACAATGTACTTTTAAACTTCCAACACACGCACTCCTCCTCTGCCTTGCTCTTGCAACCTGGCTGCGCGCAAGGTTTTCCTGCGTGCACGTAGAAAATAATTTGCAAATTTAATTAATAAATTTTCTTCCTACAGCTTTGCGTACTGTCCGTACGGGCCACGTGCGTGTCTCTTGCGATTTTCCCCATTTTTGCACGCCGGGATGTAACCCCCCCGTTTAATTTGTCTTGTAGACATATGTGGAGTATTTATCACATCCATTCTCGCTGTGTGCGGGAGAAGAGACAGGGGTTGAGTTACAGAGGATATCCAATCAGAACGACAGTCTTTGTGAGGTAGAACTGTTTAGTTTCCACCATAATACCCTATGCTGCAATACTGCAATATGGTTCCGCCTGGGAGAAAAAGAAGAGTAGACATATGGACGCATTTCACATTTGACACTATGGCAAACAAGACATTGTGTACACTATGTGGAGCGATTATCGCCGCTGAAAACACAACTTGAAGCGGCATCTGCAGGCGAGTCACCCTGACAAGCGAAGCGAAGTGACTATTTGCACAGTAATCTGTTATGATTTTGATGTTATGCTTACTTCTGGTTTTATTGCTGAGAAAGAGCAGAGTTGCATCATACAGTAGGTGCCAGGTGAGTTATGCGGTTGATTCATTACTTCATTTAGTATTTGTACTGTGTCATATTCATGGAATATTATAATTCAACATCTGAAAAAATATCTCAATGTGTTAATGTCAGGTAAAATAATATAACACTAAGGTGAGTGTGAAACTATTGACTTATTCATTGAGAGCAGGTGTGTTGTTTGTTTTGAATTTTTTTATTGAGACACGTGGCAAGAAGCTCAAAATAGGTTTTAATGAAACTTTAAAGACGCCTTATGCTTTATATTTTATATTTTAGTAACCTAAAATATGAACATTTCAGTCCAATTCAACTAAATTAAAAGCTGCTGTCAAAAGGAATAATGCCAGGACAGCAGCAATGGTGGCGTATTAATGATACCACAACGTGAAAAGACTCATAGCAAGTGTGAGAGGACCACAAACATTCATGCATCAACATTTGAAGATGCAATATCCGATTGACACTGAATGTTTTTTGCAGAAACCGGTGACAAAACCATGTACTCCAAAACAGACGCAAGGATATGAAACACAGTAGGAATGTGTGTTCAAGTAATGTTTTCATCTAAAGGCCACAAAGTAGTTCCAACTGAATAAACAGTGCCTCTGCTGGTTGCAGTCAAGTAGTGCACTCTGTTTGGCCTCAATGGCTTCAAGATGCGACAATTTCACATCATTTCTCAACGTTCAATTAATCAATTATTATGTAAAATCCTAAAACTGGAAAAAAAAGAGATCACCACTGGAATCACTGTCAAATTAACACCTCTTCCTACATTTGAATAAAGTGTCTGGTTAATTGGGTCTCATACAGTTCTATTGACCTACTCGGGTAGCTTTTTCCCTGCAGGATGGAAGGATGGGCAAATGATGGAGGCAGTCTGGTCAGGAGCTCAATAATAACTTTTAGCAGTCTAGCCAGTAGGCTGGAATCCCAGACTGCAGCTGTTCCATCCTCACGCTTCCCCTCCCACCCTTTCCCTCCCCTCCGCACTAATGCCCGTCTCTCTCTCTCTCGCTCTCTCACTCTGCGGCTACTCAACAGTAGTGTTCTGTCTTTTTCTTTCTCAAAGTGGCAGGCACGGATCTGCACAGCTCATCCACGCCCTCCCACAGCTGCTTAATTGGTGCAAACTAGAGGCATTATCCACATATAACAGATTTGATTAACATGCCCGATGCATACCACTCTATGTATGACCGGTATTTTGAGTGCCCACAACAAATAGCTGTCTGGATATAAATCTGAATATAATATTCAAAGTCACATATTGCGCTTAACCTCAGCACATTCCTCTCGTGTTTAGTCATATCTTGAAGCTTCAGTAGACCGCAGGCAAAAGAAGAGGGTCACATTGGCTGTGAAATATGTTCTGCAACTTTAAACAAGGAAATAGCAGTGCTGGCGGTGCAGGCAGCCCCAAGCACCTTGCTCAGGCCTCTGCCTTTGATGTTTCATTTACAGAGAGGGAGACACATCGAGGGGTGTGCTGGATGGTAGCGGAGTGTCGAGTGTGCTGAAACTCTACTGTTTTCCATCAAAGACTGGATATCCTCACCTTTTCATTTATTCACCAACCATGATAAAGGGGAGTATGGGGTGGAATGAAGAAAAGAGTGGCAAGGCTGAGAGGTAGCGGGGGAGGTTGGGATGTAAAAAGGTTGGGAGGAGGAGTGGGAAGCTGGAAAGGTAAAATGGGGTTTGTCAAGGTGGTTGTGGTGGTGTCTTGTACCGAATTTGCTTGTGGTAGTAGTTTTTACAACCACAATCTCTTATTTTTGCCTCTATTATTGTCTTTCCCTTACCTCACCTGCATCCCCTCACCCATCCCCCCCATATCCCCCATCTCTCCTTCTTTCTCCCACTATCCTCTGTCTCTCCAGCTCTCCTTCCTTTCTGCTCACGAACCGAAGTGGATCTGTGTGCCAGGCGGAGGAATCAATTAAAAATTAATGGAATCTGAGTGATGGAGAAACCTGCAAGGGCAAGCCGTCCGCCACAAGCGCATACACACACACACACACACACACACACACACACACACACACACACACACACACACACACACACACACACAAACTCTATGGGGCATGAAAGGGGACTTAGGAGAATAGGCACGCTTTTATATACCCGTGTGACATATGCATGTGTAACTCAGATACAAATGTGTTTGTGTGTGTGTGTCATAACACGCTGGTGTACATCCAGAAGCGTATTGCTTAATGTGTCCTTCCGCTCGTCGTGAAGTTCCCCTCGCCTATTCCTGCTTTTCATTCTACAGTCTCTCATAGCGTATTTCTGCTTCAGTGTGACTAAAACATCAAGATGTAGAGTTGCAAAAGGCCACCATATCATATCTACTGTATGTATCTGCCGCCTTAGTGTTGTTTCTCAGGTTAAGAAAGGTGATTAGTTCCCCAAAAGCTGGCTTAAAATAGTTGACAATAACAAACAATTTGATTTATATAACCACACATCTTGTCCATCTCTGGACCACTTTTTGCCTCAGAACAGGACGTGACCTTCCTGCCCTTTGTGGGATAGCAATGGCCACACTATCAGGCTCATTAGCATTTTGAAGAGGAGATCTGTGCAATGTGTGGCACACATAAAAATGACCTCCTAGACCCTTGACCTCCAATTTTTCCTCCCCTTTCGTCCCCATGTTCGTTTCATAAATGAGCTGATGTATAATTCCTTAAGGTGGATGACTGACTGACTGGCTTTGTTCTGAGTAAGGGACATCCATGACTATTGTTTGCTGTAGAATGGGGATTTAAATCTTCAATAATGAGGCATTACGTTATCAAAATGTGCAGAATAGGTGACTACAGCAACTTCCTTCAAGCATTCATTGTTTTTTAAGAAGGAAACGTGTAAACATTATCCAGGCTAATGTGGATACTGTAATGACACCACAGATATTGCCTCTAAATGTAATAACAGTGCATAGGAAGTATTATTCGGCCATTAAAACAGAAGAGGAGGGTCTGATGATGCTACCAAGCTGCATTGAGGAAAATAGAGGCAGCATTCAGTTTGGCATGTAATCAGGCTAAAGTATGGTGTATATTCTTTTCAAATGTGCTTTGAGGAGGACCAAAACCAGCAGTGAACTTTCACCTAAAAAGTGAAACCATTTGGGGCTTGAATGGGGTTGATGAAAGATCAGTGAGCTGAAGAGCCTTACAGTTATTATTTAAACATGCATGACCGTCTCTCTGCAAGGCTTTGCAGGTGCTCAAGGATGACAACAGTGTGGCAGAAAGTGAAAGTCGGTGGTAGGCACACTTATGAAAAAAAAAGTTGTAAAGTACAGGCCTGAATAACGGTAAACCTTGCTACGTATACTGTACGTGCAGAACAGTTTGCTGGTCGCAGAATGCACCACTACTATGTGGAAGACAGCAGAAGCATGTGGTTACACCCTTCTCCATCTCACAGAGACCTGTGGCAGCCAGCCACTTTGGTTAAAGCCACACTGGTCTGTAAAGGGGGTTGAACTACCGCACTCTTCCACCCAACGCAAAAGCACCCCCACCCACCTCCAAAAAACCGTCAGAAAAATCCCAGTTGACAATGTTTGTTGCGTGTGAGAGGCATCATTACCCGACAGTCTACATGCAACTTCAGTATGTTGGTCAGACTCTAAAGTGTTATTGCAGCTCCAGTGCAAACTATCATAGCGTGAAAGACAGCAGTGTCTCTGGAAGCATGTGTAATGTGGTATCAAGGTGAAAATGGACAGCCCTTGCTACATCTAACACGGTGTTGAGACTCCAGCAATGGAAAAATGTCAGAAGAGGGCCTGGGATAGAAAATAAGGTAGAGGACGACACTCACCTATCGATCAGCAGCATCGGGAACACGCCACAGGACCATGGAAAAGAAGAGAAAAAGATACATGATTGTTAATTAAGAGAGAAATATTTATTAATTATTAATTAATGATTAGTATGCTTGAGCATATTACACATTCTCCTGACAAAATGTCCATACTTTTAATATTTACAGGCATTTAAGAGTCTGGGTGTTTCACTGTTTCAACCCTAAAAATACAGTCGGCTCCCACCGGTTCGAATTTCAGGGCTTCGCTCTATCACAGTTTTTAAAAAATATATTAATTATTAATCATGCTTTTGTTTTTTTTTTAATATGGTTTGGTTTGGTTTGGTTTAGTTTATTTGAACATGAAGGTTACAATGGAATACATCTCGTGAATCATTTTTTGACAGTTCCACATGTCCAAAAGGAGTAGGAAGAAGCAAAGCTTATTTAATCCTACCCCCCATCCATTCTACATCTAGTACAGTACATGTAGTTCACTTCCTGGATTCCATGTCATGTTTTCAGTGATAGTCAGGATAACACATAATAGATAACGGTGAGATAACCGTCCCCCCAAAAAAAGAGAGAACATTCATAATAATGATAATATGATGACAATACTAAATAATAAATAAATAAATAAGAACAAAGCTTTTTTTTTTTTTTTTAAACACAACAAAGAAAATTATAAAAAAAAATAAATAAATAAATAGAAATAAATAAATAACAAATAAAATTTAATTAAATAAATAAAAAATAAAATAAAATAAAATAAAATAGAAAATAAAAAAATAAATAAATAAAATAAAATAACAAACCTGACAGAACAATCAGGACTCTTCTGCCTTGTATTTGGCAAACATCAACTGCTTGTATTGTTTTTTGAATTTGCTCATCTCTGTACATTGTTTGAGTTCTTTACTCAATCCGTTCCATAATTTAATTCCACACACGGAAATGCTATGGGTTTTCAGCGTTGTTCTCGCATATAAATGTTTTAGGTTTAATTTTCCTCTAAGATCATATTTCTCCTCTCTGATTGAGAAATACTTGATTAGATTTTTGGGTAACGAGTTATTATTAACTTTATACATTATTCTAGCGGTTTGAAAGTGTACTAAATCTGCGAATTTTAATATCTGTGATTTTAAAAATAAAGGGTTTGTATGTTCTCTATACTTGGCATTATGAATTATCCTCACAGATCTTTTTTGCAGTACAGTGAGTGAGTGAAGATTGCTTTTGTAATTATTTCCCCATATCTCCACACAATACGTTAGATATGGTAATACTAAGGAACAGTACAGAGTGTGGAGTGATTTTTGATCAAGAAGATATTTTGCTTTATTCAATATAGAGATATTTCTCGCCACCTTTTGCTGTATATATTTAATATGAGATTTCCAACTCATTTTTTCATCTATTACAACCCCAAGGAATTTATATTCTTCCACTTTTTCAATATCCGTTCCATTAATTTGTATTTGGTCGTACGTGTCCTTTCTACTATTACCAAATAGCATTATTTTAGTTTTACTTAAATTCAGAGATAATCTATTCTTGTCAAACCATGACTTTAATATGACCATTTCATCCTTGACCTTTTTAATATGGCCTATTCTTAGTTTTAAAAAAAATACTAAAATACATACAAGCATTCATAAGACACATTCAAAGACGCCGTGAATGAAATGTAGTATTCTACAGTAATCGCTAGGTGTCAGAAATATTACTGTAACGTTCGGTGAGATCGGCTTATATTGCAGGTTTGAATTATCTCACAACACACACAATAATCCTTAATAAAAATTCCAGCCACAACCTGCACCAAGCTAAAACTTTATTCTGAACCCCCAACATCATTTCCTGTCTGCCCGCCACTCGGCTTCCCTAGGGTGAACACATTTATAGAAACATACGCAAGCACGAGTCTTATTTATGTCTTAACTGGCTTATTTATTCTTAATATGTCTACTATATATGCCTACTATAGTGTAAAGGCGACTATAGGGGTGTTTGTTCATGTCTAGAGGGCTGTAATAATGTTTAAAAAAACATATTTAGAGGGTCATAAAGAGAGGCCACTAACTACTCTAACTGCTCTAACTGCTCTAACTACGACAATATTACATTTATAAATAAGGAATCATACTTCATGGAAATTCACTTATCACGATTGGGTCTGGAACCAATTAACTGTGACAAACGAGGGATTACTATGCCTATTTTTTCTGTATACAAGTCTAGCAAATTTCATTAGGATGTGAATCATTTGACTTTGCCATACACAGCGAAGACACATTGGAAAATCAGTCCTTTTCCACCTCTTTTCATTACATCCATCAGATTGGTGGCAGCCTCTCTCTTACTGGTGGTGAAGTCCTGGACAGCCTCATGAAAGTGAAGTAATTGCCTTTTGAACAGCAGTATAAAAAGGCGCAGTTACGTCCCCAACTATAATATAAGTGGATAATATGGCCTGCAGGAAAAGGGGAAACCCCAGCTTGTGGAAAGTCGGTTTTGGAAATAAATACACCCCAGCAATTATACCTCATATTGCCCTTTTCCACCTTGACATGTTGTGGTTGGAGAAATTAATCAGTTTTCTCTAATGGTGCGACTGATAAGTACCACACTAGTCAAAAATTAAATGACATAGCTTTCAGCTATAGGTAGCTTCATATAGCAGCGCTGGCTGATATGCTAACCTTCACAACAACCAATTCATCCACCCCCACGTAGCCACTCAACCAGATACCCTTACATTCGTAACACTGGCGATTAATCATGCGTACAGGGTGTACGCACCCACACAGATTAGCTGCTGTCATACAGAAGACATAACACAACTAAATCTGACCTGACTATCTTCTCCGTGGAGAGGTTGTGACCCCCAGTGCAATATGTCACACTTCCTCATTTTTCTGGATTTCCTCATGGAGCTCCACATCTCGCTCTCTCTCTATGCACATAGCTCGAGGCCTGAAGGCTAAACAAGAGGTGCTTCCTCCATCAAACTGCCCAATGTGGTAATAAGGGTGAAACTTTAACAAATGTGTTTCTTTTTCACACTAAAGCCCTGCTAATTAGTTTCTCCTACAATGTCCGAGTTTGCATAATGATGCCAGTGAGCAAACTCGCCCCATCCCAATGGTAACTAAGGGCCTGTCCACATCGAAAATATTTTAAACTTCGACAACATTCTGGGTGCCCTGAAATGGTATTTTTTTTAAAAAACAGCCTTCGTGTGGATAAGCAAAACACTACTTTCTGAAAAGAAAGACGTCACTTACTTCTGACTCGCAGAAGTAATTCCATTTCGTTGTCAGTCCAGACAAGCGGAAAAGGATGGGCCATATGTTGGGCCCTATGAAATCTGTTTTATTTTTTCCCAAATTCCGTTGTATTTTTTTCCCAGATTCCCTTTTATTTTTAAAATTACGTTTTTCACCTTTTTTCCCCCAAATTCCGTTTTTATATGTTTTCCCAGATTCTGTTTTATTTTTAAAATTACATTTTTTTTAACCTTTTTTTCTTATTTTACCAGCACAGGGTGTGTGGTCTTTGGGGTTTGGTCTGGAATAAAATATCCATTAATTAAATGCAAAAGTCCTTACATTTATTGAGGCAGTACATCATTGGCCAATTTTGCCCAGTAATTCAGAAATGCTTATAGCCTCGCTAACTTTTCTGATGGGATGTCAGCCTCTGCACACATTGCTAAAAAATCTTCAACAAACTGTAAGGCCCGTGCTTGTTGTCACTCATGCATTTTTATGACACCCTTGTTTTATTTACACAATTAGACAAGATGTGGCACACAACACTCTTATTGTGAAGACCGGAAGTGTGTTGTGTGTGTTGCGAATGTCCATTGACGGTTAATGAGTTAATGAGATGGGTGCGAGAATAAGCGTGCCTCTCGTCGCCTGCACGTCGTCAGCGGACGTTGTATAAAAAACGGTGTTTGGGATGAGATTCTGCCATGATTGAGCGGTCCGGTGGGGAAATACTTCCCCACATGAACGTTCCTTCTCCTCATGATGACATCATTTCATTTATCATTTCATTATGTCACTTTGCCTATGAATATTCTCATTCATCCGGGTCATTGTATTCTCAGGGCATTCAATCGATCGCAAATGGACTGTTCAGGTTGTCTTAGAAGACATTTTGCCTCTCATCCGAGCAGGCTTCATCAGTTCATGCTCAAAGACTAGGTGGGACACACATACGAGTCAGACTAGATAGGACAGCTCTGTCTGCTCGGGTTGTATGGCGAATCGTCTTCTAAGACAACCTGAATAGTTCAGTTGCGATCGATTGAATGCTCTGAGGATCACGTCACTTTCAGTGAGATTACGCGTTTAACAGCAAATTAAGTTTTCATTGTCCAATTCCGCGATTCCGTTAACGCGGAAATCGTACGACCCTACTTATGCACATGCGTTCTTTCTTCTTCTATAGTTTTGGTGTGTCTTCTGTTTCTGTCCGTGTGTCTGTTTACAGCGCCACACGTATGTGTGCCTTATGTATTACACCGTTTTCATCCAATGATCCGTTCCCGTGTGGATGCGACTATCTACTGATCCAACACTGTGGGGGCGCTATTATTTTTCAGCGCGCCAAAAAAAGAAAAACACGAGTGTTCCTGTGTGGACAAGGCCTAAGAACATGGTTCAACATGGTTCCTCTTGATCTTGTCCAACGCTTATTCAAAGTCAGCTGATTCCATATGGCTCCAGTTCCCCAATGACCCTCAGCAGGATAAACAGTAGAAAATGCACGGAAGGGTAGAGCTTTTACAGCACCTTATTTAAATGTGATGTCAAAAGGACCACCGAGTAATCACAACATACAGATTGGGTACCATTTATATACAAATAAAGCGATGTGGAATTGTCAGAGAAATGACTATTGCATTTCGGTGAGTGTAGAATTCAGAAACAAAAGCAAAATGGGGATGGCTGATGTGTTTTGAGGCAGCAAAATCCCTCAGTAGGTCTCACTTTCACATGGTGATTAATCACTTAAGAAGATTGCGCCCACCCCTGTTGCACCCCCCCTACCCCCACCCCCCACCCCCCCTTCCCCTATGCTGATGCTCATAACAGGATTGGTCTGGCTAATGTCTCTCTGCTTAACACATTTCAGACCCCGGCTGAAAAGTGGCATCTTTTCATTTGAAAGAGTATAAGAATTGCAAAGACAAAAGACAGATGATAGTTCTTGACTTTCTCTTCTCTTGGGGGGCGAGAGGGCCCCTCCATCCCCCCATTAGCTTGGCTGTCCCCTTCACATATGTCCCCCTGTGCAGTAAGACTGGCTCGCAGGGGGCCTCCACTTTCTCTGCAACTAAAGGGATTTGGCGTAATTTTGACAAAGCCACTGTCCTCAAGCTGTTTTTGCCCCCGGCCTCCCTCTCTGGAAGGCCGCAGACTACAGTCAGCTTCTCTGAAGCTGTCTTCTCAGTTCTGCCGGGTCAAATTTGTTCTGCTTGGCATGCTTGTCAATTCCTTTGCGGGAAACCAAAAATTATTCCAGAGTTGACTTTAGATTTTATTATTAATTAGTTTTGAGTTTTGAGATGGACAATTGAAGTGACTTATTAGCTGGTGGAGGTGTCATTTCTTGTGACACTGAGAACGCTCACACATTTCCTTTCTCACTCTCTTATCTGTCATGTCTGCCGGGCCTGGCTGCATATGGAAGTGATTCCACTAGAAAACAGCAGAGGAAGTCTCAAAAAAAGAAAAAAGTTCACGTCTGCAACCCTTTTTTTTCTGTGCGTTATCTAATTTTAGTCTGATAGAGCCCTTGCTCGCTGACATCACTGTTTTTGTTGGTTCTGGACTTTGTTTTGATGAACACGTTAGGAATGTTGTTTAATGTTGTTTCACCTGACTTTTGTCATATTTTCACAATGCTCATGTTCTTTATACTGTACGATCTCATTTAGCTCCACTCCATCACACTTAACTGGCTCAAACGCTTCTCCCGGGATTACGGAGGAAGATTTTGATTTTCTTTCTTGCTTCACTGCACAGGCTTCCTATTCATTACTGTATTGTTTTTACATTTTTAATAAAGAACACTGTAAATAGAATATAGGAATCCAGGTTCTCTTTGTGTGAATATGGCAGCAATGTCATCCATTCAGCCTACATCATGTGTTCTCCTACTCAAACTCAATAATTAATGAGGGAGGGAAGGACATTATGTGATGAAAACTCACTATTACGCCCACGTCTGCATGCATACACACACAAAATACCTGGAAACTTTAAATGAATCAAAAAACTGAACCTGCGCACAGGCAAATTAATCTAGGCTCACTCGGTACCACTAGGGCTGCAACTAACAATTACTTTCTTAGTCTACAATCTGATCTGATCTGCTTGTTTTTTTGATGAATCAAATCGGTTGGGCGCTATGAAGACCAAATCAATATGAACCAAACACAAACATATCAGAAAAGGGGCAAAAATGTTGAAAAGTATTTTCCAAAATGAAAGCTGACGCGTGTGAATATCTTGTTTTGTTGCTTTCAAGGATGACTCTGGAAATTTAAAAACATTCACATTTGACAGGCTGAAATGACATGTTTATATCAAAAACATTGAATACCAAAATTGTTTTTGATTAACCGGATAATTAATTAATCAATGATTCATTGTTGCAGCTCTACAAGGGACAAAACAGAAGTCTATCCACCTTAGCTCAGCACCAGAGAGCCCCATTAAAAAGTACAAAAGTCAGACTTGCTGGGTTGGTTTTATGGCTGCCAGATGGCATGAGAGGGGCCTGAGCTGCCTGTGAACTAGCCTCCACCCCTGTAAAACAGTGACCAGTTGACCCTGGAGCCGCATAAACCTGGAGTCTAAGACAACAAGACTCCAAACACTGACTCAACAAGTCACCAGAGTCGGCTTGCTTGTCATTAATACTTCCCTTTGCGATCAAATTTCCAACCTTCCTCGCAGGAATCTACAGTTTACGCTAGCCGGCTTCCTTTTACAGTTTCTTTTGCTGGAGGGTATTTTTCTTCCACGTCAGGTGGCACATAAGCCAGTCCATCTTACTGTTGGATTGGCACCAAATTACAACCTTAATTGGTCTATTGGAAAACATAGACTTGTTTTCTAGGTGGCAAAGAAGCTGGTGACTCCTGCTGACCTCACTAAGAAATAGCCCAAATCACCTCTCAGCTGACCTTACGTTCTGACTGTAAAAAAATAAAGTAACAAATAAAAATGAAACACACAGAGGGTCAACTGTGCCTGGCCGTTAGAAATGCAGGCACTCACTCTACAAACACTGCCTTGAGAAGTAATCAAGGGAGGTACACTCCGAGGCTTAATTGCGCCAAATGTCATTTAATGACTCGAGGTCACTGCCCTTCTTTATGTCCACCCTTTAACAGCCCAAGTGCCCTGGCCGAAGTGAGGTCGCAGGGGGGTCAGGTTGAATAATATGGCAACAGAAAATTTTTGGTTTTACTTCGAGTCGTCGCCACTCAGGTAGGGGACTGGTTACACTGAGCACCTCAAAAAGAAGCTGTGAGGGGTATTTCTTCTAAAGGAGGCCAAATATTCAAGACCGAGTGTACACTAAAAGAAGGCGCAGATACGTTTATGTAACAGATTTCTTTGCAGAGTGAGAAAATGAGGAAACTGAGGTTTGACTCTGGTGTAAGTTCCGGCTGTTGGGAAAGATGTGTTGTGGCTACAGATGATTTAACACCGTAAGGTGACATTAGGTGACAGGGTATCCGCCCGACTTCCACGTTGAAACAAATGGAAACTACAGAAGGAACTGTGGGTTTAATGCAGTTTGTGGCTTACACTCTCTTTCGTCCATCCTGTTCTCCCCATTTCCCCCTCTCCTCTCACATCTGGAAAGCAGGGCTCGTTTCCCTGCCATTCTCCATGCACAGAAACCACACACACACACACACACTGACGTCATGCAGATCACTTTGCCTGATGGGAAGCATATGAGCTGAGAAAGGGAACATTGAGGAAGGGGGTGTTGTCTCCAGAACACACAAGAAAGAAAATAAGCTCACTTTTTCCTGGATGTTTTTTCTAATTGAGCAGCAGCTTTGAGATGTTGATGAAACCACACCTAACCCATAGAAACAGCAATGCAGTGGCAGCAGGGAATGTCTGGGTAGCATGAAAGACCAAGTTTTACTTATATATTAATAATGTGTACTGTATTGTATGATGAATCTTTATCCTTGTCCAAATATGCTTCTAAAGAAATAACTATTATTTTTGCAAAACAATATGGGGGGAGATGTTGAAGGTTTTGTCTTGGCTCCAGAAGGCCTGCCTACCAACTATTCTTTGGCTCTCCTTCTTCTTCCAGAGCTGCACCACGATGTGCGCCAAAATAAACTCCCATTGCTGATCTTCAGGTTGGTCCCGCTCTCCTATGCTCACTCCACAAGTCAACATTTAAAGATATGCCGTGTTGTGCAATTTGATAACTTTTCTATCTGTACGCTTTGCAATGCGTGTTTTGCTCTTAGACTTTAAATGCATGCAACACTGAACCCCATAATGGTGGCACCGTGCAAAAGCTGGGAGGAGTTGAATGATCATTCAGACACACACATTGCCGTCCGTACACACACTCCCATTCACACATACACAAGCCATATGCGTAAGTGCATCTAAAGACAAATGAGCAGTAAAAAAACAGCACACACTCGCACACTAGGGAGAACAAAAAAGAAAAAGCAAGAATCCGATTAAAGCAGGGAGAGGTGGCGCTGGAAATGAATTGTGTGTACTTTGCAGTTGGTATATAAGCCCCTTCGTGCTGAGGGGCGATTACCTAGTTTGCAGCACTGGTAATCTGAAAAGCAGCTTGGGGAGAGTTTTTAAAAACGCAGCACTGGTGGCAGCCTGTCCTCTCTCCCCCTAACCGGCATGGGTCGGCCTCACAAGGCTAGAAATTTAGCGATCTGGGCGAACAAAGCAGAGCTCCCCTTTGTTAACATGTTTTTGTCACCATAAGGAAAGCATCAAATGCATCTGGTGTTGTTTGCAGGCCTGCAGAAAGCCACCAGATCGCCACTTGAGCACGACATGTTATGAGTGCAGACCCGTCTCTATTTTTGGCGCCACTGACCTTCTTTCCTCAGGAGAATAAAGACGACTTCTGGCTGGAAGTGACACTCAAAGAAGAGAGATGCTTTGAAGCAGACAAGGGGAAAAGGCTCCATACAGTATCTTTCAAACCAATAAATGTTTATGATGTGTCATCCAAGGTGAAAGTCTGTGTGTGGAAAAACTTCCTGTTGGAACATTGACTGTCCTCTTGATCCTTCTCCAAAAACTCTGCTGGTGGCATGTCTTGGAGTAATGCAACAGGTATTAAGAGGGAAGCTGAAATTTAGACTTTCTTTTTCAAAACTCTGTACTTGGCTAATCCCAACAAGCATTTCATGAGAAGCATACAGTGGCGGTGCAGCGACAGTAAAGTGGGGCTACCTGATTATTTTGCTTTTAGTAAATGAACACTGTTCTGTTTTTGATTACAGACCTTCTGCAGTTACCTGCGTCTTCCAACTGCAGCCACTGTGAGAACTACTGGATATTAGTATCGTATAAGCTCAAGGATTTTTTTGAAAGGCTATTCTTCAGTCAGTTATTCAGTATTTATAAATAACAGTCCACGCATACTGAGCACTATACATTTTATCAAAGACGGGTTGATAAAAAACAGCGGGATTAGGCAGCACCCATACAGTATGTGCCTGAATGACCCTTATATAAGACTCACAAACAATGATTTTGCTGCCCCGCCATCTAACCAGAAGACAGAAAGGGAAGAAAGAGAGAGAAAAGGGGGATTAGAGAGAGGGATAGAGGCCCACATCTGGGTAATTGGGGATGACAGGCCTTGGATCATCCCTACCAACAACAGGACCTCTGAAAGATGAAGGGGGGGTGCGCGTCGGTGTTTGTAATGAGGGACAACATAGACACAGCCTGAGAGCTGAACCACTGACTACATTTACATGCACTAAAACAGTCAAATTCCCGAAATAGTTTGGTCTCTCCATTTTTCACACTTCTGTGAAGTCCCCGTTTACATGCGCAGACTCCAATTTGATCGTTGGCCAAATGCTGTGTGCATCCAAAGCGCTTGGGGGCGATTTTGGTCATTTCAGTTGTGTAGCTGTGTGAAAGGAAGAGATCGCTATATGGTAACTGTTACTGGTCAAATAGATATAACTTTCTACAGCTTTTACATGTGTCTGGCAAGGTTTTAATATTGTTTATAAATGATGTCTGCTTTGGCTCTTGTGGTTATGGTGCTCCTCAGAGCAATAGAAAAAGATCACGGACTGCTCCTGTACTGTCTGCAACACTTTGAGCCTAAGTCACAACCGGTCGTATGAGCTCCTATGGAAAAACCCAAGAAACGCACAGATGCAGTGTGTGTGACGTGCTGATTTTTCAGCCGTAGACTGACCGCAGACCGGCCGCTGAGGTTCTTTGCCATGTCAAAAAAACGCTAAGGTCGCTTAGATTTTTTTCAGGTTGAAAGACAAACTTACGCACTTCATACGTCATTGTGCGTTGTCCGCACGGCCAACATGTGTCTTTCGGGCAAAATGTGAATTTTGTTGTGCCTCATATGTGTGTCGTGAGCCATACGCGCACCCCAAAACGTAATTAGTGCGGCCAACGCACGTTCAGATACATCGTATATCCTCCACACGTGTCGAGATCTTACTCCTTCATGGTCACCACAACTACGTTCTCCATGAACAAAAAAAACGCAGTAATTTGGGGAGCGCAAAAAATCGTACAGCCAAAAAAGTGTACGTCCGGTTATGACCTAGGCTTTAGATAATACTATAATGCACAATTAAAGCAAATGTAAATATAGTGTAGAGTGGATTAAATAGATAGTGATGGTTTGTTATTAAAAGATAGCACGCACCTCTGAGAATCTATCTGCCTAACACTCGTCTCTTGTTCTTCTCTTTCATAGTAGAAGAACATTTGAATCACCCTTTTAACCGTGTTATTATGAACAATGAGAGGTTGCCTTCAACGGCACCACATAATTTCAATTTAATTCACATGTTTTGACTGTAATTTGTGGGATTTCGGCACATACTTGGGGGCTATTCACCCGGAAACATTTTCAGGTCAAAACGGCAGCGTATTCTATCGTTTCAGCCTCTCATCCACATGGGAATGGTGTTCTGGGTGACCTGAAACGCTATTTTTTGAAAACGTCTTCCAGAGTGGGAAAATCTATTACGGGAACGATGACGTCAACGACCCACCGCCACCTCGTTGCCGTCACGTGACCAGAAGTGAGCTTTGACGACAACTCAACGTAATATCTGAATATTTCGCTTTCACTCAGTGATGCGTTCCCGTCTGGAAGCAACTATGTACTACTAATCCAGCACAGTGTGGACGCGACTTTTTTTCAAAGCGCCAAAAAAAAACGTCCACATGCAGAGCATTAAGGGTTACAAAGTGAGTGATCCACGTTTTTTTTGTCTTTCTGTTTATTTAGGCCAAAAATGACTTTGCAGTGTCCATGAATGCACCTCGTGGTCATGTGGTGACAATAAGGAAGTGCCACTCCATGCAAGGACGAATGGACTACAGAAGTACTTGAGTTGGAGATACATATAACGTCAAATAAAGTTATAAAAGATTATAATTAAGTACCGCTGTTAATGTGTTGTATTTGACAGTCTTCGTTTCTACCCAAAGGGATTGTGTTCAGGCGTCATGGCACGTATTAAAACTGGCTTCTTCGAGAATGTTCTGCAACATAGCAAACAGGTACAAGGTGCGATTTTATTTTCTCCATATACAGTCACAACCTCGGTTCTTGAACCAGTTTTTGTATGATTTGGATTTTAATTGAACATTTGGCCTTGGATCTTGTACAATATTAACAAAGTGCTGTAGTTT